>NC_141592.1:28618235-29825626 GCF_036417535.1 Chlamydotis macqueenii | reverse complement strand
AAAAACCCGAAAAATCACGAACGTCTGATGATTGCTCCCACACAAAAAGTGCCAGCCAGTCAAGCTCCTGCTGCTCCTCAGCGGCCATTGGCAGCGCATCTACAGCACCACAGACATCGGGGCTCCACGCTTTCCCTGACGAACAGGGCTTCGACGTTTACCACCAGCTGCACCTGGGCGCCCACTCCAAAAAAACCCCGAAAAATCACAAAGATCGGACGATTGCTCCCACACCGAAAGTGCCAGCCAGTCAAGCTCTTGCTGCTCATCACCGGCCATTGGCAGCCCATCTACAGCACCACAGACATCGGGGCTCCGGGCTTTCCCTGACGAACAGAGCTTCGATGTTTACCACCTCCTGCACCTGGGCACCCATTGGAAAAAAACCCAAGAAAAATCATGAACGTTGGACGATTGCTCCCACACCGAAAGTGCCAGCCAGTCAAGCTCTTGATGCTCCTCCCCGGCCATTGGCAGCGCATCTACAGCACCACAGACATCGGGGCTCCGGGCTTTCCCTGATGAACAGGGCTTCGACGTTTACCACCACCTGCACCTGGGCACCCATTGGAAAAAAACCCAAGAAAAATCACGAACGTTGGACGATTGCTCCCACACCGAAAGTGCCAGCCACTCAAGCTCTTGCTGCTCCTCACCGGCCATTGGCAGCGCATCTACAGCACCACAGACACTGGGACTCCGGGCTTTCCCTGACGAACAGGGCTTCGACGTTTACCACCAGCTGCACCTGGTCGCCCACTTTAAAAAAAACCCGAAAAATCACGAACGTCGGACGATTGCTCCCACACAAAAAGTGCCAGCCAGTCAAGCTCTTGCTGCTCCTCCCCGGCCATTGGCAGCGCATCTACAGCACCACAGACATCGGGGCTCCGGGCTTTCCCTGACGAACAGGGCTTCGACGTTTACCACCACCTGCACCTGGGCGCCCATTGGAAAAAAACCCATGAAAAATCACGAACATTGGACGATTGCTCCCGCACCGAAAGTGCAAGCCAGTCAAGCTCCTGCTGCTCCTCCCCGGTCGTTGGCAGCGCATCTACAGCACCACAGACATCGGGGCTCCACGCTTTCCCTGACGAACAGGGCTTCGACGTTTACCACCAGCTGCACCTGGGCGCCCACTCCAAAAAAACCCCGAAAAATCACGAAGATCGGACGATTGCTCCCACACCAAAAGTGCCAGCCAGTCAAGCTCTTGCTGCTCATCACCGGCCATTGGCAGCCCATCTACAGCACCACAGACATCGGGGCTCCGGGCTTTCCCTGACGAACAGGGCTTCGATGTTTACCACCACCTGCACCTGGGCACCCATTGGAAAAAAACCCAAGAAAAATCAGGAACGTTGGACGATTGCTCCCACACCGAAAGTGCCAGCCAGTCAAGCTCCTGCTGCTCCTCAGCGGCCATTGGCAGCGCATCTACAGCACCACAGACATCGGGGCTCCGGGCTTTCCCTGACGAACAGGGCTTCGACGTTTACCACCAGCTGCACCTGGGGGGCCCACTCGAAAAAACCCGAAAAATCAAGAACGTCGGTCGATTGCTCCCATACAAAAAGTGCCAGCCAGTCAAGCTCCTGCTGCTTCTCCCCGGCCATTGGCAGCGCATCTACAGCACCACAGACATCGGGGCTCCGGGCTTTCCTTGACGAACAGGGCTTCGACGTTTACCACCAGCTGCACCTGGGCGCCCACTCCAAAAAAACCCCGAAAAATCACGAACATCGGACGATTGCTCCCACACCGAAAGTGCCAGCCAGTCAAGCTCCTGCTGCTCCTCACCGGCCATTGGCAGTGCATCTACAGCACCACAGACATCGGCGCTCCGGGCTTTCCCTGTCGAACAGGGCTTCGACGTTTACCACCAGGTGCGCCTGGGCGCCCACTAAAAAAAAACCCAAAAAATCACGAACGTTGGACGATTGCTCCCACACCGAAAGTGCCAGCAACTCAAGCTCTTGCTGCTCCTGCCCGGCCATTGGCAGCGCATCTACAGCACCACAGACATCGGGGCTCCGGGCTTTCCCTGACGAACAGGGCTTCGACGTTTACCACCAGCTGCACCTGGGCGCCCACTTTAAAAAAAACCCGAAAAATCACGAACGTCGGACGATTGCTCCCACACCGAAAGTGCCAGCCAGTCAAGCTCCTGCTGCTCCTCCCCGGCCATTGGCAGCGCATCTACAGCACCACAGACATCGGGGCTACGGGCTTTCCCTGACGAACAGGGCTTCGACGTTTACCACCAGCTGCACCTGGTCGCCCACTAAAAAACAAATCGAAAAATCATGAACGTCGGACGATTGCTCCCACACCGAAAGTGCCAGCAATTCAAGCTCTTGCTGCTCCTCACCGGCCATTGGCAGCGCATCTACAGCACCACAGACGTCAGGGCTCCGGGCTTTCCTTGACGAACAGGGCTTCGACGTTTACCACCAGCTGGACCTGGGCGCCAACTCCAAAAAAATTGAAAAATCACGAACGTCGGACGATTGCTCCCACTCCGAAAGTGCAAGCCAGTCAAGCTCCTGCTGCTCCTCCCCGGTCGTTGGCAGCGCATCTACAGCACCACAGACATCGGGGCTCCGGGCTTTCCCTGACGAACAGGGCTTCGACGTTTACCACCAGCTGCACCTGGGCGCCCACTCCAAAAAAACCCTGAAAAATCACGAACGTCTGACGATTGCTCCCACACAAAAAGTGCCAGCCAGTCAAGCTCCTGCTGCTCCTCAGCGGCCATTGGCACCGCATTTACAGCACCACAGACATAGGGGCTCCGGGCTTTCCCTGACGAACAGGGCTTCGATGTTTACCAACACCTGCACCTCGGCACCCATTGGAAAAAAACCCAAGAAAAATCATGAACGTTGGACGATTGCTCCCACACCGAAAGTGCCAGCCAGTCAAGCTCCTGCTGCTCCTCAGCGGCCATTGGCAGCGCATCTACAGCACCACAGACATCGGGGCTCCGGGCTTTCCCTGACGAACAGGGCTTCGACGTTTACCACCAGCTGCACCTGGGGGGCCCACTCGAAAAAACCCGAAAAATGAAGAACGTCGGTCGATTGCTCCCACACAAAAAGTGCCAGCCAGTCAAGCTCTTGCTGCTCCTCCCCGGCCATTGGCAGCGCATCTACAGCACCACAGACATCGGGGCTCCGGGCTTTCCCTGACGAACAGGGCTTCGACGTTTACCACCAGCTGCACCTGGGCGCCCATTGGAAAAAAACCGAAGAAAAATCACGAACGTTGGACGATTGCTCCCACACCGAAAGTGCCAGCAACTCAAGCTCTTGCTGCTCCTCCCCGGCCATTGGCAGCGCATCTACAGCACCACAGACATCGGGGCTCCGGGCTTTCCCTGACGAACAGGGCTTCGACGTTTACCACCAGCTGCACCTGGGCGCCCACTTTAAAAAAAACCCGAAAAATCACGAACGTCGGACGATTGCTCCCACACCGAAAGTGCCAGCCAGTCAAGCTCCTGCTGCTCCTCCCCGGCCATTGGCAGCGCATCTACAGCACCACAGACATCGGGGCTCCACGCTTTCCCTGACGAACAGGGCTTCGACGTTTACCACCAGCTGCACCTGGGCGCCCACTCCAAAAAAACCCCGAAAAATCACGAAGATCGGACGATTGCTCCCACACCGAAAGTGCCAGCCAGTCAAGCTCTTGCTGCTCATCACCGGCCATTGGCAGCCCATCTACAGCACCACAGACATCGGGGCTCCGGGCTTTCCTTGACGAACAGGGCTTCGACGTTTACCACCAGCTGCACCTGGGCGCCCACTCCAAAAAAACCCCGAAAAATCACGAACATCGGACGATTGCTCCCACACCGAAAGTGCCAGCCAGTCAAGCTCCTGCTGCTCCTCACCGGCCATTGGCAGTGCATCTACAGCACCACAGACATCGGCGCTCCGGGCTTTCCCTGTCGAACAGGGCTTCGACGTTTACCACCAGGTGCGCCTGGGCGCCCACTAAAAAAAAACCCAAAAAATCACGAACGTTGGACGATTGCTCCCACACCGAAAGTGCCAGCAACTCAAGCTCTTGCTGCTCCTGCCCGGCCATTGGCAGCGCATCTACAGCACCACAGACATCGGGGCTCCGGGCTTTCCCTGACGAACAGGGCTTCGACGTTTACCACCAGCTGCACCTGGGCGCCCACTTTAAAAAAAACCCGAAAAATCACGAACGTCGGACGATTGCTCCCACACCGAAAGTGCCAGCCAGTCAAGCTCCTGCTGCTCCTCCCCGGCCATTGGCAGCGCATCTACAGCACCACAGACATCGGGGCTACGGGCTTTCCCTGACGAACAGGGCTTCGACGTTTACCACCAGCTGCACCTGGTCGCCCACTAAAAAACAAATCGAAAAATCATGAACGTCGGACGATTGCTCCCACACCGAAAGTGCCAGCAATTCAAGCTCTTGCTGCTCCTCACCGGCCATTGGCAGCGCATCTACAGCACCACAGACGTCAGGGCTCCGGGCTTTCCTTGACGAACAGGGCTTCGACGTTTACCACCAGCTGGACCTGGGCGCCAACTCCAAAAAAATTGAAAAATCACGAACGTCGGACGATTGCTCCCACTCCGAAAGTGCAAGCCAGTCAAGCTCCTGCTGCTCCTCCCCGGTCGTTGGCAGCGCATCTACAGCACCACAGACATCGGGGCTCCGGGCTTTCCCTGACGAACAGGGCTTCGACGTTTACCACCAGCTGCACCTGGACGCCCACTCCAAAAAAACCCTGAAAAATCACGAACGTCTGACGATTGCTCCCACACAAAAAGTGCCAGCCAGTCAAGCTCCTGCTGCTCCTCAGCGGCCATTGGCACCGCATTTACAGCACCACAGACATAGGGGCTCCGGGCTTTCCCTGACGAACAGGGCTTCGATGTTTACCAACACCTGCACCTCGGCACCCATTGGAAAAAAACCCAAGAAAAATCATGAACGTTGGACGATTGCTCCCACACCGAAAGTGCCAGCCAGTCAAGCTCCTACTGCTCCTCAGCGGCCATTGGCAGCGCATCTACAGCACCACAGACATCGGGGCTCCGGGCTTTCCCTGACGAACAGGGCTTCGACGTTTACCACCAGCTGCGCCTGGGCGCCCACTAAAAAAAAACCCAAAAAATCACGTACGTTGGACGATTGCTCCCACACCGAAAGTGCCAGCAACTCAAGCTCCTGCTGCTCCTCCCCGGTCGTTGGCAGCGCATCTACAGCACCACAGACATCGGGGCTCCGGGCTTTCCCTGACGAACAGGGCTTCGACGTTTACCACCAGCTGCACCTGGACGCCCACTCCAAAAAAACCCGAAAAATCACGAACGTCTGATGATTGCTCCCACACAAAAAGTGCCAGCCAGTCAAGCTCCTGCTGCTCCTCAGCGGCCATTGGCAGCGCATCTACAGCACCACAGACATCGGGGCTCCACGCTTTCCCTGACGAACAGGGCTTCGACGTTTACCACCAGCTGCACCTGGGCGCCCACTCCAAAAAAACCCCGAAAAATCACAAAGATCGGACGATTGCTCCCACACCGAAAGTGCCAGCCAGTCAAGCTCTTGCTGCTCATCACCGGCCATTGGCAGCCCATCTACAGCACCACAGACATCGGGGCTCCGGGCTTTCCCTGACGAACAGAGCTTCGATGTTTACCACCTCCTGCACCTGGGCATCCATTGGAAAAAAACCCAAGAAAAATCATGAACGTTGGACGATTGCTCCCACACCGAAAGTGCCAGCCAGTCAAGCTCTTGATGCTCCTCCCCGGCCATTGGCAGCGCATCTACAGCACCACAGACATCGGGGCTCCGGGCTTTCCCTGATGAACAGGGCTTCGACGTTTACCACCACCTGCACCTGGGCACCCATTGGAAAAAAACCCAAGAAAAATCACGAACGTTGGACGATTGCTCCCACACCGAAAGTGCCAGCCACTCAAGCTCTTGCTGCTCCTCACCGGCCATTGGCAGCGCATCTACAGCACCACAGACACTGGGACTCCGGGCTTTCCCTGACGAACAGGGCTTCGACGTTTACCACCAGCTGCACCTGGTCGCCCACTTTAAAAAAAACCCGAAAAATCACGAACGTCGGACGATTGCTCCCACACAAAAAGTGCCAGCCAGTCAAGCTCTTGCTGCTCCTCCCCGGCCATTGGCAGCGCATCTACAGCACCACAGACATCGGGGCTCCGGGCTTTCCCTGACGAACAGGGCTTCGACGTTTACCACCACCTGCACCTGGGCGCCCATTGGAAAAAAACCCATGAAAAATCACGAACATTGGACGATTGCTCCCGCACCGAAAGTGCAAGCCAGTCAAGCTCCTGCTGCTCCTCCCCGGTCGTTCGCAGCGCATCTACAGCACCACAGACATCGGGGCTCCACGCTTTCCCTGACGAACAGGGCTTCGACGTTTACCACCAGCTGCACCTGGGCGCCCACTCCAAAAAAACCCCGAAAAATCACGAAGATCGGACGATTGCTCCCACACCAAAAGTGCCAGCCAGTCAAGCTCTTGCTGCTCATCACCGGCCATTGGCAGCCCATCTACAGCACCACAGACATCGGGGCTCCGGGCTTTCCCTGACGAACAGGGCTTCGATGTTTACCACCACCTGCACCTGGGCACCCATTGGAAAAAAACCCAAGAAAAATCAGGAACGTTGGACGATTGCTCCCACACCGAAAGTGCCAGCCAGTCAAGCTCCTGCTGCTCCTCAGCGGCCATTGGCAGCGCATCTACAGCACCACAGACATCGGGGCTCCGGGCTTTCCCTGACGAACAGGGCTTCGACGTTTACCACCAGCTGCACCTGGGGGGCCCACTCGAAAAAACCCGAAAAATCAAGAACGTCGGTCGATTGCTCCCATACAAAAAGTGCCAGCCAGTCAAGCTCCTGCTGCTTCTCCCCGGCCATTGGCAGCGCATCTACAGCACCACAGACATCGGGGCTCCGGGCTTTCCTTGACGAACAGGGCTTCGACGTTTACCACCAGCTGCACCTGGGCGCCCACTCCAAAAAAACCCCGAAAAATCACGAACATCGGACGATTGCTCCCACACCGAAAGTGCCAGCCAGTCAAGCTCCTGCTGCTCCTCACCGGCCATTGGCAGTGCATCTACAGCACCACAGACATCGGCGCTCCGGGCTTTCCCTGTCGAACAGGGCTTCGACGTTTACCACCAGGTGCGCCTGGGCGCCCACTAAAAAAAAACCCAAAAAATCACGAACGTTGGACGATTGCTCCCACACCGAAAGTGCCAGCAACTCAAGCTCTTGCTGCTCCTGCCCGGCCATTGGCAGCGCATCTACAGCACCACAGACATCGGGGCTCCGGGCTTTCCCTGACGAACAGGGCTTCGACGTTTACCACCAGCTGCACCTGGGCGCCCACTTTAAAAAAAACCCGAAAAATCACGAACGTCGGACGATTGCTCCCACACCGAAAGTGCCAGCCAGTCAAGCTCCTGCTGCTCCTCCCCGGCCATTGGCAGCGCATCTACAGCACCACAGACATCGGGGCTACGGGCTTTCCCTGACGAACAGGGCTTCGACGTTTACCACCAGCTGCACCTGGTCGCCCACTAAAAAACAAATCGAAAAATCATGAACGTCGGACGATTGCTCCCACACCGAAAGTGCCAGCAATTCAAGCTCTTGCTGCTCCTCACCGGCCATTGGCAGCGCATCTACAGCACCACAGACGTCAGGGCTCCGGGCTTTCCTTGACGAACAGGGCTTCGACGTTTACCACCAGCTGGACCTGGGCGCCAACTCCAAAAAAATTGAAAAATCACGAACGTCGGACGATTGCTCCCACTCCGAAAGTGCAAGCCAGTCAAGCTCCTGCTGCTCCTCCCCGGTCGTTGGCAGCGCATCTACAGCACCACAGACATCGGGGCTCCGGGCTTTCCCTGACGAACAGGGCTTCGACGTTTACCACCAGCTGCACCTGGGCGCCCACTCCAAAAAAACCCTGAAAAATCACGAACGTCTGACGATTGCTCCCACACAAAAAGTGCCAGCCAGTCAAGCTCCTGCTGCTCCTCAGCGGCCATTGGCACCGCATTTACAGCACCACAGACATAGGGGCTCCGGGCTTTCCCTGACGAACAGGGCTTCGATGTTTACCAACACCTGCACCTCGGCACCCATTGGAAAAAAACCCAAGAAAAATCATGAACGTTGGACGATTGCTCCCACACCGAAAGTGCCAGCCAGTCAAGCTCCTGCTGCTCCTCAGCGGCCATTGGCAGCGCATCTACAGCACCACAGACATCGGGGCTCCGGGCTTTCCCTGACGAACAGGGCTTCGACGTTTACCACCAGCTGCACCTGGGGGGCCCACTCGAAAAAACCCGAAAAATGAAGAACGTCGGTCGATTGCTCCCACACAAAAAGTGCCAGCCAGTCAAGCTCCTGCTGCTCCTCCCCGGCCATTGGCAGCGCATCTACAGCACCACAGACATCGGGGCTCCGGGCTTTCCCTGACGAACAGGGCTTCGACGTTTACCACCAGCTGCACCTGGGCGCCCATTGGAAAAAAACCGAAGAAAAATCACGAACGTTGGACGATTGCTCCCACACCGAAAGTGCCAGCAACTCAAGCTCTTGCTGCTCCTCCCCGGCCATTGGCAGCGCATCTACAGCACCACAGACATCGGGGCTCCGGGCTTTCCCTGACGAACAGGGCTTCGACGTTTACCACCAGCTGCACCTGGGCGCCCACTTTAAAAAAAACCCGAAAAATCACGAACGTCGGACGATTGCTCCCACACCGAAAGTGCCAGCCAGTCAAGCTCCTGCTGCTCCTCCCCGGCCATTGGCAGCGCATCTACAGCACCACAGACATCGGGGCTCCACGCTTTCCCTGACGAACAGGGCTTCGACGTTTACCACCAGCTGCACCTGGGCGCCCACTCCAAAAAAACCCCGAAAAATCACGAAGATCGGACGATTGCTCCCACACCGAAAGTGCCAGCCAGTCAAGCTCTTGCTGCTCATCACCGGCCATTGGCAGCCCATCTACAGCACCACAGACATCGGGGCTCCGGGCTTTCCTTGACGAACAGGGCTTCGACGTTTACCACCAGCTGCACCTGGGCGCCCACTCCAAAAAAACCCCGAAAAATCACGAACATCGGACGATTGCTCCCACACCGAAAGTGCCAGCCAGTCAAGCTCCTGCTGCTCCTCACCGGCCATTGGCAGTGCATCTACAGCACCACAGACATCGGCGCTCCGGGCTTTCCCTGTCGAACAGGGCTTCGACGTTTACCACCAGGTGCGCCTGGGCGCCCACTAAAAAAAAACCCAAAAAATCACGAACGTTGGACGATTGCTCCCACACCGAAAGTGCCAGCCAGTCAAGCTCCTACTGCTCCTCAGCGGCCATTGGCAGCGCATCTACAGCACCACAGACATCGGGGCTCCGGGCTTTCCCTGACGAACAGGGCTTCGACGTTTACCACCAGCTGCGCCTGGGCGCCCACTAAAAAAAAACCCAAAAAATCACGTACGTTGGACGATTGCTCCCACACCGAAAGTGCCAGCAACTCAAGCTCCTGCTGCTCCTCCCCGGTCGTTGGCAGCGCATCTACAGCACCACAGACATCGGGGCTCCGGGCTTTCCCTGACGAACAGGGCTTCGACGTTTACCACCAGCTGCACCTGGACGCCCACTCCAAAAAAACCCGAAAAATCACGAACGTCTGATGATTGCTCCCACACAAAAAGTGCCAGCCAGTCAAGCTCCTGCTGCTCCTCAGCGGCCATTGGCAGCGCATCTACAGCACCACAGACATCGGGGCTCCACGCTTTCCCTGACGAACAGGGCTTCGACGTTTACCACCAGCTGCACCTGGGCGCCCACTCCAAAAAAACCCCGAAAAATCACAAAGATCGGACGATTGCTCCCACACCGAAAGTGCCAGCCAGTCAAGCTCTTGCTGCTCATCACCGGCCATTGGCAGCCCATCTACAGCACCACAGACATCGGGGCTCCGGGCTTTCCCTGACGAACAGAGCTTCGATGTTTACCACCTCCTGCACCTGGGCATCCATTGGAAAAAAACCCAAGAAAAATCATGAACGTTGGACGATTGCTCCCACACCGAAAGTGCCAGCCAGTCAAGCTCTTGATGCTCCTCCCCGGCCATTGGCAGCGCATCTACAGCACCACAGACATCGGGGCTCCGGGCTTTCCCTGATGAACAGGGCTTCGACGTTTACCACCACCTGCACCTGGGCACCCATTGGAAAAAAACCCAAGAAAAATCACGAACGTTGGACGATTGCTCCCACACCGAAAGTGCCAGCCACTCAAGCTCTTGCTGCTCCTCACCGGCCATTGGCAGCGCATCTACAGCACCACAGACACTGGGACTCCGGGCTTTCCCTGACGAACAGGGCTTCGACGTTTACCACCAGCTGCACCTGGTCGCCCACTTTAAAAAAAACCCGAAAAATCACGAACGTCGGACGATTGCTCCCACACAAAAAGTGCCAGCCAGTCAAGCTCTTGCTGCTCCTCCCCGGCCATTGGCAGCGCATCTACAGCACCACAGACATCGGGGCTCCGGGCTTTCCCTGACGAACAGGGCTTCGACGTTTACCACCACCTGCACCTGGGCGCCCATTGGAAAAAAACCCATGAAAAATCACGAACATTGGACGATTGCTCCCGCACCGAAAGTGCAAGCCAGTCAAGCTCCTGCTGCTCCTCCCCGGTCGTTGGCAGCGCATCTACAGCACCACAGACATCGGGGCTCCACGCTTTCCCTGACGAACAGGGCTTCGACGTTTACCACCAGCTGCACCTGGGCGCCCACTCCAAAAAAACCCCGAAAAATCACGAAGATCGGACGATTGCTCCCACACCAAAAGTGCCAGCCAGTCAAGCTCTTGCTGCTCATCACCGGCCATTGGCAGCCCATCTACAGCACCACAGACATCGGGGCTCCGGGCTTTCCCTGACGAACAGGGCTTCGATGTTTACCACCACCTGCACCTGGGCACCCATTGGAAAAAAACCCAAGAAAAATCAGGAACGTTGGACGATTGCTCCCACACCGAAAGTGCCAGCCAGTCAAGCTCCTGCTGCTCCTCAGCGGCCATTGGCAGCGCATCTACAGCACCACAGACATCGGGGCTCCGGGCTTTCCCTGACGAACAGGGCTTCGACGTTTACCACCAGCTGCACCTGGGGGGCCCACTCGAAAAAACCCGAAAAATCAAGAACGTCGGTCGATTGCTCCCATACAAAAAGTGCCAGCCAGTCAAGCTCCTGCTGCTCCTCCCCGGCCATTGGCAGCGCATCTACAGCACCACAGACATCGGGGCTCCGGGCTTTCCTTGACGAACAGGGCTTCGACGTTTACCACCAGCTGCACCTGGGCGCCCACTCCAAAAAAACCCCGAAAAATCACGAACATCGGACGATTGCTCCCACACCGAAAGTGCCAGCCAGTCAAGCTCCTGCTGCTCCTCACCGGCCATTGGCAGTGCATCTACAGCACCACAGACATCGGCGCTCCGGGCTTTCCCTGTCGAACAGGGCTTCGACGTTTACCACCAGGTGCGCCTGGGCGCCCACTAAAAAAAAACCCAAAAAATCACGAACGTTGGACGATTGCTCCCACACCGAAAGTGCCAGCAACTCAAGCTCTTGCTGCTCCTGCCCGGCCATTGGCAGCGCATCTACAGCACCACAGACATCGGGGCTCCGGGCTTTCCCTGACGAACAGGGCTTCGACGTTTACCACCAGCTGCACCTGGGCGCCCACTTTAAAAAAAACCCGAAAAATCACGAACGTCGGACGATTGCTCCCACACCGAAAGTGCCAGCCAGTCAAGCTCTTGCTGCTCCTCCCCGGCCATTGGCAGCGCATCTACAGCACCACAGACGTCAGGGCTCCGGGCTTTCCTTGACGAACAGGGCTTCGACGTTTACCACCAGCTGCACCTGGGCGCCAACTCCAAAAAAATTGAAAAATCACGAACGTCGGACGATTGCTCCCACTCCGAAAGTGCAAGCCAGTCAAGCTCCTGCTGCTCCTCCCCGGTCGTTGGCAGCGCATCTACAGCACCACAGACATCGGGGCTCCGGGCTTTCCCTGACGAACAGGGCTTCGACGTTTACCACCAGCTGCACCTGGGCGCCCACTCCAAAAAAACCCTGAAAAATCACGAACGTCTGACGATTGCTCCCACACAAAAAGTGCCAGCCAGTCAAGCTCCTGCTGCTCCTCAGCGGCCATTGGCACCGCATTTACAGCACCACAGACATAGGGGCTCCGG
The DNA here is from genome assembly GCF_036417535.1 of Chlamydotis macqueenii. Lineage (NCBI taxonomy): Eukaryota > Metazoa > Chordata > Aves > Otidiformes > Otididae > Chlamydotis > Chlamydotis macqueenii. Next base: position 29,813,282 of record NC_141592.1, on the reverse strand, counting down.
GCTTTCCCTGACGAACAGGGCTTCGATGTTTACCAACACCTGCACCTCGGCACCCATTGGAAAAAAACCCAAGAAAAATCATGAACGTTGGACGATTGCTCCCACACCGAAAGTGCCAGCCAGTCAAGCTCCTGCTGCTCCTCAGCGGCCATTGGCAGCGCATCTACAGCACCACAGACATCGGGGCTCCGGGCTTTCCCTGACGAACAGGGCTTCGACGTTTACCACCAGCTGCACCTGGGGGGCCCACTCGAAAAAACCCGAAAAATGAAGAACGTCGGTCGATTGCTCCCACACAAAAAGTGCCAGCCAGTCAAGCTCCTGCTGCTCCTCCCCGGCCATTGGCAGCGCATCTACAGCACCACAGACATCGGGGCTCCGGGCTTTCCCTGACGAACAGGGCTTCGACGTTTACCACCAGCTGCACCTGGGCGCCCATTGGAAAAAAACCGAAGAAAAATCACGAACGTTGGACGATTGCTCCCACACCGAAAGTGCCAGCAACTCAAGCTCTTGCTGCTCCTCCCCGGCCATTGGCAGCGCATCTACAGCACCACAGACATCGGGGCTCCGGGCTTTCCCTGACGAACAGGGCTTCGACGTTTACCACCAGCTGCACCTGGGCGCCCACTTTAAAAAAAACCCGAAAAATCACGAACGTCGGACGATTGCTCCCACACCGAAAGTGCCAGCCAGTCAAGCTCCTGCTGCTCCTCCCCGGCCATTGGCAGCGCATCTACAGCACCACAGACATCGGGGCTCCACGCTTTCCCTGACGAACAGGGCTTCGACGTTTACCACCAGCTGCACCTGGGCGCCCACTCCAAAAAAACCCCGAAAAATCACGAAGATCGGACGATTGCTCCCACACCGAAAGTGCCAGCCAGTCAAGCTCTTGCTGCTCATCACCGGCCATTGGCAGCCCATCTACAGCACCACAGACATCGGGGCTCCGGGCTTTCCTTGACGAACAGGGCTTCGACGTTTACCACCAGCTGCACCTGGGCGCCCACTCCAAAAAAACCCCGAAAAATCACGAACATCGGACGATTGCTCCCACACCGAAAGTGCCAGCCAGTCAAGCTCCTGCTGCTCCTCACCGGCCATTGGCAGTGCATCTACAGCACCACAGACATCGGCGCTCCGGGCTTTCCCTGTCGAACAGGGCTTCGACGTTTACCACCAGGTGCGCCTGGGCGCCCACTAAAAAAAAACCCAAAAAATCACGAACGTTGGACGATTGCTCCCACACCGAAAGTGCCAGCAACTCAAGCTCTTGCTGCTCCTGCCCGGCCATTGGCAGCGCATCTACAGCACCACAGACATCGGGGCTCCGGGCTTTCCCTGACGAACAGGGCTTCGACGTTTACCACCAGCTGCACCTGGGCGCCCACTTTAAAAAAAACCCGAAAAATCACGAACGTCGGACGATTGCTCCCACACCGAAAGTGCCAGCCAGTCAAGCTCCTGCTGCTCCTCCCCGGCCATTGGCAGCGCATCTACAGCACCACAGACATCGGGGCTACGGGCTTTCCCTGACGAACAGGGCTTCGACGTTTACCACCAGCTGCACCTGGTCGCCCACTAAAAAACAAATCGAAAAATCATGAACGTCGGACGATTGCTCCCACACCGAAAGTGCCAGCAATTCAAGCTCTTGCTGCTCCTCACCGGCCATTGGCAGCGCATCTACAGCACCACAGACGTCAGGGCTCCGGGCTTTCCTTGACGAACAGGGCTTCGACGTTTACCACCAGCTGGACCTGGGCGCCAACTCCAAAAAAATTGAAAAATCACGAACGTCGGACGATTGCTCCCACTCCGAAAGTGCAAGCCAGTCAAGCTCCTGCTGCTCCTCCCCGGTCGCTGGCAGCGCATCTACAGCACCACAGACATCGGGGCTCCGGGCTTTCCCTGACGAACAGGGCTTCGACGTTTACCACCAGCTGCACCTGGACGCCCACTCCAAAAAAACCCTGAAAAATCACGAACGTCTGACGATTGCTCCCACACAAAAAGTGCCAGCCAGTCAAGCTCCTGCTGCTCCTCAGCGGCCATTGGCACCGCATTTACAGCACCACAGACATAGGGGCTCCGGGCTTTCCCTGACGAACAGGGCTTCGATGTTTACCAACACCTGCACCTCGGCACCCATTGGAAAAAAACCCAAGAAAAATCATGAACGTTGGACGATTGCTCCCACACCGAAAGTGCCAGCCAGTCAAGCTCCTACTGCTCCTCAGCGGCCATTGGCAGCGCATCTACAGCACCACAGACATCGGGGCTCCGGGCTTTCCCTGACGAACAGGGCTTCGACGTTTACCACCAGCTGCGCCTGGGCGCCCACTAAAAAAAAACCCAAAAAATCACGTACGTTGGACGATTGCTCCCACACCGAAAGTGCCAGCAACTCAAGCTCTTGCTGCTCCTCACCGGCCATTGGCAGCGCATCTACAGCACCACAGACACTGGGACTCCGGGCTTTCCCTGACGAACAGGGCTTCGACGTTTACCACCAGCTGGACCTGGGCGCCCACTCCAAAAAAACCGAAAAATCACGAACGTCGGACGATTGCTCCCACACAAAAAGTGCCAGCCAGTCAAGCTCCTGCTGCTCATCACCGGCCATTGGCAGCCCATCTACAGCACCACAGACATCGGGGCTCCGGGCTTTCCCTGACGAACAGAGCTTCGATGTTTACCACCTCCTGCACCTCGGCACCCATTGGAAAAAAACCCAAGAAAAATCAGGAACGTTGGACGATTGCTCCCACACCGAAAGTGCCAGCCAGTCAAGCTCCTGCTGCTCCTCAGCGGCCATTGGCAGCGCATCTACAGCACCACAGACATCGGGGCTCCGGGCTTTCCCTGACGAACAGGGCTTCGACGTTTACCACCAGCTGCACCTGGTCGCCCACTAAAAAACAAATAGAAAAATCATGAACGTCGGACGATTGCTCCCACACCGAAAGTGCCAGCCAGTCAAGCTCTTGCTGCTCCTCCCCGGCCATTGGCAGCGCATCTACAGCACCACAGACATCGGGGCTCCGGGCTTTCCATGACGAACAGGGCTTCGACGTTTACCACCAGCTGGACCTGGGCGCCCACTCCAAAAAAAACGAAAAATCACGAACGTCGGACTATTGCTCCCACTCCGAAAGTGCAAGCAAGTCAAGCTCCTGCTGCTCCTCCCCGGTCGTTGGCAGCGTATCTACAGCACCACAGACATCGGGGCTCCACGCTTTCCCTGACGAACAGGGCTTCGACGTTTACCACCAGCTGCACCTGGGCGCCCACTCCAAAAAAACCCCGAAAAATCACGAAGATCGGACGATTGCTCCCACACCGAAAGTGCCAGCCAGTCAAGCTCTTGCTGCTCATCACCGGCCATTGGCAGCCCATCTACAGCACCACAGACATCGGGGCTCCGGGCTTTCCTTGACGAACAGGGCTTCGACGTTTACCACCAGCTGCACCTGGGCGCCCACTCCAAAAAAACCCCGAAAAATCACGAACATCGGACGATTGCTCCCACACCGAAAGTGCCAGCCAGTCAAGCTCCTACTGCTCCTCACCGGCCATTGGCAGTGCATCTACAGCACCACAGACATCGGCGCTCCGGGCTTTCCCTGTCGAACAGGGCTTCGACGTTTACCACCAGCTGCGCCTGGGCGCCCACTAAAAAAAAACCCAAAAAATCACGAACGTTGGACGATTGCTCCCACACCGAAAGTGCCAGCAACTCAAGCTCTTGCTGCTCCTCCCCGGCCATTGGCAGCGCATCTACAGCACCACAGACATCGGGGCTCCGGGCTTTCCCTGACAAACAGGGCTTCGAAGTTTACCACCAGCTGCACCTTGGCGCCCACTCCAAAAAAACCCCGAAAAATCACGAACATCGGACGATTGCTCCCACACCGAAAGTGCCAGCCAGTCAAGCTCTTGCTGCTCCTCCCCGGCCATTGGCAGCGCATCTACAGCACCACAGACATCGGGGCTCCGGGCTTTCCCTGATGAAAAGGGCTTCGACGTTTACCACCACCTGCACCTGGGCACCCATTGGAAAAAAACCCAAGAAAAATCACGAACGTTGGACGATTGCTCCCACACCGAAAGTGCCAGCCACTCAAGCTCTTGCTGCTCCTCACCGGCCATTGGCAGCGCATCTACAGCACCACAGACACTGGGACTCCGGGCTTTCCCTGACGAACAGGGCTTCGACGTTTACCACCAGCTGCACCTGGTCGCCCACTTTAAAAAAAACCCGAAAAATCACGAACGTCGGACGATTGCTCCCACACAAAAAGTGCCAGCCAGTCAAGCTCTTGCTGCTCCTCACCGGCCATTGGCAGCGCATCTACAGCACCACAGACATCGGGGCTCCGGGCTTTCCCTGACGAACAGGGCTTCGACGTTTACCACCACCTGCACCTGGGCGCCCATTGGAAAAAAACCCAAGAAAAATCACGAACGTTGGACTATTGCTCCCACACAAAAAGTGCCAGCCAGTCAAGCTCCTGCTGCTCCTCCCCGGCCATTGGCAGCGCATCTACAGCACCACAGACGTCGGGGCTCCGGGCTTTCCATGACGAACAGGGCTTCGACGTTTACCACCAGCTGGACCTGGGCGCCCACTCCAAAAAAAACGAAAAATCACGAACGTCGGACGATTGCTCCCACTCCGAAAGTGCAAGCCAGTCAAGCTCCTGCTGCTCCTCCCCGGTCGTTGGCAGCGCATCTACAGCACCACAGACATCGGGGCTCCACGCTTTCCCTGACGAACAGGGCTTCGAAGTTTACCACCAGCTGCACCTGGGCGCCCACTCCAAAAAAAACCCCGAAAAATCACGAAGATCGGACGATTGCTCCCACACCAAAAGTGCCAGCCAGTCAAGCTCTTGCTGCTCATCACCGGCCATTGGCAGCCCATCTACAGCACCACAGACATCGGGGCTCCGGGCTTTCCCTGACGAACAGGGCTTCGATGTTTACCACCTCCTGCACCTGGGCACCCATTGGAAAAAAACCCAAGAAAAATCATGAACGTTGGACGATTGCTCCCACACCAAAAGTGCCAGCCAGTCAAGCTCCTGCTGCTCCTCAGCGGCCATTGGCAGCGCATCTACAGCACCACAGACATCGGGGCTCCGGGCTTTCCCTGACGAACAGGGCTTCGACGTTTACCACCAGCTGCACCTGGGGGGCCCACTCGAAAAAACCCGAAAAATCAAGAACGTCGGTCGATTGCTCCCATACAAAAAGTGCCAGCCAGTCAAGCTCCTGCTGCTTCTCCCCGGCCATTGGCAGCGCATCTACAGCACCACAGACATCGGGGCTCCGGGCTTTCCTTGACGAACAGGGCTTCGACGTTTACCACCAGCTGCACCTGGGCGCCCACTCCAAAAAAACCCCGAAAAATCACGAACATCGGACGATTGCTCCCACACCGAAAGTGCCAGCCAGTCAAGCTCCTGCTGCTCCTCAACGGCCATTGGCAGTGCATCTACAGCACCACAGACATCGGCGCTCCGGGCTTTCCCTGTCGAACAGGGCTTCGACGTTTACCACCAGGTGCGCCTGGGCGCCCACTAAAAAAAAACCCAAAAAATCACGAACGTTGGACGATTGCTCCCACACCGAAAGTGCCAGCAACTCAAGCTCTTGCTGCTCCTGCCCGGCCATTGGCAGCGCATCTACAGCACCACAGACATCGGGGCTCCGGGCTTTCCCTGACAAACAGGGCTTCGACGTTTACCACCAGCTGCACCTGGGCGCCCACTTTAAAAAAAACCCGAAAAATCACGAACGTCGGACGATTGCTCCCACACCGAAAGTGCCAGCCAGTCAAGCTCCTGCTGCTCCTCCCCGGCCATTGGCAGCGCATCTACAGCACCACAGACATCGGGGCTACGGGCTTTCCCTGACGAACAGGGCTTCGACGTTTACCACCAGCTGCACCTGGTCGCCCACTAAAAAACAAATCAAAAAATCATGAACGTCGGACGATTGCTCCCACACCGAAAGTGCCAGCAATTCAAGCTCTTGCTGCTCCTCACCGGCCATTGGCAGCGCATCTACAGCACCACAGACGTCAGGGCTCCGGGCTTTCCTTGACGAACAGGGCTTCGACGTTTACCACCAGCTGGACCTGGGCGCCAACTCCAAAAAAATTGAAAAATCACGAACGTCGGACGATTGCTCCCACTCCGAAAGTGCAAGCCAGTCAAGCTCCTGCTGCTCCTCCCCGGTCGCTGGCAGCGCATCTACAGCACCACAGACATCGGGGCTCCGGGCTTTCCCTGACGAACAGGGCTTCGACGTTTACCACCAGCTGCACCTGGACGCCCACTCCAAAAAAACCCTGAAAAATCACGAACGTCTGACGATTGCTCCCACACAAAAAGTGCCAGCCAGTCAAGCTCCTGCTGCTCCTCAGCGGCCATTGGCACCGCATTTACAGCACCACAGACATAGGGGCTCCGGGCTTTCCCTGACGAACAGGGCTTCGATGTTTACCAACACCTGCACCTCGGCACCCATTGGAAAAAAACCCAAGAAAAATCATGAACGTTGGACGATTGCTCCCACACCGAAAGTGCCAGCCAGTCAAGCTCCTACTGCTCCTCAGCGGCCATTGGCAGCGCATCTACAGCACCACAGACATCGGGGCTCCGGGCTTTCCCTGACGAACAGGGCTTCGACGTTTACCACCAGCTGCGCCTGGGCGCCCACTAAAAAAAAACCCAAAAAATCACGTACGTTGGACGATTGCTCCCACACCGAAAGTGCCAGCAACTCAAGCTCTTGCTGCTCCTCACCGGCCATTGGCAGCGCATCTACAGCACCACAGACACTGGGACTCCGGGCTTTCCCTGACGAACAGGGCTTCGACGTTTACCACCAGCTGGACCTGGGCGCCCACTCCAAAAAAACCGAAAAATCACGAACGTCGGACGATTGCTCCCACACAAAAAGTGCCAGCCAGTCAAGCTCCTGCTGCTCATCACCGGCCATTGGCAGCCCATCTACAGCACCACAGACATCGGGGCTCCGGGCTTTCCCTGACGAACAGAGCTTCGATGTTTACCACCTCCTGCACCTCGGCACCCATTGGAAAAAAACCCAAGAAAAATCAGGAACGTTGGACGATTGCTCCCACACCGAAAGTGCCAGCCAGTCAAGCTCCTGCTGCTCCTCAGCGGCCATTGGCAGCGCATCTACAGCACCACAGACATCGGGGCTCCGGGCTTTCCCTGACGAACAGGGCTTCGACGTTTACCACCAGCTGCACCTGGTCGCCCACTAAAAAACAAATAGAAAAATCATGAACGTCGGACGATTGCTCCCACACCGAAAGTGCCAGCCAGTCAAGCTCTTGCTGCTCCTCCCCGGCCATTGGCAGCGCATCTACAGCACCACAGACATCGGGGCTCCGGGCTTTCCATGACGAACAGGGCTTCGACGTTTACCACCAGCTGGACCTGGGCGCCCACTCCAAAAAAAACGAAAAATCACGAACGTCGGACTATTGCTCCCACTCCGAAAGTGCAAGCAAGTCAAGCTCCTGCTGCTCCTCCCCGGTCGTTGGCAGCGTATCTACAGCACCACAGACATCGGGGCTCCACGCTTTCCCTGACGAACAGGGCTTCGACGTTTACCACCAGCTGCACCTGGGCGCCCACTCCAAAAAAACCCCGAAAAATCACGAAGATCGGACGATTGCTCCCACACCGAAAGTGCCAGCCAGTCAAGCTCCTGCTGCTCATCACCGGCCATTGGCAGCCCATCTACAGCACCACAGACATCGGGGCTCCGGGCTTTCCTTGACGAACAGGGCTTCGACGTTTACCACCAGCTGCACCTGGGCGCCCACTCCAAAAAAACCCCGAAAAATCACGAACATCGGACGATTGCTCCCACACCGAAAGTGCCAGCCAGTCAAGCTCCTACTGCTCCTCACCGGCCATTGGCAGTGCATCTACAGCACCACAGACATCGGCGCTCCGGGCTTTCCCTGTCGAACAGGGCTTCGACGTTTACCACCAGCTGCGCCTGGGCGCCCACTAAAAAAAAACCCAAAAAATCACGAACGTTGGACGATTGCTCCCACACCGAAAGTGCCAGCAACTCAAGCTCTTGCTGCTCCTCCCCGGCCATTGGCAGCGCATCTACAGCACCACAGACATCGGGGCTCCGGGCTTTCCCTGACAAACAGGGCTTCGAAGTTTACCACCAGCTGCACCTTGGCGCCCACTCCAAAAAAACCCCGAAAAATCACGAACATCGGACGATTGCTCCCACACCGAAAGTGCCAGCCAGTCAAGCTCTTGCTGCTCCTCCCCGGCCATTGGCAGCGCATCTACAGCACCACAGACATCGGGGCTCCGGGCTTTCCCTGATGAAAAGGGCTTCGACGTTTACCACCACCTGCACCTGGGCACCCATTGGAAAAAAACCCAAGAAAAATCACGAACGTTGGACGATTGCTCCCACACCGAAAGTGCCAGCCACTCAAGCTCTTGCTGCTCCTCACCGGCCATTGGCAGCGCATCTACAGCACCACAGACACTGGGACTCCGGGCTTTCCCTGACGAACAGGGCTTCGACGTTTACCACCAGCTGCACCTGGTCGCCCACTTTAAAAAAAACCCGAAAAATCACGAACGTCGGACGATTGCTCCCACACAAAAAGTGCCAGCCAGTCAAGCTCTTGCTGCTCCTCACCGGCCATTGGCAGCGCATCTACAGCACCACAGACATCGGGGCTCCGGGCTTTCCCTGACGAACAGGGCTTCGACGTTTACCACCACCTGCACCTGGGCGCCCATTGGAAAAAAACCCAAGAAAAATCACGAACGTTGGACTATTGCTCCCACACAAAAAGTGCCAGCCAGTCAAGCTCCTGCTGCTCCTCCCCGGCCATTGGCAGCGCATCTACAGCACCACAGACGTCGGGGCTCCGGGCTTTCCATGACGAACAGGGCTTCGACGTTTACCACCAGCTGGACCTGGGCGCCCACTCCAAAAAAAACGAAAAATCACGAACGTCGGACGATTGCTCCCACTCCGAAAGTGCAAGCCAGTCAAGCTCCTGCTGCTCCTCCCCGGTCGTTGGCAGCGCATCTACAGCACCACAGACATCGGGGCTCCACGCTTTCCCTGACGAACAGGGCTTCGAAGTTTACCACCAGCTGCACCTGGGCGCCCACTCCAAAAAAAACCCCGAAAAATCACGAAGATCGGACGATTGCTCCCACACCAAAAGTGCCAGCCAGTCAAGCTCTTGCTGCTCATCACCGGCCATTGGCAGCCCATCTACAGCACCACAGACATCGGGGCTCCGGGCTTTCCCTGACGAACAGGGCTTCGATGTTTACCACCTCCTGCACCTGGGCACCCATTGGAAAAAAACCCAAGAAAAATCATGAACGTTGGACGATTGCTCCCACACCAAAAGTGCCAGCCAGTCAAGCTCCTGCTGCTCCTCAGCGGCCATTGGCAGCGCATCTACAGCACCACAGACATCGGGGCTCCGGGCTTTCCCTGACGAACAGGGCTTCGACGTTTACCACCAGCTGCACCTGGGGGGCCCACTCGAAAAAACCCGAAAAATCAAGAACGTCGGTCGATTGCTCCCATACAAAAAGTGCCAGCCAGTCAAGCTCCTGCTGCTTCTCCCCGGCCATTGGCAGCGCATCTACAGCACCACAGACATCGGGGCTCCGGGCTTTCCTTGACGAACAGGGCTTCGACGTTTACCACCAGCTGCACCTGGGCGCCCACTCCAAAAAAACCCCGAAAAATCACGAACATCGGACGATTGCTCCCACACCGAAAGTGCCAGCCAGTCAAGCTCCTGCTGCTCCTCAACGGCCATTGGCAGTGCATCTACAGCACCACAGACATCGGCGCTCCGGGCTTTCCCTGTCGAACAGGGCTTCGACGTTTACCACCAGGTGCGCCTGGGCGCCCACTAAAAAAAAACCCAAAAAATCACGAACGTTGGACGATTGCTCCCACACCGAAAGTGCCAGCAACTCAAGCTCTTGCTGCTCCTGCCCGGCCATTGGCAGCGCATCTACAGCACCACAGACATCGGGGCTCCGGGCTTTCCCTGACAAACAGGGCTTCGACGTTTACCACCAGCTGCACCTGGGCGCCCACTTTAAAAAAAACCCGAAAAATCACGAACGTCGGACGATTGCTCCCACACCGAAAGTGCCAGCCAGTCAAGCTCCTGCTGCTCCTCCCCGGCCATTGGCAGCGCATCTACAGCACCACAGACATCGGGGCTACGGGCTTTCCCTGACGAACAGGGCTTCGACGTTTACCACCAGCTGCACCTGGTCGCCCACTAAAAAACAAATCAAAAAATCATGAACGTCGGACGATTGCTCCCACACTGAAAGTGCCAGCCAGTCAAGCTCTTGCTGCTCCTCACCGGCCATTGGCAGCGCATCTACAGCACCACAGACGTCGGGGCTCCGGGCTTTCCTTGACGAACAGGGCTTCGACGTTTACCACCAGCTGGACCTGGGCGCCAACTCCAAAAAAATTGAAAAATCACGAACGTCGGACGATTGCTCCCACTCCGAAAGTGCAAGCCAGTCAAGCTCCTGCTGCTCCTCCCCGGTCGTTGGCAGCGCATCTACAGCACCACAGACATCGGGGCTCCGGGCTTTCCCTGACGAACAGGGCTTCGACGTTTACCACCAGCTGCACCTGGGGGGCCCACTCGAAAAAACCCGAAAAATCAAGAACGTCGGTCGATTGCTCCCACACAAAAAGTGCCAGCCAGTCAAGCTCCTGCTGCTCCTCCCCGGCCATTGGCAGCGCATCTACAGCACCACAGACATCGGGGCTCCGGGCTTTCCCTGACGAACAGGGCTTCGACGTTTACCACCAGCTGCACCTGGGCGCCCATTGGAAAAAAACCGAAGAAAAATCACGAACGTTGGACGATTGCTCCCACACCGAAAGTGCCAGCAACTCAAGCTCTTGCTGCTCCTCCCCGGCCATTGGCAGCGCATCTACAGCACCACAGACATCGGGGCTCCAGGCTTTCCCTGACGAACAGGGCTTCGACGTTTACCACCACCTGCACCTGGGGGGCCCACTGAAAAAAACCCCGAAAAATCATGAACGTTGGACGATTGCACCCACACCGAACGTGCCAGCCAGTCAAGCTCCTGCTGCTCCTCAGCGGCCATTGGCAGCGCATCTACAGCACCACAGACATCGGGGCTACGGGCTTTCCCTGACGAACAGGGCTTCGACGTTTACCACCAGCTGCACCTGGGCGCCCACTAAAAAACAAATCGAAAAATCATGAACGTCGGACGATTGCTCCCACACCGAAAGTGCCAGCCAGTCAAGCTCTTGCTGCTCCTTCCCGGGCATTGGCAGCGCATCTACAGCACCACAGACATCGGGGCTCCGGGCTTTCCCTGACGAACAGAGCTTCGATGTTTACCACCTCCTGCACCTCGGCACCCATTGGAAAAAAACCCAAGAAAAATCAGGAACGTTGGACGATTGCTCCCACACCGAAAGTGCCAGCCAGTCAAGCTCCTGCTGCTCCTCAGCGGCCATTGGCAGCGCATCTACAGCACCACAGACATCGGGGCTCCGGGCTTTCCCTGACGAACAGGGCTTCGACGTTTACCACCAGCTGCACCTGGGCGCCCACTCCAAAAAAACCCCGAAAAATCACGAACATCGGACGATTGCTCCCACACCGAAAGTGCCAGCCAGTCAAGCTCTTGCTGCTCATCACCGGCCATTGGCAGCCCATCTACAGCACCACAGACATCGGGGCTCCGGGCTTTCCCTGACGAACAGGGCTTCGATGTTTACCACCTCCTGCACCTGGGGGGCCCACTCGAAAAAACCCGAAAAATCAAGAACGTCGGTCGATTGCTCCCACACAAAAAGTGCCAGCCAGTCAAGCTCCTGCTGCTCCTCCCCGGCCATTGGCAGCGCATCTACAGCACCACAGACATCGGGGCTCCGGGCTTTCCCTGACGAACAGGGCTTCGAAGTTTACCACCAGCTGCACCTGGGCGCCCACTCCAAAAAAACCCCGAAAAATCACGAACATCGGACGATTGCTCCCACACAAAAAGTGCCAGCCAGTCAAGCTCTTGCTGTTCCTCCCCGGCCATTGGCAGCGCATCTACAGCACCACAGACATCGGGGCTCCGGGCTTTCCCTGACGAACAGGGCTTCGACGTTTACCACCACCTGCACCTGGGCGCCCATTGGAAAAAAACCCAAGAAAAATCACGAACGTGGGACGATTGCTCCCACACCGAAAGTGCCAGCCAGTCAAGCTCCTGCTGCTCATCACCGGCCATTGGCAGCCCATCTACAGCACCACAGACATCGGGGCTCCGGGCTTTCCCTGACGAACAGAGCTTCGATGTTTACCACCTCCTGCACCTCGGCACCCATTGGAAAAAAACCCAAGAAAAATCACGAACGTTGGACGATTGCTCCCACACCGAAAGTGCCAGCCAGTCAAGCTCTTGCTGCTCCTCAGCGTCCATTGGCAGCGCATCTACAGCACCACAGACATCGGGGCTCCGGGCTTTCCCTGACGAACAGGGCTTCGACGTTTACCACCACCTGCACCTGGGCGCCCATTGGAAAAAAACCCAAGAAAAATCATGAACATTGGACGATTGCTCCCACACCAAAAGTGCCAGCAACTCAAGCTCTTGCTGCTCCTCACCGGCCATTGGCAGCGCATCTACAGCACCACAGACACTGGGACTCCAGGCTTTCCCTGACGAACAGGGCTTCGACGTTTACCACCAGCTGCACCTGGGCGCCCACTTTAAAAAAAACCCGAAAAATCACGAACGTCGGACGATTGCTCCCACACAAAAAGTGCCAGCCAGTCAAGCTCTTGCTGCTCCTCCCCGGCCATTGGCAGCACATCTACAGCACCACAGACATCGGGGCTCCGGGCTTTCCCTGACGAACAGGGCTTCGACGTTTACCACCACCTGCACCTGGGCGCCCATTGGAAAAAAACCCAAGAAAAATCACGAACGTTGGACGATTGCTCCCACACAAAAAGTGCCAGCCAGTCAAGCTCCTGCTGCTCCTCCCCGGCCATTGGCAGCGCATCTACAGCACCACAGACATCGGGGCTCTGGGCTTTCCCTGATGAACAGGGCTTCGACGTTTACCACCACCTGCACCTGGGCACCCATTGGAAAAAAACCCAAGAAAAATCACGAACGTTGGACGATTGCTCCCACACCGAAAGTGCCAGCCACTCAAGCTCTTGCTGCTCCTCACCGGCCATTGGCAGCGCATCTACAGCACCACAGACACTGGGACTCCGGGCTTTCCCTGACGAACAGGGCTTCGACGTTTACCACCAGCTGCACCTGGTCGCCCACTTTAAAAAAAACCCGAAAAATCACGAACGTCGGACGATTGCTCCCACACAGAAAGAGCCAGCCAGTCAAGCTCTTGCTGCTCCTCCCCGGCCATTGGCAGCGCATCTACAGCACCACAGACATCGGGGCTCCGGGCTTTCCCTGACGAACAGGGCTTCGACGTTTACCACCACCTGCACCTGGGCGCCCATTGGAAAAAAACCCAAGAAAAATCACGAACGTTGGACGATTGCTCCCACACAAAAAGTGCCAGCCAGTCAAGCTCCTGCTGCTCCTCCCCGGCCATTGGCAGCGCATCTACAGCACCACAGACATCGGGGCTACGGGCTTTCCCTGACGAACAGGGCTTCGACGTTTACCACCAGCTGCACCTGGTCGCCCACTAAAAAACAAATAGAAAAATCATGAACGTCGGACGATTGCTCCCACACCGAAAGTGCCAGCCAGTCAAGCTCTTGCTGCTCCTCCCCGGCCATTGGCAGCGCATCTACAGCACCACAGACGTCGGGGCTCCGGGCTTTCCATGACGAACAGGGCTTCGACGTTTACCACCAGCTGGACCTGGGCGCCCACTCCAAAAAAAACGAAAAATCACGAACGTCGGACTATTGCTCCCACTCCGAAAGTGCAAGCAAGTCAAGCTCCTGCTGCTCCTCCCCGGTCGTTGGCAGCGCATCTACAGCACCACAGACATCGGGGCTCCACGCTTTCCCTGACGAACAGGGCTTCGACGTTTACCACCAGCTGCACCTGGTCGCCCACTTTAAAAAAAACCCGAAAAATCACGAACGTCGGACGATTGCTCCCACACAAAAAGAGCCAGCCAGTCAAGCTCTTGCTGCTCCTCCCCGGCCATTGGCAGCGCATCTACAGCACCACAGACATGGGGGCTCCGGGCTTTCCCTGACGAACAGGGCTTCGACGTTTACCACCACCTGCACCTGGGCGCCCATTGGAAAAAAACCCAAGAAAAATCACGAACGTTGGACGATTGCTCCCACACAAAAAGTGCCAGCCAGTCAAGCTCCTGCTGCTCCTCCCCGGCCATTGGCAGCGCATCTACAGCACCACAGACATCGGGGCTACGGGCTTTCCCTGACGAACAGGGCTTCGACGTTTACCACCAGCTGCACCTGGTCGCCCACTAAAAAACAAATAGAAAAATCATGAACGTCGGACGATTGCTCCCACACCGAAAGTGCCAGCCAGTCAAGCTCTTGCTGCTCCTCCCCGGCCATTGGCAGCGCATCTACAGCACCACAGACGTCGGGGCTCCGGGCTTTCCATGACGAACAGGGCTTCGACGTTTACCACCAGCTGGACCTGGGCGCCCACTCCAAAAAAAACGAAAAATCACGAACGTCGGACTATTGCTCCCACTCCGAAAGTGCAAGCAAGTCAAGCTCCTGCTGCTCCTCCCCGGTCGTTGGCAGCGCATCTACAGCACCACAGACATCGGGGCTCCACGCTTTCCCTGACGAACAGGGCTTCGACGTTTACCACCAGCTGCACCTGGGCGCCCACTCCAAAAAAACCCCGAAAAATCACGAAGATCGGACGATTGCTCCCACACCGAAAGTGCCAGCCAGTCAAGCTCTTGCTGCTCATCACCGGCCATTGGCAGCCCATCTACAGCACCACAGACATCGGGGCTCCGGGCTTTCCTTGACGAACAGGGCTTCGACGTTTACCACCAGCTGCACCTGGGCGCCCACTCCAAAAAAACCCCGAAAAATCACGAACATCATACGATTGCTCCCACACCGAAAGTGCCAGCCAGTCAAGCTCCTACTGCTCCTCACCGGCCATTGGCAGTGCATCTACAGCACCACAGACATCGGGGCTCCGGGCTTTCCTTGACGAACAGGGCTTCGACGTTTACCACCACCTGCACCTGGGCGCCCATTGGAAAAAAACCCAAGAAAAATCACGAACGTTGGACGATTGCTCCCACACCGAAAGTGCCAGCCAGTCAAGCTCCTGCTGCTCATCACCGGCCATTGGCAGCCCATCTACAGCACCACAGACATCGGGGCTCCGGGCTTTCCCTGACGAACAGAGCTTCGATGTTTACCACCTCCTGCACCTCGGCACCCATTGGAAAAAAACCCAAGAAAAATCACGAACGTTGGACGATTGCTCCCACACCGAAAGTGCCAGCCAGTCAAGCTCTTGCTGCTCCTCAGCGGCCATTGGCAGCGCATCTACAGCACCACAGACATCGGGGCTCCGGGCTTTCCCTGACGAAAAGGGCTTCGACGTTTACCACCAGCTGCACCTGGGGGGCCCACTCGAAAAAACCCGAAAAATCAGGAACGTCGGTCGATTGCTCCCACACAAAAATAGCCAGCCAGTCAAGCTCCTGCTGCTCCTCACCGGCCATTGGCAGCGCATCAACAGCACCACAGACATCGGGGCTCCGGGCTTTCCCTGACAAACAGGGCTTCGAAGTTTACCACCAGCTGCACCTTGGCGCCCACTCCAAAAAAACCCCGAAAAATCACGAACATCGGACGATTGCTCCCACACCGAAAGTGCCAGCCAGTCAAGCTCTTGCTGCTCCTCCCCGGCCATTGGCAGCGCATCTACAGCACCACAGACATCGGGGCTCCGGGCTTTCCCTGATGAACAGGGCTTCGACGTTTACCACCACCTGCACCTGGGCACCCATTGGAAAAAAACCCAAGAAAAATCACGAACGTTGGACGATTGCTCCCACACCGAAAGTGCCAGCCACTCAAGCTCTTGCTGCTCCTCACCGGCCATTGGCAGCGCATCTACAGCACCACAGACACTGGGACTCCGGGCTTTCCCTGACGAACAGGGCTTCGACGTTTACCACCAGCTGCACCTGGTCGCCCACTTTAAAAAAAACCCGAAAAATCACGAACGTCGGACGATTGCTCCCACACAAAAAGTGCCAGCCAGTCAAGCTCTTGCTGCTCCTCACCGGCCATTGGCAGCGCATCTACAGCACCACAGACATCGGGGCTCCGGGCTTTCCCTGACGAACAGGGCTTCGACGTTTACCACCACCTGCACCTGGGCGCCCATTGGAAAAAAACCCAAGAAAAATCACGAACGTTGGACTATTGCTCCCACACAAAAAGTGCCAGCCAGTCAAGCTCCTGCTGCTCCTCCCCGGCCATTGGCAGCGCATCTACAGCACCACAGACGTCGGGGCTCCGGGCTTTCCATGACGAACAGGGCTTCGATGTTTACCACCAGCTGGACCTGGGCGCCCACTCCAAAAAAAACGAAAAATCACGAACGTCGGACGATTGCTCCCACTCCGAAAGTGCAAGCCAGTCAAGCTCCTGCTGCTCCTCCCCGGTCGTTGGCAGCGCATCTACAGCACCACAGACATCGGGGCTCCACGCTTTCCCTGACGAACAGGGCTTCGACGTTTACCACCAGCTGCACCTGGGCGCCCACTCCAAAAAAACCCCGAAAAATCACGAAGATCGGACGATTGCTCCCACACCAAAAGTGCCAGCCAGTCAAGCTCTTGCTGCTCATCACCGGCCATTGGCAGCCCATCTACAGCACCACAGACATCGGGGCTCCGGGCTTTCCCTGACGAACAGGGCTTCGATGTTTACCACCTCCTGCACCTGGGCACCCATTGGAAAAAAACCCAAGAAAAATCATGAACGTTGGACGATTGCTCCCACACCGAAAGTGCCAGCCAGTCAAGCTCCTGCTGCTCCTCAGCGGCCATTGGCAGCGCATCTACAGCACCACAGACATCGGGGCTCCGGGCTTTCCCTGACGAACAGGGCTTCGACGTTTACCACCAGCTGCACCTGGGCGCCCACTTTAAAAAAAACCCGAAAAATCACGAACGTCGGACGATTGCTCCCACACCGAAAGTGCCAGCCAGTCAAGCTCCTGCTGCTCCTCCCCGGCCATTGGCAGCGCATCTACAGCACCACAGACATCGGGGCTACGGGCTTTCCCTGACGAACAGGGCTTCGACGTTTACCACCAGCTGCACCTGGTCGCCCACTAAAAAACAAATCGAAAAATCATGAACGTCGGACGATTGCTCCCACACCGAAAGTGCCAGCCAGTCAAGCTCTTGCTGCTCCTCACCGGCCATTGGCAGCGCATCTACAGCACCACAGACGTCGGGGCTCCGGGCTTTCCCTGACGAACAGGGCTTCGACGTTTACCACCAGCTGGACCTGGGCGCCAACTCCAAAAAAATTGAAAAATCACGAACGTCGGACGATTGCTCCCACTCCGAAAGTGCAAGCCAGTCAAGCTCCTGCTGCTCCTCCCCGGTCGTTGGCAGCGCATCTACAGCACCACAGACATCGGGGCTCCGGGCTTTCCCTGACGAACAGGGCTTCGACGTTTACCACCAGCTGCACCTGGACGCCCACTCCAAAAAAACCCTGAAAAATCATGAACGTCGTACGATTGCTCCCACACCGAAAGTGCCAGCCAGTCAAGATCCTGCTGCTCCTCAGCGGCCATTGGCACCGCATTTACAGCACCACAGACATCGGGGCTCCGGGCTTTCCCTGACGAACAGGGCTTCGATGTTTACCACCACCTGCACCTCGGCACCCATTGGAAAAAAACCCAAGAAAAATCATGAACGTTGGACGATTGCTCCCACACCGAAAGTGCCAGCCAGTCAAGCTCCTACTGCTCCTCAGCGGCCATTGGCAGCGCATCTACAGCACCACAGACATCGGGGCTCTGGGCTTTCCCTGACGAACAGGGCTTCGACGTTTACCACCAGCTGCACCTGGGGGGCCCACTCGAAAAAACCCGAAAAATCAAGAACGTCGGTCGATTGCTCCCACACAAAAAGTGCCAACCAGTCAAGCTCCTGCTGCTCCTCCCCGGCCATTGGCAGCGCATCTACAGCACCACAGACATCGGGGCTCCGGGCTTACCCTGACGAACAGGGCTTCGACGTTTACCACCAGCTGCACCTGGGCGCCCACTCCAAAAAAAACCGAAAAATCACGAACGTCGGACGATTGCTCCCACTCCGAAAGTGCAAGCCAGTCAAGATCCTGCTGCTCCTCCCCGGTCGTTGGCAGCGCATCTAC
Source organism: Chlamydotis macqueenii (assembly GCF_036417535.1). Lineage (NCBI taxonomy): Eukaryota > Metazoa > Chordata > Aves > Otidiformes > Otididae > Chlamydotis > Chlamydotis macqueenii. Next base: position 29,794,801 of record NC_141592.1, on the reverse strand, counting down.
AGCACCACAGACATCAGGGCTCCGGGCTTTCCCTGACGAACAGGGCTTCGAAGTTTACCACCAGCTGCACCTGGACTCCCACTCCAAAAAAACCCGAAAAATCACGAACGTCTGACGATTGCTCCCACAAAAAAAGTGCCAGCCAGTCAAGCTCCTGCTGCTCATCACCGGCCATTGGCAGCCCATCTACAGCACCACAGACATCGGGGCTCCGGGCTTTCCCTGACGAACAGAGCTTCGATGTTTACCACCAGCTGCACCTGGGCGCCCATTGGAAAAAAACCCAAGAAAAATCACGAACGTTGGACGATTGCTCCCACACCGAAAGTGCCAGCCAGTCAAGCTCTTGCTGCTCATCACCGGCCATTGGCAGCCCATCTACAGCACCACAGACATCGGGGCTCCGGGCTTTCCCTGACGAACAGGGCTTCGACGTTTACCACCAGCTGCACCTGGGCGCCCACTCCAAAAAAACCCCGAAAAATCACGAACATCGGACGATTGCTCCCACACCGAAAGTGCCAGCCAGTCAAGCTCTTGCTGCTCATCACCGGCCATTGGCAGCCCATCTACAGCACCACAGACATCGGGGCTCCGGGCTTTCCCTGACGAACAGGGCTTCGATGTTTACCACCTCCTGCACCTGGGGGGCCCACTCGAAAAAACCCGAAAAATCAAGAACGTCGGTCGATTGCTCCCACAAAAAAAGTGCCAGCCAGTCAAGCTCTTGCTGCTCCTCCCCGGCCATTGGCAGCGCATCTACAGCAACACAGACATCGGGGCTCCGGGCATTCCCTGACGAACAGGGCTTCGACGTTTACCACCAGCTGCACCTGGGCGCCCACTCCAAAAAAACCCCGAAAAATCACGAACGTCGGACGATTGCTCCCACACCGAAAGTGCCAGCCAGTCAAGCTCCTGCTGCTCCTCAGCGGCCATTGGCAGCGCATCTACAGCACCACAGACATCAGGCCTCCGGGCTTTCCCTGACGAACAGGGCTTCGACGTTTACCACCACCTGCACCTGGGCGCCCATTGGAAAAAAACCCAAGAAAAATCACGAACGTTGGACGATTGCTCCCACACCGAAAGTGCCAGCCAGTCAAGCTCCTGCTGCTCATCACCGGCCATTGGCAGCGCATCTACAGCACCACAGACATCGGGGCTCCGGGCTTTCCCTGACGAACAGGGCTTCGACGTTTACCACCAGCTGCACCTGGGGGGCCCACTCGAAAAAACCCGAAAAATCAAGAACGTCGGTCGATTGCTCCCACACAAAAAGTGCCAGCCAGTCAAGCTCCTGCTGCTCCTCCCCGGCCATTGGCAGCGCATCTACAGCACCACAGACATCGGGGCTCCGGGCTTTCCCTGACGAACAGGGCTTCGATGTTTACCACCAGCTGCACCTGGGCGCCCACTCCAAAAAAACCCCGAAAAATCACGAACATCGGACGATTGCTCCCACACCGAAAGTGCCAGCCAGTCAAGCTCTTGCTGCTCCTCCCCGGCCATTGGCAGCGCATCTACAGCACCACAGACATCGGGGCTCCAGGCTTTCCCTGATGAACAGGGCTTCGACGTTTACCACCACCTGCACCTGGGCGCCCATTGGAAAAAAACCCAAGAAAAATCACGAACGTTGGACGATTGCTCCCACACCGAAAGTGCCAGCAACTCAAGCTCTTGCTGCTCCTCACCGGCCATTGGCAGCGCATCTACAGCACCACAGACACTGGGACTCTGGGCTTTCCCTGACGAACAGGGCTTCGACGTTTACCACCAGCTGCACCTGGTCGCCGACTTTAAAAAAAACCCGAAAAATCATGAACGTCGGACGATTGCTCCCACACAAAAAGGGCCAGCCAGTCAAGCTCTTGCTGCTCCTCACCGGCCATTGGCAGCGCATCTACAGCACCACAAACATCGGGGCTCCGGGCTTTCCCTGACGAACAGGGCTTCGACGTTTACCACCACCTGCACCTGGGCGCCCATTAGAAAAAAACCCAAGAAAAATCACGAACGTTGGACGATTGCTCCCACACCGAAAGTGCCAGCCAGTCAAGCTCCTGCTGCTCCTCCACGGCCATTGGCAGCGCATCTACAGCACCACAGACATCGGGGCTACGGGCTTTCCCTGACGAACAGGGCTTCGACGTTTACCACCAGCTGCACCTGGTCGCCCACTAAAAAATAAATCGAAAAATCATGAACGTCGGACGATTGCTCCCACACCGAAAGTGCCAGCCAGTCAAGCTCCTGCTGCTCCTCCCCGGTCGTTGGCAGCGCATCTACAGCACCACAGACATCAGGGCTCCGGGCTTTCCCTGACGAACAGGGCTTCGACGTTTACCACCAGCTGCACCTGGGCGCCCACTCCAAAAAAACCCCGAAAAATCACGAACATCGGACGATTGCTCCCACACCGAAAGTGCCAGCCAGTCAAGCTCTTGCTGCTCATCACCGGCCATTGGCAGCCCATCTACAGCACCACAGACATTGGGGCTCCGGGCTTTCCCTGACGAACAGGGCTTCGATGTTTACCACCTCCTGCACCTGGGGGGCCCACTCGAAAAAACCCGAAAAATCAAGAACGTCGGTCGATTGCTCCCACAAAAAAAGTGCCAGCCAGTCAAGCTCTTGCTGCTCCTCCCCGGCCATTGGCAGCGCATCTACAGCACCACAGACATCGGGGCTCCGGGCTTTCCCTGACGAACAGGGCTTCGACGTTTACCACCAGCTGCACCTGGGCGCCCACTCCAAAAAAACCCCGAAAAATCACGAACGTCGGACGATTGCTCCCACACCGAAAGTGCCAGCCAGTCAAGCTCCTGCTGCTCCTCAGCGGCCATTGGCAGCGCATCTACAGCACCACAGACATCAGGCCTCCGGGCTTTCCCTGACGAACAGGGCTTCGACGTTTACCACCACCTGCACCTGGGCGCCCATTGGAAAAAAACCCAAGAAAAATCACGAACGTTGGACGATTGCTCCCACACCGAAAGTGCCAGCCAGTCAAGCTCCTGCTGCTCCTCCACGGCCATTGGCAGTGCATCTACAGCACCACAGACATCGGGGCTACGGGCTTTCCCTGACGAACAGGGCTTCGACGTTTACCACCAGCTGCACCTGGTCGCCCACTAAAAAATAAATCGAAAAATCATGAACGTCGGACGATTGCTCCCACACCGAAAGTGCCAGCCAGTCAAGCTCCTGCTGCTCCTCCCCGGTCGTTGGCAGCGCATCTACAGCACCACAGACATCAGGGCTCCGGGCTTTCCCTGACGAACAGGGCTTCGAAGTTTACCACCAGCTGCACCTGGACTCCCACTCCAAAAAACCCGAAAAATCACGAACGTCTGACGATTGCTCCCACAAAAAAAGTGCCAGCCAGTCAAGCTCCTGCTGCTCATCACCGGCCATTGGCAGCCCATCTACAGCACCACAGACATCGGGGCTCCGGGCTTTCCCTGACGAACAGAGCTTCGATGTTTACCACCTCCTGCACCTCGGCACCCATTGGAAAAAAGCCCAAGAAAAATCACGAACGTTGGACGATTGCTCCCACACCGAAAGTGCCAGCCAGTCAAGCTCTTGCTGCTCATCACCGGCCATTGGCAGCCCATCTACAGCACCACAGACATCGGGGCTCCGGGCTTTCCCTGACGAACAGGGCTTCGACGTTTACCACCAGCTGCACCTGGGCGCCCACTCCAAAAAAACCCCGAAAAATCACGAACATCGGACGATTGCTCCCACACCGAAAGTGCCAGCCAGTCAAGCTCTTGCTGCTCATCACCGGCCATTGGCAGCCCATCTACAGCACCACAGACATCGGGGCTCCGGGCTTTCCCTGACGAACAGGGCTTCGATGTTTACCACCTCCTGCACCTGGGGGGCCCACTCGAAAAAACCCGAAAAATCAAGAACGTCGGTCGATTGCTCCCACAAAAAAAGTGCCAGCCCGTCAAGCTCTTGCTGCTCCTCCCCGGCCATTGGCAGCGCATCTACAGCACCACAGACATCGGGGCTCCGGGCTTTCCCTGACGAACAGGGCTTCGACGTTTACCACCAGCTGCACCTGGGCGCCCACTCCAAAAAAACCCCGAAAAATCACGAACGTCGGACGATTGCTCCCACACCGAAAGTGCCAGCCAGTCAAGCTCCTGCTGCTCCTCAGCGGCCATTGGCAGCGCATCTACAGCACCACAGACATCAGGCCTCCGGGCTTTCCCTGACGAACAGGGCTTCGACGTTTACCACCACCTGCACCTGGGCGCCCATTGGAAAAAAACCCAAGAAAAATCACGAACGTTGGACGATTGCTCCCACACCGAACGTGCCAGCCAGTCAAGCTCCTGCTGCTCATCACCGGCCATTGGCAGCGCATCTACAGCACCACAGACATCGGGGCTCCGGGCTTTCCCTGACGAACAGGGCTTCGACGTTTACCACCAGCTGCACCTGGGCGCCCATTGGAAAAAAACCCAAGAAAAATCATGAACGTTGGACGATTGCTCCCACACCGAAAGTGCCAGCAACTCAAGCTCTTGCTGCTCCTCACCGGCCATTGGCAGCGCATCTACAGCACCACAGACACTGGGACTCCGGGCTTTCCCTGACGAACAGGGCTTCGACGTTTACCACCTGCTGCACCTGGGCGCCCACTTTAAAAAAACCCGAAAAATCACGAACGTCGGACGATTGCTCCCACACAAAAAGGGCCAGCCAGTCAAGCTCTTGCTGCTCCTCCCCGGCCATTGGCAGCACATCTACAGCACCACAGACGTCGGGGCTCCGGGCTTTCCCTGACGAACAGGGCTTCGACGTTTACCACCACCTGCACCTGGGCGCCCATTGGAAAAAAACCCAAGAAAAATCACAAACGTTGGACGATTGCTCCCACACAAAAAGTGCCAGCCAGTCAAGCTCCTGCTGCTCCTCCCCGGCCATTGGCAGCGCATCTACAGCACCACAGACATCGGGGCTCTGGGCTTTCCCTGATGAACAGGGCTTCGACGTTTACCACCACCTGCACCTGGGCACCCATTGGAAAAAAACCCAAGAAAAATCACGAACGTTGGACGATTGCTCCCACACCGAAAGTGCCAGCCACTCAAGCTCTTGCTGCTCCTCACTGGCCATTGGCAGCGCATCTACAGCACCACAGACACTGGGACTCCGGGCTTTCCCTGACGAACAGGGCTTCGACGTTTACCACCAGCTGCACCTGGTCGCCCACTTTAAAAAAAACCCGAAAAATCACGAACGTCGGACGATTGCTCCCACACAAAAAGTGCCAGCCAGTCAAGCTCTTGCTGCTCCTCCCCGGCCATTGGCAGCGCATCTACAGCACCACAGACATCGGGGCTCCGGGCTTTCCCTGACGAACAGGGCTTCGACGTTTACCACCACCTGCACCTGGGCGCCCATTGGAAAAAATCCCAAGAAAAATCACGAACGTTGGACGATTGCTCCCACACAAAAAGTGCCAGCCAGTCAAGCTCCTGCTGCTCCTCCCCGGCCATTGGCAGCGCATCTACAGCACCACAGACATCGGGGCTCCGGGCTTTCCCTGACGAACAGGGCTTCGACATTTACCACCAGCTGCACCTGGTCGCCCACTAAAAAACAAATAGAAAAATCATGAACGTCGGACGATTGCTCCCACACCGAAAGTGACAGCCAGTCAAGCTCTTGCTGCTCCTCCCCCGCCATTGGCAGCGCATCTACAGCACCACAGACGTCGGGGCTCCGGGCTTTCCATGACGAACAGGGCTTCGACGTTTACCACCAGCTGGACCTGGGCGCCCACTCCAAAAAAAACGAAAAATCACGAACGTCGGACTATTGCTCCCACTCCGAAAGTGCAAGCCAGTCAAGCTCCTGCTGCTCCTCCCCGGTCGTTGGCAGCGCATCTACAGCACCACAGACATCGGGGCTCCACGCTTTCCCTGACGAACAGGGCTTCGACGTTTACCACCAGCTGCACCTGGGCGCCCACTCCAAAAAAACCCCAAAAAATCACGAAGATCGGACGATTGCTCCCACACAAAAAGTGCCAGCCAGTCAAGCTCTTGCTGCTCATCACCGGCCATTGGCAGCCCATCTACAGCACCACAGACATCGGGGCTCCGGGCTTTCCTTGACGAACAGGGCTTCGACGTTTACCACCAGCTGCACCTGGGCGCCCACTCCAAAAAAACCCCGAAAAATCACGAACATCGGACGATTGCTCCCACACCGAAAGTGCCAGCCAGTCAAGCTCCTGCTGCTCCTCACCGGCCATTGGCAGTGCATCTACAGCACCACAGACATCGGGGCTCCGGGCTTTCCCTGTCGAACAGGGCTTCGACGTTTACCACCAGCTGCGCCTGGGCGCCCACTAAAAAAAAACCCAAAAAATCACGAACGTTGGACGATTGCTCCCACACCGAAAGTGCCAGCAACTCAAGCTCTTGCTGCTCCTCCCCGGCCATTGGCAGCGCATCTACAGCACCACAGACATCGGGGCTCCGGGCTTTCCCTGACGAACAGGGCTTCGACGTTTACCACCAGCTGCACCTGGGCGCCCACTTTAAAAAAAACCCGAAAAATCACGAACGTCGGACGATTGCTCCCACACCGAAAGTGCCAGCCAGTCAAGCTCCTGCTGCTCCTCCCCGGCCATTGGCAGCGCATCTACAGCACCACAGACATCGGGGCTACGGGCTTTCCCTGACGAACAGGGCTTCGACGTTTACCACCAGCTGCACCTGGTCGCCCACTAAAAAACAAATCGAAAAATCATGAACGTCGGACGATTGCTCCCACACCGAAAGTGCCAGCCAGTCAAGCTCTTGCTGCTCCTCACCGGCCATTGGCAGCGCATCTACAGCACCACAGACGTCGGGGCTCCGGGCTTTCCCTGACGAACAGGGCTTCGACGTTTACCACCAGCTGGACCTGGGCGCCAACTCCAAAAAAATTGAAAAATCACGAGCGTCGGACGATTGCTCCCACTCCGAAAGTGCAAGCCAGTCAAGCTCCTGCTGCTCCTCCCAGGTCGTTGGCAGCGCATCTACAGCACCACAGACATCGGGGCTCCGGGCTTTCCCTGACGAACAGGGCTTCGACGTTTACCACCAGATGCACCTGGACGCCCACTCCAAAAAAACCCTGAAAAATCACGAACGTCTGACGATTGCTCCCACACCGAAAGTGCCAGCCAGTCAAGCTCCTGCTGCTCCTCAGCGGCCATTGGCACCGCATTTACAGCACCACAGACATCGGGGCTCCGGGCTTTCCCTGACGAACAGGGCTTCGATGTTTACCACCACCTGCACCTCGGCACCCATTGGAAAAAAACCCAAGAAAAATCATGAACGTTGGACGATTGCTCCCACACCGAAAGTGCCAGCCAGTCAAGCTCCTACTGCTCCTCAGCGGCCATTGGCAGCGCATCTACAGCACCACAGACATCGGGGCTCTGGGCTTTCCCTGACGAACAGGGCTTCGACGTTTACCACCAGCTGCACCTGGGGGGCCCACTCGAAAAAACCCGAAAAATCAAGAACGTCGGTCGATTGCTCCCACACAAAAAGTGCCAGCCAGTCAAGCTCCTGCTGCTCCTCCCCGGCCATTGGCAGCGCATCTACAGCACCACAGACATCGGGGCTCCGGGCTTTCCCTGACGAACAGGGCTTCGACGTTTACCACCAGCTGCACCTGGGCGCCCACTCCAAAAAAAACCGAAAAATCACGAACGTCGGACGATTGCTCCCACTCCGAAAGTGCAAGCCAGTCAAGATCCTGCTGCTCCTCCCCGGTCGTTGGCAGCGCATCTACAGCACCACAGACATCAGGGCTCCGGGCTTTCCCTGACGAACAGGGCTTCGAAGTTTACCACCAGCTGCACCTGGACTCCCACTCCAAAAAAACCCGAAAAATCACGAACGTCTGACGATTGCTCCCACAAAAAAAGTGCCAGCCAGTCAAGCTCCTGCTGCTCATCACCGGCCATTGGCAGCCCATCTACAGCACCACAGACATCGGGGCTCCGGGCTTTCCCTGACGAACAGAGCTTCGATGTTTACCACCTCCTGCACCTCGGCACCCATTGGAAAAAAGCCCAAGAAAAATCACGAACGTTGGACGATTGCTCCCACACCGAAAGTGCCAGCCAGTCAAGCTCTTGCTGCTCATCACCGGCCATTGGCAGCCCATCTACAGCACCACAGACATCGGGGCTCCGGGCTTTCCCTGACGAACAGGGCTTCGACGTTTACCACCAGCTGCACCTGGGCGCCCACTCCAAAAAAACCCCGAAAAATCACGAACATCAGACGATTGCTCCCACACCGAAAGTGCCAGCCAGTCAAGCTCTTGCTGCTCATCACCGGCCATTGGCAGCCCATCTACAGCACCACAGACATCGGGGCTCCGGGCTTTCCCTGACGAACAGGGCTTCGATGTTTACCACCTCCTGCACCTGGGGGGCCCACTCGAAAAAACCCGAAAAATCAAGAACGTCGGTCGATTGCTCCCACAAAAAAAGTGCCAGCCAGTCAAGCTCTTGCTGCTCCTCACCGGCCATTGGCAGCGCATCTACAGCACCACAGACATCGGGGCTCCGGGCATTCCCTGACGAACAGGGCTTCGACGTTTACCACCAGCTGCACCTGGGCGCCCACGCCAAAAAAACCCCGAAAAATCACGAACGTCGGACGATTGCTCCCACACCGAAAGTGCCAGCCAGTCAAGCTCCTGCTGCTCCTCAGCGGCCATTGGCAGCGCATCTACAGCACCACAGACATCAGGCCTCCGGGCTTTCCCTGACGAACAGGGCTTCGACGTTTACCACCACCTGCACCTGGGCGCCCATTGGAAAAAAACCCAAGAAAAATCACGAACGTTGGACGATTGCTCCCACACCGAAAGTGCCAGCCAGTCAAGCTCCTGCTGCTCATCACCGGCCATTGGCAGCGCATCTACAGCACCACAGACATCGGGGCTCCGGGCTTTCCCTGACGAACAGGGCTTCGACGTTTACCACCACCTGCACCTGGGCGCCCATTGGAAAAAAACCCAAGAAAAATCACGAACGTTGGACGATTGCTCCCACACCGAAAGTGCCAGCCAGTCAAGCTCTTGCTGCTCCTCCCCGGCCATTGGCAGCGCATCTACAGCACCACAGACATCGGGGCTCCGGGCTTTCCCTGACGAACAGGGCTTCGATGTTTACCACCAGCTGCACCTGGGCGCCCACTCCAAAAAAACCCCGAAAAATCACGAACATCGGACGATTGCTCCCACACCGAAAGTGCCAGCCAGTCAAGCTCTTGCTGCTCCTCCCCGGCCATTGGCAGCGCATCTACAGCAGCACAGACATCGGGGCTCCAGGCTTTCCCTGATGAACAGGGCTTCGACGTTTACCACCACCTGCACCTGGGCGCCCATTGGAAAAAAACCCAAGAAAAATCACGAACGTTGGACGATTGCTCCCACACCGAAAGTGCCAGCAACTCAAGCTCTTGCTGCTCCTCACCGGCCATTGGCAGCGCATCTACAGCACCACAGACACTGGGACTCTGGGCGTTCCCTGACGAACAGGGCTTCGACGTTTACCACCAGCTGCACCTGGTCGCCGACTTTAAAAAAAACCCGAAAAATCATGAACGTCGGACGATTGCTCCCACACAAAAAGGGCCAGCCAGTCAAGCTCTTGCTGCTCCTCACCGGCCATTGGCAGCGCATCTACAGCACCACAGACATCGGGGCTCCGGGCTTTCCCTGACGAACAGGGCTTCGACGTTTACCACCACCTGCACCTGGGCGCCCATTAGAAAAAAACCCAAGAAAAATCACGAACGTTGGACGATTGCTCCCACACCGAAAGTGCCAGCCAGTCAAGCTCCTGCTGCTCCTCCACGGCCATTGGCAGCGCATCTACAGCACCACAGACATCGGGGCTACGGGCTTTCCCTGACGAACAGGGCTTCGACGTTTACCACCAGCTGCACCTGGTCGCCCACTAAAAAATAAATCGAAAAATCATGAACGTCGGACGATTGCTCCCACACCGAAAGTGCCAGCCAGTCAAGCTCCTGCTGCTCCTCCCCGGTCGTTGGCAGTGCATCTACAGCACCACAGACATCAGGGCTCCGGGCTTTCCCTGACGAACAGGGCTTCGAAGTTTACCACCAGCTGCACCTGGACTCCCACTCCAAAAAACCCGAAAAATCACGAACGTCTGACGATTGCTCCCACAAAAAAAGTGCCAGCCAGTCAAGCTCCTGCTGCTCATCACCGGCCATTGGCAGCCCATCTACAGCACCACAGACATCGGGGCTCCGGGCTTTCCCTGACGAACAGGGCTTCGACGTTTACCACCAGCTGCACCTGGGCGCCCACTCCAAAAAAACCCCGAAAAATCACGAACATCGGACGATTGCTCCCACACCGAAAGTGCCAGCCAGTCAAGCTCTTGCTGCTCATCACCGGCCATTGGCAGCCCATCTACAGCACCACAGACATTGGGGCTCCGGGCTTTCCCTGACGAACAGGGCTTCGATGTTTACCACCTCCTGCACCTGGGGGGCCCACTCGAAAAAACCCGAAAAATCAAGAACGTCGGTCGATTGCTCCCACAAAAAAAGTGCCAGCCAGTCAAGCTCTTGCTGCTCCTCCCCGGCCATTGGCAGCGCATCTACAGCACCACAGACATCGGGGCTCCGGGCTTTCCCTGACGAACAGGGCTTCGACGTTTACCACCAGCTGCACCTGGGCGCCCACTCCAAAAAAACCCCGAAAAATCACGAACGTCGGACGATTGCTCCCACACCGAAAGTGCCAGCCAGTCAAGCTCCTGCTGCTCCTCAGCGGCCATTGGCAGCGCATCTACAGCACCACAGACATCAGGCCTCCGGGCTTTCCCTGACGAACAGGGCTTCGACGTTTACCACCACCTGCACCTGGGCGCCCATTGGAAAAAAACCCAAGAAAAATCACGAACGTTGGACGATTGCTCCCACACCGAAAGTGCCAGCCAGTCAAGCTCCTGCTGCTCATCACCGGCCATTGGCAGCGCATCTACAGCACCACAGACATCGGGGCTCCGGGCTTTCCCTGACGAACAGGGCTTCGACGTTTACCACCAGCTGCACCTGGGGGGCCCACTCGAAAAAACCCGAAAAATCAAGAACGTCGGTCGATTGCTCCCACACAAAAAGTGCCAGCCAGTCAAGCTCCTGCTGCTCCTCCCCGGCCATTGGCAGCGCATCTACAGCACCACAGACATCGGGGCTCCGGGCTTTCCCTGACGAACAGGGCTTCGATGTTTACCACCAGCTGCACCTGGGCGCCCACTCCAAAAAAACCCCGAAAAATCACGAACATCGGACGATTGCTCCCACACCGAAAGTGCCAGCCAGTCAAGCTCTTGCTGCTCCTCCCCGGCCATTGGCAGCGCATCTACAGCACCACAGACATCGGGGCTCCAGGCTTTCCCTGATGAACAGGGCTTCGACGTTTACCACCACCTGCACCTGGGCGCCCATTGGAAAAAAACCCAAGAAAAATCACGAACGTTGGACGATTGCTCCCACACCGAAAGTGCCAGCAACTCAAGCTCTTGCTGCTCCTCACCGGCCATTGGCAGCGCATCTACAGCACCACAGACACTGGGACTCTGGGCTTTCCCTGACGAACAGGGCTTCGACGTTTACCACCAGCTGCACCTGGTCGCCGACTTTAAAAAAAACCCGAAAAATCATGAACGTCGGACGATTGCTCCCACACAAAAAGGGCCAGCCAGTCAAGCTCTTGCTGCTCCTCACCGGCCATTGGCAGCGCATCTACAGCACCACAAACATCGGGGCTCCGGGCTTTCCCTGACGAACAGGGCTTCGACGTTTACCACCACCTGCACCTGGGCGCCCATTAGAAAAAAACCCAAGAAAAATCACGAACGTTGGACGATTGCTCCCACACCGAAAGTGCCAGCCAGTCAAGCTCCTGCTGCTCCTCCACGGCCATTGGCAGCGCATCTACAGCACCACAGACATCGGGGCTACGGGCTTTCCCTGACGAACAGGGCTTCGACGTTTACCACCAGCTGCACCTGGTCGCCCACTAAAAAATAAATCGAAAAATCATGAACGTCGGACGATTGCTCCCACACCGAAAGTGCCAGCCAGTCAAGCTCCTGCTGCTCCTCCCCGGTCGTTGGCAGCGCATCTACAGCACCACAGACATCAGGGCTCCGGGCTTTCCCTGACGAACAGGGCTTCGACGTTTACCACCAGCTGCACCTGGGCGCCCACTCCAAAAAAACCCCGAAAAATCACGAACATCGGACGATTGCTCCCACACCGAAAGTGCCAGCCAGTCAAGCTCTTGCTGCTCATCACCGGCCATTGGCAGCCCATCTACAGCACCACAGACATTGGGGCTCCGGGCTTTCCCTGACGAACAGGGCTTCGATGTTTACCACCTCCTGCACCTGGGGGGCCCACTCGAAAAAACCCGAAAAATCAAGAACGTCGGTCGATTGCTCCCACAAAAAAAGTGCCAGCCAGTCAAGCTCTTGCTGCTCCTCCCCGGCCATTGGCAGCGCATCTACAGCACCACAGACATCGGGGCTCCGGGCTTTCCCTGACGAACAGGGCTTCGACGTTTACCACCAGCTGCACCTGGGCGCCCACTCCAAAAAAACCCCGAAAAATCACGAACGTCGGACGATTGCTCCCACACCGAAAGTGCCAGCCAGTCAAGCTCCTGCTGCTCCTCAGCGGCCATTGGCAGCGCATCTACAGCACCACAGACATCAGGCCTCCGGGCTTTCCCTGACGAACAGGGCTTCGACGTTTACCACCACCTGCACCTGGGCGCCCATTGGAAAAAAACCCAAGAAAAATCACGAACGTTGGACGATTGCTCCCACACCGAAAGTGCCAGCCAGTCAAGCTCCTGCTGCTCCTCCACGGCCATTGGCAGTGCATCTACAGCACCACAGACATCGGGGCTACGGGCTTTCCCTGACGAACAGGGCTTCGACGTTTACCACCAGCTGCACCTGGTCGCCCACTAAAAAATAAATCGAAAAATCATGAACGTCGGACGATTGCTCCCACACCGAAAGTGCCAGCCAGTCAAGCTCCTGCTGCTCCTCCCCGGTCGTTGGCAGCGCATCTACAGCACCACAGACATCAGGGCTCCGGGCTTTCCCTGACGAACAGGGCTTCGAAGTTTACCACCAGCTGCACCTGGACTCCCACTCCAAAAAACCCGAAAAATCACGAACGTCTGACGATTGCTCCCACAAAAAAAGTGCCAGCCAGTCAAGCTCCTGCTGCTCATCACCGGCCATTGGCAGCCCATCTACAGCACCACAGACATCGGGGCTCCGGGCTTTCCCTGACGAACAGAGCTTCGATGTTTACCACCTCCTGCACCTCGGCACCCATTGGAAAAAAGCCCAAGAAAAATCACGAACGTTGGACGATTGCTCCCACACCGAAAGTGCCAGCCAGTCAAGCTCTTGCTGCTCATCACCGGCCATTGGCAGCCCATCTACAGCACCACAGACATCGGGGCTCCGGGCTTTCCCTGACGAACAGGGCTTCGACGTTTACCACCAGCTGCACCTGGGCGCCCACTCCAAAAAAACCCCGAAAAATCACGAACATCGGACGATTGCTCCCACACCGAAAGTGCCAGCCAGTCAAGCTCTTGCTGCTCATCACCGGCCATTGGCAGCCCATCTACAGCACCACAGACATCGGGGCTCCGGGCTTTCCCTGACGAACAGGGCTTCGATGTTTACCACCTCCTGCACCTGGGGGGCCCACTCGAAAAAACCCGAAAAATCAAGAACGTCGGTCGATTGCTCCCACAAAAAAAGTGCCAGCCAGTCAAGCTCTTGCTGCTCCTCCCCGGCCATTGGCAGCGCATCTACAGCACCACAGACATCGGGGCTCCGGGCTTTCCCTGACGAACAGGGCTTCGACGTTTACCACCAGCTGCACCTGGGCGCCCACTCCAAAAAAACCCCGAAAAATCACGAACGTCGGACGATTGCTCCCACACCGAAAGTGCCAGCCAGTCAAGCTCCTGCTGCTCCTCAGCGGCCATTGGCAGCGCATCTACAGCACCACAGACATCAGGCCTCCGGGCTTTCCCTGACGAACAGGGCTTCGACGTTTACCACCACCTGCACCTGGGCGCCCATTGGAAAAAAACCCAAGAAAAATCACGAACGTTGGACGATTGCTCCCACACCGAACGTGCCAGCCAGTCAAGCTCCTGCTGCTCATCACCGGCCATTGGCAGCGCATCTACAGCACCACAGACATCGGGGCTCCGGGCTTTCCCTGACGAACAGGGCTTCGACGTTTACCACCAGCTGCACCTGGGCGCCCATTGGAAAAAAACCCAAGAAAAATCATGAACGTTGGACGATTGCTCCCACACCGAAAGTGCCAGCAACTCAAGCTCTTGCTGCTCCTCACCGGCCATTGGCAGCGCATCTACAGCACCACAGACACTGGGACTCCAGGCTTTCCCTGACGAACAGGGCTTCGACGTTTACCACCTGCTGCACCTGGGCGCCCACTTTAAAAAAAACCCGAAAAATCACGAACGTCGGACGCTTGCTCCCACACAAAAAGTGACAGCCAGTCAAGCTCTTGCTGCTCCTCCCCGGCCATTGGCAGCACATCTACAGCACCACAGACGTCGGGGCTCCGGGCTTTCCCTGACGAACAGGGCTTCGACGTTTACCACCACCTGCACCTGGGCGCCCATTGGAAAAAAACCCAAGAAAAATCACAAACGTTGGACGATTGCTCCCACACAAAAAGTGCCAGCCAGTCAAGCTCCTGCTGCTCCTCCCCGGCCATTGGCAGCGCATCAACAGCACCACAGACATCGGGGCTCTGGGCTTTCCCTGATGAACAGGGCTTCGACGTTTACCACCACCTGCACCTGGGCACCCATTGGAAAAAAACCCAAGAAAAATCACGAACGTTGGACGATTGCTCCCACACCGAAAGTGCCAGCCACTCAAGCTCTTGCTGCTCCTCACCGGCCATTGGCAGCGCATCTACAGCACCACAGACACTGGGACTCCGGGCTTTCCCTGACGAACAGGGCTTCGACGTTTACCACCAGCTGCACCTGGTCGCCCACTTTAAAAAAAACCCGAAAAATCACGAACGTCGGACGATTGCTCCCACACAAAAAGTGCCAGCCAGTCAAGCTCTTGCTGCTCCTCCCCGGCCATTGGCAGCGCATCTACAGCACCACAGACATCGGGGCTCCGGGCTTTCCCTGACGAATAGGGCTTCGACGTTTACCACCACCTGCACCTGGGCGCCCATTGGAAAAAATCCCAAGAAAAATCACGAACGTTGGACGATTGCTCCCACACAAAAAGTGCCAGCCAGTCAAGCTCCTGCTGCTCCTCCCCGGCCATTGGCAGCGCATCTACAGCACCACAGACATCGGGGCTCCGGGCTTTCCCTGACGAACAGGGCTTCGACATTTACCACCAGCTGCACCTGGTCGCCCACTAAAAAACAAATAGAAAAATCATGAACGTCGGACGATTGCTCCCACACCGAAAGTGACAGCCAGTCAAGCTCTTGCTGCTCCTCCCCGGCCATTGGCAGCGCATCTACAGCACCACAGACGTCGGGGCTCCGGGCTTTCCATGACGAACAGGGCTTCGACGTTTACCACCAGCTGGACCTTGGCGCCCACTCCAAAAAAAACGAAAAATCACGAACGTCGGACTATTGCTCCCACTCCGAAAGTGCAAGCCAGTCAAGCTCCTGCTGCTCCTCCCCGGTCGTTGGCAGCGCATCTACAGCACCACAGACATCGGGGCTCCACGCTTTCCCTGACGAACAGGGCTTCGACGTTTACCACCAGCTGCACCTGGGCGCCCACTCCAAAAAAACCCCAAAAAATCACGAAGATCGGACGATTGCTCCCACACCGAAAGTGCCAGCCAGTCAAGCTCTTGCTGCTCATCACCGGCCATTGGCAGCCCATCTACAGCACCACAGACATCGGGGCTCCGGGCTTTCCTTGACGAACAGGGCTTCGACGTTTACCACCAGCTGCACCTGGGCGCCCACTCCAAAAAAACCCCGAAAAATCACGAACATCGGACGATTGCTCCCACACCGAAAGTGCCAGCCAGTCAAGCTCCTGCTGCTCCTCACCGGCCATTGGCAGTGCATCTACAGCACCACAGACATCGGGGCTCCGGGCTTTCCCTGTCGAACAGGGCTTCGACGTTTACCACCAGCTGCGCCTGGGCGCCCACTAAAAAAAAACCCAAAAAATCACGAACGTTGGACGATTGCTCCCACACCGAAAGTGCCAGCAACTCAAGCTCTTGCTGCTCCTCCCCGGCCATTGGCAGCGCATCTACAGCACCACAGACATCGGGGCTACGGGCTTTCCCTGACGAACAGGGCTTCGACGTTTACCACCAGCTGCACCTGGTCGCCCACTAAAAAACAAATCGAAAAATCATGAACGTTGGACGATTGCTCCCACACCGAAAGTGCCAGCCAGTCAAGCTCTTGCTGCTCCTCACCGGCCATTGGCAGCGCATCTACAGCACCACAGACGTCGGGGCTCCGGGCTTTCCCTGACGAACAGGGCTTCGACGTTTACCACCAGCTGGACCTGGGCGCCAACTCCAAAAAAATTGAAAAATCACGAGCGTCGGACGATTGCTCCCACTCCGAAAGTGCAAGCCAGTCAAGCTCCTGCTGCTCCTCCCCGGTCGTTGGCAGCGCATCTACAGCACCACAGACATCGGGGCTCCGGGCTTTCCCTGACGAACAGGGCTTCGACGTTTACCACCAGCTGCACCTGGACGCCCACTCCAAAAAAACCCTGAAAAATCACGAACGTCTGACGATTGCTCCCACACCGAAAGTGCCAGCCAGTCAAGCTCCTGCTGCTCCTCAGCGGCCATTGGCACCGCATTTACAGCACCACAGACATCGGGGCTCCGGGCTTTCCCTGACGAACAGGGCTTCGATGTTTACCACCACCTGCACCTCGGCACCCATTGGAAAAAAACCCAAGAAAAATCATGAACGTTGGACGATTGCTCCCACACCGAAAGTGCCAGCCAGTCAAGCTCCTACTGCTCCTCAGCGGCCATTGGCAGCGCATCTACAGCACCACAGACATCGGGGCTCTGGGCTTTCCCTGACGAACAGGGCTTCGACGTTTACCACCAGCTGCACCTGGGGGGCCCACTCGAAAAAACCCGAAAAATCAAGAACGTCGGTCGATTGCTCCCACACAAAAAGTGCCAGCCAGTCAAGCTCCTGCTGCTCCTCCCCGGCCATTGGCAGCGCATCTACAGCACCACAGACATCGGGGCTCCGGGCTTTCCCTGACGAACAGGGCTTCGACGTTTACCACCAGCTGCACCTGGGCGCCCACTCCAAAAAAAACCGAAAAATCACGAACGTCGGACGATTGCTCCCACTCCGAAAGTGCAAGCCAGTCAAGATCCTGCTGCTCCTCCCCGGTCGTTGGCAGCGCATCTACAGCACCACAGACATCAGGGCTCCGGGCTTTCCCTGACGAACAGGGCTTCGAAGTTTACCACCAGCTGCACCTGGACTCCCACTCCAAAAAAACCCGAAAAATCACGAACGTCTGACGATTGCTCCCACAAAAAAAGTGCCAGCCAGTCAAGCTCCTGCTGCTCATCACCGGCCATTGGCAGCCCATCTACAGCACCACAGACATCGGGGCTCCGGGCTTTCCCTGACGAACAGAGCTTCGATGTTTACCACCTCCTGCACCTCGGCACCCATTGGAAAAAAGCCCAAGAAAAATCACGAACGTTGGACGATTGCTCCCACACCGAAAGTGCCAGCCAGTCAAGCTCTTGCTGCTCATCACCGGCCATTGGCAGCCCATCTACAGCACCACAGACATCGGGGCTCCGGGCTTTCCCTGACGAACAGGGCTTCGACGTTTACCACCAGCTGCACCTGGGCGCCCACTCCAAAAAAACCCCGAAAAATCACGAACATCGGACGATTGCTCCCACACCGAAAGTGCCAGCCAGTCAAGCTCTTGCTGCTCATCACCGGCCATTGGCAGCCCATCTACAGCACCACAGACATCGGGGCTCCGGGCTTTCCCTGACGAACAGGGCTTCGATGTTTACCACCTCCTGCACCTGGGGGGCCCACTCGAAAAAACCCGAAAAATCAAGAACGTCGGTCGATTGCTCCCACAAAAAAAGTGCCAGCCAGTCAAGCTCTTGCTGCTCCTCCCCGGCCATTGGCAGCGCATCTACAGCACCACAGACATCGGGGCTCCGGGCATTCCCTGACGAACAGGGCTTCGACGTTTACCACCAGCTGCACCTGGGCGCCCACGCCAAAAAAACCCCGAAAAATCACGAACGTCGGACGATTGCTCCCACACCGAAAGTGCCAGCCAGTCAAGCTCCTGCTGCTCCTCAGCGGCCATTGGCAGCGCATCTACAGCACCACAGACATCAGGCCTCCGGGCTTTCCCTGACGAACAGGGCTTCGACGTTTACCACCACCTGCACCTGGGCGCCCATTGGAAAAAAACCCAAGAAAAATCACGAACGTTGGACGATTGCTCCCACACCGAAAGTGCCAGCCAGTCAAGCTCCTGCTGCTCATCACCGGCCATTGGCAGCGCATCTACAGCACCACAGACATCGGGGCTCCGGGCTTTCCCTGACGAACAGGGCTTCGACGTTTACCACCACCTGCACCTGGGCGCCCATTGGAAAAAAACCCAAGAAAAATCACGAACGTTGGACGATTGCTCCCACACCGAAAGTGCCAGCCAGTCAAGCTCCTGCTGCTCCTCCCCGGCCATTGGCAGCGCATCTACAGCACCACAGACATCGGGGCTCCGGGCTTTCCCTGACGAACAGGGCTTCGATGTTTACCACCAGCTGCACCTGGGCGCCCACTGCAAAAAAACCCCGAAAAATCACGAACATCGGACGATTGCTCCCACACCGAAAGTGCCAGCCAGTCAAGCTCTTGCTGCTCCTCCCCGGCCATTGGCAGCGCATCTACAGCACCACAGACACTGGGACTCTGGGCGTTCCCTGACGAACAGGGCTTCGACGTTTACCACCAGCTGCACCTGGTCGCCGACTTTAAAAAAAACCCGAAAAATCATGAACGTCGGACGATTGCTCCCACACAAAAAGGGCCAGCCAGTCAAGCTCTTGCTGCTCCTCACCGGCCATTGGCAGCGCATCTACAGCACCACAGACATCGGGGCTCCGGGCTTTCCCTGACGAACAGGGCTTCGACGTTTACCACCACCTGCACCTGGGCGCCCATTAGAAAAAAACCCAAGAAAAATCACGAACGTTGGACGATTGCTCCCACACCGAAAGTGCCAGCCAGTCAAGCTCCTGCTGCTCCTCCACGGCCATTGGCAGCGCATCTACAGCACCACAGACATCGGGGCTACGGGCTTTCCCTGACGAACAGGGCTTCGACGTTTACCACCAGCTGCACCTGGTCGCCCACTAAAAAATAAATCGAAAAATCATGAACGTCGGACGATTGCTCCCACACCGAAAGTGCCAGCCAGTCAAGCTCCTGCTGCTCCTCCCCGGTCGTTGGCAGCGCATCTACAGCACCACAGACATCAGGGCTCCGGGCTTTCCCTGACGAACAGGGCTTCGAAGTTTACCACCAGCTGCACCTGGACTCCCACTCCAAAAAACCCGAAAAATCACGAACGTCTGACGATTGCTCCCACAAAAAAAGTGCCAGCCAGTCAAGCTCCTGCTGCTCATCACCGGCCATTGGCAGCCCATCTACAGCACCACAGACATCGGGGCTCCGGGCTTTCCCTGACGAACAGGGCTTCGACGTTTACCACCAGCTGCACCTGGGCGCCCACTCCAAAAAAACCCCGAAAAATCACGAACATCGGACGATTGCTCCCACACCGAAAGTGCCAGCCAGTCAAGCTCTTGCTGCTCATCACCGGCCATTGGCAGCCCATCTACAGCACCACAGACATTGGGGCTCCGGGCTTTCCCTGACGAACAGGGCTTCGATGTTTACCACCTCCTGCACCTGGGGGGCCCACTCGAAAAAACCCGAAAAATCAAGAACGTCGGTCGATTGCTCCCACAAAAAAAGTGCCAGCCAGTCAAGCTCTTGCTGCTCCTCCCCGGCCATTGGCAGCGCATCTACAGCACCACAGACATCGGGGCTCCGGGCTTTCCCTGACGAACAGGGCTTCGACGTTTACCACCAGCTGCACCTGGGCGCCCACTCCAAAAAAACCCCGAAAAATCACGAACGTCGGACGATTGCTCCCACACCGAAAGTGCCAGCCAGTCAAGCTCCTGCTGCTCCTCAGCGGCCATTGGCAGCGCATCTACAGCACCACAGACATCAGGCCTCCGGGCTTTCCCTGACGAACAGGGCTTCGACGTTTACCACCACCTGCACCTGGGCGCCCATTGGAAAAAAACCCAAGAAAAATCACGAACGTTGGACGATTGCTCCCACACCGAAAGTGCCAGCCAGTCAAGCTCCTGCTGCTCCTCCACGGCCATTGGCAGTGCATCTACAGCACCACAGACATCGGGGCTACGGGCTTTCCCTGACGAACAGGGCTTCGACGTTTACCACCAGCTGCACCTGGTCGCCCACTAAAAAATAAATCGAAAAATCATGAACGTCGGACGATTGCTCCCACACCGAAAGTGCCAGCCAGTCAAGCTCCTGCTGCTCCTCCCCGGTCGTTGGCAGCGCATCTACAGCACCACAGACATCAGGGCTCCGGGCTTTCCCTGACGAACAGGGCTTCGAAGTTTACCACCAGCTGCACCTGGACTCCCACTCCAAAAAACCCGAAAAATCACGAACGTCTGACGATTGCTCCCACAAAAAAAGTGCCAGCCAGTCAAGCTCCTGCTGCTCATCACCGGCCATTGGCAGCCCATCTACAGCACCACAGACATCAGGCCTCCGGGCTTTCCCTGACGAACAGAGCTTCGATGTTTACCACCTCCTGCACCTCGGCACCCATTGGAAAAAAGCCCAAGAAAAATCACGAACGTTGGACGATTGCTCCCACACCGAAAGTGCCAGCCAGTCAAGCTCTTGCTGCTCCTCAGCGGCCATTGGCAGCGCATCTACAGCACCACAGACATCAGGCCTCCGGGCTTTCCCTGACGAACAGGGCTTCGACGTTTACCACCACCTGCACCTGGGCACCCATTGGAAAAAAACCCAAGAAAAATCACGAACGTTGGACGATTGCTCCCACACCGAAAGTGCCAGCCAGTCAAGCTCCTGCTGCTCATCACCGGCCATTGGCAGCGCATCTACAGCACCACAGACATCGGGGCTCCGGGCTTTCCCTGACGAACAGGGCTTCGACGTTTACCACCAGCTGCACCTGGGGGGCCCACTCGAAAAAACCCGAAAAATCAAGAACGTCGGTCGATTGCTCCCACACAAAAAGTGCCAGCCAGTCAAGCTCCTGCTGCTCCTCCCCGGCCATTGGCAGCGCATCTACAGCACCACAGACATCGGGGCTCCGGGCTTTCCCTGACGAACAGGGCTTCGATGTTTACCACCAGCTGCACCTGGGCGCCCACTCCAAAAAAACCCCGAAAAATCACGAACATCGGATGATTGCTCCCACACCGAAAGTGCCAGCCAGTCAAGCTCTTGCTGCTCCTCCCCGGCCATTGGCAGCGCATCTACAGCACCACAGACATCGGGGCTCCAGGCTTTCCCTGATGAACAGGGCTTCGACGTTTACCACCACCTGCACCTGGGCGCCCATTGGAAAAAAACCCAAGAAAAATCACGAACGTTGGACGATTGCTCCCACACCGAAAGTGCCAGCAACTCAAGCTCTTGCTGCTCCTCACCGGCCATTGGCAGCGCATCTACAGCACCACAGACACTGGGACTCTGGGCTTTCCCTGACGAACAGGGCTTCGACGTTTACCACCAGCTGCACCTGGTCGCCCACTTTAAAAAAAACCCAAGAAAAATCACGAACGTTGGACGATTGCTCCCACACCGAAAGTGCCAGCCAGTCAAGCTCCTGCTGCTCCTCCACGGCCATTGGCAGCGCATCTACAGCACCACAGACATCGGGGCTACGGGCTTTCCCTGACGAACAGGGCTTCGACGTTTACCACCAGCTGCACCTGGGCGCCCACTCCAAAAAAACCGAAAAATCAAGAACGTCAGACGATTGCTCCCACACCGAAAGTGCCAGCCAGTCAAGCTCCTGCTGCTCCTCCCCGGTCGTTGGCAGCGCATCTACAGCACCACAGACATCGGGGCTCCGGGCTTTCCCTGACGAACAGGGCTTCGACGTTTACCACCAGCTGCACCTGGGGGGCCCACTCGAAAAAACCCGAAAAATCAAGAACGTCGGTCGATTGCTCCCACACAAAAAGTGCCAGCCAGTCAAGCTCCTGCTGCTTCTCCCCGGCCATTGGCAGCCCATCTACAGCACCACAGACATCGGGGCTCCGGTCTTTCCCTGACGAACAGGGCTTCGACGTTTACCACCAGCTGCACCTGGGCGCCCACGCCAAAAAAAACCCGAAAAATCACGAACATCGGACGATTGCTCCCACACCGAAAGTGCCAGCCAGTCAAGCTCTTGCTGCTCCTCCCCGGCCATTGGCAGCGCATCTACAGCACCACAGACATCGGGGCTCCGGGCTTTCCCTGATGAACAGGGCTTCGACGTTTACCACCACCTGCACCTGGGCGCCCATTGGAAAAAAACCCAAGAAAAATCACGAACGTTGGACGATTGCTCCCACACCGAAAGTGCCAGCCAGTCAAGCTCCTGCTGCTCCTCACCGGCCATTGGCAGCGCATCTACAGCACCACAGACACTGGGACTCCAGGCTTTCCCTGACGAACAGGGCTTCGACGTTTACCACCAGCTGCACCTGGGCGCCCACTCCAAAAAAACCCCGAAAAATCACGAACATCGGACGATTGCTCCCACACCGAAAGTGCCAGCCAGTCAAGCTCTTGCTGCTCCTCACCGGCCATTGGCAGCGCATCTACAGCACCACAGACATCGGGGCTCCGGGCTTTCCCTGATGAACAGGGCTTCGACGTTTACCACCATCTGCACCTGGTCGCCCACTTTAAAAAAAAACCCGAAAAATCACGAACATCGGACGATTGATCCCACACAAAAAGTGCCAGCCAGTCAAGCTCTTGCTGCTCCTCCCCGGCCATTGGCAGCGCATCTACAGCACCACAGACATCGGGGCTCCTGGCTTTCCCTGACGAACAGGGCTTCGACGTTTACCATCACCTGCACCTGGGCGCCCATTGGAAAAAAACCCAAGAAAAATCACGAACGTTGGACGATTGCTCCCACACCGAAAGTGCCAGCCAGTCAAGCTCCTGCTGCTCATCACCGGCCATTGGCAGCCCATCTACAGCACCACAGACATCGGGGCTCTGGGCTTTCCCTGACGAACAGAGCTTCGATGTTTACCACCTCCTGCACCTCGGCACCCATTGGAAAAAAACCCAAGAAAAATCACGAACGTTGGACGATTGCTCCCACACCGAAAGTGCCAGCCAGTCAAGCTCTTGCTGCTCCTCAGCGTCCATTGGCAGCGCATCTACAGCACCACAGACATCGGGGCTCCGGGCTTTCCCTGACGAACAGGGCTTCGACGTTTACCACCAGCTGCACCTGGGCGCCCATTGGAAAAAAACCCAAGCAAAATCATGAACGTTGGACGATTGCTCCCACACCGAAAGTGCCAGCAACTCAAGCTCTTGCTGCTCCTCACCGGCCATTGGCAGCGCATCTACAGCACCACAGACACTGGGACTCTGGGCTTTCCCTGACGAACAGGGCTTCGACGTTTACCACCAGCTGCACCTGGTCGCCCACATTAAAAAAAACCCGAAAAATCACGAACGTCGGACGATTGCTCCCACACAAAAAGTGCCAGCCAGTCAAGCTCTTGCTGCTCCTCCCCGGCCATTGGCAGCGCATCTACAGCACCACAGACATCGGGGCTCCGGGCTTTCCCTGACGAACAGGGCTTCGACGTTTACCACCACCTGCACCTGGGCGCCCATTGGAAAAAAACCCAAGAAAAATCACGAACGTTGGACGATTGCTCCCACACAAAAAGTGCCAGCCAGTCAAGCTCCTGCTGCTCCTCCCCGGCCATTGGCAGCGCATCTACAGCACCACAGACATCGGGGCTACGGGCTTTCCCTGACGAACAGGGCTTCGACGTTTACCACCAGCTGCACCTGGTCGCCCACTAAAAAACAAATCGAAAAATCATGAACGTCGGACGATTGCTCCCACACCGAAAGTGCCAGCCAGTCAAGCTCTTGCTGCTCCTCCCCGGCCATTGGCAGCGCATCTACAGCACCACAGACGTCGGGGCTCCGGGCTTTCCATGACGAACAGGGCTTCGACGTTTACCACCAGCTGGACCTGGGCTCCCACTCAAAAAAAACCGAAAAATCACGAACGTCGGACGATTGCTCCCACTCCGAAAGTGCAAGACAGTCAAGCTCCTGCTGCTCCTCCCCGGTCGTTGGCAGCGCATCTACAGCACCACAGACATCGGGGCTCCGGGCTTTCCCTGACGAACAGGGCTTCGACGTTTACCACCAGCTGCACCTGGACGCCCACTCCAAAAAAACCCGAAAAATCACGAACGTCTGACGATTGCTCCCACACAAAAAGTGCCAGCCAGTCAAGCTCCTGCTGCTCCTCACCGGCCATTGGCAGCGCATTTACAGCACCACAGACATTGGGGCTCCAGGCTTTCCCTGACGAACAGGGCTTCGACGTTTACCACCAGCTGCACCTGGGCGCCCACTCCAAAAAAACCCCGAAAAATCACGAACGTCGGACGATTGCTCCCACACCGAAAGTGCCAGCCAGTCAAGCTCCTGCTGCTCCTCAGCGGCCATTGGCAGCGCATCTACAGCACCACAGACATCAGGCATCCGGGCTTTCCCTGACGAACAGGGCTTCGACGTTTACCACCACCTGCACCTGGGCGCCCATTGGAAAAAAACCCAAGAAAAATCACGAACGTTGGACGATTGCTCCCACACCGAAAGTGCCAGCCAGTCAAGCTCCTGCTGCTCATCACCGGCCATTGGCAGCGCATCTACAGCACCACAGACATCGGGGCTCCGGGCTTTCCCTGACGAACAGGGCTTCGACGTTTACCACCAGCTGCACCTGGGGGGCCCACTCGAAAAAACCCGAAAAATCAAGAACGTCGGTCGATTGCTCCCACACAAAAAGTGCCAGCCAGTCAAGCTCCTGCTGCTCCTCCCCGGCCATTGGCAGCGCATCTACAGCACCACAGACATCGGGGCTCCGGGCTTTCCCTGACGAACAGGGCTTCGACCTTTACCACTACGTGCACCTCTGCCCCCATTGGAAAAAAACACAAGAAAAATCACGAACATCAGACGATTGCTCCCACACCGAAAGTGCCAGCCAGACAAGCTCTTGCTGCTCCTCACCGGCCATTGGCAGCGCATCTACAGCACCACAGACATCGGGGCTCCGGGCTTTCCCTGATGAACAGGGCTTCGACGTTTACCACCAGCTGCACCTGGGGGCCCCACTGAAAAAAACCGCGAAAAAGCATGAACGTCGGACGATTGCTCCGACACCGAAAGTGCCAGCCAATCAAGCTCCTGCTGCTCCTCACCGGCCATTGGCAGCACATCTACAGCACCACAGACATCGGGGCTCCGGGCTTTCCCTGACGAACAGGGCTTCGACGTTTACCACCACCTGCACCTCTGCTTCCATTGGAAAAAAACCCAAGAAAAATCACGAACGTTGGACGATTGCTCCCACACCGAAAGTGCCAGCCAGTCAAGCTCTTGCTGCTCATCACCGGCCATTGGCAGCGCATCTACAGCACCACAGACATCAGGGCTCCGGGCTTTCCCTGACGAACAGGGCTTCGATGTTTACCACCAGCTGCGCTTGGGCGCCCATTGGAAAAAAAAACCAAGAAAAATCACGAACGTTGGACTATTGCTCCCACACCAAAAGTGCCAGCCAGACAAGCTCTTGCTGCTCCTCACCGGCCATTGGCAGCGCATCTACAGCACCACAGACATCGGGGCTCCGGGCTTTCCCTGACGAACAGGGCTTCGACTTTTACCACCAGCTGCACCTGGGCGCCCACTCTAAAAAAACCCCGAAAAATCAAGAACGTCGGACGATTGCTCCCACACCGAAAGTGCCAGCAACTCAAGCTCTTGCTGCTCCTCACCGGCCATTGGCAGCGCATCTACAGCACCACAGACATCGGGGCTCCGGGCTTTCCCTGACGAACAGGGCTTTGACGTTTACCACCAGCTGCACCTTGGGGGCCCATTGAAAAAAACCCCGATAAATCATGAACGTCGGACGATTGCTCCCAAACTGAAAGTGCCAGCCAGTCAAGCTCTTGCTGCTCCTCACCGGCCATTGGCAGCGCATCTACAGCACCACAGACATCAGGCCTCCGGGCTTTCCCTGACGAACAGGGCTTCGACCTTTACCATCACCTGCACCTCTGCCCCCATTGGAAAAAAACCCAAGAAAAATCACGAACGTTGGACGATTGCTCCCACACCGAAAGTGCCAGCCAGTCAAGCTCTTGCTGCTCCTCACCGGCCATTGGCAGCGCATCTACAGCACCACAGACATCGGGGCTCCGGGCTTTCCCTGACAAACAGGGCTTTGACGTTTACCACCAGCTGCACCTGGGGGGCCCACTGAAAAAAACCCCGAAAAATCATGAACGTCGGACGATTGCTCCGACTCCGAAAGTGCCAGCCAGTCAAGCTCTTGCTGCTCCTCACCGGCCATTGGCAGCGCATCTACAGCACCACAGACATCGGGGCTCCGGGCTTTCCCTGACGAAAAGGGCTTCGACTTTTAACACCATCTGCACCTGGGCGCCCACTCCAAAAAAACCCCGAAAAATCACGAACGTCGGACGATTGCTCCCACACCGAAAGTGCCAGCCAGTCAAGCTCTTGCTGCTCCTCACCGGCCATTGGCAGCGCATCTACAGCACCACAGACATCGGGGCTCCGGGCTTTCCCTGACGAAAAGGGCTTCGACGTTTACCACCACCTGTACCTGGGCGCCCACTAAAAAAAAACCCAAAAAATCACGAACGTCGGACGATTGCTCCCACACCGAAAGTGCCAGCAACTCAAGCTCTTACTGTTCCTCACCGGCCATTGGCAGCGCATCTACAGCACCACAGACATCGGGGCTCCAGTCTTTCCCTGACGAACAGGGCTTTGACGTTTACCACCACCTGCACCTGGGCGCCGATTGGAAAAAAACCCAAGAAAAATCACGAACGTTGGACGATTGCTCCCACACCAAAAGTGCCAGCCAGTCAAGCTCTTGCTGCTCCTCACCGGCCATTGGCAGCGTATCTACAGCACCACAGACATCGGGGCTCCGGGCTTTCCCTGATGAACAGGGCTTCGACGTTTACCACCAGCTGCACCTGGGGGCCCCACTGAAAATAACCCCGAAAAAGCATGAACGTCGGACGATTGCTCCCACACCGAAAGTGCCAGCCAGTCAAGCTCCTGCTGCTCCTCACCGGCCATTGGCAGCACATCTACAGCACCACAGACATCGGGGCTCCGGGTTTTCCCTGACGAACAGGGCTTCGACTTTTACCACCACCTGCGCCTGGGAGTCCACTCAAAAAAAACCCAAAAAATCACAAACGTCGGACGATTGCTCCCACACCGAAAGTGCCAGCCAGTCAAGCTCTTGCTGCTCCTCACCGGCCATTGGCAGTGCATCTACAGCACCACAGACATCAGGGCTCTGGGCTTTCCCTGACGAACAGGGCTTCGACGTTTACCACCACCTGCGCCTGGGAGTCAACTACAAAAAAACCCGAAAAACCATGAACGTCGGACGATTGCTCCCACACTGAAAGTGCCAGACAGTCAAGCTCTTGCTGCTCCTCCCCGGCCATTGGCAGTGCATCTACAGCACCAAAGACATCGGGGCTCCGGGCTTTCCCTGACGAACAGGGCTTCGACGTTTACCACCAGCTGCACCTGGGCGCCCACTCCAAAAAAACCCCGAAAAATCACGAACGTCGGACGATTGCTCCCACACCGAAAGTGCCAGCCAGTCAAGCTCTTGCTGCTCCTCACCGGCCATTGGCAGCGCATCTACAGCACCACAGACATCGGGGCTCCGGGCTTTCCCTGACGAACAGGGCTTCGACCTTTACCACCAGCTGCACCTGGGGGGCCCACTGAAAAAAACCCCGAAAAATCATGAACGTCGGACGATTGCTCCCACACCAAAACTGCGAGCTAGTCAAGCTCTTGCTGCTCCTCACCGGCCATTGGCAGCGCATCTACAGCACCACAGACATCGGGGCTCCGGGCTTTCCCTGACGAACAGGGCTTCGACTTTTACCACCAGCTGCACCTGGGCGCCCACTCCAAAAAAACCCCGAAAAATCACGAACGTCGGACGATTGCTCCCACACCGAAAGTGCCAGCCAGCCAAGCTCTTGCTGCTCCTCACCGGCCATTGGCAGCGCATCTACAGCACCACAGACATCGGGGCTCCGGGCTTTCCCTGACGAACAGGGCTTCGACCTTTACCACTACCTGCACCTCTGCCCCCATTGGAAAAAAACCCAAGAAAAATCATGAACGTTGGACGATTGCTCCCACACCGAAAGTGCCAGCCAGTCAAGCTCTTGCTGCTCCTCACCGGCCATTGGCAGCGCATCTACAGCACCACAGACATCGGGGCTCCGGGCTTTCCCTGATGAACAGGGCTTCGACGTTTACCACCAGCTGCACCTGGGGGCCCCACTGAAAAAAACCCCGAAAAAGCATGAATGTCGGACGATTGCTCCCACACCAAAACTGCCAGCCAGTCAAGCTTTTGCTGCTCCTCACCGGCCATTGGCAGTGCATCTACAGCACCACAGATATCGGGGCTCCGGGCTTTCCCTGACGAACAGGGCTTCGACTTTTACCACCACCTGAGCCTGGGAGTCCACTCAAAAAAAACCCAAAAAATCACAAACGTCGGACGATTGCTCCCACACCGAAAGTGCCAGCCAGTCAAGCTCTTGCTGCTCCTCACCGGCCATTGGCAGTGCATCTACAGCACCACAGACATCAGGGCTCTGGGCTTTCCCTGACGAACAGGGCTTCGACGTTTACCACCACCTGCGCCTGGGAGTCAACTACAAAAAAACCCGAAAAACCATGAACGTCGGACGATTGCTCCCACACCAAAACTGCCAGCTAGTCAAGCTCTTGCTGCTCCTCACCGGCCATTGGCAGCGCATCTACAGCACCACAGACATCGGGGCTCCGGGCTTTCCCTGACGAACAGGGCTTCGACTTTTACCACCAGCTGCACCTGGGCGCCCACTCCAAAAAAACCCCGAAAAATCACGAACGTCGGACGATTGCTCCCACACCGAAAGTGCCAGCCAGTCAAGCTCTTGCTGCTCCTCACCGGCCATTGGCAGCGCATCTACAGCACCACAGACATCGGGGCTCCGGGCTTTCCCTGACGAACAGGGCTTCGACCTTTACCACCAGCTGCACCTGGGGGGCCCACTGAAAAAAACCCCGAAAAATCATGAACGTCGGACGATTGCTCCCACACCAAAACTGCCAGCTAGTCAAGCTCTTGCTGCTCCTCACCGGCCATTGGCAGCGCATCTACAGCACCACAGACATCGGGGCTCCGGGCTTTCCCTGACGAACAGGGCTTCGACTTTTACCACCAGCTGCACCTGGGCGCCCACTCCAAAAAAACCCCGAAAAATCACGAACGTCGGACGATTGCTCCCACACCGAAAGTGCCAGCCAGCCAAGCTCTTGCTGCTCCTCACCGGCCATTGGCAGCGCATCTACAGCACCACAGACATCGGGGCTCCGGGCTTTCCCTGACGAACAGGGCTTCGACGTTTACCACCACCTGCACCTCTGCCCCCATTGGAAAAAAACCCAAGAAAAATCACGAATGTTGGACGATTGCTCCCACACCAAAAGTGCCAGCCAGACAAGCTCTTGCTGCTCCTCACCGGCCATTGGCAGCGCATCTACAGCACCACAGACATCGGGGCTCCGGGCTTTCCCTGATGAACAGGGCTTCGACGTTTACCACCAGCTGCACCTGGGCGCCCATTGGAAAAAAACCCAAGAAAAATCACGAACGTTGGACGATTGCTCCCACACCGAAAGTGCCAGCCAGTCAAGCTCTTCCTGCTCCTCACCGGCCATTGGCAGCGCATCTACAGCACCACAGACATCGGGGCTCCGGGCTTTCCCTGATGAACAGGGCTTCGACGTTTACCACCACCTGCACCTCTGCTTCCATTGGAAAAAAAACCAAGAAAAATCACGAACGTCGGACGATTGCTCCCACACCAAAAGTGCCAGCCAGTCAAGCTCTTGCTGCTCCTCACCGGCCATTGGCAGCGCATCTACAGCACCACAGACATCGGGGCTCCGGGCTTTCCCTGATGAACAGGGCTTCGACGTTTACCACCAGCTGCACCTGGGGGCCCACTCCAAAAAAACCCCGAAAAATCACAAACGTCGGACGATTGCTCCGACACCGAAAGTGCCAGCCAATCAAGCTCCTGCTGCTCCTCACCGGCCATTGGCAGCACATCTACAGCACCACAGACATCGGGGCTCCGGGCTTTCCCTGACGAACAGGGCTTCGACGTTTACCATCACCTGCACCTCTGCCCCCATTGGAAAAAAACCCAAGAAAAATCACGAACGTTGGACGATTGCTCCCACACCAAAAGTGCCAGCCAGTCAAGGTCTTGCTGCTCCTCACCGGCCATTGGCAGCGCATCTACAGCACCACAGACATCGGGGCTCCGGGCTTTCCCTGACGAACAGGGCTTCGACTTTTACCACCAGCTGCACCTGGGCGCCCACTCTAAAAAAACCCCGAAAAATCAAGAACGTCGGACGATTGCTCCCACACCGAAAGTGCCAGCAACTCAAGCTCTTGCTGCTCCTCACCGGCCATTGGCAGCGCATCTACAGCACCACAGACATCGGGGCTCCGGGCTTTCCCTGACGAACAGGGCTTTGACGTTTACCACCAGCTGCACCTTGGGGGCCCACTGAAAAAAACCCCGATAAATCATGAACGTCGGACGATTGCTCCCAAACTGAAAGTGCCAGCCAGTCAAGCTCTTGCTGCTCCTCACCGGCCATTGGCAGCGCATCTACAGCACCACAGACATCAGGCCTCCGGGCTTTCCCTGACGAACAGGGCTTCGACCTTTACCATCACCTGCACCTCTGCCCCCATTGGAAAAAAACCCAAGAAAAATCACGAACGTTGGACGATTGCTCCCACACCGAAAGTGCCAGCCAGTCAAGCTCTTGCTGCTCCTCACCGGCCATTGGCAGCGCATCTACAGCACCACAGACATCGGGGCTCCGGGCTTTCCCTGACAAACAGGGCTTTGACGTTTACCACCAGCTGCACCTGGGGGGCCCACTGAAAAAAACCCCGAAAAATCATGAACGTCGGACGATTGCTCCGACACCGAAAGTGCCAGCCAGTCAAGCTCTTGCTGCTCCTCACCGGCCATTGGCAGCGCATCTACAGCACCACAGACATCGGGGCTCCGGGCTTTCCCTGACGAAAAGGGCTTCGACTTTTAACACCATCTGCACCTGGGCGCCCACTCCAAAAAAACCCCGAAAAATCACGAACGTCGGACGATTGCTCCCACACCGAAAGTGCCAGCCAGTCAAGCTCTTGCTGCTCCTCACCGGCCATTGGCAGCGCATCTACAGCACCACAGACATCGGGGCTCCGGGCTTTCCCTGACGAAAAGGGCTTCGACGTTTACCACCACCTGTACCTGGGCGCCCACTAAAAAAAAACCCAAAAAATCACGAACGTCGGACGATTGCTCCCACACCGAAAGTGCCAGCAACTCAAGCTCTTACTGTTCCTCACCGGCCATTGGCAGCGCATCTACAGCACCACAGACATCGGGGCTCCAGTCTTTCCCTGACGAACAGGGCTTTGACGTTTACCACCACCTGCACCTGGGCGCCGATTGGAAAAAAACCCAAGAAAAATCACGAACGTTGGACGATTGCTCCCACACCAAAAGTGCCAGCCAGTCAAGCTCTTGCTGCTCCTCACCGGCCATTGGCAGCGTATCTACAGCACCACAGACATCGGGGCTCCGGGCTTTCCCTGATGAACAGGGCTTCGACGTTTACCACCAGCTGCACCTGGGGGCCCCACTGAAAATAACCCCGAAAAAGCATGAACGTCGGACGATTGCTCCCACACCGAAAGTGCCAGCCAGTCAAGCTCCTGCTGCTCCTCACCGGCCATTGGCAGCACATCTACAGCACCACAGACATCGGGGCTCCGGGTTTTCCCTGACGAACAGGGCTTCGACTTTTACCACCACCTGCGCCTGGGAGTCCACTCAAAAAAAACCCAAAAAATCACAAACGTCGGACGATTGCTCCCACACCGAAAGTGCCAGCCAGTCAAGCTCTTGCTGCTCCTCACCGGCCATTGGCAGTGCATCTACAGCACCACAGACATCAGGGCTCTGGGCTTTCCCTGACGAACAGGGCTTCGACGTTTACCACCACCTGCGCCTGGGAGTCAACTACAAAAAAACCCGAAAAACCATGAACGTCGGACGATTGCTCCCACACCGAAAGTGCCAGACAGTCAAGCTCTTGCTGCTCCTCCCCGGCCATTGGCAGCGCATCTACAGCACCAAAGACATCGGGGCTCCGGGCTTTCCCTGACGAACAGGGCTTTGACGTTTACCACCAGCTGCACCTGGGCGCCCACTCCAAAAAAACCCCGAAAAATCACGAACGTTGGACGATTGCTCCCACACCGAAAGTGCCAGCCAGTCAAGCTCTTGCTGCTCCTCACCGGCCATTGGCAGCGCATCTACAGCACCACAGACATCGGGGCTCCGGGCTTTCCCTGACGAACAGGGCTTCGACCTTTACCACCAGCTGCACCTGGGGGGCCCACTGAAAAAAACCCCGAAAAATCATGAACGTCGGACGATTGCTCCCACACCAAAACTGCGAGCTAGTCAAGCTCTTGCTGCTCCTCACCGGCCATTGGCAGCGCATCTACAGCACCACAGACATCGGGGCTCCGGGCTTTCCCTGACGAACAGGGCTTCGACTTTTACCACCAGCTGCACCTGGGCGCCCACTCCAAAAAAACCCCGAAAAATCACGAACGTCGGACGATTGCTCCCACACCGAAAGTGCCAGCCAGCCAAGCTCTTGCTGCTCCTCACCGGCCATTGGCAGCGCATCTACAGCACCACAGACATCGGGGCTCCGGGCTTTCCCTGACGAACAGGGCTTCGACCTTTACCACTACCTGCACCTCTGCCCCCATTGGAAAAAAACCCAAGAAAAATCATGAACGTTGGACGATTGCTCCCACACCAAAAGTGCCAGCCAGACAAGCTCTTGCTGCTCCTCACCGGCCATTGGCAGCGCATCTACAGCACCACAGACATCGGGGCTCCGGGCTTTCCCTGATGAACAGGGCTTCGACGTTTACCACCAGCTGCACCTGGGGGCCCCACTGAAAAAAACCCCGAAAAAGCATGAATGTCGGACGATTGCTCCGACACCGAAAGTGCCAGCCAGTCAAGCTTTTGCTGCTCCTCACCGGCCATTGGCAGTGCATCTACAGCACCACAGATATCGGGGCTCCGGGCTTTCCCTGACGAACAGGGCTTCGACTTTTACCACCACCTGAGCCTGGGAGTCCACTCAAAAAAAACCCAAAAAATCACAAACGTCGGACGATTGCTCCCACACCGAAAGTGCCAGCCAGTCAAGCTCTTGCTGCTCCTCACCGGCCATTGGCAGTGCATCTACAGCACCACAGACACTGGGGCTCCGGGCTTTCCCTGACGAACAGGGCTTCGACGTTTACCACTACCTGCACCTCTGCCCCCATTGGAAAAAAACCCAAGAAAAATCACGAACGTTGGACGATTGCTCCCACACCAAAAGTGCCAGCCAGACAAGCTCTTGCTGCTCCTCACCGGCCATTGGCAGCGCATCTACAGCACCACAGACATCGGGGCTCCGGGCTTTCCCTGATGAACAGGGCTTCGACGTTTACCACCAGCTGCACCTGGGGGCCCCACTGAAAAAAACCCCGAAAAAGCATGAATGTCGGACGATTGCTCCGACACCGAAAGTGCCAGCCAGTCAAGCTTTTGCTGCTCCTCACCGGCCATTGGCAGTGCATCTACAGCACCACAGATATCGGGGCTCCGGGCTTTCCCTGACGAACAGGGCTTCGACGTTTACCACCAGCTGCACCTGGGCGCCCATTGGAAAAAAACCCAAGAAAAATCACGAACGTTGGACGATTGCTCCCACACCGAAAGTGCCAGCCAGTCAAGCTCTTCCTGCTCCTCACCGGCCATTGGCAGCGCATCTACAGCACCACAGACATCGGGGCTCCGGGCTTTCCCTGATGAACAGGGCTTCGACGTTTACCACCACCTGCACCTCTGCTTCCATTGGAAAAAAAACCAAGAAAAATCACGAACGTCGGACGATTGCTCCCACACCAAAAGTGCCAGCCAGTCAAGCTCTTGCTGCTCCTCACCGGCCATTGGCAGCGCATCTACAGCACCACAGACATCGGGGCTCCGGGCTTTCCCTGACGAACAGGGCTTCGACGTTTACCACCAGCTGCACCAGGGCGCCCACTCCAAAAAAACCCCGAAAAATCACGAACGTTGGACGATTGCTCCCACACCGAAAGTGCCAGCCAGTCAAGCTCTTGCTGCTCCTCACCGGCCATTGGCAGCGCATCTACAGCACCACAGACATCGGGGCTCCGGGCTTTCCCTGACGAACAGGGCTTCGACGTTTACCACCAGCTGCACCTGGGCGCCCATTGGAAAAAAAAACAAGAAAAATCACGAACATCAGACGATTGCTCCCACACCGAAAGTGCCAGCCAGACAAGCTCTTGCTGCTCCTCACCGGCCATTGGCAGCGCATCTACAGCACCACAGACATCGGGGCTCCGGGCTTTCCCTGATGAACAGGGCTTCGACGTTTACCACCAGCTGCACCTGGGGGCCCCACTGAAAAAAACCGCGAAAAAGCATGAACGTCGGACGATTGCTCCGACACCGAAAGTGCCAGCCAATCAAGCTCCTGCTGCTCCTCACCGGCCATTGGCAGCACATCTACAGCACCACAGACATCGGGGCTCCGGGCTTTCCCTGACGAACAGGGCTTCGACGTTTACCATCACCTGCACCTCTGCCCCCATTGGAAAAAAACCCAAGAAAAATCACGAACGTTGGACGATTGCTCCCACACCAAAAGTGCCAGCCAGTCAAGGTCTTGCTGCTCCTCACCGGCCATTGGCAGCGCATCTACAGCACCACAGACATCGGGGCTCCGGGCTTTCCCTGACAAACAGGGCTTTGACGTTTACCACCAGCTGCACCTGGGGGGCCCACTGAAAAAAACCCCGAAAAATCATGAACGTCGGACGATTGCTCCGACACCGAAAGTGCCAGCCAGTCAAGCTCTTGCTGCTCCTCACCGGCCATTGGCAGCGCATCTACAGCACCACAGACATCGGGGCTCCGGGCTTTCCCTGACGAAAAGGGCTTCGACTTTTAACACCATCTGCACCTGGGCGCCCACTCCAAAAAAACCCCGAAAAATCACGAACGTCGGACGATTGCTCCCACACCGAAAGTGCCAGCCAGTCAAGCTCTTGCTGCTCCTCACCGGCCATTGGCAGCGCATCTACAGCACCACAGACATCGGGGCTCCGGGCTTTCCCTGACGAACAGGGCTTCGACGTTTACCACCACCTGTACCTGGGCGCCCACTAAAAAAAAACCCAAAAAATCACGAACGTCGGACGATTGCTCCCACACCGAAAGTGCCAGCAACTCAAGCTCTTACTGTTCCTCACCGGCATTGGCAGCGCATCTACAGCACCACAGACATCGGGGCTCCAGTCTTTCCCTGACGAACAGCGCTTCGACGTTTACCACCACCTGCACCTGGGCGCCCATTGGAAAAAAACCCAAGAAAAATCACGAACGTTGGACGATTGCTCCCACACCGAAAGTGCCAGCCAGTCAAGCTCTTGCTGCTCATCACCGGCCATTGGCAGCGCATCTACAGCACCACAGACATCGGGGCTCCGGGCTTTCCCTGATGAACAGGGCTTTGACGTTTACCACCAGCTGCACCTGGGGGGCCCACTGAAAAAAAACCCCGATAAATCTTGAACGTCGGACGATTGCTCCCACACCGAAAGTGCCAGCCAGTCAAGCTCTTGCTGCTCCTCACCGGCCATTGGCAGTGCATCTACAGCACCACAGACATCAGGGCTCTGGGCTTTCCCTGACGAACAGGACTTCGACGTTTACCACCACCTGCGCCTGGGAGTCCACTCCAAAAAAACCCGAAAAATCATGAACGTCGGACGATTGCTCCCACACCGAAAGTGCCAGCCAGTCAAGCTCTTGCTGCTCCTCCCCGGCCATTGGCAGCGCATCTACAGCACCAAAGACATCGGGGCTCCGGGCTTTCCCTGACAAACAGGGCTTCGACGTTTACCACCAGCTGCACCTGGGCGCCCACTCCAAAAAAACCCCGAAAAATCACGAACGTCGGACGATTGCTCCCACACCGAAAGTGCCAGCCAGTCAAGCTCTTGCTGCTCCTCACCGGCCATTGGCAGCGCATCTACAGCACCACAGACATCGGGGCTCCGGGCTTTCCCTGACGAACAGGGCTTCGACCTTTACCACCACCTGCACCTCTGCTTCCATTGGAAAAAAACCCAAGAAAAACCACGAACGTCGGACGATTGCTCCCACACCGAAAGTGCCAGCAACTCAAGCTCTTGCTGCTCCTCACCGGCCATTGGCAGCGCATCTACAGCACCACAGACATCGGGGCTCCGGGCTTTCCCTGACGAACAGGGCTTCGACATTTACTACCACCTGCACCTCTGCCCCAATTGGAAAAAAACCCAAGAAAAATCACGAACGTTGGACGATTGCTCCCACACCAAAAGTGCCAGCCAGTCAAGATCTTGCTGCTCCTCACCGGCCATTGGCAGCGCATCTACAGCACCAGAGACATCGGGGCTCCGCGCTTTCCCTGACGAACAGGGCTTCGACGTTTACCACCAGCTGCACCTGGGCACCCACTCCAAAAAAACCCCGAAAAATCACGAACGTTGGACGATTGCTCCCACACCGAAAGTGCCAGCCAGTCAAGCTCTTGCTGCTCCTCACCGGCCATTGGCAGCGCATCTACAGCACCACAGACATCGGGGCTCCGGGCTTTCCCTGACAAACAGGGCTTCGACGTTTACCACCACCTGCACCTCTGCTTCCATTGGAAAAAAACCCCGAAAAAGCATGAACGTCGGACGATTGCTCCCACACCGAAAGTGCCAGCCAGTCAAGCTCCTGCTGCTCCTCAGCGGCCATTGGCAGCACATCTACAGCACCACAGACATCGGGGCTCCGGGCTTTCCCTGACGAACAGGGCTTCGACTTTTACCACCACCTGCGCCTGGGCGTCCACTCCAAATAAACCCAAAAAATCACAAACGTCGGACGATTGCTCCCACACCGAAAGTGCCAGCCAGTCAAGCTCTTGCTGCTCCTCACCGGCCATTGGCAGCGCATCTACAGCACCACAGACATCGGGGCTCCGGGCTTTCCCTGACGAACAGGGCTTCAACGTTTACCACCACCTGCACCTGGGCGCCCATTGGAAAAAAAACCAAGAAAAATCACGAACGTTGGACGATTGCTCCCACACCGAAAGTGCCAGCAACTCAAGCTCTTGCTGCTCATCACCGGCCATTGGCAGCGCATCTACAGCACCACAGACATCGGGGCTCCGGGCTTTCCCTGACGAACAGGGCTTGAACGTTTACCACCAGCTGCGCCTGGGCGCCCACTAAAAAAAACCGCAAAAAATCACGAATGTCGGACGATTGCTCCCACACCGAAAGTGCCAGCAACTCAAGCTCTTACTGTTCCTCACCGGCCATTGGCAGCGCATCTACAGCACCACAGACATCGGGGCTCCGGGCTTTCCCTGACGAACAGGGCTTCGACGTTTACCACCAGCTGCACCTGGGGGCCCACTGAAAAAAAACCCGAAAAATCATGAACGTGGGACGATTGCTCCCACACCGAATGTGCCAGCAACTCAAGCTCTTGCTGCTCCTCACCGGCCATTGGCAGCGCATCTACAGCACCACAGACATCGGGGCTCCGGGCTTTCCCTGACGAACAGGGCTTCGACGTTTACCACCAGCTGCACCTGGGCGCCCACTCCAAAAAAACCCCGAAAAATCACGAACGTTGGACGATTGCTCCCACACCGAAAGTGCCAGCCAGTCAAGCTCTTGCTGCTCCTCACCGGCCATTGGCAGCGCATCTACAGCACCACAGACATCGGGGCTCCGGGCTTTCCCTGACGAACAGGGCTTCGACGTTTACCACCACCTGCACCTCTGCTTCCATTGGAAAAAAACCCAAGAAAAATCACGAACGTTGGACGATTGCTCCCACACAAGAAGTGCCAGCCAGTCAATCTCTTGCTGCTCATCACCGGCCATTGGCAGCGCATCTACAGCACCACAGACATCGGGGCTCCGGGCTTTCCCTGACGAACAGGGCTTCGACGTTTACCACCAGCTGCACCTGGGCTCCCACGCCAAAAAAACCCGAAAAATCACGAACGTCGGACGATAGCTCCCACACAAAAAGTGCCAGCCAGTCAAGCTCTTGCTGTTCCTCACCGGCCATTGGCGGCGCATCTACAGCACCACAGACATCGGGGCTCCGGGCACTCCCTGACGAACAGGGATTCGACGTTTACCACCACCTGCACCTGGGCGCCCACTCCAAAAAAAACCCGAAAAATCACGAACATCGGACGATTGCTCCCACACCGAAATTGCCAGCAACTCAAGCTCCTAATGCTCCTCAGCGGCCATTGGCAGCACATCTACAGCAGCACAGACATCGGGGCTCCGGGCTTTCCATGACGAACAGGGCTTCGACGTTTATCACAGGCTGCACCTGGGCGCCCACTGAAATAAAACCCCAAAAAATCATGAACGTCGGACGATAGTTCCCACACAAAAAGTGCCTGTAACTCAAGCTCTTGCTCCTCCTCTCCGGCCATTGGCAGCGCATCTACAGCACCACAGACATCGGGACTCCGAGATTTCCCTGACGAACAGGGCTTCGACGTTTACCACCAGCTGCACCTGGGCGCCCACTAAAAAAAAACCCCATAAAATCATGAACGTCGGACGATTGCACCCACACCGAAATTGCCAGCAACTCAAGCTCCTACTGCTCCTCACCGGCCATTGGCAGCGCATCTACAGCACCACAGACATCGGGGCTCCGGGCTTTCCCTGACGAACAGGGCTTCAACGTTTACAGTCAGCTGCACCTGGGCGCCCGCTGCAGATTAACCCCGAAAAATCATGAACGTCGGACGATTGCTCCCACGCCGAAAGTGCCAGAAACTCAAGCTCCTGCTGCTCCTCACCGGCCATTGGCAGCACAACTACAGCACCACAGACATCGGGGCTCCGGGTATTCCCTGACGAACAGGGCTTTGACGTTTACCACCAGCTGCACCTGGGCGCCCACTAAAAAAAAACCCCAAAAAAAACGAACGTCGCAGCATTGCTCCCACACCTAAAGTGCCAGCCAGTCAAGCTCTTGCTGCTCCTCACCGGCCATTAGCAGCGCATCTACAGCACCACAGACATCGGGGCTCCGGGCTTTCCCTGACGAACAGGGCTTCGACGTTTACCACCAGCTGCACCTGGGGGTGCCCACTCCAAAATAACCCCGAAAAATCACGAACGTCGGACGATTGCTCCCACACCGAAAGTGCCAGCCAGTCAAGCTCTTGCTGCTCCTCACCGGCCATTAACAGCGCATCTACAGCACCACAGACGTCGGAGCTATGGGCTTTCCCAGTCGAACAGGGCTTCAACATTTACCACCTGCTGCACCTGTGCGCCAAGTAAAAAAAAAACCTAAAAAATCACGAACGTCGGACGATTGCTCCAACACCGAAAGTGACAGCCAGTCAAGCTCTTGCTGCTCCTCGCTGGCCATTGGCAGTGCATCTACAGCACCACAGACATCGGGGCTCCGGGCTTTCCCTGACGAACAGGGCTTCGACGTTTACCACCACCTGCACCTGGGAGTCCACTCCAAAAAAAACCCGAAAAATCACGAACGTCGGATGATTGCTCCCACACAAAAAGTGCCAGCCAATCAAGCTCTTGCTGCTCCTCACCGGCCATTGGCAGCGCATCTACAGCACCACAGACATCGGGGCTCCGGGCTTTCCCTGATGAACAGGGCTTCGACCATTACCACCAGCTGCACCTGGGCACCCACTGGAAAAA
Source organism: Chlamydotis macqueenii (assembly GCF_036417535.1). Classification (NCBI taxonomy): domain Eukaryota; kingdom Metazoa; phylum Chordata; class Aves; order Otidiformes; family Otididae; genus Chlamydotis; species Chlamydotis macqueenii. The sequence continues at coordinate 29,754,223 of NC_141592.1, read as the reverse complement.
AACCCCGAAAAATCACGAACGTCAGACGATTGCTCCCACACTGAATGTGCCAGCAAGTCAAGCTCTTGCTGCTCCTCAGCGGCCATTGGCAGCGCATCTACAGCACCACAGACATCGGGGTCCGGGTATTCCCTGACGAACAGGGCTTCGACATTTACCACCTGCTATACCTGGGCGCCCACTGGAAAAAACCCCCAAAAAATCATGAACGTCGGACGATTGCTCCCACACCGAAAGTGCCAGCCAGTCAAGCTCCTGCTGCTCCTCACCGGCCATTGGCAGCGCATCTACAGCACCACAGACATCGGGGCTCCGGGCTTTCCCTGACGAACAGGGCTTCGACGTTTACCACCATCTGCGCCTGGGCGCCCACTAAAAAAAAACCCGAAAAATCACGAACGTCGGACGATAGCTCCCACACAAAAAGTGCCAGCCAGTCAAGCTCCTACTGCTCCTCACCGGCCATTGGCGGCGCATCTACAGCACCACAGACATCGGGGCTCCGGGCACTCCCTGACGAACAGGGCTTCGACGTTTACCACCACCTGCACCTGGGCGCCCACTCCAAAAAAAACCCGAAAAATCACGAACATCGGACGATTGCTCCCACACCGAAATTGCCAGCAACTCAAGCTCCTAATGCTCCTCAGCGGCCATTGGCAGCACATCTACAGCAGCACAGACATCGGGGCTCCGGGCTTTCCCTGACGAACAGGGCTTCGACGTTTATCACAGGCTGCACCTGGGCGCCCACTGAAATAAAACCCCAAAAAATCATGAACGTCGGACGATAGTTCCCACACAAAAAGTGCCTGTAACTCAAGCCCTTGCTCCTCCTCTCCAGCCATTGGCAGCGCATCTACAGCACCATAGACATCGGGGCTCCGGGCTTTCCCTGACGAACAGGGCTTTGACGTTTACCACCAGCTGCACCTGGGCGCCCACTAAAAAAAAACCCCAAAAAAAACGAACGTTGCAGCATTGCTCCCACACCTAAAGTGCCAGCCAGTCAAGCTCTTGCTGCTCCTCACCGGCCATTAGCAGCGCATCTACAGCACCACAGACATCGGGGCTCCGGGCTTTCCCTGACGAACAGGGCTTCGACGTTTACCACCAGCTGCACCTGGGGGTGCCCACTCCAAAATAACCCCGAAAAATCACGAACGTCGGACGATTGCTCCCACACCGAAAGTGCCAGCCAGTCAAGCTCTTGCTGCTCGTCACTGGCCATTGGCAGCACATCTACAGCACCACAGACATCGGGGCTCCGGGCTTTCCCTGACGAACAGGGCTTCGACGTTTACCACCAGCTGCACCGGGGGGCCCCCTGAAAAAAAAAACAGAAAATCATGAACGTCGGACGATTGCTCCCACACCGAAAGTGCTAGCAACTCAAGCTCTTGCTCCTCCTCACCGGCCATTGGCAGCGCATCTACAGCACCGCAGACTTCGGAGCTTTGGGCTTTCCCAGTCGAACAGGGCTTCGACATTTACCACCTGCTGCACCTGTGCGCCCACTGGAAAAAAAACCCCGAAAAATCACGAACGTCGCACGATTGCTCCCACTCCAAAAGTGTTAGCAAACCAAGGCTCTTGCTGCTCATCACCGGCCATTGGCAGCGCATCTACAGCACCACAGACATCGGGGCTCCGGGCTTTCCCTGACGAACAGGGCTTCGACGTTTACCACCAGCTGCACCGGGGGGCCCAATGAAAAAAAAACCAAAAAATCATGCAAGTCGGACGATTGCTCCCACACAAAAAGTGCCAGCAACTCAAGCTCTTGCTGCTCCTCAGCGGCCATTGGCAGGGCATCTAAAGCACCACAGACATCAGGGCTCTGGGCTTTCCCTGATGAACAGGACTTCGACGTTTACCACCAGCTGCACCTGGGCGACCACTCAAAAAACACCCGAAAAATCACGAATGTCGGACGATTGCTCCCACACCGGAAGTACCAGCCAGTCAAGCTCTTGCTGCTCCTCACCGGCCATTGGCAGCGCATCTACAGCACCACAGACATCGGGGCTCCGGGCTTTCCCTTACGAACAGGGCTTCGACGTTTAACCACAGCTGCACCTGGGCACCCACTGGAAAAAAACCCCGAAAAATCACGAACGTCAGACGATTGCTCCCACACCGAATGTGCCAGCAAGTCAAGCTCTTGCTGCTCGTCAGCGGCCATTGGCAGCGCATCTACAGCACCACAGACATCGGGGTCCGGGTATTCCCTGACGAATAGGGCTTCGACATTTACCACCCGCTGCACCTCGGTGCCCGCTGGAGATTAACCCCGAAAAATCACGAACGTCGGACGATTGCTCCCACACCGAATGTGCCAGCCAGTCAAGCTCTTGCTGCTCCTCACCGGCCATTGGCAGCGCATCTATAGCACCACAGACATCGGGGCTCCGGGCTTTCCCTGACGAACAGGGCTTCGACCTTTACCACCACCTGCACCTCTGCCCCCATTGGAAAAAAACCCCAAAAAAATCACGAACGTTGGACGATTGCTACCACACCGAAAGTGCCAGCCAGTCAAGCTCTTGCTGCTCATCACCGGCCATTGGCAGCGCATCTACAGCACCACAGACATCGGGGCTCCGGGCTTTCCCTGACGAACAGGGCTTCGACGTTTACCACCAGCTGCACCTGGGGGCCCACTGAAAAAAAACCCGAAAAATCATGAACGTCGGACGATTGCTCTCACACCAAAAGTGCCAGCCAGTCAAGCTCTTGCTGCTCCTCACTGGCCATTGGCAGCGCATGTACAGCACCACAGACATCGGGGCTCCGCGCTTTCCCTGATGAACAGGGTTTCGACGTTTATCACAGGCTGCACCTGGGCGCCCACTGAAATAAAACCCCAAAAAATCATGAACGTCGGACGATAGTTCCCACACAAAAAGTGCCTGTAACTCAAGCTCTTGCTCCTCCTCTCCGGCCATTGGCAGCGCATCTACAGCACCATAGACATCGGGACTCCGAGATTTCCCTGACGAACAGGGCTTCGACGTTTACCACCAGCAGCACCTGGGCGCCCACTAAAAAAAAACCCCATAAAAACATGAACGTCGGACGATTGCACCCACACCGAAATTGCCAGCAACTCAAGCTCCTACTGCTCCTCACCGGCCATTGGCACCGCATCTACAGCACCACAGACATCGGGGCTCCGGGCTTTCCCTGACGAACAGGGCTTCAACGTTTACAGTCAGCTGCACCTGGGCGCCCGCTGCAGATTAACCCCAAAAAATCATGAACGTCGGACGATTGCTCCCACGCCGAAAGTGCCAGAAACTCAAGCTCCTGCTGCTCCTCACCGGCCATTGGCAGCACAACTACAGCACCACAGACATCGGGGCTCCGGGTATTCCCTGACGAACAGGGCTTTGACGTTTATCACCAGCTGCACCTGGGCGCCCACTAAAAAAAAACCCCAAAAAAAACGAACGTCGCAGCATTGCTCCCACACCTAAAGTGCCAGCCAGTCAAGCTCTTGCTGCTCCTCACCGGCCATTAGCAGCGCATCTACAGCACCACAGACATCGGGGCTCCGGGCTTTCCCTGACGAACAGGGCTTCGACGTTTACCACCAGCTGCACCGGGGGGCCCCCTGAAAAAAAAAACAGAAAATCATGAACGTCGGACGATTGCTCCCACACCGAAAGTGCTAGCAACTCAAGCTCTTGCTCCTCCTCACCGGCCATTGGCAGCGCATCTACAGCACCGCAGACTTCGGAGCTTTGGGCTTTCCCAGTCGAACAGGGCTTCGACATTTACCACCTGCTGCACCTGTGCGCCCACTAAAAAAAAACCCGAAAAATCACGAACGTCGGATGATTGCTCCCACACCGAAAGTGTCAGCAACTCTAGCTCTTCCTGCTCCTCACCAGCCATTGGCAGCGCATCTACAGCACCACAGACATCGGGGCTCCAGGGATTCTCTGACGAACAGGGCTTAGACATTTACCACCAGCTGCACCGGGGCGCCCACTGGAAAAAAAACCCCCAAAAATCACTAACGTCGCACGATTGCTCCCACTCCAAAAGTGTTAGCAAACCAAGGCTCTTGCTGCTCATCACCGGCCATTGGCAGCGCATCTACAGCACCACAGACATCGGGGCTCCGGGCTTTCCCTGACGAACAGGGCTTCGACGTTTACCACCAGCTGCACCGGGGGGCCCAATGAAAAAAAAACCAAAAAATCATGCAAGTCGGACGATTGCTCCCACAAAAAAAGTGCCAGCAACTCAAGCTCTTGCTGCTCCTCAGCGGCCATTGGCAGGGCATCTAAAGCACCACAGACATCGGGGCTCTGGGCTTTCCCTGATGAACAGGACTTCGACGTTTACCACCAGCTGCACCTGGGCGCCCACTGAAAAACACCCTGAAAAATCACGAACGTCGGATGATTGCTCCCACACCGAAAGTGCCAGCCAGTAAAGCTCTTGCTGCTCATCACCGGCCATTGGCAGCGCATCTACAGCACCACAGATATCGGAGCTCCGGACTTTCCCTTACAAACAGGGCTTCGACGTTTACCACCAGCTGCACCTGGGCACCCACTGAAAAACACCCTGAAAAATCACGAACGTCGGATGATTGCTCCCACACCGAAAGTGCCAGCCAGTCAAGCTCTTGCTGCTCCTCACCGGCCATTGGCAGCCCATCTACAGCACCACAGACATCGGGGCTCCGGGCTTTCCCTTACGAACAGGGCTTCGACGTTTAACCACAGCTGCACCTGGGCACCCACTGGAAAAAAACCCCGAAAAATCACGAACATCAGACGATTGCTCCCACACCGAATGTGCCAGCCAGTCAAGCTCTTGCTGCTCCTCAGCGGCCATTGGCAGCGCATCTACAGCACCACAGACATCGGGGTCCGGGTATTCCCTGACGAATAGGGCTTCGACATTTACCACCCGCTGCACCTGGGTGTCCGCTGGAGATTAACCCCGAAAAATCACGAACGTCGGACGATTGCTCCCACACTGAATGTGCCAGCCAGTTAAGCTCTTGCTGCTCCTCACCGGCCATTGGCAGCCCATCTACAGCACCACAGACATCGGGGCTCCGGGCTTTCCCTGACGAACAGGGCTTCGACGTTTACCACCACCTGCACCTGGGGGGCCCACTGAAAAAAACCCCGATAAATCATGAACGTCGGACGATTGCTCCCACACCGAAAGTGCCAGCCAGTCAAGCTCTTGCTGCTCCTCACCGGCCATTGGCAGCGCATCTATAGCACCACAGACATCGGGGCTCCGGGCTTTCCCTGACGAACAGGGCTTCGACCTTTACCACCATTTGCACCTCTGCCCCCATTGGAAAAAAACCCCAAAAAAATCACGAACGTTGGACGATTGCTCCCACACCGAAAGTGCCAGCCAGTCAAGCTCTTGCTGCTCATCACCGGCCATTGGCAGCGCATCTACAGCACCACAGACATCGGGGCTCCAGGCTTTCCCTGACGAACAGGGCTTCGACGTTTACCACCAGCTGCACCTGGGGGCCCACTGAAAAAAAACCCGAAAAATCATGAACGTCGGACGATTGCTCCCACACCGAATGTGCCAGCCAGTCAAGCTCTTGCTGCTCCTCACCGGCCATTGGCAGCGCATCTACAGCACCACAGACATCGGGGCTCCGGGCTTTCCCTGACGAACAGGGCTTCGACTTTTACCAGCAGCTGCACCTGGGCGCCCACTCCAAAAAAACCCCGAAAAATCACGAACGTCGGACGATTGCTCCCACACCAAAAGTGCCAGCCAGACAAGCTCTTGCTGCTCCTCACCGGCCATTGGCAGCGCATCTACAGCACCACAGACATCGGGGCTCCGGGCTTTCCCTGACGAACAGGGCTTCGACGTTTACCACCAGCTGCACCTGGGCGCCCACTCCAAAAAAACCCCGAAAAATCACGAACGTTGGACGATTGCTCCCAGACCGAAAGTGCCAGCCAGTCAAGCTCTTGCTGCTCCTCAGCGGCCATTGGCAGCGCATCTACAGCACCACAGACATCGGGGCTCCGGGCTTTCCCTGACGAACAGGGCTTCGACGTTTACCACCAGCTGCACCTGGGCTCCCACGCCAAAAAAAACGGAAAAATCACGAACGTCGGACGATAGCTTCCACACAAAAAGTGCCAGCCAGTCAAGCTCTTGCTGTTCCTCACCGGCCATTGGCAGCGCATCTACAGCACCACAGACATCGGGGCTCCGGGCACTCCCTGACGAACAGGGCTTCGACGTTTACCACCACCTGCACCTGGGCGCCCACTCCAAAAAAAACCCGAAAAATCACGAACATCGGACGATTGCTCCCACACCGAAATTGCCAGCAACTCAAGCTCCTAATGCTCCTCAGCGGCCATTGGCAGCACATCTACAGCAGCACAGACATCGGGGCTCCGGGCTTTCCCTGACGAACAGGGCTTCGACATTTACCACCCGCTGCACCTGGGCGCCCGCTGGAGATTAACCCCGAAAAATTACGAACGTCGGACGATAGCTCTTACACTGAAAGTGCCAGCAACTCAAGCTCTTGCTGCTCCTCACCGGCCATTGGCAGCGCATCTACAGCACCACAGACATCGGGGCTCCAGGCTTTCCCTGACGAACAGGGCTTCGACGTTTACCACCCGCTGCCCCTGGGAGCCAACTGGAAAAAAACCCTGTAAAATCACGAACGTCGCACGATTGATCCCACACGGAAAGTGTTAGCAAACCAAGCTCTTGCTGCTCCTCACCGGCCATTGGCAGTGCATCTACAGCACCATAGACATCGGGGCTCCTGGCTTTCTCTGAAGAACAGGGTTTCGACGTTTACCACCAGCTGCACCGGGGGGCCCTCTGAAAAAAACCCCGAAAAACCACGAACGTCGGATAATTACTCCCACACCGAAAGTGCCAGCCGGTCAAGCTCTTGCTGCTCCTCACCGGCCATTGGCAGCGCATCTACAGCACCACAGACATCGGGGCTCCGGGCTTTCCCTGACAAACAGGGCTTCGACCTTTACCGCCACCTGCACCTGGGCGCCCATTGGAAATAAACCCAAGAAAAATCACGAACGTTGGAAGATTTCTCCCACACCGAAAGTGCCAGCCAGTCAAGCTCTTGCTGCTCCTCACCGGCCATTGGCAGTGCATCTACAGCACCACAGACATCGGGGCTCCGGGCTTTCCCTGACGAACAGGGCTTTGACGTTTACCACCAGCTGCACCGGCGGGCCCAATGAAAAAAACCCAAAAAATCATGCAAGTCGGACGATTGCTCCCACAGAAAAAGTGCCAGCAACTCAAGCTCTTGCTGCTCCTCACCGGCCATTGGCAGCGCATCTACAGCACCACAGATATCGGGGCTCCGGGCTTTCCCTTACAAACAGGGCTTCGACGTTTACCACCAGCTGCACCTGGGCACTCACTGAAAAAAACCCTGAAAAATCACGAACGTCGGATGATTGCTCCCACACCGAAAGTGCCAGCCAGTCAAGCTCTTGCTGCTCCTCACCGGCCATTGGCAGCGCATCTACAGCACCACAGACATCGGGGCTCCGGGCTTTCCCTTACGAACAGGGCTTCGACGTTTAACCACAGCTGCACCTGGGCACCCACTGGAAAAAAACCCCGAAAAATCACGAATGTCAGACGATTGCTCCCACACCAAAAGTGCCAGCAAGTCAAGCTCTTGCTGCTCCTCAGCGGCCATTGGCAGCGCATCTACAGCACCACAGACATGGGGGTCCGGGTATTCCCTGACGAACAGGGCTTCAACATTTACCACCCGCTGCACCTGGGTGACCGCTGGAGATTAAACCCGAAAAATCACGAACGTCGGACGATTGCTCCCACACCAAATGTGCCAGCCACTTAAGCTCTTGCTGCTCCTCACCGGCCATTGGCAGCGCATCTACAGCACCACAGACATCAGGGATCCGAGCTTTGCCTGACGAACAGGGCTTCGACGTTTACCACCAGCTGCACCGGGGGGCCAAATGAAAAAAAACCCAAAAAATCATGAACGTCGGACGATTGCTCCCACACCGAATGTGCCAGCCAGTCAAGCTCTTGCTGCTCCTCACCGGCCATTGGCAGCGCATCTACAGCACCACAGACATTGGGGCTCCGGGCTTTCCCTGACGAACAGGGCTTCGACTTTTACCACCAGCTGCACCTGGGCGCCCACTCCAAAAAAACCCCGAAAAATCACGAACGTCGGACGATTGCTCCCACACCAAAAGTGCCAGCCAGTCAAGCTCTTGCTGCTCCTCACCGGCCATTGGCAGCGCATGTACAGCACCACAGACATCGGGGCTCCGCGCTTTCCCTGACGAACAGGGCTTTGACGTTTACCACCAGCTGCACCTGGGAGTCCACTGGAAAAAAACCCAAGAAAAATCACGAACGTTGGACGATTGCTCCCACACCAAAAGTGCCAGCCAGACAAGCTCTTGCTGCTCCTCACCGGCCATTGGCAGCGCATCTACAGCACCACAGACATCGGGGCTCCGGGCTTTCCCTGACGAACAGGGCTTCGACGTTTACCACCAGCTGCACCTGGGCGCCCACTCCAAAAAAACCCCGAAAAATCACGAACGCTGGACGATTGCTCCCACACCGAAAGTGCCAGCCAGTCAAGCTCTTGCTGCTCCTCACCGGCCATTGGCAGCGCATCTACAGCACCACAGACATCGGGGCTCCGGGCTTTCCCTGACGAACAGGGCTTCGACGTTTAACCACAGCTGCACCTGGGCACCCACTGGTAAAAAACCCCGAAAAATCACGAACGCTGGACGATTGCTCCCACACCGAATGTGCCAGCCAGTTAAGCTCTTGCTGCTCCTCACCGGCCATTGGCAGCGCATCTACAGCACCACAGACATCAGGGATCCGGGCTTTCCCTGACGAACACGGCTTCGACATTTACCACCAGCTGCACCTGGGCGTTCACTGAAGAAAACCTGAAAAATCACGAACGTCGGACGATTGCTCCCACACCGAAAGTGCCAGCCAATCAAGCTCTTGCTGCTCCTCACCGGCCACTGGCAGCGCATCCACAGCACCACAGACATCGGGGCTCCGGGCTTTCCCTGACGAACAGGGCTTCAACATTTACCACGAGATGCACCGGGGTGCCCTCTGAAAAAAACCCCAAAAAATCACGAACGTCAGACGATTGCTCCCACACCGAAAGTGCCAGCCAGTCAAGCTCTTGCTGCTCCTCACCGGCCATTGGCAGTGCATCTACAGCACCACAGACATCGGGGCTCCGGGCTTTCCCTGACGAACAGGGCTTTGACGTTTACCACCGGCTGCACCTGCTCGCTCACTCCAAAAAAACACGAAAAATCACGAACGTCGGACGATTGCTCCCACACAAAAATTGCCAACCAGTCAAGCTCCTGCTGCTCCTCACCGGCCATTGGCAGCGCATCTACAGCACCACAGACATCGGGGCTCCGGGCTTTCCCTGACGAACAGGGCTTCGATGTTTACCACCGGCTGCACCTGGTCGCTCACTGTAAAAAAAATCCCGAAAAATCACGAACGTCGGACGATTGCTCCCACACCAAAAGTGCCAGCAAACCAAGCTCTTGCTGCTCCTCACCGGCCACTGGCAGCGCAGCTACAGCACCACAGACATCGGGGCTCCGGGCTTTTTCTGATGAATAGGGCTTCGACGTTTACCACCCGGTGGACCTGGGGGCCCTCTGAAAAAAACCCCCAAAAATCATGAACGTCAGACGATTGCTCCCACACGGAAAGTGTTAGCAAACCAAGCTCTTGCTGCTCCTCACCGGCCATTGGCAGCACATCTACAGCACCACAGACATCTGGGTCCGGGTATTCCCTGACGAACAGGGCTTCGACATTTACCACCAGCTGCACCTGGGCGCCCGCTGGAGATTAACCCCGAAAAATCACGAACGTTGCACGATTGCTCCCACACTGAATGTGCCAGCCAGTCAAGCTCTTGCTGCTCCTCCCCGGCCATTGGCAGCGCATCTACAGCACCACAGACATCGGGGCTCCGGGCTTTCCCTGACGAACAGGGCTTCGACGTTTACCACCAGGGGCACCTGGGCACCCACTGGAAAAAAACCCCGAAAAATCACGAACGTCGGACGATTGCTCCCACACCGAAAGTGCCAGCCAGTCAAGCTCTTGCTCCTCCTCACCAGCCATTTGCAGTTCATCAACAGCACCACAGACATCGGGGCTCCCGGCTTTCCCTGACGAACAGGGCTTCGACGTTTACCACCAGCTGAATAGGGGGGCCCTCTGAAGAAAAACTCAAAAAATCATGAACGTCGGACGATTGCTCCCACACCGAGAGTGCCAGCAACTCAAGCTCTTGCTGCTCATCACCGGCCATTGGCAGCGCATCTGCAGCACCGCAGACATCAAGGCTCCGGGCATTCCCTGACGAACAGGGCTCCGACATTTACCACCCGCTGCACATCGGCGCTCACTGGAAAAATCCCCGAAAAATCACGAACGTCGGACGATTGCTCCCACACCGAAAGTGCCAGCCAGTCAAGCTCTTGCTGCTCCTCACCGGCCATTGGTAGCGCATCTACAGCACCACAGACATCGGGTCTCCGGGCTTTCCCAGACGATCAGGGCTTCAACGTTTACCAGCAGCTGCACCTGAGCGCCAACTGGAAAAAACCTCGAAAAATCACGAACGTCGGACGATTGCTCCCTCACCGAAAGTGCCAGCCAGTCAAGCTCTTGCTGCTCCTCACCGGCCATTGGCAGCGCATCCACAGCACCACAGACATCGGGGCTCCGGGCTTTCCCTGATGAACAGGGCTTTGAAGTTAACCACCAGCTGCACCTGGGGGGCCCACTGAAAAAAACCCCAAAAAATCATGATCGTCGCACAATTGCTCCCACACCGAAAGTGTCAGCCAGTCAAGCTCTTGCTGCTCCTCAGCGGCCATTGGCTGCGCATCTACAGCACCACAGACATCGGGGCTCCGGGCTTTCCCTGACGAACAGGGCTTCGACGTTTACCACCAGCTGCACCTGGGGGGCCCACTGAAAAAAACCCTGAAAAATCATGAACGTCGGACGATTGCTCCCACACAAAAAGTGCCAGCCAGTCAAGCTCTTGCTGCTCTTCCCCGGCCACTGGCAGCGCATCTACAGCACCACAGACATCGGGGCTCCGGGCTTTCCCTGACAAACAGGGCTTCGACGTTTACCACCACCTGCACCTGGGCGCCCATTGGAAATAAACCCGAAAAATCACGAACGTGGGACGATTGCTCCCACACAAAAAGTGCCAGCCAGTCAAGCTCCTGCTGCTCCTCACTGGCCATTGGCAGAGCATCTACAGCACCACAGACATCGGGGCTCCGGGCTTTCCCTGACGAACAGGGCTTCGACGTTTACCACCAGCTGCACCTGGGCACCCACTGGAAAAAAACCCCAAAAATCACGAATGTCGGACGATTGCTCCCACACCGAAAGTGCCAGCAACTCAAGCTCTTGCTTCTCCTCCCCGGCCATTGGCACCGCATCTACAGCACCACAGACATCGGGGCTCCGGGCTTTCCCTGATGAACCGGGCTTCGACGTTTACCACCAGCTGCACCTGGTCGCCCACTCCAAAAAAAACCGAAAAATCACGAACGTCGGACGATTGCTCCCACACCAAAAGTGCCAGCCAGTCAAGCTCTTGCTGCTCCTCACCGGCCATTGGCAGCGCATCTACAGCACCACAGACATTGGGGCTCCGGGCTTTCCCTGACGAACAGGGCTTCGACCTTTACCACCACCTGCACCTGGGGGGCCCACTGAAAAAACTTCAAAATTCATGAACGTCGCACGATTGCTCCCACACCAAAAGTGTCAGCCAGTCAAGCTCTTGCTGCTCGTCACCGGCCATTGGCAGCGCATCTACAGCACCACAGACATCGGGGCTCCGGGCTTTCCCTGACGAACAGGGCTTCGACGTTTACCACCAGCTGCACCTGAGCGCCCACTGAAAGTAAAACCCCAAAAAATCAGGAAGGTCGGACGATTGCTCCCACACCGAAAGTGCCAGCCAGTCAAGCTCCTGCTGCTCCTCCCCGGCCACTGGCAGCGCATCTACAGCACCACAGACATCGGGGCTCCGGGCTTTCCCTGATGAACAGGGCTTCGACGTTTACCAGCAGCTGCACCTGGTCGCCCACTCCAAAAAAACCCGAAAATCATGAACGTCAAACGATTGCTCCCACACAAAAAGTGCCAGCCAGTCAAGCTTCTGCTGCTCTTCCCCGGCCATTGTCAGCGCATCTGCAGCACCACAGACATCGGGGCTCTGGGCTTTCCCTGACGAACAGGGCTTTGACGTTTACCACCACCTGCACCTGGGCGCCCACTGAAAAAAACACTGAAAAATCACGAACGTCGGACGATTGCTCCCACACTGAAAGTGCCAGCCACTCAAGCTCTTGCTGCTCCTCAGCGGCCATTGGCAGCGCATCTACAGCACCACAGACATAGGGGCTCCAGGCTTTCCCTGACGAACAGGGCTTCGACGTTTACCACCAGCTGTACCTGGACACCCATTGGAAAAAAACCCAAGAAAAATCACGAACGTTGGACGATTGCTCCCACACCGAAAATGCCAGCAACTCAAGCTCTTCCTGCTACTCACCGGCCATTGGCAGTGCATCTACAGCACCACAGACATCGGGGCTCCGGGCTTTCCCTGACGAACAGGGCTTCGACATTTACCACCACCTGCACCTGGTCGCACACTCCAAAAAAACCCGAAAAATCACGAACGTCGGACGATTGCTCCCACACCGAAAGTGCCAGCCAGTCAAGCTCCTGCTGCTCTTCCCCGGCCATTGTCAGCACATCTACAGCACCACAGACATCGGGGCTCCGGGCTTTCCCTGACGAACAGGGCTTCGACGTTTACCACCAGCTGCACCTGGGCGCCCACTGAAAAAAAACCTGAAAAATCACGAACGTTGGACGATTGCTCCCACACCAAAAGTGCCAGCCAGTCAAGCTCTTGCTGCTCCTCACCGGCCATTGGCAGCGCATCTACAGCACCACAGACATCGGGGCTCCGGGCTTTCCCTGACGAACAGGGCTTCGACGTTTACCACCAGCTGCACCTGGGGGGCCCACTGAAAAAAACCCCGAAAGTCATGAACGTAGGACAATTGCTCCCACACCGAAAGTGCCAGCCAGTCAAGCTCTTGCTGCTCCTCACCGGCCATTGGCAGCGCATCTACAGCACCACAGACATCGGGGGTCCGGGCTTTCCCTGACGAACAGGGCTTCGACGTTTACCGCCAGCTGCACCTGGTCACCCATTGGAAAAAAACCCAAGAAAAATCACGAACGTTGGACGATTGCTCCCACACCAAAAGTGCCAGCCAGTCAAGCTCTTGCTGCTCCTCACCGGCCATTGGCAGCCCATCTACAGCACCACAGACATCGGGGCTCCGGGCTTTCCCTGACGAACAGGACTTCGACCTTTACCACCAGCTGCACCTGGGCACCCACTCCAAAAAAACCCGAAAAATCACGAACGTCGGACGATTGCTCCCACACCGAAAGTGCCAGCAACTCAAGCTCTTGCTCCTCATCACCGGCCACTGGCAGCGCATCTACAGCACCACAGACACTGGGGCTCCGGGCTTTCCCTGACGAACAGGACTTCGACGTTTACCACCAGCTGCACCTGGGCGCCCACTCCAAAAAAACCCCGAAAAATCACGAATGTCACACGATTGCTCCCACACCGAAAGTGCCAGCCAGTCAAGCTCTTCCTGCTCCTCACCGGCCATTGGCAGCGCATCTACAGCACCACAGACATCGGGGCTCCGGGCTTTCCCTGACGAACAGGGCTTCGACGTTTACCACCAGCTGCACCTGGGGGGCCCACTGAAAAAAACCCCGAAAAATCATGAACGTCGGACGATTACTCCCACACCGAAAGTGCCAGCCAGTCAAACTCTTGCTGCTCCTCCCCGGCCATTGGCAGCGCATCTACAGCACCACAGACATCGGGGCTCCGGGCTTTCCCTGACGAACAGGGCTTCGACGTTTACCACCACCTGCACCTGGGCGCCCATTGGAAAAAAACCCAAGAAAAATCACGAACGTTGGACGATTGCTCCCAAACCGAAAGTGCCAGCAACTCAATCTCTTCCTGCTCCTCACCGGCCATTGGCAGCGCATCTACAGCACCACAGACACTGGGGCTCCGGGCTTTCCCTGACGAACAGGGCTTCGACGTTTACCACCAGCTGCACCTGGGCGCCCACTGAAAAAAAAACTGAAAAATCACGAAAGTCGGACGATTGCTCCCACACCGAAAGTGCCAGCCACTCAAGCTCTTGCTGCTCATCTCCGGCCATTGGCAGCGCATCTACAGCACCACAGACATCGGGGCTCCGGGCTTTCCCTTATGAACCGGGCTTCGACGTTTACCACCAGCTGCACCTGGTCGCCTACTCCAAAAAAACCCGAAAAATCACGAACGTCGGACGATTGCTCCCACACCAAAAGTGCCAGCCAGTCAAGCTCTTGCTGCTCCTCACCGGCCATTGGCAGCGCATCTACAGCACCACAGACATCGGGGCTCCGGGCTTTCCCTGACGAACAGGGCTTCGACGTTTACCACCACCTGCACCTGGGCGCCCATTGGAAAAAAACCCAAGAAAAATCACGAACGTTGGATGATTGCTCCCACACCGAAAGAGACAGCAACTCAAGCTCTTGCTGCTCATCACCGGCCATTGGCAGCCCATCTACAGCACCACAGACATCGGGGCGCCGGGCTTTCCCTGACGAACAGGGCTTCGACCTTTACCACCACCTGCACCTGGGGGGCCCACTGAAAAAACTTCAAAATTCATGAACGTCGCACGATTGCTCCCACACCAAAAGTGTCAGCCAGTCAAGCTCTTGCTGCTCGTCACCGACCATTGGCAGCGCATCTACAGCACCACAGACATCGGGGCTCCGGGCTTTCCCTGACGAACAGGGCTTCGACGTTTACCACCAGCTGCACCTGGGCGCGCACTGAAACAAAAAACTTTAAAAATCACAAACGTCAGACGATTGCTCCCACACTGAAAATGCCAGCCAGTCAAGCTCTTGCTGCTCCTCACTGGCCAATGGCAGCGCATCTACAGCACCACAGGCATCGGGGCTCTAGGCTTTCCCTGACGAACAGGCCTTCGACGTTTATCACCAGCTTCACCTGAGCGCCCACTGAAAGTAAAACCCCAAAAAATCAGGAAGGTCGGATGATTGCTCCCGCACCGAAAGTGCCAGCCAGTCAAGCTCCTGCTGCTCCTCACCGGCCATTGGCAGCGCATCTACAGCACCACAGACATCGGGGCTCCGGGCTTTCCCTGACGAACAGGGCTTCGACATTTACCACCACCTGCACCTGGTCGCACACTCCAAAAAAACCCGAAAAATCACGAACGTCGGACGATTGCTCCCACACCGAAAGTGCCAGCCAGTCAAGCTCCTGCTGCTCTTCCCCGGCCATTGTCAGCACATCTACAGCACCACAGACATCGGGGCTCCGGGCTTTCCCTGACGAACAGGGTTTCGACGTTTACCACCAGCTGCACCTGGGCGCCCACTGAAAAAAAACCTGAAAAATCACGAACGTTGGACGATTGCTCCCACACCAAAAGTGCCAGCCAGTCAAGCTCTTGCTGCTCCTCACCGGCCATTGGCAGCGCATCTACAGCACCACAGACATCGGGGCTCCGGGCTTTCCCTGACGAACAGGGCTTCGACGTTTACCACCAGCTGCACCTGGGGGGCCCACTGAAAAAAACCCCGAAAGTCATGAACGTAGGACAATTGCTCCCACTCCGAAATTGCCAGCCAGTCAAGCTCTTGCTGCTCCTCACCGGCCATTGGCAGCGCATCTACAGCACCACAGACATCGGGGGTCCGGGCTTTCCCTGACGAACAGGGCTTCGACGTTTACCACCAGCTGCACCTGGTCACCCATTGGAAAAAAACCCAAGAAAAATCACGAACGTCGGACGATTGCTCCCACACCGAAAGTGCCAGCCAGTCAAGCTCTTGCTGCTCCTCACCGGCCATTGGCAGCCCATCTACAGCACCACAGACATCGGGGCTCCGGGCTTTCCCTGACGAACAGGACTTCGACCTTTACCACCAGCTGCACCTGGGCACCCACTCCAAAAAAACCCGAAAAATCACGAACGTCGGACGATTGCTCCCACACCGAAAGTGCCAGCAACTCAAGCTCTTGCTCCTCATCACCGGCCACTGGCAGCGCATCTACAGCACCACAGACACTGGGGCTCCGGGCTTTCCCTGTCGAACAGGGCTCCGACATTTACCACCCGCTGCACATCGGCGCTCACTGGAAAAATCCCCGAAAAATCACGAACGTCGGACGATTGCTCCCACACCGAAAGTGCCAGCCAGTCAAGCTCTTGCTGCTCCTCACCGGCCATTGGTAGCGCATCTACAGCACCACAGACATCGGGTCTCCGGGCTTTCCCAGACGATCAGGGCTTCAACGTTTACCAGCAGCTGCACCTGAGCGCCAACTGGAAAAAACCTCGAAAAATCACGAACGTCGGACGATTGCTCCCTCACCGAAAGTGCCAGCCAGTCAAGCTCTTGCTGCTCCTCACCGGCCATTGGCAGCGCATCCACAGCACCACAGACATCGGGGCTCCGGGCTTTCCCTGATGAACAGGGCTTTGAAGTTAACCACCAGCTGCACCTGGGGGGCCCACTGAAAAAAACCCCAAAAAATCATGAACGTCGCACAATTGCTCCCACACCGAAAGTGTCAGCCAGTCAAGCTCTTGCTGCTCCTCAGCGGCCATTGGCTGCGCATCTACAGCACCACAGACATCGGGGCTCCGGGCTTTCCCTGACAAACAGGGCTTCGACGTTTACCACCACCTGCACCTGGGCGCCCATTGGAAATAAACCCGAAAAATCACGAACGTGGGACGATTGCTCCCACACAAAAAGTGCCAGCCAGTCAAGCTCCTGCTGCTCCTCACTGGCCATTGGCAGCGCATCTACAGCACCACAGACATCGGGGCTCCGGGCTTTCCCTGACGAACAGGGCTTCGACGTTTACCACCAGCTGCACCTGGGCACCCACTGGAAAAAAACCCCAAAAATCACGAATGTCGGACGATTGCTCCCACACCGAAAGTGCCAGCAACTCAAGCTCTTGCTTCTCCTCCCCGGCCATTGGCACCGCATCTACAGCACCACAGACATCGGGGCTCCGGTCTTTCCCTGATGAACCGGGCTTCGACGTTTACCACCAGCTGCACCTGGTCGCCCACTCCAAAAAAAACCGAAAAATCACGAACGTCGGACGATTGCTCCCACACCAAAAGTGCCAGCCAGTCAAGCTCTTGCTGCTCCTCACCGGCCATTGGCAGCGCATCTACAGCACCACAGACATTGGGGCTCCGGGCTTTCCCTGACGAACAGGGCTTCGACCTTTACCACCACCTGCACCTGGGGGGCCCACTGAAAAAACTTCAAAATTCATGAACGTCGCACGATTGCTCCCACACCAAAAGTGTCAGCCAGTCAAGCTCTTGCTGCTCGTCACCGGCCATTGGCAGCGCATCTACAGCACCACAGACATCGGGGCTCCGGGCTTTCCCTGACGAACAGGGCTTCGACGTTTACCACCAGCTGCACCTGAGCGCCCACTGAAAGTAAAACCCCAAAAAATCAGGAAGGTCGGACGATTGCTCCCACACCGAAAGTGCCAGCCAGTCAAGCTCCTGCTGCTCCTCCCCGGCCACTGGCAGCGCATCTACAGCACCACAGACATCGGGGCTCCGGGCTTTCCCTGATGAACAGGGCTTCGACGTTTACCAGCAGCTGCACCTGGTCGCCCACTCCAAAAAAACCCGAAAATCATGAACGTCAAACGATTGCTCCCACACAAAAAGTGCCAGCCAGTCAAGCTTCTGCTGCTCTTCCCCGGCCATTGTCAGCGCATCTGCAGCACCACAGACATCGGGGCTCTGGGCTTTCCCTGACGAACAGGGCTTTGACGTTTACCACCACCTGCACCTGGGCGCCCACTGAAAAAAACACTGAAAAATCACGAACGTCGGACGATTGCTCCCACACTGAAAGTGCCAGCCACTCAAGCTCTTGCTGCTCCTCAGCGGCCATTGGCAGCGCATCTACAGCACCACAGACATAGGGGCTCCAGGCTTTCCCTGACGAACAGGGCTTCGACGTTTACCACCAGCTGTACCTGGACACCCATTGGAAAAAAACCCAAGAAAAATCACGAACGTTGGACGATTGCTCCCACACCGAAAATGCCAGCAACTCAAGCTCTTCCTGCTACTCACCGGCCATTGGCAGTGCATCTACAGCACCACAGACATCGGGGCTCCGGGCTTTCCCTGACGAACAGGGCTTCGACATTTACCACCACCTGCACCTGGTCGCACACTCCAAAAAAACCCGAAAAATCACGAACGTCGGACGATTGCTCCCACACCAAAAGTGCCAGCCAGTCAAGCTCCTGCTGCTCCTCACCGGCCATTGGCAGCGCATCTACAGCACCACAGACATCGGGGCTCCGGGCTTTCCCTGACGAACAGGGCTTCGACGTTTACCACCAGCTGCACCTGGGGGGCCCACTGAAAAAAACCCCGAAAGTCATGAACGTAGGACAATTGCTCCCACACCAAAAGTGCCAGCCAGTCAAGCTCTTGCTGCTCCTCACCGGCCATTGGCAGCGCATCTACAGCACCACAGACATCGGGGGTCCGGGCTTTCCCTGACGAACAGGGCTTCGACGTTTACCGCCAGCTGCACCTGGTCACCCATTGGAAAAAAACCCAAGAAAAATCACGAACGTTGGACGATTGCTCCCACACCGAAAGTGCCAGCCAGTCAAGCTCTTGCTGCTCCTCACCGGCCATTGGCAGCCCATCTACAGCACCACAGACATCGGGGCTCCGGGCTTTCCCTGACGAACAGGACTTCGACCTTTACCACCAGCTGCACCTGGGCACCCACTCCAAAAAAACCCGAAAAATCACGAACGTCGGACGATTGCTCCCACACCGAAAGTGCCAGCAACTCAAGCTCTTGCTCCTCATCACCGGCCACTGGCAGCGCATCTACAGCACCACAGACACTGGGGCTCCGGGCTTTCCCTGACGAACAGGACTTCGACGTTTACCACCAGCTGCACCTGGGCGCCCACTCCAAAAAAACCCCGAAAAATCACGAATGTCACACGATTGCTCCCACACCGAAAGTGCCAGCCAGTCAAGCTCTTCCTGCTCCTCACCGGCCATTGGCAGCGCATCTACAGCACCACAGACATCGGGGCTCCGGGCTTTCCCTGACGAACAGGGCTTCGACGTTTACCACCAGCTGCACCTGGGGGGCCCACTGAAAAAAACCCCGAAAAATCATGAACGTCGGACGATTACTCCCACACCGAAAGTGCCAGCCAGTCAAACTCTTGCTGCTCCTCCCCGGCCATTGGCAGCGCATCTACAGCACCACAGACATCGGGGCTCCGGGCTTTCCCTGACGAACAGGGCTTCGACGTTTACCACCACCTGCACCTGGGCGCCCATTGGAAAAAAACCCAAGAAAAATCACGAACGTTGGACGATTGCTCCCAAACCGAAAGTGCCAGCAACTCAATCTCTTCCTGCTCCTCACCGGCCATTGGCAGCGCATCTACAGCACCACAGACACTGGGGCTCCGGGCATTCCCTGACAAACAGGGCTTCGACGTTTACCACCAGCTGCACCTGGGCGCCCACTGAAAAAAAAACTGAAAAATCACGAAAGTCGGACGATTGCTCCCACACCGAAAGTGCCAGCCACTCAAGCTCTTGCTGCTCATCTCCGGCCATTGGCAGCGCATCTACAGCACCACAGACATCGGGGCTCCGGGCTTTCCCTTATGAACCGGGCTTCGACGTTTACCACCAGCTGCACCTGGTCGCCTACTCCAAAAAAACCCGAAAAATCACGAACGTCGGACGATTGCTCCCACACCAAAAGTGCCAGCCAGTCAAGCTCTTGCTGCTCCTCACCGGCCATTGGCAGCGCATCTACAGCACCACAGACATCGGGGCTCCGGGCTTTCCCTGACGAACAGGGCTTCGACGTTTACCACCACCTGCACCTGGGCGCCCATTGGAAAAAAACCCAAGAAAAATCACGAACGTTGGATGATTGCTCCCACACCGAAAGAGACAGCAACTCAAGCTCTTGCTGCTCATCACCGGCCATTGGCAGCCCATCTACAGCACCACAGACATCGGGGCGCCGGGCTTTCCCTGACGAACAGGGCTTCGACCTTTACCACCACCTGCACCTGGGGGGCCCACTGAAAAAACTTCAAAATTCATGAACGTCGCACGATTGCTCCCACACCAAAAGTGTCAGCCAGTCAAGCTCTTGCTGCTCGTCACCGACCATTGGCAGCGCATCTACAGCACCACAGACATCGGGGCTCCGGGCTTTCCCTGACGAACAGGGCTTCGACGTTTACCACCAGCTGCACCTGGGCGCGCACTGAAACAAAAAACTTTAAAAATCACAAACGTCAGACGATTGCTCCCACACTGAAAATGCCAGCCAGTCAAGCTCTTGCTGCTCCTCACTGGCCAATGGCAGCGCATCTACAGCACCACAGGCATCGGGGCTCTAGGCTTTCCCTGACGAACAGGCCTTCGACGTTTATCACCAGCTTCACCTGAGCGCCCACTGAAAGTAAAACCCCAAAAAATCAGGAAGGTCGGATGATTGCTCCCGCACCGAAAGTGCCAGCCAGTCAAGCTCCTGCTGCTCCTCACCGGCCATTGGCAGCGCATCTACAGCACCACAGACATCGGGGCTCCGGGCTTTCCCTGACGAACAGGGCTTCGACATTTACCACCACCTGCACCTGGTCGCACACTCCAAAAAAACCCGAAAAATCACGAACGTCGGACGATTGCTCCCACACCGAAAGTGCCAGCCAGTCAAGCTCCTGCTGCTCTTCCCCGGCCATTGTCAGCACATCTACAGCACCACAGACATCGGGGCTCCGGGCTTTCCCTGACGAACAGGGTTTCGACGTTTACCACCAGCTGCACCTGGGCGCCCACTGAAAAAAAACCTGAAAAATCACGAACGTTGGACGATTGCTCCCACACCAAAAGTGCCAGCCAGTCAAGCTCTTGCTGCTCCTCACCGGCCATTGGCAGCGCATCTACAGCACCACAGACATCGGGGCTCCGGGCTTTCCCTGACGAACAGGGCTTCGACGTTTACCACCAGCTGCACCTGGGGGGCCCACTGAAAAAAACCCCGAAAGTCATGAACGTAGGACAATTGCTCCCACTCCGAAATTGCCAGCCAGTCAAGCTCTTGCTGCTCCTCACCGGCCATTGGCAGCGCATCTACAGCACCACAGACATCGGGGGTCCGGGCTTTCCCTGACGAACAGGGCTTCGACGTTTACCACCAGCTGCACCTGGTCACCCATTGGAAAAAAACCCAAGAAAAATCACGAACGTTGGACGATTGCTCCCACACCGAAAGTGCCAGCCAGTCAAGCTCTTGCTGCTCCTCACCGGCCATTGGCAGCCCATCTACAGCACCACAGACATCGGGGCTCCGGGCTTTCCCTGACGAACAGGACTTCGACCTTTACCACCAGCTGCACCTGGGCACCCACTCCAAAAAAACCCGAAAAATCACGAACGTCGGACGATTGCTCCCACACCGAAAGTGCCAGCAACTCAAGCTCTTGCTCCTCATCACCGGCCACTGGCAGCGCATCTACAGCACCACAGACACTGGGGCTCCGGGCTTTCCCTGTCGAACAGGACTTCGACGTTTACCACCAGCTGCACCTGGGCGCCCACTCCAAAAAAACCCCGAAAAATCACGAATGTCGCACGATTGCTCCCACACCGAAAGTGCCAGCCAGTCAAGTTCTTCCTGCTCCTCACCGGCCATTGGCAGCGCATCTACAGCACCACAGACATCGGGGCTCCGGGCTTTCCCTGACGAACAGGGCTTCGACGTTTACCACCAGCTGCACCTGGGGGGCCCACTGAAAAAAACCCCGAAAAATCATGAACGTCGGACGATTACTCCCACACCGAAAGTGCCAGCCAGTCAAACTCTTGCTGCTCCTCCCCGGCCATTGGCAGCGCATCTACAGCACCACAGACATCGGGGCTCCGGGCTTTCCCTGACGAACAGGGCTTCGACGTTTACCACCACCTGCACCTGGGCGCCCATTGGAAAAAAACCCAAGAAAAATCACGAACGTTGGACGATTGCTCCGACACCGAAAGTGCCAGCAACTCAATCTCTTCCTGCTCCTCACCGGCCATTGGCAGCGCATCTACAGCACCACAGACACTGGGGTTCCGGGCTTTCCCTGTCGTACAGGGCTTCGACGTTTACCACCAGCTGCACCTGGGGGGCCCACTGAAAAAAACCCTGAAAAATCATGAACGTCGGACGATTGCTCCCACACAAAAAGTGCCAGCCAGTCAAGCTCTTCCTGCTCCTCCCCGGCCACTGTCAGCGCATCTACAGCACCACAGACATCGGGGCTCCGGGCTTTCCCTGACAAACAGGGCTTCGACGTTTACCACCACCTGCACCTGGGCGCCCATTGGAAATAAACCCCGAAAAATCACGAACGTAGGGCAATTGCTCCCACTCCGAAATTGCCAGCCAGTCAAGCTCTTGCTGCTCCTCACCGGCCATTGGCAGCGCATCTACAGCACCACAGACATCGGGGCTCCGGGCTTTCCCTGACGAACAGGCCTTCGACGTTTATCACCAGCTTCACCTGAGCGCCCACTGAAAGTAAAACCCCAAAAAATCAGGAAGGTCGGACGATTGCTCCCACACCGAAAGTGCCAGCCAGTCAAGCTCCTGCTGCTACTCCCCGGCCATTGGCAGCGCATCTACAGCACCACAGACATCGGGGCTCCGGGCTTTCCCTGACGAACAGGGCTTCGACATTTACCACCACCTGCACCTGGCCGCACACTCCAAAAAAACCCGAAAAATCACGAACGTCGGACGATTGCTCCCACACCGAAAGTGCCAGCCAGTCAAGCTCCTGCTGCTCTTCCCCGGCCATTGTCAGCACATCTACAGCACCACAGACATCGGGGCTCCGGGCTTTCCCTGACGAACAGGGCTTCGACGTTTACCACCAGCTGCACCTGGGCGCCCACTGAAAAAAATCCTGAAAAATCACGAACGTTGGACGATTGCTCCCACACCAAAAGTGCCAGCCAGTCAAGCTCTTGCTGCTCCTCACCGGCCATTGGCAGCGCATCTACAGCACCACAGACATCGGGGCTCCGGGCTTTCCCTGACGAACAGGGCTTCGACGTTTACCACCAGCTGCACCTGGGGGGCCCACTGAAAAATACCCCGAAAGTCATGAACGTAGGACAATTGCTTTCACTCTGAAATTGCCAGCCAGTCAAGCTCTTGCTGCTCCTCACCGGCCATTGGCAGCGCATCTACAGCACCACAGACATCGGGGGTCCGGGCTTTCCCTGACGAACAGGGCTTCGACGTTTACCGCCAGCTGCACCTGGTCACCCATTGGAAAAAAACCCAAGAAAAATCACGAACGTTGGACGATTGCTCCCACACCGAAAGTGCCAGCCAGTCAAGCTCTTGCTGCTCCTCACCGGCCATTGGCAGCCCATCTACAGCACCACAGACATCGGGGCTCCGGGCTTTCCCTGACGAACAGGACTTCGACCTTTACCACCAGCTGCACCTGGGCACCCACTCCAAAAAAACCCGAAAAATCACGAACGTCGGACGATTGCTCCCACACCGAAAGTGCCAGCAACTCAAGCTCTTGCTGCTCATCACCGGCCATTGGCAGCGCATCTACAGCACCACAGACACTGGGGCTCCGGGCTTTCCCTGACGAACAGGACTTCGACGTTTACCACCAGCTGCACCTGGGCGCCCACTCCAAAAAAACCCCGAAAAATCACGAATGTCGCACGATTGCTCCCACACCGAAAGTGCCAGCCAGTCAAACTCTTGCTGCTCCTCCCCGGCCATTGGCAGCGCATCTACAGCACCACAGACATCGGGGCTCCGGGCTTTCCCTGACGAACAGGGCTTCGACGTTTACCACCACCTGCACCTGGGCGCCCATTGGAAAAAAACCCAAGAAAAATCACGAACGTTGGACGATTGCTCCGACACCGAAAGTGCCAGCAACTCAATCTCTTCCTGCTCCTCACCGGCCATTGGCAGCGCATCTACAGCACCAGAGACACTGGGACTCCGGGCTTTCCCTGACGAACAGGGCTTCGACGTTTACCACCAGCTGCACCTGGGCGCCCACTGAAAAAAAAACTGAAAAATCACGAAAGTCGGACGATTGCTCCCACACCGAAAGTGCCAGCCACTCAAGCTCTTGCTGCTCATCTCCGGCCATTGGCAGCGCATCTACAGCACCACAGACATCGGGGCTCCGGGCTTTCCCTGACGAACAGGGCTTCGACGTTTACCACCAGCTGCACCTGGGGGGCCCACTGAAAAAAACCCTGAAAAATCATGAACGTCGGACGATTGCTCCCACACAAAAAGTGCCAGCCAGTCAAGCTCTTGCTGCTCCTCCCCGGCCACTGGCAGCGCATCTACAGCACCACAGACATCGGGGCTCCGGGCTTTCCCTGACAAACAGGGCTTTGACGTTTACCACCACCTGCACCTGGGCGCCCATTGGAAATAAACCCGAAAAATCACGAACGTGGGACGATTGCTCCCACACAAAAAGTGCCAGCCAGTCAAGCTCCTGCTGCTCCTCACTGGCCATTGGCAGCGCATCTACAGCACCACAGACATCGGGTCTCCGGGCTTTCCCTGAC
This sequence comes from Chlamydotis macqueenii, assembly GCF_036417535.1. NCBI lineage: Eukaryota > Metazoa > Chordata > Aves > Otidiformes > Otididae > Chlamydotis > Chlamydotis macqueenii. The sequence continues at coordinate 29,729,303 of NC_141592.1, read as the reverse complement.
GAACAGGGCTTCGACGTTTACCACCAGCTGCACCTGGGCACCCACTGGAAAAAAACCCCAAAAATCACGAATGTCGGACGATTGCTCCCACACCGAAAGTGCCAGCAACTCAAGCTCTTGCTTCTCCTCCCCGGCCATTGGCAGCGCATCTACAGCACCACAGACATCGGGGCTCCGGGCTTTCCCTGATGAACCGGGCTTCGACGTTTACCACCAGCTGCACCTGGGGGGCCCACTGAAAAAAACCCCGAAAAATCATGAACGTCGGACGATTACTCCCACACCGAAAGTGCCAGCCAGTCAAACTCTTGCTGCTCCTCCCCGGCCATTGGCAGCGCATCTACAGCACCACAGACATCGGGGCTCCGGGCTTTCCCTGACGAACAGGGCTTCGACGTTTACCACCACCTGCACCTGGGCGCCCATTGGAAAAAAACCCAAGAAAAATCACGAACGTTGGACGATTGCTCCGACACCGAAAGTGCCAGCAACTCAATCTCTTCCTGCTCCTCACCGGCCATTGGCAGCGCATCTACAGCACCACAGACACTGGGGTTCCGGGCTTTCCCTGTCGAACAGGGCTTCAACGTTTACCACCAGCTGCACCTGGGGGGCCCACTGAAAAAAACCCTGAAAAATCACGAACGTCGGACGATTGCTCCCACACAAAAAGTGCCAGCCAGTCAAGCTCTTGCTGCTCCTCCCCGGCCACTGTCAGCGCATCTACAGCACCACAGACATCGGGGCTCCGGGCTTTCCCTGACGAACAGGGCTTCGACGTTTACCACCACCTGCACCTGGGCGCCCATTGGAAAAAAACCCAAGAAAAATCACGAACGTTGGACGATTGCTCCCACACCGAAAGTGCCAGCCAGTCAAGCTCTTGCTGCTCCTCACCGGCCATTGGCAGCCCATCTACAGCACCACAGACATCGGGGCTCCGGGCTTTCCCTGACGAACAGGACTTCGACCTTTACCACCAGCTGCACCTGGGCACCCACTCCAAAAAAACCCGAAAAATCACGAACGTCGGACGATTGCTCCCACACCGAAAGTGCCAGCAACTCAAGCTCTTGCTGCTCATCACCGGCCATTGGCAGCGCATCTACAGCACCACAGACACTGGGGCTCCGGGCTTTCCCTGACGAACAGGACTTCGACGTTTACCACCAGCTGCACCTGGGCGCCCACTCCAAAAAAACCCCGAAAAATCACGAATGTCGCACGATTGCTCCCACACCGAAAGTGCCAGCCAGTCAAACTCTTGCTGCTCCTCCCCGGCCATTGGCAGCGCATCTACAGCACCACAGACATCGGGGCTCCGGGCTTTCCCTGACGAACAGGGCTTCGACGTTTACCACCACCTGCACCTGGGCGCCCATTGGAAAAAAACCCAAGAAAAATCACGAACGTTGGACGATTGCTCCGACACCGAAAGTGCCAGCAACTCAATCTCTTCCTGCTCCTCACCGGCCATTGGCAGCGCATCTACAGCACCAGAGACACTGGGACTCCGGGCTTTCCCTGACGAACAGGGCTTCGACGTTTACCACCAGCTGCACCTGGGCGCCCACTGAAAAAAAAACTGAAAAATCACGAAAGTCGGACGATTGCTCCCACACCGAAAGTGCCAGCCACTCAAGCTTTTGCTGCTCATCTCCGGCCATTGGCAGCGCATCTACAGCACCACAGACATCGGGGCTCCGGGCTTTCCCTGACGAACAGGGCTTCGACGTTTACCACCAGCTGCACCTGGGGGGCCCACTGAAAAAAACCCTGAAAAATCATGAACGTCGGACGATTGCTCCCACACAAAAAGTGCCAGCCAGTCAAGCTCTTGCTGCTCCTCCCCGGCCACTGGCAGCGCATCTACAGCACCACAGACATCGGGGCTCCGGGCTTTCCCTGACAAACAGGGCTTTGACGTTTACCACCACCTGCACCTGGGCGCCCATTGGAAATAAACCCGAAAAATCACGAACGTGGGACGATTGCTCCCACACAAAAAGTGCCAGCCAGTCAAGCTCCTGCTGCTCCTCACTGGCCATTGGCAGCGCATCTACAGCACCACAGACATCGGGTCTCCGGGCTTTCCCTGACGAACAGGGCTTCGACGTTTACCACCAGCTGCACCTGGGCACCCACTGGAAAAAAACCCCAAAAATCACGAATGTCGGACGATTGCTCCCACACCGAAAGTGCCAGCAACTCAAGCTCTTGCTTCTCCTCCCCGGCCATTGGCAGCGCATCTACAGCACCACAGACATCGGGGCTCCGGGCTTTCCCTGATGAACCGGGCTTCGACGTTTACCACCAGCTGCACCTGGGGGGCCCACTGAAAAAAACCCCGAAAAATCATGAACGTCGGACGATTACTCCCACACCGAAAGTGCCAGCCAGTCAAACTCTTGCTGCTCCTCCCCGGCCATTGGCAGCGCATCTACAGCACCACAGACATCGGGGCTCCGGGCTTTCCCTGACGAACAGGGCTTCGACGTTTACCACCACCTGCACCTGGGCGCCCATTGGAAAAAAACCCAAGAAAAATCACGAACGTTGGACGATTGCTCCGACACCGAAAGTGCCAGCAACTCAATCTCTTCCTGCTCCTCACCGGCCATTGGCAGCGCATCTACAGCACCACAGACACTGGGGTTCCGGGCTTTCCCTGTCGAACAGGGCTTCAACGTTTACCACCAGCTGCACCTGGGGGGCCCACTGAAAAAAACCCTGAAAAATCACGAACGTCGGACGATTGCTCCCACACAAAAAGTGCCAGCCAGTCAAGCTCTTGCTGCTCCTCCCCGGCCACTGTCAGCGCATCTACAGCACCACAGACATCGGGGCTCCGGGCTTTCCCTGACGAACAGGGCTTCGACGTTTACCACCACCTGCACCTGGGCGCCCATTGGAAAAAAACCCAAGAAAAATCACGAACGTTGGACGATTGCTCCGACACCGAAAGTGCCAGCAACTCAATCTCTTCCTGCTCCTCACCGGCCATTGGCAGCGCATCTACAGCACCACAGACATCGGGGCTCCGGGCTTTCCCTGACGAACAGGGCTTCGACGTTTACCACCAGCTGCACCTGGGCGCCCACTGAAAAAAAAACTGAAAAATCACGAACGTTGGACGATTGCTCCCACACCGAAAGTGCCAGCCACTCAAGCTCTTGCTGCTCATCTCCGGCCATTGGCAGCGCATCTACAGCACCACAGACATCGGGGCTCCGGGCTTTCCCTGACGAACAGGGCTTCGACGTTTACCACCAGCTGCACCTGGGGGGCCCACTGAAAAAAACCCTGAAAAATCATGAACGTCGGACGATTGCTCCCACACAAAAAGTGCCAGCCAGTCAAGCTCTTGCTGCTCCTCCCCGGCCACTGGCAGCGCATCTACAGCACCACAGACATCGGGGCTCCGGGCTTTCCCTGACAAACAGGGCTTTGACATTTACCACCAGCTGCACCTGGTCGCCCACTCCAAAAAAACCTGAAAAATCACGAATGTCGGACGATTGCTCCCACACCAAAAGTGCCAGCCAGTCAAGCTCTTCCTGCTCCTCACCGGCCATTGGCAGCGCATCTACAGCACCACAGACATCGGGGCTCCGGGCTTTCCCTGACGAACAGGGCTTCAACGTTTACCACCACCTGCACCTGGGCGCCCATTGGAAAAAAACCCAAGAAAAATCACGAACGTTGGATGATTGCTCCCACACCGAAAGAGACAGCAACTCAAGCTCTTGCTGCTCATCACCGGCCATTGGCAGCGCATCTACAGCACCACAGACATCGGGGCTCCGGGCTTTCCCTGACGAACAGGGCTTCGACCTTTACCACCACCTGCACCTGGGCGCGCACTGAAAGAAAAAACTTTAAAAATCACAAACGTCAGACGATTGCTCCCACACCGAAAGTGCCAGCCAGTCAAGCTCTTGCTGCTCCTCACCGGCTATTGGCAGCCCATCTACAGCACCACAGACATCGGGGCTCCGGGCTTTCCCTGACGAACAGGACTTCGACCTTTACCACCAGCTGCACCTGGGCACCCACTCCAAAAATACCCGAAAAATCACGAACGTCGGACGATTGCTCCCACACCGAAAGTGCCAGCAACTCAAGCTCTTGCTCCTCATCACCGGCCACTGGCAGCGCATCTACAGCACCACAGACACTGGGGCTCCGGGCTTTCCCTGACGAACAGGACTTCGACGTTTACCACCAGCTGCACCTGGGCGCCCACTGCAAAAAAACCCCGAAAAATCACGAATGTCGCACGATTGCTCCCACACCGAAAGTGCCAGCCACTCAAGCTCTTCCTGCTCCTCACCGGCCATTGGCAGCGCATCTACAGCACCACAGACATCGGGGCTCCGGGCTTTCCCTGACGAACAGGGCTTCGACGTTTACCACCAGCTGCACCTGGGGGGCCCACTGAAAAAAACCCCGAAAAATCACGAACGTCGGACGATTACTCCCACACCGAAAGTGCCAGCCAGACAAGCTCTTGCTGCTCCTCCCCGGCCATTGGCAGCGCATCTACAGCACCACAGACATCGGGGCTCCGGGCTTTCCCTGACGAACAGGGCTTCGACGTTTACCACCACCTGCACCTGGGCGCCCATTGGAAAAAAACCCAAGAAAAATCACGAACGTTGGACGATTGCTCCGACACCGAAAGTGCCAGCAACTCTATCTCTTCCTGCTCCTCACCGGCCATTGGCAGCGCATCTACAGCACCACAGACACTGGGGTTCCGGGCTTTCCCTGACGAACAGGGCTTCGACGTTTACCACCAGCTGCACCTGGGCGCCCACTGAAAAAAAAACTGAAAAATCACGAATGTCGGACGATTGCTCCCACACCGAAAGTGCCAGCCACTCAAGCTCTTGCTGCTCATCTCCGGCCATTGGCAGCGCATCTACAGCACCACAGACATCGGGGCTCCGCGCTTTCCCTGACGAACAGGGCTTCGACGTTTACCACCAGCTGCACCTGGGGGGCCCACTGAAAAAAACCCCGAAAGTCATGAACGTAGGACGATTCCTCCCACTCCGAAATTGCCAGCCAGTCAAGCTCTTGCTGCTCATCACCGGCCGTTGGCAGCGCATCTACAGCACCACAGACATCGGGGCTCCGGGCTTTCCCTGACGAACAGGGCTTCGACGTTTACCACCAGCTGCGCCTGGGCGCCCACTAAAAAAAACCCCGAAAAATCACGAACGTCGGACGATTGCTCCCACACCGAAAGTGCCAGCCAGTCAAGCTCTTGCTGCTCCTCACCGGCCATTGGCAGCGCATCTACAGCACCACAGACATCGGGGCTCCGGGCTTTCCCTGACGAACAGGGCTTCGACGTTTACCACCACCTGGAGATGGGCGCCCATTGCAAAAAAAACGAAGAAAAATCACGAACGTTGGACGATTGCTCCCACACCGAAAGTGCCAGCCAATCAAGCTCTTGCTGCTCATCACCGGCCATTGGCAGCGCATCTACAGCACCACAGACATTGGGGCTCCGGGCTTTCCCTGACGAACAGGGCTTCTACTTTTACCACCAGCTGGACCTGGGCGCCCACTCCAAAAAAACCCCGAAAAAATCACGAACGTCGGACGATTGCTCCCAAACCGAAAGTGCCAGCCAGTCAAGCTCTTGCTGCTCCTCCCCGGCCATTGGCAGCGCATCTACAGCACCACAGACATAGGGGCTCCGGGCTTTCCCTCAGGAACAGGGCTTCGACGTTTACCACCAGCTGCACCTGGGGGGCCCACTGAAAAATACCCTGGAAAATCATGAAGGTCGGACGATAGCTCCCACACCAAAAGTGCCAGCCAGTCAAGCTCTTGCTGCTCATCACCGATCATTGGCAGCGCATCTACAGTACCACAGACATCGGGGCTCCGGGCTTTCCCTGACGAACAGGTCTTCGATATTTAACACCAGCTGCACCTGGGCGCCCACTCCAAAAAAACTCCGAAAAATCACGAACGTCGGACGATTGCTCCCACACCGAAAGTGCCAGCCAGTCAAGCTCTTGCTGCTCATCTCCGGCCATTGGCAGCGCATCTACAGCACCACAGACATCGGGGCTCCGGGCTTTCCCTGACGAACAGGGCTTCGACGTTTACCACCAGCTGCACCTGGGGGGCCCACTGAAAAAAACCCTGAAAAATCATGAACGTCGGACGATTGCTCCCACACAAAAAGTGCCAGCCAGTCAAGCTCTTGCTGCTCCTCCCCGGCCACTGGCAGCGCATCTACAGCACCACAGACATCGGGGCTCCGGGCTTTCCCTGACAAACAGGGCTTTGACATTTACCACCAGCTGCACCTGGTCGCCCACTCCAAAAAAACCCGAAAAATCACGAATGTCGGACGATTGCTCCCACACCAAAAGTGCCAGCCAGTCAAGCTCTTCCTGCTCCTCACCGGCCATTGGCAGCGCATCTACAGCACCACAGACATCAGGGCTCCGGGCTTTCCCTGACGAACAGGGCTTCAACGTTTACCACCACCTGCACCTGGGCGCCCATTGGAAAAAAACCCAAGAAAAATCACGAACGTTGGATGATTGCTCCCACACCGAAAGAGACAGCAACTCAAGCTCTTGCTGCTCATCACCGGCCATTGGCAGCCCATCTACAGCACCACAGACATCGGGGCTCCGGGCTTTCCCTGACGAACAGGGCTTCGACCTTTACCACCACCTGCACCTGGGCGCGCACTGAAAGAAAAAACTTTAAAAATCACAAACGTCAGACGATTGCTCCCACACCGAAAGTGCCAGCCAGTCAAGCTCTTGCTGCTCCTCACCGGCTATTGGCAGCCCATCTACAGCACCACAGACATCGGGGCTCCGGGCTTTCCCTGACGAACAGGACTTCGACCTTTACCACCAGCTGCACCTGGGCACCCACTCCAAAAATACCCGAAAAATCACGAACGTCGGACGATTGCTCCCACACCGAAAGTGCCAGCAACTCAAGCTCTTGCTCCTCATCACCGGCCACTGGCAGCGCATCTACAGCACCACAGACACTGGGGCTCCGGGCTTTCCCTGACGAACAGGACTTCGACGTTTACCACCAGCTGCACCTGGGCGCCCACTGCAAAAAAACCCCGAAAAATCACGAATGTCGCACGATTGCTCCCACACCGAAAGTGCCAGCCACTCAAGCTCTTCCTGCTCCTCACCGGCCATTGGCAGCGCATCTACAGCACCACAGACATCGGGGCTCCGGGCTTTCCCTGACGAACAGGGCTTCGACGTTTACCACCAGCTGCACCTGGGGGGCCCACTGAAAAAAACCCCGAAAAATCACGAACGTCGGACGATTACTCCCACACCGAAAGTGCCAGCCAGACAAGCTCTTGCTGCTCCTCCCCGGCCATTGGCAGCGCATCTACAGCACCACAGACATCGGGGCTCCGGGCTTTCCCTGACGAACAGGGCTTCGACGTTTACCACCACCTGCACCTGGGCGCCCATTGGAAAAAAACCCAAGAAAAATCACGAACGTTGGACGATTGCTCCGACACCGAAAGTGCCAGCAACTCTATCTCTTCCTGCTCCTCACCGGCCATTGGCAGCGCATCTACAGCACCACAGACATCGGGGCTCCGGGCTTTCCCTGACGAACAGGGCTTCGACGTTTACCACCAGCTGCACCTGGGCGCCCACTGAAAAAAAAACTGAAAAATCACGAATGTCGGACGATTGCTCCCACACCGAAAGTGCCAGCCACTCAAGCTCTTGCTGCTCATCTCCGGCCATTGGCAGCGCATCTACAGCACCACAGACATCGGGGCTCCGCGCTTTCCCTGACGAACAGGGCTTCGACGTTTACCACCAGCTGCACCTGGGGGGCCCACTGAAAAAAACCCCGAAAGTCATGAACGTAGGACGATTCCTCCCACTCCGAAATTGCCAGCCAGTCAAGCTCTTGCTGCTCATCACCGGCCGTTGGCAGCGCATCTACAGCACCACAGACATCGGGGCTCCGGGCTTTCCCTGACGAACAGGGCTTCGACGTTTACCACCAGCTGCGCCTGGGCGCCCACTAAAAAAAACCCCGAAAAATCACGAACGTCGGACGATTGCTCCCACACCGAAAGTGCCAGCCAGTCAAGCTCTTGCTGCTCCTCACCGGCCATTGGCAGCGCATCTACAGCACCACAGACATCGGGGCTCCGGGCTTTCCCTGACGAACAGGGCTTCGACGTTTACCACCACCTGGAGATGGGCGCCCATTGCAAAAAAAACGAAGAAAAATCACGAACGTTGGACGATTGCTCCCACACCGAAAGTGCCAGCCAATCAAGCTCTTGCTGCTCATCACCGGCCATTGGCAGCGCATCTACAGCACCACAGACATTGGGGCTCCGGGCTTTCCCTGACGAACAGGGCTTCTACTTTTACCACCAGCTGGACCTGGGCGCCCACTCCAAAAAAACCCCGAAAAAATCACGAACGTCGGACGATTGCTCCCAAACCGAAAGTGCCAGCCAGTCAAGCTCTTGCTGCTCCTCCCCGGCCATTGGCAGCGCATCTACAGCACCACAGACATAGGGGCTCCGGGCTTTCCCTCAGGAACAGGGCTTCGACGTTTACCACCAGCTGCACCTGGGGGGCCCACTGAAAAATACCCTGGAAAATCATGAAGGTCGGACGATAGCTCCCACACCAAAAGTGCCAGCCAGTCAAGCTCTTGCTGCTCATCACCGATCATTGGCAGCGCATCTACAGTACCACAGACATCGGGGCTCCGGGCTTTCCCTGACGAACAGGTCTTCGATATTTAACACCAGCTGCACCTGGGCGCCCACTCCAAAAAAACTCCGAAAAATCACGAACGTCGGACGATTGCTCCCACACCGAAAGTGCCAGCCAGTCAAGCTCTTGCTGCTCATCACCGGCCATTGGCAGCGCATCTACAGCACCACAGACACTGGGGCTCCGGGTTTTCCCTGACGAACAGGGCTTCGACTTTTACCACCACCTGCACCTGGGCGCCTACTAAAAAAAACCCCGAAAAATCACGAACGTCGGACGATTGCTCCCACACCAAAAGTGCCAGCCAGTCAAGCTCTTGCTGCTCATCTCCGGCCATTGGCAGCGCATCTACAGCACCACAGACATCGGGGCTCCGGGCTTTCCCTGACGAACAGGGCTTCGACGTTTACCACCAGCTGCACCTGGTCGCACACTCCAAAAAAACCCGAAAAATCACGAACGTCGGACGATTGCTCCCACACCGAAAGTGCCAGCCACTCAAGCTCTAGCTGCTACTCACTGGCCATTGGCAGCGCATCTACAGCACCACAGACATCGGGGCTCTGGGCTTTCCCTGACGAACAGGGCTTCGACGTTTACCACCACCTGCACCTGGTCGCACACTCCAAAAAAACCCGAAAAATCACGAACGTCGGACGATTGCTCCCACACCGAAAGTGCCAGCCACTCAAGCTCTTGCTGCTCCTCACCGGCCATTGGCAGCGCATCTACAGCACCACAGACATTGGGGCTCCGGGCTTTCCCTGACGAACAGGGCTTCGACGTTTACCACCAGCTGCACCTGGGCGCCCATTGGAAAAAAACCCAAGAAAAATCACGAACGTTGGACGATTGCTCCCACACCGAAAATGCCAGCAACTCAAGCTCTCGCTGCTCCTCCCCGGCCATTGGCAGCGCATCTACAGCACCACAGACATCGGGGCTCCGGGCTTTCCCTGACGAACAGGTCTTCGACGTTTACCACCACCTGCACCTGGGCGCCCATTGGAAAAAAACCCAAGAAAAATCACGAATGTCGGACGATTGCTCCCACACCGAAAGTGCCAGCCAGTCAAGCTCTTGCTGCTCATCACCGGCCATTGGTAGCCCATCTACAGCACCACAGACATCGGGGCTCCGGGCTTTCCCTGACGAACAGGGCTTCGACGTTCACCACCAGCTGCACCTGGGGAGCCCACTGAAAAAAACCCCGAAAATCATGAACGTCGGACGATTGCTCCCACACCAAAAGTGCCAGCCAGTCAAGCTCTTGCTGCTCCTCCCTGGCCAATGGCAGCGCATCTACAGCACCACAGGCATCAGGGCTCCGGGCTTTCCCTGACGAACAGGGCTTCGACGTTTACCACCAGCTGCACCTGGGCACCCACTCCAAAAAAACCCGAAAAATCACGAACGTCGGACGATTGCTCCCACACAAAAAGTGCCAGCCAGTCAAGCTCTTGCTGCTCGTCCCCGGCCATTGGCAGCGCATCTACAGCACCACAGACATCGGGGCTCCGGGCTTTCCCTGACGAACAGGTCTTCGACGTTTACCACCACCTGCACCTGGGCGCCCATTGGAAAAAAACCCAAGAAAAATCACGAACGTTGGACGATTGCTCCCACACCGAAAGTGCCAGCCAGTCAAGCTCTTGCTGCTCATCACCGGCCATTGGCAGCGCATCTACAGCACCACAGACATAGGGGCTCCGGGCTTTCCCTGACGAACAGGGCTTCGACGTTTACCACCAGCTGCACCTGGTCGCCCACTCCAAAAAAACCCCGAAAAACCACGAACATCGGACGATTGCTCCCACACCGAAAATGCCAGCAACTCAAGCTCTTGCTGCTCCTCACCGGCCATTGGCAGTGCATCTACAGCACCACAGACATCGGGGCTCCGGGCTTTCCCTGACGAACAGGGCTTCGACGTTTACCACCATCTGCACCTGGACACCCATTGGAAAAAACCCAAGAAAAATCACAAACGTTGGACGATTGCTCCCACACCGAAAATGCCAGCAACTCAAGCTCTTGCTGCTCCTCACTGGCCATTGGCAGCGCATCTACAGCACCACAGACATCGGGGCTCTGGGCTTTCCCTGACGAACAGGGCTTCGACGTTTACCACCACCTGCACCTGGGCGCCCACTCCAAAAAAACCAGAAAAATCACGAACGTCGGACGATTGCTCCCACACCGAAAATGCCAGCCAGTCAAGCTCCTGCTGCTCCTCACTGGCCATTGGCAGCGCATCTACAGCACCACAGACATCGGGGCTCCGGGCTTTCCCTGACGAACAGGGCTTCGACGTTTACCACCAGCTGCACCTGGGCGCCCACTCCAAAAAAACCCGAAAAATCACGAATGTCGGACGATTGCTCCCACACTGAAAGTGCCAGCCAGTCAAGCTCTTGCTGCTCCTCACCGGCCATTGGCAGCGCATCTACAGCACCACAGACATCGGGGCTCCGGGCTTTCCCTGACGAATCGGGCTTCGACGTTTACCACCAGCTGCACCTGGGCGCCCACTCCAAAAAAACCCGAAAAATCACGAATGTCGGACGATTGCTCCCACACTGAAAGTGCCAGCCAGTCAAGCTCTTGCTGCTCCTCAGCGGCCATGGGCAGCGCATCAACAGCACCACAGACATCGGGGCTCTGGGCTTTCCCTGACGAACAGGGCTTTGACGTTTACCACCAGCTGCACCTGGGCGCCCACTAAAGAAAACCCCGAAAAATCATGAACGTCGGACGATTGCTCCCACACCAAAAGTGCCAGCCAGTCAAGCTCTTGCTGCTCCTCCCTGGCCATTGGCAGCGCATCTACAGCACCACAGGCATCGGGGCTCCGGGCTTTCCCTGACGAACAGGGCTTCGACGTTTACCACCAGCTGCACCTGCGGGGCCCACTGAAACATACCCTGAAAAATCATGAAGGTCGGACGATTGATCCCACACCAAAAGTGCCAGCCAGTCAAGCTCTTGCTGCTCATCACCGATCATTGGCAGCGCATCTACAGCACCACAGACATCGGGGCTCCTGGCTTTCCCTGACGAACAGGTCTTCGACATTTACCACCAGCTGCACCTGGGCGCCCACTCCAAAAAAACTCCGAAAAATCACGAACGTTGGACGATTGCTCCCACACCGAAAATGCCAGCAACTCAAGCTCTTGCTGCTCCTCACCGGCCATTTGCAGCACATCTACAGCACCACAGACATCGGGGCTCCGGGCTTTCCCTGACGAACAGGGCTTCGACGTTTACCACCATCTGCACCTGGGCGCCCACTGAAAAAAACCTGAAAAATCACGAACGTCGGACGATTGCTCCCACACCGAAAGTGCCAGCCAGTCAAGCTCTTGCTGCTCATCTCCGGCCATTGGCAGCGCATCTACAGCACCACAGACATGGGGGCTCCGGGCTTTCCCTGACGAACAGGGCTTCGACGTTTACCACCAGCTGCACCTGGGCGCCCACTGAAAAAAACCTGAAAAATCACGAACGTCGGACGATTGCTCCCACACCGAAAGTGCCAGCCACTCAAGCTCTTGCGGCTCCTCCCCGGCCATTGGCAGCGCATCTACAGCACCACAGACATCGGGGCTTTCCCTGACGAACAGGGCTTCGACGTTTACCACCAGCTGCACCTCGGCGCCCATTGGAAAAAAACCCAAGAAAAATCACGAACGTTGGACGATTGCTCCCACACCGAAAATGCCAGCAACTCAAGCTCTTGCTGCTCCTCACTGGCCATTGGCAGCGCATCTACAGCACCACAGACATCGGGGCTCTGGGCTTTCCCTGACGAACAGGGCTTCGACGTTTACCACCACCTGCACCTGGGCGCCCACTCCAAAAAAACCAGAAAAATTACGAACGTCGGACGATTGCTCCCACACCGAAAATGCTAGCCAGTCAAGCTCCTGCTGTTCCTCACTGGCCATTGGCAGCGCATCTACAGCACCACAGACATCGGGGCTCCGGGCTTTCCCTGACGAACAGGGCTTCGACGTTTACCACCAGCTGCACCTGGGGGGCCCACTGAAAAAAACCCAAGAAAAATCACGAACGTCGGACGATTGCTCCCACACTGAAAGTGCCAGCCAGTCAAGCACTTGCTGCTCCTCCCCGGCCATTGGCAGCGCATCTACAGCACCACAGACATAGGGGCTCCGGGCTTTCCCTGAGGAACAGGGCTTCAACGTTTACCACCAGCTGCACCTGGGGGGCCCACTGAAAAATACCCTGAAAAATCATGAAGGTCGGACGATAGCTCCCACACCAAAAGTGCCAGCCAGTCAAGCTCTTGCTGCTCATCACCGATCATTGGCAGCGCATCTACAGTACCACAGACATCGGGGCTCCGGGCTTTCCCTGACGAACAGGGCTTCGACGTTTACCACCAGCTGCACCTGGGCGCCCATTGGAAAAAAACCCAAGAAAATCACGAACGTTGGACGATTGCTCCCACACCGAAAGTGCCAGCAACTCAAGCTCTTGCTCCTCATCACCGGCCACTGGCAGCGCATCTACAGCACCACAGACACTGGGGCTCCGGGCTTTCCCTGACGAACAGGACTTCGACGTTTACCAGCAGCTGCACCTGGGCGCACACTCCAAAAAAACCCCAAAAAATCACGAATGTCGGACGATTGCTCCCACACCGAAATTGCCAGCCAGTCAAGCTCTTGCTGCTGCTCCCCGGCCATTGGCAGCGCATCTACAGCACCACAGACATCGGGGCTCCAGGCTTTCCCTGACTTACAGGGCTTCGACGTTTACCACCAGCTGCACCTGGGGGGCCCACTGAAAAAAAACCCCGAAAAATCACGAACGTCGGACGATTGCTCCCACACCGAAAGTGCCAGCCAGTCAAGCTCTTGCTGCTCCTCAACGGCCATTGGCAGCGCATCTACAGCACCACAGACATCGGGGCTCCGGGCTTTCCCTGACGAACAGGGCTTCGACGTTTACCACCAGCTGCACCTGGGCGCCCACTCCAAAAAATCTCCGAAAAATCACGAACGTCGGACGATTGCTCCCACACCGAAAGTGCCAGCCACTCAAGCTCTTGCTGCTGCTCCCCGGCCAATGGCAGCGCATCTACAGCACCACAGACACTGGGGCTCCGGGCTTTCCCTGACGAACAGGGCTTCGACGTTTACCACCACCTGCACCTGGGCACCCATTGGAAAAAAAACCAAGAACAATCACGAACGTTGGACGATTGCTCCCACACCGAAAATGCCAGCAACTCAAGCTCTTGCTGCTCCTCACCGGCCACTGGCAGCGCATCTACAGCACCACAGGCATCGGGGCTCCGGGCTTTCCCTGACGAACAGGGCTTCGACGTTTACCACCAGCTGCACCTGGGGGGCCCACTGAAAAATACCTTGAAAAATCATGAAGGTCGGACGATTGCTCCCACAAAAAAAGTGCCAGCCAGACAAGCTCTTGCTGCTCATCACCGATCATTGGCAGCGCATCTACAGCACCACAGACGTCGGGGCTGCGGGCTTTCCCTGACGAACAGGTCTTCGACATTTACCACCAGCTGCACCTGGGCGCCCACTCCAAAAAAACTCCGAAAAATCACGAACGTCGGACGATTGCTCCCACACCGAAAGTGCCAGCCAGTCAAGCTCTTGCTGCTGCTCCCCGGCCAATGGCAGCGCATCTACAGCACCACAGACATCGGGGCTCCGGGCTTTCCCTGACGAACAGGGCTTCGACGTTTACCACCAGCTGCACCTGGGCGCCCACTCCAAAAAAACCCGAAAAATCACGAACGTCGGACGATTGCTCCCACACCGAAAGTGCCAGCCAGTCAAGCTCTTGCTGCTCCTCCCCGGCCATTGGCAGCGCATCTACAGCACCACAGACATCGGGGCTTTCCCTGACGAACAGGGCTTCGACGTTTACCACCAGCTGCACCTCGGCGCCCATTGGAAAAAAACCCAAGAAAAATCACGAACGTTGGACGATTGCTCCCACACCGAAAATGCCAGCAACTCAAGCTCTTGCTGCTCATCACCGGCCATTGGCAGCGCATCTACAGCACCACAGACATCGGGGCTCCGGGCTTTCCCTGACGAATCGGGCTTCGACGTTTACCACCAGCTGCACCTGGGCACCCACTCCAAAAAAACCCGAAAAATCACGAATGTCGGACGATTGCTCCCACACTGAAAGTGCCAGCCAGTCAAGCTCTTCCTGCTCCTCACCGGCCATTGGCAGCGCATCTACAGCACCACAGACATCGGGGCTCCGGGCTTTCCCTGACGAACAGGGCTTCGACGTTTACCACCAGCTGCGCCTGGGCGCCCACTAAAAAAAACCCCGAAAAATCATGAACGTCGGACGATTGCTCCCACACCGAAAGTGCCAGCCAGTCAAGCTCTTGCTGCTCGTCCCCGGCCATTGGCAGCGCATCTACAGCACCACAGACATCGGGGCTCCGGGCTTTCCCTGACGAACAGGTCTTCGACGTTTACCACCACCTGCACCTGGGCGCCCATTGGAAAAAAACCCAAGAAAAATCACGAACGTTGGACGATTGCTCCCACACCGAAAGTGCCAGCCAGTCAAGCTCTTGCTGCTCATCACCGGCCATTGGCAGCGCATCTACAGCACCACAGACATCGGGGCTCCGGGCTTTCCCTGACGAACAGGGCTTCGACGTTTACCACCAGCTGCACCTGGTCGCCCACTCCAAAAAAACCCCGAAAAACCACGAACATCGGACGATTGCTCCCACACCGAAAGTGCCAGCCAGTCAATCTCTTGCTGCTCCTCACCGGCCATTGGCAGTGCATCTACAGCACCACAGACATCGGGGCTCCGGGCTTTCCCTGACGAACAGGGCTTCGACGTTTACCACCACCTGCACCTGGACACCCATTGGAAAAAACCCAAGAAAAATCACAAACGTTGGACGATTGCTCCCACACCGAAAATGCCAGCAACTCAAGCTCTTGCTGCTCCTCACTGGCCATTGGCAGCGCATCTACAGCACCACAGACATCGGGGCTCTGGGCTTTCCCTGACGAACAGGGCTTCGACGTTTACCACCACCTGCACCTGGTCGCACACTCCAAAAAAACCAGAAAAATCACGAACGTCGGACGATTGCTCCCACACCGAAAATGCTAGCCAGTCAAGCTCCTGCTGCTCCTCACTGGCCATTGGCAGCGCATCTACAGCACCACAGACATCGGGGCTCCGGGCTTTCCCTGACGAATCGGGCTTCGACGTTTACCACCAGCTGCACCTGGGCGCCCACTCCAAAAAAACCCGAAAAATCACGAATGTCGGACGATTGCTCCCACACTGAAAGTGCCAGCCAGTCAAGCTCTTGCTGCTCCTCAGCGGCCATGGGCAGCGCATCAACAGCACCACAGACATCGGGGCTCTGGGCTTTCCCTGACGAACAGGGCTTTGACGTTTACCACCAGCTGCACCTGGGCGCCCACTAAAGAAAACCCCGAAAAATCATGAACGTCGGACGATTGCTCCCACACCAGAAGTGCCAGCCAGTCAAGCTCTTGCTGCTCCTCCCCGGCCATTGGCAGCGCATCTACAGCACCACAGGCATCGGGGCTCCGGGCTTTCCCTGACGAACAGGGCTTCGACGTTTACCACCAGCTGCACCTGCGGGGCCCACTGAAACATACCCTGAAAAATCATGAAGGTCGGACGATTGATCCCACACCAAAAGTGCCAGCCAGTCAAGCTCTTGCTGCTCATCACCGATCATTGGCAGCGCATCTACAGCACCACAGACATCGGGGCTCCTGGCTTTCCCTGACGAACAGGTCTTCGACATTTACCACCAGCTGCACCTGGGCGCCCACTCCAAAAAAACTCCGAAAAATCACGAACGTTGGACGATTGCTCCCACACCGAAAATGCCAGCAACTCAAGCTCTTGCTGCTCCTCACCGGCCATTGGCAGCACATCTACAGCACCACAGACATCGGGGCTCCGGGCTTTCCCTGACGAACAGGGCTTCGACGTTTACCACCATCTGCACCTGGGCGCCCACTGAAAAAAACCTGAAAAATCACGAACGTCGGACGATTGCTCCCACACCGAAAGTGCCAGCCAGTCAAGCTCTTGCTGCTCATCTCCGGCCATTGGCAGCGCATCTACAGCACCACAGACATGGGGGCTCCGGGCTTTCCCTGACGAACAGGGCTTCGACGTTTACCACCAGCTGCACCTGGGCGCCCACTGAAAAAAACCTGAAAAATCACGAACGTCGGACGATTGCTCCCAAACCGAAAGTGCCAGCCACTCAAGCTCTTGCGGCTCCTCCCCGGCCATTGGCAGCGCATCTACAGCACCACAGACATCGGGGCTTTCCCTGACGAACAGGGCTTCGACGTTTACCACCAGCTGCACCTCGGCGCCCATTGGAAAAAAACCCAAGAAAAATCACGAACGTTGGACGATTGCTCCCACACCGAAAATGCCAGCAACTCAAGCTCTTGCTGCTCATCACCGGCCATTGGCAGCGCATCTACAGCACCACAGACATCGGGGCTCCGGGCTTTCCCTGACGAACAGGGCTTCGACGTTTACCACCATCTGCACCTGGACACCCATTGGAAAAAACCCAAGAAAAATCACAAACGTTGGACGATTGCTCCCACACCGAAAATGCCAGCAACTCAAGCTCTTGCTGCTCCTCACTGGCCATTGGCAGCGCATCTACAGCACCACAGACATCGGGGCTCTGGGCTTTCCCTGACGAACAGGGCTTCGACGTTTACCACCACCTGCACCTGGGCGCCCACTCCAAAAAAACCAGAAAAATTACGAACGTCGGACGATTGCTCCCACACCGAAAATGCTAGCCAGTCAAGCTCCTGCTGCTCCTCACTGGCCATTGGCAGCGCATCTACAGCACCACAGACATCGGGGCTCCGGGCTTTCCCTGACGAACAGGGCTTCGACGTTTACCACCAGCTGCACCTGGGGGGCCCACTGAAAAAAACCCAAGAAAAATCACGAACGTCGGACGATTGCTCCCACACTGAAAGTGCCAGCCAGTCAAGCACTTGCTGCTCCTCCCCGGCCATTGGCAGCGCATCTACAGCACCACAGACATAGGGGCTCCGGGCTTTCCCTGAGGAACAGGGCTTCGACGTTTACCACCAGCTGCACCTGGGGGGCCCACTGAAAAATACCCTGAAAAATCATGAAGGTCGGACGATAGCTCCCACACCAAAAGTGCCAGCCAGTCAAGCTCTTGCTGCTCATCACCGATCATTGGCAGCGCATCTACAGTACCACAGACATCGGGGCTCCGGGCTTTCCCTGACGAACAGGTCTTCGATATTTAACACCAGCTGCACCTGGGCGCCCACTCCAAAAAAACTCCGAAAAATCACGAACGTCGGACGATTGCTCCCACACCGAAAGTGCCAGCCAGTCAAGCTCTTGCTGCTCATCACCGGCCATTGGCAGCGCATCTACAGCACCACAGACACTGGGGCTCCGGGTTTTCCCTGACGAACAGGGCTTCGACGTTTACCACCAGCTGCACCTGGGCGCCCATTGGAAAAAAACCCAAGAAAATCACGAACGTTGGACGATTGCTCCCACACCGAAAGTGCCAGCAACTCAAGCTCTTGCTCCTCATCACCGGCCACTGGCAGCGCATCTACAGCACCACAGACACTGGGGCTCCGGGCTTTCCCTGACGAACAGGACTTCGACGTTTACCACCAGCTGCACCTGGGCGCACACTCCAAAAAAACCCCAAAAAATCACGAATGTCGGACGATTGCTCCCACACCGAAATTGCCAGCCAGTCAAGCTCTTGCTGCTGCTCCCCGGCCATTGGCAGCGCATCTACAGCACCACAGACATCGGGGCTCCAGGCTTTCCCTGACGAACAGGGCTTCGACGTTTACCACCAGCTGCACCTGGGGGGCCCACTGAAAAAAACCCCGAAAAATCACGAACGTCGGACGATTGCTCCCACACCGAAAGTGCCAGCCAGTCAAGCTCTTGCTGCCCATCACCGGCCATTGGCAGCGCATCTACAGCACCACAGACATCGGGGGTCCGGGCTTTCCCTGACGAACAGGGCTTCGACGTTTACCACCACCTGCACCTGGGCGCCTACTAAAAAAAACCCCGAAAAATCACGAACGTCGGACGATTGCTCCCACACAAAAAGTGCCAGCCAGTCAAGCTCTTGCTGCTCCTCAACGGCCATTGGCAGCGCATCTACAGCACCACAGACATCGGGGCTCCGGGCTTTCCCTGACGAACAGGGCTTCGACGTTTACCACCAGCTGCACCTGGGCGCCCACTCCAAAAAATCTCCGAAAAATCACGAACGTCGGACGATTGCTCCCACACCGAAAGTGCCAGCCACTCAAGCTCTTGCTGCTGCTCCCCGGCCAATGGCAGCGCATCTACAGCACCACAGACACTGGGGCTCCGGGCTTTCCCTGACGAACAGGGCTTCGACGTTTACCACCACCTGCACCTGGGCACCCATTGGAAAAAAAACCAAGAACAATCACGAACGTTGGACGATTGCTCCCACACCGAAAATGCCAGCAACTCAAGCTCTTGCTGCTCCTCACCGGCCGTTGGCAGCACATCTACAGCACCACAGACATCGGGGCTCCGGGCTTTCCCTGACGAACAGGGCTTCGACGTTTACCACCAGCTGCACCTGGGCACCCACTCCAAAAAAACCCGAAAAATCACGAATGTCGGACGATTGCTCCCACACAAAAAGTGAAAGCCAGTCAAGCTCCTGCTGCTCCTCAGCGGCCATTGGCAGCGCATCTACAGCACCACAGACATCGGGGCTCCGGGCTTTCCCTAATGAACAGGGCTTCGACGTTTACCACCACCTGCACCTGGGCGCCCATTGGAAAAAAACCCAAGAAAAATCACGAACGTTGGACGATTGCTCCCACACAAAAAGTGCCAGCCAGTCAAGCTCTTGCTGCTCATCACCGGCCATTGGTAGCCCATCTACAGCACCACAGACATCGGGGCTCCGGGCTTTCCCTGACGAATCGGGCTTCGACGTTTACCACCAGCTGCACCTGGGCACCCACTCCAAAAAAACCCGAAAAATCACGAACGTCGGACGATTGCTCCCACACCGAAAGTGCCAGCCAGTCAAGCTCTTGCTGCTGCTCCCCGGCCATTGGCAGTGCATCTACAGCACCACAGACATCGGGGCTCCGGGCTTTCCCTGACGAACAGGGCTTCGACGTTTACCACCAGCTGCACCTGGGCGCCCACTCCAAAAAAACCCGAAAAATCACGAATGTCGGACGATTGCTCCCACACTGAAAGTGCCAGCCAGTCAAGCTCTTCCTGCTCCTCACCGGCCATTGGCAGCGCATCTACAGCACCACAGACATCGGGGCTCCGGGCTTTCCCTGACGAACAGGGCTTCGACGTTTACCACCAGCTGCGCCTGGGCGCCCACTAAAAAAAACCCCGAAAAATCATGAACGTCGGACGATTGCTCCCACACCGAAAGTGCCAGCCAGTCAAGCTCTTGCTGCTCGTCCCCGGCCATTGGCAGCGCATCTACAGCACCACAGACATCGGGGCTCCGGGCTTTCCCTGACGAACAGGTCTTCGACGTTTACCACCACCTGCACCTGGGCGCCCATTGGAAAAAAACCCTAGAAAAATCACGAACGTTGGACGATTGCTCCCACACCGAAAGTGCCAGCAACTCAAGCTCTTGCTGCTCATCACCGGGCATTGGCAGTGCATCTACAGCACCACAGACATCGGGGCTCCGGGCTTTCCCTGACGAACAGGGCTTCGACGTTTACCACTATCTGCACCTGGACACCCATTGGAAAAAACCCAAGAAAAATCACAAACGTTGGACGATTGCTCCCACACCGAAAATGCCAGCAACTCAAGCTCTTGCTGCTCCTCACTGGCCATTGGCAGCGCATCTACAGCACCACAGACATCGGGGCTCTGGGCTTTCCCTGACGAACAGGGCTTCGACGTTTACCACCAGCTGCACCTGGGCGCCCACTCCAAAAAAACCAGAAAAATCACGAACGTCGGACGATTGCTCCCACACCGAAAATGCTAGCCAGTCAAGCTCCTGCTGCTCCTCACTGGCCATTGGCAGCGCATCTACAGCACCACAGACATCGGGGCTCCGGGCTTTCCCTGACGAACAGGGCTTCGACGTTTACCACCAGCTGCACCTGGTCGCCCACTCCAAAAAAACCCCGAAAAATCACGAACATCGGACGATTGCTCCCACACCGAAAGTGCCAGCCAGTCAATCTCTTGCTGCTCCTCACCGGCCATTGGCAGCGCATCTACAGCACCACAGACATCGGGGCTCCGGGCTTTCCCTGACGAACAGGGCTTCGACTTTTACCACCATCTGCACCTGGACACCCATTGGAAAAAACCCAAGAAAAATCACAAACGTTGGACGATTGCTCCCACACCGAAAATGCCAGCAACTCAAGCTCTTGCTGCTCCTCACTGGCCATTGGCAGCGCATCTACAGCACCACAGACATCGGGGCTCTGGGCTTTCCCTGACGAACAGGGCTTCGACGTTTACCACCACCTGCACCTGGGCGCCCACTCCAAAAAAACCAGAAAAATCACGAACGTCGGACGATTGCTCCCACACCGAAAATGCTAGCCAGTCAAGCTCCTGCTGCTCCTCACTGGCCATTGGCAGCGCATCTACAGCACCACAGACATCGGGGCTCCGGGCTTTCCCTGACGAACAGGGCTTCGACGTTTACCACCAGCTGCACCTGGGGGGCCCACTGAAAAAAACCCAAGAAAAATCACGAACGTCGGACGATTGCTCCCACACTGAAAGTGCCAGCCAGTCAAGCACTTGCTGCTCCTCCCCGGCCATTGGCAGTGCATCTACAGCACCACAGACATCGGGGCTCCGGGCTTTCCCTGACGAACAGGGCTTCGACGTTTACCACCAGCTGCACCTGGGCGCCCACTCCAAAAAAACCCGAAAAATCACGAATGTCGGACGATTGCTCCCACACTGAAAGTGCCAGCCAGTCAAGCTCTTGCTGCTCCTCACCGGCCATTGGCAGCGCATCTACAGCACCACAGACATCGGGGCTCCGGGCTTTCCCTGACAAATCGGGCTTCGACGTTTACCACAAGCTGCACCTGGGCACCCACTCCAAAAAAACCCGAAAAATCACGAACGTCGGACGATTGCTCCCACTCCGAAAGTGCCAGCCAGTCAAGCTCTTGCTGCTCCTCAGCGGCCATGGGCAGCGCATCAACAGCACCACAGACATCGGGGCTCTGGGCTTTCCCTGACGAACAGGGCTTTGACGTTTACCACCAGCTGCACCTGGGCGCCCACTAAAGAAAACCCCGAAAAATCATGAACGTCGGACGATTGATCCCACACCAAAAGTGCCAGCCAGTCAAGCTCTTGCTGCTCATCACCGATCATTGGCAGCGCATCTACAGCACCACAGACATCGGGGCTCCTGGCTTTCCCTGACGAACAGGTCTTCGACATTTACCACCAGCTGCACCTGGGCGCCCACTCCAAAAAAACTCCGAAAAATCACGAACGTTGGACGATTGCTCCCACACCGAAAATGCCAGCAACTCAAGCTCTTGCTGCTCCTCACCGGCCATTGGCAGCACATCTACAGCACCACAGACATCGGGGCTCCGGGCTTTCCCTGACGAACAGGGCTTCGACGTTTACCACCAGCTGCACCTGGGCGCCCACTGAAAAAAACCTGAAAAATCACGAACGTCGGACGATTGCTCCCACACCGAAAGTGCCAGCCAGTCAAGGTCTTGCTGCTCATCTCCGGCCATTGGCAGCGCATCTACAGCACCACAGACATGGGGGCTCCGGGCTTTCCCTGACGAACAGGGCTTCGACGTTTACCACCAGCTGCACCTGGGCGCCCACTGAAAAAAACCTGAAAAATCACGAACGTCGGACGATTGCTCCCACACCGAAAGTGCCAGCCACTCAAGCTCTTGCGGCTCCTCCCCGGCCATTGGCAGCACATCTACAGCACCACAGACATCGGGGCTTTCCCTGACGAACAGGGCTTCGACGTTTACCACCAGCTGCACCTCGGCGCCCATTGGAAAAAAACCCAAGAAAAATCACGAACGTTGGACGATTGCTCCCACACCGAAAATGCCAGCAACTCAAGCTCTTGCTGCTCATCACCGGCCATTGGCAGCGCATCTACAGCACCACAGACATCGGGGCTCCGGGCTTTCCCTGACGAATCGGGCTTCGACGTTTACCACCAGCTGCACCTGGGCACCCTCTCCAAAAAAACCCGAAAAATCACGAACGTCGGACGATTGCTCCCACACCGAAAGTGCCAGCCAGTCAAGCTCTTGCTGCTCATCACCGGCCATTGGCAGCGCATCTACAGCACCACAGACACTGGGGCTCCGGGTTTTCCCTGACGAACAGGGCTTCGACGTTTACCACCAGCTGCACCTGGGCGCCCATTGGAAAAAAACCCAAGAAAATCACGAACGTTGGACGATTGCTCCCACACCGAAAGTGCCAGCAACTCAAGCTCTTGCTCCTCATCACCGGCCACTGGCAGCGCATCTACAGCACCACAGACACTGGGGCTCCGGGCTTTCCCTGACGAACAGGACTTCGACGTTTACCACCAGCTGCACCTGGGCGCACACTCCAAAAAAACCCCAAAAAATCACGAATGTCGGACGATTGCTCCCACACCGAAATTGCCAGCCAGTCAAGCTCTTGCTGCTGCTCCCCGGCCATTGGCAGCGCATCTACAGCACCACAGACATCGGGGCTCCAGGCTTTCCCTGACGAACAGGGCTTCGACGTTTACCACCAGCTGCACCTGGGGGGCCCACTGAAAAAAACCCCGAAAAATCACGAACGTCGGACGATTGCTCCCACACCGAAAGTGCCAGCCAGTCAAGCTCTTGCTGCCCATCACCGGCCATTGGCAGCGCATCTACAGCACCACAGACATCGGGGGTCCGGGCTTTCCCTGACGAACAGGGCTTCGACGTTTACCACCACCTGCACCTGGGCGCCTACTAAAAAAAACCCCGAAAAATCACGAACGTCGGACGATTGCTCCCACACAAAAAGTGCCAGCCAGTCAAGCTCTTGCTGCTCCTCAACGGCCATTGGCAGCGCATCTACAGCACCACAGACATCGGGGCTCCGGGCTTTCCCTGACGAACAGGGCTTCGACGTTTACCACCAGCTGCACCTGGGCGCCCACTCCAAAAAATCTCCGAAAAATCACGAACGTCGGACGATTGCTCCCACACCGAAAGTGCCAGCCACTCAAGCTCTTGCTGCTGCTCCCCGGCCAATGGCAGCGCATCTACAGCACCACAGACACTGGGGCTCCGGGCTTTCCCTGACGAACAGGGCTTCGACGTTTACCACCACCTGCACCTGGGCACCCATTGGAAAAAAAACCAAGAACAATCACGAACGTTGGACGATTGCTCCCACACCGAAAATGCCAGCAACTCAAGCTCTTGCTGCTCCTCACCGGCCGTTGGCAGCACATCTACAGCACCACAGACATCGGGGCTCCGGGCTTTCCCTGACGAACAGGGCTTCGACGTTTACCACCAGCTGCACCTGGGCACCCACTCCAAAAAAACCCGAAAAATCACGAATGTCGGACGATTGCTCCCACACAAAAAGTGAAAGCCAGTCAAGCTCCTGCTGCTCCTCAGCGGCCATTGGCAGCGCATCTACAGCACCACAGACATCGGGGCTCCGGGCTTTCCCTAATGAACAGGGCTTCGACGTTTACCACCACCTGCACCTGGGCGCCCATTGGAAAAAAACCCAAGAAAAATCACGAACGTTGGACGATTGCTCCCACACAAAAAGTGCCAGCCAGTCAAGCTCTTGCTGCTCATCACCGGCCATTGGTAGCCCATCTACAGCACCACAGACATCGGGGCTCCGGGCTTTCCCTGACGAATCGGGCTTCGACGTTTACCACCAGCTGCACCTGGGCACCCACTCCAAAAAAACCCGAAAAATCACGAACGTCGGACGATTGCTCCCACACCGAAAGTGCCAGCCAGTCAAGCTCTTGCTGCTGCTCCCCGGCCATTGGCAGTGCATCTACAGCACCACAGACATCGGGGCTCCGGGCTTTCCCTGACGAACAGGGCTTCGACGTTTACCACCAGCTGCACCTGGGCGCCCACTCCAAAAAAACCCGAAAAATCACGAATGTCGGACGATTGCTCCCACACTGAAAGTGCCAGCCAGTCAAGCTCTTCCTGCTCCTCCCCGGCCATTGGCAGCGCATCTACAGCACCACAGACATCGGGGCTCCGGGCTTTCCCTGACGAACAGGGCTTCGACGTTTACCACCACCTGCACCTGGGCGCCCATTGGAAAAAAACCCTAGAAAAATCACGAACGTTGGACGATTGCTCCCACACCGAAAGTGCCAGCAACTCAAGCTCTTGCTGCTCATCACCGGGCATTGGCAGTGCATCTACAGCACCACAGACATCGGGGCTCCGGGCTTTCCCTGACGAACAGGGCTTCGACGTTTACCACTATCTGCACCTGTACACCCATTGGAAAAAACCCAAGAAAAATCACAAACGTTGGACGATTGCTCCCACACCGAAAATGCCAGCAACTCAAGCTCTTGCTGCTCCTCACTGGCCATTGGCAGCGCATCTACAGCACCACAGACATCGGGGCTCTGGGCTTTCCCTGACGAACAGGGCTTCGACGTTTACCACCAGCTGCACCTGGGTGCCCACTCCAAAAAAACCAGAAAAATCACGAACGTCGGACGATTGCTCCCACACCGAAAATGCTAGCCAGTCAAGCTCCTGCTGCTCCTCACTGGCCATTGGCAGCGCATCTACAGCACCACAGACATCGGGGCTCCGGGCTTTCCCTGACGAACAGGGCTTCGACGTTTACCACCAGCTGCACCTGGTCGCCCACTCCAAAAAAACCCCGAAAAATCACGAACATCGGACGATTGCTCCCACACCGAAAGTGCCAGCCAGTCAATCTCTTGCTGCTCCTCACCGGCCATTGGCAGCGCATCTACAGCACCACAGACATCGGGGCTCCGGGCTTTCCCTGACGAACAGGGCTTCGACTTTTACCACCATCTGCACCTGGACACCCATTGGAAAAAACCCAAGAAAAATCACAAACGTTGGACGATTGCTCCCACACCGAAAATGCCAGCAACTCAAGCTCTTGCTGCTCCTCACTGGCCATTGGCAGCGCATCTACAGCACCACAGACATCGGGGCTCTGGGCTTTCCCTGACGAACAGGGCTTCGACGTTTACCACCACCTGCACCTGGGCGCCCACTCCAAAAAAACCAGAAAAATCACGAACGTCGGACGATTGCTCCCACACCGAAAATGCTAGCCAGTCAAGCTCCTGCTGCTCCTCACTGGCCATTGGCAGCGCATCTACAGCACCACAGACATCGGGGCTCCGGGCTTTCCCTGACGAACAGGGCTTCGACGTTTACCACCAGCTGCACCTGGGGGGCCCACTGAAAAAAACCCAAGAAAAATCACGAACGTCGGACGATTGCTCCCACACTGAAAGTGCCAGCCAGTCAAGCACTTGCTGCTCCTCCCCGGCCATTGGCAGTGCATCTACAGCACCACAGACATCGGGGCTCCGGGCTTTCCCTGACGAACAGGGCTTCGACGTTTACCACCAGCTGCACCTGGGCGCCCACTCCAAAAAAACCCGAAAAATCACGAATGTCGGACGATTGCTCCCACACTGAAAGTGCCAGCCAGTCAAGCTCTTGCTGCTCCTCACCGGCCATTGGCAGCGCATCTACAGCACCACAGACATCGGGGCTCCGGGCTTTCCCTGACAAATCGGGCTTCGACGTTTACCACAAGCTGCACCTGGGCACCCACTCCAAAAAAACCCGAAAAATCACGAACGTCGGACGATTGCTCCCACTCCGAAAGTGCCAGCCAGTCAAGCTCTTGCTGCTCCTCAGCGGCCATGGGCAGCGCATCAACAGCACCACAGACATCGGGGCTCTGGGCTTTCCCTGACGAACAGGGCTTTGACGTTTACCACCAGCTGCACCTGGGCGCCCACTAAAGAAAACCCCGAAAAATCATGAACGTCGGACGATTGATCCCACACCAAAAGTGCCAGCCAGTCAAGCTCTTGCTGCTCATCACCGATCATTGGCAGCGCATCTACAGCACCACAGACATCGGGGCTCCTGGCTTTCCCTGACGAACAGGTCTTCGACATTTACCACCAGCTGCACCTGGGCGCCCACTCCAAAAAAACTCCGAAAAATCACGAACGTTGGACGATTGCTCCCACACCGAAAATGCCAGCAACTCAAGCTCTTGCTGCTCCTCACCGGCCATTGGCAGCACATCTACAGCACCACAGACATCGGGGCTCCGGGCTTTCCCTGACGAACAGGGCTTCGACGTTTACCACCAGCTGCACCTGGGCGCCCACTGAAAAAAACCTGAAAAATCACGAACGTCGGAGGATTGCTCCCACACCGAAAGTGCCAGCCAGTCAAGGTCTTGCTGCTCATCTCCGGCCATTGGCAGCGCATCTACAGCACCACAGACATGGGGGCTCCGGGCTTTCCCTGACGAACAGGGCTTCGACGTTTACCACCAGCTGCACCTGGGCGCCCACTGAAAAAAACCTGAAAAATCACGAACGTCGGACGATTGCTCCCACACCGAAAGTGCCAGCCACTCAAGCTCTTGCGGCTCCTCCCCGGCCATTGGCAGCACATCTACAGCACCACAGACATCGGGGCTTTCCCTGACGAACAGGGCTTCGACGTTTACCACCAGCTGCACCTCGGCGCCCATTGGAAAAAAACCCAAGAAAAATCACGAACGTTGGACGATTGCTCCCACACCGAAAATGCCAGCAACTCAAGCTCTTGCTGCTCATCACCGGCCATTGGCAGCGCATCTACAGCACCACAGACATCGGGGCTCCGGGCTTTCCCTGACGAATCGGGCTTCGACGTTTACCACCAGCTGCACCTGGGCACCCACTCCAAAAAAACCCGAAAAATCACGAACGTCGGACGATTGCTCCCACACCGAAAGTGCCAGCCAGTCAAGCTCTTGCTGCTGCTCCCCGGCCATTGGCAGCGCATCTACAGCACCACAGACATCGGGGCTCCGGGCTTTCCCTGACGAACAGGGCTTCGACGTTTACCACCAGCTGCACCTGGGCGCCCACTCCAAAAAAACCCGAAAAATCACGAATGTCGGACGATTGCTCCCACACTGAAAGTGCCAGCCAGTCAAGCTCTTCCTGCTCCTCACCGGCCATTGGCAGCGCATCTACAGCACCACAGACATCGGGGCTCCGGGCTTTCCCTGACGAACAGGGCTTCGACGTTTACCACCAGCTGCGCCTGGGCGCCCACTAAAAAAAAACCCCGAAAAATCATGAACGTCGGACGATTGCTCCCACACCGAAAGTGCCAGCCAGTCAAGCTCTTGCTGCTCGTCCCCGGCCATTGGCAGCGCATCTACAGCACCACAGACATCGGGGCTCCGGGCTTTCCCTGACGAACAGGTCTTCGAAGTTTACCACCACCTGCACCTGGGCGCCCATTGGAAAAAAACCCAAGAAAAATCACAAACGTTGGACGATTGCTCCCACACCGAAAGTGCCAGCCAGTCAAGCTCTTGCTGCTCATCACCGGCCATTGGCAGCGCATCTACAGCACCACAGACATCGGGGCTCCGGGCTTTCCCTGACGAACAGGGCTTCGACGTTTACCACCATCTGCACCTGGACACCCATTGGAAAAAACCCAAGAAAAATCACAAACGTTGGACGATTGCTCCCACACCGAAAATGCCAGCAACTCAAGCTCTTGCTGCTCCTCACTGGCCATTGGCAGCGCATCTACAGCACCACAGACATCGGGGCTCTGGGCTTTCCCTGACGAACAGGGCTTCGACGTTTACCACCAGCTGCACCTGGGGGGCCCACTGAAAAAAACCCAAGAAAAATCACGAACGTCGGACGATTGCTCCCACACTGAAAGTGCCAGCCAGTCAAGCACTTGCTGCTCCTCCCCGGCCATTGGCAGCGCATCTACAGCACCACAGACATCGGGGCTCCGGGCTTTCCCTGACGAAAAGGGCTTCGACGTTTACCACCAGCTGCACCTGGGCGCCCACTCCAAAAACACCCCGAAAAATCACGAACATCGAACGATTGCTCCCACACCCTAAGTGCCAGCCAGTCAAGCTCTTGCTGCTGCTCCCCGGCCATTGGCAGTGCATCTACAGCACCACAGATATCTGGGCTCCGGGCTTTCCCTGACGAACAGGGCTTCGACGTTTACCACCAGCTGCACCTGGGCGCCCACTCCAAAAAAACCCGAAAAATCACGAATGTCGGACGATTGCTCCCACACTGAAAGTGCCAGCCAGTCAAGCTCTTGCTGCTCCTCACCGGCCATTGGCAGCGCATCTACAGCACCACAGACATCGGGGCTCCGGGCTTTCCCTGACGAATCGGGCTTCGACGTTTACCACCAGCTGCACCCGGGCACCCACTCCAAAAAAACCAGAAAAATCACGAACGTCGGACGATTGCTCCCACTCCGGAAGTGCCAGCCAGTCAAGCTCTTGCTGCTCCTCAGCGGCCATGGGCAGCGCATCAACAGCACCACAGACATCGGGGCTCTGGGCTTTCCCTGACGAACAGGGCTTTGACGTTTACCACCAGCTGCACCTGGGCGCCCACTAAAGAAAACCCCGAAAAATCATGAACGTCGGACGATTGCTCCCACACCAAAAGTGCCAGCCAGTCAAGCTCTTGCTGCTCCTCCCTGGCCATTGGCAGCGCATCTACAGCACCACAGGCATCGGGGCTCCGGGCTTTCCCTGACGAACAGGGCTTCGACGTTTACCACCAGCTGCACCTGCGGGGCCCACTGAAACATACCATGAAAAATCATGAAGGTCGGACGATTGATCCCACACCAAAAGTGCCAGCCAGTCAAGCTCTTGCTGCTCATCACCGATCATTGGCAGCGCATCTACAGCACCACAGACATCGGGGCTCCTGGCTTTCCCTGACGAACAGGTCTTCGACATTTACCACCAGCTGCACCTGGGCGCCCACTCCAAAAAAACTCCGAAAAATCACGAACGTTGGACGATTGCTCCCACACCGAAAATGCCAGCAACTCAAGCTCTTGCTGCTCCTCACCGGCCATTGGCAGCACATCTACAGCACCACAGACATCGGGGCTCCGGGCTTTCCCTGACGAACAGGGCTTCGACGTTTACCACCAGCTGCACCTGGGCGCCCACTGAAAAAAACCTGAAAAATCACGAACGTCGGACGATTGCTCCCACACCGAAAGTGCCAGCCAGTCAAGCTCTTGCTGCTCATCTCCGGCCATTGGCAGCGCATCTACAGCACCACAGACATGGGGGCTCCGGGCTTTTCCTGACGAACAGGGCTTCGACGTTTACCACCAGCTGCACCTGGGCGCCCATTGGAAAAAAACCCATGAAAAATCACGAACGTTGGACGATTGCTCCCACACCGAAAATGCCAGCAACTCAAGCTCTTGCTGCTCATCACCGGCCATTGGCAGCGCATCTACAGCACCACAGACATCGGGGCTCCGGGCTTTCCCTGACGAACAGGGCTTCGACGTTTACCACCAGCTGCACCTGGGGAGCCCACTGAAAAAAACCCCGAAAATCATGAACGTCGGACGATTGCTCCCACACCAAAAGTGCCAGCCAGTCAAGCTCTTGCTGCTCCTCCTCGGCCATTGGCAGCGCATCTACAGCACCACAGACATCGGGGCTCCGGACTTTCCCTGACGAACAGGTCTTCGACGTTTACCACCACCTGCACCTGGGCGCCCATTGGAAAAAAACCCAAGAAAAATCACGAACGTTGGACGATTGCTCCCACACAAAAAGTGCCAGCCAGTCAAGCTCTTGCTGCTCATCACCGGGCATTGGTAGCCCATCTACAGCACCACAGACATCGGGGCTCCGGGCTTTCCCTGACGAACAGGGCTTCAACGTTTACCACAAGCTGCACCTGGGGAGCCCACTGAAAAAAACCCCGAAAATCATGAACGTCGGACGATTGCTCCCACACCAAAAGTGCCAGCCAGTCAAGCTCTTGCTGCTCCTCCCTGGCCATTGGCAGCGCATCTACAGCACCACAGACATCAGGGCTCCGGGCTTTCCCTGACGAACAGGGCTTCGATGTTTACCACCACCTGCACCTGGGCGCCCATTGGAAAAAAACCCAAGAAAAATCATGAACGTTGGACGATTGCTCCCACACCGAAAGTGCCAGCCAGTCAAGCTCTTGCTGCTCCTCACCGGCCATTGGCAGTGCATCTACAGCACCACAGACATCGGGGCTTCGGGCATTCCCTGACAAACAGGGCTTCGACGTTTTCCACCACCTGCACCTGGGCGCCCGTTGGAAAAAAACCCAAGAAAAATCACGAACGTTGGACGATTGCTCCCACACCGAAAGTGCCAGCCAGTCAAGCTCTTGCTGCTCATCACCGGCCATTGGCAGCGCATCTACAGCACCACAGACATCGGGGCTCCGGGCTTTCCCTGACAAACAGGGCTTCGACCTTTACCACCAGCTGCACCTGGGGGGCCAACTGAAAAAAACCCCGAAAAATCATGAACGTCGGACGATTGCTCCCACACCGAAAGTGTCATCCAGTCAAGCTCTTGCTGCTCCTCCCCGGCCATTGGCAGCGCATCTACAGCACCACAGACATCGGGGCTCCGGGCTTTCCTGGACGAACAGGGCTTCGACGTTTACCACCAGCTGCACCTGGGGGGCCCACTGAAAAAAACCCCAATAAATCATGAACGTCGGACGATTGCTCCCACACCGAAAGTGCCAGCCAGACAAGCTCTTGCTGCTCCTCACCGGCCATTGGCAGTGCATCTACAGCACCACAGACATCGGGGCTTCGGGCATTTCCTGACAAACAGGGCTTCGACGTTTTCCACCACCTGCACCTGGGCGCCCATTGGAAAAAAACCCAAGAAAAATCACGAACGTTGGACGATTGCTCCCACACCGAAAGTGCCAGCCAGTCAAGCTCTTGCTGCTCATCACCGGCCATTGGCAGCGCATCTACAGCACCACAGACATCGGGGCTCCGGGCTTTCCCTGACAAACAGGGCTTCGACCTTTACCACCAGCTGCACCTGGGGGGCCAACTGAAAAAAACCCCGAAAAATCATGAACGTCGGACGATTGCTCCCACACCGAAAGTGTCATCCAGTCAAGCTCTTGCTGCTCCTCCCCGGCCATTGGCAGCGCATCTACAGCACCACAGACATCGGGGCTCCGGGCTTTCCTGGACGAACAGGTCTTCGACGTTTACCACCACCTGCACCTGGGCGCCCATTGGAAAAAAACCCAAGAAAAATCTCGAATGTCGGACGATTGCTCCCACACCGAAAGTGCCAGCCAGTCAAGCTCTTGCTGCTCATCACCGGCCATTGGTAGCCCATCTACAGCACCACAGACATCGGGGCTCCGGGCTTTCCCTGACGAACAGGGCTTCGACGTTCACCACCAGCTGCACCTGGGGAGCCCACTGAAAAAAACCCCGAAAATCATGAACGTCGGACGATTGCTCCCACACCAAAAGTGCCAGCCAGTCAAGCTCTTGCTGCTCCTCCCTGGCCATTGGCAGCGCATCTACAGCACCACAGGCATCAGGGCTCCGGGCTTTCCCTGACGAACAGGGCTTCGACGTTTACCACCAGCTGCACCTGGGCACCCACTCCAAAAAAACCCGAAAAATCACGAACGTCGGACGATTGCTCCCACACAAAAAGTGTCAGCCAGTCAAGCTCCTGCTGCTCCTCAGCGGCCATTGGCAGCGCATCTACAGCACCACAGACATCGGGGCTCCGGGCTTTCCCTGATGAACAGGGCTTCGACGTTTACCACCACCTGCACCTGGGCGCCCATTGGAAAAAAACCCAAGAAAAATCACGAACGTTGGACGATTGCTCCCACACAAAAAGTGCCAGCCAGTCAAGCTCTTGCTGCTCATCACCGGCCATTGGTAGCCCATCTACAGCACCACAGACATCGGGGCTCCGGGCTTTCCCTGACGAATCGGGCTTCGACGTTTACCACCAGCTGCACCTGGGCACCCACTCCAAAAAAACCCGAAAAATCACGAACGTCGGACGATTGCTCCCACACCGAAAGTGCCAGCCAGTCAAGCTCTTGCTGCTGCTCCCCGGCCATTGGCAGTGCATCTACAGCACCACAGACATCGGGGCTCCGGGCTTTCCCTGACGAACAGGGCTTCGACGTTTACCACCAGCTGCACCTGGGCGCCCACTCCAAAAAAACCCGAAAAATCACGAATGTCGGACGATTGCTCCCACACTGAAAGTGCCAGCCAGTCAAGCTCTTCCTGCTCCTCACCGGCCATTGGCAGCGCATCTACAGCACCACAGACATCGGGGCTCCGGGCTTTCCCTGACGAACAGGGCTTCGACGTTTACCACCAGCTGCGCCTGGGCGCCCACTAAAAAAAACCCCGAAAAATCATGAACGTCGGACGATTGCTCCCACACCGAAAGTGCCAGCCAGTCAAGCTCTTGCTGCTTGTCCCCGGCCATTGGCAGCGCATCTACAGCACCACAGACATCGGGGCTCCGGGCTTTCCCTGACGAACAGGTCTTCGACGTTTACCACCACCTGCACCTGGGCGCCCATTGGAAAAAAACCCAAGAAAAATCACGAACGTTGGACGATTGCTCCCACACCGAAAGTGCCAGCAACTCAAGCTCTTGCTGCTCATCACCGGGCATTGGCAGTGCATCTACAGCACCACAGACATCGGGGCTCCGGGCTTTCCCTGACGAACAGGGCTTCGACGTTTACCACCATCTGCACCTGGACACCCATTGGAAAAAACCCAAGAAAAATCACAAACGTTGGACGATTGCTCCCACACCGAAAGTGCCAGCAACTCAAGCTCTTGCTGCTCCTCACTGGCCATTGGCAGCGCATCTACAGCACCACAGACATCGGGGCTCTGGGCTTTCCCTGACGAACAGGGCTTCGACGTTTACCACCACCTGCACCTGGGCACCCACTCCAAAAAAACCAGAAAAATCACGAACGTCGGACGATTGCTCCCACACCGAAAATGCTAGCCAGTCAAGCTCCTGCTGCTCCTCACTGGCCATTGGCAGCGCATCTACAGCACCACAGACATCGGGGCTCCGGGCTTTCCCTGACGAACAGGGCTTCGACGTTTACCACCAGCTGCACCTGGTCGCCCGCTCCAAAAAAACCCCGAAAAATCACGAACATCGGACGATTGCTCCCACACCGAAAGTGCCAGCCAGTCAATCTCTTGCTGCTCCTCACCGGCCATTGGCAGTGCATCTACAGCACCACAGACATCGGGGCTCCGGGCTTTCCCTGACGAACAGGGCTTCGACGTTTACCACCATCTGCACCTGGACACCCATTGGAAAAAACCCAAGAAAAATCACAAACGTTGGACGATTGCTCCCACACCGAAAATGCCAGCAACTCAAGCTCTTGCTGCTCCTCACTGGCCATTGGCAGCGCATCTACAGCACCACAGACATCGGGGCTCTGGGCTTTCCCTGACGAACAGGGCTTCGACGTTTACCACCACCTGCACCTGGGCGCCCACTCCAAAAAAACCAGAAAAATCACGAACGTCGGACGATTGCTCCCACACTGAAAGTGCCAGCCAGTCAAGCACTTGCTGCTCCTCCCCGGCCATTGGCAGTGCATCTACAGCACCACAGACATCGGGGCTCCGGGCTTTCCCTGACGAACAGGGCTTCGACGTTTACCACCAGCTGCACCTGGGCGCCCACTCCAAAAAAACCCGAAAAATCACGAATGTCGGACGATTGCTCCCACACTGAAAGTGCCAACCAGTCAAGCTCTTGCTGCTCCTCACCGGCCATTGGCAGCGCATCTACAGCACCACAGACATCGGGGCTCCGGGCTTTCCCTGACGAATCGGGCTTCGACGTTTACCACAATCTGCACCTGGGCACCCACTCCAAAAAAACCCGAAAAATCACGAACGTCGGACGATTGCTCCCACTCCGAAAGTGCCAGCCAGTCAAGCTCTTGCTGCTCCTCAGCGGCCATGGGCAGCGCATCAACAGCACCACAGACATCGGGGCTCTGGGCTTTCCCTGACGAACAGGGCTTTGACGTTTACCACCAGCTGCACCTGGGCGCCCACTAAAGAAAACCCCGAAAAATCATGAACGTCGGACGATTGATCCCACACCAAAAGTGCCAGCCAGTCAAGCTCTTGCTGCTCATCACCGATCATTGGCAGCGCATCTACAGCACCACAGACATCGGGGCTCCGGGCTTTCCCTGACGAACAGGTCTTCGACATTTACCACCAGCTGCACCTGGGCGCCCACTCCAAAAAAACTCCGAAAAATCACGAACGTTGGACGATTGCTCCCACACCGAAAATGCCAGCAACTCAAGCTCTTGCTGCTCCTCACCGGCCATTGGCAGCACATCTGCAGCACCACAGACATCGGGGCTCCGGGCTTTCCCTGACGAACAGGGCTTCGACGTTTACCACCAGCTGCACCTGGGCGCCCACTGAAAAAAACCTGAAAAATCACGAACGTCGGACGATTGCTCCCACACCGAAAGTGCCAGCCAGTCAAGCTCTTGCTGCTCATCTCCGGCCATTGGCAGCGCATCTACAGCACCACAGACATGGGGGCTCCGGGCTTTCCCTGACGAACAGGGCTTCGACGTTTACCACCAGCTGCACCTGGGCGCCCACTGAAAAAAACCTGAAAAATCACGAACGTCGGACGATTGCTCCCACACCGAAAGTGCCAGCCACTCAAGCTCTTGCGGCTCCTCCCCGGCCATTGGCAGCGCATCTACAGCACCACAGACATCGGGGCTTTCCCTGACGAACAGGGCTTCGACGTTTACCACCAGCTGCACCTCGGCGCCCATTGGAAAAAAACCCAAGAAAAATCACGAACGTTGGACGATTGCTCCCACACCGAAAATGCCAGCAACTCAAGCTCTTGCTGCTCCTCACCGGCCATTGGCAGCGCATCTACAGCACCACAGACATCGGGGCTCCGGGCTTTCCCTGACGAATCGGGCTTCGACGTTTACCACCAGCTGCACCTGGGCACCCACTCCAAAAAAACCCGAAAAATCACGAACGTCGGACGATTGCTCCCACACCGAAAGTGCCAGCCAGTCAAGCTCTTGCTGCTGCTCCCCGGCCATTGGCAGTGCATCTACAGCACCACAGACATCGGGGCTCCGGGCTTTCCCTGACGAACAGGGCTTCGACGTTTACCACCAGCTGCACCTGGGCGCCCACTCCAAAAAACCCCGAAAAATCACGAATGTCGGACGATTGCTCCCACACCGAAAGTGCCAGCCAGTCAAGCTCTTGCTGCTCGTCCCCGGCCATTGGCAGCGCATCTACAGCACCACAGACATCGGGGCTCCGGGCTTTCCCTGACGAACAGGTCTTCGACGTTTACCACCACCTGCACCTGGGCGCCCATTGGAAAAAAACCCAAGAAAAATCACGAACGTTGGACGATTGCTCCCACACCAAAAGTGCCAGCCAGTCAAGCTCTTGCTGCTCATCACCGGCCATTGGCAGCGCATCTACAGCACCACAGACATCGGGGCTCCGGGCTTTCCCTGACGAACAGGGCTTCGACGTTTACCACCAGCTGCACCTGGGCGCCCACTCCAAAAAAACCCCGAAAAACCACGAACATCGGACGATTGCTCCCACACCGAAAGTGCCAGCCAGTCAATCTCTTGCTGCTCCTCACCGGCCATTGGCAGTGCATCTACAGCACCACAGACATCGGGGCTCCGGGCTTTCCCTGACGAACAGGGCTTCGACGTTTACCACCATCTGCACCTGGACACCCATTGGAAAAAACCCAAGAAAAATCACAAACGTTGGACGATTGCTCCCACACCGAAAATGCCAGCAACTCAAGCTCTTGCTGCTCCTCACTGGCCATTGGCAGCGCATCTACAGCACCACAGACATCGGGGCTCCGGGCTTTCCCTGACGAACAGGGCTTCGACGTTTACCACCAGCTGCACCTGGGGGGCCCACTGAAAAAAACCCAAGAAAAATCACGAACGTCGGACGATTGCTCCCACACTGAAAGTGCCAGCCAGTCAAGCACTTGCTGCTCCTCCCCGGCCATTGGCAGCGCATCTACAGCACCACAGACATCGGGGCTCCGGGCTTTCCCTGACGAAAAGGGCTTCGACGTTTACCACCAGCTGCACCTGGGCGCCCACTCCAAAAACACCCCGAAAAATCACGAACATCGGACGATTGCTCCCACACCCTAAGTGCCAGCCAGTCAAGCTCTTGCTGCTGCTCCCCGGCCATTGGCAGTGCATCTACAGCACCACAGATATCGGGGCTCCGGGCTTTCCCTGACGAACAGGGCTTCGACGTTTACCACCAGCTGCACCTGGGCGCCCACTCCAAAAAAACCCGAAAAATCACGAATGTCGGACGATTGCTCCCACACTGAAAGTGCCAGCCAGTCAAGCTCTTGCTGCTCCTCACCGGCCATTGGCAGCGCATCTACAGCACCACAGACATCGGGGCTCCGGGCTTTCCCTGACGAATCGGGCTTCGACGTTTACCACCAGCTGCACCCGGGCACCCACTCCAAAAAAACCAGAAAAATCACGAACGTCGGACGATTGCTCCCACTCCGGAAGTGCCAGCCAGTCAAGCTCTTGCTGCTCCTCAGCGGCCATGGGCAGCGCATCAACAGCACCACAGACATCGGGGCTCTGGGCTTTCCCTGACGAACAGGGCTTTGACGTTTACCACCAGCTGCACCTGGGCGCCCACTAAAGAAAACCCCGAAAAATCATGAACGTCGGACGATTGCTCCCACACCAAAAGTGCCAGCCAGTCAAGCTCTTGCTGCTCCTCCCTGGCCATTGGCAGCGCATCTACAGCACCACAGGCATCGGGGCTCCGGGCTTTCCCTGACGAACAGGGCTTCGACGTTTACCACCAGCTGCACCTGCGGGGCCCACTGAAACATACCATGAAAAATCATGAAGGTCGGACGATTGATCCCACACCAAAAGTGCCAGCCAGTCAAGCTCTTGCTGCTCATCACCGATCATTGGCAGCGCATCTACAGCACCACAGACATCGGGGCTCCTGGCTTTCCCTGACGAACAGGTCTTCGACATTTACCACCAGCTGCACCTGGGCGCCCACTCCAAAAAAACTCCGAAAAATCACGAACGTTGGACGATTGCTCCCACACCGAAAATGCCAGCAACTCAAGCTCTTGCTGCTCCTCACCGGCCATTGGCAGCACATCTACAGCACCACAGACATCGGGGCTCCGGGCTTTCCCTGACGAACAGGGCTTCGACGTTTACCACCAGCTGCACCTGGGCGCCCACTGAAAAAAACCTGAAAAATCACGAACGTCGGACGATTGCTCCCACACCGAAAGTGCCAGCCAGTCAAGCTCTTGCTGCTCATCTCCGGCCATTGGCAGCGCATCTACAGCACCACAGACATGGGGGCTCCGGGCTTTCCCTGACGAACAGGGCTTCGACGTTTACCACCAGCTGCACCTGGGCGCCCATTGGAAAAAAACCCAAGAAAAATCACGAACGTTGGACGATTGCTCCCACACCGAAAGTGCCAGCAACTCAAGCTCTTGCTGCTCATCACCGGCCATTGGCAGCGCATCTACAGCACCACAGACATTGGGGCTCCGGGCTTTCCCTGACGAACAGGGCTTCGACGTTTACCACCAGCTGCACCTGGGGAGCCCACTGAAAAAAACCCCGAAAATCATGAACGTCGGACGATTGCTCCCACACCAAAAGTGCCAGCCAGTCAAGCTCTTGCTGCTCCTCCCCGGCCATTGGCAGCGCATCTACAGCACCACAGACATCGGGGCTCCGGACTTTCCCTGACGAACAGGTCTTGGACGTTTACCACCACCTGCACCTGGGCGCCCATTGGAAAAAAACCCAAGAAAAATCACGAACGTTGGACGATTGCTCCCACACAAAAAGTGCCAGCCAGTCAAGCTCTTGCTGCTCATCACCGGGCATTGGTAGCCCATCTACAGCACCACAGACATCGGGGCTCCGGGCTTTCCCTGACGAACAGGGCTTCGACGTTTACCACAAGCTGCACCTGGGGAGCCCACTGAAAAAAACCCCGAAAATCATGAACGTCGGACGATTGCTCCCACACCAAAAGTGCCAGCCAGTCAAGCTCTTGCTGCTCCTCCCTGGCCATTGGCAGCGCATCTACAGCACCACAGACATCAGGGCTCCGGGCTTTCCCTGACGAACAGGGCTTCGATGTTTACCACCACCTGCACCTGGGCGCCCATTGGAAAAAAACCCAAGAAAAATCATGAACGTTGGACGATTGCTCCCACACCGAAAGTGCCAGCCAGTCAAGCTCTTGCTGCTCCTCACCGGCCATTGGCAGTGCATCTACAGCACCACAGACATCGGGGCTTCGGGCATTCCCTGACAAACAGGGCTTCGACGTTTTCCACCACCTGCACCTGGGCGCCCGTTGGAAAAAAACCCAAGAAAAATCACGAACGTTGGACGATTGCTCCCACACCGAAAGTGCCAGCCAGTCAAGCTCTTGCTGCTCATCACCGGCCATTGGCAGCGCATCTACAGCACCACAGACATCGGGGCTCCGGGCTTTCCCTGACAAACAGGGCTTCGACCTTTACCACCAGCTGCACCTGGGGGGCCAACTGAAAAAAACCCCGAAAAATCATGAACGTCGGACGATTGCTCCCACACCGAAAGTGTCATCCAGTCAAGCTCTTGCTGCTCCTCCCCGGCCATTGGCAGCGCATCTACAGCACCACAGACATCGGGGCTCCGGGCTTTCCCTGACGAACAGGGCTTCGACGTTTACCACCAGCTGCACCTGGGGGGCCCACTGAAAAAAACCCCAATAAATCATGAACGTCGGACGATTGGTCCCACACCGAAAGTGCCAGCCAGACAAGCTCCTGCTGCTCATCACCGGCCATTGGCAGCGCATCTACAGCACCACAGACATCGGGGCTCCGGGCTTTCCCTGACGAACAGGGCTTCGACGTTTACCACCAGCTGCACCTGGTCGTCCACTCTAAAAAAACCCCGAAAAACCACGAACATCGGACGATTGCTCCCACACCGAAAGTGCCAGCCAGTCAATCTCTTGCTGCTCCTCACCGGCCATTGGCAGCGCATCTACAGCACCACAGACATCGGGGCTCCACGCTTTCCCTGACGAACAGGGCTTCGACGTTTACCACCATCTGTACCTGGACACCCATTGGAAAAAACCCAAGAAAAATCACGAACGTTGGACGATTGCTCCCACACCGAAAATGCCAGCAACTCAAGCTCTTGCTGCTCCTCACTGGCCATTGGCAGCGCATCTACAGCACCACAGACATCGGGGCTCTGGGCTTTCCCTGACGAACAGGGCTTCGACGTTTACCACCACCTGCACCTGGGTGCCCACTCCAAAAAAACCAGAAAAATCACGAACGTCGGACGATTGCTCCCACACCGAAAGTGCCAGCCAGTCAAGCTCCTGCTGCTCCTCACTGGCCATTGGCAGCGCATCTACAGCACCACAGACATCGGGGCTCCGGGCTTTCCCTGACGAACAGGGCTTCGACGTTTACCACCAGCTGCACCTGGGGGTCCCACTGAAAAAAACCCAAGAAAAATCACGAACGTCGGACGATTGCTCCCACACTGAAAGTGCCAGCCAGTCAAGCACTTGCTGCTCCTCCCCGGCCATTGGCAGCGCATCTACAGCACCACAGACATCGGGGCTCCGGGCTTTCCCTGACGAACAGGGCTTCGACGTTTACCACCAGCTGCACCTGGGCGCCCACTCCAAAAAAACCCGAAAAATCACGAATGTCGGACGATTGCTCCCACTCCGAAAGTGCCAGCCAGTCAAGCTCTTGCTGCTCCTCAGCGGCCATGGGCAGCGCATCAACAGCACCACAGACATCAAGGCTCTGGGCTTTCCCTGACGAACAGGGCTTTGACGTTTACCACCAGCTGCGCCTGGGCGCCCACTAAAGAAAACCCCGAAAAATCGTGAACGTCGGACGATTGCTCCCACACCAAAAGTGCCAGCCAGTCAAGCTCTTGCTGCTCCTCCCTGGCCATTGGCAGCGCATCTACAGCACCACAGGCATCGGGGCTCCGGGCTTTCCCTGACGAACAGGGCTTCGACGTTTACCACCAGCTGCACCTGCGGTGCCCACTGAAACATACCCTGAAAAATCATGAAGGTCGGACGATTGATCCCACACCAGAAGTGCCAGCCAGTCAAGCTCTTGCTGCTCGTCACCGATCATTGGCAGCGCATCTACAGCACCACAGACATCGGGGCTCCTGGCTTTCCCTGACGAACAGGTCTTCGACATTTACCACCAGCTTCACCTGGGCGCCCACTCCAAAAAAACTCCGAAACATCACGAACGTCGGACGATTGCTCCCACACCGAAAGTGCCAGCCAGTCAAGCTCTTGCTGCTCATCTCCGGCCATTGGCAGCGCATCTACAGCACCACAGACATGGGGGCTCCGGGCTTTCCCTGACGAACAGGGCTTCGACGTTTACCACCAGCTGCACCTGGGCGCCCATTGGAAAAAAACCCAAGAAAAATCACGAACGTTGGACGATTGCTCCCGCACCGAAAGTGCCAGCCAGTCAAGCTCTTCCTGCTCCTCACCGGCCATTGGCAGCGCATCTACAGCACCACAGACATCGGGGCTCCGGGCTTTCCCTGACGAACAGGGCTTCGACGTTTACCACCAGCTGCACCTGGGGAGCGCACTGAAAAAAACCCCGAAAATCATGAACGTCGGACGATTGCTCCCACACCAAAAGTGCCAGCCAGTCAAGCTCTTGCTGCTCCTCCCTGGCCATTGGCAGCGCATCTACAGCACCACAGACATCAGGGCTCCGGGCTCTCCCTGACGAACAGGGCTTCGATGTTTACCACCAGCTGCACCTGGGCACCCACTCCAAAAAAACCCCGAAAAATCACGAACGTCTGACGATTGCTCCCACACAAAAAGTGTCAGCCAGTCAAGCTCCTGCTGCTCCTCAGCGGCCATTGGCAGCGCATCTACAGCACCACAGACATCGGGGCTCCGGGCTTTCCCTGACGAACAGGGCTTCGACGTTTACCACCACCTGCACCTGGGCGCCCATTGGAAAAAACCCAAGAAAAATCACGAACGTTGGACGATTGCTCCCACACAAAAAGTGCCAGCCAGTCAAGCTCTTGCTGCTCCTCCCTGGCCATTGGCAGCGCATCGACAGCACCACAGGCATCGGGGCTCCGGGCTTTCCCTGACGAACAGGGCTTCGACGTTTACCACCAGCTGCACCTGCGGGGCCCACTGAAAAATACCCTGAAAAATCATGAAGGTCGGACGATTGCTCCCACACCGAAAGTGCCAGCCAGTCAAGCTCTTGCTGCTGCTCCCCGGCCAATGGCAGCGCATCTACAGCACCACAGACACTGGGGCTCCGGGCTTTCCCTGACGAACAGGGCTTCGACGTTTACCACCACCTGCACCTGGGCACCCATTGGAAAAAAACCCAAGAAACATCACGAACGTCGGACGATTGCTCCCACACCGAAAATGCCAGCAACTCAAGCTCTTGCTGCTCCTCCCCGTCCATTGGCAGCACATCTACAGCACCACAGACATCGGGGCTCCGGGCTTTCCCTGACGAACAGGTCTTCGACATTTACCACCAGCTGCACCTGGTCGCCCACTGCAAAAAAACCCCGAAAAAACACGAATATCGGACGATTGCTCCCACACCGAAAGTGCCAGCAACTCAAGCTGTTGCTGCTCCTCACCGGCCATTGGCAGCGCATCTACAGCACCACAGACATCGGGGCTCCGGGCTTTCCCTGACGAACAGGGCTTCGACGTTTACCACCATCTGCACCTGGACACCCATTGGAAAAAACCCAAGAAAAATCACGAACGTTGGACGATTGCTCCCACACCGAAAATGCCAGCAACTCAAGCTCTTGCTGCTCCTCACTGGCCATTGGCAGCGCATCTACAGCACCACAGACATCGGGGCTCCGGGCTTTCCCTGACGAACAGGGCTTCGACGTTTACCACCAGCTGCACCTGGGGGGCCCACTGAAAAAAACCCAAGAAAAATCACGAACGTCGGACGATTGCTCCCACACTGAAAGTGCCAGCCAGTCAAGCACTTGCTGCTCCTCCCCGGCCATTGGCAGCGCATCTACAGCACCACAGACATCGGGGCTCCGGGCTTTCCCTGACGAACAGGGCTTCGACGTTTACCACCAGCTGCACCTGGGCGCCCACTCCAAAAACACCCCGAAAAATCACGAAGATCGGACGATTGCTCCCACACCGTAAGTGCCAGCCAGTCAAGCTCTTGCTGCTGCTCCCCGGCCATTGGCAGTGCATCTACAGCACCACAGACATCGGGGCTCTGGGCTTTCCCTGACGAACAGGGCTTCGACGTTTACCACCAGCTGCACCTGGGCGCCCACTCCAAAAAAACCCGAAAAATCACGAATGTCGGACGATTGCTCCCACACCGAAAGTGCCAGCCAGTCAAGATCTTGCTGCTCCTCCCCGGCCATTGGCAGCGCATCTACAGCACCACAGACATCGGGGCTCCGGGCTTTCCCTGACGAACAGGGCTTCGACGTTTACCACCAGCTGCACCTGGGCGCCCACTAAAAAAAAACCCAAAAAATCACGAACGTCGGACGATTGCTCCCACACAAAAAGTGCCAGCCAGTCAAGCTCTTGCTTCTGCTCCCCAGCCATTGGCAGTGCATCTACAGCACCACAGACATCGGGGCTCCGGGCTTTCCCTGACGAACAGGGCTTCGACGTTTACCACCACCTGCACCTGGGCGCCCATTGGAGAAAAAGGCAAGAAAAATCACGAACGTTGGACGTTTGCTCCCACACCGAAAGAGCCAGCAACTCAAGCTCTTGCTACTCCTCACCGGCCATTGGCAGCGCATCTACAGCACCACAGACATCGGGGCTCTGGGCTTTCCCTGACGAACAGGGCTTCGACGTTTACCACCACCTGCAATGGTCGCACACTCCAAAAAAAACCGAAAAATCACGAACGTCGGACGATTGCTCCCACACCGAAAGTGCCAGCCACTCAAGCTCTTGCTGCTCCTCACCGGCCATTGGCAGCGCATCTACAGCACCACAGACATCGGGGCTTTCCCTGACGAACAGGGCTTCGACGTTTACCACCAGCTGCACCTCGGCGCCCACTGGAAAGAAACCCATGAAAAATCACGAACGTCGGACGATTGCTCC
Source organism: Chlamydotis macqueenii (assembly GCF_036417535.1). NCBI lineage: Eukaryota > Metazoa > Chordata > Aves > Otidiformes > Otididae > Chlamydotis > Chlamydotis macqueenii. Next base: position 29,685,001 of record NC_141592.1, on the reverse strand, counting down.
CACACCGAAAATGCCAGCAACTCAAGCTCTTGCTGCTCCTCACAGGCCATTGGCAGCGCATCTACAGCACCACAGACATCGGGGCTCCGGGCTTTCCCTGACGAATCGGGCTTCGATGTTTACCACCAGCTGCACCTGGGCACCCACTCCAAAAAAACCCGAAAAATCACGAACGTCAGACGATTGCTCCCACTCCGAAAGTGCCAGCCAGTCAAGCTCTTGCTGCTCGTCCCCGGCCATTGGCAGCGCATCTACAGCACCACAGACATCGGGGCTCCGGGCTTTCCCTGACGAACAGGTCTTCGACGTTTACCACCACCTGCACCTGGGCGCCCATTGGAAAAAAACCCAAGAAAAATCACGAACGTTGGACGATTGCTCCCACACCGAAAGTGCCAGCCAGTCAAGCTCTTGCTGCTCATCACCGGCCATTGGCAGCGCATCTACAGCACCACAGACATCGGGGCTCCGGGCTTTCCCTGACGAACAGGGCTTCGACGTTTACCACCAGCTGCACCTGGTCGCCCACTCCAAAAAAACCCCGAAAAACCACGAACATCGGACGATTGCTCCCACACCGAAAATGCCAGCAACTCAAGCTCTTGCTGCTCCTCACTGGCCATTGGCAGCGCATCTACAGCACCACAGACATCGGGGCTCCGGGCTTTCCCTGACGAACAGGGCTTCGACGTTTACCACCAGCTGCACCTGGGCGCCCATTGGAAAAAAACCCAAGAAAAATCACGAACGTTGGACGATTGCTCCCACACCGAAAATGCCAGCAACTCAAGCTCTTGCTGCTCATCACCGGCCATTGGCAGCGCATCTACAGCACCACAGACATCGGGGCTCCGGGCTTTCCCTGACGAATCGGGCTTCGACGTTTACCACCAGCTGCACCTGGGTACCCACTCCAAAAAAACCCGAAAAATCACGAAAGTCGGACGATTGCTCCCACTCCGAAAGTGCCAGCCAGTCAAGCTCTTGCTGCTCCTCCCCGGCCATTGGCAGCGGATCTACAGCACCACAGACATCGGGGCTCCGGGCTTTCCCTGACGAACAGGTCTTCGACGTTTACCACCACCTGCACCTGGGCGCCCATTGGAAAAAAACCCAAGAAAAATCACGAACGTTGGACGATTGCTCCCACACCGAAAGTGCCAGCCAGTCAAGCTCTTGCTGCTCATCACCGGGCATTTGTAGCCCATCTACAGCACCACAGACATCGGGGCTCCGGGCTTTCCCTGACGAACAGGGCTTCGACGTTTACCACCAGCTGCACCTGGGGAGCCCACTGAAAAAAACCCCAATAAATCATGAACGTCGGACGATTGCTCCCACACCAAAAGTGCCAGCCAGTCAAGCTCTTGCTGCTCCTCACCGGCCATTGGCAGCGCATCTACAGCACCACAGACATCAGGGCTCCGGGCTTTCCCTGACGAACAGGGCTTCGATGTTTACCACCACCTGCACCTGGGCGCCCATTGGAAAAAAACCCAAGAAAAATCACGAACGTTGGACGATTGCTCCCACACCGAAAGTGCCAGCCAGTCAAGCTCCTGCTGCTCATCACCGGCCATTGGCAGCGCATCTACAGCACCACAGACATCGGGGCTCCGGGCTTTCCCTGACGAACAGGGCTTCGAAGTTTACCACCAGCTGCACCTGGTCGCCCACTCCAAAAAAACCCCGAAAAACCACGAACATCGGACGATTGCTCCCACACCGAAAGTGCCAGCCAGTCAATCTCTTGCTGCTCCTCACCGGCCATTGGCAGCGCATCTACAGCACCACAGACATCGGGGCTCCGGGCTTTCCCTGACAAACAGGGCTTCGACGTTTACCACCATCTGCACCTGGACACCCATTGGAAAAAACCAAAGAAAAATCACGAACGTTGGACGATTGCTCCCACACCGAAAATGCCAGCAACTCAAGCTCTTGCTGCTCCTCACTGGCCATTGGCAGCGCATCTACAGCACCACAGACATCGGGGCTCTGGGCTTTCCCTGACGAACAGGGCTTCGACGTTTACCACCACCTGCACCTGGGGGGCCCACTGAAAAAAACCCAAGAAAAATCACGAACGTCGGACGATTGCTCCCACACTGAAAGTGCCAGCCAGTCAAGCACTTGCTGCTCCTCCCCGGCCATTGGCAGTGCATCTACAGCACCACAGACATCGGGGCTCCGGGCATTCCCTGACGAACAGGGCTTCGACGTTTACCACCAGCTGCACCTGGGCGCCCACTCCAAAAAAACCCGAAAAATCACGAATGTCGGACGATTGCTCCCACTCCGAAAGTGCCAGCCAGTCAAGCTCTTGCTGCTCCTCAGCGGCCATGGGCAGCGCATCAACAGCACCACAGACATCGGGGCTCTGGGCTTTCCCTGACGAACAGGGCTTTGAGGTTTACCACCAGCTGCGCCTGGGCGCCCACTAAAGAAAACCCCGAAAAATCATGAACGTCGGACGATTGCTCCCACACCGAAAGTGCCAGCCAGTCAAGCTCTTGCTGCTCCTCACCGGCCATTGGCAGTGCATCTACAGCACCACAGACATCGGGGCTTCGGGCATTCCCTGACAAACAGGGCTTCGACGTTTTCCACCACCTGCACCTGGGCGCCCGTTGGAAAAAAACCCAAGAAAAATCACGAACGTTGGACGATTGCTCCCACTCCGAAAGTGCCAGCCAGTCAAGCTCTTGCTGCTCCTCAGCGGCCATGGGCAGCGCATCAACAGCACCACAGACATCGGGGCTCCGGGCTTTCCCTGACAAACAGGGCTTCGACCTTTACCACCAGCTGCACCTGGGGGGCCAACTGAAAAAAACCCCGAAAAATCATGAACGTCGGACGATTGCTCCCACACCGAAAGTGTCATCCAGTCAAGCTCTTGCTGCTCCTCCCCGGCCATTGGCAGCGCATCTACAGCACCACAGACATCGGGGCTCCGGGCTTTCCTGGACGAACAGGGCTTCGACGTTTACCACCAGCTGCACCTGGGGGGCCCACTGAAAAAAACCCCAATAAATCATGAACGTCGGACGATTGGTCCCACACCGAAAGTGCCAGCCAGACAAGCTCCTGCTGCTCATCACCGGCCATTGGCAGCGCATCTACAGCACCACAGACATCGGGGCTCCGGGCTTTCCCTGACGAACAGGGCTTCGACGTTTACCACCAGCTGCACCTGGTCGCCCACTCTAAAAAAACCCCGAAAAACCACGAACATCGGACGATTGCTCCCACACCGAAAGTGCCAGCCAGTCAATCTCTTGCTGCTCCTCACCGGCCATTGGCAGCGCATCTACAGCACCACAGACATCGGGGCTCCGGGCTTTCCCTGACGAACAGGGCTTCGACGTTTACCACCATCTGTACCTGGACACCCATTGGAAAAAACCCAAGAAAAATCACGAACGTTGGACGATTGCTCCCACACCGAAAATGCCAGCAACTCAAGCTCTTGCTGCTCCTCACTGGCCATTGGCAGCGCATCTACAGCACCACAGACATCGGGGCTCTGGGCTTTCCCTGACGAACAGGGCTTCGACGTTTACCACCACCTGCACCTGGGTGCCCACTCCAAAAAAACCAGAAAAATCACGAACGTCGGACGATTGCTCCCACACCGAAAGTGCCAGCCAGTCAAGCTCCTGCTGCTCCTCACTGGCCATTGGCAGCGCATCTACAGCACCACAGACATCGGGGCTCCGGGCTTTCCCTGACGAACAGGGCTTCGACGTTTACCACCAGCTGCACCTGGGGGTCCCACTGAAAAAAACCCAAGAAAAATCACGAACGTCGGACGATTGCTCCCACACTGAAAGTGCCAGCCAGTCAAGCACTTGCTGCTCCTCCCCGGCCATTGGCAGCGCATCTACAGCACCACAGACATCGGGGCTCCGGGCTTTCCCTGACGAACAGGGCTTCGACGTTTACCACCAGCTGCACCTGGGCGCCCACTCCAAAAAAACCCGAAAAATCACGAATGTCGGACGATTGCTCCCACTCCGAAAGTGCCAGCCAGTCAAGCTCTTGCTGCTCCTCAGCGGCCATGGGCAGCGCATCAACAGCACCACAGACATCAAGGCTCTGGGCTTTCCCTGACGAACAGGGCTTTGACGTTTACCACCAGCTGCGCCTGGGCGCCCACTAAAGAAAACCCCGAAAAATCGTGAACGTCGGACGATTGCTCCCACACCAAAAGTGCCAGCCAGTCAAGCTCTTGCTGCTCCTCCCTGGCCATTGGCAGCGCATCTACAGCACCACAGGCATCGGGGCTCCGGGCTTTCCCTGACGAACAGGGCTTCGACGTTTACCACCAGCTGCACCTGCGGGGCCCACTGAAACATACCCTGAAAAATCATGAAGGTCGGACGATTGATCCCACACCAGAAGTGCCAGCCAGTCAAGCTCTTGCTGCTCATCACCGATCATTGGCAGCGCATCTACAGCACCACAGACATCGGGGCTCCTGGCTTTCCCTGACGAACAGGTCTTCGACATTTACCACCAGCTTCACCTGGGCGCCCACTCCAAAAAAACTCCGAAACATCACGAACGTCGGACGATTGCTCCCACACCGAAAGTGCCAGCCAGTCAAGCTCTTGCTGCTCATCTCCGGCCATTGGCAGCGCATCTACAGCACCACAGACATGGGGGCTCCGGGCTTTCACTGACGAACAGGGCTTCGACGTTTACCACCAGCTGCACCTGGGCGCCCATTGGAAAAAAACCCAAGAAAAATCACGAACGTTGGACGATTGCTCCCGCACCGAAAGTGCCAGCCAGTCAAGCTCTTCCTGCTCCTCACCGGCCATTGGCAGCGCATCTACAGCACCACAGACATCGGGGCTCCGGGCTTTCCCTGACGAACAGGGCTTCGACGTTTACCACCAGCTGCACCTGGGGAGCGCACTGAAAAAAACCCCGAAAATCATGAACGTCGGACGATTGCTCCCACACCAAAAGTGCCAGCCAGTCAAGCTCTTGCTGCTCCTCCCTGGCCATTGGCAGCGCATCTACAGCACCACAGACATCAGGGCTCCGGGCTTTCCCTGACGAACAGGGCTTCGATGTTTACCACCAGCTGCACCTGGGCACCCACTCCAAAAAAACCCCGAAAAATCACGAACGTCTGACGATTGCTCCCACACAAAAAGTGTCAGCCAGTCAAGCTCCTGCTGCTCCTCAGCGGCCATTGGCAGCGCATCTACAGCACCACAGACATCGGGGCTCCGGGCTTTCCCTGACGAACAGGGCTTCGACGTTTACCACCACCTGCACCTGGGCGCCCATTGGAAAAAACCCAAGAAAAATCACGAACGTTGGACGATTGCTCCCACACAAAAAGTGCCAGCCAGTCAAGCTCTTGCTGCTCCTCCCTGGCCATTGGCAGCGCATCGACAGCACCACAGGCATCGGGGCTCCGGGCTTTCCCTGACGAACAGGGCTTCGACGTTTACCACCAGCTGCACCTGCGGGGCCCACTGAAAAATACCCTGAAAAATCATGAAGGTCGGACGATTGCTCCCACACCGAAAGTGCCAGCCAGTCAAGCTCTTGCTGCTGCTCCCCGGCCAATGGCAGCGCATCTACAGCACCACAGACACTGGGGCTCCGGGCTTTCCCTGACGAACAGGGCTTCGACGTTTACCACCACCTGCACCTGGGCACCCATTGGAAAAAAACCCAAGAAACATCACGAACGTCGGACGATTGCTCCCACACCGAAAATGCCAGCAACTCAAGCTCTTGCTGCTCCTCCCCGTCCATTGGCAGCACATCTACAGCACCACAGACATCGGAGCTCCGGGCTTTCCCTGACGAACAGGGCTTCGACGTTTACCACCAGCTGCACCTAGGCGCCCACTCCAAAAAAACCCGAAAAATCACGAACGTCGGATGATTGCTCCCACACCGAAAGTGCCAGCCAGTCAAGCTCTTGCTGCTCTTCCCCGGCCATTGTCAGCGCATCTACAGCACCACAGACATCGGGGATCCGGGCTTTCCCTGACGAACAGGGCTTCGACGTTTACCACCAGCTGCACTTGGGCGCCCACTGAAAAAAAAACTGAAAAATCACAAACGTCGGACGATTGCTCCCACACCGAAAGTGCCAGCCAGACAAGCTCTTGCTGCTCATCTCCGGCCATTGGCAGCGCATCTACAGCACCACAGACATCGGGGCTCCGGGTTTTCCCTGACGAACAGGGCTTCGACGTTTACCACCAGCTGCACCTGGGCGCACACTCCAAAAAAACCCGAAAAATCACGAACGTCGGACGATTGCTCCCACACCGAAAGTGCCAGCCACTCAAGCTCTTGCTGCTCCTCACTGGCCATTGGCAGCGCATCTACAGCACCACAGACATCGGGGCTCTGGGCTTTCCCTGACGAACAGGGCTTCGACGTTTACCACCACCTGCACCTGGTCGCACACTCCAAAAAAACCCGAAAAATCACGAACGTTGGACGATTGCTCCCACACCGAAAGTGCCAGCCACTCAAGCTCTTGCTGCTCCTCACCGGCCATTGGCAGCGCATCTACAGCACCACAGACATCGGGGCTTTCCCTGACGAACAGGGCTTCGACGTTTACCACCAGCTGCACCTCGGCGCCCACTGGAAAGAAACCCAAGAAAAATCACGAACGTTGGACGATTGCTCCCACACCGAAAATGCCAGCAACTCAAGCTCTTGCTGCTCATCACCGGCCATTGGCAGCGCATCTACAGCACCACAGACATCGGGGCTCCGGGCTTTCCCTGACGAATCGGGCTTCGACGTTTACCACCAGCTGCACCTGGGCACCCACTCCAAAAAAACCCGAAAAATCACGAACGTCTGACGATTTCTCCCACACAAAATGTGTCAGCCAGTCAAGCTCCTGCTGCTCCTCAGCGGCCATTGGCAGCGCATCTACAGCACCACAGACATCGGGGCTCCGGGCTTTCCCTGACGAACAGGTCTTCGACATTTACCACCAGCTGCACCTGGTCGCCCACTGCAAAAAAACCCCGAAAAAACACGAATATCGGACGATTGCTCCCACACCGAAAGTGCCAGCAACTCAAGCTGTTGCTGCTCCTCACCGGCCATTGGCAGCGCATCTACAGCACCACAGACATCGGGGCTCCGGGCTTTCCCTGACGAACAGGGCTTCGACGTTTACCACCATCTGCACCTGGGCGCCCGTTGGAAAAAAACCCAAGAAAAATCACGAACGTTGGACGATTGCTCCCACACCGAAAATGCCAGCAACTCAAGCTCTTGCTGCTCCTCACTGGCCATTGGCAGCGCATCTACAGCACCACAGACATCGGGGCTCCGGGCTTTCCCTGACGAACAGGGCTTCGACGTTTACCACCAGCTGCACCTGGGGGGCCCACTGAAAAAAACCCAAGAAAAATCACGAACGTTGGACGATTGCTCCCACACAAAAAGTGCCAGCCAGTCAAGCTCTTGCTGCTCCTCCCTGGCCATTGGCAGCGCATCGACAGCACCACAGGCATCGGGGCTCCGGGCTTTCCCTGACGAACAGGGCTTCGACGTTTACCACCAGCTGCACCTGCGGGGCCCACTGAAAAATACCCTGAAAAATCATGAAGGTCGGACGATTGCTCCCACACCGAAAGTGCCAGCCAGTCAAGCTCTTGCTGCTGCTCCCCGGCCAATGGCAGCGCATCTACAGCACCACAGACACTGGGGCTCCGGGCTTTCCCTGACGAACAGGGCTTCGACGTTTACCACCACCTGCACCTGGGCACCCATTGGAAAAAAACCCAAGAAACATCACGAACGTCGGACGATTGCTCCCACACCGAAAATGCCAGCAACTCAAGCTCTTGCTGCTCCTCCCCGTCCATTGGCAGCACATCTACAGCACCACAGACATCGGAGCTCCGGGCTTTCCCTGACGAACAGGGCTTCGACGTTTACCACCAGCTGCACCTAGGCGCCCACTCCAAAAAAACCCGAAAAATCACGAACGTCGGATGATTGCTCCCACACCGAAAGTGCCAGCCAGTCAAGCTCTTGCTGCTCTTCCCCGGCCATTGTCAGCGCATCTACAGCACCACAGACATCGGGGATCCGGGCTTTCCCTGACGAACAGGGCTTCGACGTTTACCACCAGCTGCACTTGGGCGCCCACTGAAAAAAAAACTGAAAAATCACAAACGTCGGACGATTGCTCCCACACCGAAAGTGCCAGCCAGTCAAGCTCTTGCTGCTCATCTCCGGCCATTGGCAGCGCATCTACAGCACCACAGACATCGGGGCTCCGGGTTTTCCCTGACGAACAGGGCTTCGACGTTTACCACCAGCTGCACCTCGGCGCCCACTGGAAAGAAACCCAAGAAAAATCACGAACGTTGGACGATTGCTCCCACACCGAAAATGCCAGCAACTCAAGCTCTTGCTGCTCATCACCGGCCATTGGCAGCGCATCTACAGCACCACAGACATCGGGGCTCCGGGCTTTCCCTGACGAATCGGGCTTCGACGTTTACCACCAGCTGCACCTGGGCACCCACTCCAAAAAAACCCGAAAAATCACGAACGTCTGACGATTTCTCCCACACAAAAAGTGTCAGCCAGTCAAGCTCCTGCTGCTCCTCAGCGGCCATTGGCAGCGCATCTACAGCACCACAGACATCGGGGCTCCGGGCTTTCCCTGACGAACAGGTCTTCGACATTTACCACCAGCTGCACCTGGTCGCCCACTGCAAAAAAACCCCGAAAAAACACGAATATCGGACGATTGCTCCCACACCGAAAGTGCCAGCAACTCAAGCTGCTGCTGCTCCTCACCGGCCATTGGCAGCGCATCTACAGCACCACAGACATCGGGGCTCCGGGCTTTCCCTGACGAACAGGGCTTCGACGTTTACCACCATCTGCACCTGGACACCCATTGGAAAAAACCCAAGAAAAATCACGAACGTTGGACGATTGCTCCCACACCGAAAATGCCAGCAACTCAAGCTCTTGCTGCTCCTCACTGGCCATTGGCAGCGCATCTACAGCACCACAGACATCGGGGCTCCGGGCTTTCCCTGACGAACAGGGCTTCGACGTTTACCACCAGCTGCACCTGGGGGGCCCACTGAAAAAAACCCAAGAAAAATCACGAACGTCGGACGATTGCTCCCACACTGAAAGTGCCAGCCAGTCAAGCACTTGCTGCTCCTCCCCGGCCATTGGCAGCGCATCTACAGCACCACAGACATCGGGGCTCCGGGCTTTCCCTGACGAACAGGGCTTCGACGTTTACCACCAGCTGCACCTGGGCGCCCACTCCAAAAACACCCCGAAAAATCACGAAGATCGGACGATTGCTCCCACACCGAAAGTGCCAGCCAGTCAAGCTCTTGCTGCTGCTCCCCGGCCATTGGCAGTGCATCTACAGCACCACAGACATCGGGGCTCTGGGCTTTCCCTGACGAACAGGGCTTCGACGTTTACCACCAGCTGCACCTGGGCGCCCACTCCAAAAAAACCCGAAAAATCACGAATGTCGGACGATTGCTCCCACACCGAAAGTGCCAGCCAGTCAAGATCTTGCTGCTCCTCCCCGGCCATTGGCAGCGCATCTACAGCACCACAGACATCGGGGCTCCGGGCTTTCCCTGACGAACAGGGCTTCGACGTTTACCACCAGCTGCACCTGGGCGCCCACTAAAAAAAAACCCAAAAAATCACGAACGTCGGACGATTGCTCCCACACAAAAAGTGCCAGCCAGTCAAGCTCTTGCTTCTGCTCCCCAGCCATTGGCAGTGCATCTACAGCACCACAGACATCGGGGCTCCGGGCTTTCCCTGACGAACAGGGCTTCGACGTTTACCACCACCTGCACCTGGGCGCCCATTGGAGAAAAAGCCAAGAAAAATCACGAACGTTGGACGTTTGCTCCCACACCGAAAGAGCCAGCAACTCAAGCTCTTGCTACTCCTCACCGGCCATTGGCAGCGCATCTACAGCACCACAGACATCGGGGCTCTGGGCTTTCCCTGACGAACAGGGCTTCGACGTTTACCACCACCTGCAATGGTCGCACACTCCAAAAAAAACCGAAAAATCACGAACGTCGGACGATTGCTCCCACACCGAAAGTGCCAGCCACTCAAGCTCTTGCTGCTCCTCACCGGCCATTGGCAGCGCATCTACAGCACCACAGACATCGGGGCTTTCCCTGACGAACAGGGCTTCGACGTTTACCACCAGCTGCACCTCGGCGCCCACTGGAAAGAAACCCATGAAAAATCACGAACGTCGGACGATTGCTCCCACACCGAAAATGCCAGCAACTCAAGCTCTTGCTGCTCCTCACAGGCCATTGGCAGCGCATCTACAGCACCACAGACATCGGGGCTCCGGGCTTTCCCTGACGAATCGGGCTTCGATGTTTACCACCAGCTGCACCTGGGCACCCACTCCAAAAAAACCCGAAAAATCACGAACGTCAGACGATTGCTCCCACTCCGAAAGTGCCAGCCAGTCAAGCTCTTGCTGCTCGTCCCCGGCCATTGGCAGCGCATCTACAGCACCACAGACATCGGGGCTCCGGGCTTTCCCTGACGAACAGGTCTTCGACGTTTACCACCACCTGCACCTGGGCGCCCATTGGAAAAAAACCCAAGAAAAATCACGAACGTTGGACGATTGCTCCCACACCGAAAGTGCCAGCCAGTCAAGCTCTTGCTGCTCATCACCGGCCATTGGCAGCGCATCTACAGCACCACAGACATCGGGGCTCCGGGCTTTCCCTGACGAACAGGGCTTCGACGTTTACCACCAGCTGCACCTGGTCGCCCACTCCAAAAAAACCCCGAAAAACCACGAACATCGGACGATTGCTCCCACACCGAAAATGCCAGCAACTCAAGCTCTTGCTGCTCCTCACTGGCCATTGGCAGCGCATCTACAGCACCACAGACATCGGGGCTCCGGGCTTTCCCTGACGAACAGGGCTTCGACGTTTACCACCAGCTGCACCTGGGCGCCCATTGGAAAAAAACCCAAGAAAAATCACGAACGTTGGACGATTGCTCCCACACCGAAAATGCCAGCAACTCAAGCTCTTGCTGCTCATCACCGGCCATTGGCAGCGCATCTACAGCACCACAGACATCGGGGCTCCGGGCTTTCCCTGACGAATCGGGCTTCGACGTTTACCACCAGCTGCACCTGGGTACCCACTCCAAAAAAACCCGAAAAATCACGAAAGTCGGACGATTGCTCCCACTCCGAAAGTGCCAGCCAGTCAAGCTCTTGCTGCTCCTCCCCGGCCATTGGCAGCGGATCTACAGCACCACAGACATCGGGGCTCCGGGCTTTCCCTGACGAACAGGTCTTCGACGTTTACCACCACCTGCACCTGGGCGCCCATTGGAAAAAAACCCAAGAAAAATCACGAACGTTGGACGATTGCTCCCACACCGAAAGTGCCAGCCAGTCAAGCTCTTGCTGCTCATCACCGGGCATTTGTAGCCCATCTACAGCACCACAGACATCGGGGCTCCGGGCTTTCCCTGACGAACAGGGCTTCGACGTTTACCACCAGCTGCACCTGGGGAGCCCACTGAAAAAAACCCCAATAAATCATGAACGTCGGACGATTGCTCCCACACCAAAAGTGCCAGCCAGTCAAGCTCTTGCTGCTCCTCACCGGCCATTGGCAGCGCATCTACAGCACCACAGACATCAGGGCTCCGGGCTTTCCCTGACGAACAGGGCTTCGATGTTTACCACCACCTGCACCTGGGCGCCCATTGGAAAAAAACCCAAGAAAAATCACGAACGTTGGACGATTGCTCCCACACCGAAAGTGCCAGCCAGTCAAGCTCCTGCTGCTCATCACCGGCCATTGGCAGCGCATCTACAGCACCACAGACATCGGGGCTCCGGGCTTTCCCTGACGAACAGGGCTTCGAAGTTTACCACCAGCTGCACCTGGTCGCCCACTCCAAAAAAACCCGAAAAACCACGAACATCGGACGATTGCTCCCACACCGAAAGTGCCAGCCAGTCAATCTCTTGCTGCTCCTCACCGGCCATTGGCAGCGCATCTACAGCACCACAGACATCGGGGCTCCGGGCTTTCCCTGACGAACAGGGCTTCGACGTTTACCACCATCTGCACCTGGACACCCATTGGAAAAAACCAAAGAAAAATCACGAACGTTGGACGATTGCTCCCACACCGAAAATGCCAGCAACTCAAGCTCTTGCTGCTCCTCACTGGCCATTGGCAGCGCATCTACAGCACCACAGACATCGGGGCTCTGGGCTTTCCCTGACGAACAGGGCTTCGACGTTTACCACCACCTGCACCTGGGGGGCCCACTGAAAAAAACCCAAGAAAAATCACGAACGTCGGACGATTGCTCCCACACTGAAAGTGCCAGCCAGTCAAGCACTTGCTGCTCCTCCCCGGCCATTGGCAGTGCATCTACAGCACCACAGACATCGGGGCTCCGGGCATTCCCTGACGAACAGGGCTTCGACGTTTACCACCAGCTGCACCTGGGCGCCCACTCCAAAAAAACCCGAAAAATCACGAATGTCGGACGATTGCTCCCACTCCGAAAGTGCCAGCCAGTCAAGCTCTTGCTGCTCCTCAGCGGCCATGGGCAGCGCATCAACAGCACCACAGACATCGGGGCTCTGGGCTTTCCCTGACGAACAGGGCTTTGACGTTTACCACCAGCTGCGCCTGGGCGCCCACTAAAGAAAACCCCGAAAAATCATGAACGTCGGACGATTGCTACCACACCAAAAGTGCCAGCCAGTCAAGCTCTTGCTGCTCCTCACCGGCCATTGGCAGCGCATCTACAGCACCACAGGCATCGGGGCTCCGGGCTTTCCCTGACGAACAGGGCTTCGACATTTACCACCACCTGCACCTGGGCGCCCATTGGAAAAAAACCCAAGAAAAATCACGAACGTTGGACGATTGCTCCCACACCGAAAATGCCAGCAACTCAAGCTCTTGCTGCTCATCACCGGCCATTGGCAGCGCATCTACAGCACCACAGACATCGGGGCTCCGGGCTTTCCCTGATGAATCGGGCTTCGACGTTTACCACCAGCTGCACCTGGGCACCCACTCCAAAAAAACCCGAAAAATCACGAAAGTCGGACGATTGCTCCCACTCCGAAAGTGCCAGCCAGTCAAGCTCTTGCTGCTCCTCCCCGGCCATTGGCAGCGCATCTACAGCACCACAGACATCGGGGCTTTGGGCTTTCCCTGACGAACAGGTCTTCGACGTTTACCACCACCTGCACCTGGGCGCCCATTGGAAAAAAACCCAAGAAAAATCACGAACGTTGGACGATTGCTCCCACACCGAAAGTGCCAGCCAGTCAAGCTCTTGCTGCTCATCACCGGGCATTGGCAGCGCATCTACAGCACCACAGACATCGGGGCTCCGGGCTTTCCCTGACGAACAGGGCTTCGACGTTTACCACCAGCTGCAACTGGGGAGCCCACTGAAAAAAACCCCGAAAATCATGAACGTCGGACGATTGCTCCCACACCAAAAGTGCCAGCCAGTCAAGCTCTTGCTGCTCCTCCCTGGCCATTGGCAGCGCATCTACAGCACCACAGACATCAGGGCTCCGGGCTTTCCCTGACGAACAGGGCTTCGACGTTTACCACCAGCTGCACCTGGGGAGCCCACTGAAAAAAACCCCGAAAATCATGAACGTCGGACGATTGCTCCCACACAAAAAGTGTCAGCCAGTCAAGCTCCTGCTGCTCCTCAGCGGCCATTGGCAGCGCATCTACAGCACCACAGACATCGGGGCTCCGGGCTTTCCCTGACGAACAGGGCTTCGACGTTTACCACCACCTGCACCTGGGCGCCCATTGGAAAAAAACCCAAGAAAAATCACGAACGTTGGACGATTGCTCCCACACAAAAAGTGCCAGCCAGTCAAGCTCTTGCTGCTCATCACCGGCCATTGGCAGCCCATCTACAGCACCACAGACATCGGGGCTCCGGGCTTTCCCTGACGAACAGGGCTTCGACGTTTACCACCAGCTGCACCTGGGGAGCCCACTGAAAAAAACCCCGAAAATCATGAACGTCGGACGATTGCTCCCACACCAAAAGTGCCAGCCAGTCAAGCTCTTGCTGCTCCTCCCTGGCCATTGGCAGCGCATCGACAGCACCACAGGCATCGGGGCTCCGGGCTTTCCCTGACGAACAGGGCTTCGACGTTTACCACCAGCTGCACCTGGGCACCCACTCCAAAAAAACCCGAAAAATCACGAAAGTCGGACGATTGCTCCCACTCCGAAAGTGCCAGCCAGTCAAGCTCTTGCTGCTCCTCCCCGGCCATTGGCAGCGCATCTACAGCACCACAGACATCGGGGCTTTGGGCTTTCCCTGACGAACAGGTCTTCGACGTTTACCACCACCTGCACCTGGGCGCCCATTGGAAAAAAACCCAAGAAAAATCACGAACGTTGGACGATTGCTCCCGCACCGAAAGTGCCAGCCAGTCAAGCTCTTGCTGCTCATCACCGGGCATTGGCAGCGCATCTACAGCACCACAGACATCGGGGCTCCGGGCTTTCCCTGACGAACAGGGCTTCGACGTTTACCACCAGCTGCACCTGGGGAGCCCACTGAAAAAAACCCCGAAAATCATGAACGTCGGGCGATTGCTCCCACACCAAAAGTGCCAGCCAGTCAAGCTCTTGCTGCTCCTCCCTGGCCATTGGCAGCGCATCTACAGCACCACAGACATCAGGGCTCCGGGCTTTCCCTGACGAACAGGGCTTCGATGTTTACCACCAGCTGCACCTGGGCACCCACTCCAAAAAAACCCGAAAAATCACGAACGTCTGACGATTGCTCCCACACAAAAAGTGTCAGCCAGTCAAGCTCCTGCTGCTCCTCACCGGCCATTGGCAGCGCATCTACAGCACCACAGACATCGGGGCTCCGGGCTTTCCCTGACGAACAGGGCTTCGACGTTTACCACCTCCTGCACCTGGGCGCCCATTGGAAAAAAACCCAAGAAAAATCACGAACGTTGGACGATTGCTCCCGCACCGAAAGTGCCAGCCAGTCAAGCTCTTGCTGCTCCTCCCTGGCCATTGGCAGCGCATCGACAGCACCACAGGCATCGGGGCTCCGGGCTTTCCCTGACGAACAGGGCTTCGACGTTTACCACCAGCTGCACCTGCGGGGCCCACTGAAAAATACCCTGAAAAATCATGAAGGTCGGACGATTGCTCCCACACCAAAAGTGCCAGCCAGTCAAGCTCTTGCTGCTGCTCCCCAGCCAATGGCAGCGCATCTACAGCACCACAGACACTGGGGCTCCGGGCTTTCCCTGACGAACAGGGCTTCGACGTTTACCACCACCTGCACCTGGGCACCCATTGGAAAAAAACCCAAGAAAAATCACGAACGTCGGACGATTGCTCCCACACCGAAAATGCCAGCAACTCAAGCTCTTGCTGCTCCTCACCGGCCATTGGCAGCACATCTACAGCACCACAGACATCGGAGCTCCGGGCTTTCCCTGACGAGCAGGGCTTCGACGTTTACCACCAGCTGCACCTAGGCGCCCACTCCAAAAAAACCCGAAAAATCACGAACGTCGGATGATTGCTCCCACACCGAAAGTGCCAGCCAGTCAAGCTCTTGCTGCTCTTCCCCGGCCATTGTCAGCGCATCTACAGCACCACAGACATCGGGGCTCCGGGCTTTCCCTGACGAACAGGGCTTCGACGTTTACCACCAGCTGCACTTGGGCGCCCACTGAAAAAAAAACTGAAAAATCACAAACGTCGGACGATTGCTCCCACACTGAAAGTGCCAGCCAGTCAAGCTCTTGCTGCTCATCTCCGGCCATTGGCAGCGCATCTACAGCACCACAGACATCGGGGCTCCGGGCTTTCCCTGACGAACAGGGCTTCAACGTTTACCACCAGCTGCACCTGGGCGCACACTCCAAAAAAACCCGAAAAATCACGAACGTCGGACGATTGCTCCCACACCGAAAGTGCCAGCCAGTCAAGCTCTTGCTGCTCCTCACCGGCCATTGGCAGCGCATCTACAGCACCACAGACATCGGGGCTTTCCCTGACGAACAGGGCTTCAACGTTTACCACCAGCTGCACCTGGGCGCACACTCCAAAAAAACCCGAAAAATCACGAACGTCTGACGATTGCTCCCACACAAAAAGTGTCAGCCAGTCAAGCTCCTGCTGCTCCTCAGCGGCCATTGGCAGCGCATCTACAGCACCACAGACATCGGGGCTCCGGGCTTTCCCTGACGAACAGGTCTTCGACATTTACCACCAGCTGCACCTGGTCGCCCACTCCAAAAAAACCCCGAAAAAACACGAACATGGTAGATTGCTCCGACACCGAAAGTGCCAGCCAGTCAATCTCTTGCTGCTCCTCACCGGCCATTGGCAGCGCATCTACAGCACCACAGACATCGGGGCTCCGGGCTTTCCCTGACGAACAGGGCTTCGATGTTTACCACCATCTGCACCTGGACACCCATTGGAAAAAACCGAAGAAAAATCACGAACGTTGGACGATTGCTCCCACACCGAAAATGCCAGCAACTCAAGCTCTTGCTGCTCCTCACTGGCCATTGGCAGCGCATCTACCGCACCACAGACATCGGGGCTCCGGGCTTTCCCTGACGAACAGGGCTTCGACGTTTACCACCAGCTGCACCTGGGGGGCCCACTGAAAAAAACCCAAGAAAAATCACGAACGTCGGACGATTGCTCCCACACTGAAAGTGCCAGCCAGTCAAGCACTTGCTGCTCCTCCCCGGCCATTGGCAGCGCATCTACAGCACCACAGACATCGGGGCTCCGGGCTTTCCCTGACGAACAGGGCTTCGACGTTTACCACCAGCTGCACCTGGGCGCCCACTCCAAAAACACCCCGAAAAATCACGAAGATCGGACGATTGCTCCCACACCGTAAGTGCCAGCCAGTCAAGCTCTTGCTGCTGCTCCCCGGCTATTGGAAATGCATCTACAGCACCACAGACATCGGGGCTCCGGGCTTTCCCTGACGAACAGGGCTTCGACGTTTACCACCAGCTGCACCTGGGCGCCCACTCCAAAAAAACCCGAAACATCACGAATGTCGGACGATTGCTCCCACACCGAAAGTGCCAGCCAGTCAAGATCTTGCTGCTCCTCCCCGGCCATTGGCAGTGCATCTACAGCACCACAGACATCGGGGCTCCGGGCTTTTCCTGACGAACAGGGCTTCGACGTTTACCACCACCTGCACCTGGGCGCCCATTGGAGAAAAAGCCAAGAAAAATCACGAACGTTGGACGTTTGCTCCCACACCGAAAGAGCCAGCCAGTCAAGCTCTTGCTACTCCTCATCGGCCATTGGCAGCGCATCTACAGCACCACAGACATCGGGGCTCTGGGCTTTCCCTGACGAACAGGGCTTCGACGTTTACCACCACCTGCAATGGTCGCACACTCCAAAAAAATCCGAAAAATCACGAATGTCGGACGATTGCTCCCACACCGAAAGTGCCAGCCACTCAAGCTCTTGCTGCTCCTCACCGGCCATTGGCAGCGCATCTACAGCACCACAGACATCGGGGCTTTCCCTGACGAACAGGGCTTCGACGTTTACCACCAGCTGCACCTCGGCGCCCACTGGAAAGAAACCCATGAAAAATCACGAACGTTGGACGATTGCTCCCACACCGAAAATGCCAGCAACTCAAGCTCTTGCAGCTCATCACCGGCCATTGGCAGCCCATCTACAGCACCACAGACATCGGGGCTCCGGGCTTTCCCTGACGAATCGGGCTTCAACGTTTACCACCAGCTGCACCTGGGCACCCACTCCAAAAAAACCCGAAAAATCACGAACGTCGGACGATTGCTCCCACACCGAAAGTGCCAGCCAGTCAAGCTCTTGCTGCTCGTCCCCGGCCATTGGCAGCGCATCTACAGCACCACAGACATCGGGGCTCCGGGCTTTCCCTGACGAACAGGTCTTCGACGTTTACCACCACCTGCACCTGGGCGCCCATTGGAAAAAAACCCAAGAAAAATCACGAACGTTGGACGATTGCTCCCACACCGAAAGTGCCAGCCAGTCAAGCTCTTGCTGCTCATCACCGGCCATTGGCAGCGCATCTACAGCACCACAGACATCGGGGCTCCGGGCTTTCCCTGACGAACAGGGCTTCGACGTTTACCACCAGCTGCACCTGGGCACCCACTCCAAAAAACCCGAAAAATCACAAACGTCTGACGATTGCTCCCACACAAAAAGTGTCAGCCAGTCAAGCTCCTGCTGCTCATCACCGGCCATTGGCAGCGCATCTACAGCACCACAGACATCGGGGCTCCGGGCTTTCCCTGACGAACAGGGCTTCGACGTTTACCACCATCTGCACCTGGACACCCATTGGAAAAAACCCAAGAAAAATCACGAACGTTGGACGATTGCTCCCACACCGAAAATGCCAGCAACTCAAGCTCTTGCTGCTCCTCACTGGCCATTGGCAGCGCATCTACAGCACCACAGACATCGGGGCTCCGGGCTTTCCCTGACGAACAGGGCTTCAACGTTTACCACCAGCTGCACCTGGGCGCACACTCCAAAAAAACCCGAAAAATCACGAACGTCGGACGATTGCTCCCACACCGAAAGTGCCAGCCAGTCAAGCTCTTGCTGCTCCTCACCGGCCATTGGCAGCGCATCTACAGCACCACAGACATCGGGGCTTTCCCTGACGAACAGGGCTTCAACGTTTACCACCAGCTGCACCTGGGCGCACACTCCAAAAAAACCCGAAAAATCACGAACGTCTGACGATTGCTCCCACACAAAAAGTGTCAGCCAGTCAAGCTCCTGCTGCTCCTCAGCGGCCATTGGCAGCGCATCTACAGCACCACAGACATCGGGGCTCCGGGCTTTCCCTGACGAACAGGTCTTCGACATTTACCACCAGCTGCACCTGGTCGCCCACTCCAAAAAAACCCCGAAAAAACACGAACATGGTAGATTGCTCCGGCACCGAAAGTGCCAGCCAGTCAATCTCTTGCTGCTCCTCACCGGCCATTGGCAGCGCATCTACAGCACCACAGACATCGGGGCTCCGGGCTTTCCCTGACGAACAGGGCTTCGATGTTTACCACCATCTGCACCTGGACACCCATTGGAAAAAACCGAAGAAAAATCACGAACGTTGGACGATTGCTCCCACACCGAAAATGCCAGCAACTCAAGCTCTTGCTGCTCCTCACTGGCCATTGGCAGCGCATCTACCGCACCACAGACATCGGGGCTCCGGGCTTTCCCTGACGAACAGGGCTTCGACGTTTACCACCAGCTGCACCTGGGGGGCCCACTGAAAAAAACCCAAGAAAAATCACGAACGTCGGACGATTGCTCCCACACTGAAAGGGCCAGCCAGTCAAGCACTTGCTGCTCCTCCCCGGCCATTGGCAGCGCATCTACAGCACCACAGACATCGGGGCTCCGGGCTTTCCCTGACGAACAGGGCTTCGACGTTTACCACCAGCTGCACCTGGGCGCCCACTCCAAAAACACCCCGAAAAATCACGAAGATCGGACGATTGCTCCCACACCGTAAGTGCCAGCCAGTCAAGCTCTTGCTGCTGCTCCCCGGCTATTGGAAATGCATCTACAGCACCACAGACATCGGGGCTCCGGGCTTTCCCTGACGAACAGGGCTTCGACGTTTACCACCAGCTGCACCTGGGCGCCCACTCCAAAAAAACCCGAAAAATCACGAATGTCGGACGATTGCTCCCACACCGAAAGTGCCAGCCAGTCAAGATCTTGCTGCTCCTCCCCGGCCATTGGCAGTGCATCTACAGCACCACAGACATCGGGGCTCCGGGCTTTTCCTGACGAACAGGGCTTCGACGTTTACCACCACCTGCACCTGGGCGCCCATTGGAGAAAAAGCCAAGAAAAATCACGAACGTTGGACGTTTGCTCCCACACCGAAAGAGCCAGCAACTCAAGCTCTTGCTACTCCTCACCGGCCATTGGCAGCGCATCTACAGCACCACAGACATCGGGGCTCTGGGCTTTCCCTGACGAACAGGGCTTCGACGTTTACCACCACCTGCAATGGTCGCACACTCCAAAAAAATCCGAAAAATCACGAATGTCGGACGATTGCTCCCACACCGAAAGTGCCAGCCACTCAAGCTCTTGCTGCTCCTCACCGGCCATTGGCAGCGCATCTACAGCACCACAGACATCGGGGCTTTCCCTGACGAACAGGGCTTCGACGTTTACCACCAGCTGCACCTCGGCGCCCACTGGAAAGAAACCCATGAAAAATCACGAACGTTGGACGATTGCTCCCACACCGAAAATGCCAGCAACTCAAGCTCTTGCAGCTCATCACCGGCCATTGGCAGCCCATCTACAGCACCACAGACATCGGGGCTCCGGGCTTTCCCTGACGAACAGGGCTTCGACGTTTACCACCAGCTGCACCTGGGCACCCACTCCAAAAAAACCCGAAAAATCACGAACGTCGGACGATTGCTCCCACACCGAAAGTGCCAGCCAGTCAAGCTCTTGCTGCTCGTCCCCGGCCATTGGCAGCGCATCTACAGCACCACAGACATCGGGGCTCCGGGCTTTCCCTGACGAACAGGTCTTCGACGTTTACCACCACCTGCACCTGGGCGCCCATTGGAAAAAAACCCAAGAAAAATCACGAACGTTGGACGATTGCTCCCACACCGAAAGTGCCAGCCAGTCAAGCTCTTGCTGCTCATCACCGGCCATTGGCAGCGCATCTACAGCACCACAGACATCGGGGCTCCGGGCTTTCCCTGACGAACAGGGCTTCGACGTTTACCACCAGCTGCACCTGGGCACCCACTCCAAAAAACCCGAAAAATCACAAACGTCTGACGATTGCTCCCACACAAAAAGTGTCAGCCAGTCAAGCTCCTGCTGCTCATCACCGGCCATTGGCAGCGCATCTACAGCACCACAGACATCGGGGCTCCGGGCTTTCCCTGACGAACAGGGCTTCGACGTTTACCACCAGCTGCACCTGGGCACCCACTCCAAAAAACCCGAAAAATCACAAACGTCTGACGATTGCTCCCACACCAAAAGTGCCAGCCAGTCAATCTCTTGCTGCTCATCACCGGCCATTGGCAGCGCATCTACAGCACCACAGACATCGGGGCTCCGGGCTTTCCCTGACGAACAGGGCTTCGACGTTTACCACCATCTGCACCTGGACACCCATTGGAAAAAACCCAAGAAAAATCACGAACGTTGGACGATTGCTCCCACACCGAAAATGCCAGCAACTCAAGCTCTTGCTGCTCCTCACTGGCCATTGGCAGCGCATCTACAGCACCATAGACATCGGGGCTCCGGGCTTTCCCTGACGAACAGGGCTTCGACGTTTACCACCACCTGCACCTCGGCGCCCACTCCAAAAAAACCAGAAAAATCACGAACGTCGGACGATTGCTCCCACACCGAAAATGCTAGCCAGTCAAGCTCCTGCTGCTCCTCACTGGCCATTGGCAGCGCATCTACAGCACCACAGACATCGGGGCTCCGGGCTTTCCCTGACGAACAGGGCTTCGACGTTTACCACCAGCTGCACCTGGGGGGCCCACTGAAAAAAACCCAAGAAAAATCACGAACGTCGGACGATTGCTCCCACACCAAAAGTGCCAGCCAGTCAAGCACTTGCTGCTCCTCCCCGGTCATTGGCAGCGCATCTACAGCACCACAGACATCGGGGCTCCGGGCTTTCCCTGACGAACAGGGCTTCGACGTTTACCACCACCTGCACCTGGGCGCCCATTGGAGAAAAAGCCAAGAAAAATCACGAACGTTGGACGTTTGCTCCCACACCGAAAGAGCCAGCAACTCAAGCTCTTGCTGCTCCTCACCGGCCATTGGCAGCGCATCTACAGCACCACAGACATCGGGGCTCTGGGCTTTCCCTGACGAACAGGGCTTCGACGTTTACCACCACCTGCAATGGTCGCACACTCCAAAAAAATCCGAAAAATCACGAACGTCGGACGATTGCTCCCACACCGAAAGTGCCAGCCACTCAAGCTCTTGCTGCTCCTCACCGGCCATTGGCAGCGCATCTACAGCACCACAGACATCGGGGCTTTCCCTGACGAACAGGGCTTCGACGTTTACCACCAGCTGCACCTCGGCGCCCACTGGAAAGAAACCCATGAAAAATCACGAACGTTGGACGATTGCTCCCACACCGAAAATGCCAGCAACTCAAGCTCTTGCTGCTCATCACCGGCCATTGGCAGCGCATCTACAGCACCACAGACATCGGGGCTCCGGGCTTTCCCTGACGAATCGGGCTTCGACGTTTACCACCAGCTGCACCTGGGCACCCACTCCAAAAAAACCCGAAAAATCACGAACGTCAGACGATTGCTCCCACACCGAAAGTGCCAGCCAGTCAAGCTCTTGCTGCTCGTCCCCGGCCATTGGCAGCGCATCTACAGCACCACAGACATCGGGGCTCCGGGCTTTCCCTGACGAACAGGTCTTCGACGTTTACCACCACCTGCACCTGGGCGCCCATTGGAAAAAAACCCAAGAAAAATCACGAACGTTGGACGATTGCTCCCACACCGAAAGTGCCAGCCAGTCAAGCTCTTGCTGCTCATCACCGGCCATTGGCAGCGCATCTACAGCACCACAGACATCGGGGCTCCGGGCTTTCCCTGACGAACAGGGCTTCGACGTTTACCACCAGCTGCACCTGGGCACCCACTCCAAAAAACCCGAAAAATCACAAACGTCTGACGATTGCTCCCACACAAAAAGTGTCAGCCAGTCAAGCTCCTGCTGCTCATCACCGGCCATTGGCAGCGCATCTACAGCACCACAGACATCGGGGCTCCGGGCTTTCCCTGACGAACAGGGCTTCGACGTTTACCACCAGCTGCACCTGGGCACCCACTCCAAAAAACCCGAAAAATCACAAACGTCTGACGATTGCTCCCACACAAAAAGTGCCAGCCAGTCAATCTCTTGCTGCTCATCACCGGCCATTGGCAGCGCATCTACAGCACCACAGACATCGGGGCTCCGGGCTTTCCCTGACGAACAGGGCTTCGACGTTTACCACCATCTGCACCTGGACACCCATTGGAAAAAACCCAAGAAAAATCACGAACGTCGGACGATTGCTCCCACACCGAAAATGCCAGCAACTCAAGCTCTTGCTGCTCCTCACTGGCCATTGGCAGCGCATCTACAGCACCACAGACATCGGGTCTCCGGGCTTTCCCTGACGAACAGGGCTTCGACGTTTACCACCAGCTGCACCTGGGGGGCCCACTGAAAAAAACCCAAGAAAAATCACGAACGTCGGACGATTGCTCCCACACTAAAAGTGCCAGCCAGTCAAGCACTTGCTGCTCCTCCCCGGCCATTGGCAGCGCATCTACAGCACCACAGACATCGGGGCTCCGGGCTTTCCCTGACGAACAGGGCTTCGACGTTTACCACCAGCTGCACCTGGGCGCCCACTCCAAAAAAACCCGAAAAATCACGAATGTCGGACGATTGCTCCCACACCGAAAGTGCCAGCCAGTCAAGCTCTTGCTGCTCCTCACCGGCCATTGGCAGCGCATCTACAGCACCACAGACATCGGGGCTCCGGGCTTTCCCTGACAAACAGGGCTTCGACGTTTACCACCAGCTGCACCTGGTCGCACACTAAAAAAAAACCCAAAAAATCAGGAACGTCGGACGATTGCTCCCACACCGAAAGTGCCAGCAACTCAAGGTCTTGCTGCTCCTCACCGGCCATTGGCAGCGCATCTACAGCACCACAGACATCGGGGCTCCGGGCTTTCCCTGACGAACAGGGCTTCGACGTTTACCACCACCTTCACCTGGGCGCCCATTGGAAAAAAAACCCCGAAAAATCACGAACATCGGACGATTGCTCCCACACCAAAAGTGCCAGCAACGCAAGCTCTTGCTGCTCCTCACCGGCCATTGGCAGCGCATCTACAGCACCACAGACATCGGGGCTCCGGGCTTTCCCTGACGAACAGGGCTTCGACGTTTACCACCAGCTTGACCTGGGCACCCACTCCAAAAAAACCGAAAAATCATGAACGTTGGATGATTGCTCCCACACCGAAAGTGCCAGCCAATCAAGCTCCTGCTGCTCCTCCCCGGCCGTTGGCAGCGCATCTACAGCACCACAGACATCGGGGCTCCGGGCTTTCCCTGACGAACAGGGCTTCGACGTTTACCACCAGCTGCACCTGGGCGCCCACTCCAAAAAAACCCCGAAAAATCACAAAGATCGGACGATTGCTCCCACACCGTAAGTGCCAGCCAGTCAAGCTCTTGCTGCTGCTCCCCAGCCATTGGCAGTGCATCTACAGCACCACAGACATCGGGGCTCCGGGCTTTCCCTGACGAACAGGGCTTCGACGTTTACCACCACCTGCACCTGGGCGCCCATTGGAGAAAAAGCCAAGAAAAACCATGAACGTTGGACGATTGCTCCCACACCGAAAGTGCCAGCAACTCAAGCTCTTGCTGCTCCTCACCGGCCATTGGCAGCGCATCTACAGCACCACAGACATCGGGGCTCCGGGCTTTCCCTGACGAACAGGGCTTCGACGTTTACCACCACCTGCACCTGGTCGTCCACTCCAAAACAACCCCGAAAAATCATGAACGTCGGACGATTGCTCCCACACCGAAAGTGCCAGCCAGTCAAGCTCTTGCTGCTCCTCACCGGCCATTGGCAGCGCATCTACAGCACCACAGACATCGGGGCTCCGGGCTTTCCCTGACGAACAGGGCTTCGACGTTGACCACCCGCTACACCTGGGTGCCCACTCCAAAAAAACCCCGAAAAATCACGAACATGGGACGATTGCTCCCACACCGAAGGTTGCAGCCAGTCAAGCTCTTGCTGCTGCTCCCCGGCCATTGGCAGCGCATCTACAACACCACAGACATCGGGGCTCCGGGCTTTCCCTGTCGAACAGGGCTTCGACGTTTACCACCATCTGCGCCTGGGCGCCCACTAAAAAAAAACCCGAAAAATCACGAACGTTGGACGATTGCTCCCACACCGAAAGTGCCAGCCAGTCAAGCTCTTGCTGCTCGTCCCCGGCCATTGGCAGCGCATCTACAGCACCACAGACATCGGGGCTCCGGGCTTTCCCTGACGAACAGGGCTTCGACGTTTACCACCACCTGCACCTGGGCACCCAAAAAAAAAAAAACCAAGAAAAATCACGAACGTCGGACGATTGCTCCCACACCGAAAATGCCAGCAACTCAAGCTCTTGCTGCTCATCACCGGCCATTGGCAGCCCATCTACAGCACCACAGACATCGGGGCTCCGGGCTTTCCCGGACGAACAGGGCTTCGACGTTTACCACCAGCTGCACCTGGGGGGCCCACTGAAAAAAAACCCGAAAAATCATGAACGTCGGACGATTGCTCCCACACCGAAAGTGCCAGCCAGTCAAGCTCTTGCTGCTCATCACCGGCCATTGGCAGCCCATCTACAGCACCACAGACATCGGGGCTCCGGGCTTTCCCTGACGAACAGGGCTTCGACGTTTACCACCAGCTGCACCTGGGGGGCCCACTGAAAAAAACCCCAAAAAATCACGAACGTCGGACGATTGCTCCCACACCGAAAGTTGAGGCCAGTCAAGCACTTGCTGCTCCTCCCCGGCCATTGGCAGCGCATCTACAGCACCACAGACACCGGGGCACCGGGCTTTCCCTGACGAATCGGGCTTCAACGTTTTCCACCACCTGCACCTGGGCGCCCATTGGAAAAAAACCCAAGAAAAACTACGAACGTCGGACGATTGCTCCCACACCGAAAGTGCCAGCCAGTCAAGCTCTTGCTGCTCCTCACCGGCCATTGGCAGCCCATCTACAGCACCACAGACATCGGGGCTCCGGGCTTTCCCTGACGAACAGGGCTTCGACGTTTACCACCAGCTGCACCTGGGCGCCCACTCCAAAAAAACCCGAAAAATCACGAACGTCAAACGATTGCTCCCACACCGAAAGTGCCAGCCAGTCAAGCTCTTGCTGCTCCTCCCCGGCCATTGGCAGCGCATCTACAGCACCACAGACATCGGGGCTCCGGGCTTTCCCTGACGAACAGGGCTTCGACGTTTACCACCAGCTGGACCTGGGCGCCCACTCCAAAAAACCCTAAAAATCACGAACGTCGGACGATTGCTCCCACACCGAAAGTGCCAGCCAGTCAAGCTCCTGCTACTCCTCCCCGGCCGTTGGCAGCGCATCTACAGCACCACAGACATCGGGGCTCCGGGCTTTCCCTGACGAACAGGGCTTCGACGTTTACCACCTCCTGCACCTGGGCGCCCATTGGAGAAAAACCCAAGAAAAATCACAAACGTTGGACGATTGCTCCCACACCGAAAGTGCCAGCCAGTCAAGCTCCTGCTGCTCCTCACCGGCCATTGGCAGCGCATCTACAGCACCACAGACATCGGGGCTCCGGGCTTTCCCTGACGAACAGGGCTTCGACGTTTGCCACCAGCTGCACCTGGGGGGCCCACTCGAAAAAAACCCGAAAAATCACGAACGTCGGTCGATTGCTCCCACACAAAAAGTGCCAGCCAGTCAAGTTCCTGCTGCTCCTCCCCGGCCATTGGCAGCGCATCTACAGCACCACAGACATCGGGGCTCCGGGCTTTCCCTGACGAACAGGGCTTCGACGTTTACCACTACCTGCACCTGGGCGCCCATTGGAAAAAAACCCAAGAAAAATCACGAACGTTGAACGATTGCTCCTACACCGAAAGTGCCAGCAACTCAAGCTCTTGCTGCTCCTCACCGGCCATTGGCAGCCCATCTACAGCACCACAGACATCGGGGCTCCGGGCTTTCCCTGTCGAACAGGGCTTCGACGTTTACCACCAGCTGCGCCTGGTCGCCCATTCCAAAAAATCCCGAAAAATCACGAACATCGGACAATTGCTCCCACACAAAAAGTGCCAGCCCGTCAAGCTCCTGCTGCTCCTCAGCGGCCATTGGCAGCGCATCTACAGCACCACAGACATCGGGGCTCCGGGCTTTCCCTGACGAACAGGGCTTCGACGTTTACCACCACCTGCACCTGGGCGCCCACTTTAAAAAAAACCCGAAAAATCACGAACGTCGGACGATTGCTCCCACACAAAAAGTGCCAGCCAGTCAAGCTCCTGCTGCTCCTCCCCGGCCATTGGCAACGCATCTACAGCACCACAGACATCGGGGCTACGGGCTTTCCCTGACGAACAGGGCTTCGACGTTTACCACCAGCTGCACCTGGTCGCCCACTAAAAAACAAATCGAAAAATCATGAATGTCAGACGATTGCTCCCACACCGAAAGTGCCAGCCAGTCAAGCTCTTGCTGCTCATCACCGGCCATTGGCAGCGCATCTACAGCACCACAGACGTCGGGGCTCCGGGCTTTCCATGACGAACAGGGCTTCGACGTTTACCACCAGCTGGACCTGGGCGCCCACTCCAAAAAAACCGAAAAATCACGAACGTCGGACGATTGCTCCCACTCCGAAAGTGCAAGCCAGCCAAGCTCCTGCTGCTCCTCCCCGGTCGTTGGCAGCGCATCTACAGCACCACAGACATCGGGGCTCCGGGCTTTCCCTGACGAACAGGGCTTCGACGTTTACCACCAGCTGCACCTGGACGCCCACTCCAAAAAAACCCGAAAAATCACAAACGTCTGACGATTGCTCCCACACAAAAAGTGCCAGCCAGTCAAGCTCCTGCTGCTCCTCCCCGGCCATTGGCAGCGCATTTACAGCACCACAGACATCGGGGCTCCGGGCTTTCCCTGACGAACAGGGCTTCGACGTTTACCACCAGCTGCACCTGGGCGCCCACTAAAAAAAAACCCCGAAAAATCATGAAGGTCGGACGATTGCTCCCACACCGAAAGTGCCAGACAGTCAAGCTCCTGCTGCTGCTCCCCGGCCATTGGCAGCGCATCTACAGCACCACAGACATCGGGGCTCCGGGCTTTCCCTGACGAACAGGGCTTCGACCTTTACCACCACCTGCACCTGGGGGGCCCACTCGAATAAACCCGAAAAATCAAGAACGTCGGTCGATTGCTCCCACACAAAAATTGCCAGCCAGTCAAGCTCCTGCTGCTCCTCCCCGGCCATTGGCAGCGCATCTACAGCACCACAGACATCGGGGCTCCGGGCTTTCCCTGACGAACAGGGCTTCGACGTTTACCACCAGCTGCACCTGGGCGCCCACTCCAAAAAAACCCCGAAAAATCACGAACATCGGACGATTGCTCCCACACCGAAAGTGCCAGCCAGTCAAGCTCCTGCTGCTCCTCCCCGGCCATTGGCAGCGCATCTACAGCACCACAGACATCGGGGCTCCGGGCTTTCCCTGACGAACAGGGCTTCGACGTTTACCACCACCTGCACCTGGGCGCTCACTCCAAAAAACCCCCAAAAAATCACGAACGTCGGACGATTGCTCCCACACAAAAAGTGCCAGCCAGTCAAGATCCTGCTGCTCCTCACCGGCCATTGGCAGTGCATCTACAGCACCACAGACATCGGCGCTCCGGGCTTTCCCTGTCGAACAGGGCTTCGACGTTTACCACCAGCTGCGCCTGGGCGCCCACTAAAAAAAAACCCAAAAGATCACGAACGTTGGACGATTGCTCCCACACCGAAAGTGCCAGCAACTCAAGCTCTTGCTGCTCCACCCCGGCCATTGGCAGCGCATCTACAGCACCACAGACATCGGGGCTCCGGGCTTTCCATGACGAACAGGGCTCCGACGTTTACCACCAGCTGGACCTGGGCGCCAACTCCAAAAAAAATTGAAAAATCACGAACGTTGGACGATTGCTCCCACACAAAAAGTGCCAGCCAGTCAAGCTCCTGCTGCTCCTCCCCGGTCGTTGGCAGCGCATCTACAGCACCACAGACATCGGGGCTCCGGGCTTTCCCTGACGAACAGGGCTTCGACGTTTACCACCAGCTGCACCTGGGCGCCCACTCCAAAAAAACCCCGAAAAATCACGAAGATCGGACGATTGCTCCGACACCGAAAGTGCCAGCCAGTCAAGCTCTTGCTGCTCATCACCGGCCATTGGCAGCCCATGTACAGCACCACAGACATCGGGGCTCCGGGCTTTCCCTGACGAACAGGGCTTCGACGTTTACCACCAGCTGCACCTGGGCGCCCATTGGAAAAAAACCCAAGAAAAATCACGAACGTTGGACGATTGCTCCCACACCGAAAGTGCCAGCAACTCAAGCTCTTGCTGCTCCTCCCCAGCCATTGGCAGCGCATCTACAGCACCACAGACATCGGGGCTCCGGGCTTTCCCTGACGAACAGGGCTTCGACGTTTACCACCAGCTGCACCTGGGGGGCCCACTGAAAAAAACCCCGAAAAATCATGAACGTTGGACGATTGCACCCACACCGAACGTGCCAGCCTGTCAAGCTCTTGCTGCTCCTCACCGGCCATTGGCAGCGCATCTATAGCACCACAGACATCGGGGCTCCGGGCTTTCCCTGTCGAACAGGGCTTCGACGTTTACCACCAGCTGCGCCTGGGTGCCCACTAAAAAAAAACCCAAAAAATCACGAACGTTGGACGATTGCTCCCACACCGAAAGTGCCAGCAACTCAAGCTCTTGCTGCTCCTCCCCGGCCATTGGCAGCGCATCTACAGCACCACAGACACTGGGACTCCGGGCTTTCCCTGACGAACAGGGCTTCGACGTTTACCACCAGCTGCACCTGGTCGCCCACTTTAAAAAAAACCCGAAAAATCACGAACGTCGGACGATTGCTCCCACACAAAAAGTGCCAGCCAGTCAAGCTCCTGCTGCTCCTCCCCGGCCATTGGCAGCGCATCTACAGCACCACAGACATCGGGGTTACGGGCTTTCCCTGACGAACAGGGCTTCGACGTTTACCACCAGCTGCACCTGGTCGCCCACTAAAAAACAAATCGAAAAATCATGAACGTCGGACGATTGCTCCCACACCGAAAGTGCCAGCCAGTCAAGCTCTTGCTGCTCCTCCCCGGCCATTGGCAGCGCATCTACAGCACCACAGACGTCGGGGCTCCGGGCTTTCCATGACGAACAGGGCTTCGACGTTTACCACCAGCTGGACCTGGGCACCCACTCCAAAAAAACCGAAAAATCACGAACGTCGGACGATTGCTCCCACTCCGGAAGTGCAAGCCAGTCAAGATCCTGCTGCTCCTCCCCGGTCGTTGGCAGCGCATCTACAGCACCACAGACATCGGGGCTCCGGGCTTTCCCTGACGAACAGGGCTTCGACGTTTACCACCAGCTGCACCTGGTCGCCCACTCCAAAAAAACCCCGAAAAATCACGAACATCGGACGATTGCTCCCACACTGAAAGGGCCAGCCAGTCAAGCACTTGCTGCTCCTCCCCGGCCATTGGCAGCGCATCTACAGCACCACAGACATCGGGGCTCCGGGCTTTCCCTGACGAACAGGGCTTCGACGTTTACCACCAGCTGCACCTGGGGGGCCCACTGAAAAAAACCCAAGAAAAATCACGAACGTCGGACGATTGCTCCCACACTGAAAGGGCCAGCCAGTCAAGCACTTGCTGCTCCTCCCCGGCCATTGGCAGCGCATCTACAGCACCACAGACATCGGGGCTCCGGGCTTTCCCTGACGAACAGGGCTTCGACGTTTACCACCAGCTGCACCTGGGCGCCCACTCCAAAAACACCCCGAAAAATCACGAAGATCGGACGATTGCTCCCACACCGTAAGTGCCAGCCATTCAAGCTCTTGCTGCTGCTCCCCGGCTATTGGAAATGCATCTACAGCACCACAGACATCGGGGCTCCGGGCTTTCCCTGACGAACAGGGCTTCGACGTTTACCACCTCCTGCACCTGGGCGCCCACTCCAAAAAAACCCGAAAAATCACGAATGTCGGACGATTGCTCCCACACCGAAAGTGCCAGCCAGTCAAGATCTTGCTGCTCCTCCCCGGCCATTGGCAGTGCATCTACAGCACCACAGACATCGGGGCTCCGGGCTTTTCCTGACGAACAGGGCTTCGACGTTTACCACCACCTGCACCTGGGCGCCCATTGGAGAAAAAGCCAAGAAAAATCACGAACGTTGGACGTTTGCTCCCACACCGAACGAGCCAGCAACTCAAGCTCTTGCTACTCCTCCCCGGCCATTGGCAGCGCATCTACAGCACCACAGACATCGGGGCTCTGGGCTTTCCCTGACGAACAGGGCTTCGACGTTTACCACCACCTGCAATGGTCGCACACTCCAAAAAAATCCGAAAAATCACGAATGTCGGACGATTGCTCCCACACCGAAAGTGCCAGCCACTCAAGCTCTTGCTGCTCCTCACCGGCCATTGGCAGCGCATCTACAGCACCACAGACATCGGGGCTTTCCCTGACGAACAGGGCTTCGACGTTTACCACCATCTGCACCTCGGCGCCCACTGGAAAGAAACCCATGAAAAATCACGAACGTTGGACGATTGCTCCCACACCGAAAATGCCAGCAACTCAAGCTCTTGCAGCTCATCACCGGCCATTGGCAGCCCATCTACAGCACCACAGACATCGGGGCTCCGGGCTTTCCCTGACGAATCGGGCTTCGACGTTTACCACCAGCTGCACCTGGGCACCCACTCCAAAAAAACCCGAAAAATCACGAACGTCGGACGATTGCTCCCACACCGAAAGTGCCAGCCAGTCAAGCTCTTGCTGCTCGTCCCCGGCCATTGGCAGCGCATCTACAGCACCACAGACATCGGGGCTCCGGGCTTTCCCTGACGAACAGGTCTTCGACGTTTACCACCACCTGCACCTGGGCGCCCATTGGAAAAAAACCCAAGAAAAATCACGAACGTTGGACGATTGCTCCCACACCGAAAGTGCCAGCCAGTCAAGCTCTTGCTGCTCATCACCGGCCATTGGCAGCGCATCTACAGCACCACAGACATCGGGGCTCCGGGCTTTCCCTGACGAACAGGGCTTCGACGTTTACCACCAGCTGCACCTGGGCACCCACTCCAAAAAACCCGAAAAATCACAAACGTCTGACGATTGCTCCCACACAAAAAGTGTCAGCCAGTCAAGCTCCTGCTGCTCATCACCGGCCATTGGCAGCGCATCTACAGCACCACAGACATCGGGGCTCCGGGCTTTCCCTGACGAACAGGGCTTCGACGTTTACCACCAGCTGCACCTGGGCACCCACTCCAAAAAACCCGAAAAATCACAAACGTCTGACGATTGCTCCCACACCAAAAGTGCCAGCCAGTCAATCTCTTGCTGCTCATCACCGGCCATTGGCAGCGCATCTACAGCACCACAGACATCGGGGCTCCGGGCTTTCCCTGACGAACAGGGCTTCGACGTTTACCACCATCAGCACCTGGACACCCATTGGAAAAAACCCAAGAAAAATCACGAACGTTGGACGATTGCTCCCACACCGAAAATGCCAGCAACTCAAGCTCTTGCTGCTCCTCACTGGCCATTGGCAGCGCATCTACAGCACCATAGACATCGGGGCTTTGGGCTTTCCCTGACGAACAGGGCTTCGACGTTTACCACCACCTGCACCTCGGCGCCCACTCCAAAAAAACCAGAAAAATCACGAACGTCGGACGATTGCTCCCACACCGAAAATGCTAGCCAGTCAAGCTCCTGCTGCTCCTCACTGGCCATTGGCAGCGCATCTACAGCACCACAGACATCGGGGCTCCGGGCTTTCCCTGACGAACAGGGCTTCGACGTTTACCACCAGCTGCACCTGGGGGGCCCACTGAAAAAAACCCAAGAAAAATCACGAACGTCGGACGATTGCTCCCACACTAAAAGTGCCAGCCAGTCAAGCACTTGCTGCTCCTCCCCGGCCATTGGCAGCGCATCTACAGCACCACAGACATCGGGGCTCCGGGCTTTCCCTGACGAACAGGGCTTCGACGTTTACCACCACCTGCACCTGGGCGCCCATTGGAGAAAAAGCCAAGAAAAATCACGAACGTTGGACGTTTGCTCCCACACCGAAAGAGCCAGCAACTCAAGCTCTTGCTGCTCCTCACCGGCCATTGGCAGCGCATCTACAGCACCACAGACATCGGGGCTCTGGGCTTTCCCTGACGAACAGGGCTTCGACGTTTACCACCACCTGCAATGGTCGCACACTCCAAAAAAATCCGAAAAATCACGAACGTCGGACGATTGCTCCCACACCGAAAGTGCCAGCCACTCAAGCTCTTGCTGCTCCTCACCGGCCATTGGCAGCGCATCTACAGCACCACAGACATCGGGGCTTTCCCTGACGAACAGGGCTTCGACGTTTACCACCAGCTGCACCTCGGCGCCCACTGGAAAGAAACCCATGAAAAATCACGAACGTTGGACGATTGCTCCCACACCGAAAATGCCAGCAACTCAAGCTCTTGCTGCTCATCACCGGCCATTGGCAGCGCATCTACAGCACCACAGACATCGGGGCTCCGGGCTTTCCCTGACGAATCGGGCTTCGACGTTTACCACCAGCTGCACCTGGGCACCCACTCCAAAAAAACCCGAAAAATCACGAACGTCAGACGATTGCTCCCACACCGAAAGTGCCAGCCAGTCAAGCTCTTGCTGCTCGTCCCCGGCCATTGGCAGCGCATCTACAGCACCACAGACATCGGGGCTCCGGGCTTTCCCTGACGAACAGGTCTTCGACGTTTACCACCACCTGCACCTGGGCGCCCATTGGAAAAAAACCCAAGAAAAATCACGAACGTTGGACGATTGCTCCCACACCGAAAGTGCCAGCCAGTCAAGCTCTTGCTGCTCATCACCGGCCATTGGCAGCGCATCTACAGCACCACAGACATCGGGGCTCCGGGCTTTCCCTGACGAACAGGGCTTCGACGTTTACCACCAGCTGCACCTGGGCACCCACTCCAAAAAACCCGAAAAATCACAAACGTCTGACGATTGCTCCCACACAAAAAGTGTCAGCCAGTCAAGCTCCTGCTGCTCATCACCGGCCATTGGCAGCGCATCTACAGCACCACAGACATCGGGGCTCCGGGCTTTCCCTGACGAACAGGGCTTCGACGTTTACCACCAGCTGCACCTGGGCACCCACTCCAAAAAACCCGAAAAATCACAAACGTCTGACGATTGCTCCCACACAAAAAGTGCCAGCCAGTCAATCTCTTGCTGCTCATCACCGGCCATTGGCAGCGCATCTACAGCACCACAGACATCGGGGCTCCGGGCTTTCCCTGACGAACAGGGCTTCGACGTTTACCACCAGCTGCACCTGGACACCCATTGGAAAAAACCCAAGAAAAATCACGAACGTCGGACGATTGCTCCCACACCGAAAATGCTAGCCAGTCAAGCTCCTGCTGCTCCTCACTGGCCATTGGCAGCGCATCTACAGCACCACAGACATCGGGGCTCCGGGCTTTCCCTGACGAACAGGGCTTCGACGTTTACCACCAGCTGCACCTGGGGGGCCCACTGAAAAAAACCCAAGAAAAATCACGAACGTCGGACGATTGCTCCCACACTAAAAGTGCCAGCCAGTCAAGCACTTGCTGCTCCTCCCCGGCCATTGGCAGCGCATCTACAGCACCACAGACATCGGGGCTCCGGGCTTTCCCTGACGAACAGGGCTTCGACGTTTACCACCAGCTGCACCTGGGCGCCCACTCCAAAAAAACCCGAAAAATCACGAATGTCGGACGATTGCTCCCACACCGAAAGTGCCAGCCAGTCAAGCTCTTGCTGCTCCTCACCGGCCATTGGCAGCGCATCTACAGCACCACAGACATCGGGGCTCCGGGCTTTCCCTGACAAACAGGGCTTCGACGTTTACCACCAGCTGCACCTGGTCGCACACTAAAAAAAAACCCAAAAAATCAGGAACGTCGGACGATTGCTCCCACACCGAAAGTGCCAGCAACTCAAGGTCTTGCTGCTCCTCACCGGCCATTGGCAGCGCATCTACAGCACCACAGACATCGGGGCTCCGGGCTTTCCCTGACGAACAGGGCTTCGACGTTTACCACCACCTTCACCTGGGCGCCCATTGGAAAAAAAACCCCGAAAAATCACGAACATCGGACGATTGCTCCCACACCAAAAGTGCCAGCAACGCAAGCTCTTGCTGCTCCTCACCGGCCATTGGCAGCGCATCTACAGCACCACAGACATCGGGGCTCCGGGCTTTCCCTGACGAACAGGGCTTCGACGTTTACCACCAGCTTGACCTGGGCACCCACTCCAAAAAAACCGAAAAATCATGAACGTTGGATGATTGCTCCCACACCGAAAGTGCCAGCCAATCAAGCTCCTGCTGCTCCTCCCCGGCCGTTGGCAGCGCATCTACAGCACCACAGACATCGGGGCTCCGGGCTTTCCCTGACGAACAGGGCTTCGACGTTTACCACCAGCTGCACCTGGGCGCCCACTCCAAAAAAACCCCGAAAAATCACAAAGATCGGACGATTGCTCCCACACCGTAAGTGCCAGCCAGTCAAGCTCTTGCTGCTGCTCCCCAGCCATTGGCAGTGCATCTACAGCACCACAGACATCGGGGCTCCGGGCTTTCCCTGACGAACAGGGCTTCGACGTTTACCACCACCTGCACCTGGGCGCCCATTGGAGAAAAAGCCAAGAAAAACCATGAACGTTGGACGATTGCTCCCACACCGAAAGTGCCAGCAACTCAAGCTCTTGCTGCTCCTCACCGGCCATTGGCAGCGCATCTACAGCACCACAGACATCGGGGCTCCGGGCTTTCCCTGACGAACAGGGCTTCGACGTTTACCACCACCTGCACCTGGTCGTCCACTCCAAAACAACCCCGAAAAATCATGAACGTCGGACGATTGCTCCCACACCGAAAGTGCCAGCCAGTCAAGCTCTTGCTGCTCCTCACCGGCCATTGGCAGCGCATCTACAGCACCACAGACATCGGGGCTCCGGGCTTTCCCTGACGAACAGGGCTTCGACGTTGACCACCCGCTACACCTGGGTGCCCACTCCAAAAAAACCCCGAAAAATCACGAACATGGGACGATTGCTCCCACACCGAAGGTTGCAGCCAGTCAAGCTCTTGCTGCTGCTCCCCGGCCATTGGCAGCGCATCTACAACACCACAGACATCGGGGCTCCGGGCTTTCCCTGTCGAACAGGGCTTCGACGTTTACCACCATCTGCGCCTGGGCGCCCACTAAAAAAAAACCCGAAAAATCACGAACGTTGGACGATTGCTCCCACACCGAAAG
This sequence comes from Chlamydotis macqueenii, assembly GCF_036417535.1. NCBI lineage: Eukaryota > Metazoa > Chordata > Aves > Otidiformes > Otididae > Chlamydotis > Chlamydotis macqueenii. The sequence goes on along the minus strand of NC_141592.1, from coordinate 29,648,616 downwards.
TGCCAGCCAGTCAAGCTCTTGCTGCTCGTCCCCGGCCATTGGCAGCGCATCTACAGCACCACAGACATCGGGGCTCCGGGCTTTCCCTGACGAACAGGGCTTCGACGTTTACCACCACCTGCACCTGGGCACCCAAAAAAAAAAAAACCAAGAAAAATCACGAACGTCGGACGATTGCTCCCACACCGAAAATGCCAGCAACTCAAGCTCTTGCTGCTCATCACCGGCCATTGGCAGCCCATCTACAGCACCACAGACATCGGGGCTCCGGGCTTTCCCGGACGAACAGGGCTTCGACGTTTACCACCAGCTGCACCTGGGGGGCCCACTGAAAAAAAACCCGAAAAATCATGAACGTCGGACGATTGCTCCCACACCGAAAGTGCCAGCCAGTCAAGCTCTTGCTGCTCATCACCGGCCATTGGCAGCCCATCTACAGCACCACAGACATCGGGGCTCCGGGCTTTCCCTGACGAACAGGGCTTCGACGTTTACCACCAGCTGCACCTGGGGGGCCCACTGAAAAAAACCCCAAAAAATCACGAACGTCGGACGATTGCTCCCACACCGAAAGTTGAGGCCAGTCAAGCACTTGCTGCTCCTCCCCGGCCATTGGCAGCGCATCTACAGCACCACAGACACCGGGGCACCGGGCTTTCCCTGACGAATCGGGCTTCAACGTTTTCCACCACCTGCACCTGGGCGCCCATTGGAAAAAAACCCAAGAAAAATTACGAACGTCGGACGATTGCTCCCACACCGAAAGTGCCAGCCAGTCAAGCTCTTGCTGCTCCTCCCCGGCCATTGGCAGCGCATCTACAGCACCACAGACATCGGGGCTCCGGGCTTTCCCTGACGAACAGGGCTTCGACGTTTACCACCAGCTGGACCTGGGCGCCCACTCCAAAAAACCCTAAAAATCACGAACGTCGGACGATTGCTCCCACACCGAAAGTGCCAGCCAGTCAAGCTCCTGCTACTCCTCCCCGGCCGTTGGCAGCGCATCTACAGCACCACAGACATCGGGGCTCCGGGCTTTCCCTGACGAACAGGGCTTCGACGTTTACCACCTCCTGCACCTGGGCGCCCATTGGAAAAAAACCCAAGAAAAATCACAAACGTTGGACGATTGCTCCCACACCGAAAGTGCCAGCCAGTCAAGCTCCTGCTGCTCCTCACCGGCCATTGGCAGCGCATCTACAGCACCACAGACATCGGGGCTCCGGGCTTTCCCTGACGAACAGGGCTTCGACGTTTGCCACCAGCTGCACCTGGGGGGCCCACTCGAAAAAAACCCGAAAAATCACGAACGTCGGTCGATTGCTCCCACACAAAAAGTGCCAGCCAGTCAAGTTCCTGCTGCTCCTCCCCGGCCATTGGCAGCGCATCTACAGCACCACAGACATCGGGGCTCCGGGCTTTCCCTGACGAACAGGGCTTCGACGTTTACCACTACCTGCACCTGGGCGCCCATTGGAAAAAAACCCAAGAAAAATCACGAACGTTGAACGATTGCTCCTACACCGAAAGTGCCAGCAACTCAAGCTCTTGCTGCTCCTCACCGGCCATTGGCAGCCCATCTACAGCACCACAGACATCGGGGCTCCGGGCTTTCCCTGTCGAACAGGGCTTCGACGTTTACCACCAGCTGCGCCTGGTCGCCCATTCCAAAAAATCCCGAAAAATCACGAACATCGGACAATTGCTCCCACACAAAAAGTGCCAGCCCGTCAAGCTCCTGCTGCTCCTCAGCGGCCATTGGCAGCGCATCTACAGCACCACAGACATCGGGGCTCCGGGCTTTCCCTGACGAACAGGGCTTCGACGTTTACCACCACCTGCACCTGGGCGCCCACTTTAAAAAAAACCCGAAAAATCACGAACGTCGGACGATTGCTCCCACACAAAAAGTGCCAGCCAGTCAAGCTCCTGCTGCTCCTCCCCGGCCATTGGCAACGCATCTACAGCACCACAGACATCGGGGCTACGGGCTTTCCCTGACGAACAGGGCTTCGACGTTTACCACCAGCTGCACCTGGTCGCCCACTAAAAAACAAATCGAAAAATCATGAATGTCAGACGATTGCTCCCACACCGAAAGTGCCAGCCAGTCAAGCTCTTGCTGCTCATCACCGGCCATTGGCAGCGCATCTACAGCACCACAGACGTCGGGGCTCCGGGCTTTCCATGACGAACAGGGCTTCGACGTTTACCACCAGCTGGACCTGGGCGCCCACTCCAAAAAAACCGAAAAATCACGAACGTCGGACGATTGCTCCCACTCCGAAAGTGCAAGCCAGCCAAGCTCCTGCTGCTCCTCCCCGGTCGTTGGCAGCGCATCTACAGCACCACAGACATCGGGGCTCCGGGCTTTCCCTGACGAACAGGGCTTCGACGTTTACCACCAGCTGCACCTGGACGCCCACTCCAAAAAAACCCGAAAAATCACAAACGTCTGACGATTGCTCCCACACAAAAAGTGCCAGCCAGTCAAGCTCCTGCTGCTCCTCCCCGGCCATTGGCAGCGCATTTACAGCACCACAGACATCGGGGCTCCGGGCTTTCCCTGACGAACAGGGCTTCGACGTTTACCACCAGCTGCACCTGGGCGCCCACTAAAAAAAAACCCCGAAAAATCATGAAGGTCGGACGATTGCTCCCACACCGAAAGTGCCAGACAGTCAAGCTCCTGCTGCTGCTCCCCGGCCATTGGCAGCGCATCTACAGCACCACAGACATCGGGGCTCCGGGCTTTCCCTGACGAACAGGGCTTCGACCTTTACCACCACCTGCACCTGGGGGGCCCACTCGAATAAACCCGAAAAATCAAGAACGTCGGTCGATTGCTCCCACACAAAAAGTGCCAGCCAGTCAAGCTCCTGCTGCTCCTCCCCGGCCATTGGCAGCGCATCTACAGCACCACAGACATCGGGGCTCCGGGCTTTCCCTGACGAACAGGGCTTCGACGTTTACCACCAGCTGCACCTGGGCGCCCACTCCAAAAAAACCCCGAAAAATCACGAACATCGGACGATTGCTCCCACACCGAAAGTGCCAGCCAGTCAAGCTCCTGCTGCTCCTCCCCGGCCATTGGCAGCGCATCTACAGCACCACAGACATCGGGGCTCCGGGCTTTCCCTGACGAACAGGGCTTCGACGTTTACCACCAGCTGCACCTGGGCGCTCACTCCAAAAAACCCCCAAAAAATCACGAACGTCGGACGATTGCTCCCACACAAAAAGTGCCAGCCAGTCAAGATCCTGCTGCTCCTCACCGGCCATTGGCAGTGCATCTACAGCACCACAGACATCGGCGCTCCGGGCTTTCCCTGTCGAACAGGGCTTCGACGTTTACCACCAGCTGCGCCTGGGCGCCCACTAAAAAAAAACCCAAAAGATCACGAACGTTGGACGATTGCTCCCACACCGAAAGTGCCAGCAACTCAAGCTCTTGCTGCTCCACCCCGGCCATTGGCAGCGCATCTACAGCACCACAGAGGTCGGGGCTCCGGGCTTTCCCTGACGAACAGGGCTTCAACGTTTACCACCAGCTGCACCTGGGCGCCCACTCCAAAAAAACCCGAAAAATCACGAATGTCGGACGATTGCTCCCACACCGAAAGTGCCAGCCAGTCAAGCTCTTGCTGCTCCTCACCGGCCATTGGCAGCGCATCTACAGCACCACAGACATCGGGGCTCCGGGCTTTCCCTGACAAACAGGGCTTCGACGTTTACCACCAGCTGCACCTGGTCGCACACTAAAAAAAAACCCAAAAAATCAGGAACGTCGGACGATTGCTCCCACACCGAAAGTGCCAGCAACTCAAGGTCTTGCTGCTCCTCACCGGCCATTGGCAGCGCATCTACAGCACCACAGACATCGGGGCTCCGGGCTTTCCCTGACGAACAGGGCTTCGACGTTTACCACCACCTTCACCTGGGCGCCCATTGGAAAAAAAACCCCGAAAAATCACGAACATCGGACGATTGCTCCCACACCAAAAGTGCCAGCAACGCAAGCTCTTGCTGCTCCTCACCGGCCATTGGCAGCGCATCTACAGCACCACAGACATCGGGGCTCCGGGCTTTCCCTGACGAACAGGGCTTCGACGTTTACCACCAGCTTGACCTGGGCACCCACTCCAAAAAAACCGAAAAATCATGAACGTTGGATGATTGCTCCCACACCGAAAGTGCCAGCCAATCAAGCTCCTGCTGCTCCTCCCCGGCCGTTGGCAGCGCATCTACAGCACCACAGACATCGGGGCTCCGGGCTTTCCCTGACGAACAGGGCTTCGACGTTTACCACCAGCTGCACCTGGGCGCCCACTCCAAAAAAACCCCGAAAAATCACAAAGATCGGACGATTGCTCCCACACCGTAAGTGCCAGCCAGTCAAGCTCTTGCTGCTGCTCCCCAGCCATTGGCAGTGCATCTACAGCACCACAGACATCGGGGCTCCGGGCTTTCCCTGACGAACAGGGCTTCGACGTTTACCACCACCTGCACCTGGGCGCCCATTGGAGAAAAAGCCAAGAAAAACCATGAACGTTGGACGATTGCTCCCACACCGAAAGTGCCAGCAACTCAAGCTCTTGCTGCTCCTCACCGGCCATTGGCAGCGCATCTACAGCACCACAGACATCGGGGCTCCGGGCTTTCCCTGACGAACAGGGCTTCGACGTTTACCACCACCTGCACCTGGTCGTCCACTCCAAAACAACCCCGAAAAATCATGAACGTCGGACGATTGCTCCCACACCGAAAGTGCCAGCCAGTCAAGCTCTTGCTGCTCCTCACCGGCCATTGGCAGCGCATCTACAGCACCACAGACATCGGGGCTCCGGGCTTTCCCTGACGAACAGGGCTTCGACGTTGACCACCCGCTACACCTGGGTGCCCACTCCAAAAAAAACCCGAAAAATCACGAACATGGGACGATTGCTCCCACACCGAAGGTTGCAGCCAGTCAAGCTCTTGCTGCTGCTCCCCGGCCATTGGCAGCGCATCTACAACACCACAGACATCGGGGCTCCGGGCTTTCCCTGTCGAACAGGGCTTCGACGTTTACCACCATCTGCGCCTGGGCGCCCACTAAAAAAAAACCCGAAAAATCACGAACGTTGGACGATTGCTCCCACACCGAAAGTGCCAGCCAGTCAAGCTCTTGCTGCTCGTCCCCGGCCATTGGCAGCGCATCTACAGCACCACAGACATCGGGGCTCCGGGCTTTCCCTGACGAACAGGGCTTCGACGTTTACCACCACCTGCACCTGGGCACCCAAAAAAAAAAAAACCAAGAAAAATCACGAACGTCGGACGATTGCTCCCACACCGAAAATGCCAGCAACTCAAGCTCTTGCTGCTCATCACCGGCCATTGGCAGCCCATCTACAGCACCACAGACATCGGGGCTCCGGGCTTTCCCGGACGAACAGGGCTTCGACGTTTACCACCAGCTGCACCTGGGGGGCCCACTGAAAAAAAACCCGAAAAATCATGAACGTCGGACGATTGCTCCCACACCGAAAGTGCCAGCCAGTCAAGCTCTTGCTGCTCATCACCGGCCATTGGCAGCCCATCTACAGCACCACAGACATCGGGGCTCCGGGCTTTCCCTGACGAACAGGGCTTCGACGTTTACCACCAGCTGCACCTGGGGGGCCCACTGAAAAAAACCCCAAAAAATCACGAACGTCGGACGATTGCTCCCACACCGAAAGTTGAGGCCAGTCAAGCACTTGCTGCTCCTCCCCGGCCATTGGCAGCGCATCTACAGCACCACAGACACCGGGGCACCGGGCTTTCCCTGACGAATCGGGCTTCAACGTTTTCCACCACCTGCACCTGGGCGCCCATTGGAAAAAAACCCAAGAAAAATTACGAACGTCGGACGATTGCTCCCACACCGAAAGTGCCAGCCAGTCAAGCTCTTGCTGCTCCTCACCGGCCATTGGCAGCCCATCTACAGCACCACAGACATCGGGGCTCCGGGCTTTCCCTGACGAACAGGGCTTCGACGTTTACCACCAGCTGCACCTGGGCGCCCACTCCAAAAAAACCCGAAAAATCACGAACGTCGGACGATTGCTCCCACACCGAAAGTGCCAGCCAGTCAAGCTCTTGCTGCTCCTCCCCGGCCATTGGCAGCGCATCTACAGCACCACAGACATCGGGGCTCCGGGCTTTCCCTGACGAACAGGGCTTCGACGTTTACCACCAGCTGGACCTGGGCGCCCACTCCAAAAAACCCTAAAAATCACGAACGTCGGACGATTGCTCCCACACCGAAAGTGCCAGCCAGTCAAGCTCCTGCTACTCCTCCCCGGCCGTTGGCAGCGCATCTACAGCACCACAGACATCGGGGCTCCGGGCTTTCCCTGACGAACAGGGCTTCGACGTTTACCACCTCCTGCACCTGGGCGCCCATTGGAAAAAAACCCAAGAAAAATCACAAACGTTGGACGATTGCTCCCACACCGAAAGTGCCAGCCAGTCAAGCTCCTGCTGCTCCTCACCGGCCATTGGCAGCGCATCTACAGCACCACAGACATCGGGGCTCCGGGCTTTCCCTGACGAACAGGGCTTCGACGTTTGCCACCAGCTGCACCTGGGGGGCCCACTCGAAAAAAACCCGAAAAATCACGAACGTCGGTCGATTGCTCCCACACAAAAAGTGCCAGCCAGTCAAGTTCCTGCTGCTCCTCCCCGGCCATTGGCAGCGCATCTACAGCACCACAGACATCGGGGCTCCGGGCTTTCCCTGACGAACAGGGCTTCGACGTTTACCACTACCTGCACCTGGGCGCCCATTGGAAAAAAACCCAAGAAAAATCACGAACGTTGAACGATTGCTCCTACACCGAAAGTGCCAGCAACTCAAGCTCTTGCTGCTCCTCACCGGCCATTGGCAGCCCATCTACAGCACCACAGACATCGGGGCTCCGGGCTTTCCCTGTCGAACAGGGCTTCGACGTTTACCACCAGCTGCGCCTGGTCGCCCATTCCAAAAAATCCCGAAAAATCACGAACATCGGACAATTGCTCCCACACAAAAAGTGCCAGCCCGTCAAGCTCCTGCTGCTCCTCAGCGGCCATTGGCAGCGCATCTACAGCACCACAGACATCGGGGCTCCGGGCTTTCCCTGACGAACAGGGCTTCGACGTTTACCACCACCTGCACCTGGGCGCCCACTTTAAAAAAAACCCGAAAAATCACGAACGTCGGACGATTGCTCCCACACAAAAAGTGCCAGCCAGTCAAGCTCCTGCTGCTCCTCCCCGGCCATTGGCAACGCATCTACAGCACCACAGACATCGGGGCTACGGGCTTTCCCTGACGAACAGGGCTTCGACGTTTACCACCAGCTGCACCTGGTCGCCCACTAAAAAACAAATCGAAAAATCATGAATGTCAGACGATTGCTCCCACACCGAAAGTGCCAGCCAGTCAAGCTCTTGCTGCTCATCACCGGCCATTGGCAGCGCATCTACAGCACCACAGACGTCGGGGCTCCGGGCTTTCCATGACGAACAGGGCTTCGACGTTTACCACCAGCTGGACCTGGGCGCCCACTCCAAAAAAACCGAAAAATCACGAACGTCGGACGATTGCTCCCACTCCGAAAGTGCAAGCCAGCCAAGCTCCTGCTGCTCCTCCCCGGTCGTTGGCAGCGCATCTACAGCACCACAGACATCGGGGCTCCGGGCTTTCCCTGACGAACAGGGCTTCGACGTTTACCACCAGCTGCACCTGGACGCCCACTCCAAAAAAACCCGAAAAATCACAAACGTCTGACGATTGCTCCCACACAAAAAGTGCCAGCCAGTCAAGCTCCTGCTGCTCCTCCCCGGCCATTGGCAGCGCATTTACAGCACCACAGACATCGGGGCTCCGGTCTTTCCGTGACGAACAGGGCTTCGACGTTTATCACCAGCTGCACCTGGGCGCCCACTAAAAAAAAACCCCGAAAAATCATGAAGGTCGGACGATTGCTCCCACACCGAAAGTGCCAGACAGTCAAGCTCCTGCTGCTGCTCCCCGGCCATTGGCAGCGCATCTACAGCACCACAGACATCGGGGCTCCGGGCTTTCCCTGACGAACAGGGCTTCGACCTTTACCACCACCTGCACCTGGGGGGCCCACTCGAATAAACCCGAAAAATCAAGAACGTCGGTCGATTGCTCCCACACAAAAAGTGCCAGCCAGTCAAGCTCCTGCTGCTCCTCCCCGGCCATTGGCAGCGCATCTACAGCACCACAGACATCGGGGCTCCGGGCTTTCCCTGACGAACAGGGCTTCGACGTTTACCACCAGCTGCACCTGGGCGCCCACTCCAAAAAAACCCCGAAAAATCACGAACATCGGACGATTGCTCCCACACCGAAAGTGCCAGCCAGTCAAGCTCCTGCTGCTCCTCCCCGGCCATTGGCAGCGCATCTACAGCACCACAGACATCGGGGCTCCGGGCTTTCCCTGACGAACAGGGCTTCGACGTTTACCACCAGCTGCACCTGGGCGCTCACTCCAAAAAACCCCCAAAAAATCACGAACGTCGGACGATTGCTCCCACACAAAAAGTGCCAGCCAGTCAAGATCCTGCTGCTCCTCACCGGCCATTGGCAGTGCATCTACAGCACCACAGACATCGGCGCTCCGGGCTTTCCCTGTCGAACAGGGCTTCGACGTTTACCACCAGCTGCGCCTGGGCGCCCACTAAAAAAAAACCCAAAAGATCACGAACGTTGGACGATTGCTCCCACACCGAAAGTGCCAGCAACTCAAGCTCTTGCTGCTCCACCCCGGCCATTGGCAGCGCATCTACAGCACCACAGAGGTCGGGGCTCCGGGCTTTCCCTGACGAACAGGGCTTCAACGTTTACCACCAGCTGCACCTGGGCGCCCACTCCAAAAAAACCCGAAAAATCACGAATGTCGGACGATTGCTCCCACACCGAAAGTGCCAGCCAGTCAAGCTCTTGCTGCTCCTCACCGGCCATTGGCAGCGCATCTACAGCACCACAGACATCGGGGCTCCGGGCTTTCCCTGACAAACAGGGCTTCGACGTTTACCACCAGCTGCACCTGGTCGCACACTAAAAAAAAACCCAAAAAATCAGGAACGTCGGACGATTGCTCCCACACCGAAAGTGCCAGCAACTCAAGGTCTTGCTGCTCCTCACCGGCCATTGGCAGCGCATCTACAGCACCACAGACATCGGGGCTCCGGGCTTTCCCTGACGAACAGGGCTTCGACGTTTACCACCACCTTCACCTGGGCGCCCATTGGAAAAAAAACCCCGAAAAATCACGAACATCGGACGATTGCTCCCACACCAAAAGTGCCAGCAACGCAAGCTCTTGCTGCTCCTCACCGGCCATTGGCAGCGCATCTACAGCACCACAGACATCGGGGCTCCGGGCTTTCCCTGACGAACAGGGCTTCGACGTTTACCACCAGCTTGACCTGGGCACCCACTCCAAAAAAACCGAAAAATCATGAACGTTGGATGATTGCTCCCACACCGAAAGTGCCAGCCAATCAAGCTCCTGCTGCTCCTCCCCGGCCGTTGGCAGCGCATCTACAGCACCACAGACATCGGGGCTCCGGGCTTTCCCTGACGAACAGGGCTTCGACGTTTACCACCAGCTGCACCTGGGCGCCCACTCCAAAAAAACCCCGAAAAATCACAAAGATCGGACGATTGCTCCCACACCGTAAGTGCCAGCCAGTCAAGCTCTTGCTGCTGCTCCCCAGCCATTGGCAGTGCATCTACAGCACCACAGACATCGGGGCTCCGGGCTTTCCCTGACGAACAGGGCTTCGACGTTTACCACCACCTGCACCTGGGCGCCCATTGGAGAAAAAGCCAAGAAAAACCATGAACGTTGGACGATTGCTCCCACACCGAAAGTGCCAGCAACTCAAGCTCTTGCTGCTCCTCACCGGCCATTGGCAGCGCATCTACAGCACCACAGACATCGGGGCTCCGGGCTTTCCCTGACGAACAGGGCTTCGACGTTTACCACCACCTGCACCTGGTCGTCCACTCCAAAACAACCCCGAAAAATCATGAACGTCGGACGATTGCTCCCACACCGAAAGTGCCAGCCAGTCAAGCTCTTGCTGCTCCTCACCGGCCATTGGCAGCGCATCTACAGCACCACAGACATCGGGGCTCCGGGCTTTCCCTGACGAACAGGGCTTCGACGTTGACCACCCGCTACACCTGGGTGCCCACTCCAAAAAAACCCCGAAAAATCACGAACATGGGACGATTGCTCCCACACCGAAGGTTGCAGCCAGTCAAGCTCTTGCTGCTGCTCCCCGGCCATTGGCAGCGCATCTACAACACCACAGACATCGGGGCTCCGGGCTTTCCCTGTCGAACAGGGCTTCGACGTTTACCACCATCTGCGCCTGGGCGCCCACTAAAAAAAAACCCGAAAAATCACGAACGTTGGACGATTGCTCCCACACCGAAAGTGCCAGCCAGTCAAGCTCTTGCTGCTCGTCCCCGGCCATTGGCAGCGCATCTACAGCACCACAGACATCGGGGCTCCGGGCTTTCCCTGACGAACAGGGCTTCGACGTTTACCACCACCTGCACCTGGGCACCCAAAAAAAAAAAAACCAAGAAAAATCACGAACGTCGGACGATTGCTCCCACACCGAAAATGCCAGCAACTCAAGCTCTTGCTGCTCATCACCGGCCATTGGCAGCCCATCTACAGCACCACAGACATCGGGGCTCCGGGCTTTCCCGGACGAACAGGGCTTCGACGTTTACCACCAGCTGCACCTGGGGGGCCCACTGAAAAAAAACCCGAAAAATCATGAACGTCGGACGATTGCTCCCACACCGAAAGTGCCAGCCAGTCAAGCTCTTGCTGCTCATCACCGGCCATTGGCAGCCCATCTACAGCACCACAGACATCGGGGCTCCGGGCTTTCCCTGACGAACAGGGCTTCGACGTTTACCACCAGCTGCACCTGGGGGGCCCACTGAAAAAAACCCCAAAAAATCACGAACGTCGGACGATTGCTCCCACACCGAAAGTTGAGGCCAGTCAAGCACTTGCTGCTCCTCCCCGGCCATTGGCAGCGCATCTACAGCACCACAGACACCGGGGCACCGGGCTTTCCCTGACGAATCGGGCTTCAACGTTTTCCACCACCTGCACCTGGGCGCCCATTGGAAAAAAACCCAAGAAAAATTACGAACGTCGGACGATTGCTCCCACACCGAAAGTGCCAGCCAGTCAAGCTCTTGCTGCTCCTCACCGGCCATTGGCAGCCCATCTACAGCACCACAGACATCGGGGCTCCGGGCTTTCCCTGACGAACAGGGCTTCGACGTTTACCACCAGCTGCACCTGGGCGCCCACTCCAAAAAAACCCGAAAAATCACGAACGTCGGACGATTGCTCCCACACCGAAAGTGCCAGCCAGTCAAGCTCTTGCTGCTCCTCCCCGGCCATTGGCAGCGCATCTACAGCACCACAGACATCGGGGCTCCGGGCTTTCCCTGACGAACAGGGCTTCGACGTTTACCACCAGCTGGACCTGGGCGCCCACTCCAAAAAACCCTAAAAATCACGAACGTCGGACGATTGCTCCCACACCGAAAGTGCCAGCCAGTCAAGCTCCTGCTACTCCTCCCCGGCCGTTGGCAGCGCATCTACAGCACCACAGACATCGGGGCTCCGGGCTTTCCCTGACGAACAGGGCTTCGACGTTTACCACCTCCTGCACCTGGGCGCCCATTGGAAAAAAACCCAAGAAAAATCACAAACGTTGGACGATTGCTCCCACACCGAAAGTGCCAGCCAGTCAAGCTCCTGCTGCTCCTCACCGGCCATTGGCAGCGCATCTACAGCACCACAGACATCGGGGCTCCGGGCTTTCCCTGACGAACAGGGCTTCGACGTTTGCCACCAGCTGCACCTGGGGGGCCCACTCGAAAAAAACCCGAAAAATCACGAACGTCGGTCGATTGCTCCCACACAAAAAGTGCCAGCCAGTCAAGTTCCTGCTGCTCCTCCCCGGCCATTGGCAGCGCATCTACAGCACCACAGACATCGGGGCTCCGGGCTTTCCCTGACGAACAGGGCTTCGACGTTTACCACTACCTGCACCTGGGCGCCCATTGGAAAAAAACCCAAGAAAAATCACGAACGTTGAACGATTGCTCCTACACCGAAAGTGCCAGCAACTCAAGCTCTTGCTGCTCCTCACCGGCCATTGGCAGCCCATCTACAGCACCACAGACATCGGGGCTCCGGGCTTTCCCTGTCGAACAGGGCTTCGACGTTTACCACCAGCTGCGCCTGGTCGCCCATTCCAAAAAATCCCGAAAAATCACGAACATCGGACAATTGCTCCCACACAAAAAGTGCCAGCCCGTCAAGCTCCTGCTGCTCCTCAGCGGCCATTGGCAGCGCATCTACAGCACCACAGACATCGGGGCTCCGGGCTTTCCCTGACGAACAGGGCTTCGACGTTTACCACCACCTGCACCTGGGCGCCCACTTTAAAAAAAACCCGAAAAATCACGAACGTCGGACGATTGCTCCCACACAAAAAGTGCCAGCCAGTCAAGCTCCTGCTGCTCCTCCCCGGCCATTGGCAACGCATCTACAGCACCACAGACATCGGGGCTACGGGCTTTCCCTGACGAACAGGGCTTCGACGTTTACCACCAGCTGCACCTGGTCGCCCACTAAAAAACAAATCGAAAAATCATGAATGTCAGACGATTGCTCCCACACCGAAAGTGCCAGCCAGTCAAGCTCTTGCTGCTCATCACCGGCCATTGGCAGCGCATCTACAGCACCACAGACGTCGGGGCTCCGGGCTTTCCATGACGAACAGGGCTTCGACGTTTACCACCAGCTGGACCTGGGCGCCCACTCCAAAAAAACCGAAAAATCACGAACGTCGGACGATTGCTCCCACTCCGAAAGTGCAAGCCAGCCAAGCTCCTGCTGCTCCTCCCCGGTCGTTGGCAGCGCATCTACAGCACCACAGACATCGGGGCTCCGGGCTTTCCCTGACGAACAGGGCTTCGACGTTTACCACCAGCTGCACCTGGACGCCCACTCCAAAAAAACCCGAAAAATCACAAACGTCTGACGATTGCTCCCACACAAAAAGTGCCAGCCAGTCAAGCTCCTGCTGCTCCTCCCCGGCCATTGGCAGCGCATTTACAGCACCACAGACATCGGGGCTCCGGTCTTTCCGTGACGAACAGGGCTTCGACGTTTATCACCAGCTGCACCTGGGCGCCCACTAAAAAAAAACCCCGAAAAATCATGAAGGTCGGACGATTGCTCCCACACCGAAAGTGCCAGACAGTCAAGCTCCTGCTGCTGCTCCCCGGCCATTGGCAGCGCATCTACAGCACCACAGACATCGGGGCTCCGGGCTTTCCCTGACGAACAGGGCTTCGACCTTTACCACCACCTGCACCTGGGGGGCCCACTCGAATAAACCCGAAAAATCAAGAACGTCGGTCGATTGCTCCCACACAAAAAGTGCCAGCCAGTCAAGCTCCTGCTGCTCCTCCCCGGCCATTGGCAGCGCATCTACAGCACCACAGACATCGGGGCTCCGGGCTTTCCCTGACGAACAGGGCTTCGACGTTTACCACCAGCTGCACCTGGGCGCCCACTCCAAAAAAACCCCGAAAAATCACGAACATCGGACGATTGCTCCCACACCGAAAGTGCCAGCCAGTCAAGCTCCTGCTGCTCCTCCCCGGCCATTGGCAGCGCATCTACAGCACCACAGACATCGGGGCTCCGGGCTTTCCCTGACGAACAGGGCTTCGACGTTTACCACCAGCTGCACCTGGGCGCTCACTCCAAAAAACCCCCAAAAAATCACGAACGTCGGACGATTGCTCCCACACAAAAAGTGCCAGCCAGTCAAGATCCTGCTGCTCCTCACCGGCCATTGGCAGTGCATCTACAGCACCACAGACATCGGCGCTCCGGGCTTTCCCTGTCGAACAGGGCTTCGACGTTTACCACCAGCTGCGCCTGGGCGCCCACTAAAAAAAAACCCAAAAGATCACGAACGTTGGACGATTGCTCCCACACCGAAAGTGCCAGCAACTCAAGCTCTTGCTGCTCCACCCCGGCCATTGGCAGCGCATCTACAGCACCACAGAGGTCGGGGCTCCGGGCTTTCCATGACGAACAGGGCTCCGACGTTTACCACCAGCTGGACCTGGGCGCCAACTCCAAAAAAAATTGAAAAATCACGAACGTTGGACGATTGCTCCCACACAAAAAGTGCCAGCCAGTCAAGCTCCTGCTGCTCCTCCCCGGTCGTTGGCAGCGCATCTACAGCACCACAGACATCGGGGCTCCGGGCTTTCCCTGACGAACAGGGCTTCGACGTTTACCACCAGCTGCACCTGGGCGCCCACTCCAAAAAAACCCCGAAAAATCACGAAGATCGGACGATTGCTCCGACACCGAAAGTGCCAGCCAGTCAAGCTCTTGCTGCTCATCACCGGCCATTGGCAGCCCATGTACAGCACCACAGACATCGGGGCTCCGGGCTTTCCCTGACGAACAGGGCTTCGACGTTTACCACCAGCTGCACCTGGGCGCCCATTGGAAAAAAACCCAAGAAAAATCACGAACGTTGGACGATTGCTCCCACACCGAAAGTGCCAGCAACTCAAGCTCTTGCTGCTCCTCCCCAGCCATTGGCAGCGCATCTACAGCACCACAGACATCGGGGCTCCGGGCTTTCCCTGACGAACAGGGCTTCGACGTTTACCACCAGCTGCACCTGGGGGGCCCACTGAAAAAAACCCCGAAAAATCATGAACGTTGGACGATTGCACCCACACCGAACGTGCCAGCCTGTCAAGCTCTTGCTGCTCCTCACCGGCCATTGGCAGCGCATCTACAGCACCACAGACATCGGGGCTCCGGGCTTTCCCTGTCGAACAGGGCTTCGACGTTTACCACCAGCTGCGCCTGGGTGCCCACTAAAAAAAAACCCAAAAAATCACGAACGTTGGACGATTGCTCCCACACCGAAAGTGCCAGCAACTCAAGCTCTTGCTGCTCCTCCCCGGCCATTGGCAGCGCATCTACAGCACCACAGACATCGGGGCTCCGGGCTTTCCCTGACGAACAGGGCTTCGACGTTTACCACCACCTGCACCTGGGTGCCCACTCCAAAAAAACCAGAAAAATCACGAACGTCGGACGATTGCTCCCACACCGAAAGTGCCAGCCAGTCAAGCTCCTGCTGCTCCTCACTGGCCATTGGCAGCGCATCTACAGCACCACAGACATCGGGGCTCCGGGCTTTCCCTGACGAACAGGGCTTCGACGTTTACCACCAGCTGCACCTGGGGGTCCCACTGAAAAAAACCCAAGAAAAATCACGAACGTCGGACGATTGCTCCCACACTGAAAGTGCCAGCCAGTCAAGCACTTGCTGCTCCTCCCCGGCCATTGGCAGCGCATCTACAGCACCACAGACATCGGGGCTCCGGGCTTTCCCTGACGAACAGGGCTTCGACGTTTACCACCAGCTGCACCTGGGCGCCCACTCCAAAAAAACCCGAAAAATCACGAATGTCGGACGATTGCTCCCACTCCGAAAGTGCCAGCCAGTCAAGCTCTTGCTGCTCCTCAGCGGCCATGGGCAGCGCATCAACAGCACCACAGACATCAAGGCTCTGGGCTTTCCCTGACGAACAGGGCTTTGACGTTTACCACCAGCTGCGCCTGGGCGCCCACTAAAGAAAACCCCGAAAAATCGTGAACGTCGGACGATTGCTCCCACACCAAAAGTGCCAGCCAGTCAAGCTCTTGCTGCTCCTCCCTGGCCATTGGCAGCGCATCTACAGCACCACAGGCATCGGGGCTCCGGGCTTTCCCTGACGAACAGGGCTTCGACGTTTACCACCAGCTGCACCTGCGGGGCCCACTGAAACATACCCTGAAAAATCATGAAGGTCGGACGATTGATCCCACACCAGAAGTGCCAGCCAGTCAAGCTCTTGCTGCTCATCACCGATCATTGGCAGCGCATCTACAGCACCACAGACATCGGGGCTCCTGGCTTTCCCTGACGAACAGGTCTTCGACATTTACCACCAGCTTCACCTGGGCGCCCACTCCAAAAAAACTCCGAAACATCACGAACGTCGGACGATTGCTCCCACACCGAAAGTGCCAGCCAGTCAAGCTCTTGCTGCTCATCTCCGGCCATTGGCAGCGCATCTACAGCACCACAGACATGGGGGCTCCGGGCTTTCCCTGACGAACAGGGCTTCGACGTTTACCACCAGCTGCACCTGGGCGCCCATTGGAAAAAAACCCAAGAAAAATCACGAACGTTGGACGATTGCTCCCGCACCGAAAGTGCCAGCCAGTCAAGCTCTTCCTGCTCCTCACCGGCCATTGGCAGCGCATCTACAGCACCACAGACATCGGGGCTCCGGGCTTTCCCTGACGAACAGGGCTTCGACGTTTACCACCAGCTGCACCTGGGGAGCGCACTGAAAAAAACCCCGAAAATCATGAACGTCGGACGATTGCTCCCACACCAAAAGTGCCAGCCAGTCAAGCTCTTGCTGCTCCTCCCTGGCCATTGGCAGCGCATCTACAGCACCACAGACATCAGGGCTCCGGGCTTTCCCTGACGAACAGGGCTTCGATGTTTACCACCAGCTGCACCTGGGCACCCACTCCAAAAAAACCCCGAAAAATCACGAACGTCTGACGATTGCTCCCACACAAAAAGTGTCAGCCAGTCAAGCTCCTGCTGCTCCTCAGCGGCCATTGGCAGCGCATCTACAGCACCACAGACATCGGGGCTCCGGGCTTTCCCTGACGAACAGGGCTTCGACGTTTACCACCACCTGCACCTGGGCGCCCATTGGAAAAAACCCAAGAAAAATCACGAACGTTGGACGATTGCTCCCACACAAAAAGTGCCAGCCAGTCAAGCTCTTGCTGCTCCTCCCTGGCCATTGGCAGCGCATCGACAGCACCACAGGCATCGGGGCTCCGGGCTTTCCCTGACGAACAGGGCTTCGACGTTTACCACCAGCTGCACCTGCGGGGCCCACTGAAAAATACCCTGAAAAATCATGAAGGTCGGACGATTGCTCCCACACCGAAAGTGCCAGCCAGTCAAGCTCTTGCTGCTGCTCCCCGGCCAATGGCAGCGCATCTACAGCACCACAGACACTGGGGCTCCGGGCTTTCCCTGACGAACAGGGCTTCGACGTTTACCACCACCTGCACCTGGGCGCCCATTGGAAAAAAACCCAAGAAACATCACGAACGTCGGACGATTGCTCCCACACCGAAAATGCCAGCAACTCAAGCTCTTGCTGCTCCTCCCCGTCCATTGGCAGCACATCTACAGCACCACAGACATCGGAGCTCCGGGCTTTCCCTGACGAACAGGGCTTCGACGTTTACCACCAGCTGCACCTAGGCGCCCACTCCAAAAAAACCCGAAAAATCACGAACGTCGGATGATTGCTCCCACACCGAAAGTGCCAGCCAGTCAAGCTCTTGCTGCTCTTCCCCGGCCATTGTCAGCGCATCTACAGCACCACAGACATCGGGGATCCGGGCTTTCCCTGACGAACAGGGCTTCGACGTTTACCACCAGCTGCACTTGGGCGCCCACTGAAAAAAAAACTGAAAAATCACAAACGTCGGACGATTGCTCCCACACCGAAAGTGCCAGCCAGTCAAGCTCTTGCTGCTCATGTCCGGCCATTGGCAGCGCATCTACAGCACCACAGACATCGGGGCTCCGGGTTTTCCCTGACGAACAGGGCTTCGACGTTTACCACCAGCTGCACCTGGGCGCACACTCCAAAAAAACCCGAAAAATCACGAACGTCGGACGATTGCTCCCACACCGAAAGTGCCAGCCACTCAAGCTCTTGCTGCTCCTCACTGGCCATTGGCAGCGCATCTACAGCACCACAGACATCGGGGCTCTGGGCTTTCCCTGACGAACAGGGCTTCGACGTTTACCACCACCTGCACCTGGTCGCACACTCCAAAAAAACCCGAAAAATCACGAACGTCGGACGATTGCTCCCACACCGAAAGTGCCAGCCACTCAAGCTCTTGCTGCTCCTCACCGGCCATTGGCAGCACATCTACAGCACCACAGACATCGGGGCTTTCCCTGACGAACAGGGCTTCGACGTTTACCACCAGCTGCACCTCGGCGCCCACTGGAAAGAAACCCAAGAAAAATCACGAACGTTGGACGATTGCTCCCACACCGAAAATGCCAGCAACTCAAGCTCTTGCTGCTCATCACCGGCCATTGGCAGCGCATCTACAGCACCACAGACATCGGGGCTCCGGGCTTTCCCTGACGAATCGGGCTTCGACGTTTACCACCAGCTGCACCTGGGCACCCACTCCAAAAAAACCCGAAAAATCACGAACGTCTGACGATTTCTCCCACACAAAAAGTGTCAGCCAGTCAAGCTCCTGCTGCTCCTCAGCGGCCATTGGCAGCGCATCTACAGCACCACAGACATCGGGGCTCCGGGCTTTCCCTGACGAACAGGTCTTCGACATTTACCACCAGCTGCACCTGGTCGCCCACTGCAAAAAAACCCCGAAAAAACACGAATATCGGACGATTGCTCCCACACCGAAAGTGCCAGCAACTCAAGCTGTTGCTGCTCCTCACCGGCCATTGGCAGCGCATCTACAGCACCACAGACATCGGGGCTCCGGGCTTTCCCTGACGAACAGGGCTTCGACGTTTACCACCATCTGCACCTGGACACCCATTGGAAAAAACCCAAGAAAAATCACGAACGTTGGACGATTGCTCCCACACCGAAAATGCCAGCAACTCAAGCTCTTGCTGCTCCTCACTGGCCATTGGCAGCGCATCTACAGCACCACAGACATCGGGGCTCCGGGCTTTCCCTGACGAACAGGGCTTCGACGTTTACCACCAGCTGCACCTGGGGGGCCCACTGAAAAAAACCCAAGAAAAATCACGAACGTCGGACGATTGCTCCCACACTGAAAGTGCCAGCCAGTCAAGCACTTGCTGCTCCTCCCCGGCCATTGGCAGCGCATCTACAGCACCACAGACATCGGGGCTCCGGGCTTTCCCTGACGAACAGGGCTTCGACGTTTACCACCAGCTGCACCTGGGCGCCCACTCCAAAAACACCCCGAAAAATCACGAAGATCGGACGATTGCTCCCACACCGTAAGTGCCAGCCAGTCAAGCTCTTGCTGCTGCTCCCCGGCCATTGGCAGTGCATCTACAGCACCACAGACATCGGGGCTCTGGGCTTTCCCTGACGAACAGGGCTTCGACGTTTACCACCAGCTGCACCTCGGCGCCCACTGGAAAGAAACCCATGAAAAATCACGAACGTCGGACGATTGCTCCCACACCGAAAATGCCAGCAACTCAAGCTCTTGCTGCTCCTCACAGGCCATTGGCAGCGCATCTACAGCACCACAGACATCGGGGCTCCGGGCTTTCCCTGACGAATCGGGCTTCGATGTTTACCACCAGCTGCACCTGGGCACCCGCTCCAAAAAAACCCGAAAAATCACGAACGTCAGACGATTGCTCCCACTCCGAAAGTGCCAGCCAGTCAAGCTCTTGCTGCTCGTCCCCGGCCATTGGCAGCGCATCTACAGCACCACAGACATCGGGGCTCCGGGCTTTCCCTGACGAACAGGTCTTCGACGTTTACCACCACCTGCACCTGGGCGCCCATTGGAAAAAAACCCAAGAAAAATCACGAACGTTGGACGATTGCTCCCACACCGAAAGTGCCAGCCAGTCAAGCTCTTGCTGCTCATCACCGGCCATTGGCAGCGCATCTACAGCACCACAGACATCGGGGCTCCGGGCTTTCCCTGACGAACAGGGCTTCGACGTTTACCACCAGCTGCACCTGGTCGCCCACTCCAAAAAAACCCCGAAAAACCACGAACATCGGACGATTGCTCCCACACCGAAAATGCCAGCAACTCAAGCTCTTGCTGCTCCTCACTGGCCATTGGCAGCGCATCTACAGCACCACAGACATCGGGGCTCCGGGCTTTCCCTGACGAACAGGGCTTCGACGTTTACCACCAGCTGCACCTGGGCGCCCATTGGAAAAAAACCCAAGAAAAATCACGAACGTTGGACGATTGCTCCCACACCGAAAATGCCAGCAACTCAAGCTCTTGCTGCTCATCACCGGCCATTGGCAGCGCATCTACAGCACCACAGACATCGGGGCTCCGGGCTTTCCCTGACGAATCGGGCTTCGACGTTTACCACCAGCTGCACCTGGGTACCCACTCCAAAAAAACCCGAAAAATCACGAAAGTCGGACGATTGCTCCCACTCCGAAAGTGCCAGCCAGTCAAGCTCTTGCTGCTCCTCCCCGGCCATTGGCAGCGGATCTACAGCACCACAGACATCGGGGCTCCGGGCTTTCCCTGACGAACAGGTCTTCGACGTTTACCACCAGCTGCACCTGGGCGCCCATTGGAAAAAAACCCAAGAAAAATCACGAACGTTGGACGATTGCTCCCACACCGAAAGTGCCAGCCAGTCAAGCTCTTGCTGCTCATCACCGGGCATTTGTAGCCCATCTACAGCACCACAGACATCGGGGCTCCGGGCTTTCCCTGACGAACAGGGCTTCGACGTTTACCACCAGCTGCACCTGGGGAGCCCACTGAAAAAAACCCCAATAAATCATGAACGTCGGACGATTGCTCCCACACCAAAAGTGCCAGCCAGTCAAGCTCTTGCTGCTCCTCACCGGCCATTGGCAGCGCATCTACAGCACCACAGACATCAGGGCTCCGGGCTTTCCCTGACGAACAGGGCTTCGATGTTTACCACCACCTGCACCTGGGCGCCCATTGGAAAAAAACCCAAGAAAAATCACGAACGTTGGACGATTGCTCCCACACCGAAAGTGCCAGCCAGTCAAGCTCCTGCTGCTCATCACCGGCCATTGGCAGCGCATCTACAGCACCACAGACATCGGGGCTCCGGGCTTTCCCTGACGAACAGGGCTTCGAAGTTTACCACCAGCTGCACCTGGTCGCCCACTCCAAAAAAACCCCGAAAAACCACGAACATCGGACGATTGCTCCCACACCGAAAGTGCCAGCCAGTCAATCTCTTGCTGCTCCTCACCGGCCATTGGCAGCGCATCTACAGCACCACAGACATCGGGGCTCCGGGCTTTCCCTGACGAACAGGGCTTCGACGTTTACCACCATCTGCACCTGGACACCCATTGGAAAAAACCAAAGAAAAATCACGAACGTTGGACGATTGCTCCCACACCGAAAATGCCAGCAACTCAAGCTCTTGCTGCTCCTCACTGGCCATTGGCAGCGCATCTACAGCACCACAGACATCGGGGCTCTGGGCTTTCCCTGACGAACAGGGCTTCGACGTTTACCACCACCTGCACCTGGGGGGCCCACTGAAAAAAACCCAAGAAAAATCACGAACGTCGGACGATTGCTCCCACACTGAAAGTGCCAGCCAGTCAAGCACTTGCTGCTCCTCCCCGGCCATTGGCAGTGCATCTACAGCACCACAGACATCGGGGCTCCGGGCATTCCCTGACGAACAGGGCTTCGACGTTTACCACCAGCTGCACCTGGGCGCCCACTCCAAAAAAACCCGAAAAATCACGAATGTCGGACGATTGCTCCCACTCCGAAAGTGCCAGCCAGTCAAGCTCTTGCTGCTCCTCAGCGGCCATGGGCAGCGCATCAACAGCACCACAGACATCGGGGCTCTGGGCTTTCCCTGACGAACAGGGCTTTGACGTTTACCACCAGCTGCGCCTGGGCGCCCACTAAAGAAAACCCCGAAAAATCATGAACGTCGGACGATTGCTCCCACACCAAAAGTGCCAGCCAGTCAAGCTCTTGCTGCTCCTCACCGGCCATTGGCAGCGCATCTACAGCACCACAGGCATCGGGGCTCCGGGCTTTCCCTGACGAACAGGGCTTCGACATTTACCACCACCTGCACCTGGGCGCCCATTGGAAAAAAACCCAAGAAAAATCACGAACGTTGGACGATTGCTCCCACACCGAAAATGCCAGCAACTCAAGCTCTTGCTGCTCATCACCGGCCATTGGCAGCGCATCTACAGCACCACAGACATCGGGGCTCCGGGCTTTCCCTGATGAATCGGGCTTCGACGTTTACCACCAGCTGCACCTGGGCACCCACTCCAAAAAAACCCGAAAAATCACGAAAGTCGGACGATTGCTCCCACTCCGAAAGTGCCAGCCAGTCAAGCTCTTGCTGCTCCTCCCCGGCCATTGGCAGCGCATCTACAGCACCACAGACATCGGGGCTTTGGGCTTTCCCTGACGAACAGGTCTTCGACGTTTACCACCACCTGCACCTGGGCGCCCATTGGAAAAAAACCCAAGAAAAATCACGAACGTTGGACGATTGCTCCCACACCGAAAGTGCCAGCCAGTCAAGCTCTTGCTGCTCATCACCGGGCATTGGCAGCGCATCTACAGCACCACAGACATCGGGGCTCCGGGCTTTCCCTGACGAACAGGGCTTCGACGTTTACCACCAGCTGCACCTGGGGAGCCCACTGAAAAAAACCCCGAAAATCATGAACGTCGGACGATTGCTCCCACACCAAAAGTGCCAGCCAGTCAAGCTCTTGCTGCTCCTCCCTGGCCATTGGCAGCGCATCTACAGCACCACAGACATCAGGGCTCCGGGCTTTCCCTGACGAACAGGGCTTCGACGTTTACCACCAGCTGCACCTGGGGAGCCCACTGAAAAAAACCCCGAAAATCATGAACGTCGGACGATTGCTCCCACACAAAAAGTGTCAGCCAGTCAAGCTCCTGCTGCTCCTCAGCGGCCATTGGCAGCGCATCTACAGCACCACAGACATCGGGGCTCCGGGCTTTCCCTGACGAACAGGGCTTCGACGTTTACCACCACCTGCACCTGGGCGCCCATTGGAAAAAAACCCAAGAAAAATCACGAACGTTGGACGATTGCTCCCACACAAAAAGTGCCAGCCAGTCAAGCTCTTGCTGCTCATCACCGGCCATTGGCAGCCCATCTACAGCACCACAGACATCGGGGCTCCGGGCTTTCCCTGACGAACAGGGCTTCGACGTTTACCACCAGCTGCACCTGGGGAGCCCACTGAAAAAAACCCCGAAAATCATGAACGTCGGACGATTGCTCCCACACCAAAAGTGCCAGCCAGTCAAGCTCTTGCTGCTCCTCCCTGGCCATTGGCAGCGCATCGACAGCACCACAGGCATCGGGGCTCCGGGCTTTCCCTGACGAACAGGGCTTCGACGTTTACCACCAGCTGCACCTGGGCACCCACTCCAAAAAAACCCGAAAAATCACGAAAGTCGGACGATTGCTCCCACTCCGAATGTGCCAGCCAGTCAAGCTCTTGCTGCTCCTCCCCGGCCATTGGCAGCGCATCTACAGCACCACAGACATCGGGGCTTTGGGCTTTCCCTGACGAACAGGTCTTCGACGTTTACCACCACCTGCACCTGGGCGCCCATTGGAAAAAAACCCAAGAAAAATCACGAACGTTGGACGATTGCTCCCGCACCGAAAGTGCCAGCCAGTCAAGCTCTTGCTGCTCATCACCGGGCATTGGCAGCGCATCTACAGCACCACAGACATCGGGGCTCCGGGCTTTCCCTGACGAACAGGGCTTCGACGTTTACCACCAGCTGCACCTGGGGAGCCCACTGAAAAAAACCCCGAAAATCATGAACGTCGGGCGATTGCTCCCACACCAAAAGTGCCAGCCAGTCAAGCTCTTGCTGCTCCTCCCTGGCCATTGGCAGCGCATCTACAGCACCACAGACATCAGGGCTCCGGGCTTTCCCTGACGAACAGGGCTTCGATGTTTACCACCAGCTGCACCTGGGCACCCACTCCAAAAAAACCCGAAAAATCACGAACGTCTGACGATTGCTCCCACACAAAAAGTGTCAGCCAGTCAAGCTCCTGCTGCTCCTCAGCGGCCATTGGCAGCGCATCTACAGCACCACAGACATCGGGGCTCCGGGCTTTCCCTGACGAACAGGGCTTCGACGTTTACCACCTCCTGCACCTGGGCGCCCATTGGAAAAAAACCCAAGAAAAATCACGAACGTTGGACGATTGCTCCCGCACCGAAAGTGCCAGCCAGTCAAGCTCTTGCTGCTCCTCCCTGGCCATTGGCAGCGCATCGACAGCACCACAGGCATCGGGGCTCCGGGCTTTCCCTGACGAACAGGGCTTCGACGTTTACCACCAGCTGCACCTGCGGGGCCCACTGAAAAATACCCTGAAAAATCATGAAGGTCGGACGATTGCTCCCACACCAAAAGTGCCAGCCAGTCAAGCTCTTGCTGCTGCTCCCCAGCCAATGGCAGCGCATCTACAGCACCACAGACACTGGGGCTCCGGGCTTTCCCTGACGAACAGGGCTTCGACGTTTACCACCACCTGCACCTGGGCACCCATTGGAAAAAAACCCAAGAAAAATCACGAACGTCGGACGATTGCTCCCACACCGAAAATGCCAGCAACTCAAGCTCTTGCTGCTCCTCACCGGCCATTGGCAGCACATCTACAGCACCACAGACATCGGAGCTCCGGGCTTTCCCTGACGAGCAGGGCTTCGACGTTTACCACCAGCTGCACCTAGGCGCCCACTCCAAAAAAACCCGAAAAATCACGAACGTCGGATGATTGCTCCCACACCGAAAGTGCCAGCCAGTCAAGCTCTTGCTGCTCTTCCCCGGCCATTGTCAGCGCATCTACAGCACCACAGACATCGGGGCTCCGGGCTTTCCCTGACGAACAGGGCTTCGACGTTTACCACCAGCTGCACTTGGGCGCCCACTGAAAAAAAAACTGAAAAATCACAAACGTCGGACGATTGCTCCCACACTGAAAGTGCCAGCCAGTCAAGCTCTTGCTGCTCATCTCCGGCCATTGGCAGCGCATCTACAGCACCACAGACATCGGGGCTCCGGGCTTTCCCTGACGAACAGGGCTTCAACGTTTACCACCAGCTGCACCTGGGCGCACACTCCAAAAAAACCCGAAAAATCACGAACGTCGGACGATTGCTCCCACACCGAAAGTGCCAGCCAGTCAAGCTCTTGCTGCTCCTCACCGGCCATTGGCAGCGCATCTACAGCACCACAGACATCGGGGCTTTCCCTGACGAACAGGGCTTCAACGTTTACCACCAGCTGCACCTGGGCGCACACTCCAAAAAAACCCGAAAAATCACGAACGTCTGACGATTGCTCCCACACAAAAAGTGTCAGCCAGTCAAGCTCCTGCTGCTCCTCAGCGGCCATTGGCAGCGCATCTACAGCACCACAGACATCGGGGCTCCGGGCTTTCCCTGACGAACAGGTCTTCGACATTTACCACCAGCTGCACCTGGTCGCCCACTCCAAAAAAACCCCGAAAAAACACGAACATGGTAGATTGCTCCGACACCGAAAGTGCCAGCCAGTCAATCTCTTGCTGCTCCTCACCGGCCATTGGCAGCGCATCTACAGCACCACAGACATCGGGGCTCCGGGCTTTCCCTGACGAACAGGGCTTCGATGTTTACCACCATCTGCACCTGGACACCCATTGGAAAAAACCGAAGAAAAATCACGAACGTTGGACGATTGCTCCCACACCGAAAATGCCAGCAACTCAAGCTCTTGCTGCTCCTCACTGGCCATTGGCAGCGCATCTACCGCACCACAGACATCGGGGCTCCGGGCTTTCCCTGACGAACAGGGCTTCGACGTTTACCACCAGCTGCACCTGGGGGGCCCACTGAAAAAAACCCAAGAAAAATCACGAACGTCGGACGATTGCTCCCACACTGAAAGGGCCAGCCAGTCAAGCACTTGCTGCTCCTCCCCGGCCATTGGCAGCGCATCTACAGCACCACAGACATCGGGGCTCCGGGCTTTCCCTGACGAACAGGGCTTCGACGTTTACCACCAGCTGCACCTGGGCGCCCACTCCAAAAACACCCCGAAAAATCACGAAGATCGGACGATTGCTCCCACACCGTAAGTGCCAGCCAGTCAAGCTCTTGCTGCTGCTCCCCGGCTATTGGAAATGCATCTACAGCACCACAGACATCGGGGCTCCGGGCTTTCCCTGACGAACAGGGCTTCGACGTTTACCACCAGCTGCACCTGGGCGCCCACTCCAAAAAAACCCGAAAAATCACGAATGTCGGACGATTGCTCCCACACCGAAAGTGCCAGCCAGTCAAGATCTTGCTGCTCCTCCCCGGCCATTGGCAGTGCATCTACAGCACCACAGACATCGGGGCTCCGGGCTTTTCCTGACGAACAGGGCTTCGACGTTTACCACCACCTGCACCTGGGCGCCCATTGGAGAAAAAGCCAAGAAAAATCACGAACGTTGGACGTTTGCTCCCACACCGAAAGAGCCAGCAACTCAAGCTCTTGCTACTCCTCCCCGGCCATTGGCAGCGCATCTACAGCACCACAGACATCGGGGCTCTGGGCTTTCCCTGACGAACAGGGCTTCGACGTTTACCACCACCTGCAATGGTCGCACACTCCAAAAAAATCCGAAAAATCACGAATGTCGGACGATTGCTCCCACACCGAAAGTGCCAGCCACTCAAGCTCTTGCTGCTCCTCACCGGCCATTGGCAGCGCATCTACAGCACCACAGACATCGGGGCTTTCCCTGACGAACAGGGCTTCGACGTTTACCACCAGCTGCACCTCGGCGCCCACTGGAAAGAAACCCATGAAAAATCACGAACGTTGGACGATTGCTCCCACACCGAAAATGCCAGCAACTCAAGCTCTTGCAGCTCATCACCGGCCATTGGCAGCCCATCTACAGCACCACAGACATCGGGGCTCCGGGCTTTCCCTGACGAATCGGGCTTCGACGTTTACCACCAGCTGCACCTGGGCACCCACTCCAAAAAAACCCGAAAAATCACGAACGTCGGACGATTGCTCCCACACCGAAAGTGCCAGCCAGTCAAGCTCTTGCTGCTCGTCCCCGGCCATTGGCAGCGCATCTACAGCACCACAGACATCGGGGCTCCGGGCTTTCCCTGACGAACAGGTCTTCGACGTTTACCACCACCTGCACCTGGGCGCCCATTGGAAAAAAACCCAAGAAAAATCACGAACGTTGGACGATTGCTCCCACACCGAAAGTGCCAGCCAGTCAAGCTCTTGCTGCTCATCACCGGCCATTGGCAGCGCATCTACAGCACCACAGACATCGGGGCTCCGGGCTTTCCCTGACGAACAGGGCTTCGACGTTTACCACCAGCTGCACCTGGGCACCCACTCCAAAAAACCCGAAAAATCACAAACGTCTGACGATTGCTCCCACACAAAAAGTGTCAGCCAGTCAAGCTCCTGCTGCTCATCACCGGCCATTGGCAGCGCATCTACAGCACCACAGACATCGGGGCTCCGGGCTTTCCCTGACGAACAGGGCTTCGACGTTTACCACCAGCTGCACCTGGGCACCCACTCCAAAAAACTCGAAAAATCACAAACGTCTGACGATTGCTCCCACACCAAAAGTGCCAGCCAGTCAATCTCTTGCTGCTCATCACCGGCCATTGGCAGCGCATCTACAGCACCACAGACATCGGGGCTCCGGGCTTTCCCTGACGAACAGGGCTTCGACGTTTACCACCATCTGCACCTGGACACCCATTGGAAAAAACCCAAGAAAAATCACGAACGTTGGACGATTGCTCCCACACCGAAAATGCCAGCAACTCAAGCTCTTGCTGCTCCTCACTGGCCATTGGCAGCGCATCTACAGCACCATAGACATCGGGGCTCCGGGCTTTCCCTGACGAACAGGGCTTCGACGTTTACCACCACCTGCACCTCGGCGCCCACTCCAAAAAAACCAGAAAAATCACGAACGTCGGACGATTGCTCCCACACCGAAAATGCTAGCCAGTCAAGCTCCTGCTGCTCCTCACTGGCCATTGGCAGCGCATCTACAGCACCACAGACATCGGGGCTCCGGGCTTTCCCTGACGAACAGGGCTTCGACGTTTACCACCAGCTGCACCTGGGGGGCCCACTGAAAAAAACCCAAGAAAAATCACGAACGTCGGACGATTGCTCCCACACTAAAAGTGCCAGCCAGTCAAGCACTTGCTGCTCCTCCCCGGCCATTGGCAGCGCATCTACAGCACCACAGACATCGGGGCTCCGGGCTTTCCCTGACGAACAGGGCTTCGACGTTTACCACCACCTGCACCTGGGCGCCCATTGGAGAAAAAGCCAAGAAAAATCACGAACGTTGGACGTTTGCTCCCACACCGAAAGAGCCAGCAACTCAAGCTCTTGCTGCTCCTCACCGGCCATTGGCAGCGCATCTACAGCACCACAGACATCGGGGCTTTCCCTGACGAACAGGGCTTCGACGTTTACCACCAGCTGCACCTCGGCGCCCACTGGAAAGAAACCCATGAAAAATCACGAACGTTGGACGATTGCTCCCACACCGAAAATGCCAGCAACTCAAGCTCTTGCTGCTCATCACCGGCCATTGGCAGCGCATCTACAGCACCACAGACATCGGGGCTCCGGGCTTTCCCTGACGAATCGGGCTTCGACGTTTACCACCAGCTGCACCTGGGCACCCACTCCAAAAAAACCCGAAAAATCACGAACGTCAGACGATTGCTCCCACACCGAAAGTGCCAGCCAGTCAAGCTCTTGCTGCTCGTCCCCGGCCATTGGCAGCGCATCTACAGCACCACAGACATCGGGGCTCCGGGCTTTCCCTGACGAACAGGTCTTCGACGTTTACCACCACCTGCACCTGGGCGCCCATTGGAAAAAAACCCAAGAAAAATCACGAACGTTGGACGATTGCTCCCACACCGAAAGTGCCAGCCAGTCAAGCTCTTGCTGCTCATCACCGGCCATTGGCAGCGCATCTACAGCACCACAGACATCGGGGCTCCGGGCTTTCCCTGACGAACAGGGCTTCGACGTTTACCACCAGCTGCACCTGGGCACCCACTCCAAAAAACCCGAAAAATCACAAACGTCTGACGATTGCTCCCACACAAAAAGTGTCAGCCAGTCAAGCTCCTGCTGCTCATCACCGGCCATTGGCAGCGCATCTACAGCACCACAGACATCGGGGCTCCGGGCTTTCCCTGACGAACAGGGCTTCGACGTTTACCACCAGCTGCACCTGGGCACCCACTCCAAAAAACCCGAAAAATCACAAACGTCTGACGATTGCTCCCACACAAAAAGTGCCAGCCAGTCAATCTCTTGCTGCTCATCACCGGCCATTGGCAGCGCATCTACAGCACCACAGACATCGGGGCTCCGGGCTTTCCCTGACGAACAGGGCTTCGACGTTTACCACCATCTGCACCTGGACACCCATTGGAAAAAACCCAAGAAAAATCACGAACGTCGGACGATTGCTCCCACACCGAAAATGCCAGCAACTCAAGCTCTTGCTGCTCCTCACTGGCCATTGGCAGCGCATCTACAGCACCACAGACATCGGGGCTCCGGGCTTTCCCTGACGAACAGGGCTTCGACGTTTACCACCACCTGCACCTCGGCGCCCACTCCAAAAAAACCAGAAAAATCACGAACGTCGGACGATTGCTCCCACACCGAAAATGCTAGCCAGTCAAGCTCCTGCTGCTCCTCACTGGCCATTGGCAGCGCATCTACAGCACCACAGACATCGGGTCTCCGGGCTTTCCCTGACGAACAGGGCTTCGACGTTTACCACCAGCTGCACCTGGGGGGCCCACTGAAAAAAACCCAAGAAAAATCACGAACGTCGGACGATTGCTCCCACACTAAAAGTGCCAGCCAGTCAAGCACTTGCTGCTCCTCCCCGGCCATTGGCAGCGCATCTACAGCACCACAGACATCGGGGCTCCGGGCTTTCCCTGACGAACAGGGCTTCGACGTTTACCACCAGCTGCACCTGGGCGCCCACTCCAAAAAAACCCGAAAAATCACGAATGTCGGACGATTGCTCCCACACCGAAAGTGCCAGCCAGTCAAGCTCTTGCTGCTCCTCACCGGCCATTGGCAGCGCATCTACAGCACCACAGACATCGGGGCTCCGGGCTTTCCCTGACAAACAGGGCTTCGACGTTTACCACCAGCTGCACCTGGTCGCACACTAAAAAAAAACCCAAAAAATCAGGAACGTCGGACGATTGCTCCCACACCGAAAGTGCCAGCAACTCAAGGTCTTGCTGCTCCTCACTGGCCATTGGCAGCGCATCTACAGCACCACAGACATCGGGGCTCCGGGCTTTCCCTGACGAACAGGGCTTCGACGTTTACCACCACCTTCACCTGGGCGCCCATTGGAAAAAAAACCCCGAAAAATCACGAACATCGGACGATTGCTCCCACACCAAAAGTGCCAGCAACGCAAGCTCTTGCTGCTCCTCACCGGCCATTGGCAGCGCATCTACAGCACCACAGACATCGGGGCTCCGGGCTTTCCCTGACGAACAGGGCTTCGACGTTTACCACCAGCTTGACCTGGGCACCCACTCCAAAAAAACCGAAAAATCATGAACGTTGGATGATTGCTCCCACACCGAAAGTGCCAGCCAATCAAGCTCCTGCTGCTCCTCCCCGGCCGTTGGCAGCGCATCTACAGCACCACAGACATCGGGGCTCCGGGCTTTCCCTGACGAACAGGGCTTCGACGTTTACCACCAGCTGCACCTGGGCGCCCACTCCAAAAAAACCCCGAAAAATCACAAAGATCGGACGATTGCTCCCACACCGTAAGTGCCAGCCAGTCAAGCTCTTGCTGCTGCTCCCCAGCCATTGGCAGTGCATCTACAGCACCACAGACATCGGGGCTCCGGGCTTTCCCTGACGAACAGGGCTTCGACGTTTACCACCACCTGCACCTGGGCGCCCATTGGAGAAAAAGCCAAGAAAAACCATGAACGTTGGACGATTGCTCCCACACCGAAAGTGCCAGCAACTCAAGCTCTTGCTGCTCCTCACCGGCCATTGGCAGCGCATCTACAGCACCACAGACATCGGGGCTCCGGGCTTTCCCTGACGAACAGGGCTTCGACGTTTACCACCACCTGCACCTGGTCGTCCACTCCAAAACAACCCCGAAAAATCATGAACGTCGGACGATTGCTCCCACACCGAAAGTGCCAGCCAGTCAAGCTCTTGCTGCTCCTCACCGGCCATTGGCAGCGCATCTACAGCACCACAGACATCGGGGCTCCGGGCTTTCCCTGACGAACAGGGCTTCGACGTTGACCACCCGCTACACCTGGGTGCCCACTCCAAAAAAACCCCGAAAAATCACGAACATGGGACGATTGCTCCCACACCGAAGGTTGCAGCCAGTCAAGCTCTTGCTGCTGCTCCCCGGCCATTGGCAGCGCATCTACAACACCACAGACATCGGGGCTCCGGGCTTTCCCTGTCGAACAGGGCTTCGACGTTTACCACCATCTGCGCCTGGGCGCCCACTAAAAAAAAACCCGAAAAATCACGAACGTTGGACGATTGCTCCCACACCGAAAGTGCCAGCCAGTCAAGCTCTTGCTGCTCGTCCCCGGCCATTGGCAGCGCATCTACAGCACCACAGACATCGGGGCTCCGGGCTTTCCCTGACGAACAGGGCTTCGACGTTTACCACCACCTGCACCTGGGCACCCAAAAAAAAAAAAACCAAGAAAAATCACGAACGTCGGACGATTGCTCCCACACCGAAAATGCCAGCAACTCAAGCTCTTGCTGCTCATCACCGGCCATTGGCAGCCCATCTACAGCACCACAGACATCGGGGCTCCGGGCTTTCCCGGACGAACAGGGCTTCGACGTTTACCACCAGCTGCACCTGGGGGGCCCACTGAAAAAAAACCCGAAAAATCATGAACGTCGGACGATTGCTCCCACACCGAAAGTGCCAGCCAGTCAAGCTCTTGCTGCTCATCACCGGCCATTGGCAGCCCATCTACAGCACCACAGACATCGGGGCTCCGGGCTTTCCCTGACGAACAGGGCTTCGACGTTTACCACCAGCTGCACCTGGGGGGCCCACTGAAAAAAACCCCAAAAAATCACGAACGTCGGACGATTGCTCCCACACCGAAAGTTGAGGCCAGTCAAGCACTTGCTGCTCCTCCCCGGCCATTGGCAGCGCATCTACAGCACCACAGACACCGGGGCACCGGGCTTTCCCTGACGAATCGGGCTTCAACGTTTTCCACCACCTGCACCTGGGCGCCCATTGGAAAAAAACCCAAGAAAAATCACGAACGTCGGACGATTGCTCCCACACCGAAAGTGCCAGCCAGTCAAGCTCTTGCTGCTCCTCACCGGCCATTGGCAGCCCATCTACAGCACCACAGACATCGGGGCTCCGGGCTTTCCCTGACGAACAGGGCTTCGACGTTTACCACCAGCTGCACCTGGGCGCCCACTCCAAAAAAACCCGAAAAATCACGAACGTCAAACGATTGCTCCCACACCGAAAGTGCCAGCCAGTCAAGCTCTTGCTGCTCCTCCCCGGCCATTGGCAGCGCATCTACAGCACCACAGACATCGGGGCTCCGGGCTTTCCCTGACGAACAGGGCTTCGACGTTTACCACCAGCTGGACCTGGGCGCCCACTCCAAAAAACCCTAAAAATCACGAACGTCGGACGATTGCTCCCACACCGAAAGTGCCAGCCAGTCAAGCTCCTGCTACTCCTCCCCGGCCGTTGGCAGCGCATCTACAGCACCACAGACATCGGGGCTCCGGGCTTTCCCTGACGAACAGGGCTTCGACGTTTACCACCTCCTGCACCTGGGCGCCCATTGGAAAAAAACCCAAGAAAAATCACAAACGTTGGACGATTGCTCCCACACCGAAAGTGCAAGACAGTCAAGCTCCTGCTGCTCCTCACCGGCCATTGGCAGCGCATCTACAGCACCACAGACATCGGGGCTCCGGGCTTTCCCTGACGAACAGGGCTTCGACGTTTGCCACCAGCTGCACCTGGGGGGCCCACTCGAAAAAAACCCGAAAAATCACGAACGTCGGTCGATTGCTCCCACACAAAAAGTGCCAGCCAGTCAAGTTCCTGCTGCTCCTCCCCGGCCATTGGCAGCGCATCTACAGCACCACAGACATCGGGGCTCCGGGCTTTCCCTGACGAACAGGGCTTCGACGTTTACCACTACCTGCACCTGGGCGCCCATTGGAAAAAAACCCAAGAAAAATCACGAACGTTGAACGATTGCTCCTACACCGAAAGTGCCAGCAACTCAAGCTCTTGCTGCTCCTCACCGGCCATTGGCAGCCCATCTACAGCACCACAGACATCGGGGCTCCGGGCTTTCCCTGTCGAACAGGGCTTCGACGTTTACCACCAGCTGCGCCTGGTCGCCCATTCCAAAAAATCCCGAAAAATCACGAACATCGGACAATTGCTCCCACACAAAAAGTGCCAGCCCGTCAAGCTCCTGCTGCTCCTCAGCGGCCATTGGCAGCGCATCTACAGCACCACAGACATCGGGGCTCCGGGCTTTCCCTGACGAACAGGGCTTCGACGTTTACCACCACCTGCACCTGGGCGCCCACTTTAAAAAAAACCCGAAAAATCACGAACGTCGGACGATTGCTCCCACACAAAAAGTGCCAGCCAGTCAAGCTCCTGCTGCTCCTCCCCGGCCATTGGCAACGCATCTACAGCACCACAGACATCGGGGCTACGGGCTTTCCCTGACGAACAGGGCTTCGACGTTTACCACCATCTGCACCTGGTCGCCCACTAAAAAACAAATCGAAAAATCATGAATGTCAGACGATTGCTCCCACACCGAAAGTGCCAGCCAGTCAAGCTCTTGCTGCTCATCACCGGCCATTGGCAGCGCATCTACAGCACCACAGACGTCGGGGCTCCGGGCTTTCCATGACGAACAGGGCTTCGACGTTTACCACCAGCTGGACCTGGGCGCCCACTCCAAAAAAACCGAAAAATCACGAACGTCGGACGATTGCTCCCACTCCGAAAGTGCAAGCCAGCCAAGCTCCTGCTGCTCCTCCCCGGTCGTTGGCAGCGCATCTACAGCACCACAGACATCGGGGCTCCGGGCTTTCCCTGACGAACAGGGCTTCGACGTTTACCACCAGCTGCACCTGGACGCCCACTCCAAAAAAACCCGAAAAATCACAAACGTCTGACGATTGCTC
Source organism: Chlamydotis macqueenii (assembly GCF_036417535.1). Taxonomy (NCBI): domain Eukaryota; kingdom Metazoa; phylum Chordata; class Aves; order Otidiformes; family Otididae; genus Chlamydotis; species Chlamydotis macqueenii. The sequence goes on along the minus strand of NC_141592.1, from coordinate 29,614,321 downwards.
CCACACAAAAAGTGCCAGCCAGTCAAGCTCCTGCTGCTCCTCCCCGGCCATTGGCAGCGCATTTACAGCACCACAGACATCGGGGCTCCGGGCTTTCCCTGACGAACAGGGCTTCGACGTTTACCACCAGCTGCACCTGGGCGCCCACTAAAAAAAAACCCCGAAAAATCATGAAGGTCGGACGATTGCTCCCACACTGAAAGGGCCAGCCAGTCAAGCACTTGCTGCTCCTCCCCGGCCATTGGCAGCGCATCTACAGCACCACAGACATCGGGGCTCCGGGCTTTCCCTGACGAACAGGGCTTCGACGTTTACCACCAGCTGCACCTGGGGGGCCCACTGAAAAAAACCCAAGAAAAATCACGAACGTCGGACGATTGCTCCCACACTGAAAGGGCCAGCCAGTCAAGCACTTGCTGCTCCTCCCCGGCCATTGGCAGCGCATCTACAGCACCACAGACATCGGGGCTCCGGGCTTTCCCTGACGAACAGGGCTTCGACGTTTACCACCAGCTGCACCTGGGCGCCCACTCCAAAAACACCCCGAAAAATCACGAAGATCGGACGATTGCTCCCACACCGTAAGTGCCAGCCAGTCAAGCTCTTGCTGCTGCTCCCCGGCTATTGGAAATGCATCTACAGCACCACAGACATCGGGGCTCCGGGCTTTCCCTGACGAACAGGGCTTCGACGTTTACCACCAGCTGCACCTGGGCGCCCACTCCAAAAAAACCCGAAAAATCACGAATGTCGGACGATTGCTCCCACACCGAAAGTGCCAGCCAGTCAAGATCTTGCTGCTCCTCCCCGGCCATTGGCAGTGCATCTACAGCACCACAGACATCGGGGCTCCGGGCTTTTCCTGACGAACAGGGCTTCGACGTTTACCACCACCTGCACCTGGGCGCCCATTGGAGAAAAAGCCAAGAAAAATCACGAACGTTGGACGTTTGCTCCCACACCGAAAGAGCCAGCAACTCAAGCTCTTGCTACTCCTCACCGGCCATTGGCAGCGCATCTACAGCACCACAGACATCGGGGCTCTGGGCTTTCCCTGACGAACAGGGCTTCGACGTTTACCACCAGCTGCACCTCGGCGCCCACTGGAAAGAAACCCATGAAAAATCACGAACGTTGGACGATTGCTCCCACACCGAAAATGCCAGCAACTCAAGCTCTTGCAGCTCATCACCGGCCATTGGCAGCCCATCTACAGCACCACAGACATCGGGGCTCCGGGCTTTCCCTGACGAATCGGGCTTCGACGTTTACCACCAGCTGCACCTGGGCACCCACTCCAAAAAAACCCGAAAAATCACGAACGTCGGACGATTGCTCCCACACCGAAAGTGCCAGCCAGTCAAGCTCTTGCTGCTCGTCCCCGGCCATTGGCAGCGCATCTACAGCACCACAGACATCGGGGCTCCGGGCTTTCCCTGACGAACAGGTCTTCGACGTTTACCACCACCTGCACCTGGGCGCCCATTGGAAAAAAACCCAAGAAAAATCACGAACGTTGGACGATTGCTCCCACACCGAAAGTGCCAGCCAGTCAAGCTCTTGCTGCTCATCACCGGCCATTGGCAGCGCATCTACAGCACCACAGACATCGGGGCTCCGGGCTTTCCCTGACGAACAGGGCTTCGACGTTTACCACCAGCTGCACCTGGGCACCCACTCCAAAAAACCCGAAAAATCACAAACGTCTGACGATTGCTCCCACACAAAAAGTGTCAGCCAGTCAAGCTCCTGCTGCTCATCACCGGCCATTGGCAGCGCATCTACAGCACCACAGACATCGGGGCTCCGGGCTTTCCCTGACGAACAGGGCTTCGACGTTTACCACCAGCTGCACCTGGGCACCCACTCCAAAAAACCCGAAAAATCACAAACGTCTGACGATTGCTCCCACACCAAAAGTGCCAGCCAGTCAATCTCTTGCTGCTCATCACCGGCCATTGGCAGCGCATCTACAGCACCACAGACATCGGGGCTCCGGGCTTTCCCTGACGAACAGGGCTTCGACGTTTACCACCATCTGCACCTGGACACCCATTGGAAAAAACCCAAGAAAAATCACGAACGTTGGACGATTGCTCCCACACCGAAAATGCCAGCAACTCAAGCTCTTGCTGCTCCTCACTGGCCATTGGCAGCGCATCTACAGCACCATAGACATCGGGGCTTTGGGCTTTCCCTGACGAACAGGGCTTCGACGTTTACCACCACCTGCACCTCGGCGCCCACTCCAAAAAAACCAGAAAAATCACGAACGTCGGACGATTGCTCCCACACCGAAAATGCTAGCCAGTCAAGCTCCTGCTGCTCCTCACTGGCCATTGGCAGCGCATCTACAGCACCACAGACATCGGGGCTCCGGGCTTTCCCTGACGAACAGGGCTTCGACGTTTACCACCAGCTGCACCTGGGGGGCCCACTGAAAAAAACCCAAGAAAAATCACGAACGTCGGACGATTGCTCCCACACTAAAAGTGCCAGCCAGTCAAGCACTTGCTGCTCCTCCCCGGCCATTGGCAGCGCATCTACAGCACCACAGACATCGGGGCTCCGGGCTTTCCCTGACGAACAGGGCTTCGACGTTTACCACCACCTGCACCTGGGCGCCCATTGGAGAAAAAGCCAAGAAAAATCACGAACGTTGGACGTTTGCTCCCACACCGAAAGAGCCAGCAACTCAAGCTCTTGCTGCTCCTCACCGGCCATTGGCAGCGCATCTACAGCACCACAGACATCGGGGCTCTGGGCTTTCCCTGACGAACAGGGCTTCGACGTTTACCACCACCTGCAATGGTCGCACACTCCAAAAAAATCCGAAAAATCACGAACGTCGGACGATTGCTCCCACACCGAAAGTGCCAGCCACTCAAGCTCTTGCTGCTCCTCACCGGCCATTGGCAGCGCATCTACAGCACCACAGACATCGGGGCTTTCCCTGACGAACAGGGCTTCGACGTTTACCACCAGCTGCACCTCGGCGCCCACTGGAAAGAAACCCATGAAAAATCACGAACGTTGGACGATTGCTCCCACACCGAAAATGCCAGCAACTCAAGCTCTTGCTGCTCATCACCGGCCATTGGCAGCGCATCTACAGCACCACAGACATCGGGGCTCCGGGCTTTCCCTGACGAATCGGGCTTCGACGTTTACCACCAGCTGCACCTGGGCACCCACTCCAAAAAAACCCGAAAAATCACGAACGTCAGACGATTGCTCCCACACCGAAAGTGCCAGCCAGTCAAGCTCTTGCTGCTCGTCCCCGGCCATTGGCAGCGCATCTACAGCACCACAGACATCGGGGCTCCGGGCTTTCCCTGACGAACAGGTCTTCGACGTTTACCACCACCTGCACCTGGGCGCCCATTGGAAAAAAACCCAAGAAAAATCACGAACGTTGGACGATTGCTCCCACACCGAAAGTGCCAGCCAGTCAAGCTCTTGCTGCTCATCACCGGCCATTGGCAGCGCATCTACAGCACCACAGACATCGGGGCTCCGGGCTTTCCCTGACGAACAGGGCTTCGACGTTTACCACCAGCTGCACCTGGGCACCCACTCCAAAAAACCCGAAAAATCACAAACGTCTGACGATTGCTCCCACACAAAAAGTGTCAGCCAGTCAAGCTCCTGCTGCTCATCACCGGCCATTGGCAGCGCATCTACAGCACCACAGACATCGGGGCTCCGGGCTTTCCCTGACGAACAGGGCTTCGACGTTTACCACCAGCTGCACCTGGGCACCCACTCCAAAAAACCCGAAAAATCACAAACGTCTGACGATTGCTCCCACACAAAATATGCCAGCCAGTCAATCTCTTGCTGCTCATCACCGGCCATTGGCAGCGCATCTACAGCACCACAGACATCGGGGCTCCGGGCTTTCCCTGACGAACAGGGCTTCGACGTTTACCACCATCTGCACCTGGACACCCATTGGAAAAAACCCAAGAAAAATCACGAACGTCGGACGATTGCTCCCACACCGAAAATGCCAGCAACTCAAGCTCTTGCTGCTCCTCACTGGCCATTGGCAGCGCATCTACAGCACCACAGACATCGGGGCTCCGGGCTTTCCCTGACGAACAGGGCTTCGACGTTTACCACCACCTGCACCTCGGCGCCCACTCCAAAAAAACCAGAAAAATCACGAACGTCGGACGATTGCTCCCACACCGAAAATGCTAGCCAGTCAAGCTCCTGCTGCTCCTCACTGGCCATTGGCAGCGCATCTACAGCACCACAGACATCGGGGCTCCGGGCTTTCCCTGACGAACAGGGCTTCGACGTTTACCACCAGCTGCACCTGGGGGGCCCACTGAAAAAAACCCAAGAAAAATCACGAACGTCGGACGATTGCTCCCACACTAAAAGTGCCAGCCAGTCAAGCACTTGCTGCTCCTCCCCGGCCATTGGCAGCGCATCTACAGCACCACAGACATCGGGGCTCCGGGCTTTCCCTGACGAACAGGGCTTCGACGTTTACCACCAGCTGCACCTGGGCGCCCACTCCAAAAAAACCCGAAAAATCACGAATGTCGGACGATTGCTCCCACACCGAAAGTGCCAGCCAGTCAAGCTCTTGCTGCTCCTCACCGGCCATTGGCAGCGCATCTACAGCACCACAGACATCGGGGCTCCGGGCTTTCCCTGACGAACAGGGCTTCGACGTTTACCACCAGCTGCACCTGGTCGCACACTAAAAAAAAACCCAAAAAATCAGGAACGTCGGACGATTGCTCCCACACCGAAAGTGCCAGCAACTCAAGGTCTTGCTGCTCCTCACCGGCCATTGGCAGCGCATCTACAGCACCACAGACATCGGGGCTCCGGGCTTTCCCTGACGAACAGGGCTTCGACGTTTACCACCACCTTCACCTGGGCGCCCATTGGAAAAAAAACCCCGAAAAATCACGAACATCGGACGATTGCTCCCACACCAAAAGTGCCAGCAACGCAAGCTCTTGCTGCTCCTCACCGGCCATTGGCAGCGCATCTACAGCACCACAGACATCGGGGCTCCGGGCTTTCCCTGACGAACAGGGCTTCGACGTTTACCACCAGCTTGACCTGGGCACCCACTCCAAAAAAACCGAAAAATCATGAACGTTGGATGATTGCTCCCACACCGAAAGTGCCAGCCAATCAAGCTCCTGCTGCTCCTCCCCGGCCGTTGGCAGCGCATCTACAGCACCACAGACATCGGGGCTCCGGGCTTTCCCTGACGAACAGGGCTTCGACGTTTACCACCAGCTGCACCTGGGCGCCCACTCCAAAAAAACCCCGAAAAATCACAAAGATCGGACGATTGCTCCCACACCGTAAGTGCCAGCCAGTCAAGCTCTTGCTGCTGCTCCCCAGCCATTGGCAGTGCATCTACAGCACCACAGACATCGGGGCTCCGGGCTTTCCCTGACGAACAGGGCTTCGACGTTTACCACCACCTGCACCTGGGCGCCCATTGGAGAAAAAGCCAAGAAAAACCATGAACGTTGGACGATTGCTCCCACACCGAAAGTGCCAGCAACTCAAGCTCTTGCTGCTCCTCACCGGCCATTGGCAGCGCATCTACAGCACCACAGACATCGGGGCTCCGGGCTTTCCCTGACGAACAGGGCTTCGACGTTTACCACCACCTGCACCTGGTCGTCCACTCCAAAACAACCCCGAAAAATCATGAACGTCGGACGATTGCTCCCACACCGAAAGTGCCAGCCAGTCAAGCTCTTGCTGCTCCTCACCGGCCATTGGCAGCGCATCTACAGCACCACAGACATCGGGGCTCCGGGCTTTCCCTGACGAACAGGGCTTCGACGTTGACCACCCGCTACACCTGGGTGCCCACTCCAAAAAAACCCCGAAAAATCACGAACATGGGACGATTGCTCCCACACCGAAGGTTGCAGCCAGTCAAGCTCTTGCTGCTGCTCCCCGGCCATTGGCAGCGCATCTACAACACCACAGACATCGGGGCTCCGGGCTTTCCCTGTCGAACAGGGCTTCGACGTTTACCACCATCTGCGCCTGGGCGCCCACTAAAAAAAAACCCGAAAAATCACGAACGTTGGACGATTGCTCCCACACCGAAAGTGCCAGCCAGTCAAGCTCTTGCTGCTCGTCCCCGGCCATTGGCAGCGCATCTACAGCACCACAGACATCGGGGCTCCGGGCTTTCCCTGACGAACAGGGCTTCGACGTTTACCACCACCTGCACCTGGGCACCCAAAAAAAAAAAAACCAAGAAAAATCACGAACGTCGGACGATTGCTCCCACACCGAAAATGCCAGCCAGTCAAGCTCTTGCTGCTCATCACCGGCCATTGGCAGCCCATCTACAGCACCACAGACATCGGGGCTCCGGGCTTTCCCGGACGAACAGGGCTTCGACGTTTACCACCAGCTGCACCTGGGGGGCCCACTGAAAAAAACCCCAAAAAATCACGAACGTCGGACGATTGCTCCCACTCCGAAAGTTGAGGCCAGTCAAGCACTTGCTGCTCCTCCCCGGCCATTGGCAGCGCATCTACAGCACCACAGACACCGGGGCACCGGGCTTTCCCTGACGAATCGGGCTTCAACGTTTTCCACCACCTGCACCTGGGCGCCCATTGGAAAAAAACCCAAGAAAAATTACGAACGTCGGACGATTGCTCCCACACAAAAAGTGCCAGCCAGTCAAGCTCTTGCTGCTCCTCACCGGCCATTGGCAGCCCATCTACAGCACCACAGACATCGGGGCTCCGGGCTTTCCCTGACGAACAGGGCTTCGACGTTTACCACCAGCTGCACCTGGGCGCCCACTCCAAAAAAACCCGAAAAATCACGAACGTCGGACGATTGCTCCCACACCGAAAGTGCCAGCCAGTCAAGCTCTTGCTGCTCCTCCCCGGCCATTGGCAGCGCATCTACAGCACCACAGACATCGGGGCTCCGGGCTTTCCCTGACGAACAGGGCTTCGACGTTTACCACCAGCTGGACCTGGGCGCCCACTCCAAAAAACCCTAAAAATCACGAACGTCGGACGATTGCTCCCACACCGAAAGTGCCAGCCAGTCAAGCTCCTGCTGCTCCTCCCCGGCCGTTGGCAGCGCATCTACAGCACCACAGACATCGGGGCTCCGGGCTTTCCCTGACGAACAGGGCTTCGACGTTTACCACCTCCTGCACCTGGGCGCCCATTGGAAAAAAACCCAAGAAAAATCACAAACGTTGGACGATTGCTCCCACACCGAAAGTGCCAGCCAGTCAAGCTCCTGCTGCTCCTCACCGGCCATTGGCAGCACATCTACAGCACCACAGACATCGGGGCTCCGGGCTTTCCCTGACGAACAGGGCTTCGACGTTTGCCACCAGCTGCACCTGGGGGGCCCACTCGAAAAAAACCCGAAAAATCACGAACGTCGGTCGATTGCTCCCACACAAAAAGTGCCAGCCAGTCAAGTTCCTGCTGCTCCTCCCCGGCCATTGGCAGCGCATCTACAGCACCACAGACATCGGGGCTCCGGGCTTTCCCTGACGAACAGGGCTTCGACGTTTACCACTACCTGCACCTGGGCGCCCATTGGAAAAAAACCCAAGAAAAATCACGAACGTTGAACGATTGCTCCTACACCGAAAGTGCCAGCAACTCAAGCTCTTGCTGCTCCTCACCGGCCATTGGCAGCCCATCTACAGCACCACAGACATCGGGGCTCCGGGCTTTCCCTGTCGAACAGGGCTTCGACGTTTACCACCAGCTGCGCCTGGTCGCCCATTCCAAAAAATCCCGAAAAATCACGAACATCGGACAATTGCTCCCACACAAAAAGTGCCAGCCCGTCAAGCTCCTGCTGCTCCTCAGCGGCCATTGGCAGCGCATCTACAGCACCACAGACATCGGGGCTCCGGGCTTTCCCTGACGAACAGGGCTTCGACGTTTACCACCACCTGCACCTGGGCGCCCACTTTAAAAAAAACCCGAAAAATCACGAACGTCGGACGATTGCTCCCACACAAAAAGTGCCAGCCAGTCAAGCTCCTGCTGCTCCTCCCCGGCCATTGGCAACGCATCTACAGCACCACAGACATCGGGGCTACGGGCTTTCCCTGACGAACAGGGCTTCGACGTTTACCACCAGCTGCACCTGGTCGCCCACTAAAAAACAAATCGAAAAATCATGAATGTCAGACGATTGCTCCCACACCGAAAGTGCCAGCCAGTCAAGCTCTTGCTGCTCATCACCGGCCATTGGCAGCGCATCTACAGCACCACAGACGTCGGGGCTCCGGGCTTTCCATGACGAACAGGGCTTCGACGTTTACCACCAGCTGGACCTGGGCGCCCACTCCAAAAAAACCGAAAAATCACGAACGTCGGACGATTGCTCCCACTCCGAAAGTGCAAGCCAGCCAAGCTCCTGCTGCTCCTCCCCGGTCGTTGGCAGCGCATCTACAGCACCACAGACATCGGGGCTCCGGGCTTTCCCTGACGAACAGGGCTTCGACGTTTACCACCAGCTGCACCTGGACGCCCACTCCAAAAAAACCCGAAAAATCACAAACGTCTGACGATTGCTCCCACACAAAAAGTGCCAGCCAGTCAAGCTCCTGCTGCTCCTCCCCGGCCATTGGCAGCGCATTTACAGCACCACAGACATCGGGGCTCCGGGCTTTCCCTGACGAACAGGGCTTCGACGTTTACCACCAGCTGCACCTGGGCGCCCACTAAAAAAAAACCCCGAAAAATCATGAAGGTCGGACGATTGCTCCCACACCGAAAGTGCCAGACAGTCAAGCTCCTGCTGCTGCTCCCCGGCCATTGGCAGCGCATCTACAGCACCACAGACATCGGGGCTCCGGGCTTTCCCTGACGAACAGGGCTTCGACCTTTACCACCACCTGCACCTGGGGGGCCCACTCGAATAAACCCGAAAAATCAAGAACGTCGGTCGATTGCTCCCACACAAAAAGTGCCAGCCAGTCAAGCTCCTGCTGCTCCTCCCCGGCCATTGGCAGCGCATCTACAGCACCACAGACATCGGGGCTCCGGGCTTTCCCTGACGAACAGGGCTTCGACGTTTACCACCAGCTGCACCTGGGCGCCCACTCCAAAAAAACCCCGAAAAATCACGAACATCGGACGATTGCTCCCACACCGAAAGTGCCAGCCAGTCAAGCTCCTGCTGCTCCTCCCCGGCCATTGGCAGCGCATCTACAGCACCACAGACATCGGGGCTCCGGGCTTTCCCTGACGAACAGGGCTTCGACGTTTACCACCAGCTGCACCTGGGCGCTCACTCCAAAAAACCCCCAAAAAATCACGAACGTCGGACGATTGCTCCCACACAAAAAGTGCCAGCCAGTCAAGATCCTGCTGCTCCTCACCGGCCATTGGCAGTGCATCTACAGCACCACAGACATCGGCGCTCCGGGCTTTCCCTGTCGAACAGGGCTTCGACGTTTACCACCAGCTGCGCCTGGGCGCCCACTAAAAAAAAACCCAAAAGATCACGAACGTTGGACGATTGCTCCCACACCGAAAGTGCCAGCAACTCAAGCTCTTGCTGCTCCACCCCGGCCATTGGCAGCGCATCTACAGCACCACAGAGGTCGGGGCTCCGGGCTTTCCATGACGAACAGGGCTCCGACGTTTACCACCAGCTGGACCTGGGCGCCAACTCCAAAAAAAATTGAAAAATCACGAACGTTGGACGATTGCTCCCACACAAAAAGTGCCAGCCAGTCAAGCTCCTGCTGCTCCTCCCCGGTCGTTGGCAGCGCATCTACAGCACCACAGACATCGGGGCTCCGGGCTTTCCCTGACGAACAGGGCTTCGACGTTTACCACCAGCTGCACCTGGGCGCCCACTCCAAAAAAACCCCGAAAAATCACGAAGATCGGACGATTGCTCCGACACCGAAAGTGCCAGCCAGTCAAGCTCTTGCTGCTCATCACCGGCCATTGGCAGCCCATGTACAGCACCACAGACATCGGGGCTCCGGGCTTTCCCTGACGAACAGGGCTTCGACGTTTACCACCAGCTGCACCTGGGCGCCCATTGGAAAAAAACCCAAGAAAAATCACGAACGTTGGACGATTGCTCCCACACCGAAAGTGCCAGCAACTCAAGCTCTTGCTGCTCCTCCCCAGCCATTGGCAGCGCATCTACAGCACCACAGACATCGGGGCTCCGGGCTTTCCCTGACGAACAGGGCTTCGACGTTTACCACCAGCTGCACCTGGGGGGCCCACTGAAAAAAACCCCGAAAAATCATGAACGTTGGACGATTGCACCCACACCGAACGTGCCAGCCTGTCAAGCTCTTGCTGCTCCTCACCGGCCATTGGCAGCGCATCTACAGCACCACAGACATCGGGGCTCCGGGCTTTCCCTGTCGAACAGGGCTTCGACGTTTACCACCAGCTGCGCCTGGGTGCCCACTAAAAAAAAACCCAAAAAATCACGAACGTTGGACGATTGCTCCCACACCGAAAGTGCCAGCAACTCAAGCTCTTGCTGCTCCTCCCCGGCCATTGGCAGCGCATCTACAGCACCACAGACACTGGGACTCCGGGCTTTCCCTGACGAACAGGGCTTCGACGTTTACCACCAGCTGCACCTGGTCGCCCACTTTAAAAAAAACCCGAAAAATCACGAACGTCGGACGATTGCTCCCACACAAAAAGTGCCAGCCAGTCAAGCTCCTGCTGCTCCTCCCCGGCCATTGGCAGCGCATCTACAGCACCACAGACATCGGGGTTACGGGCTTTCCCTGACGAACAGGGCTTCGACGTTTACCACCAGCTGCACCTGGTCGCCCACTAAAAAACAAATCGAAAAATCATGAACGTCGGACGATTGCTCCCACACCGAAAGTGCCAGCCAGTCAAGCTCTTGCTGCTCCTCCCCGGCCATTGGCAGCGCATCTACAGCACCACAGACGTCGGGGCTCCGGGCTTTCCATGACGAACAGGGCTTCGACGTTTACCACCAGCTGGACCTGGGCACCCACTCCAAAAAAACCGAAAAATCACGAACGTCGGACGATTGCTCCCACTCCGGAAGTGCAAGCCAGTCAAGATCCTGCTGCTCCTCCCCGGTCGTTGGCAGCGCATCTACAGCACCACAGACATCGGGGCTCCGGGCTTTCCCTGACGAACAGGGCTTCGACGTTTACCACCAGCTGCACCTGGTCGCCCACTCCAAAAAAACCCCGAAAAATCACGAACATCGGACGATTGCTCCCACACCGAAAGTGCCAGCCAGTCAAGCTCTTGCTGCTCCTCCCCGGCCATTGGCAGCGCATCTACAGCACCACAGACATCGGGGCTCCGGGCTTTCCCTGATGAACAGGACTTAGACGTTTACCACCAGCTGCACCTGGTCGCCCACTTTAAAAAAAACCCCAAAAATCACAAACGTCGGACGATTGCTCCCACACAAAAAGTGCCAGCCAGTCAAGCTCCTGCTGCTTCTCCCCGGCCATTGGCAGCGCATCTACAGCACCACAGACATCGGGGCTCCGGGCTTTCCCTGACGAACAGGGCTTCGACGTTTACCACCAGCTGCACCTGGGCGCCCACTCCGAAAAAACCCCGAAAAATCACGAACATCGGACGATTGCTCCCACACCGAAAGTGCCAGCCAGTCAAGCTCTTGCTGCTCCTCCCCGGCCATTGGCAGCGCATCTACAGCACCACAGACATCGGGGCTCCGGGCTTTCCCTGACGAACAGGGCTTCGACGTTTACCACCAGCTGCACCTGGTCGCCCACTTTAAAAAAAACCCGAAAAATCACGAACGTTGGACGATTGCTCCCACACCGAAAGTGCCAGCAACTCAAGCTCCTGCTGCTCCTCACCGGCCATTGGCAGCGCATCTACAGCACCACAGACACTGGGACTCCGGGCTTTCCCTGACGAACAGGGCTTCGACGTTTACCACCAGCTGCACCTGGTCGCCCACTTTAAAAAAAACCGGAAAAATCACGAACGTCGGACGATTGCTCCCACACAAAAAGTGCCAGCCAGTCAAGCTCTTGCTGCTCCTCCCCGGCCATTGGCAGCGCATCTACAGCACCACAGACATCGGGGCTCCGGGCTTTCCCTGACGAACAGGGCTTCGACGTTTACCACCACCTGCACCTGGGCGCCCATTGGAAAAAAACCCAAGAAAAATCACGAACGTTGGACGATTGCTCCCACACCGAAAGTGCCAGCAACTCAAGCTCCTGCTGCTCCTCAGCGGCCATTGGCAGCGCATCTACAGCACCACAGACATCGGGGCTCCGGGCTTTCCCTGTCGAACAGGGCTTCGCCGTTTACCACCAGCTGCGCCTGGGCGCCCACTAAAAAAAAACCCAAAAAATCACGAATGTTGGACGATTGCTCCCACACTGAAAGTGCCAGCAACTCAAGCTCTTGCTGCTCCTCACCGGCCTTTGGCAGCGCATCTACAGCACCACAGACATAGGGGCTCCGGGCTTTCCCTGACGAACAGGGCTTCGACGTTTACCACCAGCTGCACCTGGTCGCCCACTCCAAAAAACCCGAAAAATCACGAACGTCGGACGATAGCTCCCACTCCAAAAGTGCCAGCCAGTCAAGCTCTTGCTGCTCCTCACCGGCCATTGGCAGCGCATCTACAGCACCACAGACGTCGGGGCTCCGGGCTTTCCCTGACGAACAGGGCTTCGACGTTTACCACCAGCTGGACCTGGGCGCCCACTCCAAAAAAACCGAAAAATCACGAACGTCGGACGATTGCTCCAACTCCGAAAGTGCAAGCCAGTCAAGCTCCTGCTGCTCCTCCCCGGTCGTTGGCAGCGCATTTACAGCACCACAGACATCGGGGCTCCGAGCTTTCCCTGACGAACAGGGCTTCGACGTTTACCACCACCTGCACCTGGGCGCCCACTCCAAAAAAACCCCGAAAAATCACGAATATCGGACGATTGCTCCCACACCGAAAGTGCCAGCCAGTCAAGGTCTTGCTGCTCATCACCGGCCATTGGCAGCCCATCTACAGCACCACAGACATCGGGGCTCCGGGCTTTCCCTGACGAACAGGGCTTCGATGTTTACCACCTCCTGCACCTGGGGGGCCCACTCGAAAAAACCCGAAAAATCAAGAACGTCGGTCGATTGCTCCCACACATAAAGTGCCAGCCAGTCAAGCTCTTGCTGCTCCTCCCCGGCCATTGGCAGCGCATCTACAGCACCACAGACATCGGGGCTCCGGGCTTTCCCTGACGAACAGGGCTTCGACGTTTACCACCAGCTGCACCTGGGCGCCCACTCCAAAAAAACCCCGAAAAATCACGAACGTTGGACGATTGCTCCCACACCGAAAGTGCCAGCCAGTCAAGCTCTTGCTGCTCCTCCCCGGCCATTGGCAGCGCATCTACAGCACCACAGACATCGGGGCTCCGGGCTTTCCCTGATGAACAGGACTTCGACGTTTACTACCAGCTGCACCTGGTAGACCACTTTAAAAAAAACCCTAAAAATCACGAACGTCGGACGATTGCTCCCACACAAAAAGTGCCAGCCAGTGAAGCTCTTGCTGCTCCTCCCCGGCCATTGGCAGCGCATCTACAGCACCACAGACATCGGGGCTCCGGGCTTTCCCTGACGAACAGGGCTTCGACGTTTACCACCTCCTGCACCTCGGCACCCATTGGAAAAAAACCCAAGAAAAATCACGAACTTTGGACGATTGCTCCCACACCGAAAGTGCCAGCCAGTCAAGCTCTTGCTGCTCCTCAGCGGCCATTGGCAGCGCATCTACAGCACCACAGACATCGGGGCTCCGGGCTTTCCCTGACGAACAGGGCTTCGACGTTTACCACCACCTGCACCTGGGGGGCCCACTCGAAAAAACCCGAAAAATCACGAACGTCGGTCGGTTGCTCCCACATAAAAAGTGCCAGCCAGTCAAGCTCTTGCTGCTCCTCCCCGGCCATTGGCAGCGCATCTACAGCACCACAGACATCGGGGCTCCGGGCTTTCCCTGACGAACAGGGCTTCGAAGTTTACCACCAGCTGCACCTGGGCGCCCACTCCAAAAAAACCCCGAAAAATCACGAACATCGGACGATTGCTCCCACACCGAAAGTGCCAGCCAGTCAAGCTCTTGCTGCTCCTCACCGGCCATTGGCAGCGCATCTACAGCACCACAGACATCGGGGCTCCGGGCTTTCCCTGATGAACAGGGCTTCGACGTTTACCACCACCTGCACCTGGGCGCCCATTGGAAAAAAACCCAAGAAAAATCACGAACGTTGGACGATTGCTCCCACACCAAAAGTGCCAGCCAGTCAAGCTCCTGCTGCTCCTCCCCGGCCATTGGCAGCGCATCTACAGCACCAGAGACATCGGGGCTACGGGCTTTCCCTGACGAACAGGGCTTCGACGTTTACCACCAGCTGCACCTGGTCGCCCACTTTAAAAAAAACCCGAAAAATCACGAACGTCGAACGATTGCTCCCACACAAAAAGAGCCAGCCAGTCAAGCTCTTGCTGCTCCTCACCGGCCATTGGCAGCGCATCTACAGCACCACAGACATCGGGGCTCCGGGCTTTCCCTGACGAACAGGACTTCGACGTTTACCACCACCTGCACCTGGGCGCCCATTGGAAAAAAACCCAAGAAAAATCACGAACTTTGGACGATTGCTCCCACACCGAATGTGCCAGCCAGTCAAGCTCCTGCTGCTCCTCCCCGGCCATTTGCAGCCCATCTACAGCACCACAGACATCGGGGCTCCGGGCTTTCCCTGACGAACAGGGCTTCGATGTTTACCACCTCCTGCACCTGGACACCCATTGGAAAAAAACCCAAGAAAAATCATGAACGTCGGACGATTGCTCCCACACCGAAAGTGCCAGCCAGTCAAGCTCCTGATGCTCCTCACCAGCCATTGGCAGCGCATCTACAGCACCACAGACATCGGGGCTCCGGGCTTTCCCTGACGAACAGGGCTTCGACGTTTACCACCTCCTGCACCTGGGCGCCCATTGGAAAAAAACCCAAGAAAAATCACGAACGTTGGACGATTGCTCCCACACAAAAAGTGCCAGCCAGTCAAGCTCTTGCTGCTCCTCCCCGGCCATTGGCAGCGCATCTACAGCACCACAGACATCGGGGCTACGGGCTTTCCCTGACGAACAGGGCTTCGACCTTTACCACCACCTGCACCTGGGGGGCCCAGTCGAAAAAACCCGAAAAATCAAGAACGTCGGTCGATTGCTCCCACACAAAAAGTGCCAGCCAGTCAAGCTCCTGCTGCTCCTCCCCGGCCATTGGCAGCGCATCTACAGCACCACAGACATCGGGGCTCCGGGCTTTCCCTGACGAACAGGGCTTCGACGTTTACCACCAGCTGCACCTGGGCGCCCACTCCAAAAAAACCCCGAAAAATCACGAACATCGGACGATTGCTCCCACACCGAAAGTGCCAGCCAGTCAAGCTCCTGCTGCTCCTCCCCGGCCATTGGCAGCGCATCTACAGCACCACAGACATCGGGGCTCCGTGCTTTCCCTGACGAACAGGGCTTCGACGTTTACCACCAGCTGGACCTGGGCGCCCACTCCAAAAAAACCGAAAAGTCACGAACGTCGGATGATTGCTCCCACTCCGAAAGTGCAAGCCAGTCAAGCTCCTGCTGCTCCTCCCCGGTCGTTAGCAGCGCATCTACAGCACCACAGACATCGGGGCTCCGGGCTTTCCCTGACGAACAGGGCTTCGACGTTTACCACCAGCTGCACCTGGGCGCCCACTCCAAAAAAACCCGAAAAATCACGAACGTCGGACGATTGCTCCCACACAAAAAGTGCCAGCCGGTCAAGCTCCTGCTGCTCCTCAGCGGCCATTGGCAGCGCATCTACAGCACCACAGACATCGGGGCTCCGGGCTTTCCCTGATGAACAGGGCTTCGACGTTTACCACCAGCTGCACCTGGGCGCCCACTCCAAAAAAACCCCGAAAAATCACGAACGTCGGATGATTGCTCCCACACCGAAAGTGCCAGCCAGTCAAGCTCTTGCTGCTGCTCCCCGGCCATTGGCAGCGCATCTACAGCACCACAGACATCGGGGCTCCGGGCTTTCCCTGACGAACAGGGCTTCGACGTTTACAACCTCCTGCACCTGGGCGCCCATTGGAAAAAAACCCAAGAAAAATCACGAACGTTGGACGATTGCTCCCACACCGAAAGTGCCAGCCAGTCAAGCTCCTGCTGCTCCTCAGCGGCCATTGGCAGCGCATCTACAGCACCACAGACATCGGGGCTCCGGGCTTTCCCTGACGAACAGGGCTTCGACGTTTACCACCAGCTGCACCTGGGGGGCCCACTCGAAAAAACCCGAAAAATCAAGAACGTCGGTCGATTGCTCCCACACAAAAAGTGCCAGCCAGTCAAGCTCCTGCTGCTCCTCCCCGGCCATTGGCAGCGCATCTACAGCACCACAGACATCGGGGCTCCGGGCTTTCCCTGACGAACAGGGATTCGACGTTTACCACCAGCTGCACCTGGGCGCCCATTGGAAAAAAACCCAAGAAAAATCACGAACGTTGGACGATTGCACCCACACCGAACGTGCCAGCCAGTCAAGCTCTTGCTGCTCCTCCCCGGCCATTGGCAGCCCATCTACAGCACCACAGACATCGGGGCTCCGGGCTTTCCCTGACGAACAGGGCTTCGACGTTTACCACCAGCTGCACCTGGGCGCCCATTGGAAAAAAACCCAAGAAAAATCACGAACGTTGGACGATTGCACCCACACCGAACGTGCCAGCCAGTCAACCTCTTGCTGCTCCTCCCCGGCCATTGGCAGCGCATCTACAGCACCACAGACATCGGGGCTCCGGGCTTTCCCTGACGAACAGGGCTTCGACGTTTACCACCAGCTGCACCTGGGCGCCCACTCCAAAAAAACCCCGAAAAATCACGAACGTCGGACGATTGCTCCCACACCGAAAGTGCCAGCCAGTCAAGCTCTTGCTGCTGCTCCCCGGCCATTGGCAGCGCATCTACAGCACCACAGACATCGGGGCTCCGGGCTTTCACTGACGAACAGGGCTTCGACGTTTACCACCTCCTGCACCTGGGCGCCCATTGGAAAAAAACCCAAGAAAAATCACGAACGTTGGACGATTGCTCCCACACCGAAAGTGCCAGCCAGTCAAGCTCCTGCTGCTGCTCAGCGGCCATTGGCAGCGCATCTACAGCACCACAGACATCGGGGCTCCGGGCTTTCCCTGACGAACAGGGCTTCGACGTTTACCACCTCCTGCACCTGGGCGCCCATTGGAAAAAAACCCAAGAAAAATCACGAACGTTGGACGATTGCTCCCACACCGAAAGTGCCAGCCAGTCAAGCTCCTGCTGCTGCTCAGCGGCCATTGGCAGCGCATCTACAGCACCACAGACATCGGGGCTCCGGGCTTTCCCTGATGAACAGGACTTCGACGTTTACTACCAGCTGCACCTGGTAGACCACTTTAAAAAAAACCCGAAAAATCACGAACGTCGGACGATTGCTCCCACACAAAAAGTGCCAGCCAGTGAAGCTCTTGCTGCTCCTCCCCGGCCATTGGCAGCGCATCTACAGCACCACAGACATCGGGGCTCCGGGCTTTCCCTGACGAACAGGGCTTCGACGTTTACCACCACCTGCACCTGGGCGCCCATTGGAAAAAACCCAAGAAAAATCACGAACGTTGGACGATTGCTCCCACACCGAAAGTGCCAGCCAGTCAAGCTCCTGCTACTCATCACCGGCCATTGGCAGCCCATCTACAGCACCACAGACATCGGGGCTCCGGGCTTTCCCTGACGAACAGAGCTTCGATGTTTACCACCTCCTGCACCTCGGCACCCATTGGAAAAAAACCCAAGAAAAATCACGAACTTTGGACGATTGCTCCCACACCGAAAGTGCCAGCCAGTCAAGCTCTTGCTGCTCCTCACCGGCCATTGGCAGCGCATCTACAGCACCACAGACATCGGGGCTCCGGGCTTTCCCTGACGAACAGGGCTTCGACGTTTACCACCACCTGCACCTGGGGGGCCCACTCGAAAAAACCCGAAAAATCACGAACGTCGGTCGATTGCTCCCACATAAAAAGTGCCAGCCAGTCAAGCTCTTGCTGCTCCTCCCCGGCCATTGGCAGCGCATCTACAGCACCACAGACATCGGGGCTCCGGGCTTTCCCTGACGAACAGGGCTTCGAAGTTTAACACCAGCTGCACCTGGGCGCCCACTCCAAAAAAACCCCGAAAAATCACGAACATCGGACGATTGCTCCCACACCGAAAGTGCCAGCCAGTCAAGCTCTTGCTGCTCCTCACCGGCCATTGGCAGCGCATCTACAGCACCACAGACATCGGGGCTCCGGGCTTTCCCTGATGAACAGGGCTTCGACGTTTACCACCACCTGCACCTGGGCGCCCATTGGAAAAAAACCCAAGAAAAATCACGAACGTTGGACGATTGCTCCCACACCGAAAGTGCCAGCCAGTCAAGCTCCTGCTGCTCCTCCCCAGCCATTGGCAGCGCATCTACAGCACCAGAGACATCGGGGCTACGGGCTTTCCCTGACGAACAGGGCTTCGACGTTTACCACCAGCTGCACCTGGTCGCCCACTTTAAAAAAAACCCGAAAAATCACGAACGTCGGACGATTGCTCCCACACAAAAAGAGCCAGCCAGTCAAGCTCTTGCTGCTCATCACCGGCCATTGGCAGCGCATCTACAGCACCACAGACATCGGGGCTCCGGGCTTTCCCTGACGAACAGGACTTCGACGTTTACCACCACCTGCACCTGGGCGCCCATTGGAAAAAAACCCAAGAAAAATCACAAACGTTGGACGATTGCTCCCACACCGAATGTGCCAGCCAGTCAAGCTCCTGCTGCTCCTCCCCGGCCATTGGCAGCCCATCGACAGCACCACAGACATCGGGGCTCCGGGCTTTCCCTGACGAACAGGGCTTCGATGTTTACCACCTCCTGCACCTGGGCACCCATTGGAAAAAAACCCAAGAAAAATCATGAACGTCGGACGATTGCTCCCACACCGAAAGTGCCAGCCAGTCAAGCTCCTGATGCTCCTCACCAGCCATTGGCAGCGCATCTACAGCACCACAGACATCGGGGCTCCGGGCTTTCCCTGACGAACAGGGCTTCGACGTTTACCACCAGCTGCACCTGGGCGCCCATTGGAAAAAAACCCAAGAAAAATCACGAACGTTGGACGATTGCTCCCACACCGAAAGTGCCAGCAGCTCAAGCTCCTGCTGCTCCTCACCGGCCATTGGCAGCGCATCTACAGCACCACAGACACTGGAACTCCGGGCTTTCCCTGACGAACAGGGCTTCGACGTTTACCACCAGCTGCACCTGGTCGCCCACTTTAAAAAAAACCCGAAAAATCACGAACGTCGGACGATTGCTCCCACACAAAAAGTGCCAGCCAGTCAAGCTCTTGCTGCTCCTCCCCGGCCATTGGCAGCGCATCTACAGCACCACAGACATCGGGGCTCCGGGCTTTCCCTGACGAACAGGGCTTCGACGTTTACCACCACCTGCACCTGGGCGCCCATTGGAAAAAAACCCAAGAAAAATCACGAACGTTGGACGATTGCTCCCACACCGAAAGTGCCAGCAACTCAAGCTCTTGCTGCTCCTCCCCGGTCGTTGGCAGCGCATCTACAGCACCACAGACATCGGGGCTCCGGGCTTTCCCTGACGAACAGGGCTTCGACGTTTACCACCAGCTGCACCTGGACGCCCACTCCAAAAAAACCCGAAAAATCACGAACGTCTGACGATTGCTCCCACACAAGAAGTGCCAGCCAGTCAAGCTCCTGCTGCTCCTCAGCGGCCATTGGCAGCGCATCTACAGCACCACAGACATCGGGGCTCCGGGCTTTCCCTGACGAACAGGGCTTCGACGTTTACCACCAGCTGCAACCGGGGGGCCCACTGAAAAAAACCCCGAAAAATCATGAACGTCGGACGATTGCTCCCACACCGAAAGTGCCAGCCAGTCAAGCTCTTGCTGCTCATCACCGGCCATTGGCAGCCCATCTACAGCACCACAGACATCGGGGCTCCGGGCTTTCCCTGACGAACAGGGCTTCGATGTTTACCACCTCCTGCACCTCGGCACCCATTGGAAAAAAACCCAAGAAAAATCACGAACGTTGGACGATTGCTCCCACACCGAAAGTGCCAGCCAGTCAAGCTCTTGCTGCTCCTCACTGGCCATTGGCAGCGCATCTACAGCACCACAGACATCGGGGCTACGGGCTTTCCCTGACGAACAGGGCTTCGACCTTTACCACCACCTGCACCTGGGGGGCCCAGTCGAAAAAACCCGAAAAATCAAGAACGTCGGTCGATTGCTCCCACACAAAAAGTGCCAGCCAGTCAAGCTCCTGCTGCTCCTCCCCGGCCATTGGCAGCGCATCTACAGCACCACAGACATCGGGGCTCCGGGCTTTCCCTGACGAACAGGGCTTCGACGTTTACCACCAGCTGCACCTGGGCGCCCACTCCAAAAAAAACCCGAAAAATCACGAACATCGGACGATTGCTCCCACACCGAAAGTGCCAGCCAGTCAAGCTCCTGCTGCTCCTCCCCGGCCATTGGCAGCGCATCTACAGCACCACAGACATCGGGGCTCCGTGCTTTCCCTGACGAACAGGGCTTCGACGTTTACCACCAGCTGGACCTGGGCGCCCACTCCAAAAAAACCGAAAAATCACGAACGTCGGATGATTGCTCCCACACCGAAAGTGCCAGCCAGTCAAGCTCCTGCTGCTCCTCCCCGGTCGTTAGCAGCGCATCTACAGCACCACAGACATCGGGGCTCCGGGCTTTCCCTGACGAACAGGGCTTCGACGTTTACCACCAGCTGCACCTGGGCGCCCACTCCAAAAAAACCCGAAAAATCACGAACGTCGGACGATTGCTCCCACACCAAAAGTGCCAGCCGGTCAAGCTCCTGCTGCTCCTCAGCGGCCATTGGCAGCGCATTTACAGCACCACAGACATCGGGGCTCCGGGCTTTCCCTGACGAACAGGGCTTCGACGTTTACCACCAGCTGCACCTGGGCGCCCACTCCAAAAAAACCCCGAAAAATCACGAACGTCGGATGATTGCTCCCACACCGAAAGTGCCAGCCAGTCAAGCTCTTGCTGCTGCTCCCCGGCCATTGGCAGCGCATCTACAGCACCACAGACATCGGGGCTCCGGGCTTTCCCTGACGAACAGGGCTTCGACGTTTACCACCTCCTGCACCTGGGCGCCCATTGGAAAAAAACCCAAGAAAAATCACGAACGTTGGACGATTGCTCCCACACCGAAAGTGCCAGCCAGTCAAGCTCCTGCTGCTGCTCAGCGGCCATTGGCAGCGCATCTACAGCACCACAGACATCGGGGCTCCGGGCTTTCCCTGACGAACAGGGCTTCGACGTTTACCACCAGCTGCACCTGGGGGGCCCACTCGAAAAAACCCGAAAAATCAAGAACGTCGGTCGATTGCTCCCACACAAAAAGTGCCAGCCAGTCAAGCTCCTGCTGCTCCTCCCCGGCCATTGGCAGCGCATCTACAGCACCACAGACATCGGGGCTCCGGGCTTTCCCTGACGAACAGGGCTTCGACGTTTACCACCAGCTGCACCTGGGCGCCCATTGGAAAAAAACCCAAGAAAAATCACGAACGTTGGACGATTGCACCCACACCGAACGTGCCAGCCAGTCAAGCTCTTGCTGCTCCTCCCCGGCCATTGGCAGCCCATCTACAGCACCACAGACATCGGGGCTCCGGGCTTTCCCTGACGAACAGGGCTTCGACGTTTACCACCAGCTGCACCTGGGCGCCCATTGGAAAAAAACCCAAGAAAAATCACGAACGTCGGACGATTGCACCCACACCGAACGTGCCAGCCAGTCAAGCTCTTGCTGCTCCTCCCCGGCCATTGGCAGCGCATCTACAGCACCACAGACATCGGGGCTCCGGGCTTTCCCTGATGAACAGGGCTTCGACGTTTACCACCACCTGCACCTGGGCGCCCATTGGAAACAAACCCAAGAAAAATCACGAACGTTGGACGATTGCTCCCACACCGGAAGTACCAGCAACTCAATCTCTTGCTGCTCCTCACCGGCCATTGGCAGCGCATCTACAGCACCACAGACACTGGGACTCCGGGCTTTCCCTGATGAACAGGGCTTCGACGTTTACCACCATCTGCACATGGTCGCCCACGCCAAAAAAACCCGAAAAATCACGAATGTCGGACGATTGCTCCCACACAAAAAGTGCCAGCCAGTCAAGCTCCTGCTGCTCCTCACCGGCCATTGGCAGTGCATCTACAGCACCACAGACATCGGAGCTCCGGGCTTTCCCTCACGAACAGGGCTTCGACGTTTACCACCAGCTGCGCCTGGGCGCCCACTAAAAAAAAACCCGAAAAATCACGAACGTCGGACGATTGCTCCCACACCGAAAGTACCAGCAACTCAAGCTCTTGCTGCTCCTCACCGGCCTTTGGCAGCGCATCTACAGCACCACAGACATCGGGGCTCCGGGCTTTCCTTGACGAACAGGGCTTCAACGTTTACCACCAGCTGCACCTGGTCAGCCACTCCAAAAAAACCCGAAAAATCAGGAACGTCGGAAGATTGCTCCCACACCGAAAGTGCCAGCCAGTCAAGCTCTTGCTGCTCATCACCGGCCATTGGCAGCCCATCTACAGCACCACAGACATCGGGGCTCCAGGCTTTCCCTGACGAACAGGGCTTCGAAGTTTACCGCCCGCTGCGCCTTGGCGCCCACTCCAAAAAAACCCCGAAAAATCACGAACGTCAGACGATTGCTCCCACACCAAAAGTGCCAGCCAGTCAAGCTCTTGCTGCTCCTCCCCGGCCATTGGCAGCGCATCTACAGCACCACAGACATCGGGGCTCCGGGCTTTCCCTGACAAACAGGGCTTCGACCTTTACCGCCACCTCCACCTGGGCCCCCATTGGAAAAAAACCCAAGAAAAATCACGAACGTTGGACGATTGCTCCCACACAAAAAGTGCCAGCCAGTCAAGCTCTTGCTGCTCCTCAGCGGCCATTGGCAGCGCATCTACAGCACCACAGACATCAGGGCTCCGGGCTTTCCCTGACGAACAGGGCTTCGACGTTTACCACCAGCTGCACCTGGTCACCCACTCCAAAAAAACCTGAAAAATCACGAACGTCGGACGATTGCTCCCACACCGAAAATGCCAGCCAGTCAAGCTCTTGCTGCTCCTCACCGGCCATTGGCAGCGCATCTACAGCACCACAGACATCGGGGCTCCGGGCTTTCCCTGATGAACAGGGCTTCGACATTTACCACCAGCTGCAGCTGGGCGCCCACTTGAAAAAAACCCCGAAAAATCACGAATGTCGGACGATTGCTCCCACACCGACAGTGCTAGCTAGTCAAGCTCTTGCTGCTCCCCACCGGCCATTGGCAGCGCATCCACAGCACCACAGACATCGGGGCTCCACGCTTTCCCTGACGAACAGGGCTTTGACATTTACCACTAGCTGCACCAGGGCGCCCACTGGAAAAATATTCGAAAATTCACGAACGTCGCACGATTGCTCCCACACCGAAAGTGTCAGCCAGTCAAGCTCTTGCTGCTCCTCCCCAGCCATTGGCAGCGCATCTACAGCACCACAGACATCAGGGCTCCCGGCATTCCCTGACGAACAGGGCTTGAACGTTTACCACCAGCTGCACCTGGGGGGCCCACTGAAAGAAACCCCGAAAAATCAGGAACGTCCGATGATTACTCCCACACCGAAAGTGCCAGCCAGTCAAGCTCTTGCTGCTCCTCACCGGCCATTGGCAGCGCATCTACAGCACCACAGACATCGGGGCTCCGGGCTTTCCCTGACGAACAGGGGTTCGACGTTTACCACCAGCTGCACCTGGGCGCCCATTGGAAAAAAACCCAAGAAAAATCACAAACGTTGGACGATTGCTCCCACACCAAAAGTGCCAGCCAGTCAAGCTCTTGCTGCTCCTCACCGGCCATTGGCAGTGCATCTACAGCACCACAGACATCGGGGCTCCGGGCTTTCCCTGACGAACAGGACTTCGACGTTTTCCACCACCTGCACCTGGGCGCCCATTGGAAAAAAAGCGAAGAGAAATCACGAACGTTGGACGATTGCTCCCACACCGAAAGTGCCAGCAACTCAAGCTCTTGCTGCTCATCACCGGCCATTGGCAGCGTATCTACAGCACCACAGACATCAGGGCTCCGGGCTTTCCCTGACGAACAGGGCTTGAACGTTTACCACCAGCTGCACCTGGGGGGCCCACTGAAAGAAACCCCGAAAAATCAGGAACGTCCGATGATTACTCCCACACCGAAAGTGCCAGCTAGTCAAGCTCTTGCTGCTCCTCACCGGCCATTGGCAGCGCATCTACAGCACCACAGACATCGGGGCTCCGGGCTTTCCCTGACTAACAGGGCTTCGACGTTTACCACCAGCTGCACCTGGGCGCCCATTGGAAAAAAACCCAAGAAAAATCACAAACGTTGGACGATTGCTCCCACACCAAAAGTGCCAGCCAGTCAAGCTCTTGCTGCTCCTCCCCGGCCATTGGCAGCGCATCTACAGCACCACAGACATCGGGGCTCCGGGCTTTCCCTGACGAACAGGGCTTCGACGTTTACCACCAGCTGCACCTGGGGGGCCCACTGAAAAAAACCCCGAAAAATCATGAACGTTGGACGATTGCTCCCACACCGAAAGTGCCAGCCAGTCAAGCTCTTGCTGCTCCTCACCGGCCATTGGCAGCGCATCTACAGCACCACAGACATCGGGGCTCCGGGCTTTCCCTGACGAACAGTGCTTCGTCGTTTACCACCACCTGCACCTGGGCGCCCATTGGAAAAAAACCCAAGAAAAATCACGAACGTCAGACGATTGCTCCCACACAAAAAGTGCGAGCCAGTCAAGCTCTTGCTCCTCCTCACCGGCCATTGGCAGCGCATCTACAGCACCACAGACATCGGGGCTCCGGGCTTTCCCTGACGAACAGGGCTTCGACGTTTACCACCACCTGCACCTGGGCGCCCATTGGAAAAAAACCGAATAGAAATCACGAACGTTGGACGATTGCTCCCACACCGAAAGTGCCAGCAACTCAAGCTCCTGCTGCTCATCACCGGCCATTGGCAGCGCATCTACAGCACCACAGACATCAGGGCTCCGGGCTTTCCCTGACGAACAGGGCTTGAACGTTTACCACCAGGTGCACCTGGGGGGCCCACTGAAAGAAACCCCGAAAAATCAGGAACGTCCGATGATTACACCCACACCGAAAGTGCCAGCCAGTCAAGCTCTTGCTGCTCCTCACCGGCCATTGGCAGCACATCTACAGCACCACAGACATCGGGGCTCCGGGCTTTCCCTGACGAACAGGGCTTCGACGTTTACCACCAGCTGCACCTGGGGGGCCCACTGAAAAAAACCCCGAAAAATCATGAACGTCGGACGATTGCTCCCACACAAAAAGTTCCAGCCAGTCAAGCTCTTGCTGCTCCTCACCGGCCATTGGCAGCGCATCTACAGCACCACAGACATCGGGGCTCCGGGCTTTCCCTGAGGAACAGGGCTTCGACGTTTACCACCAGCTGCACCTGGGCGCCCATTGGAAAAAAACCCAAGAAAAATCACAAACGTTGGACGATTGCTCCCACACCAAAAGTGCCATCCAGTCAAGCTCTTGCTGCTCCTCACCGGCCATTGGCAGCACATCTACAGCACCACAGACATCGGGGCTCCGGGCTTTCCCTGACGAACAGGGCTTCGACGTTTACCACCACCTGCACCTGGGCGCCCATTGGAAAAAAACCGAAGAGAAATCACGAACGTTGGACGATTGCTCCCACACCGAAAGTGCCAGCAACTCAAGCTCTTGCTGCTCATCACCGGCCATTGGCAGCGCATCTACAGCACCACAGACATCAGGGCTCCGGGCTTTCCCTGACGAACAGGACTTGAACGTTTACCACCAGGTGCACCTGGGGGGCCCACTGAAAGAAACCCCGAAAAATCAGGAACGTCCGATGATTACTCCCACACCGAAAGTGCCAGCCAGTCAAGCTCTTGCTGCTCCTCACCGGCCATTGGCAGTGCATCTACAGCACCACAGACATCGGGGCTCCGGGCTTTCCCTGACGAACAGGGGTTCGACGTTTACCACCAGCTGCACCTGGGCGCCCATTGGAAAAAAACCCAAGAAAAATCACAAACGTTGGACGATTGCTCCCACACCAAAAGTGCCAGCCAGTCAAGCTCTTGCTGCTCATCACCGGCCATTGGCAGCGCATCTACAGCACCACAGACATCGGGGCTCCGGGCTTTCCCTGACGAACAGGGCTTCGACGTTTACCACCAGCTGCACCTGGGGGGCCCACTGAAAAAAACCCCAAAAAATCACAAACGTCGGACGATTGCTCCCACACCGAAAGTGCCATCCAGTCAAGCTCTTGCTGCTCCTCACCGGCCATTGGCAGCGCATCTACAGCACCACAGACATCGGGGCTCCGGGCTTTCCCTGACGAACAGGGCTTTGACGTTTACCACCAGCTGCAACCGGGGGGCCCACTGAAAAAAACCCCGAAAAATCATGAACGTCGGACGATTGCTCCCACACCGAAAGTGCCAGCCAGTCAAGCTCTTGCTGCTCCTCACCGGCCATTGGCAGCGCATCTACAGCACCACAGACATCGGGGCTCCGGGCTTTCCCTGACGAACAGTGCTTCGTCGTTTACCACCACCTGCACCTGGGCGCCCATTGGAAAAAAACCCAAGAAAAATCACGAACGTCAGACGATTGCTCCCACACAAAAAGTGCCAGCCAGTCAAGCTCCTGCTGCTCCTCACCGGCCATTAGCAGCGCATCTACAGCACCACAGACATCGGTGCTCCAGGCTTTCCCTGTCGAACAGGGCTTCGACGTTTACCACCAGCTGCACCTGGGCGCCCACTCCAAAAAAGCCCCCAAAAATCATGAACGTTGGACGATTGCTCCCACACCGAAAGTGCCAGCCAGTCAAGCTCTTGCTGCTCCTCCCCGGCCATTGGCAGCGCATCTACAGCACCACAGACATCGGGGCTCCGGGCTTTCCCTGACGAACAGGACTTCGACGTTTACCACCACCTGCGCCTGGGAGTCCATTCCAAAAAAACCCGAAAAATCAGGAACGTCGGACGATTGCTCCCACACCGAAAGTGCCAGCCAGTCAAGCTCTTGCTGCTCCTCACCGGCCATTGGCAGCGCATCTACAGCACCACAGACATCGGGGCTCCGGGCTTTCCCTGACGAAAAGGGCTTCGACTTTTACCACCAGCTGCACCTGGGCGCCCACTCAAAAAAAAACCCCGAAAAAGGATGAACGTCGGACGATTGCTCCCACACCGAAAGTGATAGCCGGTCAAGCTCTTGCTGCTCCTCACCTGCCATTGGCAGCGCATCTACAGCACCACAGACATCGGGGCTCCGGGCTTTCCCTGACGAACAGGGCTTCGACGTTTACCACCAGCTGCACCTGGGCGCCCATTGGAAAAAAACCCAAGAAAAATCACGAACGTTGGACGATTGCTCCCACACCAAAAGTGCCAGCCAGTCAAGCTCTTGCTGCTCATCACCGGCCATTGGCAGCGCATCTACAGCACCACAGACATCGGGGCTCCGGGCTTTCCCTGACGAACAGGGCTTCGACGTTTACCACCACCTGCACCTGGGCCCCCATTGGAAAAAAACACAACAAAAATCACGAACGTTGGACGATTGCTCCCACACCGAAAGTGCCAGCCAGTCAAGCTCTTCCTGCTCATCACCGGCCATTGGCAGCGCATCTACAGCACCACAGACATCGGGGCTCCGGGCTTTCCCTGACGAACAGGGCTTCGACGTTTACCACCAACTGCACCTGGGGGGCCCACTGAAAAAAACCCCGAAAAATCATGAACGTCGGACGATTGCTCCCACACAAAAAGTTCCAGCCAGTCAAGCTCTTGCTGCTTCTCCCCTGACATTGGCAGCGCATCTACAGCACCACAGACATCGGGGCTCCGGGCTTTCCCTGACGAACAGGGCTTCGACGTTTACCACCAGCTGCACCTGGGGGGCCCACTGAAAAAAACCGCGAAAAATCATGAACGTCGGACGATTGCTCCCACACCGGAAGTGCCAGCCAGTTAAGCTCTTGCTGCTCCTCACCGGCCATTGGCAGCGCATCTACAGCACCACAGACATCGGGGCTCCGGGCATTCCCTGACGAACAGGGCTTCGACGTTTACCACTAGCTGCACCTGGGCGCCCATTGGAAAAAAACCCCGAAAAATCACGAACGTCGGACGATTGCTCCCACACAAAAAGTGCCAGCCAGTCAAGCTCCTGCTGCTCCTCACCGGCCATTGGCAGCGCATCTACACCACCACAGACATCGGGGCTCCGGGCTTTCCCTGACGAACAGGGCTTCGCTGTTTACCACCAGCTGCACCTGGGCACCCACTGGAAAAAAACCCCGAAAAATCATGAACGTCGGACGATTGCTCCCACACCGAAAGTGCCAGCCAGTCAAGCTCTTGCTGCTCCTCACCGGCCATTTGCAGCGCATCTACAGCACCACAGACATCGGGGCTCTGGGCTTTCCCTGACGAACAGGGCTTTGACGTTTACAACCATCTGCACCTGGTCGCCCATGCCAAAAAAACCCGAAAAATCACGAACGTCGGACGATTGCTCCCACACCGAAAGTGCCAGCCAGTCAAGCTCTTGCTGCTCCTCACCGGCCATTGGCAGCGCATCTACAGCACCACAGACATCGGGGCTCCACGCTTTCCCTGACGAACAGGGCTTCGACGTTTACCACCAGCTGCACCTGGGGGGCCCACTGAAAGAAACCCCGAAAAATCGGGAACGTCGGATGATTACTCCCACACCGAAAGTGCCAGCCAGTCAAGCTCTTGCTGCTCCTCACCTGCCATTGGCAGCGCATCTACAGCACCACAGACATCGGGGCTCCGGGCTTTCCCTGACGAACAGGGCTTCGACCTTTACCACCAGCTGCACCTGGAGGGCCCACTGAAAAAAACCCCGAAAAATCACGAACGTCGGACGATTGCTCCGTCACCGAAAGTGCCAGCCAGTCAAGCTCTTGCTGCTCCTCCCCGGCCATTGGCAGCGCATCTACAGCACCACAGACATCGGGGCTCCGGGCTTTCCCTGACGAACAGGGCTTCGACTTTTACCACCACCTGCGCCCCGGAGTCCACTCCAAAAAAACCCAAAAAATCAGGAACGTCGGACGATTGCTCCCACACCGAAAGTGCCAGCCGGTCAAGCTCTTGCTGCTCCTCACCTGCCATTGGCAGCGCATCTACAGCACCACAGACATCGGGGCTCCGGGCTTTCCCTGACGAACAGGGCTTCGACGTTTACCACCAGCTGCACCTGGGCGCCCATTGGAAAAAAACCCAAGAAAAATCACGAACGTTGGACGATTGCTCCCACACCAAAAGTGCCAGCCAGTCAAGCTCTTGCTGCTCATCACCGGCCATTGGCAGCGCATCTACAGCACCACAGACATCGGGGCTCCGGGCTTTCCCTGACGAACAGGGCTTCGACGTTTACCACCAGCTGCACCTGGGGGCCCACTGAAAAAAACCCCGAAAAATCATGAACGTCGGACGATTGCTCCCACACCGAAACTGCCAGCCAGTCAAGCTCTTGCTGCTCCTCACCGGCCATTGGCAGTGCATCTACAGCACCACAGACATCGGGGCTCTGGGCTTTCCCTGACAAACAGGGCTTCGACGTTTACCACCAGCTGCACCTGGGCGCCCATTGGAAAAAAACCCAAGAACAATCACGAACGTCGGACGATTGCTCCCACACAAAAAGTGCCAGCCAGTCAAGCTCCTGCTGCTCCTCACCGGCCATTGGCAGCGCATCTACAGCACCACAGACATCGGGGCTCCGGGCTTTCCCTGACGAACAGGGCTTCGCTGTTTACCACCAGCTGCACCTGTGCACCCACTGGAAAAAAACCCCGAAAAATCATGAACGTCGGACGATTGCTCCCACACCGAAAGTGTCATCCAGTCAAGCTCTTGCTGCTCCTCACCGGCCATTGGCAGCGCATCTACAGCACCACAGACATCGGTGCTCCAGGCTTTCCCTGTCGAACAGGGCTTCGACGTTTACCACCAGCTGCGCCTGGGCGCCCACTTAAAAAAAAACCCCGAAAAATCATGAACGTTGGACGATTGCTCCCACACCGAAAGTGCCAGCCAGTCAAGCTCTTGCTGCTCCTCACCGGCCATTGGCAGCGCATCTACAGCACCACAGACATCGGGGCTCCGGGCTTTCCCTGACGAACAGGGCTTCGACATTTACCACCACCTGCACCTGGGGGGCCCACTGAAAGAAACCCCGAAAAATCGGGGACGTCGGATGATTACTCCCACACCGAAAGTGCCAGCCAGTCAAGCTCTTGCTGCTCCTCACCTGCCATTGGCAGCACATCTACAGCACCACAGACATCGGTGCTCCGGGCTTTCCCTGACGAACAGGGCTTCGACGTTTACCACCAGCTGCGCCTGGTCGCCCACGCCAAAAAAACCCGAAAAATCACGAACGTCGGACGATTGCTCCCACACAAAAAGTACCAGCCAGTCAAGCTCTTGCTGCTCCTCACCTGCCATTGGCAGCGCATCTACAGCACCACAGACATCGGTGCTCCGGGCTTTCCCTGTCGAACAGGGCTTCGACGTTTACCACCAGCTGCACCTGGGCGCCCACGCCAAAAGAACCCGAAAAATCACGAACGTCGGACGATTGCTCCCACACAAAAAGTGCCAGCCAGTCAAGCTCTTGCTGCTCCTCACCGGCCATTGGCAGCGCATCTACAGCACCACAGACATCGGTGCTCCGGGCTTTCCCTGTCGAACAGGGCTTCGACGTTTACCACCAGCTGCGCCTGGGCGCCCACTAAAAAAAAACCCCGAAAAATCATGAACGTTGGACGATTGCTCCCACACCGAAAGTGCCAGCCAGTCAAGCTCTTGCTGCTCCTCCCCGGCCATTGGCAGCACATCTACAGCACCACAGACATCGGGGTTCCGGGCTTTCCCTGACGAACAGGGCTTCGACTTTTACCACCACCTGCGCCTGGGAGTCCACTCCAAAAAATCCCGAAAAATCACAAACGTCGGACGATTGCTCCCACACCGAAAGTGCCAGCCAGTCAAGATCCTGCTGCTCCTCACCGGCCATTGGCAGCGCATCTACAGCACCACAGACATCGGGGCTCCGGGCTTTCCCTGACGAACAGGGCTTCGACATTTACCACCACCTGCACCTGGGCGCCCACTCCAGAAAAACCCTAAAAATCACGAACGTCGGACGATTGCTCCCACACAAAAAGTGCCAGCCAGTCAAGCTCCTGCTGCTCCTCACCGGCCATTGGCAGCGCATCTACAGCACCACAGACATCGGGGCTCCGGGCTTTCCCTGACGAACAGGGCTTCGACGTTTACCACCAGCTGCACCTGGTCGCCCACACCAAAAAACCCGAAAAATCACAAACGTCGGACGATTGCTCCCACACAAAAAGTGCCAGCCAGTCAAGCTCCTGCTGCTCCTCACTGGCCATTGGCAGCGCATCTACAGCACCACAAACATCGGGGCTCCGAGCTTTCCCTGATGAACAGGGCTTCGATATTTACCACCAGCTGCACCTGGGCGCCCACTGGAAAAATCCCTGAAAAATCACGAACGTCGGACTATTGCTCCCACACCGAAAGTGCCAGCCAGTCAAGCTCTTGCTGCTCCTCACCGGCCATTGGCAGCGCATCTACAGCACCACAGACATCGGGGCTCCGGGCTTTCCCTGACGAACAGGGCTTCGACGTTTACCACCAGCTGCACCTGGGGGGCCCACTGAAAAAACCCCGAAAAATCATGAACGTCGGACGATTGCTCCGACACCGAAAGTGCCAGCCAGTCAAGCTCTTGCTGCTCCTCCCCGGCCATTGGCAGCACATCTACAGCACCACAGACATCGGGGCTCCGGGCTTTCCCTGACGAACAGGGCTTCGACGTTTACCACCACCTGCACCCCGGAGTCCACTCCAAAAAAACCAGAAAAATCACAAACGTCGGACGATTGCTCCCACACCGAAAGTGCCAGCCAGACAAGCTCTTGCTGCTCCTCACCGGCCATTGGCAGCGCATCTACAGCACCACAGACATCGGGTCTCCGGGCTTTCCCTGACGAACAGGGGTTCGACGTTTACCACCAGCTGCACCTGGGCGCCCATTGGAAAAAAACCCAAGAAAAATCACGAACGTTGGACGATTGCTCCCACACCAAAAGTGCCAGCCAGTCAAGCTCTTGCTGCTCTTCACCGGCCATTGGCAGCGCATCTACAGCACCACAGACATCGGTGCTCCGGGCTTTCCCTGACGAACAGTGCTTCGTCGTTTACCACCACCTGCACCTGCGCGCCCATTGGAAAAAAACCCAAGAAAAATCACGAACGTCGGACGATTGCTCCCACACAAAAAGTGCCAGCCAGTCAAGCTCCTGCTGCTCCTCACCGGCCATTCGCAGCGCATCTACAGCACCACAGACACTGGGACTCCGGGCTTTCCCTGACGAACAGGGCTTTGACGTTTACCACCAGCTGCACCTGGTCGCCCACGCCAAAAAAAACCGAAAAATCACGAACGTTGGACGATTGCTCCCACACAAAAAGTGCCAGCCAGTCAAGCTCTTGCTGCTCCTCACCGGCCATTGGCAGCGCATCTACAGCACCACAGACATCGGTGCTCCGGGCTTTCCCTGTCGAACAGGGCTTCGACGTTTACCACCAGCTGCGCCTGGGCGCCCACTAAAAAAAACCCCAAAAGATCACGAACTTCGGACGATTGCTCCCACACTGAAAGTGCCAGCCAGTCAAGGTCTTGCTGCTCCTCACCGGCCATTGGCAGCGCATCTACAGCACCACAGACATCGGGGCTCCGGGCTTTCCCTGACGAACAGGGCTTCGACGTTTACCACCAGCTGCACCTGGGCGCCCACTCCAAAAAAGCCCCGAAAAATCATGAACATTGGACGATTGCTCCCACACCAAAAGTGCCAGCCAGTCAAGCTCTTGCTGCTCCTCACCGGCCATTGGCAGTGCATCTACAGCACCACAGACATCGGGGCTCCGGGCTTTCCCTGACGAACAGGGCTTCGACGTTTACCACCAGCTGCACCTCGGTGCCCACTAAAAAAAAAAAACCCCGAAAAATCAAGAACGTCGGACGATTGCTCCCACACAAAAAGTGCCAGCCAGTCAAGCTCCTGCTGCTCCTCAGCGGCCATTGGCAGCGCATCTACAGCACCACAGACATCGGGGCTCCGGGCTTTCCCTGACGAACAGGGCTTCGCTGTTTACCACCAGCTGCACCTGGGCACCCACTGGAAAAAAACCCCGAAAAATCATGAACGTTGGACGATTGCTCCCACACCAAAAGTGCCAGCCAGTCAAGCTCTTGCTGCTCATCACCGGCCATTGGCAGCGCATCTACAGCACCACAGACATCGGGGCTCCGGGCTTTCCCTGACGAACAGGGCTTCGACGTTTACCACCAGCTGCACCTGGGGGGCCCACTGAAAAAAACCCCGAAAAATCATGAACGTCGGACGATTGCTCCCACACCGAAACTGCCAGCCAGTCAAGCTCTTGCTGCTCCTCACCGGCCATTGGCAGTGCATCTACAGCACGACAGACATCGGGGCTCTGGGCTTTCCCTGACAAACAGGGCTTCGACGTTTACCACCAGCTGCACCTGGGCGCCCATTGGAAAAAAACCCAAGAACAATCACGAACGTCGGACGATTGCTCCCACACAAAAAGTGCCAGCCAGTCAAGCTCCTGCTGCTCCTCACCGGCCATTGGCAGCGCATCTACAGCACCACAGACATCGGGGCTCCGGGCTTTCCCTGACGAACAGGGCTTCGCTGTTTACCACCAGCTGCACCTGGGCACCCACTGGAAAAAAACCCCGAAAAATCACGAAAGTCGGACGATTGCTCCCACACCGAAAGTGTCATCCAGTCAAGCTCTTGCTGCTCCTCACCGGCCATTGGCAGCGCATCTACAGCACCACAGACATCGGTGCTCCAGGCTTTCCCTGTCGAACAGGGCTTCGACGTTTACCACCAGCTGCGCCTGGGCGCCCACTTAAAAAAAAACCCCGAAAAATCATGAACGTTGGACGATTGCTCCCACACCGAAAGTGCCAGCCAGTCAAGCTCTTGCTGCTCCTCACCGGCCATTGGCAGCGCATCTACAGCACCACAGACATCGGGGCTCCGGGCTTTCCCTGACGAACAGGGCTTCGACATTTACCACCACCTGCACCTGGGGGGCCCACTGAAAGAAACCCCGAAAAATCGGGGGCGTCGGATGATTACTCCCACACCGAAAGTGCCAGCCAGTCAAGCTCTTGCTGCTCCTCACCTGCCATTGGCAGCACATCTACAGCACCACAGACATCGGGGCTCCGGGCTTTCCCTGACGAACAGGGCTTCGACGTTTACCACCAGCTGCGCCTGGTCGCCCACGCCAAAAAAACCCGAAAAATCACGAACGTCGGACGATTGCTCCCACACAAAAAGTACCAGCCAGTCAAGCTCTTGCTGCTCCTCACCTGCCATTGGCAGCGCATCTACAGCACCACAGACATCGGTGCTCCGGGCTTTCCCTGTCGAACAGGGCTTCGACGTTTACCACCAGCTGCACCTGGGCGCCCACGCCAAAAGAACCCGAAAAATCACGAACGTCGGACGATTGCTCCCACACAAAAAGTGCCAGCCAGTCAAGCTCTTGCTGCTCCTCACCGGCCATTGGCAGCGCATCTACAGCACCACAGACATCGGTGCTCCGGGCTTTCCCTGTCGAACAGGGCTTCGACGTTTACCACCAGCTGCGCCTGGGCGCCCACTAAAAAAAAACCCCGAAAAATCATGAACGTTGGACGATTGCTCCCACACCGAAAGTGCCAGCCAGTCAAGCTCTTGCTGCTCCTCCCCGGCCATTGGCAGCACATCTACAGCACCACAGACATCGGGGTTCCGGGCTTTCCCTGACGAACAGGGCTTCGACTTTTACCACCACCTGCGCCTGGGAGTCCACTCCAAAAAATCCCGAAAAATCACAAACGTCGGACGATTGCTCCCACACCGAAAGTGCCAGCCAGTCAAGATCTTGCTGCTCCTCACCGGCCATTGGCAGCGCATCTACAGCACCACAGACATCGGGGCTCCGGGCTTTCCCTGACGAACAGGGCTTCGACATTTACCACCACCTGCACCTGGGCGCCCACTCCAGAAAAACCCTAAAAATCACGAACGTCGGACGATTGCTCCCACACAAAAAGTGCCAGCCAGTCAAGCTCCTGCTGCTCCTCACCGGCCATTGGCAGCGCATCTACAGCACCACAGACATCGGGGCTCCGGGCTTTCCCTGACGAACAGGGCTTCGACGTTTACCACCAGCTGCACCTGGTCGCCCACACCAAAAAACCCGAAAAATCACAAACGTCGGACGATTGCTCCCACACAAAAAGTGCCAGCCAGTCAAGCTCCTGCTGCTCCTCACTGGCCATTGGCAGCGCATCTACAGCACCACAAACATCGGGGCTCCGAGCTTTCCCTGATGAACAGGGCTTCGATATTTACCACCAGCTGCACCTGGGCGCCCACTGGAAAAATCCCTGAAAAATCACGAACGTCGGACTATTGCTCCCACACCGAAAGTGCCAGCCAGTCAAGCTCTTGCTGCTCCTCACCGGCCATTTGCAGCGCATCTACAGCACCACAGACATCGGGGCTCTGGGCTTTCCCTGACGAACAGGGCTTTGACGTTTACCACCAGCTGCACCTGGTCGCCCATGCCAAAAAAACCCGAAAAATCACGAACGTCGGACGATTGCTCCCACACCGAAAGTGCCAGCCAGTCAAGCTCTTGCTGCTCCTCACCGGCCATTGGCAGCGCATCTACAGCACCACAGACATCGGGGCTCCACGCTTTCCCTGACGAACAGGGCTTCGACGTTTACCACCAGCTGCACCTGGGGGGCCCACTGAAAGAAACCCCGAAATATCGGGAACGTCGGATGATTACTCCCACACCGAAAGTGCCAGCCAGTCAAGCTCTTGCTGCTCCTCACCTGCCATTGGCAGCGCATCTACAGCACCACAGACATCGGGGCTCCGGGCTTTCCCTGACGAACAGGGCTTCGACCTTTACCACCAGCTGCACCTGGGGGGCCCACTGAAAAAAACCCCGAAAAAGCATGAACGTCGGACGATTGCTCCGTCACCGAAAGTGCCAGCCAGTCAAGCTCTTCCTGCTCCTCCCCGGCCATTGGCAGCGCATCTACAGCACCACAGACATCGGGGCTCCGGGCTTTCCCTGACGAACAGGGCTTCGACTTTTACCACCACCTGCGCCCCGGAGTCCACTCCAAAAAAACCCAAAAAATCACAAACGTCGGACGATTGCTCCCACACCGAAAGTGCCAGCCGGTCAAGCTCTTGCTGCTCCTCACCTGCCATTGGCAGCGCATCTACAGCACCACAGACATCGGGGCTCCGGGCTTTCCCTGACGAACAGGGCTTCGACGTTTACCACCAGCTGCACCTGGGCGCCCACGCCAAAAGAACCCGAAAAATCACGAACGTCGGACGATTGCTCCCACACAAAAAGTGCCAGCCAGTCAAGCTCTTGCTGCTCCTCACCGGCCATTGGCAGCGCATCTACAGCACCACAGACATCGGTGCTCCGGGCTTTCCCTGTCGAACAGGGCTTCGACGTTTACCACCAGCTGCGCCTGGGCGCCCACTAAAAAAAAACCCCGAAAAATCATGAACGTTGGACGATTGCTCCCACACCGAAAGTGCCAGCCAGTCAAGCTCTTGCTGCTCCTCCCCGGCCATTGGCAGCACATCTACAGCACCACAGACATCGGGGTTCCGGGCTTTCCCTGACGAACAGGGCTTCGACTTTTACCACCACCTGCGCCTGGGAGTCCACTCCAAAAAATCCCGAAAAATCACAAACGTCGGACGATTGCTCCCACACCGAAAGTGCCAGCCAGTCAAGATCTTGCTGCTCCTCACCGGCCATTGGCAGCGCATCTACAGCACCACAGACATCGGGGCTCCGGGCTTTCCCTGACGAACAGGGCTTCGACATTTACCACCACCTGCACCTGGGCGCCCACTCCAGAAAAACCCTAAAAATCACGAACGTCGGACAATTGCTCCCACACAAAAAGTGCCAGCCAGTGAAGCTCCTGCTGCTCCTCACCGGCCATTGGCAGCGCATCTACAGCACCACAGACATCGGGGCTCCGGGCTTTCCCTGACGAACAGGGCTTCGACGTTTACCACCAGCTGCACCTGGGCGCCCACGCCAAAAGAACCCGAAAAATCACGAACGTCGGACGATTGCTCCCACACAAAAAGTGCCAGCCAGTCAAGCTCTTGCTGCTCCTCACCGGCCATTGGCAGCGCATCTACAGCACCACAGACATCGGTGCTCCGGGCTTTCCCTGTCGAACAGGGCTTCGACGTTTACCACCAGCTGCGCCTGGGCGCCCACTAAAAAAAAACCCCGAAAAATCATGAACGTTGGACGATTGCTCCCACACCGAAAGTGCCAGCCAGTCAAGCTCTTGCTGCTCCTCCCCGGCCATTGGCAGCACATCTACAGCACCACAGACATCGGGGTTCCGGGCTTTCCCTGACGAACAGGGCTTCGACTTTTACCACCACCTGCGCCTGGGAGTCCACTCCAAAAAATCCCGAAAAATCACAAACGTCGGACGATTGCTCCCACACCGAAAGTGCCAGCCAGTCAAGATCCTGCTGCTCCTCACCGGCCATTGGCAGCGCATCTACAGCACCACAGACATCGGGGCTCCGGGCTTTCCCTGACGAACAGGGCTTCGACATTTACCACCACCTGCACCTGGGCGCCCACTCCAGAAAAACCCTAAAAATCACGAACGTCGGACGATTGCTCCCACACAAAAAGTGCCAGCCAGTCAAGCTCCTGCTGCTCCTCACCGGCCATTGGCAGCGCATCTACAGCACCACAGACATCGGGGCTCCGGGCTTTCCCTGACGAACAGGGCTTCGACGTTTACCACCAGCTGCACCTGGTCGCCCACACCAAAAAACCCGAAAAATCACAAACGTCGGACGATTGCTCCCACACAAAAAGTGCCAGCCAGTCAAGCTCCTGCTGCTCCTCACTGGCCATTGGCAGCGCATCTACAGCACCACAAACATCGGGGCTCCGAGCTTTCCCTGATGAACAGGGCTTCGATATTTACCACCAGCTGCACCTGGGCGCCCACTGGAAAAATCCCTGAAAAATCACGAACGTCGGACTATTGCTCCCACACCGAAAGTGCCAGCCAGTCAAGCTCTTGCTGCTCCTCACCGGCCATTGGCAGCGCATCTACAGCACCACAGACATCGGGGCTCCGGGCTTTCCCTGACGAACAGGGCTTCGACGTTTACCACCAGCTGCACCTGGGGGGCCCACTGAAAAAACCCCGAAAAATCATGAACGTCGGACGATTGCTCCGACACCGAAAGTGCCAGCCAGTCAAGCTCTTGCTGCTCCTCCCCGGCCATTGGCAGCACATCTACAGCACCACAGACATCGGGGCTCCGGGCTTTCCCTGACGAACAGGGCTTCGACGTTTACCACCACCTGCACCCCGGAGTCCACTCCAAAAAAACCAGAAAAATCACAAACGTCGGACGATTGCTCCCACACCGAAAGTGCCAGCCAGACAAGCTCTTGCTGCTCCTCACCGGCCATTGGCAGCGCATCTACAGCACCACAGACATCGGGTCTCCGGGCTTTCCCTGACGAACAGGGGTTCGACGTTTACCACCAGCTGCACCTGGGCGCCCATTGGAAAAAAACCCAAGAAAAATCACGAACGTTGGACGATTGCTCCCACACCAAAAGTGCCAGCCAGTCAAGCTCTTGCTGCTCTTCACCGGCCATTGGCAGCGCATCTACAGCACCACAGACATCGGTGCTCCGGGCTTTCCCTGACGAACAGTGCTTCGTCGTTTACCACCACCTGCACCTGCGCGCCCATTGGAAAAAAACCCAAGAAAAATCACGAACGTCGGACGATTGCTCCCACACAAAAAGTGCCAGCCAGTCAAGCTCCTGCTGCTCCTCACCGGCCATTGGCAGCGCATCTACAGCACCACAGACACTGGGACTCCGGGCTTTCCCTGACGAACAGGGCTTTGACGTTTACCACCAGCTGCACCTGGTCGCCCACGCCAAAAAAAACCGAAAAATCACGAACGTTGGACGATTGCTCCCACACAAAAAGTGCCAGCCAGTCAAGCTCTTGCTGCTCCTCACCGGCCATTGGCAGCGCATCTACAGCACCACAGACATCGGTGCTCCGGGCTTTCCCTGTCGAACAGGGCTTCGACGTTTACCACCAGCTGCGCCTGGGCGCCCACTAAAAAAAACCCCAAAAGATCACGAACTTCGGACGATTGCTCCCACACTGAAAGTGCCAGCCAGTCAAGGTCTTGCTGCTCCTCACCGGCCATTGGCAGCGCATCTACAGCACCACAGACATCGGGGCTCCGGGCTTTCCCTGACGAACAGGGCTTCGACGTTTACCACCAGCTGCACCTGGGCGCCCACTCCAAAAAAGCCCCGAAAAATCATGAACATTGGACGATTGCTCCCACACCAAAAGTGCCAGCCAGTCAAGCTCTTGCTGCTCCTCACCGGCCATTGGCAGTGCATCTACAGCACCACAGACATCGGGGCTCCGGGCTTTCCCTGACGAACAGGGCTTCGACGTTTACCACCAGCTGCACCTCGGTGCCCACTAAAAAAAAAAAACCCAAAAATCACGAACGTCGGACGATTGCTCCCACACCGAAAGTGCCAGCCAGTCAAGCTCTTGCTGCTCCTCACCGGCCATTGGCAGCGCATCTACAGCACCACAGACATCGGGGCTCCGGGCTTTCCCTGACGAACAGGGCTTCGACGTTTACCACCAGCTGCACCTGGGCGCCCACTCCAAAAAAACCCCGAAAAATCACGAACGTCGGACGATTGCTCCCACACAAAAAGTGCCAGCCAGTCAAGCTCCTGCTGCTCCTCAGCGGCCATTGGCAGCGCATCTACAGCACCACAGACATCGGGGCTCCGGGCTTTCCCTGACGAACAGGGCTTCGCTGTTTACCACCAGCTGCACCTGGGCACCCACTGGAAAAAAACCCCGAAAAATCATGAACGTTGGACGATTGCTCCCACACCAAAAGTGCCAGCCAGTCAAGCTCTTGCTGCTCATCACCGGCCATTGGCAGCGCATCTACAGCACCACAGACATCGGGGCTCCGGGCTTTCCCTGACGAACAGGGCTTCGACGTTTACCACCAGCTGCACCTGGGGGGCCCACTGAAAAAAACCCCGAAAAATCATGAACGTCGGACGATTGCTCCCACACCGAAACTGCCAGCCAGTCAAGCTCTTGCTGCTCCTCACCGGCCATTGGCAGTGCATCTACAGCACGACAGACATCGGGGCTCTGGGCTTTCCCTGACAAACAGGGCTTCGACGTTTACCACCAGCTGCACCTGGGCGCCCATTGGAAAAAAACCCAAGAACAATCACGAACGTCGGACGATTGCTCCCACACAAAAAGTGCCAGCCAGTCAAGCTCCTGCTGCTCCTCACCGGCCATTGGCAGCGCATCTACAGCACCACAGACATCGGGGCTCCGGGCTTTCCCTGACGAACAGGGCTTCGCTGTTTACCACCAGCTGCACCTGGGCACCCACTGGAAAAAAACCCCGAAAAATCATGAACGTCGGACGATTGCTCCCACACCGAAAGTGTCATCCAGTCAAGCTCTTGCTGCTCCTCACCGGCCATTGGCAGCGCATCTACAGCACCACAGACATCGGGGCTCCGGGCTTTCCCTGACGAACAGGGCTTCGACATTTACCACCACCTGCACCTGGGGGGCCCACTGAAAGAAACCCCGAAAAATCGGGGGCGTCGGATGATTACTCCCACACCGAAAGTGCCAGCCAGTCAAGCTCTTGCTGCTCCTCACCTGCCATTGGCAGCACATCTACAGCACCACAGACATCGGGGCTCCGGGCTTTCCCTGACGAACAGGGCTTCGACGTTTACCACCAGCTGCGCCTGGTCGCCCACGCCAAAAAAACCAGAAAAATCACGAACGTCGGACGATTGCTCCCACACAAAAAGTACCAGCCAGTCAAGCTCTTGCTGCTCCTCACCTGCCATTGGCAGCGCATCTACAGCACCACAGACATCGGTGCTCCGGGCTTTCCCTGTCGAACAGGGCTTCGACGTTTACCACCAGCTGCACCTGGGCGCCCACGCCAAAAGAACCCGAAAAATCACGAACGTCGGACGATTGCTCCCACACAAAAAGTGCCAGCCAGTCAAGCTCTTGCTGCTCCTCACCGGCCATTGGCAGCGCATCTACAGCACCACAGACATCGGTGCTCCGGGCTTTCCCTGTCGAACAGGGCTTCGACGTTTACCACCAGCTGCGCCTGGGCGCCCACTAAAAAAAAACCCCGAAAAATCATGAACGTTGGACGATTGCTCCCACACCGAAAGTGCCAGCCAGTCAAGCTCTTGCTGCTCCTCCCCGGCCATTGGCAGCACATCTACAGCACCACAGACATCGGGGTTCCGGGCTTTCCCTGACGAACAGGGCTTCGACTTTTACCACCACCTGCGCCTGGGAGTCCACTCCAAAAAATCCCGAAAAATCACAAACGTCGGACGATTGCTCCCACACCGAAAGTGCCAGCCAGTCAAGATCTTTCTGCTCCTCACCGGCCATTGGCAGCGCATCTACAGCACCACAGACATCGGGGCTCCGGGCTTTCCCTGACGAACAGGGCTTCGACATTTACCACCACCTGCACCTGGGCGCCCACTCCAGAAAAACCCTAAAAATCACGAACGTCGGACGATTGCTCCCACACAAAAAGTGCCAGCCAGTGAAGCTCCTGCTGCTCCTCACCGGCCATTGGCAGCGCATCTACAGCACCACAGACATCGGGGCTCCGGGCTTTCCCTGACGAACAGGGCTTCGACGTTTACCACCAGCTGCACCTGGTCGCCCACACCAAAAAACCCGAAAAATCACAAACGTCGGACGATTGCTCCCACACCGAAAGTGCCAGCCAGTCAAGCTCTTGCTGCTCCTCACCTGCCATTGGCAGCGCATCTACAGCACCACAGACATCGGGGCTCCGGGCTTTCCCTGACGAACAGGGCTTCGACCTTTACCACCAGCTGCACCTGGGGGGCCCACTGAAAAAAACCCCGAAAAAGCATGAACGTCGGACGATTGCTCCGTCACCGAAAGTGCCAGCCAGTCAAGCTCTTCCTGCTCCTCCCCGGCCATTGGCAGCGCATCTACAGCACCACAGACATCGGGGCTCCGGGCTTTCCCTGACGAACAGGGCTTCGACTTTTACCACCACCTGCGCCCCGGAGTCCACTCCAAAAAAACCCAAAAAATCACAAACGTCGGACGATTGCTCCCACACCGAAAGTGCCAGCCGGTCAAGCTCTTGCTGCTCCTCACCTGCCATTGGCAGCGCATCTACAGCACCACAGACATCGGGGCTCCGGGCTTTCCCTGACGAACAGGGCTTCGACGTTTACCACCAGCTGCACCTGGGCGCCCATTGGAAAAAAACCCAAGAAAAATCACGAACGTTGGACGATTGCTCCCACACCAAAAGTGCCAGCCAGTCAAGCTCTTGCTGCTCCTCAGCAGCCATTGGCAGCGCATCTACAGCACCACAGACATCGGGGCTCCGGGCTTTCCCTGACGAACAGGGCTTCGACGTTTACCACCAGCTGCACCTGGGGGGCCCACTGAAAAAAAACCCGAAAAATCATGAACGTCGGACGATTGCTCCCACACCGAAACTGCCAGCCAGTCAAGCTCTTGCTGCTCCTCACCGGCCATTGGCAGTGCATCTACAGCACCACAGACATCGGGGCTCCGGGCTTTCCCTGACAAACAGGGCTTCGACGTTTACCACCAGCTGCACCTGGGCGCCCATTGGAAAAAAACCCAAGAACAATCACGAACGTCGGACGATTGCTCCCACACAAAAAGTGCCAGCCAGTCAAGCTCCTGCTGCTCCTCACCGGCCATTGGCAGCGCATCTACAGCACCACAGACATCGGGGCTCCGGGCTTTCCCTGACGAACAGGGCTTCGCTGTT
Source organism: Chlamydotis macqueenii (assembly GCF_036417535.1). NCBI lineage: Eukaryota > Metazoa > Chordata > Aves > Otidiformes > Otididae > Chlamydotis > Chlamydotis macqueenii. Next base: position 29,570,886 of record NC_141592.1, on the reverse strand, counting down.
TACCACCAGCTGCACCTGGGCACCCACTGGAAAAAAACCCCGAAAAATCATGAACGTCGGACGATTGCTCCCACACCGAAAGTGTCATCCAGTCAAGCTCTTGCTGCTCCTCACCGGCCATTGGCAGCGCATCTACAGCACCACAGACATCGGTGCTCCGGGCTTTCCCTGTCGAACAGGGCTTCGACGTTTACCACCAGCTGCGCCTGGTCGCCCACTCCAAAAAAACCCGAAAAATCACGAACGTCGGACGATTGCTCCCACACAAAAAGTACCAGCCAGTCAAGCTCTTGCTGCTCCTCACCTGCCATTGGCAGCGCATCTACAGCACCACAGACATCGGGGCTCCGGGCTTTCCCTGACGAACAGGGCTTCGACGTTTACCACCAGCTGCACCTGGGCGCCCACGCCAAAAGAACCCGAAAAATCACGAACGTCGGATGATTACTCCCACACAAAAAGTGCCAGCCAGTCAAGCTCTTGCTGCTCCTCACCGGCCATTGGCAGCGCATCTACAGCACCACAGACATCGGTGCTCCGGGCTTTCCCTGTCGAACAGGGCTTCGACGTTTACCACCAGCTGCGCCTGGGCGCCCACTAAAAAAAAACCCCGAAAAATCATGAACGTTGGACGATTGCTCCCACACCGAAAGTGCCAGCCAGTCAAGCTCTTGCTGCTCCTCCCCGGCCATTGGCAGCACATCTACAGCACCACAGACATCGGGGTTCCGGGCTTTCCCTGACGAACAGGGCTTCGACTTTTACCACCACCTGCGCCTGGGAGTCCACTCCAAAAAATCCCGAAAAATCACGAACGTCGGACGATTGCTCCCACACCGAAAGTGCCAGCCAGTCAAGATCCTGCTGCTCCTCACCGGCCATTGGCAGCGCATCTACAGCACCACAGACATCGGGGCTCCGGGCTTTCCCTGACGAACAGGGCTTCGACATTTACCACCACCTGCACCTGGGCGCCCACTCCAGAAAAACCCTAAAAATCACGAACGTCGGACGATTGCTCCCACACAAAAAGTGCCAGCCAGTCAAGCTCCTGCTGCTCCTCACCGGCCATTGGCAGCGCATCTACAGCACCACAGACATCGGGGCTCCGGGCTTTCCCTGACGAACAGGGCTTCGACGTTTACCACCAGCTGCACCTGGTCGCCCACACCAAAAAACCCGAAAAATCACAAACGTCGGACGATTGCTCCCACACAAAAAGTGCCAGCCAGTCAAGCTCCTGCTGCTCCTCACTGGCCATTGGCAGCGCATCTACAGCACCACAAACATCGGGGCTCCGAGCTTTCCCTGATGAACAGGGCTTCGATATTTACCACCAGCTGCACCTGGGCGCCCACTGGAAAAATCCCTGAAAAATCACGAACGTCGGACTATTGCTCCCACACCGAAAGTGCCAGCCAGTCAAGCTCTTGCTGCTCCTCACCGGCCATTGGCAGCGCATCTACAGCACCACAGACATCGGGTCTCCGGGCTTTCCCTGACGAACAGGGGTTCGACGTTTACCACCAGCTGCACCTGGGCGCCCATTGGAAAAAAACCCAAGAAAAATCACGAACGTTGGACGATTGCTCCCACACCAAAAGTGCCAGCCAGTCAAGCTCTTGCTGCTCTTCACCGGCCATTGGCAGCGCATCTACAGCACCACAGACATCGGGGCTCCGGGCTTTCCCTGACGAACAGTGCTTCGTCGTTTACCACCACCTGCACCTGCGCGCCCATTGGAAAAAAACCCAAGAAAAATCACGAACGTCGGACGATTGCTCCCACACAAAAAGTGCCAGCCAGTCAAGCTCCTGCTGCTCCTCACCGGCCATTGGCAGCGCATCTACAGCACCACAGACACTGGGACTCCGGGCTTTCCCTGACGAACAGGGCTTTGACGTTTACCACCAGCTGCACCTGGTCGCCCACGCCAAAAAAAACCGAAAAATCACGAACGTTGGACGATTGCTCCCACACCGAAAGTGCCAGCCAGCCAAGCTCTTGCTGCTCCTCACCGGCCATTGGCAGCGCATCTACAGCACCACAGACATCGGGGCTCCGGGCTTTCCCTGACGAACAGGGCTTCGACCTTTACCACCAGCTGCACCTGGGGGGCCCACTGAAAAAAACCCCGAAAAAGCATGAACGTCGGACGATTGCTCCGTCACCGAAAGTGCCAGCCAGTCAAGCTCTTGCTGCTCCTCCCCAGCCATTGGCAACACATCTACAGCACCACAGACATCGGGGCTCCGGGCTTTCCCTGACGAACAGGGCTTCGACTTTTACCACCACCTGCGCCCCGGAGTCCACTCCAAAAAAACCCAAAAAATCACAAACGTCAGACGATTGCTCCCACACCGAAACTACCAGCCAGTCAAGCTCTTGCTGCTCCTCACCGGCCATTGGCAGCGCATCTACAGCACCACAGACATCGGGGCTCCGGGCTTTCCGTGACGAACAGGGCTTCGACCTTTACCACCAGCTGCACCTGGTCGCCCACTCCAAAAAAACACGAAAAATCACGAACGTCGGACGATTGCTCCCACACAAAAAGTGCCAGCCAGTGAAGCTCCTGCTGCTCCTCAGCGGCCATTGGCAGCGCATCTACAGCACCACAGACATCGGGGCTCCGGGCTTTCCCTGACGAACAGGGCTTCGACGTTTACCACCAGCTGCACCTGGGGGCCCCACTGAAAAAAACCCCGAAAAATCACGAACGTTGGACGATTGCTCCCACACCGAAAGTGCCAGCCAGTCAAGCTCTTGCTGCTCCTCCCCGGCCATTGGCAGCACATCTACAGCACCACAGACATCGGGGTTCCGGGCATTCCCTGACGAACAGGGCTTCGACTTTTACCACCACCTGCGCCTGGGAGTCCACTCCAAAAAAACCCGAAAAATCACAAACGTCGGACGATTGCTCCCACACCGAAAGTGCCAGCCAGTCAAGCTCCTGCTGCTCCTCACCGGCCATTGGCAGTGCATCTACAGCACCACAGACATCGGGGCTCCGGGCTTTCCCTGACGAACAGGGCTTCGACGTTTACCACCACCTGCACCTCGGTGCCCACTAAAAAAAAAAACCCCGAAAAATCATGAACGTCGGACGATTGCTCCCACACCGAAAGTGTCATCCAGTCAAGCTCTTGCTGCTCCTCACCGGCCATTGGCAGCGCATCTACAGCACCACAGACATCGGTGTTCCGGGCTTTCCCTGTCGAACAGGGCTTCGACGTTTACCACCAGCTGCGCCTGGGCGCCCACTAAAAAAAAACCCAAAAGATCACGAACTTCGGACGATTGCTCCCACACTGAAAGTGCCAGCCAGTCAAGGTCTTGCTGCTCCTCACCGGCCATTGGCAGCGCATCTACAGCACCGCAGACATCGGGGCTCCGGGCTTTCCCTGACGAACAGGGCTTCGACGTTTACCACCACCTGCACCTGGGCGCCCGCTCCAAAAAAGCCCCGAAGAATCATGAACATTGGACGATTGCTCCCACACCAAAAGTGCCAGCCAGTCAAGCTCTTGCTGCTCCTCACCGGCCATTGGCAGTGCATCTACAGCACCACAGACAGCGGGGCTCCGGGCTTTCCCTGACGAACAGGGCTTCGACGTTTACCACCAGCTGCACCTCGGTGCCCACTAAAAAAAAAAAACCCAAAAATCACGAACGTCGGACGATTGCTCCCACACCGAAAGTGCCAGCCAGTCAAGCTCTTGCTGCTCCTCCCCGGCCATTGGCAGCGCATCTACAGCACCACAGACATCGGGGCTCCGGGCTTTCCCTGACGAACAGGGCTTCGACGTTTACCACCAGCTGCACCTGGGCGCCCATTGGAAAAAAACCCAAGAAAAATCACGAACGTCGGACGATTGCTCCCACACAAGAAGTGCCAGCCAGTCAAGCTCCTGCTGCTCCTCACCGGCCATTGGCAGCGCATCTACAGCACCACAGACATCGGGGCTCCGGGCTTTCCCTGACGAACAGGGCTTCGACGTTTACCACCTCCTGCACCTGGGCACCCACTGGAAAAAAACCCCGAAAAATCATGAACGTCGGACGATTGCTCCCACACCGAAAGTGTCATCCAGTCAAGCTCTTGCTGCTCCTCACCGGCCATTGGCAGCGCATCTACAGCACCACAGACATCGGTGCTCCAGGCTTTCCCTGTCGAACAGGGCTTCGACGTTTACCACCAGCTGCGCCTGGGCGCCCACTAAAAAAAAACCCCGAAAAATCATGAACGTTGGACGATTGCTCCCACACCGAAAGTGCCAGCCAGTCAAGCTCTTGCTGCTCCTCACCGGCCATTGGCAGTGCATCTACAGCACCACAGACATCGGGGCTCCGGGCTTTCCCTGACGAACAGGGCTTCGACCTTTACCACCACCTGCACCTGGGGGGCCCACTGAAAGAAAACCCGAAAAATCGGGGACGTCGGATGATTACTCCCACACCGAAAGTGCCAGCCAGTCAAGCTCTTGCTGCTCCTCACCTGCCATTGGCAGCGCATCTACAGCACCACAGACATCGCTGCTCCGGGCTTTCTCTGTCGAACAGGGCTTCGACGTTTACCACCAGCTGCGCCTGGTCGCCCACGCCAAAAAACCCGAAAAATCACGAACGTCGGACGATTGCTCCCACACAAAAAGTGCCAGCCAGTCAAGCTCTTGCTGCTCCTCACCTGCCATTGGCAGCGCATCTACAGCACCACAGACATCGGTGCTCCGGGCTTTCCCTGTCGAACAGGGCTTCGACGTTTACAACCATCTGCACCTGGTCGCACACTCCAAAAAAGCCCTGAAAAATCATGAACATTGGACGATTGCTCCCACACCAAAAGTGCCAGCCAGTCAAGCTCTTGCTGCTCCTCACCGGCCATTGGCAGTACATCTACAGCACCACAGACATCGGGGCTCCGGGCTTTCCCTGACGAACAGGGCTTCGACGTTTACCACCAGCTGCACCTCGGTGCCCACTAAAAAAAAAAAACCCAAAAATCACGAACGTCGGACGATTGCTCCCACACCGAAAGTGCCAGCCAGTCAAGCTCTTGCTGCTCCTCACCGGCCATTGGCAGCGCATCTACAGCACCACAGACATCGGGGCTCCACGCTTTCCCTGACGAACAGGGCTTCGACGTTTACCACCAGCTGCACCTAGTCGCCCACGCCAAAAAACCCGAAAAATCACAAATGTCGGACGATTGCTCCCACACAAAAAGTGCCAGCCAGTCAAGCTCCTGCTGCTCCTCACCGACCATTGGCAGCGCATCTACAGCACCACAGACATCGGGGCTCCGGGCTTTCCCTGACGAACAGGGCTTCGACGTTTACCACCAGCTGCACCTGGTCGCCCACGCCAAAAAACCCGAAAAATCACAAACGTCGGACGATTGCTCCCACACAAAAAGTGCCAGCCAGTCAAGCTCCTGCTGCTCCTCACTGGCCATTGGCAGCGCATCTACAGCACCACAGACATCGGGGCTCCGAGCTTTCCCTGACGAACAGGGCTTCGATATTTACCACCAGCTGCACCTGGGCACCCATTGGAAAAATCCCTGAAAAATCACGAACGTCGGACTATTGCTCCCACACTGAAAGTGCCAGCCAGTCAAGCTCTTGCTGCTCCTCACCGGCCATTGTCAGCGCATCTACAGCACCACAGACATCGGGGCTCCGGGCTTTCCCTGACGAACAGGGCTTCGACGTTTACCACCAGCTGCACCTGGGGGGCCCACTGAAAAAACCCCGAAAAATCATGAACGTCGGACGACTGCTCCGACACCGAAAGTGCCAGCCAGTCAAGCTCTTGCTGCTCCTCCCTGGCCATTGGCAGCACATCTACAGCACCACAGACATCGGGGCTCCGGGCTTTCCCTGACGAACAGGGCTTCGACTTTTACCACCACCTGCACCTGGGAGTCCACTCCAAAAAAACCCGAAAAATCAGAAACGTCGGATGATTGCTCCCACACCGAAAGTGCCAGCCAGACAAGCTCTTGCTGCTCCTCACCGGCCATTGGCAGCGCATCTACAGCACCACAGACATCGGGGCTCCGGGCTTTCCCTGACGAACAGGGCTTGAACCTTTACCACCAGCTGCACATGGGGGGCCCACTGAAAGAAACCCCGAAAAATCGGGAACGTCGGATGATTACTCCCACACCGAAAGTGCCAGCCAGTCAAGCTCTTGCTGCTCCTCACCGGCCATTGGCAGCGCATCTACAGCACCACAGACATCGGGTCTCCGGGCTTTCCCTGACGAACAGGGCTTCGACGTTTACCACCAGCTGCACCTGGGCGCCCATTGGAAAAAAAACCAAGAAAAATCACGAACGTTGGACGATTGCTCCCACACCAAAAGTGCCAGCCAGTCAAGCTCTTGCTGCTCCTCACCGGCCATTGGCAGCGCATCTACAGCACCACAGACATCGGGGCTCCGGGCTTTCCCTGACGAACAGGGCTTCGACGTTTACCACCAGCTGCACCTGGGGGGCACACATTGGAAAGAAACCCAAGAAAAATCACGAACGTTGAACGATTGCTCCCACACCAAAAGTGCCAGCCAGTCAAGCTCTTGCTGCTCCTCACCGGCCATTGGCAGCGCATCTACAGCACCACAGACATCGGGGCTCCGGGCTTTCCCTGACGAACAGGGCTTCGACGTTTACCACCACCTGCACCTCCGCCCCCATTGGAAAAAAACCCAAGAAAAATCACGAACGTTGGACGATTGCTCCCACACCGAAAGTGCCAGCCATTCAAGCTCTTGCTGCTCATCACCGGCCATTGGCAGCCCATCTACAGCACCACAGACATCGGGGCTCCGGGCTTTCCCTAACGAACAGGGCTTCGACGTTTACCACCAGCTGCACCTCGGGGGCCAACTGAAAAAAGCCCCGAAAAATCATGAACGTCGGACGATTGCTCCCACACCGAAAGTGCCAGCCAGACAAGCTCTTGCTGCTCCTTACCGGCCATTGGCAGCGCATCTACAGCACCACAGACATCGGGGCTCCGGGCTTTCCCTGACGAACAGGGCTTCGACGCTTACCACCAGCTGCACCTGGGCGCCCATTGGAAAAAAACCAAGAAAAATCACGAACGTTGGACGATTGCTCCCACACCAAAAGTGCCAGAAACTCAAGCTCTTGCTGCTCATCACCGGCCATTGGCAGCACATCTACAGTACCACAGACATCGGGGTTCCGGGCTCTCCCTGACGAACAGGGCTTCGACGTTTACCACCACCTGCGCCTGGGAGTCCACTCCAAAAAAACCCGAGAAATCACAAACGTCGGACGATTGATCCCACACAAAAAGTGCCAGCCAGTCAAGCTCTTGCTGCTCCTCACCGATCATTGGCAGCGCATCTACAGCACCACAGACATCGGGGTTCCGGGCTCGCCCTGACGAACAGGGCTTCGACGTTTACCACCACCTGCGCCTGGGAGTCCACTCCAAAAAAACCCGAGAAATCACAAACGTCGGACGATTGCTCCCACACAAAAAGTGCCAGCCAGTCAAGCTCTTGCTACTCCTCACCGGCCATTGGCAGCGCATCTACAGCACCACAGACATCGGGGCTCCGGGCTTTCCCTGACGAACAGGGCTTCGACGTTTACCACCACCTGCACCTGGGGGGCCCACTGAAAAAAACCCCGAAAAATCATGAACGTCGGACGATTGCTCCCACACCGAAAGTGCCAGCCAGTCAAGCTCTTGCTGCTCCTCACCGGCCATTGGCAGCGCATCTACAGCACCACAACATCGGGGCTCCGGGCTTTCCCTGACGAACAGGGCTTCGACGCTTACCACCAGCTGCACCTGGGCGCCCATTGGAAAAAAACCAAGAAAAATCACGAACGTCGGACTATTGCTCCCACACCGAAAGTGCCAGCCATTCAAGCTCTTGCTGCTCATCACCGGCCATTGGCAGCCCATCTACAGCACCACAGACATCGGGGCTCCGGGCTTTCCCTAACGAACAGGGCTTCGACGTTTACCACCAGCTGCACCTGGGGGGCCAACTGAAAAAAGCCCAGAAAAATCATGAACGTCGGACGATTGCTCCCACACCGAAAGTGCCAGCCAGACAAGCTCTTGCTGCTCCTCCCCGGCCATTGGCAGCGCATCTACAGCACCACAGACATCGGGGCTCCGGGCTTTCCCTGACGAACAGGGCTTCGACGTTTACCACCAGCTGCACCTGGGCACCCATTGGAAAGAAACCCAAGAAAAATCACGAACGTCGGACTATTGCTCCGTCACCCAAAGTGCCAGCCAGTCAAGCTCTTGCTGCTCCTCCCCGGCCATTGGCAGCGCATCTACAGCACCACAGACATCGGGGCTCCGGGCTTTCCCTGACGAACAGGGCTTCGACTTTTACCACCACCTGCGCCCCGGAGTCCACTCCAAAAAAACCCAAAAAATCACAAACGTCAGACGATTGCTCCCACACCGAAACTGCCAGCCAGTCAAGCTCTTGCTGCTCCTCACCGGCCATTGGCAGCGCATCTACAGCACCACAGACATCGGGGCTCCGAGCTTTCCCTGACGAACAGGGCTTCGACGTTTACCACCAGCTGTACCTGGGGGGCCCACTGAAAAAAACCCCGAAAAATCATGAACGTCGGATGATTGCTCCCACACAAAAAGTTCCAGCCAGTCAAGCTCTTGCTGCTCCTCACCGGCCATTGGCAGCGCATCTACAGCACCACAGACATCGGGGCTCCGGGCTTTCCCTGACGAACAGGGCTTCGACGTTTGCCACCAGCTGCATCAGTGGGCCCACTGAAAAAAAACCCAAAAATCATGAACATCGGACAATTGCTCCCACACAAAGTGTGCCAGCAACTCAAGCTCTTGCTGCTCCTCACTGGCCATTGGCAGCGCATCTACAGCACCACAGACATCAGGGCTCCGGGCTTTCCCTGACGAACAGGGCTTCGACGTTTACCACCAGCTGCACCTGGTCGCCCACTCCAGTAAAACCCTAAAAATCACGAACGTCGGACAATTGCTCCCACACAAAAAGTGCCAGCCAGTCAAGCTCTTGCTGCTCCTCACCGATCATTGGCAGCGCATCTACAGCACCACAGACATCGGGGCTCCGGGCTTTCCCTGACGAACAGGGCTTCGGCGCTTACCACCAGCTGCACCTGGGCGCCCATTGGAAAAAAACCAAGAAAAATCACGAACGTTGGACGATTGCTCCCACACCAAAAGTGCCAGAAACTCAAGCTCTTGCTGCTCATCACCGGCCATTGGCAGCACATCTACAGCACCACAGACATCGGGGTTCCGGGCTCTCCCTGACGAACAGGGCTTCGACGTTTACCACCACCTGCGCCTGGGAGTCCACTCCAAAAAAACCCGAGAAATCACAAACGTCGGACGATTGCTCCCACACAAAAAGTGCCAGCCAGTCAAGCTCTTGCTGCTCCTCACCGGCCATTGGCAGCGCATCTACAGCACCACAGACATCGGGGCTCCGGGCTTTCCCTGACGAACAGGGCTTCGACGTTTACCACCACCTGCACCTGGGGGGCCCACTGAAAAAAACCCCGAAAAATCATGAACGTCGGACGATTGCTCCCACACCGAAAGTGCCAGCCAGTCAAGCTCTTGCTGCTCCTCACCGGCCATTGGCAGCGCATCGACAGCACCACAGACATCAGGGCTCCGGGCTTTCCCTGACGAACAGGGCTTCGACGCTTACCACCACCTGCACCTGGGCGCCCATTGGAAAAAAACCCAAGAAAAATCACGAACGTTGGACGATTGCTCCCACACCAAAAGTGCCAGCCAGTCAAGCTCTTGCTGCTCCTCACCGGCCATTGGCAGCGCATCTACAGCACCACAGACATCGGGGCTCCGGGCTTTCCCTGACGAACAGGGCTTCGACGTTTACCACCAGCTGCACCTGGGGGCCCCACTGAAAAAATCCCCGAAAAAGCATGAACGTCGGACGATTGCTCCGACACCGAAAGTGCCAGCCAGTCAAGCTCTTGCTGCTCCTCCCCGGCCATTGGCAGCACATCTACAGCACCACAGACATCGGGGTTCCGGGCTTTCCCTGACGAACAGGGCTTCGACGTTTACCACCACCTGCGCCTGGGAGTCCACTCCAAAAAAACCCGAAAAATCACAAACGTCGGACGATTGCTCCCACACCGAAAGTGCCAGCCAGTCAAGCTCTTGCTGCTCCTCACTGGCCATTGGCAGCGCATCTACAGCACCACAGACATCGGGGCTCCGGGCTTTCCCTGACGAACAGGGCTTCGACCTTTACCACCACCTGCACCTGGGCCCCCATTGGAAAAAACCCCGAAAAATCACGAACGTTGGACGATTGCTCCCACACAAAAAGTTCCAGCCAGTCAAGCTCTTGCTGCTCCTCCCCGGCCATTGGCAGCGCATCTACAGCACCACAGACATCGGGGCTCCGGGCTTTCCCTGACGAACAGGGCTTCGACGTTTACCACCAGCTGCACCTGGGCGCCCATTGGAAAAAAACCCAAGAAAAATCACGAACGTTGGACGATTACTCCCACACCGAAAGTGCCAGCCAGTCAAGCTCTTGCTGCTCCTCACCGGCCATTGGCAGCGCATCTACAGCACCACAGACATCGGGGCTCTGGGCTTTCCCTGACAAACCAGGCTTCGACGTTTACCACCAGCTGCACCTGGTCGCCCACTCCAAAAAAACCCGAAAAATCACGAAGGTCACACGATTGCTCCCACACAAAAAGTGCCAGCCAGTCAAGCCCCTGCTGCTCCTCACTGGCCATTGGCAGCGCATCTACAGCACCACAAACATCGGGGCTTCGAGCTTTCCCTGACGAACAGGGCTTCGATATTTACCACCAGCTGCACCTGGGGGCCCCACTGAAAAAATCCCCGAAAAAGCATGAACGTCGGACGATTGCTCCCACACCGAAAGTGCCAGCCAGACAAGCTCTTGCTGCTCCTCACCGGCCATTGGCAGCGCATCTACAGCACCACAGACATCGGGGCTCCGGGCTTTCCCTGACGAACAGGGCTTCGACGTTTACCACCACCTGCACCTGGGGGGCCCACTGAAAGAAACCCCGAGAAATCGGGAACGTCGGATGATTACTCCCACACCGAAAGTGCCAGCCAGTCAAGCTCTTGCTGCTCCTCACCGGCCATTGGCAGCGCATCTACAGCACCACAGACATCGGGGCTCCGGGCTTTCCCTGACGAACAGGGCTTCGACGTTTACCACCACCTGCACCTCCGCCCCCATTGGAAAAAAACCCAAGAAAAATCACGAACGTTGGACGATTGCTCCCACACCGAAAGTGCCAGCCAGTCAAGCTCTTGCTGCTCATCACCGGCCACTGGCAGCCCATCTACAGCACCACAGACATCGGGGCTCCGGGCTTTCCCTAAAGAACAGGGCTTCGACGTTTACGACCAGCTGCACCTGGGGGGCCAACTGAAAAAAGCCCCGAAAAATCATGAACGTCGGACGATTGCTCCCACACCAAAAGTGCCAGCCAGACAAGCTCTTGCTGCTCCTTACCGGCCATTGGCAGAGCATCGACAGCACCACAGACATCGGGGCTCCGGGCTTTCCCTGACGAACAGGGCTTCGACGTTTACCACCAGCTGCACCTGGGCACCCATTGGAAAGAAACCCAAGAAAAATCACGAACGTTGAACGATTGCTCCCACACCAAAAGTGCCAGCCAGTCAAGCTCTTGCTGCTCATCACCGGCCATTGGCAGCGCATCTACAGCACCACAGACATCGGGGCTCCGGGCTTTCCCTGACGAACAGGGCTTCGACGTTTACCACCAGCTGCACCTGGGGGGCCCACTGAAAAAAACCCCGAAAAATCATGAACGTCGGATGATTGCTCCCACACAAAGTGTGCCAGCAACTCAAGCTCTTGCTGCTCCTCACTGGCCATTGGCAGCGCATCTACAGCACCACAGACATCGGGGCTCCGGGCTTTCCCTGACGAACAGGGCTTCGACGTTTACCACCAGCTGCGCCTGCGCGCCCACTAAATAAAAACCCAAAAAATCACGAACGTCGGACGATTGCTCCCACACCGAAAGTGCCAGCAACTCAAGCTCTTGCTGTTCCTCACCGGCCATTGGCAGCGCATCTACAGCACCACAGACATCGGGGCTCCGGGCTTTCCCTGACGAACAGGGCTTCGACTTTTACCACCACCTGCGCCTCGGAGTCCACTCCAAAAAACCCCGAAAAATCACAAACGTCGGACGATTGCTCCCACACCGAAAGTGCCAGCCAGTCAAGCTCTTGCTGCTCCTCACCGGCCACTGGCAGCGCATCTACAGCACCACAGACATCGGGGCTCCGGGCTTTCCCTGACGAACAGGGCTTCGACGTTTACCATCACCTGCACCTGGGCGCCCATTGGAATAAAACCCAAGAAAAATCACAAATGTCGGATGATTCCTCCCACACCGAAAGTGCCAGCCAGTCAAGCTCTTGCTGCTCCTCACCGGCCATTGGCAGCGCATCTACAGCACCACAGACATCGGGGCTCCGGGCTTTCCCTGACGAACAGGGCTTCGACCTTTACCACCAGCTGCACCTGGTCGCACACTCCAAAAAACCCCGAAAAATCACGAACGTCGGACGATTCCTGCCACACCAAAAGTGCCAGCCAGTCAAGCTCTTGCAGCTCCTCAGCGGCCATTGGCAGCGCATGTACAGCACCACAGACATCGGAGCTCCGGGTTTCCCTGACGAACAGGGCTTCGACGTTTACCACCAACTGCACCTGGTCGCCCACTCCAGAAAAACCCGAAAAATCACGAACGTCAGACGATTGCTCCCACACAAATGTGCCAGCCAGTCAAGCTCTTGCTGCTCCTCACCGGCCATTGGCAGCGCATCTACAGCACCACAGACATCGGGGCTCCGGGCTTTCCCTGACGAACAGGGCTTGAACGTTTACCACCAGCTGCGCCTGCGCGCCCACTAAATAAAAACCCAAAAAATCACGAACGTCGGACGATTGCTCCCACACCGAAAGTGCCAGCAACTCAAGCTCTTGCTGTTCCTCACCGGCCATTGGCAGCGCATCTACAGCACCACAGACATCGGGGCTCCGGGCTTTCCCTGACGAACAGGGCTTCGACGTTTACCACCAGCTGCACCTGGGCGCCCGCTCAAAAAAAGCCCCGAAAAATCACGAACGTCGGACGATTGCTCCCACAACGAAAGTGCCAGCCAGTCAAGCTCTTGCTGCTCCTCACCGGCCATTGGCAGCGCATCTACAGCACCACAGACATCGGGGCTCCGGGCTTTCCCTGACGAACAGGGCTTCGATATATACCACCTGCTGCACCTGGGCGCCTACTGGAAAAATCCCTGAAAAATCACGAACGTCGGACGATTGCTCCCACACCGAATGTGCCAGCCAGTCAAGCTCTTGCTGCTCCTCACCGGCCATTGGCAGCGCATCTACAGCACCACAGACATCGGGGCTCCGGGCTTTCCCTGACGAACAGGGCTTTGACGTTTACCACCAGCTGCACCTGGGGGGCCCACTGAAAAAAACCCCGAAAAATCATGAACGTCGGACGATTGCTCCCACACCGAAAGTGCCAGCCAGTCAAGCTCTTGCTGCTCCTCACCGGCCATTGGCAGCGCATCTACAGCACCACAGACATCGGGGCTCCGGGCTTTCCCTGACGAACAGGGCTTCGACGTTTACCACCACCTGCACCTGGGGAGCCAACTGAAAAAAGCCCCGAAAAATCATGAACGTCGGACGATTGCTCCCACACCGAAATTGCCAGCCAGACAAGCTCTTGCTGCTCCTCACCGGCCATTGGCAGCGCATCTACAGCACCACAGACATCGGGGCTCCGGGCTTTCCCTGACGAACAGGGCTTCGATGTTTACCACCAGCTGCACCTGGGCACCCACTGGAAAAAAACCCCGAAAAATCACGAACGTGGGACGATTGCTCCCACACCGAAAGTGCCAACAACTCAAGCTCTTGCTGCTCCTCACCGGCCATTGGCAGCGCATCTACAGCACCACAGACATCGGGGCTCCGGGCTTTCCCTGACGAACAGGGCTTCGACGTTTACCACCAGCTGCACCTGGGGGGCCCACTGAAAAAAACCCCAATAAATAATGAACGTCGGACGATTGCTCCCACACTGAAAGTGCCAGCCAGTCAAGCTCTTGCTGCTCCTCACCGGCCATTGGCAGCGCATCTACAGCACCACAGACATCGGGGCTTCGGGCATTCCCTGACAAACAGGGCTTCGACGTTTTCCACCACCTGCGCCTCTGCCCCCATTGGAAAAAAACCCAAGAAAAATCACGAACGTTGGACGATTACTCCCACACCAAAATTGCCAGCCAGTCAAGCTCTTGCTGCTCATCACCGGCCATTGGCAGCGCATCTACAGCACCACAGACATCGGGGCTCCGGGCTTTCCCTGACGAACAGGGCTTCGACGTTTACCACCAGCTGCACCTGGGGGGCCCACTGAAAAAAACCCCGAAAAATCATGAACGTCGGACGATTGCTCCCACACCGAAAGTGCCAGCCAGTCAAGCTCCTGCTGCTCCTCACCGGCCATTGGCAGCGCATCTACAGCACCACAGACATCGGGGCTCCGGGCTTTCCCTGACGAACAGGGCTTCGAGGTTTACCACCACCTGCACCTGGGCACCCATTGGAAAAAAAACGAAGAAAAATCACGAACGTTGGACGATTGCTCCCACACCAAAAGTGCCAGCAACTCAAGCTCTTGCTGCTCCTCACCGGCCATTGGCAGCGCATGTACAGCACCACAGACATCGGAGCTCCGGGCTTTCCCTGACGAACAGGGCTTCGACGTTTACCACCAACTGCACCTGGTCGCCCACTCCAGAAAAACCCGAAAAATCACGAACGTCAGACGATTGCTCCCACACAAAAAGTGCCAGCCAGTCAAGCTCCTACTGCTCCTCACCGGCCATTGGCAGCGCATCTACAGCACCACAAACATCGGGGCTCCGGGCTTTCCTTGACGAACAGGGCTTCGATATTTACCACCTGCTGCACCTGGGCGCCCACTGGAAAAATCCCTGAAAAATCACGAACGTCGGACGATTGCTCCCACACAAGAAGTGCCAGCCAGTCAAGCTCTTGCTGCTCCTCACCGGCCATTGGCAGCGCATCTACAGCACCACAGACATCGGGGCTCCGGGCTTTCCCTGACGAACAGGGCTTTGACGTTTACCACCAGCTGCACCTGGGGGGCCCACTGAAAAAAACCCCGAAAAATCATGAACGTCGGACGATTGCTCCCACACTGAAAGTGCCAGCCAGTCAAGCTCTTGCTGCTCCTCACCGGCCATTGGCAGCGCATCTACAGCACCACAGACATCGGGGCTCCGGGCTTTCCCTGACAAACAGGGCTTCGATGTTTACCACCAGCTGCACCTGGGCACCCACTGGAAAAAAACCCCGAAAAATCACGAACGTGGGACGATTGCTCCCACACCGAAAGTGCCAGCAACTCAAGCTCTTGCTGCTCATCACCGGCCATTGGCAGCGCATCTACAGCACCACAGACATCGGGGCTCCGGGCTTTCCCTGACGAACAGGGCTTCGACGTTTACCACCAGCTGCACCTGGGGGGCCCACTGAAAATACATCGAAAAATCATGAACGTCGGACGATTGCTCCCACACCGAAATTGCCAGCTAGTCAAGCTCTTGCTGCTCCTCCCCGTCCATTGGCAGCGCAACTACAGCACCACAGACATCGGGGCTCCGAGCTTTCCCTGATGAACAGGGCTTCGACGTTTACCACCACCTGCACCTGGGCGCCCATTGGAAATAAACCCGAAAAATCACGAACGTCGGACGATTGCTCCCACACCGAAAGTGCCAGCCAGCCAAGCTCTTGCTGCTCCTCACCGGCCACTGGCAGCACATCTACAGCACCACAGACATCGGGGCTCCGGGCTTTCCCTGACGAACAGGGCTTCGACGTTTACCACCAGCTGCACCTGGGGGGCCCACTGAAAAAAACCCCGAAAAATCATGAACGTCGGACGATTGCTCCCACACAAAAAGTTCCAGCCAGTCAAGCTCTTGCTGCTCCTCCCCGGCCATTGGCAGCGCATCTACAGCACCACAGACATCGGGGCTCCGGGCTTTCCCTGACGAACAGGGCTTCGACGTTTACCACCAGCTGCACCTGGGGGGCCCACTGAAAAAAACCCCGAAAAATCATGAACGTCGGACGATTGCTCCCACACAAAAAGTGCCAGCCAGTCAAGCTCTTGCTGCTCCTCCCCAGCCATTGGCAGCGCATCTACAGCACCACAGACATCGGGGCTCCGGGCATTCCCTGACGAACAGGGCTTCGACGTTTACCACCAGCTGCACCTGGGCACGCACTAAAAAAAAAACGCAAAAAATCACGAACGTCGGACGATTGCTCCCACACCGAAAGTGCCAGCCAGTCAAGCTCCTGCTGCTCCTCCCCGGCCATTGGCAGTGCATCTACAGCACCACAGACATCGGGGCTCCGGGCATTCCCTGACGAACAGGGCTTCGACGTTTACCACCACCTGCACCTGGGGGGCCCACTGAAAAAAACCCGGAAAAATCACGACCGTCGGACGATTGCTCCCACACAAAAAGTTCCAGCCAGTCAAGCTCTTGCTGCTCCTCCCCGGCCACTGGCAGCGCATCTACAGCACCACAGACATCGGGGCTCCGGGCTTTCCCTGACGAACAGGGCTTCGACGTTTACCACCACCTGCACCTGGGGGGCCCACCGAAAAAAACCCGAAAAATCACGAATGTTGGACGATTGCTCCCACACCGAAAGTGCCAGCCATTCAAGCTCTTGCTGCTCCTCACCGGCCATTGGCAGCGCATCTACAGCACCACAGACATCGGGGCTCCGGGCTTTCCCTGATGAACAGGGCTTCGACGTTTACCACCAGCTGCGCTTGGGCGCCCACTGGAAAAAAACCCCGAAAAATCATGAACGTCGGACGATTGCTCCCACACAAAAAGTGCCAGCCAGTCAAGCTCTTGCTGCTCCTCCCCAGCCATTGGCAGCGCATCTAAAGCACCACAGACATCGGGGCTCCGGGCTTTCCCTGACGAACAGGGCTTCGACGTTTACCACCAGCTGCACCTGGGCACGCACTAAAAAAAAAACGCAAAAAATCACGAACGTCGGACGATTGCTCCCACACCGAAAGTGCCAGCCAGTCAAGCTCCTGCTGCTCCTCCCCGGCCACTGGCAGCGCATCTACAGCACCACAGACATCGGGGCTCCGGGCTTTCCCTGACGAACAGGGCTTCGACGTTTACCACCACCTGCACCTGGGCGCCCACTCCAAAAAAAACCCGAAAAAACACGAACGTCGGACGATTGCTCCCACACAAAAAGTTCCAGCCAGTCAAGCTCTTGCTGCTCCTCCCCGGCCATTGGCAGCGCATCTACAGCACCACAGACATCGGGGCTCCGGGCTTTCCCTGACGAACAGGGCTTCGACGTTTACCACCAGCTGCACCTGGGCGCCCACTGGAAAAAAACCCCGAAAAATCACGACCGTCGGACGATTGCTCCCACACCAAAAGTGCCAGCCAGTCAAGCTCTTGCTGCTCCTCCCCGGCCATTGGTAGCGCATCTACAGCACCACAGACATCGGGGCTCCGGGCTTTCCCTGAGGAACAGGCCTTCGACGTTTACCACCAGCTGCACCTGGGCGGCCCACTGAAAAAAACCCCGAAAAATCATCATCGTCAGACGATTGCTCCCACACTGAATGTGCCAGCCAGTCAAGCTTCTGCTGCTCCTCACCGGCCATTGGCAGTGCATCTACAGCACCACAGACATCGGGGCTCCGGGCTTTCCCTGACGAACAGGGCTTCGACGTTTACCACCAGCTGCACCTGGGCACGCACTAAAAAAAAACGCAAAAAAATCACGAACGTCGGACGATTGCTCCCACACCGAAAGTGCCAGCCAGTCAAGCTCCTGCTGCTCCTCCCCGGCCATTGGCAGCGCATCTACAGCACCACAGACATCGGGGCTCCGGGCTTTCCCTGACGAACAAGGCTTCGACGTTTACCACCAGCTGCACCTGGGCGCCCACTGGAAAAAAACCCCGAAAAATCACGAACGTCGGACGATTGCTCCCACACCAAAAGTGCCAGCCAGTCAAGCTCTTGCTGCTCCTCCCCGGCCATTGGCAGCGCATCTACAGCACCACAGACATCGGGGCTCCGGGCATTCCCTGACGAACAGGGCTTCGACCTTTACCACCACCTGCACCTGGGGGGCCCACTGAAAAAAACCCGGAAAAATCACGACCGTCGGACGATTGCTCCCACACAAGAAGTGCCAGCCAGTGAAGCTCCTGCTGCTCCTCACCGGCCATTGGCAGCGCATCTACAGCACCACAGACATCGGGGCTCCGAGCTTTCCCTGACGAACAGGGCTTCGACGTTTACCACCAGCTGCACCTGGGGGCCCCACTGAAAAAACCCCGAAAAATCACGAACGTTGGACGATTGCTCCCACACCAAAAGTGCCAGACAGTCAAGCTCTTGCTGCTCCTCCCCGGCCATTGGCAGCACATCTACAGCACCACAGACATCGGGGCTCCGGGCATTCCCTGACGAACAGGGCTTCGACTTTTACCACCACCTGCGCCTGGGAGTCCACTCCAAAAAAACCCGAAAAATCACGAACCTCAGACGATTGCTCCCACACAAAAAGTGCCAGCCAGTCAAGCTCCTGCTGCTCCTCACCGGCCATTGGCAGCGCATCTACAGCACCACAGACATCGGGGCTCCGGGCTTTCCCTGACGAACAGGGCTTCGACGTTTACCACCAGTGCACCTGGGCGCCCACTCCAAAAAAACACGAAAAATCACGAACGTCGGACGATTACTCCCACACAAAAAGTGCCAGCCAGTGAAGCTCTTGCTGCTCCTCACCGGCCATTGGCAGCGCATCTACAGCACCACAGACATCGGGGCTCCGGGCTTTCCCTGATGAACAGGGCTTCGACGTTTACCACCAGCTGCACCTGGTCGCCCACTCCAGAAAAACCCGAAAAATCACGAACGTCAGACGATTGCTCCCACACAAAAAGTGCCAGCCAGTCAAGCTCCTGCTGCTCCTCAGCGGCCATTGGCAGTGCATCTACAGCACCACAAACATCGGGGCTCCGAGCTTTCCCTGACGAACAGGGCTTCGATATTTACCACCAGCTGCACCTGGGCGCCCACTGGAAAAATCCCTGAAAAATCACGAACGTTGGACGATTGCTCCCACACAAAAAGTGCCAGCCAGTCAAGCTCCTGCTGCTCATCACCGGCCATTGGCAGCGCATCTACAGCACCACAGACATCGGGGCTCCGGGCTTTCCCTGACGAACAGGGCTTCAACGTTTACCACCAGCTGCACCTGGGGGCCCCACTGAAAAAACCCCGAAAAAGCATGAACTTCGGACGATTGCTCCGACACCGAAAGCGCCAGCCAGTCAAGCTCTTGCTGCTCCTTCCCGGCCATTGGCAGCACATCTACAGCACCACAGACATCGGGGCTCCGGGCTTTCCCTGACGAACAGGGCTTCGACTTTTACCACCACCTGCGCCTGGGAGTCCACTCCAAAAAAACCCAAAAAATCACAAACGTCGGACGATTGCTCCCACACCGAAAGTGCCAGCCAGTCAAGCTGTTGCTGCTCCTCACCGGCCATTGGCAGCGCATCTACAGCACCACAGACATCGGGGCTCCGGGCTTTCCCTGACGAACAGGGCTTCAACGTTTACCACCAGCTGCACCTGGGGGCCCCACTGAAAAAACCCCGAAAAAGCATGAACTTCGGACGATTGCTCCGACACCGAAAGCGCCAGCCAGTCAAGCTCTTGCTGCTCCTCCCCGGCCATTGGCAGCACATCTACAGCACCACAGACACAGGGGCTCCGGGCTTTCCCTGACGAACAAAGCTTGAACCTTTACCACCAGCTGCACCTGGGGGGCCCACTGAAAGAAACCCCGAAAAATCGGGAACGTCGGATGATTACTCCCACACCGAAAGTGCCAGCCAGTCAAGCTCTTGCTGCTCCTCACCGGCCATTGGCAGCGCATCTACAGCACCACAGACATCGGGGCTCCGGGCTTTCCCTGACGAACAGGGCTTCCACGTTTACCACCAGCTGCACCTGGGCGCCCATTGGAAAAAAACCCAAGAAAAATCACGAACGTGGGACGATTGCTTCCACACCAAAAGTGCCAGCCAGTCAAGCTCTTGCTGCTCCTCAGCGGCCATTGGCAGCGCATCTACAGCACCACAGACATCGGGGCTCCGGGCTTTCCCTGACGAACAGGGCTTCGACGTTTACCACCAGCTGCACCTGGGGGGCCCACTGAAAAAAATCCCGAAAAAGCATGAATGTCGGAAGATTGCTCCCACACCGAAAGTGCCAGCCAGTCAAGCTCTTGCTGCTCATCACTGGCCATTGGCAGCGCATCTACAGCACCACAGACATCGGGGCTCCGGGCTTTCCCTGACGAACAGGGCTTCGACGTTTACCACCAGCTGCACCTGGGGGGCCCAATGAAAAAAACCCCGAAAAATCATGAATGTCGGACGATTGCTCCCACACAAAAAGTTCCAGCCAGTCAAGCTCTTGCTGCTCCTCACCGGCCATTGGCAGCGCATCTACAGCACCACAGACATCGGGGCTCCAGGCTTTCCCTGACGAACAGGGCTTCGACGTTTACCACCAGCTGCACCTGGGGGGCCCACTGAAAAAAACCCCGAAAAATCATGAACGTCGGACGATTGCTCCCACACCGAAAGTACCAGCCAGTCAAGCTCTTGCTGCTCCTCACCGGCCATTGGCAGTGCATCTACAGCACCACAGACATCGGGGCTCCGGGCTTTCCCTGACGAACAGTGCTTTGACGTTTACCACCACCTGCACCTGGGCGCCCATTGGAAAAAAACCCAAGAAAAATCATGAACGTCGGACGATTGCTCCCACACCGAAAGTGCCAGCCAGTCAAGCTCTTGCTGCTCATCACCGGCCATTGGCAGCGCATTTACAGCACCACAGACATAGGGGCTCCGGGCTTTCCCTGACGAACAGGGCTTCGACGTTTACCACCAGCTGCACCTGGTCGCCCACTCCAAAAAAACCCGAAAAATCACGAACGTCGGACGATTGCTCCCACACAAAAAGTGCCAGCCAGTCAAGCTCCTGCTGCTCCTCCCCGGCCATTGGCAGCGCATCTACAGCACCACAGACATCGGGGCTCCGGGCTTTCCCTGACGAACAGGGCTTCGACTTTTACCACCACCTGCGCCTCGGAGTCCACTCCAAAAAACCCCGAAAAATCACAAACGTCGGACGATTGCTCCCACACCGAAAGTGCCAGCCAGTCAAGCTCTTGCTGCTCCTCACCGGCCATTGGCAGCGCATCTACAGCACCACAGACATCGGGGCTCCGGGCTTTCCCTGACGAACAGGGCTTCGATATTTACCACCTGCTGCACCTCGGCGCCCACTAGAAAAATCCCTGAAAAATCACGAACGTCGAACGATTGCTCCCACACCGAATGTGCCAGCCAGTCAAGCTCTTGCTGCTCCTCACCGGCCATTGGCAGCGCATCTACAGCACCACAGACATCGGGGCTCCGGGCTGTCCTTGACGAACAGGGCTTGAACATTTACCACCAGCTGCGCCTGGGCGCCCACTAAAAAAAAACCCAAAAAATCACGAACGTCGGACGATTGCTCCCACACCGAAAGTGCCAGCAACTCAAGCTCTTGCTGTTCCTCACCGGCCATTGGCAGCGCATCTACAGCACCACAGACATCGGGGCTCCAGGCTTTCCCTGACGAACAGGGCTTCGACGTTTACCACCAGCTGCACCTGGGGGGCCCACTGAAAAAAACCCCGAAAAAGCATGAACGTCGGACGATTGCTCCGACACCGAAAGTGCCAGCCAGTCAAGCTCTTGCTGCTCCTCACCGGCCATTGGCAGCACATCTACAGCACCACAGACATCGGGGCTCCGGGCTTTCCCTGACGAACAGGGCTTCGACTTTTACCACCACCTGCGCCTCGGAGTCCACTCCAAAAAAACCCAAAAAATCACGAACGTCGGACGATTGCTCCCACACCGAAAGTGCCAGCCAGTCAAGCTCTTGCTGCTCCTCACCGGCCACTGGCAGCGCATCTACAGCACCACAGACATCGGGGCTCCGGGCTTTCCCTGACGAACAGGGCTTCGACGTTTACCATCACCTGCACCTGGGCGCCCATTGGAATAAAACCCAAGAAAAATCACAAATGTCGGACGATTCCTCCCACACCGAAAGTGCCAGCCAGTCAAGCTCTTGCTGCTCCTCCCCGGCCATTGGCAGCGCATCTACAGCACCACAGACATCGGGGCTCCGGGCTTTCCCTGACGAACAGGGCTTCGACCTTTACCACCACCTGCACCTGGGGGGCCCACTGAAAAAAACCCGAAAAATCACGAACGTTGGACAATTGCTCCCACACCGAAAGTTCCAGCCAGTCAAGCTCTTGCTGCTCCTCACCGGCCATTGGCAGCGCATCTACAGCACCACAGACATGGGGGCTTCGGGCTTTCCCTGACGAACAGGGCTTCGACGTTTACCACCACCTGCACCTCTGCCCCCATTGGAAAAAAACCCCGAAAAATCATGAACGTCGGACGATTGCTCCCACACCGAAAGTGCCAGCCAGTCAAGCTCTTGCTGCTCCTCCCCACCCATTGGCAGCCCATCTACAGCACCACAGACATCGGGGCTCCGGGCTTTCCCTGACGAACAGGGCTTCGATGTTTACCACCAGCTGCACCTGGGCGCGCACTCCAGAAAAACCCGAAAAATCACGAACGTCGGACGATTGCTCCCACACCAAAAGTGCCAGCCAGTCAAGCTCCTGCTGCTCCTCACCGGCCATTGGCAGCGCATCTACAGCACCACAGACATCAGGGCTCCGGGCTTTCCCTGACGAACAGGGGTTCGACGTTTACCACCAGCTGCACCTGGGCGCCCATTGGAAAAAAACCCAAGAAAAATCACAAACTTTGGACTATTGCTCCCACACCAAAAGTGCCAGCCAGTCAAGCTCTTGCTGCTCATCACCGGCCATTGGCAGCCCATCTACAGCACCACAGACGTCGGGGCTCCGGGCTTTCCCTGACGAACAGGGCTTCGACGTTTACCACCACCTGCACCTGGGGGGCCCACTGAAAAA
This sequence comes from Chlamydotis macqueenii, assembly GCF_036417535.1. Classification (NCBI taxonomy): domain Eukaryota; kingdom Metazoa; phylum Chordata; class Aves; order Otidiformes; family Otididae; genus Chlamydotis; species Chlamydotis macqueenii. The sequence continues at coordinate 29,547,585 of NC_141592.1, read as the reverse complement.
AACCCGAAAAATCATGAACGTCAGACGATTGCTCCCACACCGAAAGTGCCAGCCAGTCAAGCTCCTGCTGCTCCTCACCAGCCATTGGCAGCGCATCTATAGCACCACAGACATCGGGGCTCTGGGCTTTCCCTGACGAACAGGGCTTCGATGTTTACCACCAGCTGCACCTGGGCACCGACTGGAAAAAAACCCCGAAAAATCACGAACGTGGGACGATTGCTCCCAGACAAAAAGTGCCAGCAACTCAAGCTCTTGCTGCTCCTCACCGGCCATTGGCAGCCCATCTACAGCATCACAGACATCGGGGCTCCGGGCTTTCCCTGACGAACAGGGCTTCGACATTTACCACCAGCTGCACCTGGGCGCCCATTGGAAAAAAACCCAAGAATAATCACGAACGTCGGACGATTGCTCCCACACCGAAAGTTCCAGCCAGTCAAGCTCTTGCTGCTCCTCCCCGGCCATTGGCAGCGCATCTACAGCACCACAGACATCGGGGCTCCGGGCTTTCCCTGACGAACAGGGCTTCGACGTTTACCACCAGCTGCACCTGGGGGGCCCACTGAAAAAAAACCCGATAAATCATGAACGTCGGACGATTGCTCCCACACCGAAAGTGCCAGCCAGTCAAGCTCTTGCTGCTCCTCACCGGCCATTGGCAGTGCATCTACAGCACCACAGACATCGGGGCTCCGGGCTTTCCCTGACGAACAGGGCTTCGACGTTTACCACCACCTGCACCTGGGAGTCCACTCCAAAAAAACCCGAAAAATCACGAACGTCGGACGATTGCTCCCACACCGAAAGTGCCAGGCAGTCAAGCTCTTGCTGCTCCTCACCGGCCATTGGCAGCGCATCTACAGCACCACAGACATCGGGGCTCCGGGCTTTCCCTGACGAACAGGGCTTCGACCTTTACCACCAGCTGCGCCTGGGCGCCCACTAAAAAAAAACCCAAAAAATCATGAACGTCGGACGATTGCTCCCACACCGAAGGTGCCAGCCAGACAAGCTCTTGCTGCTCCTCCCCGGCCATTGGCAGCGCATCTACAGCACCACAGACATCAGGGCTCCGGGCTTTCCCTGACGAACAGGGCTTCGACGTTTACCACCAGCTGCACCGGGGGGGCCCACTGAAAAAAAACCCGATAAATCATGAACGTCGGACGATTGCTCCCACACTGAAAGTGCCAGCCAGTCAAGCTCTTGCTGCTCCTCCCCGGCCATTGGCAGCGCATCTACAGCACCACAGACATCGGGGCTCCGGGCTTTCCCTGACGAACAGGACTTCGACGTTTACCACCAGCTGCGCCTGGGCGCCCAATAAAAAAAAACCCGAAAAATCACAAACGTCGGACGATTGCTCCCACACCGAAAGTGCCAGGCAGTCAAGCTCTTGCTGCTCCTCACCGGGCATTGGCAGCGCATCTACAGCACCACAGACATCGGGGCTCCGGGCTTTCCCTGACGAACAGGGCTTCGACTTTTACCACCAGCTGCACCTGGGCGCCCACTCCAAAAAAACCCCGAAAAATCACGAACGTCGGACGATTGCTCCCACACCAAAAGTGCCAGCCAGTGAAGCTCCTGCTGCTCCTCAGCGGCCATTGGCAGCGCATCTACAGCACCACAGACATCGGGGCTCCGGGCTTTCCCTGACGAACAGGGCTTCGACGTTTACCACCAGCTGCACCTGGGCGCCCACTGAAAAAAACCCCGAAGAATCACGAACGTCGGACGATTGCTCCCACACCGAAAGTGCCAGCCAGTCAAGCTCTTGCTGCTCCTCCCCGGCCATTGGCAGCACATCTACAGCACCACAGACATCGGGTTTCCGGGCTTTCCCTGACGAACAGGGCTTCGACTTTTACCACCAGCTGCGCCTGGGAGTCCACGCCAAAAAAACCCGAAAAATCACGAACGTCGGACGATTGCTCCCACACCGAAAGTGCCAGCAACTCAAGCTCTTGCTGCTCCTCACCGGCCATTGGCAGCGCATCTACAGCACCACAGACATCGGGGCCCCGGGCTTTCCCTGACGAACAGGGCTTCGACAATTACCACCACCTGCGCCTGGGCGCCTACTCCAAAAAAACCCCGAAAAATCACGAACGTCGGACGATTGCTCCCACACCGAAAGTGCCAGCCAGTCAAGCTCTTGCTGCTCCTCACCGGCCATTGGCAGCGCATCTACAGCACCACAGACATCGGGGCTCCGGGCTTTCCCTGACGAACAGGGCTTTGACGTTTACCACCAGCTGCACCTGGGGGGCCCACTGAAAAAAACCCCAAAAAATCATGAACGTTGGACGATTGCTCCCACACCGAAAGTGCCAGCCAGTCAAGCTCCTGCTGCTCCTCACCGGCCATTGGCAGTGCATCTACAGCACCACAGACATCGGGGCTCCGGGCTTTCCCTGACGAACAGGGCTTCGACCTTTACCACCACCTGCACCTCTGCCCCCATTGTAAAAAAACCCAAGAAAAATCACGAACGTTGGACGATTGCTCCCACACCGAAAGTGCCAGCCAGTCAAGCTCTTGCTGCTCCTCACCGGCCATTGGCAGCGCATCTACAGCACCACAGACATCGGGGCTCCGGGCTTTCCCTGACGAACAGGGCTTCGACGTTTACCACCAGCTGCGCCTGGGCGCCCACTAAAAAAAAACCCAAAAAATCACGAACGTCGGACGATTGCTCCCACACCGAATGTGCCAGCCAGTCAAGCTCTTGCTGCTCCTCACCGGCCATTGGCAGTGCATCTACAGCACCACAGACATCGGGGCTCCGGGCTTTCCCTGACAAACAGGGCTTCGACGTTTACCACCACCTGCACCTGGGAGTCCACTCCAAAAAAACCCGAAAAATCACGAACGTCGGACGATTGCTCCCACACCGAAAGTGCCAGGCAGTCAAGCTCTTGCTGCTCCTCACCGGCCATTTGCAGCGCATCTACAGCACCACAGACATCGGGGCTCCGGGCTTTCCCTGACGAACAGGGCTTCGACCTTTACCACCAGCTGCACCTGGGCGCCCACTAAAAAAAAACCCAAAAAATCATGAACGTCGGACGATTGCTCCCACACCGAAGGTGCCAGCCAGACAAGCTCTTGCTGCTCCTCCCCGGCCATTGGCAGCGCATCTACAGCACCACAGACATCGGGGCTCCGGGCTTTCCCTGACGAACAGGGCTTCGACGTTTACCACCAGCTGCACCTGGGGGGCCCACTGAAAAAAAACCCGATAAATCATGAACGTCGGACGATTGCTCCCACACTGAAAGTGCCAGCCAGTCAAGCTCTTGCTGCTCCTCCCCGGCCATTGGCAGCGCATCTACAGCACCACAGACATCGGGGCTCCGGGCTTTCCCTGACGAACAGGACTTCGACGTTTACCACCACCTGCGCCTGGGCGCCCACTAAAAAAAAACCCGAAAAATCACGAACGTCGGACGATTGCTCCCACACCGAAAGTGCCAGGCAGTCAAGCTCTTGCTGCTCCTCACCGGGCATTGGCAGCGCATCTACAGCACCACAGACATCGGGGCTCCGGGCTTTCCCTGACGAACAGGGCTTCGACTTTTACCACCAGCTGCACCTGGGCGCCCACTCCAAAAAAACCCCGAAAAATCACGAACGTCGGACGATTGCTCCCACACCAAAAGTGCCAGCCAGACAAGCTCTTGCTGCTCCTCACCGGCCATTGGCAGCGCATCTACAGCACCACAGACATCGGGGCTCCGGGCTTTCCCTGACGAACAGGGCTTCGACGTTTACCACCACCTGCACCTGGGCGCCCATTGGAAAAAAACCCAAGAAAAATCACGAACGTTGGACGATTGCTCCCACACTGATAGTGCCAGCCAGTCAAGCTCCTGCTGCTCCTCACCGGCCATTGGCAGGGCATCTACAGCACCACAGACATCGGGGCTCCGGGCTTTCCCTGACGAACAGGGCTTCGACTTTTACCACCAGCTGCACCTGGGCGCCGACTCCAAAAAAACCCTGAAAAATCACGAACGTCGGATGATTGCTCCCACACCGAAAGTGCCAGCCAGTCAAGCTCTTGCTGCTCCTCAGCGGCCATTGGCAGCCCATCTACAGCACCACAGACATCGGGGCTCCGGGCTTTCCCTGACGAACAGGGCTTCGACGTTTACCACCAGCTGCACCTGGGCGCCCACTCAAAAAAAGCCCCGAAAAATCACGAACGTCGGATGATTGCTCCCACACCGAAAGTGCCAGCCAGTCAAGCTCTTGCTGCTCCTCCCCGGCCACTGGCAGCGCATCTACAGCACCACAGACATCGGGGCTCCGGGCTTTCCCTGACGAACAGGGCTTCGACGTTTACCATTAGCTGCACCTGGGGGGCCCACTGAAAAAAACCCCGATAAATCACGAAGATCGGACGATTGCTCCCACACCGAAAGTGCCAGGCAGTCAAGCTCTTGCTGCTCCTCACCGGGCATTGGCAGCGCATCTACAGCACCACAGACATCGGGGCTCCGGGCTTTCCCTGACAAACAGGGCTTCGACTTTTACCACCAGCTGCACCTGGGCGCCCACTCCAAAAAAACCCCGAAAAATCACGAATGTCGGACGATTGCTCCCACACCAAAAGTGCCAGCCAGTCAAGCTCCTGCTGCTCCTCACCAGCCATTGGCAGCGCATCTATAGCACCACAGACATCGGGGCTCTGGGCTTTCCCTGACGAACAGGGCTTCGATGTTTACCACCAGCTGCACCTGGGCACCGACTGGAAAAAAACCCCGAAAAATCACGAACGTGGGACGATTGCTCCCAGACAAAAAGTGCCAGCAACTCAAGCTCTTGCTGCTCCTCACCGGCCATTGGCAGCCCATCTACAGCATCACAGACATCGGGGCTCCGGGCTTTCCCTGACGAACAGGGCTTCGACGTTTACCACCAGCTGCACCTGGGCGCCCATTGGAAAAAAACCCAAGAATAATCACGAACGTCGGACGATTGCTCCCACACCGAAAGTTCCAGCCAGTCAAGCTCTTGCTGCTCCTCCCCGGCCATTGGCAGCGCATCTACAGCACCACAGACATCGGGGCTCCGGGCTTTCCCTGACGAACAGGGCTTCGACGTTTACCACCAGCTGCACCTGGGGGGCCCACTGAAAAAAAACCCGATAAATCATGAACGTCGGACGATTGCTCCCACACCGAAAGTGCCAGCCAGTCAAGCTCTTGCTGCTCCTCACCGGCCATTGGCAGTGCATCTACAGCACCACAGACATCGGGGCTCCGGGCTTTCCCTGACAAACAGGGCTTCGACGTTTACCACCAGCTGCACCTGGGAGTCCACTCCAAAAAAACCCGAAAAATCACGAACGTCGGACGATTGCTCCCACACCGAAAGTGCCAGGCAGTCAAGCTCTTGCTGCTCCTCACCGGCCATTGGCAGCGCATCTACAGCACCACAGACATCGGGGCTCCGGGCTTTCCCTGACAAACAGGGCTTCGACCTTTACCACCAGCTGCGCTTGGGCGCCCACTAAAAAAAAACCCAAAAAATCATGAACGTCGGACGATTGCTCCCACACCGAAGGTGCCAGCCAGACAAGCTCTTGCTGCTCCTCCCCGGCCATTGGCAGCGCATCTACAGCACCACAGACATCGGGGCTCCGGGCTTTCCCTGACGAACAGGGCTTCGACGTTTACCACCAGCTGCACCTGGGGGGCCCACTGAAAAAAAACCCGATAAATCATGAACGTCGGACGATTGCTCCCACACTGAAAGTGCCAGCCAGTCAAGCTCTTGCTGCTCCTCCCCGGCCATTGGCAGCGCATCTACAGCACCACAGACATCGGGGCTCCGGGCTTTCCCTGACGAACAGGACTTCGACGTTTACCACCAACTGCGCCTGGGCGCCCAATAAAAAAAAACCCGAAAAATCACGAACGTCGGACGATTGCTCCCACACCGAAAGTGCCAGGCAGTCAAGCTCTTGCTGCTCCTCACCGGGCATTGGCAGCGCATCTACAGCACCACAGACATCGGGGCTCCGGGCTTTCCCTGACGAACAGGGCTTCGACTTTTACCACCAGCTGCACCTGGGCGCCCACTCCAAAAAAACCCCGAAAAATCACGAACGTCGGACGATTGCTCCCACACCAAAAGTGCCAGCCAGTGAAGCTCCTGCTGCTCCTCAGCGGCCATTGGCAGCGCATCTACAGCACCACAGACATCGGGGCTCCGGGCTTTCCCTGACGAACAGGGCTTCGACGTTTACCACCAGCTGCACCTGGGCGCCCACTGAAAAAAACCCCGAAGAATCACGAACGTCGGACGATTGCTCCCACACCGAAAGTGCCAGCCAGTCAAGCTCTTGCTGCTCCTCCCCGGCCATTGGCAGCACATCTACAGCACCACAGACATCGGGTTTCCGGGCTTTCCCTGACGAACAGGGCTTCGACTTTTACCACCAGCTGCGCCTGGGAGTCCACGCCAAAAAAACCCGAAAAATCACGAACGTCGGACGATTGCTCCCACACCGAAAGTGCCAGCAACTCAAGCTCTTGCTGCTCCTCACCGGCCATTGGCAGCGCATCTACAGCACCACAGACATCGGGGCCCCGGGCTTTCCCTGACGAACAGGGCTTCGACAATTACCACCACCTGCGCCTGGGCGCCTACTCCAAAAAAACCCCGAAAAATCACGAACGTCGGACGATTGCTCCCACACCGAAAGTGCCAGCCAGTCAAGCTCTTGCTGCTCCTCACCGGCCATTGGCAGCGCATCTACAGCACCACAGACATCGGGGCTCCGGGCTTTCCCTCACGAACAGGGCTTTGACGTTTACCACCAGCTGCACCTGGGGGGCCCACTGAAAAAAACCCCAAAAAATCATGAACGTTGGACGATTGCTCCCACACCGAAAGTGCCAGCCAGTCAAGCTCCTGCTGCTCCTCACCGGCCACTGGCAGCGCATCTACAGCACCACAGACATCGGGGCTCCGGGCTTTCCCTGACGAACAGGGCTTCGACCTTTACCACCACCTGCACCTCTGCCCCCATTGTAAAAAAACCCAAGAAAAATCACGAACGTTGGACGATTGCTCCCACACCGAAAGTGCCAGCCAGTCAAGCTCTTGCTGCTCCTCACCGGCCATTGGCAGCGCATCTACAGCACCACAGACATCGGGGCTCCGGGCTTTCCCTGACGAACAGGGCTTCGACGTTTACCACCAGCTGCGCCTGGGCGCCCACTAAAAAAAAACCCAAAAAATCACGAACGTCGGACGATTGCTCCCACACCGAATGTGCCAGCCAGTCAAGCTCTTGCTGCTCCTCACCGGCCATTGGCAGTGCATCTACAGCACCACAGACATCGGGGCTCCGGGCTTTCCCTGACAAACAGGGCTTCGACGTTTACCACCACCTGCACCTGGGAGTCCACTCCAAAAAAACCCGAAAAATCACGAACGTCGGACGATTGCTCCCACACCGAAAGTGCCAGGCAGTCAAGCTCTTGCTGCTCCTCACCGGCCATTGGCAGCGCATCTACAGCACCACAGACATCGGGGCTCCGGGCTTTCCCTGACGAACAGGGCTTCGACCTTTACCACCAGCTGCACCTGGGCGCCCACTAAAAAAAAACCCAAAAAATCATGAACGTCGGACGATTGCTCCCACACCGAAGGTGCCAGCCAGACAAGCTCTTGCTGCTCCTCCCCGGCCATTGGCAGCGCATCTACAGCACCACAGACATCGGGGCTCCGGGCTTTCCCTGACGAACAGGGCTTCGACGTTTACCACCAGCTGCACCTGGGGGGCCCACTGAAAAAAAACCCGATAAATCATGAACGTCGGACGATTGCTCCCACACTGAAAGTGCCAGCCAGTCAAGCTCTTGCTGCTCCTCCCCGGCCATTGGCAGCGCATCTACAGCACCACAGACATCGGGGCTCCGGGCTTTCCCTGACGAACAGGACTTCGACGTTTACCACCACCTGCGCCTGGGCGCCCACTAAAAAAAAACCCGAAAAATCACGAACGTCGGACGATTGCTCCCACACCGAAAGTGCCAGGCAGTCAAGCTCTTGCTGCTCCTCACCGGGCATTGGCAGCGCATCTACAGCACCACAGACATCGGGGCTCCGGGCTTTCCCTGACGAACAGGGCTTCGACTTTTACCACCAGCTGCACCTGGTCGCCCACTCCAAAAAAACCCCGAAAAATCACGAACGTCGGACGATTGCTCCCACACCAAAAGTGCCAGCCAGTCAAGCTCTTGCTGCTCCTCACCGGCCATTGGCAGCGCATCTACAGCACCACAGACATCGGGGCTCCGGGCTTTCCCTGACGAACAGGGCTTCGACGTTTACCACCACCTGCACCTGGGCGCCCATTGGAAAAAAACCCAAGAAAAATCACGAACGTTGGACGATTGCTCCCACACTGATAGTGCCAGCCAGTCAAGCTCCTGCTGCTCCTCACCGGCCATTGGCAGGGCATCTACAGCACCACAGACATCGGGGCTCCGGGCTTTCCCTGACGAACAGGGCTTCGACTTTTACCACCAGCTGCACCTGGGCGCCGACTCCAAAAAAACCCTGAAAAATCACGAACGTCGGATGATTGCTCCCACACCGAAAGTGCCAGCCAGTCAAGCTCTTGCTGCTCCTCAGCGGCCATTGGCAGCCCATCTACAGCACCACAGACATCGGGGCTCCGGGCTTTCCCTGACGAACAGGGCTTCGACGTTTACCACCAGCTGCACCTGGGCGCCCACTCAAAAAAAGCCCCGAAAAATCACGAACGTCGGATGATTGCTCCCACACCGAAAGTGCCAGCCAGTCAAGCTCTTGCTGCTCCTCCCCGGCCACTGGCAGCGCATCTACAGCACCACAGACATCGGGGCTCCGGGCTTTCCCTGACGAACAGGGCTTCGACGTTTACCATTAGCTGCACCTGGGGGGCCCACTGAAAAAAACCCCGATAAATCACGAAGATCGGACGATTGCTCCCACACCGAAAGTGCCAGGCAGTCAAGCTCTTGCTGCTCCTCACCGGGCATTGGCAGCGCATCTACAGCACCACAGACATCGGGGCTCCGGGCTTTCCCTGACGAACAGGGCTTCGACTTTTACCACCAGCTGCACCTGGGCGCCCACTCCAAAAAAACCCCGAAAAATCACGAACGTCGGACGATTGCTCCCACACCAAAAGTGCCAGCCAGACAAGCTCTTGCTGCTCCTCACCGGCCATTGGCAGCGCATCTACAGCACCACAGACATCGGGGCTCCGGGCTTTCCCTGACGAACAGGGCTTCGACGTTTACCACCACCTGCACCTGGGCGCCCATTGGAAAAAAACCCAAGAAAAATCACGAACGTTGGACGATTGCTCCCACACTGAAAGTGCCAGCCAGTCAAGCTCCTGCTGCTCCTCACCGGCCATTGGCAGGGCATCTACAGCACCACAGACATCGGGGCTCCGGGCTTTCCCTGACGAACAGGGCTTCGACTTTTACCACCAGCTTCACCTGGGCGCCGACTCCAAAAAAACCCTGAAAAATCACGAACGTCGGATGATTGCTCCCACACCGAAAGTGCCAGCCAGTCAAGCTCTTGCTGCTCCTCAGCGGCCATTGGCAGCGCATCTACAGCACCACAGACATCGGGGCTCCGGGCTTTCCCTGACGAACAGGGCTTCGACGTTTACCACCAGCTGCACCTGGGCGCCCACTCAAAAAAAGCCCCGAAAAATCACGAACGTCGGACGATTGCTCCCACACCGAAAGTGCCAGCCAGTCAAGCTCTTGCTGCTCCTCCCCGGCCACTGGCAGCGCATCTACAGCACCACAGACATCGGGGCTCCGGGCTTTCCCTGACGAACAGGGCTTCGACGTTTACCATTAGCTGCACCTGGGGGGCCCACTGAAAAAAACCCCAATAAATCACGAACATCGGACGATTGCTCCCACACAAAAAGTGCCAGCCAGTCAAGCTCCTGCTGCTCCTCACCGGCCATTGGCAGCGCATCTACAGCACCACAGACATCGGGGCTCCGGGCTTTCCCTGACGAACAGGGCTTCGACGTTTACCACCAGCTGCGCCTGGGCGCCCACTTGAAAATTCCCTGAAAAATCACGAACGTCGGACGATTGCTCCCACACCGAAAGTGTCATCCAGTCAAGCTCTTGCTGCTCCTCACCGGCCATTGGCAGCGCATCTACAGCACCACAGACATCGGGGCTCCGGGCTTTCCCTGACGAACAGGGCTTGAACGTTTACCACCAGCTGCGCCTGGGCGCCCACTAAAAAAAAACCCAAAAGAATCACGAACGTCGGACGATTGCTCCCACACCGAAAGTGCCAGCCAGTCAAGCTCTTGCTGCTCCTCACCGGCCATTGGCAGCGCATCTACAGCACCACAGACATCGGGGCTCCGGGCTTTCCCTGACGAACAGGGCTTCGACGTTTACCACCAGCTGCACCTGGTCGCCCACTCCAGAAAAACCCGAAAAATCACGAACGTCGGACGATTGCTCCCACACAAAAAGGGCCAGCCAGTCAAGCTCCTACTGCTCCTCAGCGGCCATTGGCAGCGCATCTACAGCACCACAGACATTGGGGCTCCGGGCTTTCCCTGACGAACAGGGCTTCGACAATTACCACCACCTGCGCCTGGGCGCCTACTCCAAAAAAACCCCGAAAAATCGGGAACGTCGGATGATTACTCCCACACCGAAAGTGCCAGCCAGTCAAGCTCTTTCTGCTCCTCACCGGCCATTGGCAGCGCATCTACAGCACCACAGACATCGGGGCTCCGGGCTTTCCCTGACGAACAGGGCTTCGACCCTTACCACCAGCTGCACCTGGGGGGCCCACTGAAAAAAACCCCGAAAAATCATGAACGTTGGATGATTGCTCCCACACCGAAAGTGCCAGCCAGTCAAGCTCTTGCTGCTCCTCACCGGCCATTGGCAGTGCATCTACAGCACCACAGACATCGGGGCTCCGGGCTTTCCCTGACGAACAGGGCTTCGACCTTTACCACCACCTGCACCTCTGCCCCCATTGGAAAAAAACCCAAGAAAAATCACGAACGTTGGACGATTGCTCCCACACCGAAAGTGCCAGCCAGTCAAGCTCTTGCTGCTCATCACCGGCCATTGGCAGCGCATCTACAGCACCACAGACATCGGGGCTCCGGGCTTTCCCTGACGAACAGGGCTTCGACCTTTACCACCAGCTGCGCCTGGTCGCCCACTAAAAAAAAACCCAAAAAATCACGAACGTCGGACGATTGCTCCCACACCGAAGGTGCCAGCCAGACAAGCTCTTGCTGCTCCTCCCCGGCCATTGGCAGCGCATCTACCGCACCACAGACATCGGGGCTCCAAGCTTTCCCTGACGAACAGGGCTTCGACGTTTACCACAAGCTGCACCTGGGGGGCCCACTGAAAAAAAACCCGATAAATCACGAACGTTGGACGATTGCTCCCACACTGAAAGTGCCAGGCAGTCAAGCTCTTGCTGCTCCTCACCGGCCATTGGCAGCGCATCTACAGCACCACAGACATCGGGGCTCCGGGCTTTCCCTGACGAACAGGGCTTCGACGTTTACCACCAGCTGCACCTGGGCGCCCACTCAAAAAAAGCCCCGAAAAATCACGAACGTCGGACGATTGCTCCCACACCGAAAGTGCCAGCCAGTCAAGCTCTTGCTGCTCCTCCCCGGCCATTGGCAGCGCATCTACAGCACCACAGACATCGGGGCTCCGGGCTTTCCCTGACGAACAGGGCTTCGACGTTTACCACCAGCTGCACCTGGGGGGCCCACTGAAAAAAACCCCGATAAATCACGAACATCGGACGATTGCTCCCACACAAAAAGTGCCAGCCAGTCAAGCTCCTGCTGCTCCTCACCGGCCATTGGCAGCGCATCTACAGCACCACAGACATCGGGGCTCCGGGCTTTCCCTGACGAACAGGGCTTCGACGTTTACCACCAGCTGCGCCTGGGCGCCCACTTGAAAATTCCCTGAAAAATCACGAACGTCGGACGATTGCTCCCACACCGAAAGTGTCATCCAGTCAAGCTCTTGCTGCTCCTCACCGGCCATTGGCAGCGCATCTACAGCACCACAGACATCGGGGCTCCGGGCTTTCCCTGACGAACAGGGCTTGAACGTTTACCACCAGCTGCGCCTGGGCGCCCACTAAAAAAAAACCCAAAAGAATCACGAACGTCGGACGATTGCTCCCACACAAAAAGGGCCAGCCAGTCAAGCTCTTGCTGCTCCTCACCGGCCATTGGCAGCGCATCTACAGCACCACAGACATCGGGGCTCCGGGCTTTCCCTGACGAACAGGGCTTCGACGTTTACCACCAGCTGCACCTGGTCGCCCACTCCAGAAAAACCCGAAAAATCACGAACGTCGGACAATTGCTCCCACACAAAAAGGGCCAGCCAGTCAAGCTCCTACTGCTCCTCAGCGGCCATTGGCAGCGCATCTACAGCACCACAGACATTGGGGCTCCGGGCTTTCCCTGACGAACAGGGCTTCGACAATTACCACCACCTGCGCCTGGGCGCCTACTCCAAAAAAACCCCGAAAAATCACGAACGTCGGACGATTGCTCCCACACCGAAAGTGCCAGCCAGTCAAGCTCTTGCTGCTCCTCACCGGCCATTGGCAGCGCATCTACAGCACCACAGACATCGGGGCTCAGGGCTTTCCCTGACGAACAGGGCTTCGACGTTTACCACCAGCTGCACCTGGGGGGCCCACTTAAAAAAACCCCGAAAAATCATGAACGTTGGACGATTGCTCCCACACCGAAAGTGCCAGCCAGTCAAGCTCTTGCTGCTCCTCACCGGCCATTGGCAGCGCATCTACAGCACCACAGACATCGGGGCTCCGGGCTTTCCCTGACGAACAGGGCTTCGACGTTTACCACCACCTGCACCTCTGCCCCCATTGGAAAAAAACCCAAGAAAAATCACGAACGTTGGACGATTGCTCCCACACCGAAAGTGCCAGCCAGTCAAGCTCTTGCTGCTCATCACCGGCCATTGGCAGCGCATCTACAGCAGCACAGACATCGGGGCTCCGGGCTTTCCCTGACGAACAGGGCTTCGACCTTTACCACCAGCTGCGCCTGGTCGCCCACTAAAAAAAAACCCAAAAAATCACGAACGTCGGACGATTGCTCCCACACCGAAGGTGCCAGCCAGACAAGCTCTTGCTGCTCCTCCCCGGCCATTGGCAGCGCATCTACCGCACCACAGACATCGGGGCTCCAAGCTTTCCCTGACGAACAGGGCTTCGACGTTTACCACAAGCTGCACCTGGGGGGCCCACTGAAAAAAAACCCGATAAATCATGAACGTCGGACGATTGCTCCCACACTGAAAGTGCCAGCCAGTCAAGCTCTTGCTGCTCCTCACCGGCCATTGGCAGCGCATCTACAGCACCACAGACATCGGGGCTCCGGGCTTTCCCTGACGAACAGGGCTTCGACGTTTACCACCAGCTGCACCTGGGCGCCCACTCAAAAAAAACACGAAAAATCACGAACGTCGGACGATTGCTCCCACACAAAAAGTGCCAGCCAGTGAAGCTCCTGCTGCTCCTCAGCGGCCATTGGCAGCGCATCTACAGCACCACAGACATCGGGGCTCCGGGCTTTCCCTGAGGAACAGGGCTTCGACGTTTACCACCAGCTGCACCTGGTCGCCCACTCCAAAAGAACACGAAAAATCACGAACGTCGGACGATTGCTCCCACACCGAAAGTGCCAGCCAGTCAAGCTCTTGCTGCTCCTCAGCGGCCATTGGCAGCACATCTACAGCACCACAGACATCGGGTTTCCGGGCTTTCCCTGACGAACAGGGCTTCGACTTTTACCACCAGCTGCGCCTGGGAGTCCACGCCAAAAAAACCCGAAAAATCACAAACGTCGGACGATTGCTCCCACACCGAAAGTGCCAGCAACTCAAGCTCTTGCTGCTCCTCACCGGCCATTGGCAGCGCATCTACAGCACCACAGACATCGGGGCTCCGGGCTTTCCCTGACGAACAGGGCTTCGACAATTACCACCACCTGCGCCTGGGCGCCTACTCCAAAAAAACCCCGAAAAATCACGAACGTCGGACGATTGCTCCCACACCGAAAGTGCCAGCCAGTCAAGCTCTTGCTGCTCCTCACCGGCCATTGGCAGCCCATCTACAGCACCACAGACATCGGGGCTCCGGGCTTTCCCTGACGAACAGGGCTTCGACATTTACCACCACCTGCACCTCTGCCCCCATTGGAAAAAAAACCAATAAAAATCACGAACGTTGGACGATTGCTCCCACACCGAAAGTGCCAGCCAGTCAAGCTCTTGCTGCTCATCACCGGCCATTGGCAGCGCATCTACAGCACCACAGACATCGGGGCTCCGGGCTTTCCCTGACGAACAGGGCTTCGACGTTTACCACCAGCTGCGCCTGGGCGCCCACTAAAAAAAAACCCAAAAAATCACGAACGTCGGACGATTGCTCCCACACCGAAGGTGCCAGCCAGACAAGCTCTTGCTGCTCCTCCCCGGCCATTGGCAGCGCATCTACCGCACCACAGACATCGGGGCTCCAAGCTTTCCCTGACGAACAGGGCTTCGACGTTTACCACAAGCTGCACCTGAGGGGCCCACTGAAAAAAAACCCGATAAATCATGAACGTCGGACGATTGCTCCCACACCGAAAGTGCCAGCCAGTCAAGCTCTTGCTGCTCCTCACCGGCCATTGGCAGTGCATCTACAGCACCACAGACATCGGGGCTCCGGGCTTTCCCTGACGAACAGGGCTTCGACGTTTACCACCACCTGCACCTGGGAGTCCACTCCAAAAAAACCCGAAAAATCACGAACGTCGGACGATTGCTCCCACACCGAAAGTGCCAGGCAGTCAAGCTCTTGCTGCTCCTCACCGGGCATTGGCAGCGCATCTACAGCACCACAGACATCGGGGCTCCGGGCTTTCCCTGACGAACAGGGCTTCGACTTTTACCACTAGCTGCACCTGGGCGCCCATTGGAAAAAAACCCAAGAAAAATCACGAACTTTGGACGATTGCTCCCACACCGAAAGTGCCAGCCAGTCAAGCTCCTGCTGCTCCTCAGCGGCCATTGGCAGGGCATCTACAGCACCACAGACATCGGGGCTCCGGGCTTTCCCTGACGAACAGGGCTTCGACTTTTACCACCAGCTGCACCTGGGCGCCTACTCCAAAAAAACCCTGAAAAATCACGAACGTCGGACGATTGCTCCCACACCGAAAGTGCCAGCCAGTCAAGCTCTTGCTGCTCCTCAGCGGCCATTGGCAGCGCATCTACAGCACCACAGACATCGGGGCTCCAGGCTTTCCCTGACGAACAGGGCTTCGACGTTTACCACCAGCTGCACCTGGTCGCCCACTCCAGAAAAACCTGAAAAATCACGAACGTCGGACGATTGCTCCCACACAAAAAGGGCCAGCCAGTCAAGCTCCTACTGCTCCTCAGCGGCCATTGGCAGCGCATCTACAGCACCACAGACATCGGGGCTCCGGGCTTTCCCTGACGAACAGGGCTTCGATATTTACCACCAGCTGCACCTGGTCGCCCACTCCAAAAAAACACGAAAAATCACGAACGTCGGACGATTGCTCCCACACAAAAAGTGCCAGCCAGTCAAGCTCCTGCTGCTCCTCAGCGGCCATTGGCAGCGCATCTACAGCACCACAGACATCAGGGCTCCGGGCTTTCCCTGACGAACAGGGCTTTGACGTTTACCACCACCTGCACCTGGGCGCCCATTGGAAAAAAGCCCAAGAAAAATCACGAACGTTGGATGATTGCTCCCACACCAAAAGTGCCAGCCAGACAAGCTCTTGCTGCTCCTCACCGGACATTGGCAGCGCATCTACAGCACCACAGACATCGGGGCTCCGGGCTTTCCCTGACGAACAGGGCTTCGACGTTTACCACCAGCTGCACCTGGGCGCCCATTGGAAAAAAACCCAAGAAAAATCACGAACGTTGGACGATTGCTCCCACACCGAAAGTGCCAGCCAGTCAAGCTCCTGCTGCTCCTCACCGGCCATTGGCAGGGCATCTACAGCACCACAGACATCGGGGCTCCGGGCTTTCCCTGACGAACAGGGCTTCGACTTTTACCACCAGCTGCACCTGGGCGCTTACTCCAAAAAAACCCTGAAAAATCACGAACGTCGGACGATTGCTCCCACACCGAAAGTGCCAGCCAGTCAAGCTCTTGCTGCTCCTCACCGGCCATTGGCAGCGCATCTACAGCACCACAGACATCGGGGCTCCGGGCTTTCCCTGACGAACAGGGCTTCGACGTTTACCACCAGCTGCACCTGGGCGCCCACTCAAAAAAAGCCCCGAAAAATCACGAACGTCGGACGATTGCTCCCACACCGAAAGTGCCAGGCAGTCAAGCTCTTGCTGCTCCTCACCGGCCATTGGCAGCGCATCTACAGCACCACAGACATCGGGGCTCCGGGCTTTCCCTGACGAACAGGGCTTCGACGTTTACCACCAGCTGCACCTGGGGGGCCCACTGAAAAAAACCCCGATAAATCACGAATGTCGGACGATTGCTCCCACACAAAAAGTGCCAGCCACTCAAGCTCCTGCTGCTTCTCACCGGCCATTGGCAGCACATCTACAGCACCACAGACATCGGGGCTCCGGGCTTTCCCTGACGAACAGGGCTTCGACGTTTACCACCAGCTGCACCTGGGCGCCCACTGAAAAAAACCCCGAAGAATCACGAACGTCGGACGATTGCTCCCACACCGAAAGTGCCAGCAACTCAAGCTCTTGCTGCTCCTCACCGGCCATTGGCAGCGCATCTACAGCACCACAGACATCGGGGCTCCGGGCTTTCCCTGACGAACAGGGCTTCGACAATTACCACCACCTGCGCCTGGGCGCCTACTCCAAAAAAACCCCGAAAAATCACGAACGTCGGACAATTGCTCCCACACAAAAAGTGCCAGCCAGTCAAGCTCTTGCTGCTCCTCACCGGCCATTGGCAGCGCATCTACAGCACCACAGACATCGGGGCTCCGGGCTTTCCCTGACGAACAGGGTTTTGACGTTTACCACCAGCTGCACCTGGGGGGCCCACTGAAAAAAACCCCGAAAAATCACGAACGTCGGACGATTGCTCCCACACCGAAGGTGCCAGCCAGTCAAGCTCCTGCTGCTCCTCACCGGCCATTGGCAGTGCATCTACAGCACCACAGACATCGGGGCTCCGGGCTTTCCCTGACGAACAGGGCTTCGACGTTTACCACCAGCTGCGCCTGGGCGCCCACTAAAAAAAAACCCAAAAAATCACGAACGTCGGACGATTGCTCCCACACCGAAGGTGCCAGCCAGACAAGCTCTTACTGCTCCTCCCCGGCCATTGGCAGCGCATCTGCAGCACCACAGACATCGGGGCTCCAAGCTTTCCCTGACGAACAGGGCTTCGACGTTTACCACAAGCTGCACCTGGGGGGCCCACTGAAAAAAAACCCGAAAAATCATGAACGTCGGACGATTGCTCCCACACTGAAAGTGCCAGCCAGTCAAGCTCTTGCTGCTCCTCACCGGCCATTGGCAGCACATCTACAGCACCACAGACATCGGGGCTCCGGGCTTTCCCTGACGAACAGGGCTTCGACGTTTACCACCAGCTGCACCTGGGCGCCCACTGAAAAAAACCCCGAAGAATCACGAACGTCGGACGATTGCTCCCACACCGAAAGTGCCAGCAACTCAAGCTCTTGCTGCTCCTCACCGGCCATTGGCAGCGCATCTACAGCACCACAGACATCGGGGCTCCGGGCTTTCCCTGACGAACAGGGCTTCGACGTTTACCACCACCTGCACCTGGGGGGCCCACTGAAAGAAACCCCGAGAAATCGGGAACGTCGGATGATTACTCCCACACCGAAAGTGCCAGCCAGTCAAGCTCTTGCTGCTCCTCACCGGCCATTGGCAGCGCATCTACAGCACCACAGACATCGGGGCTCCGGGCTTTCCCTGACGAACAGGGCTTCGACGTTTACCACCACCTGCACCTGGGAGTCCACTCCAAAAAAACCCGAAAAATCACGAACGTCGGACGATTGCTCCCACACCGAAAGTGCCAGGCAGTCAAGCTCTTGCTGCTCCTCACCGGCCATTGGCAGCGCATCTACAGCACCACAGACATCGGGGCTCCGGGCTTTCCCTGACGAACAGGGCTTCGACAATTACCACCACCTGCGCCTGGGCGCCTACTCCAAAAAAACCCCGAAAAATCACGAACGTCGGACGATTGCTCCCACACCGAAAGTGCCAGCCAGTCAAGCTCTTGCTGCTCCTCAGCGGCCATTGGCAGTGCATCTACAGCACCACAGACATCGGGGCTCCGGGCTTTCCCTGACAAACAGGGCTTCGACGTTTACCACCACCTGCACCTGGGAGTCCACTCCAAAAAAACCCGAAAAATCACGAACGTCGGACGATTGCTCCCACACCGAAAGTGCCAGGCAGTCAAGCTCTTGCTGCTCCTCACCGGCCATTGGCAGCGCATCTACAGCACCACAGACATCGGGGCTCCGGGCTTTCCCTGACGAACAGGGCTTCGACCTTTACCACCAGCTGCACCTGGGCGCCCATTGGAAAAAAACCCAAGAAAAATCACGAACGTTGGACGATTGCTCCCACACTGAAAGTGCCAGCCAGTCAAGCTCCTGCTGCTCCTCACCGGCCATTGGCAGGGCATCTACAGCACCACAGACATCGGGGCTCCGGGCTTTCCCTGACGAACAGGGCTTCGACGTTTACCACCAGCTGCACCTGGGCGCTGACTCCAAAAAAACCCTGAAAAATCACGAACGTCGGACGATTGCTCCCACACCGAAAGTGCCAGCCAGTCAAGCTCTTGCTGCTCCTCAGCGGCCATTGGCAGCGCATCTACAGCACCACAGACATCGGGGCTCCGGGCTTTCCCTGACGAACAGGGCTTCGACGTTTACCACCAGCTGCACCTGGGCGCCCACTCAAAAAAAGCCCCGAAAAATCACGAACGTCGGACGATTGCTCCCACACCGAAAGTGCCAGCCAGTCAAGCTCTTGCTGCTCCTCACCGGCCATTGGCAGCGCATCTACAGCACCACAGACATCGGGGCTCCGGGCTTTCCCTGACGAACAGGGCTTCGACGTTTACCACCAGCTGCACCTGGGGGGCCCACTGAAAAAAACCCCGATAAATCACGACCATCGGACGATTGCTCCCACACAAAAAGTGCCAGCCAGTCAAGCTCCTGCTGCTCCTCACCGGCCATTGGCAGCGCATCTACAGCACCACAGACATCGGGGCTCCGGGCTTTCCCTGACGAACAGGGCTTCGACGTTTACCACCAGCTGCGCCTGGGCGCCCACTTGAAAATTCCCTGAAAAATCACGAACGTCGGACGATTGCTCCCACACCGAAAGTGTCATCCAGTCAAGCTCTTGCTGCTCCTCACCGGCCATTGGCAGCGCATCTACAGCACCACAGCCATCGGGGCTCCGGGCTTTCCCTGACGAACAGGGCTTGAACGTTTACCACCAGCTGCGCCTGGGCGCCCACTAAAAAAAAACCCAAAAGAATCACGAACGTCGGACGATTGCTCCCACACCGAAAGTGCCAGCCAGTCAAGCTCTTGCTGCTCCTCACCGGCCATTGGCAGCGCATCTACAGCACCACAGACATCGGGGCTGCGGGCTTTCCCTGACGAACAGGGCTTCGACGTTTACCACCAGCTGCACCTGGTCGCCCACTCCAGAAAAACCCGAAAAATCACGAACGTCGGACGATTGCTCCCACACAAAAAGGGCCAGCCAGTCAAGCTCCTACTGCTCCTCAGCGGCCATTGGCAGCGCATCTACAGCACCACAGACATCGGGGCTCCGGGCTTTCCCTGACGAACAGGACTTCGACAATTACCACCACCTGCGCCTGGGCGCCTACTCCAAAAAAACCCCGAAAAATCACGAACGTCGGACGATTGCTCCCACACCGAAAGTGCCAGCCAGTCAAGCTCTTGCTGCTCCTCACCGGCCATTGGCAGCGCATCTACAGCACCACAGACATCGGGGCTCCGGGCTTTCCCTGACGAACAGGGCTTTGACGTTTACCACCAGCTGCACCTGGGGGGCCCACTGAAAAAAACCCCAAAAAATCAAGAACGTTGGACGATTGCTCCCACACCGAAAGTGCCAGCCAGTCAAGCTCTTGCTGCTCCTCACCGGCCATTGGCAGTGCATCTACAGCACCACAGACATCGGGGCTCCGGGCTTTCCCTGACGAACAGGGCTTCGACCTTTACCACCACCTGCACCTCTGCCCCCATTGGAAAAAAACCCAAGAAAAATCACGAACGTTGGACGATTGCTCCCACACCGAAAGTGCCAGCCAGTCAAGCTCTTGCTGCTCCTCACCGGCCATTGGCAGCGCATCTACAGCACCACAGACATCGGGGCTCCGGGCTTTCCCTGACGAACAGGGCTTCGACGTTTACCACCAGCTGCACCTGGGGGGCCCACTGAAAAAAACCCCGATAAATCACGAATGTCGGACGATTGCTCCCACACAAAAAGTGCCAGCCACTCAAGCTCCTGCTGCTTCTCACCGGCCATTGGCAGCACATCTACAGCACCACAGACATCGGGGCTCCGGGCTTTCCCTGACGAACAGGGCTTCGACGTTTACCACCAGCTGCACCTGGGCGCCCACTGAAAAAAACCCCGAAGAATCACGAACGTCGGACAATTGCTCCCACACCGAAAGTGCCAGCAACTCAAGCTCTTGCTGCTCCTCACCGGCCATTGGCAGCGCATCTACAGCACCACAGACATCGGGGCTCCGGGCTTTCCCTGACGAACAGGGCTTCGACAATTACCACCACCTGCGCCTGGGCGCCTACTCCAAAAAAACCCCGAAAAATCACGAACGTCGGACAATTGCTCCCACACAAAAAGTGCCAGCCAGTCAAGCTCTTGCTGCTCCTCACCGGCCATTGGCAGCGCATCTACAGCACCACAGACATCGGGGCTCCGGGCTTTCCCTGACGAACAGGGTTTTGACGTTTACCACCAGCTGCACCTGGGGGGCCCACTGAAAAAAACCCCGAAAAATCACGAACGTCGGACGATTGCTCCCACACCGAAGGTGCCAGCCAGTCAAGCTCCTGCTGCTCCTCACCGGCCATTGGCAGTGCATCTACAGCACCACAGACATCGGGGCTCCGGGCTTTCCCTGACGAACAGGGCTTCGACGTTTACCACCAGCTGCGCCTGGGCGCCCACTAAAAAAAAACCCAAAAAATCACGAACGTCGGACGATTGCTCCCACACCGAAGGTGCCAGCCAGACAAGCTCTTACTGCTCCTCCCCGGCCATTGGCAGCGCATCTGCAGCACCACAGACATCGGGGCTCCAAGCTTTCCCTGACGAACAGGGCTTCGACGTTTACCACAAGCTGCACCTGGGGGGCCCACTGAAAAAAAACCCGAAAAATCATGAACGTCGGACGATTGCTCCCACACTGAAAGTGCCAGCCAGTCAAGCTCTTGCTGCTCCTCACCGGCCATTGGCAGCACATCTACAGCACCACAGACATCGGGGCTCCGGGCTTTCCCTGACGAACAGGGCTTCGACGTTTACCACCAGCTGCACCTGGGCGCCCACTGAAAAAAACCCCGAAGAATCACGAACGTCGGACGATTGCTCCCACACCGAAAGTGCCAGCAACTCAAGCTCTTGCTGCTCCTCACCGGCCATTGGCAGCGCATCTACAGCACCACAGACATCGGGGCTCCGGGCTTTCCCTGACGAACAGGGCTTCGACAATTACCACCACCTGCGCCTGGGCGCCTACTCCAAAAAAACCCCGAAAAATCACGAACGTCGGACGATTGCTCCCACACCGAAAGTGCCAGCCAGTCAAGCTCTTGCTGCTCCTCACCGGCCATTGGCAGTGCATCTACAGCACCACAGACATCGGGGCTCCGGGCTTTCCCTGACAAACAGGGCTTCGACGTTTACCACCACCTGCACCTGGGAGTCCACTCCAAAAAAACCCGAAAAATCACGAACGTCGGACGATTGCTCCCACACCGAAAGTGCCAGGCAGTCAAGCTCTTGCTGCTCCTCACCGGCCATTGGCAGCGCATCTACAGCACCACAGACATCGGGGCTCCGGGCTTTCCCTGACGAACAGGGCTTCGACCTTTACCACCAGCTGCACCTGGGCGCCCATTGGAAAAAAACCCAAGAAAAATCACGAACGTTGGACGATTGCTCCCACACTGAAAGTGCCAGCCAGTCAAGCTCCTGCTGCTCCTCACCGGCCATTGGCAGGGCATCTACAGCACCACAGACATCGGGGCTCCGGGCTTTCCCTGACGAACAGGGCTTCGACGTTTACCACCAGCTGCACCTGGGCGCCGACTCCAAAAAAACCCTGAAAAATCACGAACGTCGGACGATTGCTCCCACACCGAAAGTGCCAGCCAGTCAAGCTCTTGCTGCTCCTCAGCGGCCATTGGCAGCGCATCTACAGCACCACAGACATCGGGGCTCCGGGCTTTCCCTGACGAACAGGGCTTCGACGTTTACCACCAGCTGCACCTGGGCGCCCACTCAAAAAAATCCCCGAAAAATCACGAACGTCGGACGATTGCTCCCACACCGAAAGTGCCAGCCAGTCAAGCTCTTGCTGCTCCTCACCGGCCATTGGCAGCGCATCTACAGCACCACAGACATCGGGGCTCCGGGCTTTCCCTGACGAACAGGGCTTCGACGTTTACCACCAGCTGCACCTGGGGGGCCCACTGAAAAAAACCCCGATAAATCACGAACATCGGACGATTGCTCCCACACAAAAAGTGCCAGCCAGTCAAGCTCCTGCTGCTCCTCACCGGCCATTGGCAGCGCATCTACAGCACCACAGACATCGGGGCTCCGGGCTTTCCCTGACGAACAGGGCTTCGACGTTTACCACCAGCTGCGCCTGGGCGCCCACTTGAAAATTCCCTGAAAAATCACGAACGTCGGACGATTGCTCCCACACCGAAAGTGTCATCCAGTCAAGCTCTTGCTGCTCCTCACCGGCCATTGGCAGCGCATCTACAGCACCACAGCCATCGGGGCTCCGGGCTTTCCCTGACGAACAGGGCTTGAACGTTTACCACCAGCTGCGCCTGGGCGCCCACTAAAAAAAAACCCAAAAGAATCACGAACGTCGGACGATTGCTCCCACACCGAAAGTGCCAGCCAGTCAAGCTCTTGCTGCTCCTCACCGGCCATTGGCAGCGCATCTACAGCACCACAGACATCGGGGCTGCGGGCTTTCCCTGACGAACAGGGCTTCGACGTTTACCACCAGCTGCACCTGGTCGCCCACTCCAGAAAAACCCGAAAAATCACGAACGTCGGACGATTGCTCCCACACAAAAAGGGCCAGCCAGTCAAGCTCCTACTGCTCCTCAGCGGCCATTGGCAGCGCATCTACAGCACCACAGACATCGGGGCTCCGGGCTTTCCCTGACGAACAGGACTTCGACAATTACCACCACCTGCGCCTGGGCGCCTACTCCAAAAAAACCCCGAAAAATCACGAACGTCGGACGATTGCTCCCACACCGAAAGTGCCAGCCAGTCAAGCTCTTGCTGCTCCTCACCGGCCATTGGCAGCGCATCTACAGCACCACAGACATCGGGGCTCCGGGCTTTCCCTGACGAACAGGGCTTTGACGTTTACCACCAGCTGCACCTGGGGGGCCCACTGAAAAAATCCCCGAAAAATCATGAACGTTGGACGATTGCTCCCACACCGAAAGTGCCAGCCAGTCAAGCTCCTGCTGCTCCTCACCGGCCATTGGCAGTGCATCTACAGCACCACAGACATCGGGGCTCCGGGCTTTCCCTGACGAACAGGGCTTCGACCTTTACCACCACCTGCACCTCTGCCCCCATTGGAAAGAAACCCAAGAAAAATCACGAACGTTGGACGATTGCTCCCACACCGAAAGTGCCAGCCAGTCAAGCTCTTGCTGCTCATCACCGGCCATTGGCAGCGCATCTACAGCACCACAGACATCGGGGCTCCGGGCTTTCCCTGACGAACAGGGCTTCGACCTTTACCACCAGCTGCGCCTGGTCGCCCACTAAAAAAAAACCCAAAAAATCACGAACGTCGGACGATTGCTCCCACACCGAAGGTGCCAGCCAGACAAGCTCTTGCTGCTCCTCCCCGGCCATTGGCAGTGCATCTACAGCACCACAGACATCGGGGCTCCGGGCTTTCCCTGACGAACAGGGCTTCGACGTTTACCACCACCTGCACCTGGGCGCCCACTCCAAAAAAACCCGAAAAATCATGAACGTTGGACGATTGCTCCCACACCGAAAGTGCCAGCCAGTCAAGCTCTTGCTGCTCCTCACCGGCCATTGGCAGCGCATCTACAGCACCACAGACATCGGGGCTCCGGGCTTTCCCTGACGAACAGGGCTTCGACGTTTACCACCAGCTGCACCTGGGCGCCCACTCAAAAAAAGCCCCGAAAAATCACGAACGTCGGACGATTGCTCCCACACCGAAGGTGCCAGCCAGTCAAGCTCCTGCTGCTCCTCACCGGCCATTGGCAGTGCATCTACAGCACCACAGACATCGGGGCTCCGGGCTTTCCCTGACGAACAGGGCTTCGACGTTTACCACCAGCTGCACCTGGGCGCCCACTAAAAAAAAACCCAAAAAATCACGAACGTCGGACGATTGCTCCCACACAAGAAGTGCCAGCCAGACAAGCTCTTGATGCTCCTCCCCGGCCATTGGCAGCGCATCTGCAGCACCACAGACATCGGGGCTCCAAGCTTTCCCTGACGAACAGGGCTTTGACGTTTACCACAAGCTGCACCTGGGGGGCCCACTGAAAAAAAACCCGAAAAATCGTGAACGTCGGACGATTGCTCCCACACTGAAAGTGCCAGCCAGTCAAGCTCTTGCTGCTCCTCACCGGCCATTGGCAGTGCATCTACAGCACCACAGACATCGGGGCTCCGGGCTTTCCCTGACGAACAGGGCTTCGACGTTTACCACCAGCTGCACCTGGGCGCCCATTGGAAAAAACCCAAGAAAAATCAAGAACGTTGGACGATTGCTCCCACACCGAAAGTGCCAGCAACTCAAGCTCTTGCTGTTTCTCACCGGCCATTGGCAGCGCATCTACAGCACCACAGACATCGGGGCTCCGTGCTTTCCCTGACGAACAGGGCTTCGACGTTTACCACCAGCTGCACCTGGGCGCCCACTCAAAAAAAGCCCCGAAAAATCACGAACGTCGGACGATTGCTCCCACACCGAAAGTGCCAGGCAGTCAAGCTCTTGCTGCTCTTCCCCGGCCATTGGCAGCGCATCTACAGCACCACAGACATCGGGGCTCTGGGCTTTCCCTGACGAACAGGGCTTCGACGTTTACCACCAGCTGCACCTGGGGGGCCCACTGAAAAAAACCCCGATAAATCACGAATGTCGGACGATTGCTCCCACACAAAAAGTGCCAGCCACTCAAGCTCCTGCTGCTTCTCACCGGCCATTGGCAGCACATCTACAGCACCACAGACATCGGGGCTCCGGGCTTTCCCTGACGAACAGGGCTTCGACGTTTACCACCAGCTGCACCTGGTCGCCCACTCCAAAAAAACACGAAAAATCACGAACGTCGGACGATTGCTCCCACACAAAAAGTGCCAGCCAGTGAAGCTCCTGCTGCTCCTCAGCGGCCATTGGCAGCGCATCTACAGCACCACAGACATCGGGCCTCCGGGCTTTCCCTGAGGAACAGGGCTTCGACGTTTACCACCAGCTGCACCTGGGCGCCCACTGAAAAAAACCCCGAAGAATCACGAACGTCGGACGATTGCTCCCACACCGAAAGTGCCAGCCAGTCAAGCTCTTGCTGCTCCTCCCCGGCCATTGGCAGCACATCTACAGCACCACAGACATCGGGTTTCCGGGCTTTCCCTGACGAACAGGGCTTCGACTTTTACCACGAGCTGCGCCTGGGAGTCCACGCCAAAAAAACCCGAAAAATCACAAACGTCGGACGATTGCTCCCACACCGAAAGTGCCAGCCAGTCAAGCTCTTGCTGCTCCTCAGCGGCCATTGGCAGCGCATCTACAGCACCACAGACATCGGGGCTCCGGGCTTTCCCTGACGAACAGGGCTTCGACGTTTACCACCAGCTGCACCTGGGCGCCCACTCAAAAAAAGCCCCGAAAAATCACGAACGTCGGACGATTGCTCCCACACCGAAAGTGCCAGGCAGTCAAGCTCTTGCTCTCCTCACCGGCCATTGGCAGCGCATCTACAGCACCACAGACATCGGGGCTCCGGGCTTTCCCTGACGAACAGGGCTTCGACGTTTACCAGCAGCTGCACCTGGGGGGCCCACTGAAAAAAACCCCGATAAATCACGAATGTCGGACGATTGCTCCCACACAAAAAGTGCCAGCCACTCAAGCTCCTGCTGCTTCTCACCGGCCATTGGCAGCACATCTACAGCACCACAGACATCGGGGCTCCGGGCTTTCCCTGACGAACAGGGCTTCGACGTTTACCACCACCTGCACCTGGTCGCCCACTCCAAAAAAAACACGAAAAATCACGAACGTCGGACGATTGTTCCCACACAAAAAGTGCCAGCCAGTGAAGCTCCTGCTGCTCCTCAGCGGCCATTGGCAGCGCATCTACAGCACCACAGACATCGGGGCTCCGGGCTTTCCCTGACGAACAGGGCTTCGACGTTTACCACCAGCTGCACCTGGGCGCCCACTGAAAAAAACCCCGAAGAATCACGAACGTCGGACGATTGCTCCCACACCGAAAGTGCCAGCCAGTCAAGCTTTTGCTGCTCCTCCCCGGCCATTGGCAGCACATCTACAGCACCACAGACATCGGGTTTCCGGGCTTTCCCTGACGAACAGGGCTTCGACTTTTACCACCAGCTGCGCCTGGGAGTCCACGCCAAAAAAACCCGAAAAATCACAAACGTCGGACGATTGCTCCCACACCGAAAGTGCCAGCAACTCAAGCTCTTGCTGCTCATCACCGGCCATTGGCAGCGCATCTACAGCACCACAGACATCGGGGCTCCGGGCTTTCCCTGACGAACAGGGCTTCGACAATTACCACCACCTGCGCCTGGGCGCCTACTCCAAAAAAACCCCGAAAAATCACGAACGTCGGACGATTGCTCCCACACCGAAAGTGCCAGCCAGTCAAGCTCTTGCTGCTCATCACCGGCCATTGGCAGCGCATCTACAGCACCACAGACATCGGGGCTCCGGGCTTTCCCTGACGAACAGGGCTTTGACGTTTACCACCAGCTGCACCTGGGGGGCCCACTGAAAAAAACCCCGAAAAATCACGAACGTCGGACGATTGCTCCCACACCGAAGGTGCCAGCCAGTCAAGCTCCTGCTGCTCCTCACCGGCCATTGGCAGTCCATCTACAGCACCACAGACATCGGGGCTCCGGGCTTTCCCTGACGAACAGGGCTTCGACGTTTACCACCAGCTGCACCTGGGCGCCCACTAAAAAAAAACCCAAAAAATCACGAACGTCGGACGATTGCTCCCACACCGAAGGTGCCAGCCAGACAAGCTCTTGATGCTCCTCCCCGGCCATTGGCAGCGCATCTGCAGCACCACAGACATCGGGGCTCCAAGCTTTCCCTGACGAACAGGGCTTTGACGTTTACCACAAGCTGCACCTGGGGGGCCCACTGAAAAAAAACCCGAAAAATCGTGAACGTCGGACGATTGCTCCCACACTGAAAGTGCCAGCCAGTCAAGCTCTTGCTGCTCCTCACCGGCCATTGGCAGTGCATCTACAGCACCACAGACATCGGGGCTCCGGGCTTTCCCTGACGAACAGGGCTTCGACGTTTACCACCACCTGCACCTGGGCGCCCATTGGAAAAAACCCAAGAAAAATCAAGAACGTTGGACGATTGCTCCCACACCGAAAGTGCCAGCAACTCAAGCTCTTGCTGTTTCTCACCGGCCATTGGCAGCGCATCTACAGCACCACAGACATCGGGGCTCCGTGCTTTCCCTGACGAACAGGGCTTCGACGTTTACCACCAGCTGCACCTGGGCGCCCACTCAAAAAAAGCCCCGAAAAATCACGAACGTCGGACGATTGCTCCCACACCGAAAGTGCCAGGCAGTCAAGCTCTTGCTGCTCTTCCCCGGCCATTGGCAGCGCATCTACAGCACCACAGACATCGGGGCTCTGGGCTTTCCCTGACGAACAGGGCTTCGACGTTTACCACCAGCTGCACCTGGGGGGCCCACTGAAAAAAACCCCGATAAATCACGAATGTCGGACGATTGCTCCCACACAAAAAGTGCCAGCCACTCAAGCTCCTGCTGCTTCTCACCGGCCATTGGCAGCACATCTACAGCACCACAGACATCGGGGCTCCGGGCTTTCCCTGACGAACAGGGCTTCGACGTTTACCACCAGCTGCACCTGGTCGCCCACTCCAAAAAAACACGAAAAATCACGAACGTCGGACGATTGCTCCCACACAAAAAGTACCAGCCAGTGAAGCTCCTGCTGCTCCTCAGCGGCCATTGGCAGCGCATCTACAGCACCACAGACATCGGGCCTCCGGGCTTTCCCTGAGGAACAGGGCTTCGACGTTTACCACCAGCTGCACCTGGGCGCCCACTGAAAAAAACCCCGAAGAATCACGAACGTCGGACGATTGCTCCCACACCGAAAGTGCCAGCCAGTCAAGCTCTTGCTGCTCCTCCCCGGCCATTGGCAGCACATCTACAGCACCACAGACATCGGGTTTCCGGGCTTTCCCTGACGAACAGGGCTTCGACTTTTACCACCAGCTGCGCCTGGGAGTCCACGCCAAAAAAACCCGAAAAATCACAAACGTCGGACAATTGCTCCCACACCGAAAGTGCCAGCAACTCAAGCTCTTGCTGCTCCTCACCGG
This sequence comes from Chlamydotis macqueenii, assembly GCF_036417535.1. Taxonomy (NCBI): domain Eukaryota; kingdom Metazoa; phylum Chordata; class Aves; order Otidiformes; family Otididae; genus Chlamydotis; species Chlamydotis macqueenii. The sequence goes on along the minus strand of NC_141592.1, from coordinate 29,518,512 downwards.
CCATTGGCAGCGCATCTACAGCACCACAGACATCGGGGCTCCGGGCTTTCCCTGACGAACAGGGCTTCGACAATTACCACCACCTGCGCCTGGGCGCCTACTCCAAAAAAACCCCGAAAAATCACGAACGTCGGACGATTGCTCCCACACCGAAAGTGCCAGCCAGTCAAGCTCTTGCTGCTCCTCACCGGCCATTGGCAGCGCATCTACAGCACCACAGACATCGGGGCTCCGGGCTTTCCCTGACGAACAGGGCTTTGACGTTTACCACCAGCTGCACCTGGGGGGCCCACTGAAAAAATCCCCGAAAAATCATGAACGTTGGACGATTGCTCCCACACCGAAAGTGCCAGCCAGTCAAGCTCCTGCTGCTCCTCACCGGCCATTGGCAGTGCATCTACAGCACCACAGACATCGGGGCTCCGGGCTTTCCCTGACGAACAGGGCTTCGACCTTTACCACCACCTGCACCTCTGCCCCCATTGGAAAAAAACCCAAGAAAAATCACGAACGTTGGACGATTGCTCCCACACCGAAAGTGCCAGCCAGTCAAGCTCTTGCTGCTCATCACCGGCCATTGGCAGCGCATCTACAGCACCACAGACATCGGGGCTCCGGGCTTTCCCTGACGAACAGGGCTTCGACGTTTACCACCAGCTGCGCCTGGGCGCCCACTAAAAAAAAACCCAAAAAATCACGAACGTCGGACGATTGCTCCCACACCGAAGGTGCCAGCCAGTCAAGCTCTTGCTGCTCCTCCCCGGCCATAGGCAGCGCATCTACCGCACCACAGACATCGGGGCTCCAAGCTTTCCCTGACGAACAGGGCTTCGACGTTTACCACAAGCTGCACCTGGGGGGCCCACTGAAAAAAAACCCGATAAATCATGAACGTCGGACGATTGCTCCCACACCGAAAGTGCCAGCCAGTCAAGCTCTTGCTGCTCCTCACCGGCCATTGGCAGTGCATCTACAGCACCACAGACATCGGGGCTCCGGGCTTTCCCTGAGAAACAGGGCTTCGACGTTTACCACCACCTGCACCTGGGAGTCCACTCCAAAAAAACCCGAAAAATCACGAACGTCGGACGATTGCTCCCACACCGAAAGTGCCAGGCAGTCAAGCTCTTGCTGCTCCTCACCGGCCATTGGCAGCGCATCTACAGCACCACAGACATCGGGGCTCCGGGCTTTCCCTGACGAACAGGGCTTCGACCTTTACCACCAGCTGCGCCTGGGCGCCCACTAAAAAAAAACCCAAAAAATCATGAACGTCGGACGATTGCTCCCACACCGAAGGTGCCAGCCAGACAAGCTCTTGCTGCTCCTCCCCGGCCATTGGCAGCGCATCTACAGCACCACAGACATCGGGGCTCCGGGCTTTCCCTGACGAACAGGGCTTCGACGTTTACCACCAGCTGCACCTGGGGGGCCCACTGAAAACTAACCCGATAAATCATGAACGTCGGACGATTGCTCCCACACTGAAAGTGCCAGCCAGTCAAGCTCTTGCTGCTCCTCACCGGCCATTGGCAGGGCATCTACAGCACCACAGACATCGGGGCTCCGGGCTTTCCCTGACGAACAGGGCTTCGACTTTTACCACCAGCTGCACCTGGGCGCCGACTCCAAAAAAACCCTGAAAAATCACGAACGTCGGACGATTGCTCCCACACCGAAAGTGCCAGCCAGTCAAGCTCTTGCTGCTCCTCACCGGCCATTGGCAGCGCATCTACAGCACCACAGACATCGGGGCTCCGGGCTTTCCCTGACGAACAGGGCTTCGACCTTTACCACCAGCTGCACCTGGGCGCCCACTCAAAAAAAGCCCCGAAAAATCACGAACGTCGGACGATTTCTCCCACACCGAAAGTGCCAGCCAGTCAAGCTCTTGCTGCTCCTCACCGGCCATTGGCAGCGCATCTACAGCACCACAGACATCGGGGCTCCGGGCTTTCCCTGACGAACAGGGCTTCGACGTTTACCACCAGCTGCACCTGGTCGCGCACTCCAAAAAAACCCGAAAAATCACAAACGTCGGTCGATTGCTCCCACTCCGAAAGTGCAAGCCAGTCAAGCTTTTGCTGCTCCTTCCCGGCCGTTGGCAGCGCATCTACAGCACCACAGACATCGGGGCTCCGGGCTTTCCCTGACGAACAGGGCTTCGACGTTTACCACCAGCTGCACCTGGGCGCCCACTCCAAAAAAACCCGAAAAATCACGAACGTCTGACGATTGCTGCCACACAAAAAGTGTCAGCCAGTCAAGCTCCTGCTGCTCCTCAGCGGCCATTGGCAGCGCATCTACAGCACCACAGACATCGGGGCTCCGGGCTTTCCCTGACGAACAGGACTTCGACGTTTACCACCAGCTGCACCTGGGCGCCCACTCCAAAAAAACCCCGAAAAATCACGAAGATCGGACGATTTCTCCCACACCGAAAGTGCGAGCCAGTCAAGCTCTTGCTGCTTCTCCCCGGCCATTGGCAGCGCATCTACAGCACCACAGACATCGGGGCTCCGGGCTTTCCCTGACGAACAGGGCTTCGACGTTTACCACCAGCTGCACCTGGGGGGCCCACTGAAAAAATCCCCAAAAAATCATGAACGTCGGACGATTGCTCCCACACCGAAAGTGCCAGCCAGTCAAGCTCTTGATGCTGCTCCCCGGCCATTGGCAGTGCATCTACAGCACCACAGACATCGGGGCTCCGGGCTTTCCCTGACGAACAGGGCTTCGACGTTTACCACCACCTGCACCTGGGCGCCCATTGGAAAAAAACCCAAGAATAATCACGAACGTCGGACGATTGCTCCCACAAAAAAAGTGCCAGCCAGTCAAGCTCCTGCTGCTCCTCACCGGCCATTGGCAGCGCATCTACAGCACCACAGACACTGGGGCTCCGGGCTTTCCCTGACGAACAGGGCTTCGACGTTTACCACCAGCTGCACCTGGGGGGCCCACTAAAAAAAACCCCAAAAAATCACGAATGTCGGACGATTGCTCCCACACCGAAAGTGCCAGGCAGTCAAGCTCTTGCTGCTCGTCCCCGGCCATTGGCAGCGCATCTACAGCACCACAGACATCGGGGCTCCGGGCTTTCCCTGACGAACAGGGCTTCGACGTTTACCACCAGCTGCACCTGGGCGCCCATTGGAAAAAAAAACCAAGAAAATCACGAACGTTGGACGATTGCTCCCACACCGAAAGTGCCAGCAACTCAAGCTCTTGCTCCTCATCACCGGCCACTGGCAGCGCATCTACAGCACCACAGACACTGGGGCTCCGGGCTTTCCCTGACGAACAGGACTTCGACGTTTACCACCAGCTGCACCTGGGCGCCTACTCCAAAAAAACCCCGAAAAATCACGAATGTCGGACGATTGCTCCCACACCGAACGTGCCAGCCAGTCAAGCTCTTGCTGCTGCTCCCCGGCCATTGGCAGCGCATCTACAGCACCACAGATATCAGGGCTCCAGGCTTTCCCTGACGAACAGGGCTTCGACGTTTACCACCAGCTGCACCTGGGCGCCCACTGAAAAAAAAACAAAAAAAATCACGAACGTTGGACGATTGCTCCCACACCGAAAGTGCCAGCCACTCAAGCTCTTGCTGCTGCTCCCCGGCCATTGGCAGCGCATCTACAGCACCACAGACATCGGGGCTCTGGGCTTTCCCTGATGAACAGTGCTTCTACATTCACCACCAGCTGCGCCTGAGCGCTCACTAAAAAAAAACCCGAAAAATCACGAACGTCGGACGATTGCTCCCACACAAAAAGTGCCAGCCAGTCAAGCTCTTGCTGCTCCTCACCGGCCATTGGCAGCGCATCTACAGCACCACAGACATCGGGGCTCCGGGCTTTCCCTGACGAACAGGGCTTCGACGTTTACTACCAGCTGCACCTGGTCGCCCACTCCAAAAAAACCCGAAAAATTAAGAACGTCGGACGATTGCTCCCACTCCGAAAGTGCCAGCAACTCAAGCTCTTGCTGCTCCTCAACGGCCATTGGCAGCGCATGTACAGCACCACAGACACTGGGGCTCCGGGCTTTCCCTGACGAACAGGACTTCGACGTTTACCACCAGCTGCACCTGGGGGGCCCACTGAAAAAAACCCCGAAAAATCATGAACGTCGAACGATTGCTCCCACACCGAAAGTGCCAGCCAGATAAGCTCTTGCTGCTCCTCACCGGCCATTGGCAGCGCATCTACAGCACCACAGACATCGGGGCTCCGGGCTTTCCCTGACGAACAGGGCTTCGTCGTTTACCACCACCTGCACCTGGGCGCCCATTGCAAAAAAACCGAAGAAAAATCACGAACGTTGGACGATTGCTCCCACACCGAATGTGCCAGCCAGTCAAGCTCTTGCTGCTCCTCAGCGGCCATTGGCAGCGCATCTACAGCACCACAGACATCGGGGCTCCGGGCTTTCCCTGACGAACAGGACTTCGACGTTTACCACCAGCTGCACCTGGGCACCCACTCCAAAAAAACCCGAAAAATCAAGAACGTCGGACGATTGCTCCCACTCCGAAAGTGCCAGCCAGTCAAGCTCTTGCTGCTCCTCCCCGGCCATTGGCAGCGCATCTACAGCACCACAGACATCGGGGCTCCGGGCTTTCCCTGACAAACAGGGCTTCGACGTTTACCACCCGATGCACCTGGGCGCCCACTGAAAAAAACCCTGAAAAATCACGAAGATCGGACGATTGCTCCCACACCGAAAGTGCCAGCCACTCAAGCTCTTGCTGCTCATCTCCGGCCATTGGCAGCGCATCTACAGCACTACAGACACTGGGGCTCCGGGCTTTCCCTGACGAACAGGGCTTCGACGTTTACCACCAGCTGCGCCTGGGCGCCCACTAAAAAAAACCCCGAAAAATCACGAACGTCGGACGATTGCTCCCACACCGAAAGTGCCAGCCAGTCAAGCTCTTGCTGTACCTCCCCGGCCATTGGCAGCGCATCTACAGCACCACAGACATCGGGGCTACGGGATTTCCCTGACGAACAGGGCTTTGATATTTACCACCAGCTGCACCTGGGCACCCACTCCAAAAAAACCCGAAAAATCACGAACGTTGGACGATTGCTCCCACACCGAAAATGCCAGCCAGTCAAGCTCTTGCTGCTGCTCCCCGGCCATTGGCAGCGCATCTACAGCATTACAGACATCGGGGCTCTGGGCTTTCCCTGACGAACAGGGCTTCGACGTTTACCACCAGCTGCACCTGGGCGCCCACTGAAAAAAACCCCGAAAGTCATGAACGTAGGACGACTGCTCCCACTCCGAAATTGCCAGCCAGTCAAGCTCTTGCTGCTCATCACCGGCCATTGGCAGCACATCTACAGCACCACAGACATCGGGGCTCCGGGCTTTCCCTGACGAACAGGGCTTCGACGTTTACCACCAGCTGCACCTGGGCGCCCACTCCAAAAAACCCGAAAAATCACGAACATCGGACGATTGCTCCCACACCGAAAATGCCAGCCATTAAAGCTCTTGCTGCTGCTCCCCGGCCATTGGCAGTGCATCTACAGCACCACAGACATCGGGGCTCCGGGCTTTCCCTGACGAACAGGGCTTCGACGTTTACCACCAGCTGCACCTGGGCGCCCACTCCAAAAAAACCCAGGAAAAATCACGAACGTTGGACGATTGCTCCCACACCGAAAGTGCCAGCCAGTCAAGCTCCTGCTGCTCCTCCCCGGCCATTGTCAGCGCATCTACAGCACCACAGACATCGGGGCTCCGGGCTTTCCCTGACGAACAGGGCTTCGACCTTTACCACCCGATGCACCTGGGCGCCCACTGAAAAAAACCCTGAAAAATCACGAACGTCGGACGATTGCTCCCACACCGAAAGTGCCAGCCACTCAAGCTCTTGCTTCACATCTCCGGCCATTGGCAGCGCATCTACAGCACCACAGACATCGGGGCTCTGGGCTTTCCCTGACGAACAGGGCTTCGACGTTTACCACCAGCTGCACCTGGGCGCCCACTCCAAAAAAATCCGAAAAATCACGAACGTCGGATGATTGCTCCCACACCGAAAGTGCCAGCCAGTCAAGCTCTTGCTGCTCCTCCCCGGCCATTGTCAGCGCATCTACAGCACCACAGACATCGGGGCTCCGGGCTTTCCCTGACGAACAGGGCTTCGACGTTTACCACCCGATGCACCTGGGCGCCCACTGAAAAAAAACCCTGAAAAATCACGAATGTCGGACGATTGCTCCCACACCGGAAGTGCCAGCCACTCAAGCTCTTGCTGCTCATCTCCGGCCATTGGCAGCGCATCTACAGCACTACAGACACTGGGGCTCCGGGCTTTCCCTGAAGAACAGGGCTTCGACGTTTACCACCAGCTGCACCTGGGCACCCACTCCAAAAAAACCCGAAAAATCACGAACGTCGGACGATTGCTCCCACACCGAAAATGCCAGCCAGTCAAGCTCTTGCTGCTCCTCCCCGGCCATTGGCAGCGCATCTACAGCACCACAGACATCAGGGCTCTGGGCTTTCCCTGACGAACAGGGCTTCGACGTTTACCATCAGCTGCGCCTGGGCGCCCACTAAAAAAAAAACCCGAAAAATCACGAACGTTGGACGATTGCTCCCACACAAAAAGTGCCAGCCAGTCAAGCTCTTGCTGCTCCTCACCGGCCATTGGCAGCGCATCTACAGCACCACAGACATAGGGGCTCCGGGCTTTCCCTGACGAACAGGGCTTTGACGTTTACCACCAGCTGCACCTGGGCGCCCATTGGAAAAAAACTGAAGAAAAATCACGAACGTTGGACGATTGCTCCCACACCGAAAGTGCCAGCCAGTCAAGCTCTTGCTGCTCCTCCCCGGCCATTGGCAGCGCATCTACAGCACCACAGACATCGGGGCTCCGGGCTTTCCCTGACGAACAGGGCTTCGACTTTTACCACCAGCTGCACCTGGGCGCCCACTCCAAAAAAACCCCGAAAAATCACGAACGTCGGACGATTGCTCCCACACCGAAAGTGCCAGCCAGTCAAGCTCTTGCTGCTCCTCACCGGCCATTGGCAGCGCATCTACAGCACCACAGACATCGGGGCTCCGGGCTTTCCCTGACGAACAGGGCTTCGACCTTTACCACCACCTGCACCTCTGCCCCCATTGGAAAAAAACCCAAGAAACATCACGAACGTTGGACGATTGCTCCCACACCAAAAGTGCCAGCCAGTCAAGCTCTTGCTGCTCATCACCGGCCATTGGCAGCGCATCTACAGCACCACAGACATCGGGGCTCCAGGCTTTCCCTGACGAACAGGGCTTTGACGTTTACCACCAGCTGCACCTGGGCGCCAACGCCAAAAAAACCCGAAAAATCACAAACGTCTGACGATTGCTCCCACACAAAAAGTGCCAGCCAGTCAAGCTCCTGCTGCTCCTCACCGGCCATTGGCAGCGCATCTACAGCACCACAGACATCGGGGCTCCGGGCTTTCCCTGACGAACAGGGCTTCGACGTTTACCACCAGCTGCACCTGGGCACCCACTCCAAAAAAACCCGAAAAATCACGAACGTCTGACGATTGCTCCCACACAAAAAGTGTCAGCCAGTCAATCTCCTTCTGCTCCTCAGCGGCCATTGGCAGCGCATCTACAGCACCACAGACATCGGGGTCCGGGCTTTCCCTGACGAACAGGGCTTCGATGTTTACCACCAGCTGCACCTGGGGGGCCCACTGAAAAAAACCCCGAAAAATCATGAACGTCGGACGATTGCTCCCACACCAAAAGTGCCAGCCAGTCAAGCTCTTGCTGCTCCTCACCGGCCATTGGCAGCGCATCTACAGCACCACAGACATCGGGGCTCTGGGCTTTCCCTGACGAACAGGGCTTCGACGTTTACCACCAGCTGCACCTGGGCGCCCACTCCAAAAAAAACCCGAAAAATCACGAACGTCGGACGATTGCTCCCACACCGAAAATGCTAGCAACTCAAGCTCTTGCTCCTCATCACCGGCCATTGGCAGCGCATCTACAGCACCACAGACATCGGGGCTCCGGGCTTTCCCTGATGAACAGGGCTTCGATGTTTACCACCAGCTGCACCTGGGCGCCCACTCCAAAAAAACCCGAAAAATCACGAACGTCTGACGATTGCTGCCACACAAAAAGTGTCAGCCAGTCAAGCCCCTGCTGCTCCTCAGCGGCCATTGGCAGCGCATCTACAGCACCACAGACATCGGGGCTCTGGGCTTTCCCTGACGAACAGGGCTTCGACGTTTACCACCAGCTGCACCTGGGCGCCCATTGGAAAAAAACTGAAGAAAAATCACGAACGTTGGACGATTGCTCCCACACCGAAAGTGCCAGCCAGTCAAGCTCTTGCTGCTCCTCACCGGCCATTGGCAGCGCATCTACAGCACCACAGACATCGGGGCTCCGGGCTTTCCCTGACGAACAGGGCTTCGACGTTTACCACCAGCTGCACCTGGGGGGCCCACTGAAAAAAACCCCGAAAAATCATGAACGTCGGACGATTGCTCCCACACAAAAAGTGCCAGCCAGTCAAGCTCCTGCTGCTCCTCACCGGCCATTGGCAGCGCATCTACAGCACCACAGACATCGGGGCTCCGGGCTTTCCCTCACGAACAGGGCTTCGACGTTTACCACCACCTGCACCTGGGCGCCCATTGGAAAAAAACCCAAGAAAAATCACGAACGTGGGACGATTGCTCCCACACCGAAAGTGCCAGCCAGTCAAGCACTTGCTGCTCCTCACCGGCCATTGGCAGCGCATCTACAGCACCACAGACATCGGGGCTCCGGGCTTTCCCTGACGAAAAGGGCTTCGACTTTTACCACCAGCTGCACCTGGGCGCCCACTCCAAAAAAACCCCGAAAAATCACGAACGTCGGACGATTGCTCCCACACCGAAAGTGCCAGCCAGTCAAGCTCTTGCTGCTCCTCACCGGCCATTGGCAGCGCATCTACAGCACCACAGACATCGGGGCTCCGGGCTTTCCCTGACGAACAGGGCTTCGACCTTTACCACCACCTGCACCTCTGCCCCCATTGGAAAAAAACCCAAGAAAAATCACGAACGTTGGACGATTGCTCCCACACCAAAAGTGCCAGCCAGTCAAGCTCTTGCTGCTCATCACCGGCCATTGGCAGCGCATCTACAGCACCACAGACATCGGGGCTCCAGGCTTTCCCTGACGAACAGGGCTTTGACGTTTACCACCAGCTGCACCTGGGCGCCAACGCCAAAAAAACCCGAAAAATCACGAACGTCGGACGATTGCTCCCACACAAAAAGTGCCAGCCAGTCAAGCTCCTGCTGCTCCTCACCGGCCATTGGCAGCGCATCTACAGCACCACAGACATCGGGGCTCCGGGCTTTCCCTGACGAACAGGGCTTCGACGTTTACCACCAGCTGCACCTGGGCGCCCACTCCAAAAAAACCCCGAAAAATCACGAAGATCGGACGATTGCTCCCACACCGAAAGTGCCAGCCAGTCAAGCTCTTGCTGCTGCTCCCCGGCCATTGGCAGTGCATCTACAGCACCACAGACATCGGGGCTCCGGGCTTTCCCTGACGAACAGGGCTTCGACGTTTACCACCACCTGAACCTGGGCGCCCATTGGAAAAAAACACAAGAAAAATCACGAACGTTGGATGATTGCTCCCACACCGAAAGTGCCAGCCAGTCAAGCACTTGCTGCTCCTCCCCGGCCATTGGCAGTGCATCTACAGCACCACAGACATCGGGGCTCCGGGCTTTCCCTGACGAACAGGGCTTCGACGTTTACCACCAGCTGCACCTGGGCACCCACTCCAAAAAAACCCGAAAAATCACGAACGTCTGACGATTGCTGCCACACAAAAAGTGTCAGCCAGTCAAGCCCCTGCTGCTCCTCAGCGGCCATTGGCAGCGCATCTACAGCACCACAGACATCGGGGCTCCGGGCTTTCCCTGACGAACAGGGCTTCGATGTTTACCACCAGCTGCACGTGGGCGCCCACGCCAAAAAAACCCGAAAAATCACGAACGTCGGACGATTGCTCCCACACCGAAAGTGCCAGCCACTCAAGCTCTTGCTGCTCATCACCGGCCATTGGCAGCGCATCTACAGCACCACAGACATCGGGGCTCCGGGCTTTCCCTGACGAACAGGGCTTCGACCTTTACCACCACCTGCACCTCTGCCCCCATTGGAAAAAAACCCAAGAAACATCACGAACGTTGGACGATTGCTCCCACACCAAAAGTGCCAGCCAGTCAAGCTCTTGCTGCTCATCACCGGCCATTGGCAGCGCATCTACAGCACCACAGACATCGGGGCTCCAGGCTTTCCCTGACGAACAGGGCTTTGACGTTTACCACCAGCTGCACCTGGGCGCCAACGCCAAAAAAACCCGAAAAATCACAAACGTCTGACGATTGCTGCCACACAAAAAGTGCCAGCCAGTCAAGCTCCTGCTGCTCCTCACCGGCCATTGGCAGCGCATCTACAGCACCACAGACATCGGGGCTCCGGGCTTTCCCTGACGAACAGGGCTTCGACGTTTACCACCAGCTGCACCTGGGCGCCCACTCCAAAAAAACCCCGAAAAATCACGAAGATCGGACGATTGCTCCCACACCGAAAGTGCCAGCCAGTCAAGCTCTTGCTGCTGCTCCCCGGCCATTGGCAGTGCATCTACAGCACCACAGACATCGGGGCTCCGGGCTTTCCCTGACGAACAGGGCTTCGACGTTTACCACCACCTGAACCTGGGCGCCCATTGGAAAAAAACACAAGAAAAATCACGAACGTTGGATGATTGCTCCCACACCGAAAGTGCCAGCCAGTCAAGCACTTGCTGCTCCTCCCCGGCCATTGGCAGTGCATCTACAGCACCACAGACATCGGGGCTCCGGGCTTTCCCTGACGAACAAGGCTTCGACGTTTACCACCAGCTGCACCTGGGCACCCACTCCAAAAAAACCCGAAAAATCACGAACGTCTGACGATTGCTCCCACACAAAAAGTGTCAGCCAGTCAATCTCCTGCTGCTCCTCAGCGGCCATTGGCAGCGCATCTACAGCACCACAGACATCGGGGTCCGGGCTTTCCCTGACGAACAGGGCTTCGATGTTTACCACCAGCTGCACCTGGGGGGCCCACTGAAAAAAACCCCGAAAAATCATGAACGTCGGACGATTGCTCCCACACCAAAAGTGCCAGCCAGTCAAGCTCTTGCTGCTCCTCACCGACCATTGGCAGCGCATCTACAGCACCACAGACATCGGGGCTCTGGGCTTTCCCTGACGAACAGGGCTTCGACGTTTACCACCAGCTGCACCTGGGCGCCCACTCCAAAAAAACCCGAAAAATCACGAACGTCTGACGATTGGTGCCACACAAAAAGTGTCAGCCTGTCAAGCCCCTGCTGCTCCTCAGCGGCCATTGGCAGCGCATCTACAGCACCACAGACATCGGGGCTCCGGGCTTTCCCTGACGAACAGGGCTTCGATGTTTACCACCAGCTGCACGTGGGCGCCCACGCCAAAAAAACCCGAAAAATCACGAACGTCGGACGATTGCTCCCACACCGAAAGTGCCAGCCACTCAAGCTCTTGCTGCTCATCACCGGCCATTGGCAGCGCATCTACAGCACCACAGACATCAGGGCTTTGGGCTTTCCCTGACGAACAGGGCTTCGACGTTTACCACCAGCTGCACCTGGGGGGCCCACTGAAAGAAACCCCGAAAAATCGGGAACGTCGGATGATTACTCCCACACCAAAAGTGCCAGCCAGTCAAGCTCTTGCTGCTCCTCACCGGCCATTGGCAGCGCATCTACAGCACCACAGACATCGGGGCTCCGGGCTTTCCCGGACGAACAGGGCTTCAACATTTACCACCACCTGCACCTGGGCGCCCACTCCAAAAAAAACCCGAAAAATCACGAACGTCGGACGATTGCTCCCACACCGAAAATGCTAGCAACTCAAGCTCTTGCTCCTCATCACCGGCCATTGGCAGCGCATCTACAGCACCACAGACATCGGGGCTCCGGGCTTTCCCTGATGAACAGGGCTTCGATGTTTACCACCAGCTGCACCTGGGCGCCCACTCCAAAAAAACCCGAAAAATCACGAACGTCTGACGATTGCTGCCACACAAGAAGTGTCAGCCAGTCAAGCTCCTGCTGCTCCTCAGCGGCCATTGGCAGCGCATCTACAGCACCACAGACATCGGGGCTCCGGGCTTTCCCTGACGAACAGGGCTTCGACGTTTACCACCACCTGCACCTGGGCGCCCATTGGAAAAAAACACAAGAAAAATCACGAACGTTGGATGATTGCTCCCACACCGAAAGTGCCAGCCAGTCAAGCACTTGCTGCTCCTCCCCGGCCATTGGCAGTGCATCTACAGCACGACAGACATCGGGGCTCCGGGCTTTCCCTGACGAACAGGGCTTCGACGTTTACCACCAGCTGCACCTGGGCACCCACTCCAAAAAAACCCGAAAAATCACGAACGTCTGACGATTGCTCCCACACAAAAAGTGTCAGCCAGTCAATCTCCTGCTGCTCCTCAGCGGCCATTGACAGCGCATCTACAGCACCACAGACATCGGGGTCCGGGCTTTCCCTGACGAACAGGGCTTCGATGTTTACCACCAGCTACACCTGGGCGCCCACTCCAAAAAAAACCCGAAAAATCACGAACGTCGGACGATTGCTCCCACACCGAAAATGCTAGCAACTCAAGCTCTTGCTCCTCATCACCGGCCATTGGCAGCGCATCTACAGCACCACAGACATCGGGGCTCCGGGCTTTCCCTGATGAACAGGGCATCGATGTTTACCACCAGCTGCACCTGGGCGCCCACTCCAAAAAAACCCGAAAAATCACGAACGTCTGACGATTGCTGCCACACAAAAAGTGTCAGCCAGTGAAGCCCCTGCTGCTCCTCAGCGGCCATTGGCAGCGCATCTACAGCACCACAGACATCGGGGCTCTGGGCTTTCCCTGACGAACAGGGCTTCGACGTTTACCACCAGCTGCACCTGGGCGCCCATTGGAAAAAAACTGAAGAAAAATCACGAACGTTGGACGATTGCTCCCACACCGAAAGTGCCAGCCAGTCAAGCTCTTGCTGCTCCTCACCGGCCATTGGCAGCGCATCTACAGCACCACAGACATCGGGGCTCCGGGCTTTCCCTGACGAACAGGGCTTCGACGTTTACCACCAGCTGCACCTGGGGGGCCCACTGAAAAAAACCCCGAAAAATCATGAACGTCGGACGATTGCTCCCACACAAAAAGTGCCAGCCAGTCAAGCTCCTGCTGCTCCTCACCGGCCATTGGCAGCGCATCTACAGCACCACAGACATCGGGGCTCCGGGCTTTCCCTCACGAACAGGGCTTCGACGTTTACCACCAGCTGCACCTGGGCGCCCATTGGAAAAAAACCCAAGAAAAATCACGAACGTGGGACGATTGCTCCCACACCGAAAGTGCCAGCCAGTCAAGCACTTGCTGCTCCTCACCGGCCATTGGCAGCGCATCTACAGCACCACAGACATCGGGGCTCCGGGCTTTCCCTGACGAAAAGGGCTTCGACTTTTACCACCAGCTGCACCTGGGCGCCCACTCCAAAAAAACCCCGAAAAATCACGAACGTCGGACGATTGCTCCCACACCGAAAGTGCCAGCCAGTCAAGCTCTTGCTGCTCCTCACCGGCCATTGGCAGCGCATCTACAGCACCACAGACATCGGGGCTCCGGGCTTTCCCTGACGAACAGGGCTTCGACCTTTACCACCACCTGCACCTCTGCCCCCATTGGAAAAAAACCCAAGAAAAATCACGAACGTTGGACGATTGCTCCCACACCAAAAGTGCCAGCCAGTCAAGCTCTTGCTGCTCATCACCGGCCATTGGCAGCGCATCTACAGCACCACAGACATCGGGGCTCCGGGCTTTCCCTGACGAACAGGGCTTTGACGTTTACCACCAGCTGCACCTGGGCGCCAACGCCAAAAAAACCCGAAAAATCACGAACGTCGGACGATTGCTCCCACACAAAAAGTGCCAGCCAGTCAAGCTCCTGCTGCTCCTCACCGGCCATTGGCAGCGCATGTACAGCACCACAGACATCGGGGCTCCGGGCTTTCCCTGACGAACAGGGCTTCGACGTTTACCACCAGCTGCACCTGGGCGCCCACTCCAAAAAAACCCCGAAAAATCACGAAGATCGGACGATTGCTCCCACACCGAAAGCGCCAGCCAGTCAAGCTCTTGCTGCTGCTCCCCGGCCATTGGCAGCGCATCTACAGCACCACAGACATCGGGGCTCCGGGCTTTCCCTGACGAACAGGGCTTCGACGTTTACCACCACCTGAACCTGGGCGCCCATTGGAAAAAAACACAAGAAAAATCACGAACGTTGGATGATTGCTCCCACACCGAAAGTGCCAGCCAGTCAAGCACTTGCTGCTCCTCCCCGGCCATTGGCAGTGCATCTACAGCACCACAGACATCGGGGCTCCGGGCTTTCCCTGACGAACAGGGCTTCGACGTTTACCACCAGCTGCACCTGGGCACCCACTCCAAAAAAACCCGAAAAATCACGAACGTCTGACGATTGCTCCCACACAAAAAGTGTCAGCCAGTCAATCTCCTGCTGCTCCTCACCGACCATTGGCAGCGCATCTACAGCACCACAGACATCGGGGCTCTGGGCTTTCCCTGACGAACAGGGCTTCGACGTTTACCACCAGCTGCACCCGGGCGCCCACTCCAAAAAAACCCGAAAAATCACGAACGTCTGACGATTGGTGCCACACAAAAAGTGTCAGCCAGTCAAGCCCCTGCTGCTCCTCAGCGGCCATTGGCAGCGCATCTACAGCACCACAGACATCGGGGCTCCGGGCTTTCCCTGACGAACAGGGCTTCGATGTTTACCACCAGCTGCACGTGGGCGCCCACGCCAAAAAAACCCGAAAAATCACGAACGTCGGACGATTGCTCCCACACCGAAAGTGCCAGCCACTCAAGCTCTTGCTGCTCATCACCGGCCATTGGCAGCGCATCTACAGCACCACAGACATCGGGGCTCCGGGCTTTCCCTGACGAACAGGGCTTCGACGTTTACCACCAGCTGCACCTGGGCGCCCATTGGAAAAAAACCCAAGAAAAATCACGAACGTGGGACGATTGCTCCCACACCGAAAGTGCCAGCCAGTCAAGCACTTGCTGCTCCTCACCGGCCATTGGCAGCGCATCTACAGCACCACAGACATCGGGGCTCCGGGCTTTCCCTGACGAAAAGGGCTTCGACTTTTACCACCAGCTGCACCTGGGCGCCCACTCCAAAAAAACCCCGAAAAATCACGAACGTCGGACGATTGCTCCCACACCGAAAGTGCCAGCCAGTCAAGCTCTTGCTGCTCCTCACCGGCCATTGGCAGCGCATCTACAGCACCACAGACATCGGGGCTCCGGGCTTTCCCGGACGAACAGGGCTTCAACATTTACCACCACCTGCACCTGGGCGCCCACTCCAAAAAAAACCCGAAAAATCACGAACGTCGGACGATTGCTCCCACACCGAAAATGCTAGCAACTCAAGCTCTTGCTCCTCATCACCGGCCATTGGCAGCGCATCTACAGCACCACAGACATCGGGGCTCCGGGCTTTCCCTGATGAACAGGGCTTCGATGTTTACCACCAGCTGCACCTGGGCGCCCACTCCAAAAAAACCCGAAAAATCACGAACGTCTGACGATTGCTGCCACACAAGAAGTGTCAGCCAGTCAAGCCCCTGCTGCTCCTCAGCGGCCATTGGCAGCGCATCTACAGCACCACAGACATCGGGGCTCCGGGCTTTCCCTGACGAACAGGGCTTCGACGTTTACCACCAGCTGCACCTGGGCGCCCACTCCAAAAAAACCCCGAAAAATCACGAAGATCGGACGATTGCTCCCACACCGAAAGTGCCAGCCAGTCAAGCTCTTGCTGCTGCTCCCCGGCCATTGGCAGTGCATCTACAGCACCACAGACATCGGGGCTCCGGGCTTTCCCTGACGAACAGGGCTTCGACGTTTACCACCACCTGCACCTGGGCGCCCATTGGAAAAAAACACAAGAAAAATCACGAACGTTGGATGATTGCTCCCACACAAAAAGTGTCAGCCAGTCAATCTCCTGCTGCTCCTCAGCGGCCATTGACAGCGCATCTACAGCACCACAGACATCGGGGTCCGGGCTTTCCCTGACGAACAGGGCTTCGATGTTTACCACCAGCTGCACCTGGGGGGCCCACTGAAAAAAACCCCGAAAAATCATGAACGTCGGACGATTGCTCCCACACCAAAAGTGCCAGCCAGTCAAGCTCTTGCTGCTCCTCACCGACCATTGGCAGCGCATCTACAGCACCACAGACATCGGGGCTCTGGGCTTTCCCTGACGAACAGGGCTTCGACGTTTACCACCAGCTGCACCTGGGCGCCCACTCCAAAAAAACCCGAAAAATCACGAACGTCTGACGATTGGTGCCACACAAAAAGTGTCAGCCTGTCAAGCCCCTGCTGCTCCTCAGCGGCCATTGGCAGCGCATCTACAGCACCACAGACATCGGGGCTCCGGGCTTTCCCTGACGAACAGGGCTTCGATGTTTACCACCAGCTGCACGTGGGCGCCCACGCCAAAAAAACCCGAAAAATCACGAACGTCAGACGATTGCTCCCACACCGAAAGTGCCAGCCACTCAAGCTCTTGCTGCTCATCACCGGCCATTGGCAGCGCATCTACAGCACCACAGACATCAGGGCTTTGGGCTTTCCCTGACGAACAGGGCTTCGACGTTTACCACCAGCTGCACCTGGGGGGCCCACTGAAAGAAACCCCGAAAAATCGGGAACGTCGGATGATTACTCCCACACCAAAAGTGCCAGCCAGTCAAGCTCTTGCTGCTCCTCACCGGCCATTGGCAGCGCATCTACAGCACCACAGACATCGGGGCTCCGGGCTTTCCCGGACGAACAGGGCTTCAACTTTTACCACCACCTGCACCTGGGCGCCCACTCCAAAAAAACCCGAAAAATCACGAACGTCGGACGATTGCTCCCACACCGAAAATGCTAGCAACTCAAGCTCTTGCTCCTCATCACCGGCCATTGGCAGCGCATCTACAGCACCACAGACATCGGGGCTCCGGGCTTTCCCTGACGAACAGGGCTTCGATGTTTACCACCAGCTGCACCTGGGCGCCCACTCCAAAAAAACCCGAAAAATCACGAACGTCGGACGATTGCTCCCACACCGAAAGTGCCAGCCACTCAAGCTCTTGCTGCTCAACACCGGCCATTGGCAGCGCATCTACAGCACCACAGACATCAGGGCTTTGGGCTTTCCCTGACGAACAGGGCTTCGACGTTTACCACCAGCTGCACCTGGGGGGCCAACTGAAAGAAACCCCGAAAAATCGGGAACGTCGGATGATTACTCCCACACCAAAAGTGCCAGCCAGTCAAGCTCTTGCTGCTCCTCACCGGCCATTGGCAGCGCATCTACAGCACCACAGACATCGGGGCTCCGGGCTTTCCCTGACGAACAGGGCTTCAACATTTACCACCACCTGCACCTGGGTGCCCACTCCAAAAAAAACCCGAAAAATCACGAACGTCGGACGATTGCTCCCACACCGAAAATGCTAGCAACTCAAGCTCTTGCTCCTCATCACCGGCCATTGGCAGCGCATCTACAGCACCACAGACATCGGGGCTCCGGGCTTTCCCTGATGAACAGGGCTTCGATGTTTACCACCAGCTGCACCTGGGCGCCCACTCCAAAAAAACCCCGAAAAATCACGAAGATCGAACGATTGCTCCCACACCGAACGTGCCAGCCAGTCAAGCTCTTGCTGCTCCTCACCGGCCATTGGCAGCGCATCTACAGCACCACAGACATCGGGGCTCCGGGCTTTCCCTGACGAACAGGGCTTCGATGTTTACCACCAGCTGCACCTGGTCGCCCACGCCAAAAAAACCCGAAAAATCATGAACGTCGGACGATTGCTCCCACAAAAAAAGTGCCAGCCACTCAAGCTCTTGCTGCTCCTCACCGGCCATTGGCAGCGCATCTACAGCACCACAGACATCGGGGCTCCGGGCTTTCCCTGACGAACAGGGCTTCGACGTTTACCACCAGCTGCACCTGGGGGGCCCACTGAAAAAAACCCCGAAAAAACATGAACGTCGGACGATTGCTCCCACACAAAAAGTGCCAGCCAGTCAAGCTCCTGCTGCTCCTCACCGGCCATTGGCAGCGCATCTACAGCACCACAGACATCGGGGCTCCGGGCTTTCCCTGATGAACAGGGCTTCGACGTTTACCACCAGATGCACCTGGGCGCCCATTGGAAAAAATCCCAAGAAAAATCACGAACGTGGGACGATTGCTCCCACACCGAAAGTGCCAGCCAGTCAAGCACTTGCTGCTCCTCACCGGCCATTGGCAGCGCATCTACAGCACCACAGACATCGGGGCTCCGGGCTTTCCCTGACGAAAAGGGCTTCGACTTTTACCACCAGCTGCACCTGTGCGCCCACTCCAAAAAAACCCCAAAAAATCACGAACGTCGGACGATTGCTCCCACACAAAAAGTGTCAGCCAGTCAATCTCCTGCTGCTCCTCAGCGGCCATTGGCAGCGCATCTACAGCACCACAGACATCGGGGTCCGGGCTTTCCCTGACGAACAGGGCTTCGATGTTTACCACCAGCTGCACATGGGCGCCCACGCCAAAAAAACCCGAAAAATCACGAACGTCGGACGATTGCTCCCACACCGAAAGTGCCAGCCACTCAAGCTCTTGCTGCTCATCACCGGCCATTGGCAGCGCATCTACAGCACCGCAGACATCAGGGCTTTGGGCTTTCCCTGACGAACAGGGCTTCGACGTTTACCACCAGCTGCACCTGGGGGGCCCACTGAAAGAAACCCCGAAAAATCGGGAACGTCGGATGATTACTCCCACACCAAAAGTGCCAGCCAGTCAAGCCCTTGCTGCTCCTCACCGGCCATTGGCAGCGCATCTACAGCACCACAGACATCGGGGCTCCGGGCTTTCCCTGACGAACAGGGCTTCAACATTTACCACCACCTGCACCTGGGCGCCCACTCCAAAAAAAACCCGAAAAATCACGAACGTCGGACGATTGCTCCCACACCGAAAATGCTAGCAACTCAAGCTCTTGCTCCTCATCACCGGCCATTGGCAGCGCATCTACAGCACCACAGACATCGGGGCTCCGGGCTTTCCCTGATGAACAGGGCTTCGATGTTTACCACCAGCTGCACCTGGGCGCCCACTCCAAAAAAACCCGAAAAATCACGAACGTCTGACGATTGCTGCCACACAAAAAGTGTCAGCCAGTCAAGCCCCTGCTGCTCCTCAGCGGCCATTGGCAGCGCATCTACAGCACCACAGACATCGGGGCTCCGGGCTTTCCCTGACGAACAGGGCTTCGATGTTTACCACCAGCTGCACGTGGGCGCCCACGCCAAAAAAACCCGAAAAATCACGAACGTCGGACGATTGCTCCCACACCGAAAGTGCCAGCCACTCAAGCTCTTGCTGCTCATCACCAGCCATTGGCAGCGCATCTACAGCACCACAGACATCAGGGCTTTGGGCTTTCCCTGACGAACAGGGCTTCGACGTTTCCCACCAGCTGCACCTGGGGGGCCCACTGAAAGAAACCCCGAAAAATCGGGAACGTCGGATGATTACTCCCACACCAAAAGTGCCAGCCAGTCAAGCTCTTGCTGCTCCTCACCGGCCATTGTTAGCGCATCTACAGCACCACAGACATCGGGGCTCCGGGCTTTCCCTGACGAACAGGGCTTCAACATTTACCACCACCTGCACCTGGGCGCCCACTCCAAAAAAAACCCGAAAAATCACGAACGTCGGACGATTGCTCCCACACCGAAAATGCTAGCAACTCAAGCTCTCGCTCCTCATCACCAGCCATTGGCAGCGCATCTACAGCACCACAGACATCGGGGCTCCGGGCTTTCCCTGATGAACAGGGCTTCGATGTTTACCACCAGCTGCACCTGGGCGCCCACTCCAAAAAAACCCCGAAAAATCACGAAGATCGAACGATTGCTCCCACACCGAATGTGCCAGCCACTCAAGCTCTTGCTGCTCCTCACTGGCCATTGGCAGCGCATCTACAGCACCACAGACATCGGGGCTCCGGGCTTTCCCTGACGAACAGGGCTTCGATGTTTACCACCATCTGCACCTGGTCGCCCACGCCAAAAAAACCCGAAAAATCATGAACGTCGGACGATTGCTCCCACAAAAAAAGTGCCAGCCACTCAAGCTCTTGCTGCTCATCACCGGCCATTGGCAGCGCATCTACAGCACCACAGACATCGGGGCTCCGGGCTTTCCCTGACGAACAGGGCTTCGACGTTTACCACCAGCTGCACCTGGGGGGCCCACTGAAAAAAACCCCGAAAAATCATGAACGTCGGACGATTGCTCCCACACCATAAGTGCCAGCCAGTCAAGCTCCTGCTGCTCCTCACCGGCCATTGGCAGCGCATCTACAGCACCACAGACATCGGGGCTCCGGGCTTTCCCTGACGAACAGGGCTTCGACGTTTACCACCAGATGCACCTGGGCGCCCATTGGAAAAAAACCCAAGAAAAATCACGAACGTGGGACGATTGCTCCCACACCGAAAGTGCCAGCCAGTCAAGCACTTGCTGCTCCTCACCGGCCATTGGCAGCGCATCTACAGCACCACAGACATCGGGGCTCCGGGCTTTCCCTGACAAAAAGGGCTTCGACTTTTACCACCACCTGCACCTGGGCGCCCACTCCAAAAAAACCCCGAAAAATCACGAACGTCGGACGATTGCTCCCACACCGAAAGTGCCAGCCACTCAAGCTCTTGCTGCTCCTCCCCGGCCATTGGCAGCGCATCTACAGCACCACAGACATCGGGGCTCCGGGCTTTCCCTGACGAACAGGGCTTCGACCTTTACCACCACCTGCACCTGGGCGCCCACTCCAAAAAAACCCCGAAAAATCACGAAGATCGGACGATTGCTCCCACACCGAAAGTGCCAGCCAGTCAAGCTCTTGCTGCTGCTCCCCGGCCATTGGCAGTGCATCTACAGCACCACAGACATCGGGGCTCCGGGCTTTCCCTGATGAACAGGGCTTCGACGTTTACCACCACCTGCACCTGGGCGCCCATTGGAAAAAAACACAAGAAAAATCACGAACGTTGGATGATTGCTCCCACACCGAAAGTGCCAGCCAGTCAAGCACTTGCTGCTCCTCCCCGGCCATTGGCAGTGCATCTACAGCACCACAGACATCGGGGCTCCGGGCTTTCCCTGACGAACAGGGCTTCGACGTTTACCACCAGCTGCACCTGGGCACCCACTCCAAAAAAACCCGAAAAATCACGAACGTCTGACGATTGCTCCCACACAAAAAGTGTCAGCCACTCAAGCTCTTGCTGCTCCTCACTGGCCATTGGCAGCGCATCTACAGCACCACAGACATCGGGGCTCCGGGCTTTCCCTTACGAACAGGGCTTCGATGTTTACCACCATCTGCACCTGGTTGCCCACGCCAAAAAAACCCGAAAAATCATGAACGTCGGACGATTGCTCCCACAAAAAAAGTGCCAGCCACTCAAGCTCTTGCTGCTCCTCACCGGCCATTGGCAGCGCATCTACAGCACCACAGACATCGGGGCTCCGGGCTTTCCCTGACGAACAGGGCTTCGACGTTTACCACCAGCTGCACCTGGGGGGCCCACTGAAAAAAACCCCGAAAAAACATGAACGTCGGACGATTGCTCCCACACAAAAAGTGCCAGCCAGTCAAGCTCCTGCTGCTCCTCACCGGCCATTGGCAGCGCATCTACAGCACCACAGACATCGGGGCTCCGGGCTTTCCCTGATGAACAGGGCTTCGACGTTTACCACCAGATGCACCTGGGCGCCCATTGGAAAAAAACCCAAGAAAAATCACGAACGTGGGACGATTGCTCCCACACCGAAAGTGCCAGCCAGTCAAGCACTTGCTGCTCCTCACCGGCCATTGGCAGTGCATCTACAGCACCACAGACATCGGGGCTCCGGGCTTTCCCTGACGAAAAGGGCTTCGACTTTTACCACCAGCTGCACCTGGGCGCCCACTCCAAAAAAACCCCGAAAAATCACGAACGTCGGACGATTGCTCCCACACAAAAAGTGTCAGCCAGTCAATCTCCTGCTGCTCCTCAGCGGCCATTGGCAGCGCATCTACAGCACCACAGACATCGGGGTCCGGGCTTTCCCTGACGAACAGGGCTTCGATGTTTACCACCAGCTGCACCTGGGGGGCCCACTGAAAAAAACCCCGAAAAATCATGAACGTCGGACGATTGCTCCCACACCAAAAGTGCCAGCCAGTCAAGCTCTTGCTGCTCCTCACCGACCATTGGCAGCGCATCTACAGCACCACAGACATCGGGGCTCTGGGCTTTCCCTGACGAACAGGGCTTCGACGTTTACCACCAGCTGCACCTGGGCGCCCACTCCAAAAAAACCCGAAAAATCACGAACGTCTGACGATTGCTGCCACACAAAAAGTGTCAGCCAGTCAAGCCCCTGCTGCTCCTCAGCGGCCATTGGCAGCGCATCTACAGCACCACAGACATCGGGGCTCCGGGCTTTCCCTGACGAACAGGGCTTCGATGTTTACCACCAGCTGCACGTGGGCGCCCACGCCAAAAAAACCCGAAAAATCACGAACGTCGGACGATTGCTCCCACACCGAAAGTGCCAGCCACTCAAGCTCTTGCTGCTCATCACCGGCCATTGGCAGCGCATCTACAGCACCGCAGACATCAGGGCTTTGGGCTTTCCCTGACGAACAGGGCTTCGACGTTTACCACCAGCTGCACCTGGGGGGCCCACTGAAAGAAACCCCGAAAAATCGGGAACGTCGGATGATTACTCCCACACCAAAAGTGCCAGCCAGTCAAGCTCTTGCTGCTCCTCACCGGCCATTGGCAGCGCATCTACAGCACCACAGACATCAGGGCTCCGGGCTTTCCCTGACGAACAGGGCTTCAACATTTACCACCACCTGCACCTGGGCGCCCACTCCAAAAAAAACCCGAAAAATCACGAACGTCGGACGATTGCTCCCACACCGAAAATGCTAGCAACTCAAGCTCTTGCTGCTCCTCACCGGCCATTGGCAGCGCATCTACAGCACCACAGACATCGGGGCTCCGGGCTTTCCCTGATGAACAGGGCTTCGACGTTTACCACCACCTGCACCTGGGCGCCCATTGGAAAAAAACCCAAGAAAAATCACGAACGTGGGACGATTGCTCCCACACCGAAAGTGCCAGCCAGTCAAGCACTTGCTGCTCCTCACCGGCCATTGGCAGCGCATCTACAGCACCACAGACATCGGGGCTCCGGCTTTCCCTGACAAAAAGGGCTTCGACTTTTACCACCAGCTGCACCTGGGCGCCCACTCCAAAAAAACCCCGAAAAATCACGAACGTCGGACGATTGCTCCCACACCGAAAGTGCCAGCCACTCAAGCTCTTGCTGCTCCTCCCCGGCCATTGGCAGCGCATCTACAGCACCACAGACATCGGGGCTCCGGGCTTTCCCTGACGAACAGGGCTTCGACCTTTACCACCACCTGCACCTGGGCGCCCACTCCAAAAAAACCCCGAAAAATCACGAAGATCGGACGATTGCTCCCACACCGAAAGTGCCAGCCAGTCAAGCTCTTGCTGCTGCTCCCCGGCCATTGGCAGTGCATCTACAGCACCACAGACATCGGGGCTCCGGGCTTTCCCTGATGAACAGGGCTTCGACGTTTACCACCACCTGCACCTGGGCGCCCATTGGAAAAAAACACAAGAAAAATCACGAACGTTGGATGATTGCTCCCACACCGAAAGTGCCAGCCAGTCAAGCACTTGCTGCTCCTCCCCGGCCATTGGCAGTGCATCTACAGCACCACAGACATCGGGGCTCCGGGCTTTCCCTGACGAACAGGGCTTCGACGTTTACCACCAGCTGCACCTGGGCACCCACTCCAAAAAAACCCGAAAAATCACGAACGTCTGACGATTGCTCCCACACAAAAAGTGTCAGCCAGTCAATCTCCTGCTGCTCCTCAGCGGCCATTGGCAGCGCATCTACAGCACCACAGACATCGGGGTCCGGGCTTTCCCTGACGAACAGGGCTTCGATGTTTACCACCAGCTGCACCTGGGCGCCCACTCCAAAAAAACCCCGAAAAATCACGAAGATCGAACGATTGCTCCCACACCGAAAGTGCCAGCCACTCAAGCTCTTGCTGCTCCTCACTGGCCATTGGCAGCGCATCTACAGCACCACAGACATCGGGGCTCCGGGCTTTCCCTTACGAACAGGGCTTCGATGTTTACCACCATCTGCACCTGGTCGCCCACGCCAAAAAAACCCGAAAAATCATGAACGTCGGACGATTGCTCCCACAAAAAAAGTGCCAGCCACTCAAGCTCTTGCTGCTCCTCACCGGCCATTGGCAGCGCATCTACAGCACCACAGACATCGGGGCTCCGGGCTTTCCCTGACGAACAGGGCTTCGACGTTTACCACCAGCTGCACCTGGGGGGCCCACTGAAAAAAACCCCGAAAAAACATGAACGTCGGACGATTGCTCCCACACAAAAAGTGCCAGCCAGTCAAGCTCCTGCTGCTCCTCACCGGCCATTGGCAGCGCATCTACAGCACCACAGACATCGGGGCTCCGGGCTTTCCCTCACGAACAGGGCTTCGACGTTTACCACCAGATGCACCTGGGCGCCCATTGGAAAAAAACCCAAGAAAAATCACGAACGTGGGACGATTGCTCCCACACCGAAAGTGCCAGCCAGTCAAGCACTTGCTGCTCCTCACCGGCCATTGGCAGCGCATCTACAGCACCACAGACATCGGGGCTCCGGGCTTTCCCTGACGAAAAGGGCTTCGACTTTTACCACCAGCTGCACCTGGGCGCCCACTCCAAAAAAACCCCGAAAAATCACGAACGTCGGACGATTGCTCCCACACAAAAAGTGTCAGCCAGTCAATCTCCTGCTGCTCCTCAGCGGCCATTGGCAGCGCATCTACAGCACCACAGACATCGGGGTCCGGGCTTTCCCTGACGAACAGGGCTTCGACGTTTACCACCAGCTGCACCTGGGGGGCCCACTGAAAAAAACCCCGAAAAATCATGAACATCGGACGATTGCTCCCACACCGAAAATGCTAGCAACTCAAGCTCTTGCTGCTCCTCACCGGCCATTGGCAGCGCATCTACAGCACCACAGACATCGGGGCTCCGGGCTTTCCCTCACGAACAGGGCTTCGACGTTTACCACCATCTGCACCTGGTCGCCCACGCCAAAAAAACCCGAAAAATCACGAACGTCTGACGATTGCTCCCACACAAAAAGTGCCAGCCAGTCAAGCTCTTGCTGCTCATCACCGGCCATTGGCAGCCCATCTACAGCACCACAGACATAGGGGCTCCAGGCTTTCCCTCACGAACAGGGCTTCGACGTTTACCACCAGCTGCACCTGGGGGGCCAACTGAAAGAAACCCCGAAAAATCGGGAACGTCGGATGATTACTCCCACACCAAAAGTGCCAGCCAGTCAAGCTCTTGCTGCTCCTCACCGGCCATTGGCAGCGCATCTACAGCACCACAGACATCGGGGTCCGGGCTTTCCCTGACGAACAGGGCTTCAACATTTACCACCACCTGCACCTGGGTGCCCACTCCAAAAAAAACCCGAAAAATCACGAACGTCGGACGATTGCTCCCACACCGAAAATGCTAGCAACTCAAGCTCTTGCTCCTCATCACCGGCCATTGGCAGCGCATCTACAGCACCACAGACATCGGGGCTCCGGGCTTTCCCTGATGAACAGGGCTTCGATGTTTACCACCAGCTGCACCTGGGCGCCCACTCCAAAAAAACCCCGAAAAATCACGAAGATCGAACGATTGCTCCCACACCGAACGTGCCAGCCAGTCAAGCTCTTGCTGCTCCTCACCGGCCATTGGCAGCGCATCTACAGCACCACAGACATCGGGGCTCCGGGCTTTCCCTGACGAACAGGGCTTCGATGTTTACCACCAGCTGCACCTGGTCGCCCACGCCAAAAAAACCCGAAAAATCATGAACGTCGGACGATTGCTCCCACAAAAAAAGTGCCAGCCACTCAAGCTCTTGCTGCTCCTCACCGGCCATTGGCAGCGCATCTACAGCACCACAGACATCGGGGCTCCGGGCTTTCCCTGACGAACAGGGCTTCGACGTTTACCACCAGCTGCACCTGGGGGGCCCACTGAAAAAAACCCCGAAAAAACATGAACGTCGGACGATTGCTCCCACACAAAAAGTGCCAGCCAGTCAAGCTCCTGCTGCTCCTCACCGGCCATTGGCAGCGCATCTACAGCACCACAGACATCGGGGCTCCGGGCTTTCCCTGATGAACAGGGCTTCGACGTTTACCACCAGATGAACCTGGGCGCCCATTGGAAAAAATCCCAAGAAAAATCACGAACGTGGGACGATTGCTCCCACACCGAAAGTGCCAGCCAGTCAAGCACTTGTTGCTCCTCACCGGCCATTGGCAGCGCATCTACAGCACCACAGACATCGGGGCTCCGGGCTTTCCCTGACGAAAAGGGCTTCGACTTTTACCACCAGCTGCACCTGTGCGCCCACTCCAAAAAAACCCCAAAAAATCACGAACGTCGGACGATTGCTCCCACACAAAAAGTGTCAGCCAGTCAATCTCCTGCTGCTCCTCAGCGGCCATTGGCAGCGCATCTACAGCACCACAGACATCGGGGCTCCGGGCTTTCCCTGACGAACAGGGCTTCGATGTTTACCACCAGCTGCACGTGGGCGCCCACGCCAAAAAAACCCGAAAAATCACGAACGTCGGACGATTGCTCCCACACCGAAAGTGCCAGCCACTCAAGCTCTTGCTGCTCATCACCGGCCATTGGCAGCGCATCTACAGCACCGCAGACATCAGGGCTTTGGGCTTTCCCTGACGAACAGGGCTTCGACGTTTACCACCAGCTGCACCTGGGGGGCCCACTGAAAGAAACCCCGAAAAATCGGGAACGTCGGATGATTACTCCCACACCAAAAGTGCCAGCCAGTCAAGCCCTTGCTGCTCCTCACCGGCCATTGGCAGCGCATCTACAGCACCACAGACATCGGGGCTCCGGGCTTTCCCTGACGAACAGGGCTTCAACATTTACCACCACCTGCACCTGGGCGCCCACTCCAAAAAAAACCCGAAAAATCACGAACGTCGGACGATTGCTCCCACACCGAAAATGCTAGCAACTCAAGCTCTTGCTCCTCATCACCGGCCATTGGCAGCGCATCTACAGCACCACAGACATCGGGGCTCCGGGCTTTCCCTGATGAACAGGGCTTCGATGTTTACCACCAGCTGCACCTGGGCGCCCACTCCAAAAAAACCCGAAAAATCACGAACGTCTGACGATTGCTGCCACACAAAAATTGTCAGCCAGTCAAGCCCCTGCTGCTCCTCAGCGGCCATTGGCAGCGCATCTACAGCACCACAGACATCGGGGCTCCGGGCTTTCCCTGACGAACAGGGCTTCGATGTTTACCACCAGCTGCACGTGGGCGCCCACGCCAAAAAAACCCGAAAAATCACGAACGTCGGACGATTGCTCCCACACCGAAAGTGCCAGCCACTCAAGCTCTTGCTGCTCATCACCAGCCATTGGCAGCGCATCTACAGCACCACAGACATCAGGGCTTTGGGCTTTCCCTGACGAACAGGGCTTCGACGTTTCCCACCAGCTGCACCTGGGGGGCCCACTGAAAGAAACCCCGAAAAATCGGGAACGTCGGATGATTACTCCCACACCAAAAGTGCCAGCCAGTCAAGCTCTTGCTGCTCCTCACCGGCCATTGTTAGCGCATCTACAGCACCACAGACATCGGGGCTCCGGGCTTTCCCTGACGAACAGGGCTTCAACATTTACCACCACCTGCACCTGGGCGCCCACTCCAAAAAAAACCCGAAAAATCACGAACGTCGGACGATTGCTCCCACACCGAAAATGCTAGCAACTCAAGCTCTCGCTCCTCATCACCAGCCATTGGCAGCGCATCTACAGCACCACAGACATCGGGGCTCCGGGCTTTCCCTGATGAACAGGGCTTCGATGTTTACCACCAGCTGCACCTGGGCGCCCACTCCAAAAAAACCCCGAAAAATCACGAAGATCGAACGATTGCTCCCACACCGAATGTGCCAGCCACTCAAGCTCTTGCTGCTCCTCACTGGCCATTGGCAGCGCATCTACAGCACCACAGACATCGGGGCTCCGGGCTTTCCCTGACGAACAGGGCTTCGATGTTTACCACCATCTGCACCTGGTCGCCCACGCCAAAAAAACCCGAAAAATCATGAACGTCGGACGATTGCTCCCACAAAAAAAGTGCCAGCCACTCAAGCTCTTGCTGCTCCTCACCGGCCATTGGCAGCGCATCTACAGCACCACAGACATCGGGGCTCCGGGCTTTCCCTGACGAACAGGGCTTCGACGTTTACCACCAGCTGCACCTGGGGGGCCCACTGAAAAAAACCCCGAAAAATCATGAACGTCGGACGATTGCTCCCACACCATAAGTGCCAGCCAGTCAAGCTCCTGCTGCTCCTCACCGGCCATTGGCAGCGCATCTACAGCACCACAGACATCGGGGCTCCGGGCTTTCCCTGACGAACAGGGCTTCGACGTTTACCACCAGATGCACCTGGGCGCCCATTGGAAAAAAACCCAAGAAAAATCACGAACGTGGGACGATTGCTCCCACACCGAAAGTGCCAGCCAGTCAAGCACTTGCTGCTCCTCACCGGCCATTGGCAGCGCATCTACAGCACCACAGACATCGGGGCTCCGGGCTTTCCCTGACAAAAAGGGCTTCGACTTTTACCACCACCTGCACCTGGGCGCCCACTCCAAAAAAACCCCGAAAAATCACGAACGTCGGACGATTGCTCCCACACCGAAAGTGCCAGCCACTCAAGCTCTTGCTGCTCCTCCCCGGCCATTGGCAGCGCATCTACAGCACCACAGACATCGGGGCTCCGGGCTTTCCCTGACGAACAGGGCTTCGACCTTTACCACCACCTGCACCTGGGCGCCCACTCCAAAAAAACCCCGAAAAATCACGAAGATCGGACGATTGCTCCCACACCGAAAGTGCCAGCCAGTCAAGCTCTTGCTGCTGCTCCCCGGCCATTGGCAGTGCATCTACAGCACCACAGACATCGGGGCTCCGGGCTTTCCCTGATGAACAGGGCTTCGACGTTTACCACCACCTGCACCTGGGCGCCCATTGGAAAAAAACACAAGAAAAATCACGAACGTTGGATGATTGCTCCCACACCGAAAGTGCCAGCCAGTCAAGCACTTGCTGCTCCTCCCCGGCCATTGGCAGCGCATCTACAGCACCACAGACATCGGGGCTCCGGGCTTTCCCTGACGAACAGGGCTTCGACGTTTACCACCAGCTGCACCTGGGGGGCCCACTGAAAAAAACCCCGAAAAATCACGAACGTTGGACGATTGCTCCCACACAAAAAGTGCCAGCCAGTCAAGCTCCTGCTGCTCCTCACCGGCCATTGGCAGCGCATCTACAGCACCACAGACATCGGGGCTCCGGGCTTTCCCTCACGAACAGGGCTTCGACGTTTACCACCAGATGCACCTGGGCGCCCATTGGAAAAAAACCCAAGAAAAATCACGAACGTGGGACGATTGCTCCCACACCGAAAGTGCCAGCCAGTCAAGCACTTGCTGCTCCTCACCGGCCATTGGCAGCGCATCTACAGCACCACAGACATCGGGGCTCCGGGCTTTCCCTGACGAAAAGGGCTTCGACTTTTACCACCAGCTGCACCTGGGCGCCCACTCCAAAAAAACCCCGAAAAATCACGAACGTCGGACGATTGCTCCCACACAAAAAGTGTCAGCCAGTCAATCTCCTGCTGCTCCTCAGCGGCCATTGGCAGCGCATCTACAGCACCACAGACATCGGGGTCCGGGCTTTCCCTGATGAACAGGGCTTCGATGTTTACCACCAGCTGCACCTGGGCGCCCACTCCAAAAAAACCCGAAAAATCACGAACGTCTGACGATTGCTGCCACACAAAAAGTGTCAGCCAGTCAAGCCCCTGCTGCTCCTCAGCGGCCATTGGCAGCGCATCTACAGCACCACAGACATCGGGGCTCCGGGCTTTCCCTGACGAACAGGGCTTCGACGTTTACCACCAGCTGCACCTGGGGGGCCCACTGAAAAAAACCCCGAAAAATCATGAACATCGGACGATTGCTCCCACACCGAAAATGCTAGCAACTCAAGCTCTTGCTGCTCCTCACCGGCCATTGGCAGCGCATCTACAGCACCACAGACATCGGGGCTCCGGGCTTTCCCTCACGAACAGGGCTTCGACGTTTACCACCATCTGCACCTGGTCGCCCACGCCAAAAAAACCCGAAAAATCACGAACGTCTGACGATTGCTCCCACACAAAAAGTGCCAGCCAGTCAAGCTCTTGCTGCTCATCACCGGCCATTGGCAGCCCATCTACAGCACCACAGACATAGGGGCTCCAGGCTTTCCCTCACGAACAGGGCTTCGACGTTTACCACCAGCTGCACCTGGGGGGCCAACTGAAAGAAACCCCGAAAAATCGGGAACGTCGGATGATTACTCCCACACCAAAAGTGCCAGCCAGTCAAGCTCTTGCTGCTCCTCACCGGCCATTGGCAGCGCATCTACAGCACCACAGACATCGGGGCTCCGGGCTTTCCCTGACGAACAGGGCTTCAACATTTACCACCACCTGCACCTGGGTGCCCACTCCAAAAAAAACCCGAAAAATCACGAACGTCGGACGATTGCTCCCACACCGAAAATGCTAGCAACTCAAGCTCTTGCTCCTCATCACCGGCCATTGGCAGCGCATCTACAGCACCACAGACATCGGGGCTCCGGGCTTTCCCTGATGAACAGGGCTTCGATGTTTACCACCAGCTGCACCTGGGCGCCCACTCCAAAAAAACCCCGAAAAATCACGAAGATCGAACGATTGCTCCCACACCGAACGTGCCAGCCAGTCAAGCTCTTGCTGCTCCTCACCGGCCATTGGCAGCGCATCTACAGCACCACAGACATCGGGGCTCCGGGCTTTCCCTGACGAACAGGGCTTCGATGTTTACCACCAGCTGCACCTGGTCGCCCACGCCAAAAAAACCCGAAAAATCATGAACGTCGGACGATTGCTCCCACAAAAAAAGTGCCAGCCACTCAAGCTCTTGCTGCTCCTCACCGGCCATTGGCAGCGCATCTACAGCACCACAGACATCGGGGCTCCGGGCTTTCCCTGACGAACAGGGCTTCGACGTTTACCACCAGCTGCACCTGGGGGGCCCACTGAAAAAAACCCCGAAAAAACATGAACGTCGGACGATTGCTCCCACACAAAAAGTGCCAGCCAGTCAAGCTCCTGCTGCTCCTCACCGGCCATTGGCAGCGCATCTACAGCACCACAGACATCGGGGCTCCGGGCTTTCCCTGATGAACAGGGCTTCGACGTTTACCACCAGATGCACCTGGGCGCCCATTGGAAAAAATCCCAAGAAAAATCACGAACGTGGGACGATTGCTCCCACACCGAAAGTGCCAGCCAGTCAAGCACTTGCTGCTCCTCACCGGCCATTGGCAGCGCATCTACAGCACCACAGACATCGGGGCTCCGGGCTTTCCCTGACGAAAAGGGCTTCGACTTTTACCACCAGCTGCACCTGTGCGCCCACTCCAAAAAAACCCCAAAAAATCACGAACGTCGGACGATTGCTCCCACACAAAAAGTGTCAGCCAGTCAATCTCCTGCTGCTCCTCAGCGGCCATTGGCAGCGCATCTACAGCACCACAGACATCGGGGTCCGGGCTTTCCCTGACGAACAGGGCTTCGATGTTTACCACCAGCTGCACGTGGGCGCCCACGCCAAAAAAACCCGAAAAATCACGAACGTCGGACGATTGCTCCCACACCGAAAGTGCCAGCCACTCAAGCTCTTGCTGCTCATCACCGGCCATTGGCAGCGCATCTACAGCACCGCAGACATCAGGGCTTTGGGCTTTCCCTGACGAACAGGGCTTCGACGTTTACCACCAGCTGCACCTGGGGGGCCCACTGAAAGAAACCCCGAAAAATCGGGAACGTCGGATGATTACTCCCACACCAAAAGTGCCAGCCAGTCAAGCCCTTGCTGCTCCTCACCGGCCATTGGCAGCGCATCTACAGCACCACAGACATCGGGGCTCCGGGCTTTCCCTGACGAACAGGGCTTCAACATTTACCACCACCTGCACCTGGGCGCCCACTCCAAAAAAAACCCGAAAAATCACGAACGTCGGACGATTGCTCCCACACCGAAAATGCTAGCAACTCAAGCTCTTGCTCCTCATCACCGGCCATTGGCAGCGCATCTACAGCACCACAGACATCGGGGCTCCGGGCTTTCCCTGATGAACAGGGCTTCGATGTTTACCACCAGCTGCACCTGGGCGCCCACTCCAAAAAAACCCGAAAAATCACGAACGTCTGACGATTGCTGCCACACAAAAAGTGTCAGCCAGTCAAGCCCCTGCTGCTCCTCAGCGGCCATTGGCAGCGCATCTACAGCACCACAGACATCGGGGCTCCGGGCTTTCCCTGACGAACAGGGCTTCGATGTTTACCACCAGCTGCACGTGGGCGCCCACGCCAAAAAAACCCGAAAAATCACGAACGTCGGACGATTGCTCCCACACCGAAAGTGCCAGCCACTCAAGCTCTTGCTGCTCATCACCAGCCATTGGCAGCGCATCTACAGCACCACAGACATCAGGGCTTTGGGCTTTCCCTGACGAACAGGGCTTCGACGTTTCCCACCAGCTGCACCTGGGGGGCCCACTGAAAGAAACCCCGAAAAATCGGGAACGTCGGATGATTACTCCCACACCAAAAGTGCCAGCCAGTCAAGCTCTTGCTGCTCCTCACCGGCCATTGTTAGCGCATCTACAGCACCACAGACATCGGGGCTCCGGGCTTTCCCTGACGAACAGGGCTTCAACATTTACCACCACCTGCACCTGGGCGCCCACTCCAAAAAAAACCCGAAAAATCACGAACGTCGGACGATTGCTCCCACACCGAAAATGCTAGCAACTCAAGCTCTCGCTCCTCATCACCAGCCATTGGCAGCGCATCTACAGCACCACAGACATCGGGGCTCCGGGCTTTCCCTGATGAACAGGGCTTCGATGTTTACCACCAGCTGCACCTGGGCGCCCACTCCAAAAAAACCCCGAAAAATCACGAAGATCGAACGATTGCTCCCACACCGAATGTGCCAGCCACTCAAGCTCTTGCTGCTCCTCACTGGCCATTGGCAGCGCATCTACAGCACCACAGACATCGGGGCTCCGGGCTTTCCCTGACGAACAGGGCTTCGATGTTTACCACCATCTGCACCTGGTCGCCCACGCCAAAAAAACCCGAAAAATCATGAACGTCGGACGATTGCTCCCACAAAAAAAGTGCCAGCCACTCAAGCTCTTGCTGCTCCTCACCGGCCATTGGCAGCGCATCTACAGCACCACAGACATCGGGGCTCCGGGCTTTCCCTGACGAACAGGGCTTCGACGTTTACCACCAGCTGCACCTGGGGGGCCCACTGAAAAAAACCCCGAAAAATCATGAACGTCGGACGATTGCTCCCACACCATAAGTGCCAGCCAGTCAAGCTCCTGCTGCTCCTCACCGGCCATTGGCAGCGCATCTACAGCACCACAGACATCGGGGCTCCGGGCTTTCCCTGACGAACAGGGCTTCGACGTTTACCACCAGATGCACCTGGGCGCCCATTGGAAAAAAACCCAAGAAAAATCACGAACGTGGGACGATTGCTCCCACACCGAAAGTGCCAGCCAGTCAAGCACTTGCTGCTCCTCACCGGCCATTGGCAGCGCATCTACAGCACCACAGACATCGGGGCTCCGGGCTTTCCCTGACAAAAAGGGCTTCGACTTTTACCACCACCTGCACCTGGGCGCCCACTCCAAAAAAACCCCGAAAAATCACGAACGTCGGACGATTGCTCCCACACCGAAAGTGCCAGCCACTCAAGCTCTTGCTGCTCCTCCCCGGCCATTGGCAGCGCATCTACAGCACCACAGACATCGGGGCTCCGGGCTTTCCCTGACGAACAGGGCTTCGACCTTTACCACCACCTGCACCTGGGCGCCCACTCCAAAAAAACCCCGAAAAATCACGAAGATCGGACGATTGCTCCCACACCGAAAGTGCCAGCCAGTCAAGCTCTTGCTGCTGCTCCCCGGCCATTGGCAGTGCATCTACAGCACCACAGACATCGGGGCTCCGGGCTTTCCCTGATGAACAGGGCTTCGACGTTTACCACCACCTGCACCTGGGCGCCCATTGGAAAAAAACACAAGAAAAATCACGAACGTTGGATGATTGCTCCCACACCGAAAGTGCCAGCCAGTCAAGCACTTGCTGCTCCTCCCCGGCCATTGGCAGTGCATCTACAGCACCACAGACATCGGGGCTCCGGGCTTTCCCTGACGAACAGGGCTTCGACGTTTACCACCAGCTGCACCTGGGCACCCACTCCAAAAAAACCCGAAAAATCACGAACGTCTGACGATTGCTCCCACACAAAAAGTGTCAGCCACTCAAGCTCTTGCTGCTCCTCACTGGCCATTGGCAGCGCATCTACAGCACCACAGACATCGGGGCTCCGGGCTTTCCCTTACGAACAGGGCTTCGATGTTTACCACCATCTGCACCTGGTCGCCCACGCCAAAAAAACCCGAAAAATCATGAACGTCGGACGATTGCTCCCACAAAAAAAGTGCCAGCCACTCAAGCTCTTGCTGCTCCTCACCGGCCATTGGCAGCGCATCTACAGCACCACAGAAATCGGGGCTCCGGGCTTTCCCTGACGAACAGGGCTTCGACGTTTACCACCAGCTGCACCTGGGGGGCCCACTGAAAAAAACCCCGAAAAAACATGAACGTCGGACGATTGCTCCCACACAAAAAGTGCCAGCCAGTCAAGCTCCTGCTGCTCCTCACCGGCCATTGGCAGCGCATCTACAGCACCACAGACATCGGGGCTCCGGGCTTTCCCTCACGAACAGGGCTTCGACGTTTACCACCAGATGCACCTGGGCGCCCATTGGAAAAAAACCCAAGAAAAATCACGAACGTGGGACGATTGCTCCCACACCGAAAGTGCCAGCCAGTCAAGCACTTGCTGCTCCTCACCGGCCATTGGCAGCGCATCTACAGCACCACAGACATCGGGGCTCCGGGCTTTCCCTGACGAAAAGGGCTTCGACTTTTACCACCAGCTGCACCTGGGCGCCCACTCCAAAAAAACCCCGAAAAATCACGAACGTCGGACGATTGCTCCCACACAAAAAGTGTCAGCCACTCAATCTCCTGCTGCTCCTCAGCGGCCATTGGCAGCGCATCTACAGCACCACAGACATCGGGGCTCCGGGCTTTCCCTGACGAACAGGGCTTCGACGTTTACCACCAGCTGCACCTGGGGGGCCCACTGAAAAAAACCCCGAAAAATCATGAACGTCGGACGATTGCTCCCACACCAAAAGTGCCAGCCAGTCAAGCTCTTGCTGCTCCTCACCGACCATTGGCAGCGCATCTACAGCACCACAGACATCGGGGCTCTGGGCTTTCCCTGACGAACAGGGCTTCGACGTTTACCACCAGCTGCACCTGGGCGCCCACTCCAAAAAAACCCGAAAAATCACGAACGTCTGACGATTGCTGCCACACAAAAAGTGTCAGCCAGTCAAGCCCCTGCTGCTCCTCAGCGGCCATTGGCAGCGCATCTACAGCACCACAGACATCGGGGCTCCGGGCTTTCCCTGACGAACAGGGCTTCGATGTTTACCACCAGCTGCACGTGGGCGCCCACGCCAAAAAAACCCGAAAAATCACGAACGTCGGACGATTGCTCCCACACCGAAAGTGCCAGCCACTCAAGCTCTTGCTGCTCATCACCGGCCATTGGCAGCGCATCTACAGCACCGCAGACATCAGGGCTTTGGGCTTTCCCTGACGAACAGGGCTTCGACGTTTACCACCAGCTGCACCTGGGGGGCCCACTGAAAGAAACCCCGAAAAATCGGGAACGTCGGATGATTACTCCCACACCAAAAGTGCCAGCCAGTCAAGCTCTTGCTGCTCCTCACCGGCCATTGGCAGCGCATCTACAGCACCACAGACATCAGGGCTCCGGACTTTCCCTGACGAACAGGGCTTCAACATTTACCACCACCTGCACCTGGGCGCCCACTCCAAAAAAAACCCGAAAAATCACGAACGTCGGACGATTGCTCCCACACCGAAAATGCTAGCAACTCAAGCTCTTGCTGCTCCTCTCCGGCCATTGGCAGCGCATCTACAGCACCACAGACATCGGGGCTCCGGGCTTTCCCTGATGAACAGGGCTTCGACGTTTACCACCACCTGCACCTGGGCGCCCATTGGAAAAAAACCCAAGAAAAATCACGAACGTGGGACGATTGCTCCCACACCGAAAGTGCCAGCCAGTCAAGCACTTGCTGCTCCTCACCGGCCATTGGCAGCGCATCTACAGCACCACAGACATCGGGGCTCCGGGCTTTCCCTGACAAAAAGGGCTTCGACTTTTACCACCAGCTGCACCTGGGCGCCCACTCCAAAAAAACCCCGAAAAATCACGAACGTCGGACGATTGCTCCCACACCGAAAGTGCCAGCCACTCAAGCTCTTGCTGCTCCTCCCCGGCCATTGGCAGCGCATCTACAGCACCACAGACATCGGGGCTCCGGGCTTTCCCTGACGAACAGGGCTTCGACCTTTACCACCACCTGCACCTGGGCGCCCACTCCAAAAAAACCCCGAAAAATCACGAAGATCGGACGATTGCTCCCACACCGAAAGTGCCAGCCAGTCAAGCTCTTGCTGCTGCTCCCCGGCCATTGGCAGTGCATCTACAGCACCACAGACATCGGGGCTCCGGGCTTTCCCTGATGAACAGGGCTTCGACGTTTACCACCACCTGCACCTGGGCGCCCATTGGAAAAAAACACAAGAAAAATCACGAACGTTGGATGATTGCTCCCACACCGAAAGTGCCAGCCAGTCAAGCACTTGCTGCTCCTCCCCGGCCATTGGCAGTGCATCTACAGCACCACAGACATCGGGGCTCCGGGCTTTCCCTGACGAACAGGGCTTCGACGTTTACCACCAGCTGCACCTGGGCACCCACTCCAAAAAAACCCGAAAAATCACGAACGTCTGACGATTGCTCCCACACAAAAAGTGTCAGCCAGTCAATCTCCTGCTGCTCCTCAGCGGCCATTGGCAGCGCATCTACAGCACCACAGACATCGGGGTCCGGGCTTTCCCTGACGAACAGGGCTTCGATGTTTACCACCAGCTGCACCTGGGCGCCCACTCCAAAAAAACCCCGAAAAATCACGAAGATCGAACGATTGCTCCCACACCGAAAGTGCCAGCCACTCAAGCTCTTGCTGCTCCTCACTGGCCATTGGCAGCGCATCTACAGCACCACAGACATCGGGGCTCCGGGCTTTCCCTTACGAACAGGGCTTCGATGTTTACCACCATCTGCACCTGGTCGCCCACGCCAAAAAAACCCGAAAAATCATGAACGTCGGACGATTGCTCCCACAAAAAAAGTGCCAGCCACTCAAGCTCTTGCTGCTCCTCACCGGCCATTGGCAGCGCATCTACAGCACCACAGACATCGGGGCTCCGGGCTTTCCCTGACGAACAGGGCTTCGACGTTTACCACCAGCTGCACCTGGGGGGCCCACTGAAAAAAACCCCGAAAAAACATGAACGTCGGACGATTGCTCCCACACAAAAAGTGCCAGCCAGTCAAGCTCCTGCTGCTCCTCACCGGCCATTGGCAGCGCATCTACAGCACCACAGACATCGGGGCTCCGGGCTTTCCCTCACGAACAGGGCTTCGACGTTTACCACCAGATGCACCTGGGCGCCCATTGGAAAAAAACCCAAGAAAAATCA
Organism: Chlamydotis macqueenii; assembly: GCF_036417535.1. NCBI lineage: Eukaryota > Metazoa > Chordata > Aves > Otidiformes > Otididae > Chlamydotis > Chlamydotis macqueenii. Next base: position 29,480,233 of record NC_141592.1, on the reverse strand, counting down.
CGAACGTGGGACGATTGCTCCCACACCGAAAGTGCCAGCCAGTCAAGCACTTGCTGCTCCTCACCGGCCATTGGCAGCGCATCTACAGCACCACAGACATCGGGGCTCCGGGCTTTCCCTGACGAAAAGGGCTTCGACTTTTACCACCAGCTGCACCTGGGCGCCCACTCCAAAAAAACCCCGAAAAATCACGAACGTCGGACGATTGCTCCCACACAAAAAGTGTCAGCCAGTCAATCTCCTGCTGCTCCTCAGCGGCCATTGGCAGCGCATCTACAGCACCACAGACATCGGGGTCCGGGCTTTCCCTGACGAACAGGGCTTCGATGTTTACCACCAGCTGCACCTGGGGGGCCCACTGAAAAAAACCCCGAAAAATCACGAACATCGGACGATTGCTCCCACACAAAAAGTGCCAGCCAGTCAAGCTCTTGCTGCTCCTCACCGACCATTGGCAGCGCATCTACAGCACCACAGACATCGGGGCTCTGGGCTTTCCCTGACGAACAGGGCTTCAACATTTACCACCACCTGCACCTGGGCGCCCACTCCAAAAAAAACCCGAAAAATCACGAACGTCGGACGATTGCTCCCACACCGAAAATGCTAGCAACTCAAGCTCTTGCTGCTCCTCACCGGCCATTGGCAGCGCATCTACAGCACCACAGACATCGGGGCTCCGGGCTTTCCCTGATGAACAGGGCTTCGATGTTTACCACCAGCTGCACCTGGGCGCCCACTCCAAAAAAACCCGAAAAATCACGAACGTCTGACGATTGCTGCCACACAAAAAGTGTCAGCCAGTCAAGCCCCTGCTGCTCCTCAGCGGCCATTGGCAGCGCATCTACAGCACCACAGACATCGGGGCTCCGGGCTTTCCCTGACGAACAGGGCTTCGACGTTTACCACCAGCTGCACCTGGGGGGCCCACTGAAAAAAACCCCGAAAAATCATGAACATCGGACGATTGCTCCCACACCGAAAATGCTAGCAACTCAAGCTCTTGCTGCTCCTCACCGGCCATTGGCAGCGCATCTACAGCACCACAGACATCGGGGCTCCGGGCTTTCCCTCACGAACAGGGCTTCGACGTTTACCACCATCTGCACCTGGTCGCCCACGCCAAAAAAACCCGAAAAATCACGAACGTCTGACGATTGCTCCCACACAAAAAGTGCCAGCCAGTCAAGCTCTTGCTGCTCATCACCGGCCATTGGCAGCCCATCTACAGCACCACAGACATAGGGGCTCCAGGCTTTCCCTCACGAACAGGGCTTCGACGTTTACCACCAGCTGCACATGGGGGGCCCACTGAAAAAAACCCCGAAAAATCACCAACATCGGACGATTGCTCCCACACCGAAAGTGCCAGCCACTCAAGCTCTTGCTGCTCCTCCCCGGCCATTGGCAGCGCATCTACAGCACCACAGACATCAGGCCTCCGTGCTTTCCCTGACGAACAGGGCTTCGACGTTTACCACCATCTGCACCTGGACACCCATTGGAAAAAAACCCAAGAAAAATCACGAACGTTGGACGATTGCTCCCACACCGAAAATGCCAGCAACTCAAGCTCTTGCTGCTCCTCACCGGCCATTGGCAGCCCATCTACAGCACCACAGACATCGGGGCTCCGGGCTTTCCCTGACGAACAGGGCTTCAACATTTACCACCACCTGCACCTGGGCGCCCACTCCAAAAAAAACCCGAAAAATCACGAACGTCGGACGATTGCTCCCACACCAAAAGTGCCAGCCAGTCAAGCTCTTGCTGCTCCTCATCGGCCATTGGCAGCGCATCTACAGCACCACAGACATCGGGGCTCCGGGCTTTCCCTGACGAACAGGGCTTCGACGTTTACCACCATCTGCACCTGGTCGCCCACGCCAAAAAAACCCGAAAAATCACGAACGTCGGACGATTGCTCCCACAAAAAAAGTGCCAGCCAGTCAAGCTCCTGCTGCTCCTCACCGGCCATTGGCAGCGCATCTACAGCACCACAGACATCGGGGCTCCGGGCTTTCCCTGACGAACAGGGCTTCGACGTTTACCACCAGCTGCACCTGGGGGGCCCACTGAAAAAAAACCCCGAAAAATCACGAACATCGGACGATTGCTCCCACACCAAAAGTGCCAGCCAGTCAAGCTCCTGCTGCTCCTCAGCGGCCATTGTCAGCGCATCTACAGCACCACAGACATCGGGGCTCCGGGCTTTCCCTGACGAACAGGGCTTCGACGTTTACCACCAGCTGCACCTGGTCGCACACTCCAAAAAAACCCGAAAAATCACGAACGTCGGACGATTGCTCCCACACCAAAAGTGCCAGCCAGTCAAGCTCCTGCTGCTCCTCACCGGCCATTGGCAGCGCATCTACAGCACCACAGACATCGGGGCTCTGGGCTTTCCCTGACGAACAGGGCTTCGACGTTTACCACCAGCTGCACCTGGTCGCACACTCCAAAAAAACCCGAAAAATCAAGAACGTCGGACGATTGCTCCCACACAAAAAGTTCCAGACAGTCAAGCTCCTGCTGCTCCTCAGCGGCCATTGGCAGCGCATCTACAGCACCACAGACATCGGGGCTCCGGGCTTTCCCTGACGAACAGGGCTTCGACGTTTACCACCAGCTGCACCTGGGCGCCCACTCCAGAAAAACCCCGAAAAATCACGAAGATCGGACGATTGCTCCCACACCGAAAGTGCCAGCCAGTCAAGCTCTTGCTGCTGCTCCCCGGCCATTGGCAGTGCATCTACAGCACCACAGACATCGGGGCTCCAGGCTTTCCCTGACGAACAGGGCTTCGACCTTTACCACCACCTGCACCTGGGCGCCCATTGGAAAAAAACCCAAGAAAAATCACGAACGTTGGACGATTGCTCCCACACCGAAAGTGCCAGCAACTCAAGCTCTTGCTACTCCTCACCGGCCATTGGCAGCGCATCTACAGCACCACAGACATCGGGGCTCCGGGCTTTCCCTGACGAACAGGGCTTCGACGTTTACCACCAGCTGCGTCTGGGCTCCCACTAAAAAAAAACCCAAAAAATCACGAACATCGGACGATTGCTCCCACACCGAAAGTGCCAGCCAGTCAAGCTCTTGCTGCTCCTCACCGGCCATTGGCAGCGCATCTACAGCACCACAGACATCGGGCCTCCGGGCTTTCCCTGACGAACAGGGCTTCGACGTTTACCACCAGCTGCACCTGGGCGCCCATTGGAAAAAAACCCAAGAAAATCACGAACGTTGGACGATTGCTCCCACACAAAAAGTACCAGCAACTCAAGCTCTTGCTCCTCATCACCGGCCACTGGCAGCGCATCTACAGCACCACAGACACTGGGGCTCCGGGCTTTCCCTGACGTACAGGGCTTCGACGTTTACCACCAGCTGCACCTGGGGGGCCCACTGAAAAAAACCCCGAAAGTCATGAACGTAGGACGATTGCTCCCACTCCAAAAGTGCCAGCCAGTCAAGCTCTTGCTGTATCAAACTGGCCATTGGCAGCGCATCTACAGCACGACAGACATCGGGGCTCCGGGATTTCCCTGACGAACAGGGCTTTGACGTTTACCACCAGCTGCACCTGGTCGCACACTCCAAAATAACCCGAAAAATCACGAACGTCGGACGATTGCTCCCACACAAAAAGTTCCAGCCAGTCAAGCTCCTGCTGCTCCTCAGCGGCCATTGGCAGCGCATCTACAGCACCACAGACATCGGGGCTCTGGGCTTTCCCTGATGAACAGGGCTTCGACGTTTACCACCATCTGCACCTGGTCGCCCACTCCAAAAAAACCCTAAAAATCATGAACGTCGGACGATTGCTCCCACACAAAAAGTGCCAGCCAGTCAAGCTCCTGCTGCTCCTCAGCGGCCATTGGCAGCGCATCTACAGCACCACAGACATCGGGGCTCCGGGCTTTCCCTGACGAACAGGGCTTCGATGTTTACCACCACCTGCACCTGGGCGCCCATTGGAAAAAAACCCAAGAAAAATCACGAACGTTGGACGATTGCTCCCACACCGAAAGTGCCAGCAACTCAAGCTCTTGCTGTGCCTCACCGGCCATTGGCAGCGCATCTACAGCACCACAGACATCGGGGCTCCGGGCTTTCCCTGACGAACAGGGCTTCGACGTTTACCACCAGCTGCGTCTGGGCGCCCACTAAAAAAAAACCCAAAAAATCACGAATGTCGGACGATTGCTCCCACACCGAAAGTGCCAGCCAGTCAAGCTCTTGCTGCTCATCACCGGCCATTGGCAGCCCATCTACAGCACCACAGACATAGGGGCTCCGGGCTTTCCCTGACGAACAGGGCTTCGACGTTTACCACCAGCTGCACCTGGGGAGCCCACTGAAAAAAACCCCGAAAAATCACGAACATCGGACGATTGCTCCCACACAAAAAGTGCCAGCCACTCAAGCTCTTGCTGCTCCTCAGCGGCCATTGGCAGCGCATCTACAGCACCACAGACATCGGGGCTCCGGGCTTTCCCTGACGAACAGGGCTTCGACGTTTACCACCAGCTGCACCTGGGCGCCCACTGAAAAGAAAACCCCGAAAAATCACGAACATCGGACGATTGCTCCCACACCGAAAGTGCCAGCCAGTCAATCTCTTGCTGCTCATCACCGGCCATTGGCAGCGCATCTACAGCACCACAGACATCGGGGCTCCGGGCTTTCCCTGACGAACAGGCCTTCGACGTTTACCACCAGCTGCACCTGGGCGCCCACTCCAAAAAAACCCGAAAAATCACGAACGTCGGACGATTGCTCCCACACCGAAAGTGCCAGCCAGTCAAGCTCTTGCTGCTCCTCACCGGCCATTGGCAGCGCATCTACAGCACCACAGACATCGGGGCTCCGGGCTTTCCCTGATGAACAGGGCTTCGATGTTTACCACCAGCTGCACCTGGGCGCCCACTCCAAAAAAACCCCGAAAAATCACGAAGATCGAACAATTGCTCCCACACCTAAAGTGCCAGCCAGTAAAGCTCTTGCTGCTCCTCACCGGCCATTGGCAGCGCATCTACAGCACCACAGACATCGGGGCTCCGGGCTTTCCCTGACGAACAGGGCTTCGATGTTTACCACCATCTGCACCTGGGCGCCCACTCCAAAAAAACCCCGAAAAATCACGAAGATCGAACGATTGCTCCCACACCGAAAGTGCCAGCCACTCAAGCTCTTGCTGCTCCTCACTGGCCATTGGCAGCGCATCTACAGCACCACAGACATCGGGGCTCCGGGCTTTCCCTGACGAACAGGGCTTCGATGTTTACCACCATCTGCACCTGGTCGCCCACGCCAAAAAAACCCGAAAAATCATGAACGTCGGACGATTGCTCCCACAGAAAAAGTGCCAGCCACTCAAGCTCTTGCTGCTCCTCACCGGCCATTGGCAGCGCATCTACAGCACCACAGACATCGGGGCTCCGGGCTTTCCCTGACGAACAGGGCTTCGACGTTTACCACCAGCTGCACCTGGGGGGCCCACTGAAAAAAACCCCGAAAAATCATGAACGTCGGACGATTGCTCCCACACAAAAGGTGCCAGCCAGTCAAGCTCCTGCTGCTCCTCACCGGCCATTGGCAGCGCATCTACAGCACCACAGACATCGGGGCTCCGGGCTTTCCCTGACGAACAGGGCTTCGACGTTTACCACCAGATGCACCTGGGCGCCCATTGGAAAAAAACCCAAGAAAAATCACGAACGTGGGACGATTGCTCCCACACCGAAAGTGCCAGCCAGTCAAGCACTTGCTGCTCCTCACCGGCCATTGGCAGCGCATCTACAGCACCACAGACATCGGGGCTCCGGGCTTTCCCTGACAAAAAGGGCTTCGACGTTTACCACCAGCTGCACCTGGGCGCCCACTCCAAAAAAACCCCGAAAAATCACGAACGTCGGACGATTACTCCCACACCGAAAGTGCCAGCCAGTCAAGCTCTTGCTGCTCCTCACCGGCCATTGGCAGCGCATCTACAGCACCACAGACATCGGGGCTCCGGGCTTTCCCTGACGAACAGGGCTTCGACCTTTACCACCACCTGCACCTGGGCGCCCACTCCAAAAAAACCCCGAAAAATCACGAAGATCGGACGATTGCTCCCACACCGAAAGTGCCAGCCAGTCAAGCTCTTGCTGCTGCTCCCCGGCCATTGGCAGTGCATCTACAGCACCACAGACATCGGGGCTCCGTGCTTTCCCTGACGAACAGGGCTTCGACGTTTACCACCACCTGCACCTGGGCGCCCATTGGAAAAAAACACAAGAAAAATCACGAACGTTGGACGATTGCTCCCACACCGAAAGTGCCAGCCAGTCAAGCACTTGCTGCTGCTCCCCGGCCATTGGCAGTGCATCTACAGCACCACAGACATCGGGGCTCCGGGCTTTCCCTGACGAACAGGGCTTCGATGTTTACCACCAGCTGCACCTGGGCGCCCACTCCAAAAAAACCCCGAAAAATCACGAACGTCGGACGATTGCTCCCACACAAAAAGTGTCAGCCAGTCAATCTCCTGCTGCTCCTCAGCGGCCATTGGCAGCGCATCTACAGCACCACAGACATCGGGGTCCGGGCTTTCCCTGACGAACAGGGCTTCGATGTTTACCACCAGCTGCACCTGGGGGGCCCACTGAAAAAAACCCCGAAAAATCATGAACGTCGGACGATTGCTCCCACACCAAAAGTGCCAGCCAGTCAAGCTCTTGCTGCTCCTCACCGACCATTGGCAGCGCATCTACAGCACCACAGACATCGGGGCTCTGGGCTTTCCCTGACGAACAGGGCTTCGACGTTTACCACCAGCTGCACCTGGACGCCCACTCCAAAAAAACCCGAAAAATCACGAACGTCGGACGATTGCTCCCACACCGAAAGTGCCAGCCACTCAAGCTCTTGCTGCTCATCACCGGCCATTGGCAGCGCATCTACAGCACCGCAGACATCAGGGCTTTGGGCTTTCCCTGACGAACAGGGCTTCGACGTTTACCACCAGCTGCACCTGGGGGGCCCACTGAAAGAAACCCCGAAAAATCGGGAACGTCGGATGATTACTCCCACACCAAAAGTGCCAGCCAGTCAAGCTCTTGCTGCTCCTCACCGGCCATTGGCAGCGCATCTACAGCACCACAGACATCAGGGCTCCGGGCTTTCCCTGACGAACAGGGCTTCAACATTTACCACCACCTGCACCTGGGCGCCCACTCCAAAAAAAACCCGAAAAATCACGAACGTCGGACGATTGCTCCCACACAAAAAGTGTCAGCCAGTCAAGCCCCTGCTGCTCCTCAGCGGCCATTGGCAGCGCATCTACAGCACCACAGACATCGGGGCTCCGGGCTTTCCCTGATGAACAGGGCTTCGACGTTTACCACCAGCTGCACCTGGGGGGCCCACTGAAAAAAACCCCGAAAAATCATGAACATCGGACGATTGCTCCCACACCGAAAGTGCCAGCCACTCAAGCTCTTGCTGCTCCTCAGCGGCCATTGGCAGCACATCTACAGCACCACAGACATCGGGGCTCCGGGCTTTCCCTGACGAACAGGGCTTTGACGTTTGCCACCAGCTGCACCTGGGCACCCACTGAAAAGAAAACCCCGAAAAATCACGAACATCGGACGATTGCTCCCACACCGAAAGTGCCAGCCAGTCAATCTCTTGCTGCTCCTCCCCGGCCATTGTCAGCGCATCTACAGCACCACAGACATCGGGGCTCCGGGCTTTCCCTGACGAACAGGCCTTCGACGTTTACCACCAGCTGCACCGGGTCGCCCACTCCAAAAAAACCCGAAAAATCACGAACGTCGGACGATTGCTCCCACACCGAAAGTGCCAGCCAGTCAAGCTCTTGCTGCTCCTCACCGGCCATTGGCAGCGCATCTACAGCACCACAGACATCGGGGCTCCGGGCTTTCCCTGACGAACAGGGCTTCGACGTTTACCACCAGCTGCACCTGGGCGCCCACTCCAAAAAAACCCGAAAAATCATGAACGTCGGACGATTGCTCCCACACCGAAAGTGCCAGCCAGTCAAGCTCCTGCTGCTCCTCAGCGGCCATTGGTAGCGCATCTACAGCACCACAGACATCGGGGCTCCGGGCTTTCCCTCACGAACAGGGCTTCGACGTTTACCACCAGCTGCACATGGGGGGCCCACTGAAAAAAACCCCGAAAAATCACCAACATCGGACGATTGCTCCCACACCGAAAGTGCCAGCCACTCAAGCTCTTGCTGCTCCTCCCCGGCCATTGGCAGCGCATCTACAGCACCACAGACATCAGGCCTCCGGGCTTTCCCTGACGAACAGGGCTTCGACGTTTACCACCATCTGCACCTGGACACCCATTGGAAAAAAACCCAAGAAAAATCACGAACGTTGGACGATTGCTCCCACACCGAAAATGCCAGCAACTCAAGCTCTTGCTGCTCCTCACCGGCCATTGGCAGCCCATATACAGCACCACAGACATCGGGGCTCCGGGCTTTCCCTGACGAACAGGGCTTCAACATTTACCACCACCTGCACCTGGGCGCCCACTCCAAAAAAAACCCGAAAAATCACGAACGTCGGACGATTGCTCCCACACCAAAAGTGCCAGCCAGTAAAGCTCTTGCTGCTCCTCACCGGCCATTGGCAGCGCATCTACAGCACCACAGACATCGGGGCTCCGGGCTTTCCCTGACGAACAGGGCTTCGAAGTTTACCACCAGCTGCACCTGGTCGCCCACGCCAAAAAAACCCGAAAAATCAAGAACGTCGGACGATTGCTCCCACAAAAAAAGTACCAGCCAGTCAAGCTCCTGCTGCTCCTCACCGGCCATTGGCAGCGCATCTACAGCACCACAGACATCGGGGCTCCGGGCTTTCCCTGACGAACAGGGCTTCGACGTTTACCACCAGCTGCACCTGGGGGGCCCACTGAAAAAAAACCCCGAAAAATCACGAACATCGGACGATTGCTCCCACACCAAAAGTGCCAGCCAGTCAAGCTCCTGCTGCTCCTCAGCGGCCATTGTCAGCGCATCTACAGCACCACAGACATCGGGGCTCCGGGCTTTCCCTGACGAACAGGGCTTCGACGTTTACCACCAGCTGCACCTGGTCGCACACTCCAAAAAAACCCGAAAAATCACGAACGTCGGACGATTGCTCCCACACCAAAAGTGCCAGCCAGTCAAGCTCCTGCTGCTCCTCAGCGGCCATTGGCAGCGCATCTACAGCACCACAGACATCGGGGCTCTGGGCTTTCCCTGACGAACAGGGCTTCGACGTTTACCACCAGCTGCACCTGGTCGCACACTCCAAAAAAACCCGAAAAATCAAGAACGTCGGACGATTGCTCCCACACAAAAAGTTCCAGACAGTCAAGCTCCTGCTGCTCCTCAGCGGCCATTGGCAGCGCATCTACAGCACCACAGACATCGGGGCTCCGGGCTTTCCCTGACGAACAGGGCTTCGACGTTTACCACCAGCTGCACCTGGGCGCCCACTCCAGAAAAACCCCGAAAAATCACGAAGATCGGACGATTGCTCCCACACCGAAAGTGCCAGCCAGTCAAGCTCTTGCTGCTGCTCCCCGGCCATTGGCAGTGCATCTACAGCACCACAGACATCGGGGCTCCGGGCTTTCCCTGACGAACAGGGCTTCGACCTTTACCACCAGCTGCACCTGGGCGCCCAGTGGAAAAAAACCCAAGAAAATCACGAACGTTGGATGATTGCTCCCACACCGAAAGTGCCAGCAACTCAATCTCTTGCTGCTCCTCACCGGCCATTGGCAGCGCATCTACAGCACCACAGACATCGGGGCTCCGGGCTTTCCCTGACGAACAGGGCTTCGACGTTTACCACCACCTGCACCTGGGCGCCCATTGGAAAAAAACCCAAGAAAAATCACGAACGTTGGACGATTGCTCCCACACCGAAAGTGCCAGCAACTCAAGCTCTTGCTGCTCCTCACCGGCCATTGGCAGCCCATCTACAGCACCACAGACACTGGGGCTCCGGGCTTTCCCTGACGAACAGGGCTTCGACGTTTACCACCAGCTGCACCTGGGCGCCCACTCCAAAAAAACCCGAAAAATCATGAACGTCGGATGATTGCTCCCACACCGAAAGTGCCAGCCAGTCAAGCTCCTGCTGCTCCTCAGCGGCCATTGGCAGCGCATCTACAGCACCACAGACATCGGGGTCCGGGCTTTCCCTGACGAACAGGGCTTCGACGTTTACCACCAGCTGAACCTGGGCGCCCACTGAAGAAAACCCTGAAAAATCACGAACGTCGGACGATTGCTCCCACTCCGAAAGTGCCAGCCAGTCAAGCTCTTGCTGCTCCTCCCCAGCCATTGGCAGCGCATCTACAGCACCACAGACATCGGGGCTCCGGGCTTTCCCTGACGAACAGGGCTTCGACGTTTACCACCAGCTGCGCCTGGGCGCCCACTGAAAAAAACCCCGAAAAATCACGAACGTCGGACGATTGCTCCCACACCGAAAGTGCCAGCCAGTCAAGCTCTTGCTGCTCATCACCGGCCATTGGTAGCCCATCTACAGCACCACAGACATCGGGGCTCCGGGCTTTCCCTGACGAACAGGGCTTCGACGTTTACCACCAGCTGCACCTGGGCACCCACTCCAAAAAAACCCGAAAAATCACGAACGTCGGACGATTGCTCCCACACCGAAAGTGCCAGCCAGTCAAGCTCTTGCTGCTCCTCACCGGCCATTGGCAGCGCATCCACAGCACCACAGACATCGGGGCTCCGGGCTTTCCCTGACGAACAGGGCTTTGACGTTTACCACCAGCTGCACCTGGACACCCATTGGAAAAAAACCCAAGAAAATCACGAACGTTGGACGATTGCTCCCACACCGAAAGTGCCAGCAACTCAAGCTCTTGCTCCTCATCACCGGCCACTGGCAGCGCATCTACAGCACCACAGACATCGGGGCTCCGGGCTTTCCCTGACGAACAGGGCTTCGATGTTTACCACCAGCTGCACCTGGGCACCCACTCCAAAAAAACCCGAAAAATCACAAACGTCGGACGATTGCTCCCACACCGAAAGTGCCAGCCAGTCAAGCTCTTGCTGCTCCTCACCGGCCATTGGCAGCGCATCCACAGCACCACAGACATCAGGGCTCCGGGCTTTCCCTGACGAACAGGGCTTTGACGTTTACCACCAGCTGCACCTGGACACCCATTGGAAAAAAACCCAAGAAAATCACGAACGTTGGACGATTGCTCCCACACCGAAAGTGCCAGCAACTCAAGCTCTTGCTCCTCATCACCGGCCACTGGCAGCGCATCTACAGCACCACAGACACTGGGGCTCCGGGCTTTCCCTGACGAAAAGGGCTTCGACGTTTACCACCAGCTGCACCTGGGCGCCCACTGAAAAAAACCCAAGAAAAATCACGAACGTCGGACGATTGCTCCCACACCGAAAGTGCCAGCCAGTCAAGCTCTTGCTGCTCATCACCGGCCATTGGCAGCGCATCTACAGCACCACAGACATCGGGGCTCCGGGATTTCCCTGACGAACAGGGCTTTGACATTTACCACCACCTGCACCTGGGCACCCACTACAAAAAAACGCGAAAAATCACGAACGTCGGACGATTGCTCCCACACCGAAAGTGCCAGCCAGTCAAGCTCTTGCTGCTCCTCCCCGGCTATTGGCAGCGCATCTACAGCACCACAGACATCGGGGCTCCGGGCTTTCCCTGACGAACAGGGCTTCGACGTTTACCACCACCTGCACCTGGGCGCCCATTGGAAAAAAACCCAAGAAAAATCACGAGCGTTGGACGATTGCTCCCACACCGAAAGTGCCAGCAACTCAAGCTCTTGCTGCTCCTCACCGGCCATTGGCAGCGCATCTACAGCACCACAGACATCGGGGCTCCGGGCTTTCCCTGACGAACAGGGCTTCGACGTTTACCACCAGCTGCACCTGGGGGGCCCACTGAAAAAAACCCCAAAAAATCATGAACGTCGGACGATTGCTCCCACTCCGAAAGTGCCAGCAACTCAAGCTCTTGCTGCTCCTCACCGGCCATTGGCAGCGCATCTACAGCACCACAGACATCGGGGCTCCGGGCTTTCCCTGACGAACAGGGCTTCGACGTTTACCACCAGCTGCGCCTGGGCGCCCACTAAAAAAAACCCCGAAAAATCACGAACGTCGGACGATTGCTCCCACACCGAAAGTGCCAGCCAGTCAAGCTCTTGCTGCTCATCACCGGCCATTGGTAGCCCATCTACAGCACCACAGACATCGGGGCTCCGGGCTTTCCCTGACGAACAGGGATTCGACGTTTACCACCAGCTGCACCTGGGGGGCCCACTGAAAAAAACCCCGAAAAATCATGAACGTCGGACGATTGCTCCCACACCGAAAGTGCCAGCCAGTCAAGCTCTTGCTGCTCCTCACCGGCCATTGGCAGCGCATCTACAGCACCACAGACATCGGGGCTCCGGGCTTTCCCTGACGAACAGGGCTTCGACGTTTACCACCACCTGCACCTGGGCGCCCATTGGAAAAAAAACCAAGAAAAATCACGAACGTTGGACGATTGCTCCCACACCTTAAATGCCAGGAATTCAAGCTCTTGCTGCTCCTCACCGGCCATTGGCAGCGCATCTACAGCACCACAGACATCGGGGCTCCGGGCTTTCCCTGACGAACAGGGCTTCGACATTTACCACCAGCTGCACCTGGGCGCCAACTCCAAAAAAACCCGAAAAATCACGAACGTCGGACGATTGCTCCCACACAAGAAGTGCCAGCCAGTCAAGCTCCTGCTGCTCCTCAGCGGCCATTGGCAGCGCATCTACAGCACCACAGACATCGGGGCTCCAGGCTTTCCCTGACGAACAGGGCTTCGACGTTTACCACCAGCTGCACCTGGGGGGCCCACTCCAAAAAACCCCGAAAAATCACGAAGATCGGACGATTGCTCCCACACCGAAAGTGCCAGCCAGTCAAGCTCTTGCTGCTCATCACCGGCCATTGGCAGCGCATCTACAGCACCACAGACATCGGGGCTCCGGGCTTTCCCTGACGAACAGGGCTTCGACGTTTACCACCAGCTGCACCTGGGCACCCACTCCAAAAAAACCCGAAAAATCACGAACGTCGGACGATTGCTCCCACACCGAAAGTGCCAGCCAGTCAAGCTCTTGCTGCTCCTCACCGGCCATTGGCAGCGCATCCACAGCACCACAGACATCGGGGCTCCGGGCTTTCCCTGACGAACAGGGCTTTGACGTTTACCACCAGCTGCACCTGGACACCCATTGGAAAAAAACCCAAGAAAATCACGAACGTTGGACGATTGCTCCCACACTGAAAGTGCCAGCAACTCAAGCTCTTGCTCCTCATCACCGGCCACTGGCAGCGCATCTACAGCACCACAGACACTGGGGCTCCGGGCTTTCCCTGACGAAAAGGGCTTCGACGTTTACCACCAGCTGCACCTGGGCGCCCACTGAAAAAAACCCAAGAAAAATCACGAACGTCGGACGATTGCTCCCACACCGAAAGTGCCAGCAACTCAAGCTCTTGCTGCTCCTCACCGGCCATTGGCAGCGCATCCACAGCACCACAGACATCGGGGCTCCACGCTTTCCCTGACGAACAGGGCTTCGACGTTTACCACCAGCTGCGCCTGGGCGCCCACTAAAAAAAACCCCGAAAAATCACGAACGTCGGACGATTGCTCCCACACCGAAAGTGCCACCCAGTCAAGCTCTTGCTGCTCCTCACCGGCCATTGGCAGCGCATCTACAGCACCACAGACATCGGGGCTCCGGGATTTCCCTGACGAACAGGGCTTTGACATTTACCACCACCTGCACCTGGGCACCCACTACAAAAAAACGCGAAAAATCACGAACGTCGGACGATTGTTCCCACACCGAAAGTGCCAGCCAGTCAAGCTCTTGATGCTCCTCCCCGGCTATTGGCAGCGCATCTACAGCACCACAGACATCGGGGCTCCGGGCATTCCCTGACGAACAGGGCTTCGACGTTTACCACCACCTGCACCTGGGCGCCCATTGGAAAAAAACCCAAGAAAAATCACGAGCGTTGGACGATTGCTCCCACACCGAAAGTGCCAGCAACTCAAGCTCTTGCTGCTCCTCACCGGCCATTGGCAGCGCATCTACAGCACCACAGACATCGGGGCTCCGGGCTTTCCCTGACGAACAGGGCTTCGACGTTTACCACCAGCTGCACCTGGGGGGCCCACTGAAAAAAACCCCAAAAAATCATGAACGTCGGACGATTGCTCCCACTCCGAAAGTGCCAGCAACTCAAGCTCTTGCTGCTCCTCACCGGCCATTGGCAGCGCATCTACAGCACCACAGACATCGGGGCTCCGGGCTTTCCCTGACGAACAGGGCTTCGACGTTTACCACCAGCTGCGCCTGGGCGCCCACTAAAAAAAACCCCGAAAAATCACGAACGTCGGACGATTGCTCCCACACCGAAAGTGCCAGCCAGTCAAGCTCTTGCTGCTCATCACCGGCCATTGGTAGCCCATCTACAGCACCACAGACATCGGGGCTCCGGGCTTTCCCTGACGAACAGGGATTCGACGTTTACCACCAGCTGCACCTGGGGGGCCCAATGAAAAAAACCCCGAAAAATCATGAACGTCGGACGATTGCTCCCACACCGAAAGTACCAGCCAGTCAAGCTCTTGCTGCTCCTCACCGGCCATTGGCAGCGCATCTACAGCACCACAGACATCGGGGCTCCGGGCTTTCCCTGACGAACAGGGCTTCGACGTTTACCACCACCTGCACCTGGGCGCCCATTGGAAAAAAACCCAAGAAAAATCACGAACGTTGGACGATTGCTCCCACACCTTAAATGCCAGGAATTCAAGCTCTTGCTGCTCCTCACCGGCCATTGGCAGCGCATCTACAGCACCACAGACATCGGGGCTCCGGGCTTTCCCTGACGAACAGGGCTTCGACATTTACCACCAGCTGCACCTGGGCGCCCACTCCAAAAAAACCCGAAAAATCACGAACGTCGGACGATTGCTCCCACACAAGAAGTGCCAGCCAGTCAAGCTCCTGCTGCTCCTCAGCGGCCATTGGCAGCGCATCTACAGCACCACAGACATCGGGGCTCCAGGCTTTCCCTGACGAACAGGGCTTCGACGTTTACCACCAGCTGCACCTGGGGGGCCCACTCCAAAAAACCCCGAAAAATCACGAAGATCGGACGATTGCTCCCACACCGAAAGTGCCAGCCAGTCAAGCTCTTGCTGCTCATCACCGGCCATTGGCAGCGCATCTACAGCACCACAGACATCGGGGCTCCGGGCTTTCCCTGACGAACAGGGCTTCGACGTTTACCACCAGCTGCACCTGGGCACCCACTCCAAAAAAACCCGAAAAATCACGAACGTCGGACGATTGCTCCCACACCGAAAGTGCCAGCCTGTCAAGCTCTTGCTGCTCCTCACCGGCCATTGGCAGCGCATCCACAGCACCACAGACATCGGGGCTCCGGGCTTTCCCTGACGAACAGGGCTTTGACGTTTACCACCAGCTGCACCTGGACACCCATTGGAAAAAAACCCAAGAAAATCACGAACGTTGGACGATTGCTCCCACACCGAAAGTGCCAGCAACTCAAGCTCTTGCTCCTCATCACCGGCCACTGGCAGCGCATCTACAGCACCACAGACATCGGGGCTCCGGGCTTTCCCTGACGAACAGGGCTTCGACGTTTACCACCAGCTGCACCTGGGCACCCACTCCAAAAAAACCCGAAAAATCACGAACGTCGGACGATTGCTCCCACACCGAAAGTGCCAGCCAGTCAAGCACTTGCTGCTCCTCACCGGCCATTGGCAGCGCATCCACAGCACCACAGACATCGGGGCTCCGGGCTTTCCCTGACGAACAGGGCTTCGACGTTTACCACCAGCTGCACCTGGACACCCATTGGAAAAAAACCCAAGAAAATCACGAACGTTGGACGATTGCTCCCACACCGAAAGTGCCAGCAACTCAAGCTCTTGCTCCTCATCACCGGCCACTGGCAGCGCATCTACAGCACCACAGACACTGGGGCTCCGGGCTTTCCCTGACGAACAGGGCTTCGACGTTTACCACCAGCTGCACCTGGGCGCCCACTGAAAAAAACCCAAGAAAAATCACGAACGTCGGACGATTGCTCCCACACCGAAAGTGCCAGCAACTCAAGCTCTTGCTGCTCCTCACCGGCCATTGCAGCGCATCCACAGCACCACAGACATCGGGGCTCCGGGCTTTCCCTGACGAACAGGGCTTCGACGTTTACCACCAGCTGCGCCTGGGCGCCCACTAAAAAAAACCCCGAAAAATCACGAACGTCTGACGATTGCTCCCACACCGAAAGTGCCAGCCAGTCAAGCTCTTGCTGCTCCTCACCGGCCATTGGCAGCGCATCTACAGCACCACAGACATCGGGGCTCCGGGATTTCCCTGACGAACAGGGCTTTGACATTTACCACCACCTGCACCTGGGCACCCACTACAAAAAAACGCGAAAAATCACGAACGTCGGACGATTGCTCCCACACCGAAAGTGCCAGCCAGTCAAGCTCTTGCTGCTCCTCCCCGGCTATTGGCAGCGCATCTACAGCACCACAGACATCGGGGCTCCGGGCTTTCCCTGACGAACAGGGCTTCGACGTTTACCACCAGCTGCACCTGGGGGGCCCACTGAAAAAAACCCCAAAAAATCATGAACGTCGGACGATTGCTCCCACTCCGAAAGTGCCAGCAACTCAAGCTCTTGCTGCTCCTCACCGGCCATTGGCAGCGCATCTACAGCACCACAGACATCGGGGCTCCGTGCTTTCCCTGACGAACTGGGCTTCGACGTTTACCACCAGCTGCACCTGGGCGCCCACTCCAAAAAAACCCGAAAAATCACGAACGTCGGACGATTGCTCCCACACCGAAAGTGCCAGCCAGTCAAGCTCTTGCTGCTCCTCACCGGCCATTGGCAGCGCATCTACAGCACCACAGACATCGGGGCTCCGGGCTTTCCCTGATGAACAGGGCTTCGACGTTTACCACCACCTGCACCTGGGCGCCCATTGGAAAAAAACCCAAGAAAAATCATGAATGTTGGACGATTGCTCCCACACCGAAAGTGCCAGCCACTCAAGCTCTTGCTGCTCCTCACCGGCCATTGGCAGCGCATCTACAGCACCACAGACATCGGGGCTCCGGTCTTTCCCTGACGAACAGGGCTTCGACGTTTACCACCAGCTGCGTCTGGGTGCCCACTAAAAAAAACCCCAAAAAATCACGAACGTTGGACGATTGCTTCCACACCGAAAGTGCCAGCAACTCAAGCTCTTGCTGCTCCTCACCGGCCATTGGCAGCCCATCTACAGCACCACAGACATCGGGGCTCCAGGCTTTCCCTGACGAACAGCGCTTCGACGTTTACCACCAGCTGCACCTGGGGGGCCCACTGAAAAAAACCCCGAAAAACCATGAACGTTGGACGATTGCTCCCACACAAAAAGTGCCAGCCAGTCAAGCTCTTGCTGTACCTCACCGGCCATTGGCAGCGCATCTACAGCACCACAGACATCGGGGCTCCGGGCTTTCCCTGACGAACAGGGCTTCGACGTTTACCACCAGCTGCACCTGGGCGCCCACTGCAAAAAAACCCAAAAAATCACGAACGTCGGACGATTGCTCCCACACCGAAAGTGCCAGCCAGTCAAGCACTTGCTGCTCCTCAGCGGCCATTGGCAGCGCATCTACAGCACCACAGACATCGGGGCTCCGGGCTTTCCCTGACGAACAGGGCTTCGACGTTTACCACCAGCTGCACCTGGTCGCACACTCCAAAAAAACCCGAAAAATCACGAACTTCGGACGATTGCTCCCACACAAAAAGTGCCAGCCAGTCAAGCTCCTGCTGCTCCTCAGCGGCCATTGGCAGCGCATCTACAGCACCACAGACATCGGGGCTCCGGGCTTTCCCTGACGAACAGGGCTTCGACGTTTACCACCAGCTGCACCTGGTCGCCCACTCCAGAAAAACCCGAAAAATCACGAACGTCGGACGATTGCTCCCACTCCGAAAGTGCCAGCCAGTCAAGCTCTTGCTGCTCCTCCCCAGCCATTGGCAGCGCATCTACAGCACCACAGACATCGGGGCTCCGGGCTTTCCCTGACGAACAGGGCTTCGACGTTTAACACCAGCTGCGCCTGGGCGCCTACTAAAAAAAACCCCGAAAAATCACGAACGTCGGACGATTGCTCCCACACCGAAAGTGCCAGCCACTCAAGCTCTTGCTGCTCATCACCGGCCATTGGTAGCCCATCTACAGCACCACAGACATCGGGGCTCCGGGCTTTCCCTGACGAACAGGGATTCGACGTTTACCACCAGCTGCACCTGGGGGGCCCACTGAAAAAAACCCCGAAAAATCATGAACGTCGGACGATTGCTCCCACACCGAAAGTGCCAGCCAGTCAAGCTCTTGCTGCTCCTCACCGGCCATTGGCAGCGCATCTACAGCACCACAGACATCGGGGCTCCGGGCTTTCCCTGACGAACAGGGCTTCGACATTTACCACCACCTGCACCTGGGCGCCCATTGGAAAAAAAACCAAGAAAAATCACGAACGTTGGACGATTGCTCCCACACCATAAATGCCACGAATTCAACCTCTTGCTGCTCCTCACCGGCCATTGGCAGCGCATCTACAGCACCACAGACATCGGGGCTCCAGGCTTTCCCTGACGAACAGGGCTTCGACGTTTACCACCAGCTGCACCTAGGGGGCCCACTCCAAAAAACCCCGAAAAATCACGAAAATCGGACGATTGCTCCCACACCGAAAGTGCCAGCCAGTCAAGCTCTTGCTGCTCATCACCGGCCATTGGCAGCGGATCTACAGCACCACAGACATCGGGGCTCCGGGCTTTCCCTGACGAACAGGGCTTCGACGTTTACCACCAGCTGCACCTGGGCACCCACTCCAAAAAAACCCGAAAAATCACGAACGTCGGACGATTGCTCCCACACCGAAAGTGCCAGCCAGTCAAGCTCTTGCTGCTCCTCACCGGCCACTGGCAGCGCATCCACAGCACCACAGACATCGGGGCTCCGGGCTTTCCCTGACGAACAGGGCTTTGACGTTTACCACCAGCTGCACCTGGACACCCATTGGAAAAAAACCCAAGAAAATCACGAACGTTGGACGATTGCTCCCACACCGAAAGTGCCAGCAACTCAAGCTCTTGCTCCTCATCACCGGCCACTGGCAGCGCATCTACAGCACCACAGACATCGGGGCTCCGGGCTTTCCCTGACGAACAGGGCTTCGACGTTTACCACCACCTGCACCTGGGCACCCACTCCAAAAAAACCCGAAAAATCACGAACGTCGGACGATTGCTCCCACACCGAAAGTGCCAGCAACTCAAGCTCTTCCTGCTCCTCACCGGCCATTGGCAGCGCATCCACAGCACCACAGACATCGGGGCTCCGGGCTTTCCCTGACGAGCAGGGCTTTGACGTTTACCACCAGCTGCACCTGGGCGCCCATTGGAAAAAAACCCAAGAAAATCACGAACGTTGGACGATTGCTCCCACACCGAAAGTGTCAGCAACTCAAGCTCTTGCTCCTCATCACCGGCCACTGGCAGCGCATCTACAGCACCACAGACACTGGGGCTCCGGGCTTTCCCTGACGAACAGGGCTTCGACGTTTACCACCAGCTGCACCTGGGCGCCCACTGAAAAAAACCCAAGAAAAATCACGAACGTCGGACGATTGCTCCCACACCGAAAGTGCCAGCAACTCAAGCTCCTGCTGCTCCTCAGCGGCCATTGGCAGCGCATCTACAGCACCACAGACATCGGGGCTCCGGGCTTTCCCTGACGAACAGGGCTTCGACGTTTACCACCACCTGCACCTGGGCGCCCATTGGAAAAAAAACCAAGAAAAATCACGAACGTTGGACGATTGCTCCCACACCTTAAATGCCAGGAATTCAAGCTCTTGCTGCTCCTCACCGGCCATTGGCAGCGCATCTACAGCACCACAGACATCGGGGCTCCGGGCTTTCCCTGACGAACAGGGCTTCGACATTTACCACCAGCTGCACCTGGGCGCCAACTCCAAAAAAACCCGAAAAATCACGAACGTCGGACGATTGCTCCCACACAAGAAGTGCCAGCCAGTCAAGCTCCTGCTGCTCCTCAGCGGCCATTGGCAGCGCATCTACAGCACCACAGACATCGGGGCTCCAGGCTTTCCCTGACGAACAGGGCTTCGACGTTTACCACCAGCTGCACCTGGGGGGCCCACTCCAAAAAACCCCGAAAAATCACGAAGATCGGACGATTGCTCCCACACCGAAAGTGCCAGCCAGTCAAGCTCTTGCTGCTCATCACCGGCCATTGGCAGCGCATCTACAGCACCACAGACATCGGGGCTCCGGGCTTTCCCTGACGAACAGGGCTTCGACGTTTACCACCAGCTGCACCTGGGCACCCACTCCAAAAAAACCCGAAAAATCACGAACGTCGGACGATTGCTCCCACACCGAAAGTGCCAGCCAGTCAAGCTCTTGCTGCTCCTCACCGGCCATTGGCAGCGCATCCACAGCACCACAGACATCGGGGCTCCGGGCTTTCCCTGACGAACAGGGCTTTGACGTTTACCACCAGCTGCACCTGGACACCCATTGGAAAAAAACCCAAGAAAATCACGAACGTTGGACGATTGCTCCCACACTGAAAGTGCCAGCAACTCAAGCTCTTGCTCCTCATCACCGGCCACTGGCAGCGCATCTACAGCACCACAGACACTGGGGCTCCGGGCTTTCCCTGACGAAAAGGGCTTCGACGTTTACCACCAGCTGCACCTGGGCGCCCACTGAAAAAAACCCAAGAAAAATCACGAACGTCGGACGATTGCTCCCACACCGAAAGTGCCAGCAACTCAAGCTCTTGCTGCTCCTCACCGGCCATTGGCAGCGCATCCACAGCACCACAGACATCGGGGCTCCACGCTTTCCCTGACGAACAGGGCTTCGACGTTTACCACCAGCTGCGCCTGGGCGCCCACTAAAAAAAACCCCGAAAAATCACGAACGTCGGACGATTGCTCCCACACCGAAAGTGCCACCCAGTCAAGCTCTTGCTGCTCCTCACCGGCCATTGGCAGCGCATCTACAGCACCACAGACATCGGGGCTCCGGGATTTCCCTGACGAACAGGGCTTTGACATTTACCACCACCTGCACCTGGGCACCCACTACAAAAAAACGCGAAAAATCACGAACGTCGGACGATTGTTCCCACACCGAAAGTGCCAGCCAGTCAAGCTCTTGATGCTCCTCCCCGGCTATTGGCAGCGCATCTACAGCACCACAGACATCGGGGCTCCGGGCATTCCCTGACGAACAGGGCTTCGACGTTTACCACCACCTGCACCTGGGCGCCCATTGGAAAAAAACCCAAGAAAAATCACGAGCGTTGGACGATTGCTCCCACACCGAAAGTGCCAGCAACTCAAGCTCTTGCTGCTCCTCACCGGCCATTGGCAGCGCATCTACAGCACCACAGACATCGGGGCTCCGGGCTTTCCCTGACGAACAGGGCTTCGACGTTTACCACCAGCTGCACCTGGGGGGCCCACTGAAAAAAACCCCAAAAAATCATGAACGTCGGACGATTGCTCCCACTCCGAAAGTGCCAGCAACTCAAGCTCTTGCTGCTCCTCACCGGCCATTGGCAGCGCATCTACAGCACCACAGACATCGGGGCTCCGGGCTTTCCCTGACGAACAGGGCTTCGACGTTTACCACCAGCTGCGCCTGGGCGCCCACTAAAAAAAACCCCGAAAAATCACGAACGTCGGACGATTGCTCCCACACCGAAAGTGCCAGCCAGTCAAGCTCTTGCTGCTCATCACCGGCCATTGGTAGCCCATCTACAGCACCACAGACATCGGGGCTCCGGGCTTTCCCTGACGAACAGGGATTCGACGTTTACCACCAGCTGCACCTGGGGGGCCCAATGAAAAAAACCCCGAAAAATCATGAACGTCGGACGATTGCTCCCACACCGAAAGTACCAGCCAGTCAAGCTCTTGCTGCTCCTCACCGGCCATTGGCAGCGCATCTACAGCACCACAGACATCGGGGCTCCGGGCTTTCCCTGACGAACAGGGCTTCGACGTTTACCACCACCTGCACCTGGGCGCCCATTGGAAAAAAACCCAAGAAAAATCACGAACGTTGGACGATTGCTCCCACACCTTAAATGCCAGGAATTCAAGCTCTTGCTGCTCCTCACCGGCCATTGGCAGCGCATCTACAGCACCACAGACATCGGGGCTCCGGGCTTTCCCTGACGAACAGGGCTTCGACATTTACCACCAGCTGCACCTGGGCGCCCACTCCAAAAAAACCCGAAAAATCACGAACGTCGGACGATTGCTCCCACACAAGAAGTGCCAGCCAGTCAAGCTCCTGCTGCTCCTCAGCGGCCATTGGCAGCGCATCTACAGCACCACAGACATCGGGGCTCCAGGCTTTCCCTGACGAACAGGGCTTCGACGTTTACCACCAGCTGCACCTGGGGGGCCCACTCCAAAAAACCCCGAAAAATCACGAAGATCGGACGATTGCTCCCACACCGAAAGTGCCAGCCAGTCAAGCTCTTGCTGCTCATCACCGGCCATTGGCAGCGCATCTACAGCACCACAGACATCGGGGCTCCGGGCTTTCCCTGACGAACAGGGCTTCGACGTTTACCACCAGCTGCACCTGGGCACCCACTCCAAAAAAACCCGAAAAATCACGAACGTCGGACGATTGCTCCCACACCGAAAGTGCCAGCCTGTCAAGCTCTTGCTGCTCCTCACCGGCCATTGGCAGCGCATCCACAGCACCACAGACATCGGGGCTCCGGGCTTTCCCTGACGAACAGGGCTTTGACGTTTACCACCAGCTGCACCTGGACACCCATTGGAAAAAAACCCAAGAAAATCACGAACGTTGGACGATTGCTCCCACACCGAAAGTGCCAGCAACTCAAGCTCTTGCTCCTCATCACCGGCCACTGGCAGCGCATCTACAGCACCACAGACATCGGGGCTCCGGGCTTTCCCTGACGAACAGGGCTTCGACGTTTACCACCAGCTGCACCTGGGCACCCACTCCAAAAAAACCCGAAAAATCACGAACGTCGGACGATTGCTCCCACACCGAAAGTGCCAGCCAGTCAAGCACTTGCTGCTCCTCACCGGCCATTGGCAGCGCATCCACAGCACCACAGACATCGGGGCTCCGGGCTTTCCCTGACGAACAGGGCTTCGACGTTTACCACCAGCTGCACCTGGACACCCATTGGAAAAAAACCCAAGAAAATCACGAACGTTGGACGATTGCTCCCACACCGAAAGTGCCAGCAACTCAAGCTCTTGCTCCTCATCACCGGCCACTGGCAGCGCATCTACAGCACCACAGACACTGGGGCTCCGGGCTTTCCCTGACGAACAGGGCTTCGACGTTTACCACCAGCTGCACCTGGGCGCCCACTGAAAAAAACCCAAGAAAAATCACGAACGTCGGACGATTGCTCCCACACCGAAAGTGCCAGCAACTCAAGCTCTTGCTGCTCCTCACCGGCCATTGCAGCGCATCCACAGCACCACAGACATCGGGGCTCCACACTTTCCCTGACGAACAGGGCTTCGACGTTTACCACCAGCTGCGCCTGGGCGCCCACTAAAAAAAACCCCGAAAAATCACGAACGTCTGACGATTGCTCCCACACCGAAAGTGCCAGCCAGTCAAGCTCTTGCTGCTCCTCACCGGCCATTGGCAGCGCATCTACAGCACCACAGACATCGGGGCTCCGGGATTTCCCTGACGAACAGGGCTTTGACATTTACCACCACCTGCACCTGGGCACCCACTACAAAAAAACGCGAAAAATCACGAACGTCGGACGATTGCTCCCACACCGAAAGTGCCAGCCAGTCAAGCTCTTGCTGCTCCTCCCCGGCTATTGGCAGCGCATCTACAGCACCACAGACATCGGGGCTCCGGGCTTTCCCTGACGAACAGGGCTTCGACGTTTACCACCAGCTGCACCTGGGGGGCCCACTGAAAAAAACCCCAAAAAATCATGAACGTCGGACGATTGCTCCCACTCCGAAAGTGCCAGCAACTCAAGCTCTTGCTGCTCCTCACCGGCCATTGGCAGCGCATCTACAGCACCACAGACATCGGGGCTCCGTGCTTTCCCTGACGAACTGGGCTTCGACGTTTACCACCAGCTGCACCTGGGCGCCCACTCCAAAAAAACCCGAAAAATCACGAACGTCGGACGATTGCTCCCACACCGAAAGTGCCAGCCAGTCAAGCTCTTGCTGCTCCTCACCGGCCATTGGCAGCGCATCTACAGCACCACAGACATCGGGGCTCCGGGCTTTCCCTGATGAACAGGGCTTCGACGTTTACCACCACCTGCACCTGGGCGCCCATTGGAAAAAAACCCAAGAAAAATCATGAATGTTGGACGATTGCTCCCACACCGAAAGTGCCAGCCACTCAAGCTCTTGCTGCTCCTCACCGGCCATTGGCAGCGCATCTACAGCACCACAGACATCGGGGCTCCGGTCTTTCCCTGACGAACAGGGCTTCGACGTTTACCACCAGCTGCGTCTGGGTGCCCACTAAAAAAAACCCCAAAAAATCACGAACGTTGGACGATTGCTTCCACACCGAAAGTGCCAGCAACTCAAGCTCTTGCTGCTCCTCACCGGCCATTGGCAGCCCATCTACAGCACCACAGACATCGGGGCTCCAGGCTTTCCCTGACGAACAGCGCTTCGACGTTTACCACCAGCTGCACCTGGGGGGCCCACTGAAAAAAACCCCGAAAAACCATGAACGTTGGACGATTGCTCCCACACAAAAAGTGCCAGCCAGTCAAGCTCTTGCTGTACCTCACCGGCCATTGGCAGCGCATCTACAGCACCACAGACATCGGGGCTCCGGGCTTTCCCTGACGAACAGGGCTTCGACGTTTACCACCAGCTGCACCTGGGCGCCCACTGCAAAAAAACCCAAAAAATCACGAACGTCGGACGATTGCTCCCACACCGAAAGTGCCAGCCAGTCAAGCACTTGCTGCTCCTCAGCGGCCATTGGCAGCGCATCTACAGCACCACAGACATCGGGGCTCCGGGCTTTCCCTGACGAACAGGGCTTCGACGTTTACCACCAGCTGCACCTGGTCGCACACTCCAAAAAAACCCGAAAAATCACGAACGTCGGACGATTGCTCCCACACAAAAAGTGCCAGCCAGTCAAGCTCCTGCTGCTCCTCAGCGGCCATTGGCAGCGCATCTACAGCACCACAGACATCGGGGCTCCGGGCTTTCCCTGACGAACAGGGCTTCGACGTTTACCACCAGCTGCACCTGGTCGCCCACTCCAGAAAAACCCGAAAAATCACGAACGTCGGACGATTGCTCCCACTCCGAAAGTGCCAGCCAGTCAAGCTCTTGCTGCTCCTCCCCAGCCATTGGCAGCGCATCTACAGCACCACAGACATCGGGGCTCCGGGCTTTCCCTGACGAACAGGGCTTCGACGTTTAACACCAGCTGCGCCTGGGCGCCTACTAAAAAAAACCCCGAAAAATCACGAACGTCGGACGATTGCTCCCACACCGAAAGTGCCAGCCACTCAAGCTCTTGCTGCTCATCACCGGCCATTGGTAGCCCATCTACAGCACCACAGACATCGGGGCTCCGGGCTTTCCCTGACGAACAGGGATTCGACGTTTACCACCAGCTGCACCTGGGGGGCCCACTGAAAAAAACCCCGAAAAATCATGAACGTCGGACGATTGCTCCCACACCGAAAGTGCCAGCCAGTCAAGCTCTTGCTGCTCCTCACCGGCCATTGGCAGCGCATCTACAGCACCACAGACATCGGGGCTCCGGGCTTTCCCTGACGAACAGGGCTTCGACATTTACCACCACCTGCACCTGGGCGCCCATTGGAAAAAAAACCAAGAAAAATCACGAACGTTGGACGATTGCTCCCACACCATAAATGCCACGAATTCAACCTCTTGCTGCTCCTCACCGGCCATTGGCAGCGCATCTACAGCACCACAGACATCGGGGCTCCAGGCTTTCCCTGACGAACAGGGCTTCGACGTTTACCACCAGCTGCACCTGGGGGGCCCACTCCAAAAAACCCCGAAAAATCACGAAAATCGGACGATTGCTCCCACACCGAAAGTGCCAGCCAGTCAAGCTCTTGCTGCTCATCACCGGCCATTGGCAGCGGATCTACAGCACCACAGACATCGGGGCTCCGGGCTTTCCCTGACGAACAGGGCTTCGACGTTTACCACCAGCTGCACCTGGGCACCCACTCCAAAAAAACCCGAAAAATCACGAACGTCGGACGATTGCTCCCACACCGAAAGTGCCAGCCAGTCAAGCTCTTGCTGCTCCTCACCGGCCACTGGCAGCGCATCCACAGCACCACAGACATCGGGGCTCCGGGCTTTCCCTGACGAACAGGGCTTTGACGTTTACCACCAGCTGCACCTGGACACCCATTGGAAAAAAACCCAAGAAAATCACGAACGTTGGACGATTGCTCCCACACCGAAAGTGCCAGCAACTCAAGCTCTTGCTCCTCATCACCGGCCACTGGCAGCGCATCTACAGCACCACAGACATCGGGGCTCCGGGCTTTCCCTGACGAACAGGGCTTCGACGTTTACCACCACCTGCACCTGGGCACCCACTCCAAAAAAACCCGAAAAATCACGAACGTCGGACGATTGCTCCCACACCGAAAGTGCCAGCAACTCAAGCTCTTCCTGCTCCTCACCGGCCATTGGCAGCGCATCCACAGCACCACAGACATCGGGGCTCCGGGCTTTCCCTGACGAGCAGGGCTTTGACGTTTACCACCAGCTGCACCTGGGCGCCCATTGGAAAAAAACCCAAGAAAATCACGAACGTTGGACGATTGCTCCCACACCGAAAGTGTCAGCAACTCAAGCTCTTGCTCCTCATCACCGGCCACTGGCAGCGCATCTACAGCACCACAGACACTGGGGCTCCGGGCTTTCCCTGACGAACAGGGCTTCGACGTTTACCACCAGCTGCACCTGGGCGCCCACTGAAAAAAACCCAAGAAAAATCACGAACGTCGGACGATTGCTCCCACACCGAAAGTGCCAGCAACTCAAGCTCCTGCTGCTCCTCAGCGGCCATTGGCAGCGCATCTACAGCACCACAGACATCGGGGCTCCAGGCTTTCCCTGACGAACAGGGCTTCGACGTTTACCACCAGCTGCACCTGGGGGGCCCACTCCAAAAAACCCCGAAAAATCACGAAGATCGGACGATTGCTCCCACACCGAAAGTGCCAGCCAGTCAAGCTCTTGCTGCTCATCACCGGCCATTGGCAGCGGATCTACAGCACCACAGACATCGGGGCTCCGGGCTTTCCCTGACGAACAGGGCTTCGACGTTTACCACCAGCTGCACCTGGGCACCCACTCGAAAAAAACCCGAAAAATCACGAACGTCGGACGATTGCTCCCACACCGAAAGTGCCAGCCAGTCAAGCTCTTGCTGCTCCTCACCGGCCACTGGCAGCGCATCCACAGCACCACAGACATCGGGGCTCCGGGCTTTCCCTGACGAACAGGGCTTTGACGTTTACCACCAGCTGCACCTGGACACCCATTGGAAAAAAACCCAAGAAAAATCACGAACGTTGGACGATTGCTCCCACACCGAAAGTGCCAGCCAGTCAAGCTCTTGCTGCTCCTCACCGGCCATTGGCAGCGCATCTACAGCACCACAGACATCGGGGCTCCGGGCTTTCCCTGACGAACAGGGCTTCGACGTTTACCACCACCTGCACCTGGGCGCCCATTGGAAAAAAACCCAAGAAAAATCACAAACGTTGGACGATCGCTCCCACACCGAAAGTGCCAGCCAGTCAAGCTCTTGCTGCTCATCACCGGCCATTGGTAGCCCATCTACAGCACCACAGACATCGGGGCTCTGGGCTTGCCCTGACGAACAGGGCTTCGACGTTTACCACCAGCTGCACCTGGGCGCCCACTCCAAAAAAACCCGAAAAATCACGAACGTCTGACGATTGCTGCCACACAAAAAGTGTCAGCCAGTCAAGCTCTTGCTGCTCCTCAGCGGCCATTGGCAGCGCATCTACAGCACCACAGACATCGGTGCTCCGGGCTTTCCCTGACGAACAGGGCTTCGACGTTTACCACCAGCTGCACCTGGGCGCCCACTCCAAAAAAACCCCGAAAAATCACAAACATCGGACGATTGCTCCCACACCAAAAGTGCCAGCCAGTCAAGCTCTTGCTGCTCCTCCCCGGCCATTGGCAGCGCATCTACAGCACCACAGACATCGGGGCTCCGGGCTTTCCCTGACGAACAGGGCTTCGACGTTTACCACCAGCTGCACCTGGGGGGCCCACTCCAAAAAACCCCGAAAAATCACGATGATCGGACGATTGCTCCCACACCGAAAGTGCCAGCCAGTCAAGCTCTTGCTGCTGCTCCCCGGCCATTGGCAGTGCATCTACAGCACCACAGACATCGGGGCTCCGGGCTTTCCCTGACGAACAGGGCTTCGACGTTTACCACCACCTGCACCTGGGCGCCCATTGGACAAAAACCCAAGAAAAATCACGAACGTTGGACGATTGCTCCCACACAAGAAGTGCCAGCCAGTCAAGCTCCTGCTGCTCCTCAGCGACCATTGGCAGCGCATCTACAGCACCACAGACATCGGGGCTCCGGGCTTTCCCTCACGAACAGGGCTTCGACGTTTACCACCAGCTGCGTCTGGGCGCCCACTCCAAAAAAACCCGAAAAATCACGAACGTCGGACGATTGCTCCCACACCGAAAGTGCCAGCCAGTCAAGCTCCTGCTGCTCCTCAGCGGCCATTGTCAGCGCATCTACAGCACCACAGACACTGGGGCTCCGGGCTTTCCCTGACGAACAGGGCTTCGACGTTTACCACCAGCTGCACCTGGGCGCCCAGTGGAAAAAAACCCAAGAAAATCACGAACGTTGGATGATTGCTCCCACACCGAAAGTGCCAGCAACTCAATCTCTTGCTGCTCCTCACCGGCCATTGGCAGCGCATCTACAGCACCACAGACATCGGGGCTCCGGGCTTTCCCTGACGAACAGGGCTTCGACGTTTACCACCACCTGCACCTGGGCGCCCATTGGAAAAAAACCCAAGAAAAATCACGAACGTTGGACGATTGCTCCCACACCGAAAGTGCCAGCAACTCAAGCTCTTGCTGCTCCTCACCGGCCATTGGCAGCCCATCTACAGCACCACAGACACTGGGGCTCCGGGCTTTCCCTGACGAACAGGGCTTCGACGTTTACCACCAGCTGCACCTGGGCGCCCACTCCAAAAAAACCCGAAAAATCACGAACGTCGGATGATTGCTCCCACACCGAAAGTGCCAGCCAGTCAAGCTCCTGCTGCACCTCCCCGGCCATTGTCAGCGCATCTACAGCACCACAGACATCGGGGTCCGGGCTTTCCCTGACGAACAGGGCTTCGACGTTTACCACCAGCTGCACCTGGGCGCCCACTGAAAAAAACCCTGAAAAATCATGAATGTTGGACGATTGCTCCCACACCGAAAGTGCCAGCCAGTCAAGCTCTTGCTGCTCCTCACCGGCCATTGGCAGCGCATCTACAGCACCACAGACATCGGGGCTCCGGGCTTTCCCTGACGAACAGGGCTTCGACGTTTACCACCAGCTGCACCTGGGCGCCCACTGCAAAAAAACCCAAAAAATCACGAACGTCGGACGATTGCTCCCACACCGAAAGTGCCAGCCAGTCAAGCTCCTGCTGCTCCTCAGCGGCCATTGGCAGCGCATCTACAGCACCACAGACATCGGGGCTCCGGGCTTTCCCTGACGAACAGGGCTTCGACGTTTACCACCAGCTGCACCTGGTCGCCCACTCCAGAAAAACCCGAAAAATCACGAACGTCGGACGATTGCTCCCACTCCGAAAGTGCCAGCCAGTCAAGCTCTTGCTGCTCCTCCCCGGCCATTGGCAGCGCATCTACAGCACCACAGACATCGGGGCTCCGGGCTTTCCCTGACGAACAGGGCTTCGACGTTTAACACCAGCTGCGCCTGGGCGCCTACTAAAAAAAACCCCGAAAAATCACGAACGTCGGACGATTGCTCCCACACCGAAAGTGCCAGCCAGTCAAGCTCTTGCTGCTCATCACCGGCCATTGGTAGCCCATCTACAGCACCACAGACATCGGGGCTCCGGGCTTTCCCTGACGAACAGGGCTTCGATGTTTACCACCAGCTGCACCTGGGGGGCCCACTGAAAAAAACCCCGAAAAATCATGAACGTCGGACGATTGCTCCCACACCGAAAGTGCCAGCCAGTCAAGCTCTTGCTGCTCCTCACCGGCCATTGGCAGCGCATCTACAGCACCACAGACATCGGGGCTCCGGGCTTTCCCTGACGAACAGGGCTTCGACGTTTACCACCACCTGCACCTGGGCGCCCATTGGAAAAAAAACCAAGAAAAATCACGAACGTTGGACGATTGCTCCCACACCATAAATGCCAGGAATTCAAGCTCTTGCTGCTCCTCACCGGCCATTGGCAGCGCATCTACAGCACCACAGACATCGGGGCTCCGGGCTTTCCCTGACGAACAGGGCTTCGACATTTACCACCAGCTGCACCTGGGCGCCCACTCCAAAAAAACCCGAAAAATCACGAACGTCGGACGATTGCTCCCACACAAGAAGTGCCAGCCAGTCAAGCTCCTGCTGCTCCTCAGCGGCCATTGGCAGCGCATCTACAGCACCACAGACATCGGGGCTCCGGGCTTTCCCTGACGAACAGGGCTTCGACGTTTACCACCAGCTGCACCTGGGCACCCACTCCAAAAAAACCCGAAAAATCACGAACGTCGGACGATTGCTCCCACACCGAAAGTGCCAGCCAGTCAAGCTCTTGCTGCTCCTCCCCGGCTATTGGCAGCGCATCTACAGCACCACAGACATCGGGGCTCCGGGCTTTCCCTGACGAACAGGGCTTCGACGTTTACCACCACCTGCACCTGGGCGCCCATTGGAAAAAAACCCAAGAAAAATCACGAGCGTTGGACGATTGCTCCCACACCGAAAGTGCCAGCAACTCAAGCTCTCGCTGCTCCTCACCGGCCATTGGCAGCGCATCTACAGCACCACAGACATCGGGGCTCCGGGCTTTCCCTGACAAACAGGGCTTCGACGTTTACCACCAGCTGCGCCTGGGCGCCCACTAAAAAAAACCCCGAAAAATCACGAACGTCGGACGATTGCTCCCACACCGAAAGTGCCAGCCAGTCAAGCTCCTGCTGCTCATCACCGGCCATTGGTAGCCCATCTACAGCACCACAGACATCGGGGCTCCGGGCTTTCCCTGACGAACAGGGATTCGACGTTTACCACCAGCTGCACCTGGGGGGCCCACTGAAAAAAACCCCGAAAAATCATGAACGTCGGACGATTGCTCCCACACCGAAAGTGCCAGCCAGTCAAGCTCTTGCTGCTCCTCACCGGCCATTGGCAGCGCATCTACAGCACCACAGACATCGGGGCTCCGGGCTTTCCCTGACGAACAGGGCTTCGACGTTTACCACCAGCTGCACCTGGGGGGCCCACTGAAAAAAACCCCAAAAAATCATGAACGTCGGACGATTGCTCCCACTCCGAAAGTGCCAGCAACTCAAGCTCTTGCTGCTCCTCACCGGCCATTGGCAGCGCATCTACAGAACCACAGACATCGGGGCTCCGGGCTTTCCCTGACGAACAGGGCTTCGACGTTTACCACCAGCTGCACCTGGGCGCCCATTGGAAAAAAACCCAAGAAAAATCACGAACGTTGGACGATTGCTCCCACACCGAAAGTGCCAGCAACTCAAGCTCCTGCTGCACCTCCCCGGCCATTGTCAGCGCATCTACAGCACCACAGACATCGGGGCTCCGGGCTTTCCCTGATGAACAGGGCTTCGACGTTTACCACCACCTGCACCTGGGCGCCCATTGGAAAAAAACCCAAGAAAAATCACGAACGTTGGACGATTGCTCCCACACCGAAAGTGCCAGCAACTCAAGCTCCTGCTGCACCTCCCCGGCCATTGTCAGCGCATCTACAGCACCACAGACATCGGGGCTCCGGGCTTTCCCTGACGAACAGGGCTTCGACGTTTACCACCAGCTGCACCTGGGGGGCCCACTGAAAAAAACCCCGAAAAATCATGAACGTCGGACGATTGCTCCCACACCGAAAGTGCCAGCCAGTCAAGCTCTTGCTGCTCCTCAGCGGCCATTGGCAGCGCATCTACAGCACCACAGACATCGGGGCTCCGGGCTTTCCCTCACGAACAGGGCTTCGACGTTTACCACCAGCTGCGTCTGGGCGCCCACTCCAAAAAAACCCGAAAAATCACGAACGTTGGACGATTGCTGCCACACCGAAAGTGCCAGCAACTCAAGCTCTTCCTGCTCATCACCGGCCATTGGCAGCGCATCTACAGCACCACAGACACTGGGGCTCCGGGCCTTCCCTGACGAACAGGGTTTCGACGTTTACCACCAGCTGCACCTGGGCGCCTATTCCAAAAAAACCCGAAAAATCACGAACGTCGGATGATTGCTCCCACACCGAAAGTGCCAGCCAGTCAAGCTCCTGCTGCACCTCCCCGGCCATTGTCAGCGCATCTACAGCACCACAGACATCAGGGCTCCGGGCTTTCCCTGACGAACAGGGCTTCGACGTTTACCACCACCTGCACCTGGGCGCCCACTGAAAAAAACCCCGAAAAATCACGAACGTTGGACGATTGCTCCCACACTGAAAGTGCCAGCCAGTCAAGCTCTTGCTGCTCCTCACCGGCCATTGGCAGCGCATCTACAGCACCACAGACATCGGGGCTCCGGGCTTTCCCTGACGAACAGGGCTTCGACGTTTACCACCAGCTGCACCTGGGCGCCCACTCCAAAAAAACCCGAAAAATCACGAACGTCGGAAGATTGCTCCCACTCCGAAAGTGCCAGCCAGTCAAGCTCTTGCTGCTCCTCACTGGCCATTGGCAGCGCATCTACAGCACCACAGACATCGGGGCTCCGGTCATTCCCTGACGAACAGGGCTTCGACGTTTACCACCAGCTGCACCTGGGCGCCCAGTAAAAAAAACCCCAAAAAATCACGAACGTCGGACGATTGCTCCCACACAAAAAGTGCCAGCCAGTCAAGCTCTTGCTGCTCCTCCCCGGCCATTGGCAGCGCATCTACAGCACCACAGACATCAGGGCTCAGGGATTTCCCTGACGAACAGGGCTTCGACGTTTACCACCAGCTGCACCTGGGGGGCCCACTGAAAAAAACCCCGAAAAATCATGAACGTCGGACGATTGCTCCCACACCGAAAGTGCCAGCCAGTCAAGCTCTTGCTGCTCCTCACCGGCCATTGGCAGCGCATCTACAGCACCACAGACACTGGGGCTCCGGGCTTTCCCTGACGAACAGGGCTTCGACATTTACCACCAGCTGCACCTGGGCGCCCACTGAAAAAAACCCAAGAAAAATCACGAACGTCGGACGATTGCTCCCACACCGAAAGTGCCAGCCAGTCCAGCTCTTGCTGCTCCTCCCCGGCCATTGGCAGCGCATCCACAGCACCACAGACATCGGGGCTCCACGCTTTCCCTGACGAACAGGGCTTCGACGTTTACCACCAGCTGCGCCTGGGCGCCCACTAAAAAAAACCCCGAAAAATCACGAACGTCGGACGATTGCTCCCACACCGAAAGTGCCAGCCAGTCAAGCTCTTGCTGTACCTCAGCGGCCATTGGCAGTGCATCTACAGCACCACAGACATCGGGGCTCCGGGATTTCCCTGACGAACAGGGCTTCGACATTTACCACCACCTGCACCTGGGCACCCACTACAAAAAATCGCGAAAAATCACGAGCGTTGGACGACTGCTCCCACACCGAAAGTGCCAGCCAGTCAAGCTCTTGCTGCTCCTCACTGGCCATTGGCAGCCCATCTACAGCACCACAGACATCGGGGCTCCGGTCTTTCCCTGACGAAGAGGGCTTCGACGTTTAACACCAGCTGCGTCTGGGCGCCCAGTAAAAAAAACCCCAAAAAATCACGAACGTCGGACGATTGCTCCCACACAAAAAGTGCCAGCCAGTCAAGCTCTTGCTGCTCCTCCCCGGCCATTGGCAGCGCATCTACAGCACCACAGACATCGGGGCTCCGGGATTTCCCTGACGAACAGGGCTTCGACGTTTACCACCAGCTGCACCTGGGGGGCCCAGTGAAAAAAACCCCGAAAAATCATGAACGTCGGACGATTGCTCCCACACCGAAAGTGCCAGCCACTCAAGCTCTTGCTCCTCATCACCGGCCATTGGCAGCGCATCTACAGCACCACAGACACTGGGGCTCCGGGCTTTCCCTGACGAACAGGGCTTCGACGTTTACCACCAGCTGCACCTGGGCGCCCATTGCAAAAAAACCCAAGAAAATCACGAACGTTGGACCATTGCTACCACACCGAAAGTGCCAGCAACTCAAGCTCTTGCTCCTCATCACCGGCCACTGGCAGCGCATCTACAGCACCACAGACATCGGGGCTCCGGGCTTTCCCTGACGAACAGGACTTCGACGTTTACCACCAGCTCCACCTGGGCACCCACTCCAAAAAAACCCCGAAAAATCACGAATGTCGGACGATTGCTCCCACACCGAATGTGCCAGCCAGTCAAGCTCTTGCTGCTGCTCCCCGGCCATTGGCAGCGCATCTACAGCACCACAGACATCGGGGCTCCAGGCTTTCCCTGACGAACAGGGCTTCGACGTTTACCACCAGCTGCACCTGGTCGCCCACTCCAAAAAAACCCGAAAAATCATGAACGTCGGACGATTGCTGCCACAAAAAAAGTGCCAGCCAGTCAAGCTCCTGCTGCTCCTCAGCGGCCATTGGCAGCGCATCTACAGCACCACAGACATGGGGGCTTTGGGCTTTCCCTGACGAACAGGGCTTTGACGTTTACCACCACCTGCAGCTGGGCGCCCATTAAAAAAAAACACAAGTAAAATCACGAACGTTGGACGATTGCTTCCACACCGAAAGTGCCAGCAACTCAAGCTCTTGCTGCTCATCACCGGCCATTGGCAGCCCATCTACAGCACCACAGACATCGGGGCTCCAGGCTTTCCCTGACGAACAGCGCTTCGACGTTTACCACCAGCTGAACCTTGTCGCCCACTGAAAAAAACCCCGAAAAATCATGAACGTCGGACGATTGCTCCCACACAAAAAGTGCCAGCCAGTCAAGCTCTTGCTGTACCTCACCGGCCATTGGCAGCGCATCGACAGCACCACAGGCATCGGGGCTCCGGGCTTTCCCTGATGAACAGGGCTTCGACGTTTACCACCAGCTGCACCTGGGGGGCCCACTGAAAAAAACCCCGAAAAATCATGAACGTCGGACGATTGCTCCCACACCGAAAGTGCCAGCAACTCAAGCTCTTGCTGCTCATCACCAGCCATTGGCAGCCCATCTACAGCACCACAGACATCGGGGCTCCAGGCTTTCCCTGACGAACAGCGCTTCGACGTTTACCACCAGCTGCACCTGGGGGGCCCACTGAAAAAAACCCCGAAAAACCATGAACGTTGGACGATTGCTCCCACACAAAAAGTGCCAGCCAGTCAAGCTCTTGCTGTACCTCACCGGCCATTGGCAGCGCATCGACAGCACCACAGACATCGGGGCTCCGGGCTTTCCCTGATGAACAGGGCTTCGACGTTTACCACCAGCTGCACCTTGTCGCCCACTCCTAAAAAACCCCGAAAAATCATGAACGTCGGACGATTGCTCCCACACCGAAAGTGCCAGCCAGTCAAGCTCTTGCTGCTCCTCACCGGCCACTGGCAGCGCATCTACAGCACCACAGACACTGGGGCTCCGGGCTTTCCCTGACGAACAGGGCTTCGACGTTTACCACCAGCTGCACCGGCGCGCCCACTCCAAAAAAACCCTGAAAAATCACGAATGTCGGACGATTGCTCCCACACCGAACGTGCCAGCCAGTCAAGCTCTTGCTGCTGCTCCCCGGCCATTGGCAGCGCATCTACAGCACCACAGACATCAGGGCTCCAGGCTTTCCCTGACGAACAGGGCTTCGACGTTTACCACCAGCTGCACCTGGGCGCCCACTGAAAAAAACCCAAGAAAAATCACGAACGTCGGACGATTGCTCCCACACCGAAAGTGCCAGCAACTCAAGCTCTTGCTGCTCCTCACCGGCCATTGGCAGCGCATCTACAGCACCACAGACATCGGGGCTCCGGGCTTTCCCTGATGAACAGGGCTTCGACGTTTACCACCAGCTGCACCTGGGCGCCCACTCCAAAAAAACCCGAAAAATCACGAACGTCGGACGATTGCTCCCACACAAGAAGTGCCAGCCAGTCAAGCTCCTGCTGCTCCTCAGCGGCCATTGGCAGCGCATCTACAGCACCACAGACATCGGGGCTCCGGGCTTTCCCTCACGAACAGGGCTTCGACGTTTACCACCAGCTGCACCTGGGTGCCCACTGAAAAAAACCCTGAAAAATCACAAACGTCGGACGATTGCTCCCACACCGAAAGTGCCAGCCAGTCAAGCTCTTGCTGCTCCTCACCGGCCATTGGCAGCGCATCTACAGCACCACAGACATGGGGGCTTTGGGCTTTCCCTGACGAACAGGGCTTCGAAGTTTACCACCACCTGCAGCTGGGCGCCCATTGGAAAAAAACCCAAGAAAATCACGAACGTTGGACCATTGCTACCACACCGAAAGTGCCAGCAACTCAAGCTCTTGCTCCTCATGACCGGCCACTGGCAGCGCATCTACAGCACCACAGACATCGGGGCTCCGGGCTTTCCCTGACGAACAGGACTTCGACGTTTACCACCAGCTCCACCTGGGCACCCACTCCAAAAAAACCCCGAAAAATCACGAAGGTCGGACGATTGCTCCCACACCGAATGTGCCAGCCAGTCAAGCTCTTGCTGCTGCTCCCCGGCCATTGGCAGCGCATCTACAGCACCACAGACATCGGGGCTCCAGGCTTTCCCTGACGAACAGGGCTTCGACGTTTACCACCAGCTGCACCTGGGCGCCCACTCCAAAAAAACCCGAAAAATCATGAACGTCGGACGATTGCTGCCACAAAAAAAGTGCCAGCCAGTCAAGCTCCTGCTGCTCCTCAGCGGCCATTGGCAGCGCATCTACAGCACCACAGACATGGGGGCTTTGGGCTTTCCCTGACGAACAGGGCTTCGACGTTTACCACCACCTGCAGCTGGGCGCCCATTAAAAAAAAACACAAGTAAAATCACGAACGTTGGACGATTGCTTCCACACCGAAAGTGCCAGCAACTCAAGCTCTTGCTGCTCATCACCGGCCATTGGCAGCGCATCTACAGCACCACAGACATCGGGGCTCCAGGCTTTCCCTGACGAACAGCGCTTCGACGTTTACCACCAGCTGAACCTTGTCGCCCACTGAAAAAAACCCCGAAAAATCATGAACGTCGGACGATTGCTCCCACACAAAAAGTGCCAGCCAGTCAAGCTCTTGCTGTACCTCACCGGCCATTGGCAGCGCATCGACAGCACCACAGGCATCGGGGCTCCGGGCTTTCCCTGATGAACAGGGCTTCGACGTTTACCACCAGCTGCACCTGGGGGGCCCACTGAAAAAAACCCAAGAAAAATCATGAACGTCGGACGATTGCTCCCACACCGAAAGTGCCAGCAACTCAAGCTCTTGCTGCTCATCACCAGCCATTGGCAGCGCATCTACAGCACCACAGACATCGGGGCTCCGGGCTTTCCCTGATGAACAGGGCTTCGACGTTTACCACCAGCTGCACCTTGTCGCCCACTCCTAAAAAACCCCGAAAAATCATGAACGTCGGACGATTGCTCCCACACCGAAAGTGCCAGCCAGTCAAGCTCTTGCTGCTCCTCACCGGCCACTGGCAGCGCATCTACAGCACCACAGACACTGGGGCTCCGGGCTTTCCCTGACGAACAGGGCTTCGACGTTTACCACCAGCTGCACCGGCGCGCCCACTCCAAAAAAACCCTGAAAAATCACGAATGTCGGACGATTGCTCCCACACCGAACGTGCCAGCCAGTCAAGCTCTTGCTGCTGCTCCCCGGCCATTGGCAGCGCATCTACAGCACCACAGACATCAGGGCTCCAGGCTTTCCCTGACGAACAGGGCTTCGACGTTTACCACCAGCTGCACCTGGGCGCCCACTCCAAAAAAACCCGAAAAATCACGAACGTCGGACGATTGCTCCCACACAAGAAGTGCCAGCCAGTCAAGCTCCTGCTGCTCCTCAGCGGCCATTGGCAGCACATCTACAGCACCACAGACATCGGGGCTCCGGGCTTTCCCTCACGAACAGGGCTTCGACGTTTACCACCAGCTGCACCTGGGCGCCCACTGAAAAAAACCCTGAAAAATCACAAACGTCGGACGATTGCTCCCACACCGAAAGTGCCAGCCAGTCAAGCTCTTGCTGCTCCTCACCGGCCATTGGCAGCGCATCTACAGCACCACAGACATGGGGGCTTTGGGCTTTCCCTGACGAACAGGGCTTCGAAGTTTACCACCACCTGCAGCTGGGCGCCCATTGGAAAAAAACCCAAGAAAATCACGAACGTTGGACGATTGCTCCCACACTGAAAGTGCCAGCAACTCAAGCTCTTGCTCCTCATCACCGGCCACTGGCAGCGCATCTACAGCACCACAGACACTGGGGCTCCGGGCTTTCCCTGACGAACAGGGCTTCGACGTTTACCACCAGCTGCACCGGCGCGCCCACTCCAAAAAAACCCTGAAAAATCACGAATGTCGGACGATTGCTCCCACACCGAATGTGCCAGCCAGTCAAGCTCTTGCTGCTGCTCCCCGGCCATTGGCAGCGCATCTACAGCACCACAGACATCGGGGCTCCAGGCTTTCCCTGACGAACAGGGCTTCGACGTTTACCACCACCTGCACCTGGGCGCCCAGTGGAAAAAAAACCAAGAAAAATCACGAACGTTGGATGATTGCTCCCAAACCTTAAATGCCAGGAATTCAAGCTCTTGCTGCTCCTCACCGGCCATTGGCAGCGCATCTACAGCACCACAGACATCGGGGCTCCGGGCTTTCCCTGACAAACAGGGCTTCGACGTTTACCACCACCTGCACCTGGGGGGCCCACTCCAAAAAACCCCGAAAAATCACGAAGATCGGACGATTGCTCCCACACCGAAAGTGCCAGCCAGTCAAGCTCTTGCTGCTGCTCCCCGGCCATTGGCAGTGCATCTACAGCACCACAGACATCGGGGCTCCGGGCTTTCCCTGACGAACAGGGCTTCGACGTTTACCACCACCTGCACCTGGGCGCCCATTGGAAAAAAACCCAAGAAAAATCACGAACGTTGGACGATTGCTCCCACACAAGAAGTGCCAGCCAGTCAAGCTCCTGCTGCTCCTCACCGGCCATTGGCAGCGCATCTACAGCACCACAGACATCGGGGCTCCAGGCTTTCCCTGACGAACAGGGCTTCGACGTTTACCACCACCTGCACCTGGGGGGCCCACTGAAAAAAACCCCAAAAAATCATGAACGTCGGACGATTGCTCCCACTCCGAAAGTGCCAGCAACTCAAGCTCTTGCTGATCCTCACCGGCCATTGGCAGCGCATCTACAGCACCACAGACATCGGGGCTCCGGGCTTTCCCTGACGAACAGGGCTTCGACGTTTACCACCAGCTGCACCTGGGCGCCCACTCCAAAAAAACCCGAAAAATCACGAACGTCGGACGATTGCTCCCACACAAAAAGTGCCAGCCAGTCAAGCTCCTGCTGCTCCTCAGCGGCCATTGGCAGCGCATCTACAGCACCACAGACATCGGGGCTCCGGGCTTTCCCTCACGAACAGGGCTTCGACGTTTACCACCAGCTGCACCTGGGCGACCAGTGGAAAAAAACCCAAGAAAATCACGAACGTTGGACGATTGCTCCCACACCGAAAGTGCCAGCCAGTCAAGCTCCTGCTGCTCCTCACCGGCCATTGGCAGCGCATCTACAGCACCACAAACATCGGGGCTCCGGGCTTTCCCTGATGAACAGGGCTTCGACGTTTACCACCACCTGCACCTGGGCGCCCATTGGAAAAAAACCCAAGAAAAATCACGAACGTTGGACGATTGCTCCCACACAAGAAGTGCCAGCCAGTCAAGCTCCTGCTGCTCCTCAGCGGCCATTGGCAGCGCATCTACAGCACCACAGACATCGGGGCTCCAGGCTTTCCCTGACGAACAGGGCTTCGACGTTTACCACCACCTGCACCTGGGGGGCCCACTGAAAAAAACCCCAAAAAATCATGAACGTCGGACGATTGCTCCCACTCCGAAAGTGCCAGCAACTCAAGCTCTTGCTGCTCCTCACCGGCCATTGGCAGCGCATCTACAGCACCACAGACATCGGGGCTCCGGGCTTTCCCTGACGAACAGGGCTTCGACGTTTACCACCAGCTGCACCTGGGCGCCCACTCCAAAAAAACCCGAAAAATCACGAACGTCGGACGATTGCTCCCACACAAGAAGTGCCAGCCAGTCAAGCTCCTGCTGCTCCTCACCGGCCATTGGCAGCGCATCTACAGCACCACAGACATCGGGGCTCCGGGCTTTCCCTGACGAACAGGGCTTCGACGTTTACCACCAGCTGCACCTGGGCGACCAGTGGAAAAAAACCCAAGAAAATCACGAACGTTGGACGATTGCTCCCACACCGAAAGTGCCAGCCAGTCAAGCTCTTGCTGCTCCTCACCGGCCATTGGCAGCGCATCTACAGCACCACAGACATCGGGGCTCCGGGCTTTCCCTGACGAACAGGGCTTCGACGTTTACCCCACCTGCACCTGGGCGCCCACTCCAAAAAAACCCCGAAAAATCATGAACGTCGGACGATTGCTCCCACACCGAAAGTGCCAGCCAGTCAAGCTCTTGCTGCTCCTCACCGGCCATTGGCAGCGCATCTACAGCACCACAGACATCGGGGCTCCGGGCTTTCCCTGACGAAAAGGGCTTCGACGTTTACCACCACCTGCACCTGGGCGCCAACTAAAAAAAAACCCAAAAAATCACGAACGTCGGACGATTGCTCCCACACCGAAAGTGCCAGCCAGTCAAGCTCTTACTGTTCCTCACCGGCCATTGGCAGCGCATCTACAGCACCACAGACATCGGGGCTCCGGGCTTTCCCTGACGAACAGGGCTTCGACGTTTACCACCAGCTGCACCTGGGCGCCCACTCCAAAAAAACCCGAAAAATCACGAACGTCGGACGATTGCTCCCACACAAAAAGTGCCAGCCAGTCAAGCTCCTGCTGCTCCTCAGCGGCCATTGGCAGCGCATCTACAGCACCACAGACATCGGGGCTCCGGGCTTTCCCTCACGAACAGGGCTTCGACGTTTACCACCAGCTGCACCTGGGCGACCAGTGGAAAAAAACCCAAGAAAATCACGAACGTTGGACGATTGCTCCCACACCGAAAGTGCCAGCCAGTCAAGCTCCTGCTGCTCCTCACCGGCCATTGGCAGCGCATCTACAGCACCACAAACATCGGGGCTCCGGGCTTTCCCTGATGAACAGGGCTTCGACGTTTACCACCACCTGCACCTGGGCGCCCATTGGAAAAAAACCCAAGAAAAATCACGAACGTTGGACGATTGCTCCCACACAAGAAGTGCCAGCCAGTCAAGCTCCTGCTGCTCCTCAGCGGCCATTGGCAGCGCATCTACAGCACCACAGACATCGGGGCTCCAGGCTTTCCCTGACGAACAGGGCTTCGACGTTTACCACCACCTGCACCTGGGGGGCCCACTGAAAAAAAACCCAAAAAATCATGAACGTCGGACGATTGCTCCCACTCCGAAAGTGCCAGCAACTCAAGCTCTTGCTGCTCCTCACCGGCCATTGGCAGCGCATCTACAGCACCACAGACATCGGGGCTCCGGGCTTTCCCTGACGAACAGGGCTTCGACGTTTACCACCAGCTGCACCTGGGCGCCCACTCCAAAAAAACCCGAAAAATCACGAACGTCGGACGATTGCTCCCACACAAGAAGTGCCAGCCAGTCAAGCTCCTGCTGCTCCTCACCGGCCATTGGCAGCGCATCTACAGCACCACAGACATCGGGGCTCCGGGCTTTCCCTCACGAACAGGGCTTCGACGTTTACCACCAGCTGCACCTGGGCGACCAGTGGAAAAAAACCCAAGAAAATCACGAACGTTGGACGATTGCTCCCACACCGAAAGTGCCAGCCAGTCAAGCTCTTGCTGCTCCTCACCGGCCATTGGCAGCGCATCTACAGCACCACAGACATCGGGGCTCCGGGCTTTCCCTGACGAACAGGGCTTCGACGTTTACCCCACCTGCACCTGGGCGCCCACTCCAAAAAAACCCCGAAAAATCATGAACGTCGGACGATTGCTCCCACACCGAAAGTGCCAGCCAGTCAAGCTCTTGCTGCTCCTCACCGGCCATTGGCAGCGCATCTACAGCACCACAGACATCGGGGCTCCGGGCTTTCCCTGACGAAAAGGGCTTCGACGTTTACCACCACCTGCACCTGGGCGCCAACTAAAAAAAAACCCAAAAAATCACGAACGTCGGACGATTGCTCCCACACCGAAAGTGCCAGCCAGTCAAGCTCTTACTGTTCCTCACCGGCCATTGGCAGCGCATCTACAGCACCACAGACATCGGGGCTCCGGGCTTTCCCTGACGAACAGGGCTTTGACGTTTACCACCAGCTGCACCTTGGGGGCCCACTGAAAAAAACCCCGATAAATCATGAACGTCGGACGATTGCTCCCAAACTGAAAGTGCCAGCCAGTCAAGCTCTTGCTGCTCCTCACCGGCTATTGGCAGCGCATCTACAGCACCACAGACTTCAGGGCTCCGGGCTTTCCCTGACGAACAGGACTTCGACGTTTACCACCACCTGCGCCTGGGAGTCCACTCCAAAAAAACCCGAAAAATCACGAACGTCGGACGATTGCTCCCACACCGAAAGTGCCAGCCAGTCAAGCTCTTGCTGCTCCTCACCGGCCATTGGCAGCGCATCTACAGCACCACAGACATCGGGGCTCCGGGCTTTCCCTGACGAACAGGGCTTCGACCTTTACCATCACCTGCACCTGGGCGCCCATTGGAAAAAAACCCAAGAAAAATCACGAACGTTGGACGATTGCTCCCACACCGAATGTGCCAGCCAGTCAAGCTCTTGCTGCTCCTCACCGGCCATTGGCAGTGCAT
This sequence comes from Chlamydotis macqueenii, assembly GCF_036417535.1. NCBI lineage: Eukaryota > Metazoa > Chordata > Aves > Otidiformes > Otididae > Chlamydotis > Chlamydotis macqueenii. The sequence continues at coordinate 29,436,668 of NC_141592.1, read as the reverse complement.
CTACAGCACCACAGACATCGGGGCTCCGGGCTTTCCCTGACGAAAAGGACTTCGACGTTTACCACCACCTGCGCCTGGGAGTCCACTCCAAAAAAACCCAAAAAATCATGAACGTCGGACGATTGCTCCCACACCGAAAGTGCCAGCCAGTCAAGCTCTTGCTGCTCCTCCCCGGCCATTGGCAGTGCATCTACAGCACCAAAGACATCGGGGCTCCGGGCTTTCCCTGATGAACAGGGCTTCGACGTTTAGACCAGCTGCACCTGGGCGCCCACTCCAAAAAAACCCCGAAAAATCACGAACGTTGGACGATTGCTCCCACACCGAAAGTGCCAGCCAGTCAAGCTCCTGTTGCTCCTCACCGGCCATTGGCAGCGCATCTACAGCACCACAGACATCGGGGCTCCGGGCTTTCCCTGACGAACAGGGCTTCGACTTTTACCACCAGCTGCACCTGGGTGCCTACTCCAAAAAAACCTCGAAAAATCACGAACGTCGGACGATTGCTCCCACACCAAAAGTGCCAGCCAGTCAAGCTCTTGCTGCTCCTCACCGGCCATTGGCAGTGCACCTACAGCACCACAGACATCGGGGCTCCGGGCTTTCTCTGACGAACAGGGCTTCGACGTTTACCACCAACTGCACCTGGTCGGCCACTCCAGAAAAACCCGAAAAATCACGAACGTCAGACGATTGCTCCCACACAAAAAGTGCCAGCCAGTCAAGATCCTGCTGCTCCTCACCGGCCATTGGCAGCGCATCTACAGCACCACAAACATCGGGGCTCCGAGCTTTCCCTGACGAACAGGGCTTCGATATTTACCACCTGCTGCAACTGGGCGCCCACTGGAAAAATCCCTGAAAAATCACGAACGTCGGACGATTGCTCCCACACTGAAAGTGCCAGCCAGTCAAGCTCTTGCTGCTCCTCCCCGGCCATTGGCAGCGCATCTACAGCACCACAGACATCGGGGCTCCGGGCTTTCCCTGACGAACAGGGCTTTGACGTTTTCCACCAACTGCACCTGGGGGGCCCACTGAAAGAAACCCCGATAAATCTTGAACGTCGGACGATTGCTGCCACACCAAAAGTGCCAGGCAGTCAAGCTCTTGCTGCTCCTCACCGGCCATTGGCAGCGCATCTACAGCACCACAGACATCGGGGCTCCGGGCTTTCCCTGACGAACAGGGCTTCGACTTTTACCACCAGCTGCACCTGGGCGCCCACTCTAAAAAAACCCCGAAAAATCAAGAACGTCGGACGATTGCTCCCACACAAAAAGTGCCAGCCAGTCAAGCTCTTGCTGTACCTCACCGGCCATTGGCAGCGCATCGACAGCACCACAGGCATCGGGGCTCCGGGCTTTCCCTGATGAACAGGGCTTCGACGTTTACCACCAGCTGCACCTGGGGGGCCCACTGAAAAAAACCCCGAAAAATCATGAACGTCGGACGATTGCTCCCACACCGAAAGTGCCAGCAACTCAAGCTCTTGCTGCTCATCACCAGCCATTGGCAGCGCATCTACAGCACCACAGACATCGGGGCTCCGGGCTTTCCCTGATGAACAGGGCTTCGACGTTTACCACCAGCTGCACCTTGTCGCCCACTCCTAAAAAACCCCGAAAAATCATGAACGTCGGACGATTGCTCCCACACCGAAAGTGCCAGCCAGTCAAGCTCTTGCTGCTCCTCACCGGCCACTGGCAGCGCATCTACAGCACCACAGACACTGGGGCTCCGGGCTTTCCCTGACGAACAGGGCTTCGACGTTTACCACCAGCTGCACCGGCGCGCCCACTCCAAAAAAACCCTGAAAAATCACGAATGTCGGACGATTGCTCCCACACCGAACGTGCCAGCCAGTCAAGCTCTTGCTGCTGCTCCCCGGCCATTGGCAGCGCATCTACAGCACCACAGACATCAGGGCTCCAGGCTTTCCCTGACGAACAGGGCTTCGACGTTTACCACCAGCTGCACCTGGGCGCCCACTGAAAAAAACCCAAGAAAAATCACGAACGTCGGACGATTGCTCCCACACCGAAAGTGCCAGCAACTCAAGCTCTTGCTGCTCCTCACCGGCCATTGGCAGCGCATCTACAGCACCACAGACATGGGGGCTCCGGGCTTTCCCTGATGAACAGGGCTTCGACGTTTACCACCAGCTGCACCTGGGCGCCCACTCCAAAAAAACCCGAAAAATCACGAACGTCGGACGATTGCTCCCACACAAGAAGTGCCAGCCAGTCAAGCTCCTGCTGCTCCTCAGCGGCCATTGGCAGCACATCTACAGCACCACAGACATCGGGGCTCCGGGCTTTCCCTCACGAACAGGGCTTCGACGTTTACCACCAGCTGCACCTGGGCGCCCACTGAAAAAAACCCTGAAAAATCACAAACGTCGGACGATTGCTCCCACACCGAAAGTGCCAGCCAGTCAAGCTCTTGCTGCTCCTCACCGGCCATTGGCAGCGCATCTACAGCACCACAGACATGGGGGCTTTGGGCTTTCCCTGACGAACAGGGCTTCGAAGTTTACCACCACCTGCAGCTGGGCGCCCATTGGAAAAAAACCCAAGAAAATCACGAACGTTGGACGATTGCTCCCACACTGAAAGTGCCAGCAACTCAAGCTCTTGCTCCTCATCACCGGCCACTGGCAGCGCATCTACAGCACCACAGACACTGGGGCTCCGGGCTTTCCCTGACGAACAGGGCTTCGACGTTTACCACCAGCTGCACCGGCGCGCCCACTCCAAAAAAACCCTGAAAAATCACGAATGTCGGACGATTGCTCCCACACCGAATGTGCCAGCCAGTCAAGCTCTTGCTGCTGCTCCCCGGCCATTGGCAGCGCATCTACAGCACCACAGACATCGGGGCTCCAGGCTTTCCCTGACGAACAGGGCTTCGACGTTTACCACCACCTGCACCTGGGCGCCCAGTGGAAAAAAAACCAAGAAAAATCACGAACGTTGGATGATTGCTCCCAAACCTTAAATGCCAGGAATTCAAGCTCTTGCTGCTCCTCCCCGGCCATTGGCAGCGCATCTACAGCACCACAGACATCGGGGCTCCGGGCTTTCCCTGACAAACAGGGCTTCGACGTTTACCACCACCTGCACCTGGGGGGCCCACTCCAAAAAACCCCGAAAAATCACGAAGATCGGACGATTGCTCCCACACCGAAAGTGCCAGCCAGTCAAGCTCTTGCTGCTGCTCCCCGGCCATTGGCAGTGCATCTACAGCACCACAGACATCGGGGCTCCGGGCTTTCCCTGACGAACAGGGCTTCGACGTTTACCACCACCTGCACCTGGGCGCCCATTGGAAAAAAACCCAAGAAAAATCACGAACGTTGGACGATTGCTCCCACACAAGAAGTGCCAGCCAGTCAAGCTCCTGCTGCTCCTCACCGGCCATTGGCAGTGCATCTACAGCACCACAGACATCGGGGCTCCAGGCTTTCCCTGACGAACAGGGCTTCGACGTTTACCACCACCTGCACCTGGGGGGCCCACTGAAAAAAACCCCAAAAAATCATGAACGTCGGACGATTGCTCCCACTCCGAAAGTGCCAGCAACTCAAGCTCTTGCTGATCCTCACCGGCCATTGGCAGCGCATCTACAGCACCACAGACATCGGGGCTCCGGGCTTTCCCTGACGAACAGGGCTTCGACGTTTACCACCAGCTGCACCTGGGCGCCCACTCCAAAAAAACCCGAAAAATCACGAACGTCGGACGATTGCTCCCACACAAAAAGTGCCAGCCAGTCAAGCTCCTGCTGCTCCTCAGCGGCCATTGGCAGCGCATCTACAGCACCACAGACATCGGGGCTCCGGGCTTTCCCTCACGAACAGGGCTTCGACGTTTACCACCAGCTGCACCTGGGCGACCAGTGGAAAAAAACCCAAGAAAATCACGAACGTTGGACGATTGCTCCCACACCGAAAGTGCCAGCCAGTCAAGCTCCTGCTGCTCCTCACCGGCCATTGGCAGCGCATCTACAGCACCACAAACATCGGGGCTCCGGGCTTTCCCTGATGAACAGGGCTTCGACGTTTACCACCACCTGCACCTGGGCGCCCATTGGAAAAAAACCCAAGAAAAATCACGAACGTTGGACGATTGCTCCCACACAAGAAGTGCCAGCCAGTCAAGCTCCTGCTGCTCCTCAGCGGCCATTGGCAGCGCATCTACAGCACCACAGACATCGGGGCTCCAGGCTTTCCCTGACGAACAGGGCTTCGACGTTTACCACCACCTGCACCTGGGGGGCCCACTGAAAAAAAACCCAAAAAATCATGAACGTCGGACGATTGCTCCCACTCCGAAAGTGCCAGCAACTCAAGCTCTTGCTGCTCCTCACCGGCCATTGGCAGCGCATCTACAGCACCACAGACATCGGGGCTCCGGGCTTTCCCTGACGAACAGGGCTTCGACGTTTACCACCAGCTGCACCTGGGCGCCCACTCCAAAAAAACCCGAAAAATCACGAACGTCGGACGATTGCTCCCACACAAGAAGTGCCAGCCAGTCAAGCTCCTGCTGCTCCTCACCGGCCATTGGCAGCGCATCTACAGCACCACAGACATCGGGGCTCCGGGCTTTCCCTCACGAACAGGGCTTCGACGTTTACCACCAGCTGCACCTGGGCGACCAGTGGAAAAAAACCCAAGAAAATCACGAACGTTGGACGATTGCTCCCACACCGAAAGTGCCAGCCAGTCAAGCTCTTGCTGCTCCTCACCGGCCATTGGCAGCGCATCTACAGCACCACAGACATCGGGGCTCCGGGCTTTCCCTGACGAACAGGGCTTCGACGTTTACCCCACCTGCACCTGGGCGCCCACTCCAAAAAAACCCCGAAAAATCATGAACGTCGGACGATTGCTCCCACACCGAAAGTGCCAGCCAGTCAAGCTCTTGCTGCTCCTCACCGGCCATTGGCAGCGCATCTACAGCACCACAGACATCGGGGCTCCGGGCTTTCCCTGACGAAAAGGGCTTCGACGTTTACCACCACCTGCACCTGGGCGCCAACTAAAAAAAAACCCAAAAAATCACGAACGTCGGACGATTGCTCCCACACCGAAAGTGCCAGCCAGTCAAGCTCTTACTGTTCCTCACCGGCCATTGGCAGCGCATCTACAGCACCACAGACATCGGGGCTCCGGGCTTTCCCTGACGAACAGGGCTTTGACGTTTACCACCAGCTGCACCTTGGGGGCCCACTGAAAAAAACCCCGATAAATCATGAACGTCGGACGATTGCTCCCAAACTGAAAGTGCCAGCCAGTCAAGCTCTTGCTGCTCCTCACCGGCTATTGGCAGCGCATCTACAGCACCACAGACTTCAGGGCTCCGGGCTTTCCCTGACGAACAGGACTTCGACGTTTACCACCACCTGCGCCTGGGAGTCCACTCCAAAAAAACCCGAAAAATCACGAACGTCGGACGATTGCTCCCACACCGAAAGTGCCAGGCAGTCAAGCTCTTGCTGCTCCTCACCGGCCATTGGCAGCGCATCTACAGCACCACAGACATCGGGGCTCCGGGCTTTCCCTGACGAACAGGGCTTCGACTTTTACCACCAGCTGCACCTGGGCGCCCACTCTAAAAAAACCCCGAAAAATCAAGAACGTCGGACGATTGCTCCCACACAAAAAGTGCCAGCCAGTCAAGCTCTTGCTGTACCTCACCGGCCATTGGCAGCGCATCGACAGCACCACAGGCATCGGGGCTCCGGGCTTTCCCTGATGAACAGGGCTTCGACGTTTACCACCAGCTGCACCTGGGGGGCCCACTGAAAAAAACCCCGAAAAATCATGAACGTCGGACGATTGCTCCCACACCGAAAGTGCCAGCAACTCAAGCTCTTGCTGCTCATCACCAGCCATTGGCAGCGCATCTACAGCACCACAGACATCGGGGCTCCGGGCTTTCCCTGATGAACAGGGCTTCGACGTTTACCACCAGCTGCACCTTGTCGCCCACTCCTAAAAAACCCCGAAAAATCATGAACGTCGGACGATTGCTCCCACACCGAAAGTGCCAGCCAGTCAAGCTCTTGCTGCTCCTCACCGGCCACTGGCAGCGCATCTACAGCACCACAGACACTGGGGCTCCGGGCTTTCCCTGACGAACAGGGCTTCGACGTTTACCACCAGCTGCACCGGCGCGCCCACTCCAAAAAAACCCTGAAAAATCACGAATGTCGGACGATTGCTCCCACACCGAACGTGCCAGCCAGTCAAGCTCTTGCTGCTGCTCCCCGGCCATTGGCAGCGCATCTACAGCACCACAGACATCAGGGCTCCAGGCTTTCCCTGACGAACAGGGCTTCGACGTTTACCACCAGCTGCACCTGGGCGCCCACTGAAAAAAACCCAAGAAAAATCACGAACGTCGGACGATTGCTCCCACACCGAAAGTGCCAGCAACTCAAGCTCTTGCTGCTCCTCACCGGCCATTGGCAGCGCATCTACAGCACCACAGACATGGGGGCTCCGGGCTTTCCCTGATGAACAGGGCTTCGACGTTTACCACCAGCTGCACCTGGGCGCCCACTCCAAAAAAACCCGAAAAATCACGAACGTCGGACGATTGCTCCCACACAAGAAGTGCCAGCCAGTCAAGCTCCTGCTGCTCCTCAGCGGCCATTGGCAGCACATCTACAGCACCACAGACATCGGGGCTCCGGGCTTTCCCTCACGAACAGGGCTTCGACGTTTACCACCAGCTGCACCTGGGCGCCCACTGAAAAAAACCCTGAAAAATCACAAACGTCGGACGATTGCTCCCACACCGAAAGTGCCAGCCAGTCAAGCTCTTGCTGCTCCTCACCGGCCATTGGCAGCGCATCTACAGCACCACAGACATGGGGGCTTTGGGCTTTCCCTGACGAACAGGGCTTCGAAGTTTACCACCACCTGCAGCTGGGCGCCCATTGGAAAAAAACCCAAGAAAATCACGAACGTTGGACGATTGCTCCCACACTGAAAGTGCCAGCAACTCAAGCTCTTGCTCCTCATCACCGGCCACTGGCAGCGCATCTACAGCACCACAGACACTGGGGCTCCGGGCTTTCCCTGACGAACAGGGCTTCGACGTTTACCACCAGCTGCACCGGCGCGCCCACTCCAAAAAAACCCTGAAAAATCACGAATGTCGGACGATTGCTCCCACACCGAATGTGCCAGCCAGTCAAGCTCTTGCTGCTGCTCCCCGGCCATTGGCAGCGCATCTACAGCACCACAGACATCGGGGCTCCAGGCTTTCCCTGACGAACAGGGCTTCGACGTTTACCACCACCTGCACCTGGGCGCCCAGTGGAAAAAAAACCAAGAAAAATCACGAACGTTGGATGATTGCTCCCAAACCTTAAATGCCAGGAATTCAAGCTCTTGCTGCTCCTCCCCGGCCATTGGCAGCGCATCTACAGCACCACAGACATCGGGGCTCCGGGCTTTCCCTGACAAACAGGGCTTCGACGTTTACCACCACCTGCACCTGGGGGGCCCACTCCAAAAAACCCCGAAAAATCACGAAGATCGGACGATTGCTCCCACACCGAAAGTGCCAGCCAGTCAAGCTCTTGCTGCTGCTCCCCGGCCATTGGCAGTGCATCTACAGCACCACAGACATCGGGGCTCCGGGCTTTCCCTGACGAACAGGGCTTCGACGTTTACCACCACCTGCACCTGGGCGCCCATTGGAAAAAAACCCAAGAAAAATCACGAACGTTGGACGATTGCTCCCACACAAGAAGTGCCAGCCAGTCAAGCTCCTGCTGCTCCTCACCGGCCATTGGCAGTGCATCTACAGCACCACAGACATCGGGGCTCCAGGCTTTCCCTGACGAACAGGGCTTCGACGTTTACCACCACCTGCACCTGGGGGGCCCACTGAAAAAAACCCCAAAAAATCATGAACGTCGGACGATTGCTCCCACTCCGAAAGTGCCAGCAACTCAAGCTCTTGCTGATCCTCACCGGCCATTGGCAGCGCATCTACAGCACCACAGACATCGGGGCTCCGGGCTTTCCCTGACGAACAGGGCTTCGACGTTTACCACCAGCTGCACCTGGGCGCCCACTCCAAAAAAACCCGAAAAATCACGAACGTCGGACGATTGCTGCCACACAAAAAGTGTCAGCCAGTCAAGCTCCTGCTGCTCCTCAGCGGCCATTGGCAGCGCATCTACAGCACCACAGACATCGGGGCTCCGGGCTTTCCCTCACGAACAGGGCTTCGACGTTTACCACCAGCTGCACCTGGGCGACCAGTGGAAAAAAACCCAAGAAAATCACGAACGTTGGACGATTGCTCCCACACCGAAAGTGCCAGCCAGTCAAGCTCCTGCTGCTCCTCACCGGCCATTGGCAGCGCATCTACAGCACCACAAACATCGGGGCTCCGGGCTTTCCCTGATGAACAGGGCTTCGACGTTTACCACCACCTGCACCTGGGCGCCCATTGGAAAAAAACCCAAGAAAAATCACGAACGTTGGACGATTGCTCCCACACAAGAAGTGCCAGCCAGTCAAGCTCCTGCTGCTCCTCAGCGGCCATTGGCAGCGCATCTACAGCACCACAGACATCGGGGCTCCAGGCTTTCCCTGACGAACAGGGCTTCGACGTTTACCACCACCTGCACCTGGGGGGCCCACTGAAAAAAAACCCAAAAAATCATGAACGTCGGACGATTGCTCCCACTCCGAAAGTGCCAGCAACTCAAGCTCTTGCTGCTCCTCACCGGCCATTGGCAGCGCATCTACAGCACCACAGACATCGGGGCTCCGGGCTTTCCCTGACGAACAGGGCTTCGACGTTTACCACCAGCTGCACCTGGGCGCCCACTCCAAAAAAACCCGAAAAATCACGAACGTCGGACGATTGCTCCCACACAAGAAGTGCCAGCCAGTCAAGCTCCTGCTGCTCCTCACCGGCCATTGGCAGCGCATCTACAGCACCACAGACATCGGGGCTCCGGGCTTTCCCTCACGAACAGGGCTTCGACGTTTACCACCAGCTGCACCTGGGCGACCAGTGGAAAAAAACCCAAGAAAATCACGAACGTTGGACGATTGCTCCCACACCGAAAGTGCCAGCCAGTCAAGCTCTTGCTGCTCCTCACCGGCCATTGGCAGCGCATCTACAGCACCACAGACATCGGGGCTCCGGGCTTTCCCTGACGAACAGGGCTTCGACGTTTACCCCACCTGCACCTGGGCGCCCACTCCAAAAAAACCCCGAAAAATCATGAACGTCGGACGATTGCTCCCACACCGAAAGTGCCAGCCAGTCAAGCTCTTGCTGCTCCTCACCGGCCATTGGCAGCGCATCTACAGCACCACAGACATCGGGGCTCCGGGCTTTCCCTGACGAAAAGGGCTTCGACGTTTACCACCACCTGCACCTGGGCGCCAACTAAAAAAAAACCCAAAAAATCACGAACGTCGGACGATTGCTCCCACACCGAAAGTGCCAGCCAGTCAAGCTCTTACTGTTCCTCACCGGCCATTGGCAGCGCATCTACAGCACCACAGACATCGGGGCTCCGGGCTTTCCCTGACGAACAGGGCTTTGACGTTTACCACCAGCTGCACCTTGGGGGCCCACTGAAAAAAACCCCGATAAATCATGAACGTCGGACGATTGCTCCCAAACTGAAAGTGCCAGCCAGTCAAGCTCTTGCTGCTCCTCACCGGCTATTGGCAGCGCATCTACAGCACCACAGACTTCAGGGCTCCGGGCTTTCCCTGACGAACAGGACTTCGACGTTTACCACCACCTGCGCCTGGGAGTCCACTCCAAAAAAACCCGAAAAATCACGAACGTCGGACGATTGCTCCCACACCGAAAGTGCCAGCCAGTCAAGCTCTTGCTGCTCCTCACCGGCCATTGGCAGCGCATCTACAGCACCACAGACATCGGGGCTCCGGGCTTTCCCTGACGAACAGGGCTTCGACCTTTACCATCACCTGCACCTGGGCGCCCATTGGAAAAAAACCCAAGAAAAATCACGAACGTTGGACGATTGCTCCCACACCGAATGTGCCAGCCAGTCAAGCTCTTGCTGCTCCTCACCGGCCATTGGCAGTGCATCTACAGCACCACAGACATCGGGGCTCCGGGCTTTCCCTGACGAAAAGGACTTCGACGTTTACCACCACCTGCGCCTGGGAGTCCACTCCAAAAAAACCCAAAAAATCATGAACGTCGGACGATTGCTCCCACACCGAAAGTGCCAGCCAGTCAAGCTCTTGCTGCTCCTCCCCGGCCATTGGCAGTGCATCTACAGCACCAAAGACATCGGGGCTCCGGGCTTTCCCTGATGAACAGGGCTTCGACGTTTAGACCAGCTGCACCTGGGCGCCCACTCCAAAAAAACCCCGAAAAATCACGAACGTTGGACGATTGCTCCCACACCGAAAGTGCCAGCCAGTCAAGCTCCTGTTGCTCCTCACCGGCCATTGGCAGCGCATCTACAGCACCACAGACATCGGGGCTCCGGGCTTTCCCTGACGAACAGGGCTTCGACTTTTACCACCAGCTGCACCTGGGTGCCTACTCCAAAAAAACCTCGAAAAATCACGAACGTCGGACGATTGCTCCCACACCAAAAGTGCCAGCCAGTCAAGCTCTTGCTGCTCCTCACCGGCCATTGGCAGTGCACCTACAGCACCACAGACATCGGGGCTCCGGGCTTTCTCTGACGAACAGGGCTTCGACGTTTACCACCAACTGCACCTGGTCGGCCACTCCAGAAAAACCCGAAAAATCACGAACGTCAGACGATTGCTCCCACACAAAAAGTGCCAGCCAGTCAAGATCCTGCTGCTCCTCACCGGCCATTGGCAGCGCATCTACAGCACCACAAACATCGGGGCTCCGAGCTTTCCCTGACGAACAGGGCTTCGATATTTACCACCTGCTGCAACTGGGCGCCCACTGGAAAAATCCCTGAAAAATCACGAACGTCGGACGATTGCTCCCACACTGAAAGTGCCAGCCAGTCAAGCTCTTGCTGCTCCTCCCCGGCCATTGGCAGCGCATCTACAGCACCACAGACATCGGGGCTCCGGGCTTTCCCTGACGAACAGGGCTTGAACGTTTACCACCTGCTGCGCCTGGGCGCCCACTAAAAAAAAACCCCGAAAAATCACGAACGTCAGACGATTGCTCCCACACCGGAAGTGCCAGCCAGTCAAGCTCTTGCTGTTCCTCACCGGCCATTGGCAGCGCATCTACAGCACCACAGACTTCGGGGCTCCGGGCTTTCCCTGACGAACAGGGCTTCGACGTTTACCACCAGCTGCACCTGGGCGCCCACTCCAAAAAAGCCCCGAAAAATCACGAACGTCGGACGATTGCTCCCACACAAAAAGTGCAAGCCAGTCAAGCTCTTGCTGCTCCTCCCCGGCCATTGGCAGCGCATCTACAGCACCACAGACATCGGGGCTCCCGGCTTTCCCTGACGAACAGGGCTTTGACGTTTTCCACCAACTGCACCTGGGGGGCCCACTGAAAGAAACCCCGATAAATCTTGAACGTCGGACGATTGCTGCCACACCAAAAGTGCCAGGCAGTCAAGCTCTTGCTGCTCCTCACCGGCCATTGGCAGCGCATCTACAGCACCACAGACATCGGGGCTCCGGGCTTTCCCTGACGAACAGGGCTTCGACTTTTACCACCAGCTGCACCTGGGCGCCCACTCTAAAAAAACCCCGAAAAATCAAGAACGTCGGACGATTGCTCCCACACCGAAAGTGCCAGCAACTCAAGCTCTTGCTGCTCCTCACCGGCCATTGGCAGCGCATCTACAGCACCACAGACATCGGGGCTCCGGGCTTTCCCTGACGAACAGGGCTTTGACGTTTACCACCAGCTGCACCTTGGGGGCCAGCTGAAAAAAACCCCGATAAATCATGAACGTCGGACGATTGCTCCCAAACTGAAAGTGCCAGCCAGTCAAGCTCTTGCTGCTCCTCACCGGCCATTGGCAGCGCATCTACAGCACCACAGACTTCAGGGCTCCGGGCTTTCCCTGACGAACAGGACTTCGACGTTTACCACCACCTGCGCCTGGGAGTCCACTCCAAAAAAACCCGAAAAATCACGAACGTCGGACGATTGCTCCCACACCGAAAGTGCCAGCCAGTCAAGCTCTTGCTGCTCCTCACCGGCCATTGGCAGCGCATCTACAGCACCACAGACATCGGGGCTCCGGGCTTTCCCTGACGAACAGGGCTTTGACGTTTACCACCAGCTGCACCTGGGGGCCCCACTGAAAAAAACCCCGAAAAATCATGAACGTCGGACGATTGCTCCGACACAGAAAGTGCCAGCCAGTCAAGCTCTTGCTGCTCCTCACCGGCCATTGGCAGCGCATCTACAGCACCACAGACATCGGGGCTCCGGGCTTTCCCTGACGAAAAGGGCTTCGACTTTTAACACCAGCTGCACCTGGGCGCCCACTCCAAAAAAACCCCGAAAAATCACGAACGTCGGACGATTGCTCCCACACCGAAAGTGCCAGCCAGTCAAGCTCTTGCTGCTCCTCACCAGCCATTGGCAGTGCACCTACAGCACCACAGACATCGGGGCTCCGGGCTTTCTCTGACGAACAGGGCTTCGACGGTTACCACCAACTGCACCTGGTCGGCCACTACAGAAAAACCCGAAAAATCACGAACGTCAAACGATTGCTCCCACACAAAAAGTGCCAGCCAGTCAAGATCCTGCTGCTCCTCACCGGCCATTGGCAGCGCAACTACAGCACCACAAACATCGGGGCTCCGAGCTTTCCCTGACGAACAGGGCTTCGATATTTACCACCTGCTGCAACTAGGCGCCCACTGGAAAAATCCCTGAAAAATCACGAACGTCGGACGATTGCTCCCACACCGAAAGTGCCAGCCAGTCAAGCTCTTGCTGCTCCTCCCCGGCCATTGGCAGCGCATCTACAGCACCACAGACATCGGGGCTCCCGGCTTTCCCTGACGAACAGGGCTTTGACGTTTACCACCAACTGCACCTGGGGGGCCCACTGAAAAAAAAACCGAAAAATCATGAACGTCGGACGATTGCTGCCACACCAAAAGTGCCAGGCAGTCAAGCTCTTGCTGCTCCTCACCGGCCATTGGCAGCGCATCTACAGCACCACAGACATCGGGGCTCCGGGCTTTCCCTGACGAACAGGGCTTCGACTTTTACCACCAGCTGCACCTGGGCGCCCACTCTAAAAAAACCCCGAAAAATCAAGAACGTCGGACGATTGCTCCCACACCGAAAGTGCCAGCAACTCAAGCTCTTGCTGCTCCTCCCCGGCCATTGGCAGCGCATCTACAGCACCACAGACATCGGGGCTCCGGGCTTTCCCTGACGAACAGGGCTTTGACGTTTACCACCAGCTGCACCTTGGGGGCCAGCTGAAAAAAACCCCGATAAATCATGAACGTCGGACGATTGCTCCCAAACTGAAAGTGCCAGCCAGTCAAGCTCTTGCTGCTCCTCACCGGCCATTGGCAGCGCATCTACAGCACCACAGACATCGGGGCTCCGGGCTTTCCCTGACGAACAGGACTTCGACGTTTACCACCACCTGCGCCTGGGAGTCCACTCCAAAAAAACCCGAAAAATCACGAACGTCGGACGATTGCTCCCACACCGAAAGTGCCAGCCAGTCAAGCTCTTGCTGCTCCTCACCGGCCATTGGCAGCGCATCTACAGCACCACAGACATCGGGGCTCCGGGCTTTCCCTGAGGAACAGGGCTTTGACGTTTACCACCAGCTGCACCTGGGGGCCCCACTGAAAAAAACCCCGAAAAATCATGAACGTCGGACGATTGCTCCGACACAGAAAGTGCCAGCCAGTCAAGCTCTTGCTGCTCCTCACCGGCCATTGGCAGCGCATCTACAGCACCACAGACATCGGGGCTCCGGGCTTTCCCTGACGAAAAGGGCTTCGACTTTTAACACCAGCTGCACCTGGGCGCCCACTCCAAAAAAACCCCGAAAAATCACGAACGTTGGACGATTGCTCCCACACCGAAAGTGCCAGCCAGTCAAGCTCTTGCTGCTCCTCACCGGCCATTGGCAGCGCATCTACAGCACCACAGACATCGGGGCTCCGGGCTTTCCCTGACGAACAGGGCTTCGACGTTTACCACCACCTGCACCTGGGCGCCCACTAAAAAAAAACCCAAAAAATCACGAACGTCGGACGATTGCTCCCACACCGAAAGTGCCAGCCAGTCAAGCTCTTGCTGCTCCTCACCGGCCATTGGCAGCGCATCTACAGCACCACAGACATCGGGGCTCCGGGCTTTCCCTGACGAACAGGGCTTCGACGTTTACCACCACCTGCACCTGGGCGCCCACTAAAAAAAAACCCAAAAAATCACGAACGTCAGACGATTGCTCCCACACCGAAAGTGCCAGCCAGTCAAGCTCTTGCTGCTCCTCCCCGGCCATGGGCAGCGCATCTACAGCACCACAGACATCGGGGCTCCGGGCTTTCCCTGACGAACAGGGCTTTGACGTTTACCACCACCTGCACCTGGGCGCCCATTGGAAAAAAACCCAAGAAAAATCACGAACGTTGGACGATTGCTCCCACACCGAAAGTGCCAGCCAGTCAAGCTCTTGCTGCTCCTCACCGGCCATTGGCAGCGCATCTACAGCACCACAGACATCGGGGCTCCGGGCTTTCCCTGACGAACAGGGCTTCGACGTTTACCACCACCTGCACCTGGGCGCCCACTAAAAAAAAACCCGAAAAATCATGAACGTCGGACGATTGCTCCCACACCAAAAGTGCCAGCTAGTCAAGCTCTTGCTTCTCCTCAGCGGCCATTGGCAGCGCATCTACAGCACCACAGACATCGGGGCTCCGGGCTTTCCCTGACGAACAGGGCTTCGACCTTTACCACTACCTGCACCTCTGCCCCCATTGGAAAAAAACCCAAGAAAAATCACGAACGTTGGACGACTGCTCCCACACCAAAAGTGCCAGCCAGACAAGCTCTTGCTGCTCCTCACCGGCCATTGGCAGCGCATCTACAGCACCACAGACATCGGGGCTCCGGGCTTTCCCTGATGAACAGGGCTTCGACGTTTACCACCAGCTGCACCTGGGGGCCCCACTGAAAAAAACCCCGAAAAAGCATGAACGTCGGACGATTGCTCCGACACCGAAAGTGCCAGCCAGTCAAGCGCCTGCTGCTCCTCACCGGCCATTGGCAGCACATCTACAGCACCACAGACATCGGGGCTCCGGGCTTTCCCTGACGAACAGGGCTTCGACTTTTACCACCAGCTGCGCCTGGGAGTCCACTCCAAAAAAACCCAAAAAATCACAAACGTCGGACGATTGCTCCCACACCGAAAGTGCCAGCCAGTCAAGCTTTTGCTGCTCCTCACCGGCCATTGGCAGCGCATCTACAGCACCACAGACATCGGGGCTCCGGGCTTTCCCTGACGAACAGGGCTTCGACGTTTACCACCACCTGCACCTGGGCGCCCATTGGAAAAAAACCCAAGAAAAATCACGAACGTTGGACGATTGCTCCCACACCGAAAGTGCCAGCCAGTCAAGCTCTTCCTGCTCCTCCCCGGCCATTGGCAGCGCATCTACAGCACCACAGACATTGGGGCTCCGGGCTTTCCCTGACGAACAGGGCTTCGACGTTTACCACCACCTGCACCTGGGCGCCCATTGGAAAAAAACCCAAGAAAAATCACGAACGTTGGACGATTGCTCCCACACCGAAAGTGCCAGCCAGTCAAGCTCTTGCTGCTCATCACCGGCCATTGGCAGCGCATCTACAGCACCACAGACATCGGGGCTCCGGGCTTTCCCTGACGAACAGGGCTTCGACGTTTACCACCAGCTGCACTTGGGCGCCCATTGGAAAAAAAACCAAGAAAAATCACGAACGTTGGACGATTGCTCCCACACCAAAAGTGCCAGCCAGACAAGCTCTTGCTGCTCCTCACCGGCCATTGGCAGCGCATCTACAGCACCACAGACATTGGGGCTCCGGGCTTTCCCTGACGAACAGGGCTTCGACTTTTACCACCAGCTGCACCTGGGCGCCCACTCTAAAAAAACCCCGAAAAATCAAGAACGTCGGACGATTGCTCCCACACCGAAAGTGCCAGCAACTCAAGCTCTTGCTGCTCCTCACCGGCCATTGGCAGCGCATCTACAGCACCACAGACATTGGGGCTCCGGGCTTTCCCTGACGAACAGGGCTTCGACGTTTACCACCACCTGCGCCTGGGAGTCCACTCCAAAAAAACCCGAAAAATCATGAACGTCGGACGATTGCTCCCACACCGAAAGTGCCAGCCAGTCAAGCTCTTGCTGCTCCTCACCGGCCATTGGCAGTGCATCTACAGCACCACAGACATCAGGGCTCTGGGATTTCCCTGACGAACAGGACTTCGACGTTTACCACCACCTGCGCCTGGGAGTCCACTCCAAAAAAACCCCGAAAAATCACGAACATCGGACGATTGCTCCCACACCGAAAGTGCCAGCCAGTCAAGCTCTTGCTGCTCCTCACCGGCCATTGGCAGCGCATCTACAGCACCACAGACATCGGGGCTCCGGGCTTTCCCTGACGAACAGGGCTTCGACCTTTACCACTACCTGCACCTCTGACCCCATTGGAAAAAAACCCAAGAAAAATCACGAACGTTGGACGATTGCTCCCACACCAAAATTGCCAGCCAGTCAAGCTCTTGCTGCTCCTCACCGGCCATTGGCAGCGCATCTACAGCACCACAGACATCGGGGCTCCGGGCTTTCCCTGACGAACAGGGCTTCGACGTTTACCACCAGCTGCACCTGGGGGCCCCACTGAAAAAAACCCCGAAAAAGCATGAACGTCGGACGATTGCTCCGACACCGAAAGTGCCAGCCAGTCAAGCGCCTGCTGCTCCTCACCGGCCATTGGCAGCACATCTACAGCACCACAGACATCGGGGCTCCGGGCTTTCCCTGACGAACAGGGCTTCGACTTTTACCACCAGCTGCGCCTGGGAGTCCACTCCAAAGAAACCCAAAATATCACAAACGTCGGACGATTGCTCCCACACCGAAAGTGCCAGCCAGTCAAGCTTTTGCTGCTCCTCACCGGCCATTGGCAGCGCATCTACAGCACCACAGACATCGGGGCTCCGGGCTTTCCCTGACGAACAGGGCTTCGACGTTTACCACCACCTGCACCTGGGCGCCCATTGGAAAAAAACCCAAGAAAAATCACGAACGTTGGACGATTGCTCCCACACCGAAAGTGCCAGCCAGTCAAGCTCTTCCTGCTCCTCACCGGCCATTGGCAGCGCATCTACAGCACCACAGACATTGGGGCTCCGGGCTTTCCCTGACGAACAGGGCTTCGACGTTTACCACCACCTGCACCTCTGCTTCCATTGGAAAAAAACCCAAGAAAAATCACGAACGTTGGACGATTGCTCCCACACCGAAAGTGCCAGCCAGTCAAGCTCTTGCTGCTCATCACCGGCCATTGGCAGCGCATCTACAGCACCACAGACATCAGGGCTCCGGGCTTTCCCTGACGAACAGGGCTTCGACGTTTACCACCAGCTGCACTTGGGCGCCCATTGGAAAAAAAACCAAGAAAAATCACGAACGTTGGACGATTGCTCCCACACCAAAAGTGCCAGCCAGACAAGCTCTTGCTGCTCCTCACCGGCCATTGGCAGCGCATCTACAGCACCACAGACATCGGGGCTCCGGGCTTTCCCTGACGAACAGGGCTTCTACTTTTACCACCAGCTGCACCTGGGCGCCCACTCTAAAAAAACCCCGAAAAATCAAGAACGTCGGACGATTGCTCCCACACCGAAAGTGCCAGCAACTCAAGCTCTTGCTGCTCCTCACCGGCCATTGGCAGCGCATCTACAGCACCACAGACATCGGGGCTCCGGGCTTTCCCTGACGAACAGGACTTCGACGTTTACCACCACCTGCGCCTGGGAGTCCACTCCAAAAAAACCCGAAAAATCACGAACGTCGGACGATTGCTCCCACACCGAAAGTGCCAGCCAGTCAAGCTCTTGCTGCTCCTCACCGGCCATTGGCAGCGCATCTACAGCACCACAGACATCGGGGCTCCGGGCTTTCCCTGACGAACAGGGCTTCGACCTTTACCATCACCTGCACCTCTGCCCCCATTGGAAAAAAACCCAAGAAAAATCACGAACGTTGGACGATTGCTCCCACACCGAAAGTGCCAGCCAGTCAAGCTCTTGCTGCTCCTCACCGGCCATTGGCAGCGCATCTACAGCACCACAGACATCGGGGCTCCGGGCTTTCCCTGACGAAAAGGGCTTCGACTTTTAACACCAGCTGCACCTGGGCGCCCACTCCAAAAAAACCCCGAAAAATCACGAACGTCGGACGATTGCTCCCACACCGAAAGTGCCAGCCAGTCAAGCTCTTGCTGCTCCTCACCGGCCATTGGCAGCGCATCTACAGCACCACAGACATCGGGGCTCCGGGCTTTCCCTGACGAACAGGGCTTCGACGTTTACCACCACCTGCACCTGGGCGCCCACTAAAAAAAAACCCAAAAAATCACGAATATCGGACGATTGCTCCCACACCGAAAGTGCCAGCAACTCAAGCTCTTACTGTTCCTCACCGGCCATTGGCAGCGCATCTACAGCACCACAGACATCGGGGCTCCGGTCTTTCCCTGACGAACAGGGCTTCGACGTTTACCACCAGCTGCACCTGGGCGCCCACTCCAAAAAAACCCCGAAATTCACGAACGTCGGGAGATTGCTCCCACACCAAAAGTGCCAGCCAGTCAAGCTCTTGCTGCTCCTCCCCGGCCATTGGCAGCGCATCTACAGCACCACAGACATCGGGGCTCCGGGCTTTCCCTGATGAACAGGGCTTTTACGTTTACCACCACCTGCACCTGGGCGCCCATTGGAAAAAAACCCAAGAAAAATCACGAACGTCGGACGATTGCTCCGACACCGAAAGTGCCAGCCAGTCAAGCTCCTGCTGCTCCTCACCGGCCATTGGCAGCACATCTACAGCACCACAGACATCGGGGCTCCGGGCTTTCCCTGACGAACAGGGCTTCGACTTTTACCACCACCTGCGCCAGGGAGTCCACTCCAAAAAAACCCAAAAAATCACAAACGTCGGACGATTGCTCCCACACCGAAAGTGCCAGCCAGTCAAGCTCTTCCTGCTCCTCACCGGCCATTGGCAGCGCATCTACAGCACCACAGACATCAGGGCTCTGGGCTTTCCCTGACGAACAGGACTTCGACGTTTACCACCACCTGCGCCTGGGAGTCCACTCCAAAAAAACCCGAAAAATCATGAACGTCGGACGATTGCTCCCACACAGAAAGTGCCAGCCAGTCAAGCTCTTCCTGCTCATCACCGGCCATTGGCAGTGCATCTACAGCACCACAGACATCAGGGCTCTGGGCTTTCCCTGACGAACAGGACTTCGACGTTTACCACCACCTGCGCCTGGGAGTCCACTCCAAAAAAACCCGAAAAATCATGAACGTCGGACGATTGCTCCCACACCGAAAGTGCCAGAGAGTCAAGCTCTTGCTGCTCCTCCCCGGCCATTGGCAGCGCATCTACAGCACCAAAGACATCGGGGCTCCGGGCTTTCCCTGACGAACAGGGCTTCGACGTTTACCACCAGCTGCACCTGGGCGCCCACTCCAAAAAAACCCCGAAAAATCACGAACGTCGGACGATTGCTCCCACACCGAAAGTGCCAGCCAGTCAAGCTCTTGCTGCTCCTCACCGGCCATTGGCAGCGCATCTACAGCACCACAGACATCGGGGCTCCGGGCTTTCCCTGACGAACAGGGCTTCGACTTTTACCACCAGCTGCACCTGGGCGCCCACTCCAAAAAAACCCCGAAAAATCACGAACGTCGGACGATTGCTCCCACACCGAAAGTGCCAGCCAGCCAAGCTCTTGCTGCTCCTCACCGGCCATTGGCAGCGCATCTACAGCACCACAGACATCGGGGCTCCGGGCTTTCCCTGACGAACAGGGCTTCGACCTTTACCACTACCTGCACCTCTGCCCCCATTGGAAAAAAACCCAAGAAAAATCACGAACGTTGGACGATTGCTCCCACACCAAAAGTGCCAGCCAGACAAGCTCTTGCTGCTCCTCACCGGCCATTGGCAGCGCATCTACAGCACCACAGACATCGGGGCTCCGGGCTTTCCCTGATGAACAGGGCTTCGACGTTTACCACCAGCTGCACCTGGGGGCCCCACTGAAAAAAACCGCGAAAAAGCATGAACGTCGGACGATTGCTCCGACACCGAAAGTGCCAGCCAGTCAAGCTCCTGCTGCTCCTCACCGGCCATTGGCAGCACATCTACAGCACCACAGACATCGGGGCTCCGGGCTTTCCCTGACGAACAGGGCTTCGACGTTTACCACCACCTGCACCTCTGCTTCCATTGGAAAAAAACCCAAGAAAAATCACGAACGTTGGACGATTGCTCCCACACCGAAAGTGCCAGCCAGTCAAGCTCTTGCTGCTCATCACCGGCCATTGGCAGCGCATCTACAGCACCACAGACATCAGGGCTCCGGGCTTTCCCTGACGAACAGGGCTTCGACGTTTACCACCAGCTGCACTTGGGCGCCCATTGGAAAAAAAACCAAGAAAAATCACGAACGTTGGACGATTGCTCCCACACCAAAAGTGCCAGCCAGTCAAGCTCTTCCTGCTCCTCACCGGCCATTGGCAGCGCATCTACAGCACCACAGACATCGGGGCTCCGGGCTTTCCCTGACGAACAGGGCTTCGACGTTTACCACCAGCTGCACTTGGGCGCCCATTGGAAAAAAAACCAAGAAAAATCACGAACGTTGGACGATTGCTCCCACACCAAAAGTGCCAGCCAGACAAGCTCTTGCTGCTCCTCACCGGCCATTGGCAGCGCATCTACAGCACCACAGACATCGGGGCTCCGGGCTTTCCCTGACGAACAGGGCTTCGACTTTTACCACCAGCTGCACCTGGGCGCCCACTCTAAAAAAACCCCGAAAAATCAAGAACGTCGGACGATTGCTCCCACACCGAAAGTGCCAGCAACTCAAGCTCTTGCTGCTCCTCACCGGCCATTGGCAGCGCATCTACAGCACCACAGACATCGGGGCTCCGGGCTTTCCCTGACGAACAGGACTTCGACGTTTACCACCACCTGCGCCTGGGAGTCCACTCCAAAAAAACCCGAAAAATCACGAACGTCGGACGATTGCTCCCACACCGAAAGTGCCAGCCAGTCAAGCTCTTGCTGCTCCTCACCGGCCATTGGCAGCGCATCTACAGCACCACAGACATCGGGGCTCCGGGCTTTCCCTGACGAACAGGGCTTCGACCTTTACCATCACCTGCACCTCTGCCCCCATTGGAAAAAAACCCAAGAAAAATCACGAACGTTGGACGATTGCTCCCACACCGAAAGTGCCAGCCAGTCAAGCTCTTGCTGCTCCTCACCGGCCATTGGCAGCGCATCTACAGCACCACAGACATCGGGGCTCCGGGCTTTCCCTGACGAAAAGGGCTTCGACTTTTAACACCAGCTGCACCTGGGCGCCCACTCCAAAAAAACCCCGAAAAATCACGAACGTCGGACGATTGCTCCCACACCGAAAGTGCCAGCCAGTCAAGCTCTTGCTGCTCCTCACCGGCCATTGGCAGCGCATCTACAGCACCACAGACATCGGGGCTCCGGGCTTTCCCTGACGAACAGGGCTTCGACGTTTACCACCACCTGCACCTGGGCGCCCACTAAAAAAAAACCCAAAAAATCACGAATATCGGACGATTGCTCCCACACCGAAAGTGCCAGCAACTCAAGCTCTTACTGTTCCTCACCGGCCATTGGCAGCGCATCTACAGCACCACAGACATCGGGGCTCCGGTCTTTCCCTGACGAACAGGGCTTCGACGTTTACCACCAGCTGCACCTGGGCGCCCACTCCAAAAAAACCCCGAAATTCACGAACGTCGGGAGATTGCTCCCACACCAAAAGTGCCAGCCAGTCAAGCTCTTGCTGCTCCTCCCCGGCCATTGGCAGCGCATCTACAGCACCACAGACATCGGGGCTCCGGGCTTTCCCTGATGAACAGGGCTTTTACGTTTACCACCACCTGCACCTGGGCGCCCATTGGAAAAAAACCCAAGAAAAATCACGAACGTCGGACGATTGCTCCGACACCGAAAGTGCCAGCCAGTCAAGCTCCTGCTGCTCCTCACCGGCCATTGGCAGCACATCTACAGCACCACAGACATCGGGGCTCCGGGCTTTCCCTGACGAACAGGGCTTCGACTTTTACCACCACCTGCGCCAGGGAGTCCACTCCAAAAAAACCCAAAAAATCACAAACGTCGGACGATTGCTCCCACACCGAAAGTGCCAGCCAGTCAAGCTCTTCCTGCTCCTCACCGGCCATTGGCAGCGCATCTACAGCACCACAGACATCAGGGCTCTGGGCTTTCCCTGACGAACAGGACTTCGACGTTTACCACCACCTGCGCCTGGGAGTCCACTCCAAAAAAACCCGAAAAATCATGAACGTCGGACGATTGCTCCCACACAGAAAGTGCCAGCCAGTCAAGCTCTTCCTGCTCATCACCGGCCATTGGCAGTGCATCTACAGCACCACAGACATCAGGGCTCTGGGCTTTCCCTGACGAACAGGACTTCGACGTTTACCACCACCTGCGCCTGGGAGTCCACTCCAAAAAAACCCGAAAAATCATGAACGTCGGACGATTGCTCCCACACCGAAAGTGCCAGAGAGTCAAGCTCTTGCTGCTCCTCCCCGGCCATTGGCAGCGCATCTACAGCACCAAAGACATCGGGGCTCCGGGCTTTCCCTGACGAACAGGGCTTCGACGTTTACCACCAGCTGCACCTGGGCGCCCACTCGAAAAAAACCCCGAAAAATCACGAACGTCGGACGATTGCTCCCACACCGAAAGTGCCAGCCAGTCAAGCTCTTGCTGCTCCTCACCGGCCATTGGCAGCGCATCTACAGCACCACAGACATCGGGGCTCCGGGCTTTCCCTGACGAACAGGGCTTCGACTTTTACCACCAGCTGCACCTGGGCGCCCACTCCAAAAAAACCCCGAAAAATCACGAACGTCGGACGATTGCTCCCACACCGAAAGTGCCAGCCAGCCAAGCTCTTGCTGCTCCTCACCGGCCATTGGCAGCGCATCTACAGCACCACAGACATCGGGGCTCCGGGCTTTCCCTGACGAACAGGGCTTCGACCTTTACCACTACCTGCACCTCTGCCCCCATTGGAAAAAAACCCAAGAAAAATCACGAACGTTGGACGATTGCTCCCACACCAAAAGTGCCAGCCAGACAAGCTCTTGCTGCTCCTCACCGGCCATTGGCAGCGCATCTACAGCACCACAGACATCGGGGCTCCGGGCTTTCCCTGATGAACAGGGCTTCGACGTTTACCACCAGCTGCACCTGGGGGCCCCACTGAAAAAAACCGCGAAAAAGCATGAACGTCGGACGATTGCTCCGACACCGAAAGTGCCAGCCAGTCAAGCTCCTGCTGCTCCTCACCGGCCATTGGCAGCACATCTACAGCACCACAGACATCGGGGCTCCGGGCTTTCCCTGACGAACAGGGCTTCGACGTTTACCACCACCTGCACCTCTGCTTCCATTGGAAAAAAACCCAAGAAAAATCACGAACGTTGGACGATTGCTCCCACACCGAAAGTGCCAGCCAGTCAAGCTCTTGCTGCTCATCACCGGCCATTGGCAGCGCATCTACAGCACCACAGACATCAGGGCTCCGGGCTTTCCCTGACGAACAGGGCTTCGACGTTTACCACCAGCTGCACTTGGGCGCCCATTGGAAAAAAAACCAAGAAAAATCACGAACGTTGGACGATTGCTCCCACACCAAAAGTGCCAGCCAGTCAAGCTCTTCCTGCTCCTCACCGGCCATTGGCAGCGCATCTACAGCACCACAGACATCGGGGCTCCGGGCTTTCCCTGACGAACAGGGCTTCGACGTTTACCACCACCTGCACCTCTGCTTCCACTGGAAAAAAACCAAAGAAAAATCACGAACGTTGGACGATTGCTCCCACACCGAAAGTGCCAGCCAGTCAAGCTCTTGCTGCTCATCACCGGCCATTGGCAGCGCATCTACAGCACCACAGACATCAGGGCTCCGGGCTTTCCCTGACGAACAGGGCTTCGACGTTTACCACCAGCTGCACCTGGGCGCCCACTCTAAAAAAAACCCCGAAAAATCACGAACGTTGGACGATTGCTCCCACACCAAAAGTGCCAGCCAGACAAGCTCTTGCTGCTCCTCACCGGCCATTGGCAGCGCATCTACAGCACCACAGACATCGGGGCTCCGGGCTTTCCCTGACGAACAGGGCTTCGACTTTTACCACCAGCTGCACCTGGGCGCCCACTCTAAAAAAACCCAAAAAATCACGAATATCGGACGATTGCTCCCACACCGAAAGTGCCAGCAACTCAAGCTCTTACTGTTCCTCACCGGCCATTGGCAGCGCATCTACAGCACCACAGACATCGGGGCTCCGGTCTTTCCCTGACGAACAGGGCTTCGACGTTTACCACCAGCTGCACCTGGGCGCCCACTCCAAAAAAACCCCGAAATTCACGAACGTCGGAAGATTGCTCCCACACCAAAAGTGCCAGCCAGTCAAGCTCTTGCTGCTCCTCCCCGGCCATTGGCAGCGCATCTACAGCACCACAGACATCGGGGCTCCGGGCTTTCCCTGATGAACAGGGCTTTTACGTTTACCACCACCTGCACCTGGGCGCCCATTGGAAAAAAACCCAAGAAAAATCACGAACGTTGGACGATTGCTCCCACACCGAAAGTGCCAGCCAGTCAAGCTCTTGCTGCTCCTCCCCGGCCATTGGCAGCGCATCTACAGCACCACAGACATCGGGGCTCCGGGCTTTCCCTGATGAACAGGGCTTCGACGTTTACCACCAGCTGCACCTGGGGGCCCCACTGAAAAAAACCCCGAAAAAGCATGAACGTCGGACGATTGCTCCGACACCGAAAGTGCCAGCCAGTCAAGCTCCTGCTGCTCCTCACCGGCCATTGGCAGCACATCTACAGCACCACAGACATCGGGGCTCCGGGCTTTCCCTGACGAACAGGACTTCGACGTTTACCACCACCTGCGCCTGGGAGTCCACTCCAAAAAAACCCGAAAAATCATGAACGTCGGACGATTGCTCCCACACAGAAAGTGCCAGCCAGTCAAGCTCTTCCTGCTCATCACCGGCCATTGGCAGTGCATCTACAGCACCACAGACATCAGGGCTCTGGGCTTTCCCTGACGAACAGGACTTCGACGTTTACCACCACCTGCGCCTGGGAGTCCACTCCAAAAAAACCCGAAAAATCATGAACGTCGGACGATTGCTCCCACACCGAAAGTGCCAGACAGTCAAGCTCTTGCTGCTCCTCCCCGGCCATTGGCAGCGCATCTACAGCACCAAAGACATCGGGGCTCCGGGCTTTCCCTGACGAACAGGGCTTCGACGTTTACCACCAGCTGCACCTGGGCGCCCACTCCAAAAAAACCCCGAAAAATCACGAACGTCGGACGATTGCTCCCACACCGAAAGTGCCAGCCAGTCAAGCTCTTGCTGCTCCTCACCGGCCATTGGCAGCGCATCTACAGCACCACAGACATCGGGGCTCCGGGCTTTCCCTGACGAACAGGGCTTCGACTTTTACCACCAGCTGCACCTGGGCGCCCACTCCAAAAAAACCCCGAAAAATCACGAACGTCGGACGATTGCTCCCACACCGAAAGTGCCAGCCAGCCAAGCTCTTGCTGCTCCTCACCGGCCATTGGCAGCGCATCTACAGCACCACAGACATCGGGGCTCCGGGCTTTCCCTGACGAACAGGGCTTCGACCTTTACCACTACCTGCACCTCTGCCCCCATTGGAAAAAAACCCAAGAAAAATCACGAACGTTGGACGATTGCTCCCACACCAAAAGTGCCAGCCAGACAAGCTCTTGCTGCTCCTCACCGGCCATTGGCAGCGCATCTACAGCACCACAGACATCGGGGCTCCGGGCTTTCCCTGATGAACAGGGCTTCGACGTTTACCACCAGCTGCACCTGGGGGCCCCACTGAAAAAAACCGCGAAAAAGCATGAACGTCGGACGATTGCTCCGACACCGAAAGTGCCAGCCAGTCAAGCTCCTGCTGCTCCTCACCGGCCATTGGCAGCACATCTACAGCACCACAGACATCGGGGCTCCGGGCTTTCCCTGACGAACAGGGCTTCGACGTTTACCACCACCTGCACCTCTGCTTCCATTGGAAAAAAACCCAAGAAAAATCACGAACGTTGGACGATTGCTCCCACACCGAAAGTGCCAGCCAGTCAAGCTCTTGCTGCTCATCACCGGCCATTGGCAGCGCATCTACAGCACCACAGACATCAGGGCTCCGGGCTTTCCCTGACGAACAGGGCTTCGACGTTTACCACCAGCTGCACTTGGGCGCCCATTGGAAAAAAAACCAAGAAAAATCACGAACGTTGGACGATTGCTCCCACACCAAAAGTGCCAGCCAGTCAAGCTCTTCCTGCTCCTCACCGGCCATTGGCAGCGCATCTACAGCACCACAGACATCGGGGCTCCGGGCTTTCCCTGACGAACAGGGCTTCGACGTTTACCACCACCTGCACCTCTGCTTCCACTGGAAAAAAACCAAAGAAAAATCACGAACGTTGGACGATTGCTCCCACACCGAAAGTGCCAGCCAGTCAAGCTCTTGCTGCTCATCACCGGCCATTGGCAGCGCATCTACAGCACCACAGACATCAGGGCTCCGGGCTTTCCCTGACGAACAGGGCTTCGACGTTTACCACCAGCTGCACCTGGGCGCCCACTCTAAAAAAACCCCGAAAAATCACGAACGTTGGACGATTGCTCCCACACCAAAAGTGCCAGCCAGACAAGCTCTTGCTGCTCCTCACCGGCCATTGGCAGCGCATCTACAGCACCACAGACATCGGGGCTCCGGGCTTTCCCTGACGAACAGGGCTTCGACTTTTACCACCAGCTGCACCTGGGCGCCCACTCTAAAAAAACCCCGAAAAATCAAGAACGTCGGACGATTGCTCCCACACCGAAAGTGCCAGCAACTCAAGCTCTTGCTGCTCCTCACCGGCCATTGGCAGCGCATCTACAGCACCACAGACATCGGGGCTCCGGGCTTTCCCTGACGAACAGGACTTCGACGTTTACCACCACCTGCGCCTGGGAGTCCACTCCAAAAAAACCCGAAAAATCACGAACGTCGGACGATTGCTCCCACACCGAAAGTGCCAGCCAGTCAAGCTCTTGCTGCTCCTCACCGGCCATTGGCAGCGCATCTACAGCACCACAGACATCGGGGCTCCGGGCTTTCCCTGACGAACAGGGCTTCGACCTTTACCATCACCTGCACCTCTGCCCCCATTGGAAAAAAACCCAAGAAAAATCACGAACGTTGGACGATTGCTCCCACACCGAAAGTGCCAGCCAGTCAAGCTCTTGCTGCTCCTCACCGGCCATTGGCAGCGCATCTACAGCACCACAGACATCGGGGCTCCGGGCTTTCCCTGACGAAAAGGGCTTCGACTTTTAACACCAGCTGCACCTGGGCGCCCACTCCAAAAAAACCCCGAAAAATCACGAACGTCGGACGATTGCTCCCACACCGAAAGTGCCAGCCAGTCAAGCTCTTGCTGCTCATCACCGGCCATTGGCAGCGCATCTACAGCACCACAGACATCGGGGCTCCGGGCTTTCCCTGACGAACAGGGCTTCGACGTTTACCACCACCTGCACCTGGGCGCCCACTAAAAAAAAACCCAAAAAATCACGAACGTCGGACGATTGCTCCCACACCGAAAGTGCCAGCAACTCAAGCTCTTACTGTTCCTCACCGGCCATTGGCAGCGCATCTACAGCACCACAGACATCGGGGCTCCGGTCTTTCCCTGACGAACAGGGCTTCGACGTTTACCACCAGCTGCACCTGGGCGCCCACTCCAAAAAAACCCCGAAAAATCACGAACGTCGGTAGATTGCTCCCACACCAAAAGTGCCAGCCAGTCAAGCTCTTGCTGCTCCTCCCCGGCCATTGGCAGCGCATCTACAGCACCACAGACATCGGGGCTCCGGGCTTTCCCTGATGAACAGGGCTTTGACGTTTACCACCACCTGCACCTGGGCGCCCATTGGAAAAAAACCCAAGAAAAATCACGAACGTTGGACGATTGCTCCCACACCGAAAGTGCCAGCCAGTCAAGCTCTTGCTGCTCCTCCCCGGCCATTGGCAGCGCATCTACAGCACCACAGACATCGGGGCTCCGGGCTTTCCCTGATGAACAGGGCTTCGACGTTTACCACCAGCTGCACCTGGTGGCCCCACTGAAAAAAACCCCGAAAAAGCATGAACGTCGGACGATTGCTCCGACACCGAAAGTGCCAGCCAGTCAAGCTCCTGCTGCTCCTCACCGGCCATTGGCAGCACATCTACAGCACCACAGACATCGGGGCTCCGGGCTTTCCCTGACGAACAGGGCTTCGACTTTTACCACCACCTGCGCCTGGGAGTCCACTCCAAAAAAACCCTAAAAATCACAAACGTCGGACGATTGCTCCCACACCGAAAGTGCCAGCCAGTCAAGCTCTTCCTGCTCCTCACCGGCCATTGGCAGCGCATCTACAGCACCACAGACATCGGGGCTCTGGGCTTTCCCTGACGAACAGGACTTCGACGTTTACCACCACCTGCGCCTGGGAGTCCACTCCAAAAAAACCCGTAAAATCATGAACGTCGGACGATTGCTCCCACACCGAAAGTGCCAGACAGTCAAGCTCTTGCTGCTCCTCCCCGGCCATTGGCAGCGCATCTACAGCACCAAAGACATCGGGACTCTGGGCTTTCCCTGACGAACAGGGCTTCGACGTTTACCACCAGCTGCACCTGGGCGCCCACTCCAAAAAAACCCCGAAAAATCACGAACGTCGGACGATTGCTCCCACACCGAAAGTGCCAGCCAGTCAAGCTCTTGCTGCTCCTCACCGGCCATTGGCAGCGCATCTACAGCACCACAGACATCGGGGCTCCGGGCTTTCCCTGACGAACAGGGCTTCGACGTTTACCACCAGCTGCACCTGGGGGCCCCACTGAAAAAAACCGCGAAAAAGCATGAACGTCGGACGATTGCTCCGACACCGAAAGTGCCAGCCAGTCAAGCTCCTGCTGCTCCTCACCGGCCATTGGCAGCACATCTACAGCACCACAGACATCGGGGCTCCGGGCTTTCCCTGACGAACAGGGCTTCGACGTTTACCACCAGCTGCACCTGGGGGCCCCACTGAAAAAAACCGCGAAAAAGCATGAACGTCGGACGATTGCTCCGACACCGAAAGTGCCAGCCAGTCAAGCTCCTGCTGCTCCTCACCGGCCATTGGCAGCACATCTACAGCACCACAGACATCGGGGCTCCGGGCTTTCCCTGACGAACAGGGCTTCGACGTTTACCACCACCTGCACCTCTGCTTCCATTGGAAAAAAACCCAAGAAAAATCACGAACGTTGGACGATTGCTCCCACACCGAAAGTGCCAGCCAGTCAAGCTCTTGCTGCTCATCACCGGCCATTGGCAGCGCATCTACAGCACCACAGACATCAGGGCTCCGGGCTTTCCCTGACGAACAGGGCTTTGACGTTTACCACCAGCTGCACTTGGGCGCCCATTGGAAAAAAAACCAAGAAAAATCACGAACGTTGGACGATTGCTCCCACACCAAAAGTGCCAGCCAGTCAAGCTCTTCCTGCTCCTCACCGGCCATTGGCAGCGCATCTACAGCACCACAGACATCGGGGCTCCGGGCTTTCCCTGACGAACAGGGCTTCGACGTTTACCACCACCTGCACCTCTGCTTCCACTGGAAAAAAACCAAAGAAAAATCACGAACGTTGGACGATTGCTCCCACACCGAAAGTGCCAGCCAGTCAAGCTCTTGCTGCTCATCACCGGCCATTGGCAGCGCATCTACAGCACCACAGACATCAGGGCTCCGGGCTTTCCCTGACGAACAGGGCTTCGACGTTTACCACCAGCTGCACTTGGGCGCCCATTGGAAAAAAAACCAAGAAAAATCACGAACGTTGGACGATTGCTCCCACACCAAAAGTGCCAGCCAGACAAGCTCTTGCTGCTCCTCACCGGCCATTGGCAGCGCATCTACAGCACCACAGACATCGGGGCTCCGGGCTTTCCCTGACGAACAGGGCTTCGACTTTTACCACCAGCTGCACCTGGGCGCCCACTCTAAAAAAACCCCGAAAAATCACGAACGTCGGACGATTGCTCCCACACCGAAAGTGCCAGCCAGTCAAGCTCTTGCTGCTCCTCACCGGCCATTGGCAGCGCATCTACAGCACCACAGACATCGGGGCTCCGGGCTTTCCCTGACGAACAGGGCTTCGACGTTTACCACCACCTGCACCTGGGCGCCCACTAAAAAAAAACCCAAAAAATCACGAACGTCGGACGATTGCTCCCACACCGAAAGTGCCAGCAACTCAAGCTCTTGCTGCTCCTCCCCGGCCATTGGCAGCGCATCTACAGCACCAAAGACATCGGGGCTCCGGGCTTTCCCTGACGAACAGGGCTTCGACGTTTACCACCAGCTGCAGCTGGGCGCCCACTCCAAAAAAACCCCGAAAAATCACGAACGTCGGACGATTGCTCCCACACCGAAAGTGCCAGCCAGTCAAGCTCTTGCTGCTCATCACCGGCCATTGGCAGCGCATCTACAGCACCACAGACATCGGGGCTCCGGGCTTTCCCTGACGAACAGGGCTTCGACCTTTACCACCACCTGCACCTCTGCCCCCATTGGAAAAAAACCCAAGAAAAACCACGAACGTCGGACGATTGCTCCCACACCGAAAGTGCCAGCAACTCAAGCTCTTGCTGCTCCTCACCGGCCATTGGCAGCGCATCTACAGCACCACAGACATCGGGGCTCCGGGCTTTCCCTGACGAACAGGGCTTCGACCTTTACCACCACCTGCACCTCTGCCCCCATTGGAAAAAAACCCAAGAAAAATCACGAACGTTGGACGATTGCTCCCACACCGAAAGTGCCAGCCACTCAAGCTCTTGCTGCTCCTCCCCGGCCATTGGCAGCGCATCTACAGCACCACAGACATTGTGGCTCCCGGCTTTCCCTGATGAACAGGGCTTTGACGTTTACCACCAGCTGCACCTGGGGCGCCCACTGAAAAAAACCCCGAAAAATCATGAATGTCGGACGATTGCTCCCACACCAAAAGTGCCAGCCAGTCAAGCTCTTGCTGCTCCTCACCGGCCATTGGCAGCGCATCGACAGCACCACAGACATCGGGGCTCCGGGCTTTCCCTGACGAACAGGGCTTCGACGTTTACCACCAGCTGCACCTGGGCGCCCACTCCAAAAAAACCCCGAAAAATCACGAACGTTGGACGATTGCTCCCACACCGAAAGTGCCAGCCAGTCAAGTTCCTGCTGCTCCTCACCGGCCATTGGCAGCGCATCTACAGCACCACAGACATCGGGGCTCCGGGCTTTCCCTGACGAACAGGGCTTCGACTTTTACCACCACCTGCGCCTGGGCGTCCACTCCAAAAAAACCCAAAAAATCACAAACGTCGGACGATTGCTCCCACACCGAAAGTGCCAGCAACTTAAGCTCTTGCTGCTCATCACCGGCCATTGGCAGCGCATCTACAGCACCACAGACATCGGGGCTCCGGGCTTTCCCTGACGAACAGGGCTTGAACGTTTACCACCAGCTGCGCCTGGGCGCCCACTAAAAAAAACCGCAAAAAATCACGAATGTCGGACGATTGCTCCCACACGGAAAGTGCCAGCAACTCAAGCTCTTACTGTTCCTCACCGGCCATTGGCAGCGCATCTACAGCACCACAGACATCGGGGCTCCGGGCTTTCCCTGACGAACAGGGCTTCGACGTTTACCACCACCTGCACCTGGGGGCCCACTGAAAAAAAACCCGAAAAATCATGAACGTGGGACGATTGCTCCCACACCGAATGTGCCAGCAACTCAAGCTCTTGCTGCTCCTCACCGGCCATTGGCAGCGCATCTACAGCACCACAGACATCGGGGCTCCGGGCTTTCCCTGACGAACAGGGCTTCGACGTTTACCACCAGCTGCACCTGGGCGCCCACTCCAAAAAAAACCCCAAAAAATCACGAACGTTGGACGATTGCTCCCACACCGAAAGTGCCAGCCAGTCAAGCTCTTGCTGCTCCTCACCGGCCATTGGCAGCGCATCTACAGCACCACAGACATCGGGGCTCCGGGCTTTCCCTGACGAACAGGGCTTCGACGTTTACCACCACCTGCACATCTGCTTCCATTGGAAAAAAACCCAAGAAAAATCACGAACGTTGGACGATTGCTCCCACACCGAAAGTGCCAGCCAGTCAAGCTCTTGCTGCTCCTCACCGGCCATTGGCAGCGCATCTACAGCACCACAGACATCGGGGCTCCGGGCTTTCCCTGACGAACAGGGCTTCGACGTTTACCACCAGCTGCACCTGGGCTCCCACGCCAAAAAAACCCGAAAAATCACGAACGTCGGACGATTGCTCCCACACAAAAAGTGCCAGCCAGTCAAGCTCCTGCTGCTCCTCACCGGCCATTGGCAGCGCATCTACAGCACCACAGACATCGGGGCTCCGGGCTTTCCCTGACGAACAGGGCTTCGACGTTTACCACCAGCTGCGCCTGGGCGCCCACTAAAAAAAAACCCGAAAAATCACGAACGTCGGACGATAGCTCCCACACAAAAAGTGCCAGCCAGTCAAGCTCTTGCTGTTCCTCACCGGCCGTTGGCGGCGCATCTACAGCACCACAGACATCGGGGCTCCGGGCACTCCCTGACGAACAGGGCTTCGACGTTTACCACCACCTGCACCTGGGCGCCCACTCCAAAAAAAACCCGAAAAATCACAAACATCGGACGATTGCTCCCACACCGAAATTGCCAGCAACTCAAGCTCCTAATGCTCCTCACCGGCCATTGGCAGCACATCTACAGCAGCACAGACATCGGGGCTCCGGGCTTTCCCTGACGAACAGGGCTTCGACGTTTATCACAGGCTGCACCTGGGCGCCCACTGAAATAAAACCCCAAAAAATCATGAACGTCGGACGATAGTTCCCACACAAAAAGTGCCTGTAACACAAGCTCTTGCTCCTCCTCTCCGGCCATTGGCAGCGCATCTACAGCACCATAGACATCGGGACTCCGGGCTTTCCCTGACGAACAGGGCTTCGACGTTTACCACCAGCTGCACCTGGGCGCCCACTAAAAAAAAACCCCATAAAATCATGAACGTCGGACGATTGCACCCACACCGAAATTGCCAGCAACTCAAGCTCCTACTGCTCCTCACCGGCCATTGGCACCGCATCTACAGCACCACAGACATCGGGGCTCCGGGTATTCCCTGACGAACAGGGCTTTGACGTTTACCACCAGCTGCACCTGGGCGCCCACTAAAAAAAAAACCCCAAAAAAAACGAACGTCGCAGCATTGCTCCCACACCTAAAGTGCCAGCCAGTCAAGCTCTTGCTGCTCCTCACCGGCCATTAGCAGCGCATCTACAGCACCACAGACATCGGGGCTCCGGGCTTTCCCTGACGAACAGGGCTTCGACGTTTACCACCAGCTGCACCTGGGGGTGCCCACTCCAAAATAACCCCGAAAAATCATGAACGTCGGACGATTGCTCCCACACCGAAAGTGCCAGCCAGTCAAGCTCTTGCTGCTCGTCACCGGCCATTGGCAGTGCATCTACAGCACCACAGACATCGGGGCTCCGGGCTTTCCCTGACGAACAGGGCTTCGACGTTTACCACCAGCTGCACCGGGGGGCCCCCTGAAAAAAAAACCAGAAAATCATGAACGTCGGACGATTGCTCCCACACCGAAAGTGCTAGCAACTCAAGCTCTTGCTCCTCCTCACTGGCCATTGGCAGCGCATCTACAGCACCACAGACATCGGAGCTTTGGGCTTTCCCAGTCGAACAGGGCTTCGACATTTACCACCTGCTGCACCTGTGCGCCCACTAAAAAAAAACCCGAAAAATCACGAACGTCGGATGATTGCTCCCACACCGAAAGTGCCAGCAACTCAAGCTCTTCCTGCTCCTCACCAGCCATTGGCAGCGCATCTACAGCACCACAGACATCGGGGCTCCAGGGATTCCCTGACGAACAGGGCTTAGACATTTACCACCAGCTGCACCGGGGCGCCCACTGGAAAAAAAACCCCGAAAAATCACTAACGTCGGAGGATTGCTCTCACACCGAAAGTGCCAGCAACTCAAGCTCTTGCTGATCCTCAGCGGCCATTGGCAGCGCATCAAAAGCACCACAGACATCGGGGCTCCGGGCTTTCCCTGACGAACAGGGCTTCGACGCTTACCACCAGCTGCACCTGGGCGCTCACTCCAAAAAACCCCCAAAAAATCACGAACGTCGGAACATTGCTCCCACACCGAAAGTGCCAGCCAGTCAAGCTCTTGCTGCTCCTCACCGGCCACTGGCAGCGCATCTACAGCACCACAGACATCGGGGCTCCGGGCTTTCCCTGACGAACAGGGCTTCGACGCTTACCACCAGCTGCACCTGGGCGCCCACTGGAAAAAAACCCCGAAAAATCACGAACGTGGGACGATTGCTCCCACACCGAAAGTGTCAGCCAGTCAAGCTCTTGCTGCTCATCACCGGCCATTGGCATCGCATCTACAGCACCACAGACGTCGGAGCTATGGGCTTTCCCAGTCGAACAGGGCTTCAACATTTACCACCTGCTGCACCTGTGCGCCCAGTAAAAAAAAAACCTAAAAAATCGCGAACGTCGGACGATTGCTCCCAAACCGAAAGTGCCAGCCAGTCAAGCTCTTGCTGCTCCTCGCCGGCCATTGGCAGCGCATCTACAGCACCACAGACATAGGGGCTTCGGGCTTTCCCTGACGAACAGGGCTTCGACGTTAACCACCAGCTGCACCTGGGGGGCCCACTGAAAAAAACCCGGAAAAATCATGAATGTCGGACGATTGCTCCCACACCGAAAGTGCCAGCAACTCAAGCTCTTGCTGCTCATCACCGGCCATTGGCAGCCCATCTACAGCACCACAGACATCGGGGCTCCGGGCTTTCCCTGACGAACAGGGATTCGACGTTTACCACCAGCTGCACCTAGTCGCACACTCCAAAAAAACTCCGAAAAATCACGAACGTCGGACGATTGCTCCCACACCGAAAATGCCAGCCAGTCAAGCTCTTGCTGCTCATCACCGGCCATTGGCAGCACATCTACAGCGCCACAGACATCGGGGCTCCGGGCTTTCCCTGACGAACAGGGCTTTGACGTTTACCACCAGCTGCACCTGGGGGGCCCACTGAAAAAAACCCGGAAAAATCATGAACGTCGGACGATTGCTCCCACACCGAAAGTGCCAGCAACTCAAGCTCTTGCTGCTCCTCACCGGCCATTGGCAGCGCATCTACAGCACCACAGACATCGGGGCTCCGGGCTTTCCCTGACGAACAGGGATTCGACGTTTACCACCATCTGCACCTGGTCGCCCACGCCAAAAAAACCCGAAAAATCATGAACGTCGGACGATTGCTCCCACAAAAAAAAGTGCCAGCCAGTCAAGCTCCTGCTGCTCCTCACCGGCCATTGGCAGCGCATCTACAGCACCACAGACATCGGGGCTCCGGGCTTTCCCTGACGAACAGGGCTTCGACGTTTACCACCAGCTGCGTCTGGGCGCCCACTAAAAAAAACCCAAAAAATCACGAATGTCGGACGATTGCTCCCACACCGAAAGTGCCAGCCACTCAAGCTCTTGCTGCTCCTCAGCGGCCATTGGCAGCGCATCTACAGCACCACAGACATAGGGGCTCCGGGCTTTCCCTGACGAACAGGGCTTCGACGTTTACCACCAGCTGCACCTGGACACCCATTGGAAAAAAACCCAAGAAAAATCACGAACGTTGGACGATTGCTCCCACACCGAAAATGCCAGCAACTCAAGCTCTTCCTGCTCCTCACCGGCCATTGGCAGCGCATCTACAGCACCACAGACATCGGGGCTCCGGGCTTTCCCTGACGAACAGGGCTTCGACATTTACCACCACCTGCACCTGGTCGCACACTCCAAAAAAACCCGAAAAATCACGAACGTCGGACGATTGCTCCCACACCGAAAGTGCCAGCCAGTCAAGCTCCTGCTGCTCTTACCCGGCCATTGTCAGCGCATCTACAGCACCACAGACATCGGGGCTCCGGGCTTTCCCTGACGAACAGGGCTTCGACGTTTACCACCAGCTGCACCTGGTCGCCCACTCCAAAAAAACCCGAAAAATCACGAACGTCGGACGATTGCTCCCACACCGAAAGTGCCAGCCAGTCAAGCTCTTGCTGCTCCTCACCGGCCATTGGCAGCGCATCTACAGCACCACAGACATCGGGGCTCCGGGCTTTCCCTGACGAACAGGGCTTCGACGTTTACCACCAGCTGCACCTGGTCGCACACTCCAAAAAAACCCGAAAAATCATGAACGTCGGACGATTGCTCCCACACCGAAAGTGCCAGCCACTCAAGCTCTTGCTGCTCCTCACTGGCCATTGGCAGCGCATCTACAGCACCACAGACATCGGGGCTCCGGGCTTTCCCTGACGAACAGGGCTTCGACGTTTACCACCAGCTGCACCTGGGCGCCCACTCCAAAAAAACCCCGAAAAATCGCGAACGTTGGACGATTGCTCCCAAACAGAAAGTGCCAGCCAGTCAAGCTCTTGCTGCTCCTCACCGGCCATTGGCAGCGCATCTACAGCACCACAGACATAGGGGCTTCGGGCTTTCCCTGACGAACAGGGCTTCGACGTTTACCACCAGCTGCACCTGGGGGGCCCACTGAAAAATACCCTGAAAAATCATGAAGGTCGGACGATAGCTCCCACACCAAAAGTGCCAGCCAGTCAAGCTCTTGCTGCTCCTCACCGATCATTGGCAGCGCATCTACAGCACCACAGACATCGGGGCTCCGGGCTTTCCCTGACGAACAGGTCTTCGACATTTACCACCAGCTGCACCTGGGCGCCCATTCCAAAAAAACTCCGAAAAATCACGAACGTCGGACGATTGCTCCCACACCGAAAATGCCAGCAACTCAAGCTCTTGCTGCTCATCACCAGCCATTGGCAGCCCATCTACAGCGCCACAGACATCGGGGCTCCGGGCTTTCCCTGACGAACAGGGCTTTGACGTTTACCACCAGCTGCACCTGGGGGGCCCACTGAAAAAAACCCCGAAAAATCATGAACGTCGGACGATTGCTCCCACACAAAAAGTGCCAGCCAGTCAAGCTCCTGCTGCTCCTCAGCGGCCATTGGCAGCGCATCTACAGCACCACAGACATCGGGGCTCCGGGCTTTCCCTGACGAACAGGGCTTCGACGTTTACCACCAGCTGCACCTGGGCGCCCATTGGAAAAAAACCCAAGAAAAATCACGAACGTTGGACGATTGCTCCCCCACTGAAAGCTCCAGCAACTCAAGCTCTTGCTACTCCTCACCGGCCATTGGCAGCGCATCTACAGCACCACAGACATCGGGGCTCCGGGCTTTCCCTGACGAACAGGGCTTCGACGTTTACCACCAGCTGCGTCTGGGCGCCCACAAAAAAAAACCCAAAAAATCACGAATGTCGGACGATTGATCCCACACCGAAAGTGCCAGCCACTCAAGCTCTTGCTGCTCCTCAGCGGCCATTGGCAGCGCATCTACAGCACCACAGACATAGGGGCTCCAGGCTTTCCCTGACGAACAGGGCTTCGACATTTACCACCAGCTGCACCTGGACACCCATTGGAAAAAAACCCAAGAAAAATCACGAACGTTGGACGATTGCTCCCACACCGAAAATGCCAGCAACTCAAGCTCTTCCTGCTCCTCACCGGCCATTGGCAGCGCATCTACAGCACCACAGACATCGGGGCTCCGGGCTTTCCCTGACGAACAGGGCTTCGACATTTACCACCACCTGCACCTGGTCGCACACTCCAAAAAAACCCGAAAAATCACGAACGTCGGACGATTGCTCCCACACCGAAAGTGCCAGCCAGTCAAGCTCCTGCTGCTCTTACCCGGCCATTGTCAGCGCATCTACAGCACCACAGACATCGGGGCTCCGGGCTTTCCCTGACGAACAGGGCTTCGACGTTTACCACCAGCTGCACCTGGTCGCCCACGCCAAAAAAACCCGAAAAATCACGAACGTCGGACGATTGCTCCCACACCGAAAGTGCCAGCCAGTCAAGCTCTTGCTGCTCCTCACCGGCCATTGGCAGCGCATCTACAGCACCACAGACATCGGGGCTCCGGGCTTTCCCTGACGAACAGGGCTTCGACGTTTACCACCAGCTGCACCTGGTCGCACACTCCAAAAAAACCCGAAAAATCACGAACGTCGGACGATTGCTCCCACACCGAAAGTGCCAGCCAGTCAAGCTCTTGCTGCTCCTCACTGGCCATTGGCAGCGCATCTACAGCACCACAGACATCGGGGCTCCGGGCTTTCCCTGACGAACAGGGCTTCGACGTTTACCACCACCTGCAGGTGGGCGCCCATTGCAAAAAAACCGAAGAAAAATCACGAACGTTGGACGATTGCTCCCACACCGAAAGTGCCAGCCAATCAAGCTCTTGCTGCTCATCACCGGCCATTGGCAGCCCATCTACAGCACCACAGACATCAGGGCTCCGGTCTTTCCCTGACGAACAGGGCTTCGACTTTTACCACCAGCTGGACCTGGGCGCCCACTCCAAAAAAACCCCGAAAAATCGCGAACGTTGGACGATTGCTCCCAAACCGAAAGTGCCAGCCAGTCAAGCTCTTGCTGCTCCTCACCGGCCATTGGCAGCGCATCTACAGCACCACAGACATAGGGGCTTCGGGCTTTCCCCGACGAACAGGGCTTCGACGTTTACCACCAGCTGCACCTGGGGGGCCCACTGAAAAATACCCTGAAAAATCATGAAGGTCGGACGATAGCTCCCACACCAAAAGTGCCAGCCAGTCAAGCTCTTGCTGCTCCTCACCGATCATTGGCAGCGCATCTACAGCACCACAGACATCGGGGCTCCGGGCTTTCCCTGACGAACAGGTCTTCGACATTTACCACCAGCTGCACCTGGGCGCCCATTCCAAAAAAACTCCGAAAAATCACGAACGTCGGACGATTGCTCCCACACCGAAAATGCCAGCAACTCAAGCTCTTGCTGCTCATCACCAGCCATTGGCAGCCCATCTACAGCGCCACAGACATCGGGGCTCCGGGCTTTCCCTGACGAACAGGGCTTTGACGTTTACCACCAGCTGCACCTGGGGGGCCCACTGAAAAAAACCCGGAAAAATCATGAACGTCGGACGATTGCTCCCACACAAAAAGTGCCAGCCAGTCAAGCTCCTGCTGCTCCTCAGCGGCCATTGGCAGCGCATCTACAGCACCACAGACATCGGGGCTCCGGGCTTTCCCTGACGAACAGGGCTTCGACGTTTACCACCATCTGCACCTGGTCGCCCACGCCAAAAAAACCCGAAAAATCACGAACGTCGGACGATTGCTCCCACACCGAAAGTGCCAGCCAGTCAAGCTCCTGCTGCTCTTCCCCGGCCATTGTCAGCGCATCTACAGCACCACAGACATCGGGGCTCCGGGCTTTCCCTGACGAACAGGGCTTCGACGTTTACCACCAGCTGCACCTGGGCGCCCACTGAAAAAAAACCTGAACAATCACGAACGTTGGACGATTGCTCCCACACCAAAAGTGCCAGCCAGTCAAGCTCTTGCTGCTCCTCACCGGCCATTGGCAGCGCATCTACAGCACCACAGACATCGGG
This sequence comes from Chlamydotis macqueenii, assembly GCF_036417535.1. Taxonomy (NCBI): domain Eukaryota; kingdom Metazoa; phylum Chordata; class Aves; order Otidiformes; family Otididae; genus Chlamydotis; species Chlamydotis macqueenii. Next base: position 29,396,557 of record NC_141592.1, on the reverse strand, counting down.
GCTCCGGGCTTTCCCTGACGAACAGGGCTTCGACTTTTACCACCAGCTGCACCTGGGGGGCCCACTGAAAAAAAACCCAAAAAATCACGAATGTCGGACGATTGCTCCCACACCGAAAGTGCCAGCCACTCAAGCTCTTGCTGCTCCTCAGCGGCCATTGGCAGCGCATCTACAGCACCACAGACATAGGGGCTCCAGGCTTTCCCTGACGAACAGGGCTTCGACGTTTACCACCACCTGCACCTGGGTGCCCATTGGAAAAAAACCCAAGAAAAATCATGAACGTCGGACGATTGCTCCCACACCGAAAATGCCAGCAACTCAAGCTCTTCCTGCTCCTCACCGGCCATTGGCAGCGCATCTACAGCACCACAGACATCGGGGCTCCGGGCTTTCCCTGACGAACAGGGCTTCGACATTTACCACCACCTGCACCTGGTCGCACACTCCAAAAAAACCCGAAAAATCATGAACGTTGGACGATTGCTCCCACACCGAAAGTGCCAGCCAGTCAAGCTCCTGCTGCTCTTCCCCAGCCATTGTCAGCGCATCTACAGCACCACAGACATCGGGGCTCCGGGCTTTCCCTGACGAACAGGGCTTCGACGTTTACCACCACCTGCACCTGGGCGCCCACTGAAAAAAAACCTCAAAAATCACGAACGTTGGACGATTGCTCCCACACCAAAAGTGCCAGCCAGTCAAGCTCTTGCTGCTCCTCACCGGCCATTGGCAGCGCATCTACAGCACCACAGACATCGGGGGTCCGGGCTTTCCCTGACGAACAGGGCTTCGACGTTTACCGCCAGCTCACCTGGTCACCCATTGGAAAAAAACCCAAGAAAAATCACGAACGTTGGACGATTGCTCCCACACCGAAAATGCCAGCCAGTCAAGCTCTTGCTGCTCCTCACCGGCCATTGGCAGCCCATCTACAGCACCACAGACATCGGGGCTCCGGGCTTTCCCTGACGAACAAGACTTCGACCTTTACCACCAGCTGCACCTGGGCACCCACTCCAAAAAAACCCGAAAAATCACGAACGTCGGACGATTGCTCCCACACCGAAAGTGCCAGCAACTCAAGCTCTTGCTCCTCATCACCGGCCACTGGCAGCGCATCTACAGCACCACAGACACTGGGGCTCCGGGCTTTCCCTGACGAACAGGACTTCGACGTTTACCACCAGCTGCACCTGGGCGCCCACTCCAAAAAAACCCCGAAAAATCACGAATGTCGCACGATTGCTCCCACACAAAAAGTGCCAGCCAGTCAAGCTCTTCCTGCTCCTCACCGGCCATTGGCAGCGCATCTACAGCACCACAGACATCGGGGCTCCGGGCTTTCCCTGACGAACAGGGCTTCGACTTTTACCACCACCTGCACCTGGGGGGCCCACTGAAAAAAACCCCGAAAAATCATGAACGTCGGACGATTACTCCCACACCGAAAGTGCCAGCCAGTCAAACTCTTGCTGCTCCTCCCTGGCCATTGGCAGCGCATCTACAGCACCACAGACATCGGGGCTCCGGGCTTTCCCTGACGAACAGGGCTTCGACGTTTACCACCAGCTGCACCTGGTCGCCCACGCCAAAAAAACCCGAAAAATCACGAACGTCGGACGATTGCTCCCACACCGAAAGTGCCAGCCAGTCAAGCTCTTGCTGCTCCTCACCGGCCATTGGCAGCGCATCTACAGCACCACAGACATCGGGGCTCCGGGCTTTCCCTGACGAACAGGGCTTTGACGTTTACCACCAGCTGCACCGGGTAGCCCACTCCAAAAAAAACCGAAAAATCACGAACGTCGGACGATTGCTCCCACACCGAAAGTGCCAGCCACTCAAGCTCTTGCTGCTCCTCACTGGCCATTGGCAGCGCATCTACAGCACCACAGACATCGGGGCTCCGGGCTTTCCCTGACGAACAGGGCTTCGACGTTTACCACCACCTGCAGCTGGGCGCCCATTGCAAAAAAACCGAAGAAAAATCACGAACGTTGGACGATTGCTCCCACACCGAAAGTGCCAGCCAATCAAGCTCTTGCTGCTCATCACCGGCCATTGGCAGCCCATCTACAGCACCACAGACATCAGGGCTTAGGGCTTTCCATGACGAACAGGGCTTCGACTTTTACCACCAGCTGGACCTGGGCGCCCACTCCAAAAAAACCCCGAAAAATCGCGAACGTTGGACGATTGCTCCCAAACCGAAAGTGCCAGCCAGTCAAGCTCTTGCTGCTCCTCACCGGCCATTGGCAGCGCATCTACAGCACCACAGACATAGGGGCTTCGGGCTTTCCCCGACGAACAGGGCTTCGACGTTTACCACCAGCTGCACCTGGGGGGCCCACTGAAAAATACCATGAAAAATCATGAAGGTCGGACGGTAGCTCCCACACCAAAAGTGCCAGCCAGTCAAGCTCTTGCTGCTCCTCACCGATCATTGGCAGCGCATCTACAGCACCACAGACATCGGGGCTCCGGGCTTTCCCTGACGAACAGGTCTTCGACATTTACCACCAGCTGCACCTGGGCGCCCATTCCAAAAAAACTCCGAAAAATCACGAACGTCGGACGATTGCTCCCACACCGAAAATGCCAGCAACTCAAGCTCTTGCTGCTCATCACCAGCCATTGGCAGCCCATCTACAGCGCCACAGACATCGGGGCTCCGGGCTTTCCCTGACGAACAGGGCTTTGACGTTTACCACCAGCTGCACCTGGGGGGCCCACTGAAAAAAACCCGGAAAAATCATGAACGTCGGACGATTGCTCCCACACAAAAAGTGCCAGCCAGTCAAGCTCCTGCTGCTCCTCAGCGGCCATTGGCAGCGCATCTACAGCACCACAGACATCGGGGCTCCGGGCTTTCCCTGACGAACAGGGCTTCGACGTTTACCACCAGCTGCACCTGGTCGCCCACGCCAAAAAAACCCGAAAAATCACGAACGTCGGACGATTGCTCCCACACCGAAAGTGCCAGCCAGTCAAGCTCCTGCTGCTCTTCCCCGGCCATTGTCAGCGCATCTACAGCACCACAGACATTGGGGCTCCGGGCTTTCCCTGACGAACAGGGCTTCGACGTTTACCACCAGCTGCACCTGGGCGCCCACTGAAAAAAAACCTGAACAATCACGAACGTTGGACGATTGCTCCCACACCAAAAGTGCCAGCCAGTCAAGCTCTTGCTGCTCTTCCCCAGCCATTGTCAGCGCATCTACAGCACCACAGACATCGGGGCTCCGGGCTTTCCCTGACGAACAGGGCTTCGACGTTTACCACCAGCTGCACCTGGGCGCCCACTGAAAAAAAACCTCAAAAATCACGAACGTTGGACGATTGCTCCCACACCAAAAGTGCCAGACAGTCAAGCTCTTGCTGCTCCTCACCGGCCATTGGCAGCGCATCTACAGCACCACAGACATCGGGGGTCCGGGCTTTCCCTGACGAACAGGGCTTCGACGTTTACCGCCAGCTGCACCTGGTCACCCATTGGAAAAAAACCCAAGAAAAATCACGAACGTTGGACGATTGCTCCCACACCGAAAATGCCAGCCAGTCAAGCTCTTGCTGCTCCTCACCGGCCATTGGCAGCCCATCTACAGCACCACAGACATCGGGGCTCCGGGCTTTCCCTGACGAACAGGACTTCGACCTTTACCACCAGCTGCACCTGGGCACCCACTCCAAAAAAACCCGAAAAATCACGAACGTCGGACGATTGCTCCCACACCGAAAGTGCCAGCAACTCAAGCTCTTGCTCCTCATCACCGGCCACTGGCAGCGCATCTACAGCACCACAGACACTGGGGCTCCGGGCTTTCCCTGATGAACAGGACTTCGACGTTTACCACCAGCTGCACCTGGGCGCCCACTCCAAAAAAACCCCGAAAAATCACGAATGTCGCACGATTGCTCCCACACCGAAAGTGCCAGCCAGTCAAGCTCTTCCTGCTCCTCAGCGGCCATTGGCAGCGCATCTACAGCACCACAGACATCGGGGCTCCGGGCTTTCCCTGACGAACAGGGCTTCGACTTTTACCACCACCTGCACCTGGGGGGCCCACTGAAAAAAACCCCGAAAAATCATGAACGTCGGACGATTACTCCCACACCGAAAGTGCCAGCCAGTCAAACTCTTGCTGCTCCTCCCCGGCCATTGGCAGCGCATCTACAGCACCACAGACATCGGGGCTCCGGGCTTTCCCTGACGAACAGGACTTCGACGTTTACCACCAGCTGCACCTGGTCGCCCACGCCAAAAAAACCCGAAAAATCACGAACGTCGGACGATTGCTCCCACACCGAAAGTGCCAGCCAGTCAAGCTCTTGCTGCTCCTCACCGGCCATTGGCAGCGCATCTACAGCACCACAGACATCGGGGCTCCGGGCTTTCCCTGACGAACAGGGCTTCGACGTTTACCACCAGCTGCACCTGGTCGCACACTCCAAAAAAACCCGAAAAATCACGAACGTCGGACGATTGCTCCCACACCGAAAGTGCCAGCCACTCAAGCTCTTGCTGCTCCTCACTGGCCATTGGCAGCACATCTACAGCACCACAGACATCGGGGCTCCGGGCTTTCCCTGACGAACAGGGCTTCGACGTTTACCACCACCTGCAGCTGGGCGCCCATTGCAAAAAAACCGAAGAAAAATCACGAACGTTGGACGATTGCTCCCACACCGAAAGTGCCAGCCAATCAAGCTCTTGCTGCTCATCACCGGCCATTGGCAGCCCATCTACAGCACCACAGACATCAGGGCTCCGGGCTTTCCATGACGAACAGGGCTTCGACTTTTACCACCAGCTGGACCTGGGCGCCCACTCCAAAAAAACCCCGAAAAATCGCGAACGTTGGACGATTGCTCCCAAACCGAAAGTGCCAGCCAGTCAAGCTCTTGCTGCTCCTCACCGGCCATTGGCAGCGCATCTACAGCACCACAGACATAGGGGCTCCGGGCTTTCCCCGACGAACAGGGCTTCGACGTTTACCACCAGCTGCACCTGGGGGGCCCACTGAAAAATACCCTGAAAAATCATGAAGGTCGGACGATAGCTCCCACACCAAAAGTGCCAGCCAGTCAAGCTCTTGCTGCTCCTCACCGATCATTGGCAGCGCATCTACAGCACCACAGACATCGGGGCTCCGGGCTTTCCCTGACGAACAGGTCTTCGACATTTACCACCAGCTGCACCTGGGCGCCCATTCCAAAAAAACTCCGAAAAATCACGAACGTCGGACGATTGCTCCCACACCGAAAATGCCAGCAACTCAAGCTCTTGCTGCTCATCACCAGCCATTGGCAGCCCATCTACAGCGCCACAGACATCGGGGCTCCGGGCTTTCCCTGACGAACAGGGCTTTGACGTTTACCACCAGCTGCACCTGGGGGGCCCACTGAAAAAAACCCGGAAAAATCATGAACGTCGGACGATTGCTCCCACACAAAAAGTGCCAGCCAGTCAAGCTCCTGCTGCTCCTCAGCGGCCATTGGCAGCGCATCTACAGCACCACAGACATCGGGGCTCCGGGCTTTCCCTGACGAACAGGGCTTCGACGTTTACCACCATCTGCACCTGGTCGCCCACGCCAAAAAAACCCGAAAAATCACGAACGTCGGACGATTGCTCCCACACCGAAAGTGCCAGCCAGTCAAGCTCCTGCTGCTCTTCCCCGGCCATTGTCAGCGCATCTACAGCACCACAGACATCGGGGCTCCGGGCTTTCCCTGACGAACAGGGCTTCGACGTTTACCACCAGCTGCACCTGGGCGCCCACTGAAAAAAAACCTGAACAATCACGAACGTTGGACGATTGCTCCCACACCAAAAGTGCCAGCCAGTCAAGCTCTTGCTGCTCCTCACCGGCCATTGGCAGCGCATCTACAGCACCACAGACATCGGGGCTCCGGGCTTTCCCTGACGAACAGGGCTTCGACTTTTACCACCAGCTGCACCTGGGGGGCCCACTGAAAAAAAACCCAAAAAATCACGAATGTCGGACGATTGCTCCCACACCGAAAGTGCCAGCCACTCAAGCTCTTGCTGCTCCTCAGCGGCCATTGGCAGCGCATCTACAGCACCACAGACATAGGGGCTCCGGGCTTTCCCTGACGAACAGGGCTTCGACTTTTACCACCAGCTGCACCTGGACACCCATTGGAAAAAAACCCAAGAAAAATCATGAACGTCGGACGATTGCTCCCACACCGAAAATGCCAGCAACTCAAGCTCTTCCTGCTCCTCACCGGCCATTGGCAGCGCATCTACAGCACCACAGACATCGGGGCTCCGGGCTTTCCCTGACGAACAGGGCTTCGACATTTACCACCACCTGCACCTGGTCGCACACTCCAAAAAAACCCGAAAAATCATGAACGTTGGACGATTGCTCCCACACCGAAAGTGCCAGCCAGTCAAGCTCCTGCTGCTCTTCCCCAGCCATTGTCAGCGCATCTACAGCACCACAGACATCGGGGCTCCGGGCTTTCCCTGACGAACAGGGCTTCGACGTTTACCACCAGCTGCACCTGGGCGCCCACTGAAAAAAAACCTCAAAAATCACGAACGTTGGACGATTGCTCCCACACCAAAAGTGCCAGCCAGTCAAGCTCTTGCTGCTCCTCACCGGCCATTGGCAGCGCATCTACAGCACCACAGACATCGGGGGTCCGGGCTTTCCCTGACGAACAGGGCTTCGACGTTTACCGCCAGCTGCACCTGGTCACCCATTGGAAAAAAACCCAAGAAAAATCACGAACGTTGGACGATTGCTCCCACACCGAAAATGCCAGCCAGTCAAGCTCTTGCTGCTCCTCACCGGCCATTGGCAGCCCATCTACAGCACCACAGACATCGGGGCTCCGGGCTTTCCCTGACGAACAGGACTTCGACCTTTACCACCAGCTGCACCTGGGCACCCACTCCAAAAAAACCCGAAAAATCACGAACGTCGGACGATTGCTCCCACACCGAAAGTGCCAGCAACTCAAGCTCTTGCTCCTCATCACCGGCCACTGGCAGCGCATCTACAGCACCACAGACACTGGGGCTCCGGGCTTTCCCTGACGAACAGGACTTCGACGTTTACCACCAGCTGCACCTGGGCGCCCACTCCAAAAAAACCCCGAAAAATCACGAATGTCGCACGATTGCTCCCACACCGAAAGTGCCAGCCAGTCAAGCTCTTCCTGCTCCTCACCGGCCATTGGCAGCGCATCTACAGCACCACAGACATCGGGGCTCCGGGCTTTCCCTGACGAACAGGGCTTCGACTTTTACCACCACCTGCACCTGGGGGGCCCACTGAAAAAAACCCCGAAAAATCATGAACGTCGGACGATTACTCCCACACCGAAAGTGCCAGCCAGTCAAACTCTTGCTGCTCCTCCCCGGCCATTGGCAGCGCATCTACAGCACCACAGACATCGGGGCTCCGGGCTTTCCCTGACGAACAGGGCTTCGACGTTTACCACCAGCTGCACCTGGGGGGCCCACTGAAAAAAAACCCAAAAAATCACGAATGTCAGACGATTGCTCCCACACCGAAAGTGCCAGCCACTCAAGCTCTTGCTGCTCCTCAGCGGCCATTGGCAGCGCATCTACAGCACCACAGACATCGGGGCTCCAGGCTTTCCCTGACGAACAGGGCTTCGACGTTTACCACCAGCTGCACCTGGACACCCATTGGAAAAAAACCCAAGAAAAATCACGAATGTTGGACGATTGCTCCCACACCGAAAATGCCAGCAACTCAAGCTCTTCCTGCTCCTCACCGGCCATTGGCAGCGCATCTACAGCACCACAGACATCGGGGCTCCGGGCTTTCCCTGACGAACAGGGCTTCGACGTTTACCACCAGCTGCACCTGGGCGCCCACTGAAAAAAAACCTCAAAAATCACGAACGTTGGACGATTGCTCCCACACCAAAAGTGCCAGCCAGTCAAGCTCTTGCTGCTCCTCACCGGCCATTGGCAGCGCATCTACAGCACCACAGACATCGGGGGTCCGGGCTTTCCCTGACGAACAGGGCTTCGACGTTTACCGCCAGCTGCACCTGGTCACCCATTGGAAAAAAACCCAAGAAAAATCACGAACGTTGGACGATTGCTCCCACACCGAAAATGCCAGCCAGTCAAGCTCTTGCTGCTCCTCACCGGCCATTGGCAGCCCATCTACAGCACCACAGACATCGGGGCTCCGGGCTTTCCCTGACGAACAGGACTTCGACCTTTACCACCAGCTGCACCTGGGCACCCACTCCAAAAAAACCCGAAAAATCACGAACGTCGGACGATTGCTCCCACACCGAAAGTGCCAGCAACTCAAGCTCTTGCTCCTCATCACCGGCCACTGGCAGCGCATCTACAGCACCACAGACACTGGGGCTCCGGGCTTTCCCTGACGAACAGGACTTCGACGTTTACCACCAGCTGCACCTGGGCGCCCACTCCAAAAAAACCCCGAAAAATCACGAATGTCGCACGATTGCTCCCACACCGAAAGTGCCAGCCAGTCAAGCTCTTCCTGCTCCTCACCGGCCATTGGCAGCGCATCTACAGCACCACAGACATCGGGGCTCCGGGCTTTCCCTGACGAACAGGGCTTCGACTTTTACCACCACCTGCACCTGGGGGGCCCACTGAAAAAAACCCCGAAAAATCATGAACGTCGGACGATTGCTCCCACACCGAAAGTGCCAGCCAGTCAAACTCTTGCTGCTCCTCCCCGGCCATTGGCAGCGCATCTACAGCACCACAGACATCGGGGCTCCGGGCTTTCCCTGACGAACAGGGCTTCGACGTTTACCACCAGCTGCACCTGGGGGGCCCACTGAAAAAAAACCCAAAAAATCACGAATGTCGGACGATTGCTCCCACACCGAAAGTGCCAGCCACTCAAGCTCTTGCTGCTCCTCAGCGGCCATTGGCAGCGCATCTACAGCACCACAGACATCGGGGCTCCAGGCTTTCCCTGACGAACAGGGCTTCGACGTTTACCACCAGCTGCACCTGGACACCCATTGGAAAAAAACCCAAGAAAAATCACGAATGTTGGACGATTGCTCCCACACCGAAAATGCCAGCAACTCAAGCTCTTCCTGCTCCTCACCGGCCATTGGCAGCGCATCTACAGCACCACAGACATCGGGGCTCCGGGCTTTCCCTGACGAACAGGGCTTCGACGTTTACCACCAGCTGCACCTGGGCGCCCACTGAAAAAAAACCTCAAAAATCACGAACGTTGGACGATTGCTCCCACACCAAAAGTGCCAGCCAGTCAAGCTCTTGCTGCTCCTCACCGGCCATTGGCAGCGCATCTACAGCACCACAGACATCGGGGCTCCGGGCTTTCCCTGACGAACAGGGCTTCGACGTTTACCGCCAGCTGCACCTGGTCACCCATTGGAAAAAAACCCAAGAAAAATCACGAACGTTGGACGATTGCTCCCACACCGAAAGTGCCAGCCAGTCAAGCTCTTGCTGCTCCTCACCGGCCATTGGCAGCCCATCTACAGCACCACAGACATCGGGGCTCCGGGCTTTCCCTGACGAACAGGACTTCGACCTTTACCACCAGCTGCACCTGGGCACCCACTCCAAAAAAACCCGAAAAATCACGAACATCGGACGATTGCTCCCACACCGAAAGTGCCAGCAACTCAAGCTCTTGCTCCTCATCACCGGCCACTGGCAGCGCATCTACAGCACCACAGACATCGGGGCTCCGGGCTTTCCCTGACGAACAGGACTTCGACGTTTACCACCAGCTGCACCTGGGCGCCCACTCCAAAAAAACCCCGAAAAATCACGAATGTCGCACGATTGCTCCCACACCGAAAGTGCCAGCCAGTCAAGCTCTTCCTGCTCCTCACCGGCCATTGGCAGCGCATCTACAGCACCACAGACATCGGGGCTCCGGGCTTTCCCTGACGAACAGGGCTTCGACTTTTACCAGCACCTGCACCTGGGGGGCCCACTGAAAAAAACCCCGAAAAATCATGAACGTCGGACGATTACTCCCACAACGAAAGTGCCAGCCAGTCAAACTCTTGCTGCTCCTCCCCGGCCATTGGCAGCGCATCTACAGCACCACAGACATCGGGGCTCCGGGCTTTCCCTGACGAACAGGGCTTCGACGTTTACCACCAGCTGCACCTGGGCGCCCATTGGAAAAAAACCCAAGAAAAATCACGAACGTTGGACGATTGCTCCGACACCGAAAGTGCCAGCAACTCAATCTCTTCCTGCTCCTCACCGGCCATTGGCAGCGCATCTACAGCACCACAGACACTGGGGTTCCGGGCTTTCCCTGACGAACAGGGCTTCGACGTTTACCACCAGCTGCACCTGGGCGCCCACTGAAAAAAAAACTGAAAAATCACGAACGTTGGACGATTGCTCCCACACCGAAAGTGCCAGCCACTCAAGCTCTTGCTGCTCATCTCCGGCCATTGGCAGCGCATCTACAGCACCACAGACATCGGGGCTCCGGGCTTTCCCTGACGAACAGGGCTTTGACGTTTACCACCAGCTGCACCGGGTAGCCCACTCCAAAAAAACCCGAAAAATCACGAACGTCGGACGATTGCTCCAACACCGAAAGTGCCAGCCAGTCAAGCTCTTGCTGCTCCTCACCGGCCATTGGCAGCGCATCTACAGCAACACAGACATTGGGGCTCCGGGCTTTCCCTGACGAACAGGGCTTCGACGTTTACCATCACCTGGAGATGGGCGCCCATTGCAAAAAAAACGAAGAAAAATCACGAACGTTGGACGATTGCTCCCACACCGAAAGTGCCAGCCAATCAAGCTCTTGCTGCTCATCACCGGCCATTGGCAGCACATCGACAGCACCACAGACATCAGGGCTCCGGGCTTTCCCTGACGAACAGGGCTTCGACTTTTACCACCAGCTGGACCTGGGCGCCCACTCCAAAAAAACCCCGAAAAATCACGAACGTCGGACGATTGCTCCCAAACCGAAAGTGCCAGCCAGTCAAGCTCTTGCTGCTCCTCACCGGCCATTGGCAGCGCATCTACAGCACCACAGACATAGGGGCTCCGGGCTTTCCCTGAGGAACAGGGCTTCGACGTTTACCACCAGCTGCACCTGGGGGGCCCACTGAAAAATACCCTGAAAAATCATGAAGGTCGGACGATAGCTCCCACACCAAAAGTGCCAGCCAGTCAAGCTCTTGCTGCTCATCTCCGGCCATTGGCAGCGCATCTACAGCACCACAGACATCGGGGCTTCGGGCTTTCCCTGACGAACAGGGCTTCGACGTTTACCACCAGCTGCACCTGGTCGCACACTCCAAAAAAACCCGAAAAATCACGAACGTCGGACGATTGCTCCCACACCGAAAGTGCCAGCCACTCAAGCTCTTGCTGCTCCTCACCGGCCATTGGCAGCGCATCTACAGCACCACAGACATCGGGGCTCCGGGCTTTCCCTGACGAACAGGGCTTCGACGTTTACCACCATCTGCACCGGGTCGCCCACTCCAAAAAAACCCGAAAAATCACGAACGTCGGACGATTGCTCCCACACCTAAAGTGCCAGCAACTCAAGCTCTTCCTCCTCATCACCGGCCACTGGCAGCGCATCTACAGCACCACAGACACTGGGGCTCCGGGCTTTCCCTGACGAACAGGACTTCGACGTTTACCACCAGCTGCACCTGGGCGCCCACTCCAAAAAAACCCCGAAAAATCACGAATGTCGGACGATTGCTCCCACACCGAAAGTGCCAGCCAGTCAAGCTCTTGCTCCTGCTCCCCGGCCATTGGCAGCGCATCTACAGCACCACAGACATCGGGGCTCCGGGCTTTCCCTGACGAACAGGGCTTCGACGTTTACCACCAGCTGCACCTGGTCGCCCACTCCAAAAAAACCCCGAAAAACCACGAACATCGGACGATTGCTCCCACACCGAAAGTGCCAGCCAGTCAATCTCTTGCTGCTCCTCACGGGCCATTGGCAGCGCATCTACAGCACCACAGACGTCGGGGCTCCGGGCTTTCCCTGACGAACAGGGCTTCGACGTTTACCACCATCTGCACCTGGACACCCATTGGAAAAAACCCAAGAAAAATCACGAACGTTGGACGATTGCTCCCACACCGAAAATGCCAGCCAGTCAAGCTCTTGCTGCTCTTCACTGGCCATTGGCAGTGCATCTACAGCACCACAGACATCGGGGCTCCGGGCTTTCCCTGACGAACAGGGCTTCGACGTTTACCACCACCTGCACCTGGGCGCCCACTCCAAAAAAACCAGAAAAATCACGAACGTCGGACGATTGCTCCCACACCGAAAATGCTAGCCAGTCAAGCTCCTGCTGCTCCTCACTGGCCATTGGCAGCGCATCTACAGCACCACAGACATCGGGGCTCCGGGCTTTCCCTGACGAACAGGGCTTCGACGTTTACCACCAGCTGCACCTGGGGGGCCCACTGAAAAAAACCCAAGAAAAATCACGAACGTCGGACGATTGCTCCCACACTGAAAGTGCCAGCCAGTCAAGCACTTGCTGCTCCTCCGCGGCCATTGGCAGCGCATCTACAGCACCACAGACATCGGGGCTCCGGGCTTTCCCTGACGAACAGGGCTTCGACGTTTACCACCAGCTGCACCTGGGCGCCCACTCCAAAAACACCCCGAAAAATCACGAAGATCGGATGATTGCTCCCACACCGAAAGTGCCAGCCAGTCAAGCTCTTGCTGCTGCTCCCCGGCCATTGGCAGTGCATCTACAGCACCACAGACATTGGGGCTCCGGGCTTTCCCTGACGAATCGGGCTTCGACGTTTACCACCAGCTGCACCTGGGCACCCACTCCAAAAAAACCCGAAAAATCATGAACGTCGGACGATTGCTCCCACTCCGAAAGTGCCAGGCAGTCAAGCTCTTGCTGCTCCTCAGCGGCCATGGGCAGCGCATGTACAGCACCACAGACATCGGGGCTCCGGGCTTTCCCTGACGAACAGGGCTTCGACGTTTACCACCAGCTGCGCCTGGGCGCCCACTAAAAAAAACCCCGAAAAATCATGAACGTCGGACGATTGCTCCCACAGCGAAAGTGCCAGCCAGCCAAGCTCTTGCTGCTGCTCCCCGGCCATTGGCAGCGCATCTACAGCACCACAGACATCGGAACTCCGGGCTTTCCCTGACGAACAGGGCTTTGACGTTTACCACCAGCTGCACCTGGGCACCCACTCCAAAAAAACCCGAAAAATCACGAACGTCTGACGATTGCTCCCACACAAAAAGTGTCAGCCAGTCAAGCTCCTGCTGCTCCTCAGCGGCCATTGGCAGCGCATCTACAGCACCACAGACATCGGGGCTCCGGGCTTTCCCTGACGAACAGGGCTTCGACGTTTACCACCAGCTGCACCTGGTCGCCCACTCCAAAAAAACCCCGAAAAACCACGAACATCGGACGATTGCTCCCACACCGAAAGTGCCAGCCAGTCAATCTCTTGCTGCTCCTCACCGGCCATTGGCAGCGCATCTACAGCCCCACAGACATCGGGGCTTGGGGCTTTCCCTGACGAACAGGGCTTCGACGTTTACCACCATCTGCACCTGGACACCCATTGGAAAAAACCCAAGAAAAATCACGAACGTTGGACGATTGCTCCCACACCGAAAATGCCAGCAACTCAAGCTCTTGCTGCTCCTCACTGGCCATTGGCAGCGCATCTACAGCACCACAGACATCGGGGCTCTGGGCTTTCCCTGACGAACAGGGCTTCGACGTTTACCACCACCTGCACCTGGGCGCCCACTCCAAAAAAACCAGAAAAATCACGAACGTTGGACGATTGCTCCCACACCGAAAATGCTAGCCAGTCAAGCTCCTGCTGCTCCTCACTGGCCATTGGCAGCGCATCAACAGCACCACAGACATCGGGGCTCCGGGCTTTCCCTGACGAACAGGGCTTCGATGTTTACCACCAGCTGCACCTGGGGGGCCCACTGAAAAAAACCCAAGAAAAATCACGAACGTCGGACGATTGCTCCCACACTGAAAGTGCCAGCCAGTCAAGCACTTGCTGCTCCTCCCCGGCCATTGGCAGCGCATCTACAGCACCACAGACATCGGGGCTCCGGGCTTTCCCTGACGAACAGGGCTTCGACGTTTACCACCAGCTGCACCTGGGCGCCCACTCCAAAAACACCCCGAAAAATCACGAAGATCTGACGATTGCTCCCACACCGTAAGTGCCAGCCAGTCAAGCTCTTGCTGCTGCTCCCCGGCCATTGGCAGTGCATCTACAGCACCACAGACATCGGGGCTCCGGGCTTTCCCTGACAAACAGGGCTTCGACGTTTACCACCAGCTGCACCTGGTCGCCCACTCCAAAAAAACCCGAAAAATCACGAATGTCGGACGATTGCTCCCACACTGAAAGTGCCAGCCAGTCAAGCTCTTGCTGCTCCTCACCGGCCATTGGCAGCGCATCTACAGCACCACAGACATCGGGGCTCCGGGATTTCCCTGACAAATCGGGCTTCGACGTTTACCACCAGCTGCACCTGGGCACCCACTCCAAAAAAACCCGAAAAATCACGAACGTCGGACGATTGCTCCCACTCCGAAAGTGCCAGCCAGTCAAGCTCTTGCTGCTCCTCAGCGGCCATGGGCAGCGCATCAACAGCACCACAGACATCGGGGCTCCGGGCTTTCCCTGACGAACAGGGCTTTGACGTTTACCACCAGCTGCGCCTGGGCGCCCACTAAAGAAAACCCCGAAAAATCATGAACGTCGGACGATTGCTCCCACACCAAAAGTGCCAGCCAGTCAAGCTCTTGCTGCTCCTCCCTGGCCATTGGCAGCGAATCTACAGCACCACAGACATCGGGGCTCCGGGCTTTCCCTGAGGAACAGGGCTTCGACGTTTACCACCAGCTGCACCTGGGGGGCCCACTGAAAAATACCCTGAAAAATCATGAAGGTCGGACGATAGCTCCCACACCAAAAGTGCCAGCCAGTCAAGCTCTTGCTGCTCATCTCCGGCCATTGGCAGCGCATCTACAGCACCACAGACATCGGGGCTTCGGGCTTTCCCTGACGAACAGGGCTTCGACGTTTACCACCAGCTGCACCTGGTCGCACACTCCAAAAAAACCCGAAAAATCACGAACGTCGGACGATTGCTCCCACACCGAAAGTGCCAGCCACTCAAGCTCTTGCTGCTCCTCACCGGCCATTGGCAGCGCATCTACAGCACCACAGACATCGGGGCTCCGGGCTTTCCCTGACGAACAGGGCTTCGACGTTTACCACCATCTGCACCGGGTCGCCCACTCCAAAAAAACCCGAAAAATCACGAACGTCGGACGATTGCTCCCACACCTAAAGTGCCAGCAACTCAAGCTCTTCCTCCTCATCACCGGCCACTGGCAGCGCATCTACAGCACCACAGACACTGGGGCTCCGGGCTTTCCCTGACGAACAGGACTTCGACGTTTACCACCAGCTGCACCTGGGCGCCCACTCCAAAAAAACCCCGAAAAATCACGAATGTCGGACGATTGCTCCCACACCGAAAGTGCCAGCCAGTCAAGCTCTTGCTCCTGCTCCCCGGCCATTGGCAGCGCATCTACAGCACCACAGACATCGGGGCTCCGGGCTTTCCCTGACGAACAGGGCTTCGACGTTTACCACCAGCTGCACCTGGTCGCCCACTCCAAAAAAACCCCGAAAAACCACGAACATCGGACGATTGCTCCCACACCGAAAGTGCCAGCCAGTCAATCTCTTGCTGCTCCTCACGGGCCATTGGCAGCGCATCTACAGCACCACAGACGTCGGGGCTCCGGGCTTTCCCTGACGAACAGGGCTTCGACGTTTACCACCATCTGCACCTGGACACCCATTGGAAAAAACCCAAGAAAAATCACGAACGTTGGACGATTGCTCCCACACCGAAAATGCCAGCCAGTCAAGCTCTTGCTGCTCTTCACTGGCCATTGGCAGTGCATCTACAGCACCACAGACATCGGGGCTCCGGGCTTTCCCTGACGAACAGGGCTTCGACGTTTACCACCACCTGCACCTGGGCGCCCACTCCAAAAAAACCAGAAAAATCACGAACGTCGGACGATTGCTCCCACACCGAAAATGCTAGCCAGTCAAGCTCCTGCTGCTCCTCACTGGCCATTGGCAGCGCATCTACAGCACCACAGACATCGGGGCTCCGGGCTTTCCCTGACGAACACGGCTTCGACGTTTACCACCAGCTGCACCTGGGGGGCCCACTGAAAAAAACCCAAGAAAAATCACGAACGTCGGACGATTGCTCCCACACTGAAAGTGCCAGCCAGTCAAACTCTTGCTGCTGCTCCCCGGCCATTGGCAGTGCATCTACAGCACCACAGACATTGGGGCTCCGGGCTTTCCCTGACGAATCGGGCTTCGACGTTTACCACCAGCTGCACCTGGGCACCCACTCCAAAAAAACCCGAAAAATCATGAACGTCGGACGATTGCTCCCACTCCGAAAGTGCCAGGCAGTCAAGCTCTTGCTGCTCCTCAGCGGCCATGGGCAGCGCATGTACAGCACCACAGACATCGGGGCTCCGGGCTTTCCCTGACGAACAGGGCTTCGACGTTTACCACCAGCTGCGCCTGGTCGCCCACTCCAAAAAAAACCCCGAAAAACCACGAACATCGGACGATTGCTCCCACACCAAAAGTGCCAGCCAGTCAATCTCTTGCTGCTCCTCACCGGCCATTGGCAGCGCATCTACAGCCCCACAGACATCGGGGCTTGGGGCTTTCCCTGACGAACAGGGCTTCGACGTTTACCACCATCTGCACCTGGACACCCATTGGAAAAAACCCAAGAAAAATCACGAACGTTGGACGATTGCTCCCACACCGAAAATGCCAGCAACTCAAGCTCTTGCTGCTCCTCACTGGCCATTGGCAGCGCATCTACAGCACCACAGACATCGGGGCTCTGGGCTTTCCCTGACGAACAGGGCTTCGACGTTTACCACCACCTGCACCTGGGCGCCCACTCCAAAAAAACCAGAAAAATCACGAACGTTGGACGATTGCTCCCACACCGAAAATGCTAGCCAGTCAAGCTCCTGCTGCTCCTCACTGGCCATTGGCAGCGCATCAACAGCACCACAGACATCGGGGCTCCGGGCTTTCCCTGACGAACAGGGCTTCGACGTTTACCACCAGCTGCACCTGGGCGCCCACTAAAGAAAACCCCGAAAAATCATGAACGTCGGACGATTGCTCCCACACCAAAAGTGCCAGCCAGTCAAGCTCTTGCTGCTCCTCCCTGGCCATTGGCAGCGCATCTACAGCACCACAGACATCGGGGCTCCGGGCTTTCCCTGACGAACAGGGCTTCGACGTTTACCACCAGCTGCACCTGCGGGGCCCACTGAAACATACCCTGAAAAATCATGAAGGTCGGACGATTGATCCCACACCAAAAGTGCCAGCCAGTCAAGCTCTTGCTGCTCATCACCGATCATTGGCAGCGCATCTACAGCACCACAGACATCGGGGCTCCTGGCTTTCCCTGACGAACAGGTCTTCGACATTTACCACCAGCTGCACCTGGGCGCCCACTCCAAAAAAACTCCGAAAAATCACGAATGTCGGACGATTGCTCCCACACCGAAAGTGCCAGCCAGTCAAGCTCTTGCTGCTCCTCACCGGCCATTGGCACCGCATCTACAGCACCACAGACATCGGGGCTCCGGGCTTTCCCTGACGAACAGGGCTTCGACGTTTACCACCAGCTGCACCTGGTCGCACACTAAAAAAAAACCCAAAAAATCACGAATGTCGGACGATTGCTCCCACACCGAAAGTGCCAGCAACTCAAGCTCTTGCTGCTCCTCACCGGCCATTGGCAGCGCATCTACAGCACCACAGACATCGGGGCTCCGGGCTTTCCATGACGAACAGGGCTTCGACGTTTACCACCAGCTGGACCTGGGCGCCCACTCCAAAAAAACCGAAAACTCACGAACGTCGGACGATTGCTCCCACTCCGAAAGTGCAAGCCAGTCAAGCTCCTGCTGCTCCTCCCCGGTCGTTGGCAGCGCATCTACAGCACCACAGACATCGGGGCTCCGGGCTTTCCCTGACGAACAGGGCTTCGACGTTTACCACCAGCTGCACCTGGACGCCCACTCCAAAAAAACCCGAAAAATCACAAACGTCTGACGATTGCTCCCACACAAAAAGTGCCAGCCAGTCAAGCTCCTGCTGCTCC
Source organism: Chlamydotis macqueenii (assembly GCF_036417535.1). Lineage (NCBI taxonomy): Eukaryota > Metazoa > Chordata > Aves > Otidiformes > Otididae > Chlamydotis > Chlamydotis macqueenii. The sequence continues at coordinate 29,378,291 of NC_141592.1, read as the reverse complement.
TCCCCGGCCATTGGCAGCGCATTTACAGCACCACAGACATCGGGGCTCCGGGCTTTCCCTGACGAACAGGGCTTCGACGTTTACCACCAGCTGCACCTGGGCGCCCACTCCAAAAAAACCCCGAAAAATCACGAAGATCGGACGATTGCTCCCACACCGAAAGTGCCAGCCAGTCAAGCTCTTGCTGCTCATCACCGGCCATTGGCAGCCCATCTACAGCACCACAGACATCGGGGCTCCGGGCTTTCCCTGACGAACAGGGCTTCGATGTTTACCACCTCCTGCACCTCGGCACCCATTGGAAAAAAACCCAAGAAAAATCATGAACGTTGGACGATTGCTCCCACACCGAAAGTGCCAGACAGTCAAGCTCCTGCTGCTGCTCCCCGGCCATTGGCAGCGCATCTACAGCACCACAGACATCGGGGCTCCGGGCTTTCCCTGACGAACAGGGCTTCGACCTTTACCACCACCTGCACCTGGGGGGCCCACTCGAATAAACCCGAAAAATCAAGAACGTCGGTCGATTGCTCCCACACCAAAAGTGCCAGCCAGTCAAGCGCCTGCTGCTCCTCCCCGGCCATTGGCAGCGCATCTACAGCACCACAGACATCGGGGCTCCGGGCTTTCCCTGACGAACAGGGCTTCGACGTTTACCACCAGCTGCACCTGGGCGCCCACTCCAAAAAAACCCCGAAAAATCACGAACATCGGACGATTGCTCCCACACCGAAAGTGCCAGCCAGTCAAGCTCCTGCTGCTCCTCCCCGGCCATTGGCAGCGCATCTACAGCACCACAGACATCGGGGCTCCGGGCTTTCCCTGACGAACAGGGCTTCGACCTTTACCACCAGCTGCACCTGGGCGCTCACTCCAAAAAACCCCCAAAAAATCACGAACGTCGGACGATTGCTCCCACACAAAAAGTGCCAGCCAGTCAAGATCCTGCTGCTCCTCACCGGCCATTGGCAGTGCATCTACAGCACCACAGACATCGGCGCTCCGGGCTTTCCCTGTCGAACATGGCTTCGACGTTTACCACCAGCTGCGCCTGGGCGCCCACTAAAAAAAAACCCAAAAAATCACGAACGTTGGACGATTGCTCCCACACCGAAAGTGCCAGCAACTCAAGCTCTTGCTGCTCCTCCCCGGCCATTGGCAGCGCATCTACAGCACCACAGATGTCGGGGCTCCGGTCTTTCCATGACGAACAGGGCTTCGACGTTTACCACCAGCTGGACCTGGGCGCCAACTCCAAAAAAACTGAAAAATCACTAACGTCGGACGATTGCTCCCACTCCGAAAGTGCAAGCCAGTCAAGCTCCTGCTGCTCCTCCCCGGTCGTTGGCAGCGCATCTACAGCACCACAGACATCGGGGCTCCGGGCTTTCCCTGACGAACAGGGCTTCGACGTTTACCACCAGCTGCACCTGGTGGGCCCACTGAAAAAAACCCCGAAAAATCATGAACGTTGGACGATTGCACCCACACCGAACGTGCCAGCCAGTCAAGCTCTTGCTGCTCCTCACCGGCCATTGGCAGTGCATCTATAGCACCACAGACATCGGGGCTCCGGGCTTTCCCTGTCGAACAGGGCTTCGACGTTTACCACCAGCTGCGCCTGGGCGCCCACTAAAAAAAAACCCAAAAAATGACGAACGTTGGACGATTGCTCCCACACCGAAAGTGCCAGCAACTCAAGCTCTTGCTGCTCACCACCGGCCATTGGCAGCGCATCTACAGCACCACAGACACTGGGACTCCGGGCTTTCCCTGACGAACAGGGCTTCGACGTTTACCACCAGCTGCACCTGGTCGCCCACTTTAAAAAAAACCCGAAAAATCACGAACGTCGGACGATTGCTCCCACACAAAAAGTGCCAGCCAGTCAAGCTCCTGCTGCTCCTCCCCGGCCATTGGCAGCGCATCTACAGCACCACAGACATCGGGGCTCCGGGCTTTCCCTGACGAACAGGGCTTCGACGTTTACCACCAGCTGCACCTGGGGGGCCCACTGAAAAAAACCCCGAAAAATCATGAACGTTGGACGATTGCACCCACACCGAACGTGCCAGCCAGTCAAGCTCTTGCTGCTCCTCACCGGCCATTGGCAGTGCATCTATAGCACCACAGACATCGGGGCTCCGGGCTTTCCCTGTCGAACAGGGCTTCGACGTTTACCACCAGCTGCGCCTGGGCGCCCACTAAAAAAAAACCCAAAAAATCACGAACGTTGGACGATTGCTCCCACACCGAAAGTGCCAGCAACTCAAGCTCTTGCTGCTCACCACCGGCCATTGGCAGCGCATCTACAGCACCACAGACACTGGGACTCCGGGCTTTCCCTGACGAACAGGGCTTCGACGTTTACCACCAGCTGCACCTGGTCGCCCACTTTAAAAAAAACCCGAAAAATCACGAACGTCGGACGATTGCTCCCACACAAAAAGTGCCAGCCAGTCAAGCTCCTGCTGCTCCTCCCCGGCCATTGGCAGCGCATCTACAGCACCACAGACATCGGGGCTCCGGGCTTTCCCTGACGAACAGGGCTTCGAAGTTTACCACCAGCTGCACCTGGGCGCCACCTCCCAAAAAAACCCCGAAAAATCACGAACATCGGACGATTGCTCCCACACCGAAAGTGCCAGCCAGTCAAGCTCTTGCTGCTCCTCCCCGGCCATTGGCAGCGCATCTACAGCACCACAGACATCGGGGCTCCGGGCTTTCCCTGATGAACAGGGCTTCGACGTTTACCACCACCTGCACCTGGGCGCCCATTGGAAAAAAACCCAAGAAAAATCACGAACGTTGGACGATTGCTCCCACACCGAAAGTGCCAGCAACTCAAGCTCTTGCTGCTCCTCCCTGGCCATTGGCAGCACATCTACAGCACCACAGACACTGGGACTCCGGGCTTTCCCTGACGAACAGGGCTTCGACGTTTACCACCAGCTGCACCTGGTCGCCCACTTTAAAAAAAACCCGAAAAATCACGAACGTTGGACGATTGCTCCCACACAAAAAGGGCCAGCCAGTCAAGCTCTTGCTGCTCCTCCCCGGCCATTGGCAGCGCATCTACAGCACCACAGACATCGGGGCTCCGGGCTTTCCCTGACGAACAGGGCTTCGACGTTTACCACCACCTGCACCTGGGCGCCCACTAAAAAACAAATCGAAAAATCATGAACGTCGGACGATTGCTCCCACACCGAAAGTGCCAGCCAGTCAAGCTCTTGCTGCTCATCACCGGCCATTGGCAGCCCATCTACAGCACCACAGACATCGGGGCTCCGGGCTTTCCCTGACGAACAGGGCTTCGATGTTTACCACCACCTGCACCTGGGCACCCATTGGAAAAAAACCCAAGAAAAATCATGAACGTTGGACGATTGCTCCCACACCGAAAGTGCCAGCCAGTCAAGCTCCTGCTGCTCTTCAGCGGCCATTGGCAGCGCATCTACAGCACCACAGACATCGGGGCTCCGGGCTTTCCCTGACGAACAGGGCTTCGACGTTTACCACCAGCTGCACCTGGGCGCCCACTCCAAAAAAACCCCGAAAAATCACGAACATCGGACGATTGCACCCACACCGAAAGTGCCAGCCAGTCAAGCTCTTGCTGCTCCTCCCCGGCCATTGGCAGCGCATCTACAGCACCACAGACGTCGGGGCTCTGGGCTTTCCATGACGAACAGGGCTTCGACCTTTACCACCAGCTGCACCTGGACGCCCACTCCAAAAAAACCCGAAAAATCACGAACGTCTGACGATTGCTCCCACACAAAAAGTGCCAGCCAGTCAAGCTCCTGCTGCTCCTCAGCGGCCATTGGCAGCGCATTTACAGCACCACAGACATCGGGGCTCCACGCTTTCCCTGACGAACAGGGCTTCGACGTTTACCACCAGCTGCACCTGGGCGCCCACTCCAAAAAAACCCCGAAAAATCACGAAGATCGGACGATTGCTCCCACACAAAAAGTGCCAGCCAGTGAAGCTCTTGCTGCTCCTCCCCGGCCATTGGCAGCGCATCTACAGCACCACAGACATCGGGGCTCCGGGCTTTCCCTGACGAACAGGGCTTCGACGTTTACCACCAGCTGCACCTGGTCGCCCACTTTAAAAAAAACCCGAAAAATCACGAACGTCGGACGATTGCTCCCACACAAAAAGTGCCAGCCAGTCAAGCTCTTGCTGCTCATCACCGGCCATTGGCAGCGCATCTACAGCACCACAGACATCGGGGCTCCGGGCTTTCCCTGACGAACAGGGCTTCGACGTTTACCACCACCTGCACCTGGGCGCCCATTGGAAAAAAACCCAAGAAAAATCACGAACGTTGGACGATTGCTCCCACACCGAAAGTGCCAGCCAGTCAAGCTCCTGCTGCTCCTCCCCGGCCATTGGCAGCGCATCTACAGCACCACAGACATCGGGGCTCCGGGCTTTCCCTGACGAACAGGGCTTCGACGTTTACCACCAGCTGCACCTGGTCGCCCACTAAAAAACAAATAGAAAAATCATGAACGTCGGACGATTGCTCCCACACAAAAAGTGCCAGCCAGTCAAGCTCTTCCTGCTCCTCCCCGGCCATTGGCAGCGCATCTACAGCACCACAGACGTCCGGGCTCCGGGCTTCCCATGACGAACAGGGCTTCGACGTTTACCACCAGCTGGACCTGGGCGCCCACTCCAAAAAAACCGAAAAATCACGAACGTCGGACGATTGCTCCCACTCCGAAAGTGCAAGACAGTCAAGCTCCTGCTGCTCCTCCCCGGTCGTTGGCAGCGCATCTACAGCACCACAGACATCGGGGCTCCGGGCTTTCCCTGACGAACAGGGCTTCGACGTTTACCACCAGCTGCACCTGGACGCCCACTCCAAAAAAACCCGAAAAATCACGAACGTCTGACGATTGCTCCCACACCGAAAGTGCCAGCCAGTCAAGCTCCTGCTGCTCCTCAGCGGCCATTGGCAGCGCATTTACAGCACCACAGACATCGGGGCTCCGGGCTTTTCCTGACGAACAGGGCTTCGATGTTTACCACCTCCTGAACCTGGGCACCCATTGGAAAAAAACCCAAGAAAAATCATGACCGTTGGACGATTGCTCCCACACCGAAAGTGCCAGCCAGTCAAGCTCCTGATGCTCCTCACCAGCCATTGGCAGCGCATCTACAGCACCACAGACATCGGGGCTCCGGGCTTTCCCTGACGAACAGGGCTTCGACGTTTACCACCAGCTGCACCTGGGCGCCCATTGGAAAAAAACCCAAGAAAAATCACGAACGTTGGACGATTGCTCCCACACCGAAAGTGCCAGCAGCTCAAGCTCCTGCTGCTCCTCACCGGCCATTGGCAGCGCATCTACAGCACCACAGACACTGGGACTCCGGGCTTTCCCTGACGAACAGGGCTTCGACGTTTACCACCAGCTGCACCTGGTCGCCCACTTTAAAAAAAACCCGAAAAATCACGAACGTCGGATGATTGCTCCCACACAAAAAGTGCCAGCCAGTCAAGCTCTTGCTGCTCCTCACCGGCCATTGGCAGCGCATCTACAGCACCACAGACATCGGGGCTCCGGGCTTTCCCTGACGAACAGGGCTTCGACGTTTACCACCACCTGCACCTGGGCGCCCATTGGAAAAAAACCCAAGAAAAATCACGAACGTTGGACGATTGCTCCCACACCGAAAGTGCCAGCCAGTCAAGCTCTTGCTGCTCCTCACCGGCCATTGGCAGTGCATCTACAGCACCACAGACATCGGGGCTCCGGGCTTTCCCTGACAAACAGGGCTTCGATATTTACCACCATCTGCACCTGGTCGCCCACTCCAAAAAAACCCGAAAAATCACGAACGTCGGACGATTGCTTCCACACAAAAAGTGCCAGCCAGTCAAGCTCCTGCTGCTCCTCAACGGCCATTGGCAGCGCATCTACAGCACCACAGACATCGGGGCTCCGGGCTTTACCTGTCGAACAGGGCTTCGACGTTTACCACCAGCTGCGCCCGGGCGCCCACTAAAAAAAAAACCCAAAAAATCACGAACGTTGGACGATTGCTCCCACACCGAAAGTGCCAGCAACTCAAGCTCTTGCTGCTCCTCACCGGCCTTTGGCAGCGCATCTACAGCACCACAGACATCGGGGCTCCGGGCTTTCCCTGACGAACAGGGCTTCGACGTTTACCACCAGCTGCACCTGGTCGCCCACTCCAGAAAAACCCGAAAAATCACGAACGTCGGACGATAGCTCCCACACCAAAAGTGCCAGCCAGTCAAGCTCTTGCTGCTCCTCACCGGCCATTGGCAGCGCATCTACAGCACCACAGACATCGGGGCTCCGGGCCTTCCCTGACGAACAGGGCTTCGACGTTTACCACCAGCTGGACCTGGGAGCCCACTCCAAAAAAACCCAAGAATCACGAACGTTGGACGATTGCTCCCACACCGAAAGTGCCAGCAACTCAAGCTCCTGCTGCTCCTTTCCGGCCGTTGGCAGCGCATTTACAGGACCACAGACATCGGGGCTCCGGGCTTTCCCTGACGAACAGGGCTTCGACGTTTACCACCACCTGCACCTGGGCGCCCATTGGAAATAAACCCAAGAAAAATAACGAACTTTGGACGATTGCTCCCACACCGAAAGTACCAGCAACTCAAGCTCTTGCTGCTCCTCACCGGCCATTGGCAGCGCATCTACAGCACCACAGACACTGGGACTCCGGGCTTTCCCTGACAAACAGGGCTTCGACGTTTACCACCAGCTGCACCTGGGGGGCCCACTCGAAAAAAACCTGAAAAATCAAGAACGTCGGTCGATTGCTCCCACACAAGAAGTGCCAGCCAGTCAAGCTCCTGCTGCTCCTCCCCGGCCATTGGCAGCGCATCTACAGCACCACAGACATCGGGGCTCCGGGCTTTCCCTGACGAACAGGGCTTCGACGTTTACCACCACCTGCACCTGGGCGCCCATTGGAAAAAAACCCAAGAAAAATCACGAACGTCGGACGATTGCTCCCACACCGAAAGTGCCAGCAACTCAAGCTCTTGCTGCTCACCACCGGCCATTGGCAGCGCATCTACAGCACCACAGACATCGGGGCTCCGGGCTTTCCCTGACGAACAGGGCTTCGACGTTTACCACCAGCTGCACCTGGTCGCCCACTCCAAAAAAACCCCGAAAAATCACGAAGATCGGATGATTCCTCCCACACCGAAAGTGCCAGCCAGTCAAGCTCTTGCTGCTCCTCCCCGGCCATTGGCAGCGCATCTACAGCACCACAGACATCGGGGCTCCGGGCTTTCCCTGATGAACAGGGCTTCGACGTTTACCACCACCTGCACCTGGGCGCCCATTGGAAACAAACACAAGAAAAATCACGAACGTTGGACGATTGCTCCCACACCGAAAGTGCCAGCCAGTCAAGCTCCTGCTGCTCTTCAGCGGCCATTGGCAGCGCATCTACAGCACCACAGACATCGGGGCTCCGGGCTTTCCCTGACGAACAGGGCTTCGACGTTTACCACCAGCTGCACCTGGGCGCCCACTCCAAAAAAACCCCGAAAAATCACGAACATCGGACGATTGCTCCCACACAAAAAGTGCCAGCCAGTGAAGCTCTTGCTGCTCCTCCCCGGCCATTGGCAGCGCATCTACAGCACCACAGACATCGGGGCTCCGGGCTTTCCCTGACGAACAGGGCTTCGACGTTTACCACCAGCTGCACCTGGTCGCCCACTTTAAAAAAAACCCGAAAAATCACGAACGTCGGACGATTGCTCCCACACAAAAAGTGCCAGCCAGTCAAGCTCTTGCTGCTCATCACCCGCCATTGGCAGCGCATCTACAGCACCACAGACATCGGGGCTCCGGGCTTTCCCTGACGAACAGGGCTTCGACGTTTACCACCACCTGCACCTGGGCGCCCATTGGAAAAAAACCCAAGAAAAATCACGAACGTTGGACGATTGCTCCCACACCGAAAGTGCCAGCCAGTCAAGCTCCTGCTGCTCCTCCCCGGCCATTGGCAGCGCATCTACAGCACCACAGACATCGGGGCTCCGGGCTTTCCCTGACGAACAGGGCTTCGACGTTTACCACCAGCTGCACCTGGTCGCCCACTAAAAAACAAATAGAAAAATCTTGAACGTCGGACGATTGCTCCCACACAAAAAGTGCCAGCCAGTCAAGCTCTTCCTGCTCCTCCCCGGCCATTGGCAGCGCATCTACAGCACCACAGACGTCGGGGCTCCGGGCTTTCCATGACGAACAGGGCTTCGACGTTTACCACCAGCTGGACCTGGGCGCCCACTCCAAAAAAACCGAAAAATCACGAACGTCGGACGATTGCTCCCACTCCGAAAGTGCAAGACAGTCAAGCTCCTGCTGCTCCTCCCCGGTCGTTGGCAGCGCATCTACAGCACCACAGACATCGGGGCTCCGGGCTTTCCCTGACGAACAGGGCTTCGACGTTTACCACCAGCTGCACCTGGACGCCCACTCCAAAAAAACCCGAAAAATCACGAACGTCTGACGATTGCTCCCACACCGAAAGTGCCAGCCAGTCAAGCTCCTGCTGCTCCTCAGCGGCCATTGGCAGCGCATTTACAGCACCACAGACATCGGGGCTCCGGGCTTTTCCTGACGAACAGGGCTTCGATGTTTACCACCTCCTGAACCTGGGCACCCATTGGAAAAAAACCCAAGAAAAATCATGACCGTTGGACGATTGCTCCCACACCGAAAGTGCCAGCCAGTCAAGCTCCTGATGCTCCTCACCAGCCATTGGCAGCGCATCTACAGCACCACAGACATCGGGGCTCCGGGCTTTCCCTGACGAACAGGGCTTCGACGTTTACCACCACCTGCACCTGGGCGCCCATTGGAAAAAAACCCAAGAAAAATCACGAACGTTGGACGATTGCTCCCACACCGAAAGTGCCAGCAGCTCAAGCTCCTGCTGCTCCTCACCGGCCATTGGCAGCGCATCTACAGCACCACAGACACTGGGACTCCGGGCTTTCCCTGACGAACAGGGCTTCGACGTTTACCACCAGCTGCACCTGGTCGCCCACTTTAAAAAAAACCCGAAAAATCACGAACGTCGGATGATTGCTCCCACACAAAAAGTGCCAGCCAGTCAAGCTCTTGCTGCTCCTCACCGGCCATTGGCAGCGCATCTACAGCACCACAGACATCGGGGCTCCGGGCTTTCCCTGACGAACAGGGCTTCGACGTTTACCACCACCTGCACCTGGGCGCCCATTGGAAAAAAACCCAAGAAAAATCACGAACGTTGGACGATTGCTCCCACACCGAAAGTGCCAGCAACTCAAGCTCTTGCTGCTCCTCACCGGCCATTGGCAGTGCATCTACAGCACCACAGACATCAGGGCTCCGGGCTTTCCCTGACAAACAGGGCTTCGATATTTACCACCATCTGCACCTGGTCGCCCACTCCAAAAAAACCCGAAAAATCACGAACGTCGGACGATTGCTTCCACACAAAAAGTGCCAGCCAGTCAAGCTCCTGCTGCTCCTCAACGGCCATTGGCAGCGCATCTACAGCACCACAGACATCGGGGCTCCGGGCTTTCCCTGTCGAACAGGGCTTCGACGTTTACCACCAGCTGCGCCCGGGCGCCCACTAAAAAAAAAACCCAAAAAATCACGAACGTTGGACGATTGCTCCCACACCGAAAGTGCCAGCAACTCAAGCTCTTGCTGCTCCTCACCGGCCTTTGGCAGCGCATCTACAGCACCACAGACATCGGGGCTCCGGGCTTTCCCTGACGAACAGGGCTTCGACGTTTACCACCAGCTGCACCTGGTCGCCCACTCCAGAAAAACCCGAAAAATCACGAACGTCGGACGATAGCTCCCACACCAAAAGTGCCAGCCAGTCAAGCTCTTGCTGCTCCTCACCGGCCATTGGCAGCGCATCTACAGCACCACAGACATCGGGGCTCCGGGCCTTCCCAGACGAACAGGGCTTCGACGTTTACCACCAGCTGGACCTGGGAGCCCACTCCAAAAAAACCCAAGAATCACGAACGTTGGACGATTGCTCCCACACCGAAAGTGCCAGCAACTCAAGCTCCTGCTGCTCCTTTCCGGCCGTTGGCAGCGCATTTACAGGACCACAGACATCGGGGCTCCGGGCTTTCCCTGACGAACAGGGCTTCGACGTTTACCACCACCTGCACCTGGGCGCCCATTGGAAATAAACCCAAGAAAAATAACGAACTTTGGACGATTGCTCCCACACCGAAAGTACCAGCAACTCAAGCTCTTGCTGCTCCTCACCGGCCATTGGCAGCGCATCTACAGCACCACAGACACTGGGACTCAGGGCTTTCCCTGACAAACAGGGCTTCGACGTTTACCACCAGCTGCACCTGGGGGGCCCACTCGAAAAAAACCTGAAAAATCAAGAACGTCGGTCGATTGCTCCCACACAAGAAGTGCCAGCCAGTCAAGCTCCTGCTGCTCCTCCCCGGCCATTGGCAGCGCATCTACAGCACCACAGACATCGGGGCTCCGGGCTTTCCCTGACGAACAGGGCTTCGACGTTTACCACCACCTGCACCTGGGCGCCCATTGGAAAAAAACCCAAGAAAAATCACGAACGTCGGACGATTGCTCCCACACCGAAAGTGCCAGCAACTCAAGCTCTTGCTGCTCACCACCGGCCATTGGCAGCGCATCTACAGCACCACAGACATCGGGGCTCCGGGCTTTCCCTGACGAACAGGGCTTCGACGTTTACCACCAGCTGCACCTGGTCGCCCACTCCAAAAAAACCCCGAAAAATCACGAAGATCGGATGATTCCTCCCACACCGAAAGTGCCAGCCAGTCAAGCTCTTGCTGCTCCTCCCCGGCCATTGGCAGCGCATCTACAGCACCACAGACATCGGGGCTCCGGGCTTTCCCTGACGAACAGGGCTTCGACGTTTACCACCACCTGCACCTGGGCGCCCATTGGAAACAAACACAAGAAAAATCACGCACGTTGGACGATTGCTCCCACACCGAAAGTGCCAGCAACTCAAGCTCCTGCTGCTCCTCAGCGGCCATTGGCAGCGCATCTACAGCACCACAGACACTGGGACTCCGGGCTTTCCCTGACGAACAGGGCTTCGACGTTTACCACCAGCTGCACCTGGTCGCCCACTTTAAAAAAAACCCGAAAAATCACGAACGTCGGACGATTGCTCCCACACCGAAAGTGCCAGCCAGTCAAGCTCCTGCTGCTCCTCCCCGGCCATTGGCAGCGCATCTACAGCACCACAGACATCGGGGCTCCGGGCTTTCCCTGACGAACAGGGCTTCGACGTTTACCACCACCTGCACCTGGGCGCCCATTGGAAAAAAACCCAAGAAAAATCACGAACGTTGGACGATTGCTCCCACACCGAAAGTGCCAGCAACTCAAGCTCTTGCTGCTCCTCACCGGCCATTGGCAGCGCATCTACAGCACCACAGACACTGGGGCTCCGGGCTTTCCCTGACGAACAGGACTTCGACGTTTACCACCAGCTTCACCTGGGCGCCCACTTTAAAAAAAACCCGAAAAATCACGAACGTCGGACGATTGCTCCCACACAAAAAGTGCCAGCCAGTCAATCTCCTGCTGCTCCTCCCCGGCCATTGGCAACGCATCTACAGCACCACAGACATCGGGGCTATGGGCTTTCCCTGACGAACAGGGCTTCGACGTTTACCACCAGCTGCGCCTGGGCGCCCACTAAAAAAAAACCCAAAAAATCACGAACGTTGGACAATTGCTCCCACACCGAAAGTGCCAGCAACTCAAGCTCTTGCTGCTCCTCCCCGGCCATTGGCAGCGCATCTACAGCACCACAGACATCGGGGCTCCGGGCTTTCCCTAACGAACAGGGCTTCGACGTTTACCACCAGCTGCACCTGGTCGCCCACTTTATAAAAAACCCGAAAAATCACGAACGTCGGACGATTGCTCCCACACAAAAAGTGCCAGCCAGTCAAGCTCTTGCTGCTCCTCACTGGCCATTGGCAGCGCATCTACAGCACCACAGACATCGGGGCTACGGGCTTTCCCTGACGAACAGGGCTTCGACGTTTACCACCAGCTGCACCTGGTCGCCCACTCCAAAAAAACCGAAAAATCACGAACGTCGGACGATTGCTCCCACTCCGAAAGTGCAAGCCAGTCAAGCTCCTGCTGCTCCTCCCCGGTCGTTGGCAGCGCATCTACAGCACCACAGACATCGGGGCTCCAGGCTTTCCCTGACGAACAGGGCTTCGACGTTTACCACCAGCTGCACCTGGTCGCCCACTCCAAAAAAACCCCGAAAAATCACGAAGATCGGATGATTGCTCCCACACCGAAAGTGCCAGCCAGTCAAGCTCTTGCTGCTCCTCCCCGGCCATTGGCAGCGCATCTACAGCACCACAGACATCGGGGCTCCGGGCTTTCCCTGACGAACAGGGCTTCGACGTTTACCACCACCTGCACCTGGGCGCCCATTGGAAACAAACACAAGAAAAATCACGAACGTTGGACGATTGCTCCCACACCGAAAGTGCCAGCAACTCAAGCTCCTGCTGCTCCTCAGCGGCCATTGGCAGCGCATCTACAGCACCACAGACACTGGGACTCCGGGCTTTCCCTGACGAACAGGGCTTCGACGTTTACCACCAGCTGCACCTGGTCGCCCACTTTAAAAAAAACCCGAAAAATCACGAACGTCGGACGATTGCTCCCACACCGAAAGTGCCAGCCAGTCAAGCTCCTGCTGCTCCTCCCCGGCCATTGGCAGCGCATCTACAGCACCACAGACATCGGGGCTCCGGGCTTTCCCTGACGAACAGGGCTTCGACGTTTACCACCACCTGCACCTGGGCGCCCATTGGAAAAAAACCCAAGAAAAATCACGAACGTTGGACGATTGCTCCCACACCGAAAGTGCCAGCAACTCAAGCTCTTGCTGCTCCTCACCGGCCATTGGCAGCGCATCTACAGCACCACAGACACTGGGGCTCCGGGCTTTCCCTGACGAACAGGACTTCGACGTTTACCACCAGCTTCACCTGGGCGCCCACTTTAAAAAAAACCCGAAAAATCACGAACGTCGGACGATTGCTCCCACACAAAAAGTGCCAGCCAGTCAAGCTCCTGCTGCTCCTCCCCGGCCATTGGCAACGCATCTACAGCACCACAGACATCGGGGCTATGGGCTTTCCCTGACGAACAGGGCTTCGACGTTTACCACCAGCTGCACCTGGTCGCCCACTCCAAAAAAACCGAAAAATCACGAACGTCGGACGATTGCTCCCACTCCGAAAGTGCAAGCCAGTCAAGCTCCTGCTGCTCCTCCCCGGTCGTTGGCAGCGCATCTACAGCACCACAGACATCGGGGCTCCAGGCTTTCCCTGACGAACAGGGCTTCGACGTTTACCACCAGCTGCACCTGGATGCCCACTCCAAAAAAACCCCGAAAAATCACGAAGATCGGACGATTGCTCCCACTTAGAAAGTGCAAGCCAGTCAAGCTCCTGCTGCTCCTCCCCGGTCGTTGGCAGCGCATCTACAGCACCACAGACATCGGGGCTCCGGGCTTTCCCTGACGAACAGGGCTTCGACCTTTACCACCACCTGCACCTGGGGGGCCCAGTCGAAAAAACCCGAAAAATCAAGAACGTCGGTCGATTGCTCCCACACAAAAAGTGCCAGCCAGTCAAGCTCCTGCTGCTCCTCCCCGGCCATTGGCAGCGCATCTACAGCACCACAGACATCGGGGCTCCGGGCTTTCCCTGACGAACAGGGCTTCGACGTTTACCACCAGCTGCACCTGGGCGCCCACTCCAAAAAAACCCCGAAAAATCACGAACATCGGACGATTGCTCCCACACCGAAAGTGCCAGCCAGTCAAGCTCCTGCTGCTCCTCCCCGGCCATTGGCAGCGCATCTACAGCACCACAGACATCGGGGCTCCGGGCTTTCCCTGACGAACAGGGTTTCGACATTTACCACCACCTGCACCTGGGCGCCCATTGGAAACAAACACAAGAAAAATCACGAACGTCGGACGATTGCTCCCACTCCGAAAGTGCAAGCCAGTCAAGCTCCTGCTGCTCCTCCCCGGTCGTTGGCAGCGCATCTACAGCACCACAGACATCGGGGCTCCGGGCTTTCCCTGACGAACAGGGCTTCGACGTTTACCACCAGCTGCACCTGGGGGGCCCACTCGAAAAAACCCGAAAAATCACGAACGTCGGTCGATTGCTCCCACACAAAAAGTGCCAGCCAGTCAAGCTCCTGCTGCTCCTCCCCGGCCATTGGCAGCGCATCTACAGCACCACAGACATCGGGGCTCCGGGCTTTCCCTGACGAACAGGGCTTCGACGTTTACCACCAGCTGCACCTGGTCGCCCACTTTAAAAAAAACCCGAAAAATCACGAACGTCGGACGATTGCTCCCACACCGAAAGTGCCAGCCAGTCAAGCTCCTGCTGCTCCTCCCCGGCCATTGGCAGCGCATCTACAGCACCACAGACATCGGGGCTCCGGGCTTTCCCTGACGAACAGGGCTTCGACGTTTACCACCACCTGCACCTGGGCGCCCATTGGAAAAAAACCCAAGAAAAATCACGAACGTTGGACGATTGCTCCCACACCGAAAGTGCCAGCAACTCAAGCTCTTGCTGCTCCTCACCGGCCATTGGCAGCGCATCTACAGCACCACAGACACTGGGGCTCCGGGCTTTCCCTGACGAACAGAACTTCGACGTTTACCACCAGCTTCACCTGGGCGCCCACTTTACAAAAAACCCGAAAAATCACGAACGTCGGACGATTGCTCCCACACAAAAAGTGCCAGCCAGTCAAGCTCCTGCTGCTCCTCCCCGGCCATTGGCAACGCATCTACAGCACCACAGACATCGGGGCTATGGGCTTTCCCTGACGAACAGGGCTTCGACGTTTACCACCAGCTGCGCCTGGGCGCCCACTCCAAAAAAAACCCAAAAAATCACGAACGTTGGACAATTGCTCCCACACCGAAAGTGCCAGCAACTCAAGCTCTTGCTGCTCCTCCCCGGCCACTGGCAGCGCATCTACAGCACCACAGACATCGGGGCTCCGGGCTTTCCCTGACGAACAGGGCTTCGACGTTTACCACCAGCTGCACCTGGTCGCCCACTTTATAAAAAACCCGAAAAATCACGAACGTCGGACGATTGCTCCCACTCCGAAAGTGCAAGCCAGTCAAGCTCCTGCTGCTCCTCCCCGGTCGTTGGCAGCGCATCTACAGCACCACAGACATCGGGGCTCCAGGCTTTCCCTGACGAACAGGGCTTCGACGTTTACCACCAGCTGCACCTGGATGCCCACTCCAAAAAAACCCGAAAAATCACGAACGTCTGACGATTGCTCCCACACAAGAAGTGCCAGCCAGTCAAGCTCCTGCTGCTCCTCAGCGGCCATTGGCAGCGCATTTACAGCACCACAGACATCGGGGCTCCGGGCTTTCCCTGACGAACAGGGCTTCGACGTTTACCACCAGCTGCACCTGGTCGCCCACTCCAAAAAAACCCCGAAAAATCACGAAGATCGGATGATTGCTCCCACACCGAAAGTGCCAGCCAGTCAAGCTCTTGCTGCTCCTCCCCGGCCATTGGCAGCGCATCTACAGCACCACAGACATCGGGGCTCCGGGCTTTCCCTGATGAACAGGGCTTCGACGTTTACCACCACCTGCACCTGGGCGCCCATTGGAAACAAACACAAGAAAAATCACGAACGTTGGACGATTGCTCCCACACCGAAAGTGCCAGCAACTCAAGCTCCTGCTGCTCCTCAGCGGCCATTGGCAGCGCATCTACAGCACCACAGACACTGGGACTCCGGGCTTTCCCTGACGAACAGGGCTTCGACGTTTACCACCAGCTTCACCTGGGCGCCCACTTTAAAAAAAACCCGAAAAATCACGAACGTCGGACGATTGCTCCCACACAAAAAGTGCCAGCCAGTCAAGCTCCTGCTGCTCCTCCCCGGCCATTGGCAACGCATCTACAGCACCACAGACATCGGGGCTATGGGCTTTCCCTGACGAACAGGGCTTCGACGTTTACCACCAGCTGCGCCTGGGCGCCCACTAAAAAAAAACCCAAAAAATCACGAACGTTGGACAATTGCTCCCACACCGAAAGTGCCAGCAACTCAAGCTCTTGCTGCTCCTCCCGGGCCATTGGCAGCGCATCTACAGCACCACAGACATCGGGGCTCCGGGCTTTCCCTGACGAACAGGGCTTCGACGTTTACCACCAGCTGCACCTGGTCGCCCACTTTATAAAAAACCCGAAAAATCACGAACGTCGGACGATTGCTCCCACACAAAAAGTGCCAGCCAGTCAAGCTCTTGCTGCTCCTCACTGGCCATTGGCAGCGCATCTACAGCACCACAGCCATCGGGGCTCCGGGCTTTCCCTGACGAACAGGGCTTCGACGTTTACCACCAGCTGCACCTGGGCGCCCACTCCAAAAAAACCCCGAAAAATCACGAAGATCGGACGATTGCTCCCACACCGAAAGTGCCAGCCAGTCAAGCTCTTGCTGCTCATCACCGGCCATTGGCAGCCCATCTACAGCACCACAGACATCGGGGCTCCGGGCTTTCCCTGACGAACAAGGCTTCGATGTTTACCACCTCCTGCACCTCGGCACCCATTGGAAAAAAACCCAAGAAAAATCATGAACGTTGGACGATTGCTCCCACACCGAAAGTGCCAGCCAGTCAAGCTCCTGATGCTGCTCCCCGGCCATTGGCAGCGCATCTACAGCACCACAGACATCGGGGCTCCGGGCTTTCCCTGACGAACAGGGCTTCGACCTTTACCACCACCTGCACCTGGGGGGCCCAGTCGAAAAAACCCGAAAAATCAAGAACGTCGGTCGATTGCTCCCACACAAAAAGTGCCAGCCAGTCAAGCTCCTGCTGCTCCTCCCCGGCCATTGGCAGCGCATCTACAGCACCACAGACATCGGGGCTCCGGGCTTTCCCTGACGAACAGGGCTTCGACGTTTACCACCAGCTGCACCTGGGCGCCCACTCCAAAAAAACCCCGAAAAATCACGAACATCGGACAATTGCTCCCACACCGAAAGTGCCAGCCAGTCAAGCTCCTGCTGCTCCTCCCCGGCCATTGGCAGCGCATCTACAGCACCACAGACATCGGGGCTCCGGGCTTTCCCTGACGAACAGGGCTTCGACGTTTACCACCACCTGCACCTGGGCGCCCATTGGAAACAAACACAAGAAAAATCACGAACGTCGGACGATTGCTCCCACTCCGAAAGTGCAAGCCAGTCAAGCTCCTGCTGCTCCTCCCCGGTCGTTGGCAGCGCATCTACAGCACCACAGACATCGGGGCTCCGGGCTTTCCCTGACGAACAGGGCTTCGACGTTTACCACCAGCTGCACCTGGGGGGCCCACTCGAAAAAACCCGAAAAATCACGAACGTCGGACGATTGCTCCCACACAAAAAGTGCCAGCCAGTCAAGCTCCTGCTGCTCCTCCCCGGCCATTGGCAGCGCATCTACAGCACCACAGACATCGGGGCTCCGGGCTTTCCCTGACGAACAGGGCTTCGACGTTTACCACCAGCTGCACCTGGTCGCCCACTTTAAAAAAAACCCGAAAAATAACGAACGTCGGACGATTGCTCCCACACCGAAAGTGCCAGCCAGTCAAGCTCCTGCTGCTCCTCCCCGGCCATTGGCAGCGCATCTACAGCACCACAGACATCGGGGCTCCGGGCTTTCCCTGACGAACAGGGCTTCGACGTTTACCACCACCTGCACCTGGGCGCCCATTGGAAAAAAACCCAAGAAAAATCACGAACGTTGGACGATTGCTCCCACACCGAAAGTGCCAGCAACTCAAGCTCTTGCTGCTCCTCACCGGCCATTGGCAGCGCATCTACAGCACCACAGACACTGGGGCTCCGGGCTTTCCCTGACGAACAGGACTTCGACGTTTACCACCAGCTTCACCTGGGCGCCCACTTTAAAAAAAACCCGAAAAATCACGAACGTCGGACGATTGCTCCCACACAAAAAGTGCCAGCCAGTCAAGCTCCTGCTGCTCCTCCCCGGCCATTGGCAACGCATCTACAGCACCACAGACATCGGGGCTATGGGCTTTCCCTGACGAACAGGGCTTCGACGTTTACCACCAGCTGCGCCTGGGCGCCCACTTAAAAAAAACCCAAAAAATCACGAACGTTGGACAATTGCTCCCACACCGAAAGTGCCAGCAACTCAAGCTCTTGCTGCTCCTCCCCGGCCATTGGCAGCGCATCTACAGCACCACAGACATCGGGGCTCCGGGCTTTCCCTGACGAACAGGGCTTCGACGTTTACCACCAGCTGCACCTGGTCGCCCACTTTATAAAAAACCCGAAAAATCACGAACGTCGGACGATTGCTCCCACACAAAAAGTGCCAGCCAGTCAAGCTCTTGCTGCTCCTCACTGGCCATTGGCAGCGCATCTACAGCACCACAGACATCGGGGCTACGGGCTTTCCCTGACGAACAGGGCTTCGACGTTTACCACCAGCTGCACCTGGTCGCCCACTCCAAAAAAACCGAAAAATCACGAACGTCGGACGATTGCTCCCACTCCGAAAGTGCAAGCCAGTCAAGCTCCTGCTGCTCCTCCCCGGTCGTTGGCAGCGCATCTACAGCACCACAGACATCGGGGCTCCAGGCTTTCCCTGACGAACAGGGCTTCGACGTTTACCACCAGCTGCACCTGGATGCCCACTCCAAAAAAACCCGAAAAATCACGAACGTCTGACGATTGCTCCCACACAAGAAGTGCCAGCCAGTCAAGCTCCTGCTGCTCCTCAGCGGCCATTGGCAGCGCATCTACAGCACCACAGACATCGGGGCTCCGGGCTTTCCCTGACGAAAAGGGCTTCGACGTTTACCACCAGCTGCACCTGGGCGCCCACTCCAAAAAAACCCCGAAAAATCACGAAGATCGGACGATTGCTCCCACACCGAAAGTGCCAGCCAGTCAAGCTCTTGCTGCTCATCACCGGCCATTGGCAGCCCATCTACAGCACCACAGACATCGGGGCTCCGGGCTTTCCCTGACGAACAAGGCTTCGATGTTTACCACCTCCTGCACCTCGGCACCCATTGGAAAAAAACCCAAGAAAAATCATGAACGTTGGACGATTGCTCCCACACCGAAAGTGCCAGCCAGTCAAGCTCCTGCTGCTGCTCCCCGGCCATTGGCAGCGCATCTACAGCACCACAGACATCGGGGCTCCGGGCTTTCCCTGACGAACAGGGCTTCGACCTTTACCACCACCTGCACCTGGGGGGCCCAGTCGAAAAAACCCGAAAAATCAAGAACGTCGGTCGATTGCTCCCACACAAAAAGTGCCAGCCAGTCAAGCTCCTGCTGCTCCTCCCCGGTCGTTGGCAGCGCATCTACAGCACCACAGACATCGGGGCTCCGGGCTTTCCCTGACGAACAGGGCTTCGACGTTTACCACCACCTGCACCTGGGCGCCCATTGGAAACAAACACAAGAAAAATCACGAACGTCGGACGATTGCTCCCACTCCGAAAGTGCAAGCCAGTCAAGCTCCTGCTGCTCCTCCCCGGTCGTTGGCAGCGCATCTACAGCACCACAGACATCGGGGCTCCGGGCTTTCCCTGACGAACAGGGCTTCGACGTTTACCACCAGCTGCACCTGGGCGCCCATTGGAAAAAAACCCAAGAAAAATAACGAACGTTGGACGATTGCTCCCACACCGAAAGTGGCAGCAACTCAAGCTCTTGCTGCTCCTCCCCGGCCATTGGCAGCGCATCTACAGCACCACAGACATCGGGGCTCCGGGCTTTCCCTGACGAACAGGGCTTCGACGTTTACCACCAGCTGCACCTGGGGGGCCCACTGAAAAAAACCCCGAAAAATCATGAACGTTGGACGATTGCACCCACACCGAACGTGCCAGCCAGTCAAGCTCTTGCTGCTCCTCACCGGCCATTGGCAGTGCATCTATAGCACCACAGACATCGGGGCTCCGGGCTTTCCCTGTCGAACAGGGCTTCGACGTTTACCACCAGCTGCGCCTGGGCGCCCACTAAAAAAAAACCCAAAAAATCACGAACGTTGGACGATTGCTCCCACACCGAAAGTGCCAGCAACTCAAGCTCTTGCTGCTCACCACCGGCCATTGGCAGCGCATCTACAGCACCACAGACATCGGGGCTACGGGCTTTCCCTGACGAACAGGGCTTCGACGTTTACCACCAGCTGGACCTGGGCGCCCACTCCAAAAAAACCGAAAAATCACGAACGTCGGACGATTGCTCCCACTCCGAAAGTGCAAGCCAGTCAAGCTCCTGCTGCTCCTCCCCGGTCGTTGGCAGCGCATCTACAGCACCACAGACATCGGGGGTCCGGGCTTTCCCTGACGAACAGGGCTTCGACGTTTACCACCAGCTGCACCTGGACGCCTACTCCAAATAAACCCGAAAAGTCACGAACGTCGGACGATTGCTCCCACACAAAAAGTGCCAGCCAGTCAAGCTCTTGCTGCTCCTCCCCGGCCATTGGCAGCGCATCTACAGCACCACAGACATCGGGGCTCCGGGCTTTCCCTGACGAACAGGGCTTCGACGTTTACCACCAGCTGCACCTGGGCGCCCACTCCAAAAAAACCCCGAAAAATCACGAAGATCGGACGATTGCTCCCACACCGAAAGTGCCAGCCAGTCAAGCTCTTGCTGCTCGTCACCGGCCATTGGCAGCGCATCTACAGCACCACAGACATCGGGGCTCCGGGCTTTCCCTGATGAACAGGGCGTCGATGTTTACCACCTCCTGCACCTGGGGGGCCCACTCGAAAAAACCCGAAAAATCAAGAACGTCGGTCGATTGCTCCCACACCGAAAGTGCCAGCCAGTCAAGCTCTTGCTGCTCCTCCCTGGCCATTGGCAGCGCATCTACAGCACCACAGACATCGGGGCTCCGGGCTTTCCCTTATGAACAGGGCTTCGAAGTTTACCACCAGCTGCACCTGGGCGCCCATTGGAAAAAAACCCAAGAAAAATCACGAACGTTGGACGACTGCTCCCACACCGAAAGTGCCAGCAACTCAAGCTCTTGCTGCTCCTCAGCGGCCATTGGCAGTGCATCTACAGCACCACAGACACTGGGACTCCGGGCTTTCCCTGACGGACAGGACTTGGACGTTTACCACCAGCTGCACCTGGTCGCCCACTTTAAAAAAAACCCGAAAAATCACGAACGTCGAATGATTGCTCCCACACAAAAAGTGCCAGCCAGTCAAGCTCTTGCTGCACCTCCCCGGCCATTGGCAGCGCATCTACAGCAGCACAGACATCGGGGCTCCGGGCTTTCCCTGACGAACAGGGCTTCGACGTTTACCACCACCTGCACCTGGGCGCCCATTGGAAAAAAACCCAAGAAAAATCACGAACGTTGGACGATTGCTCCCACACCGAAAATGCCAGCCAGTCAAGCTCCTGCTGCTCCTCCCCGGCCATTGGCAGCGCATCTACAGCACCACAGACATTGGGGCTTCGGGCTTTCCCTGACGAACAGGGCTTCGAAGTTTACCACCAGCTGCACCTGGGCGCCCACTCCAAAAAAACCCCGAAAAATCACGAACATCGGACGATTGCTCCCACACCGAAAGTGCCAGCCAGTCAAGCTCTTGCTGCTCCTCCCCGGCCATTGGCAGCGCATCTACAGCACCACAGACATCGGGGCTCCGGGCTTTCCCTGATGAACAGGGCTTCGACGTTTACCACCACCTGCACCTGGGCGCCCATTGGAAAAAAACCCAAGAAAAATCACGAACGTTGGACGATTGCTCCCACACCGAAAGTGCCAGCAACTCAAGCTCTTGCTGCTCCTCACCGGCCATTGGCAGCGCATCTACAGCACCACAGACACTGGGACTCCGGGCTTTCCCTGACGAACAGGGCTTCGACGTTTACCACCAGCTGCACCTGGTCGCCCACTTTAAAAAAAACCCGAAAAATCACGAACGTCGGACGATTGCTCCCACACAAAAAGGGCCAGCCAGTCAAGCTCTTGCTGCTCC
This sequence comes from Chlamydotis macqueenii, assembly GCF_036417535.1. NCBI lineage: Eukaryota > Metazoa > Chordata > Aves > Otidiformes > Otididae > Chlamydotis > Chlamydotis macqueenii. The sequence goes on along the minus strand of NC_141592.1, from coordinate 29,356,147 downwards.
TCACCGGCCATTGGCAGCTCATCTACAGCACCACAGACATCGGGGCTCCGGGCTTTCCCTGACGAACAGGGCTTCGACGTTTACCACCAGCTGCACCTGGGCGCCCACTCCAAAAAAACCCAAGAAAAATCACGAACGTCGGACGATTGCTCCCACACCGAAAGTGCCAGCAACTCAAGCTCTTGCTGCTCCTCACCGGCCTTTGGCAGCGCATCTACAGCACCACAGACATCGGGGCTCCGGGCTTTCCCTGACGAACAGGGCTTCGACGTTTACCACCAGCTGCACCTGGTCGCCCACTCCAAAAAAACCCGAAAAATCACGAACGTCGGACGATAGCTCCCACACCAAAAGTGCCAGCCAGTCAAGCTCTTGCTGCTCCTCACCGGCCATTGGCAGCGCATCTACAGCACCACAGACATCGGGGCTCCGGGCTTTCCCTGACGAACAGGGCTTCGACGTTTACCACCACCTGCACCTGGGCGCCCATTGGAAAAAAACCCAAGAAAAATCACGAACGTTGGACGATTGCTCCCACACCGAAAGTGCCAGCCAGTCAAGCTCCTGCTGCTCCTCCCCGGCCATTGGCAGCGCATCTACAGCACCACAGACATCGGGGCTCCGGGCTTTCCCTGACGAACAGGGCTTCGACGTTTACCACCACCTGCACCTGGGCGCCCATTGGAAAAAAACCCAAGAAAAATCACGAACGTTGGACGATTGCTCCCACACCGAAAGTGCCAGCCAGTCAAGCTCCTGCTGCTCCTCCCCGGCCATTGGCAGCGCATCTACAGCACCACAGACATCGGGGCTACGGGCTTTCCCTGACGAACAGGGCTTCGACGTTTACCACCACCTGCACCTGGGCGCCCACTAAAAAACAAATCGAAAAATCATGAACGTCGGACGATTGCTCCCACACCGAAAGTGCCAGACAGTCAAGCTCTTGCTGCTCCTCCCCGGCCATTGGCAGCGCATCTACAGCACCACAGACGTCGGGGCTCCGGGCTTTCCATGACGAACAGGGCTTCGACGTTTACCACCAGCTGGACCTGGGCGCCCACTCCAAAAAAACCGAAAAATCACGAACGTCTGACGATTGCTCCCACACCGAAAGTGCCAGCCAGTCAAGCTCTTGCTGCTCATCACCGGCCATTGGCAGCCCATCTACAGCACCACAGAAATCGGGGCTCCGGGCTTTCCCTGACGAACAGGGCTTCGATGTTTACCACCTGCTGCACCTGGGCACCCATTGGAAAAAAACCCAAGAAAAATCATGAACGTTGGACGATTGCTCCCACACCGAAAGTGCCAGCCAGTCAAGCTCCTGCTGCTCCTCAGCGGCCATTGGCAGCGCATCTACAGCACCACAGACATCGGGGCTCCGGGCTTTCCCTGATGAACAGGGCTTCGACGTTTACCACCACCTGCACCTGTGCGCCCATTGGAAAAAAACCCAAGAAAAATCACGAACGTTGGACGATTGCTCCCACACCGAAATTGCCAGCAACTCAAGCTCCTGCTGCTCCTCACCGGCCATTGGCAGCGCATCTACAGCACCACAGACACTGGGAATCCGGGCATTCCCTGACGAACAGGGCTTCGACGTTTACCACCAGCTGCACCTGGTCGCCCACTTTAAAAAAAAACCCGAAAAATCACGAACGTCGGACGATTGCTCCCACACAAAAAGTGCCAGCCAGTCAAGCTCTTGCTGCTCCTCCCCGGCCATTGGCAGCGCATCTACAGCACCACAGACATCGGGGCTCCGGGCTTTCCCTGACGAACAGGGCTTCGACGTTTACCACCACCTGCACCTGGGCGCTCACTCCAAAAAAACCCCGAAAAATCACGAAGATCGGACGATTGCTCCCACACCGAAAGTGCCAGCCAGTCAAGCTCTTGCTGCTCCTCACTGGCCATTGGCAGCGCATCTACAGCACCACAGACATCGGGGCTCCGGGCTTTCCCTGACGAACAGGGCTTCGACGTTTACCACCACCTGCACCTGGGCGCCCACTCCAAAAAAATCCCGAAAAATCACGAAGATCGGACGATTGCTCCCACACCGAAAGTGCCAGCAACTCAAGCTCTTGCTGCTCACCACCGGCCATTGGCCGCGCATCTACAGCACCACAGACATCGGGGCTCCGGGCTTTCCCTGACGAACAGGGCTTCGACGTTTACCACCAGCTGCACCTGGTCGCCCACTCCAAAAAAATCCCGAAAAATCACGAAGATCGGACGATTGCTCCCACACCGAAAGTGCCAGCCAGTCAAGCTCTTGCTGCTCCTCCCCGGCCATTGGCAGCGCATCTACAGCACCACAGACATCGGGGCTCCGGGCTTTCCCTGATGAACAGGGCTTCGACGTTTACCACCAGCTGCACCTGGGCGCCCATTGGAAAAAAACCCAAGAAAAATCACGAACGTTGGACGATTGCTCCCACACCGAAAGTGCCAGCAACTCAAGCTCTTGCTGCTCCTCACCGGCCATTGGCAGTGCATCTACAGCACCACAGACATCGGGGCTCCGGGCTTTCCCTGACAAACAGGGCTTCGACGTTTACCACCATCTGCACCTGGTCGCCCACGCCAAAAAAAACCCGAAAAATCACGAATGTCGGACGATTACTCCCACACAAAAAGTGCCAGCCAGTCAAGCTCTTGCTGCTCCTCACCGGCCATTGGCAGTGCATCTACAGCACCACAGACATCGGCGCTCCGGGCTTTCCCTGTCGAACAGGGCTTCGACGTTTACCACCAGCTGCGCCTGGGCGCCCACTAAAAAAAAACCCAAAAAATCACGAACGTTGGACGATTGCTCCCACACCGAAAGTGCCAGCAACTCAAGCTCTTGCTGCTCCTCACCGGCCATTGGCAGCGCATCTACAGCACCACAGACATCGGGGCTCCGGTCTTTCTGTGACGAAAAGGGCTTCGACGTTTACCACCAGCTGGACCTGGGAGCCCACTCCAAAAAAACCGAAAAATCACGAACGTCGGACGATTGCTCCCACTCCGAAAGTGCAAGCCAGTCAAGCTCCTGCTGCTCCTCCCCGGCCGTTGGCAGCGCATCTACAGGACCACAGACATCGGGGCTCCGGGCTTTCCCTGACGAACAGGGCTTCGACGTTTACCACCACCTGCACCTGTTCGCCCACTCCAAAAAAACCCGAAAAATCACGAACGTCGGACGATAGCTCCCACACCAAAAGTGCCAGCCAGACAAGCTCTTGCTGCTCCTCACCGGCCATTGGCAGCGCATCTACAGCACCACAGACATCGGGGCTCCGGGCTTTCCCTGACGAACAGGGCTTCGATGTTTACCACTTCCTGCACCTGGGCACCCATTGGAAAAAAACCCAAGAAAAATCATGAACGTTGGACGATTGCTCCCACACAAAAAGGGCCAGCCAGTCAAGCTCTTGCTGCTCCTCCCCGGCCATTGGCAGCGCATCTACAGCACCACAGACATCGGGGCTCCGGGCTTTCCCTGACGAACAGGGCTTCGACGTTTACCACCACCTGCACCTGGGCGCCCATTGGAAAAAAACCCAAGAAAAATCACGAACGTTGGACGATTGCTCCCACACCGAAAGTGCCAGCCAGTCAAGCTCCTGCTGCTCCTCCCCGGCCATTGGCAGCGCATCTACAGCACCACAGACATCAGGGCTACGGGCTTTCCCTGACGAACAGGGCTTCGACGTTTACCACCACCTGCACCTGGGCGCCCACTAAAAAACAAATCGAAAAATCATGAACGTCGGACGATTGCTCCCACACCGAAAGTGCCAGCCAGTCAAGCTCTTGCTGCTCCTCCCCGGCCATTGGCAGCGCATCTACAGCACCACAGACGTCGGGGCTCCGGGCTTTCCATGACGAACAGGGCTTCGACGTTTACCACCAGCTGGACCTGGGCGCCCACTCCAAAAAAACCGAAAAATAACGAACGTCTGACGATTGCTCCCACACAAAAAGTGCCAGCCAGTCAAGCTCCTGCTGCTCCTCAGCGGCCATTGGCAGCGCATTTACAGCACCACAGACATCGGGGCTCCACGCTTTCCCTGACGAACAGGGCTTCGATGTTTACCACCTCCTGCACCTGGGCACCCATTGGAAAAAAACCCAAGAAAAATCATGAACGTTGGACGATTGCTCCCACACCGAAAGTGCCAGCAACTCAAGCTCCTGCTGCTCCTCACCGGCCATTGGCAGCGCATCTACAGCACCACAGACACTGGGACTCCGGGCTTTCCCTGACGAACAGGGCTTGAACGTTTACCACCAGCTGCACCTGGGCGCCCACTTTAAAAAAAAACCCCGAAAAATCACGAACGTCGGACGATTGCTCCCACACAAAAAGTGCCAGCCAGTCAAGCTCTTGCTGCTCCTCCCCGGCCATTGGCAGCGCATCTACAGCACCACAGACATCGGGGCTCCGGGCTTTCCCTGACGAACAGGGCTTCGACGTTTACCACCACCTGCACCTGGGCGCCCATTGGAAAAAAACCCAAGAAAAATCACGAACGTTGGACGATTGCTCCCACACCGAAAGTGCCAGCAACTCAAGCTCTTGCTGCTCCTCACCGGCCATTGGCAGCGCATCTACAGCACCACAGACATCGGGGCTCCGGGCTTTCCCTGACAAACAGGGCTTCGACGTTTACCACCAGCTGCACCTGGTCGCCCACGCCAAAAAAACCCGAAAAATCACGAACGTCGGACGATTGCTCCCACACAAAAAGTGCCAGCCAGTCAAGCTCCTGCTGCTCCTCACCGGCCATTGGCAGCGCATCTACAGCACCACAGACATCGGGGCTCCGGGCTTTCCCTGTCGAACAGGGCTTCGACGTTTACCACCAGCTGCGCCTGGGCGCCCACTAAAAAAAAACCCAAAAAATCACGAACGTTGGACGATTTCTCCCACACCGAAAGTGCCAGCAACTCAAGCTCTTGCTGCTCCTCACCGGCCTTTGGCAGCGCATCTACAGCACCACAGACATCGGGGCTCCGGGCTTTCCCTGACGAACAGGGCTTCGACGTTTACCACCAGCTGCACCTGGGCGCTCACTCCAAAAAAACCCCGAAAAATCACGAAGATCGGACGATTGCTCCCACACCGAAAGTGCCAGCCAGTCAAGCTCTTGCTGCTCCTCCCCGGCCATTGGCAGCGCATCTACAGCACCACAGACATCGGGGCTCCGGGCTTTCCCTGACGAACAGGGCTTCGACGTTTACCACCACCTGCACCTGGGCGCCCACTCCAAAAAAATCCCGAAAAATCACGAAGATCGGACGATTGCTCCCACACCGAAAGTGCCAGCAACTCAAGCTCTTGCTGCTCACCACCGGCCATTGGCAGCGCATCTACAGCACCACAGACATCGGGGCTCCGGGCTTTCCCTGACGAACAGGGCTTCGACGTTTACCACCAGCTGCACCTGGTCGCCCACTCCAAAAAAATCCCGAAAAATCACGAAGATCGGACGATTGCTCCCACACCGAAAGTGCCAGCCAGTCAAGCTCTTGCTGCTCCTCCCCGGCCATTGGCAGCGCATCTACAGCACCACAGACATCGGGGCTCCGGGCTTTCCCTGACGAACAGGGCTTCGACGTTTACCACCACCTGCACCTGGGCGCCCATTGGAAAAAAACCCAAGAAAAATCACGAACGTTGGACGATTGCTCCCACACCGAAAGTGCCAGTAACTCAAGCTCTTGCTGCTCCTCACCGGCCATTGGCAGTGCATCTACAGCACCACAGACATCGGGGCTCCGGGCTTTCCCTGACAAACAGGGCTTCGACGTTTACCACCATCTGCACCTGGTCGCCCACGCCAAAAAAAACCCGAAAAATCACGAATGTCGGACGATTACACCCACACAAAAAGTGCCAGCCAGTCAAGCTCTTGCTGCTCCTCACCGGCCATTGGCAGTGCATCTACAGCACCACAGACACCGGCGCTCCGGGCTTTCCCTGTCGAACAGGGCTTCGACGTTTACCACCAGCTGCGCCTGGGCGCCCACTAAAAAAAAACCCAAAAAATCACGAACGTTGGACGATTGCTCCCACACCGAAAGTGCCAGCAACTCAAGCTCTTGCTGCTCCTCACCGGCCATTGGCAGCGCATCTACAGCACCACAGACATCGGGGCTCCGGTCTTTCTGTGACGAACAGGGCTTCGACGTTTACCACCAGCTGGACCTGGGAGCCCTCTCCAAAAAAACCGAAAAATCACGAACGTCGGGCGATTGCTCCCACTCCGAAAGTGCAAGCCAGTCAAGCTCCTGCTGCTCCTCCCCGGCCGTTGGCAGCGCATCTACAGGACCACAGACATCGGGGCTCCGGGCTTTCCCTGACGAACAGGGCTTCGACGTTTACCACCACCTGTGCCTGGTCGCCCACTCCAAAAAAACCCGAAAAATCACGAACGTCGGACGATAGCTCCCACACCAAAAGTGCCAGCCAGTCAAGCTCTTGCTGCTCCTCACCGGCCATTGGCAGCGCATCTACAGCACCACAGACATCGGGGCTCCGGGCTTTCCCTGACGAACAGGGCTTCGATGTTTACCACCTCCTGCACCTGGGCACCCATTGGAAAAAAACCCAAGAAAAATCATGAACGTTGGACGATTGCTCCCACACAAAAAGGGCCAGCCAGTCAAGCTCTTGCTGCTCCTCCCCGGCCATTGGCAGCGCATCTACAGCACCACAGACATCGGGGCTCCGGGCTTTCCCTGACGAACAGGGCTTCGACGTTTACCACCACCTGCACCTGGGCGCCCATTGGAAAAAAACCCAAGAAAAATCACGAACGTTGGACGATTGCTCCCACACCGAAAGTGCCAGCCAGTCAAGCTCCTGCTGCTCCTCCCCGGCCATTGGCAGCGCATCTACAGCACCACAGACATCGGGGCTACGGGCTTTCCCTGACGAACAGGGCTTCGACGTTTACCACCACCTGGACCTGGGCGCCCACTCCAAAAAAACCGAAAAATCACGAACGTCTGACGATTGCTCCCACACAAAAAGTGCCAGCCAGTCAAGCTCCTGCTGCTCCTCAGCGGCCATTGGCAGCGCATTTACAGCACCACAGACATCGGGGCTCCACGCTTTCCCTGACGAACAGGGCTTCGACGTTTACCACCAGCTGCACCTGGGCGCCCACTCCAAAAAAACCCCGAAAAATCACGAAGATCGGACGATTGCTCCCACACCGAAAGTGCCAGCAACTCAAGCTCTTGCTGCTCACCACCGGCCATTGGCCGCGCATCTACAGCACCACAGACATCGGGGCTCCGGGCTTTCCCTGACGAACAGGGCTTCGACGTTTACCACCAGCTGCACCTGGTCGCCCACTCCAAAAAAATCCCGAAAAATCACGAAGATCGGACGATTGCTCCCACACCGAAAGTGCCAGCCAGTCAAGCTCTTGCTGCTCCTCCCCGGCCATTGGCAGCGCATCTACAGCACCACAGACATCGGGGCTCCGGGCTTTCCCTGATGAACAGGGCTTCGACGTTTACCACCAGCTGCACCTGGGCGCCCATTGGAAAAAAACCCAAGAAAAATCACGAACGTTGGACGATTGCTCCCACACCGAAAGTGCCAGCAACTCAAGCTCTTGCTGCTCCTCACCGGCCATTGGCAGTGCATCTACAGCACCACAGACATCGGGGCTCCGGGCTTTCCCTGACAAACAGGGCTTCGACGTTTACCACCATCTGCACCTGGTCGCCCACGCCAAAAAAAACCCGAAAAATCACGAATGTCGGACGATTACTCCCACACAAAAAGTGCCAGCCAGTCAAGCTCTTGCTGCTCCTCACCGGCCATTGGCAGTGCATCTACAGCACCACAGACATCGGCGCTCCGGGCTTTCCCTGTCGAACAGGGCTTCGACGTTTACCACCAGCTGCGCCTGGGCGCCCACTAAAAAAAAACCCAAAAAATCACGAACGTTGGACGATTGCTCCCACACCGAAAGTGCCAGCAACTCAAGCTCTTGCTGCTCCTCACCGGCCATTGGCAGCGCATCTACAGCACCACAGACATCGGGGCTCCGGTCTTTCTGTGACGAAAAGGGCTTCGACGTTTACCACCAGCTGGACCTGGGAGCCCACTCCAAAAAAACCGAAAAATCACGAACGTCGGACGATTGCTCCCACTCCGAAAGTGCAAGCCAGTCAAGCTCCTGCTGCTCCTCCCCGGCCGTTGGCAGCGCATCTACAGGACCACAGACATCGGGGCTCCGGGCTTTCCCTGACGAACAGGGCTTCGACGTTTACCACCACCTGCACCTGTTCGCCCACTCCAAAAAAAACCCGAAAAATCACGAACGTCGGACGATAGCTCCCACACCAAAAGTGCCAGCCAGACAAGCTCTTGCTGCTCCTCACCGGCCATTGGCAGCGCATCTACAGCACCACAGACATCGGGGCTCCGGGCTTTCCCTGACGAACAGGGCTTCGATGTTTACCACTTCCTGCACCTGGGCACCCATTGGAAAAAAACCCAAGAAAAATCATGAACGTTGGACGATTGCTCCCACACAAAAAGGGCCAGCCAGTCAAGCTCTTGCTGCTCCTCCCCGGCCATTGGCAGCGCATCTACAGCACCACAGACATCGGGGCTCCGGGCTTTCCCTGACGAACAGGGCTTCGACGTTTACCACCACCTGCACCTGGGCGCCCATTGGAAAAAAACCCAAGAAAAATCACGAACGTTGGACGATTGCTCCCACACCGAAAGTGCCAGCCAGTCAAGCTCCTGCTGCTCCTCCCCGGCCATTGGCAGCGCATCTACAGCACCACAGACATCAGGGCTACGGGCTTTCCCTGACGAACAGGGCTTCGACGTTTACCACCACCTGCACCTGGGCGCCCACTAAAAAACAAATCGAAAAATCATGAACGTCGGACGATTGCTCCCACACCGAAAGTGCCAGCCAGTCAAGCTCTTGCTGCTCCTCCCCGGCCATTGGCAGCGCATCTACAGCACCACAGACGTCGGGGCTCCGGGCTTTCCATGACGAACAGGGCTTCGACGTTTACCACCAGCTGGACCTGGGCGCCCACTCCAAAAAAACCGAAAAATAACGAACGTCTGACGATTGCTCCCACACAAAAAGTGCCAGCCAGTCAAGCTCCTGCTGCTCCTCAGCGGCCATTGGCAGCGCATTTACAGCACCACAGACATCGGGGCTCCACGCTTTCCCTGACGAACAGGGCTTCGATGTTTACCACCTCCTGCACCTGGGCACCCATTGGAAAAAAACCCAAGAAAAATCATGAACGTTGGACGATTGCTCCCACACCGAAAGTGCCAGCAACTCAAGCTCCTGCTGCTCCTCACCGGCCATTGGCAGCGCATCTACAGCACCACAGACACTGGGACTCCGGGCTTTCCCTGACGAACAGGGCTTGAACGTTTACCACCAGCTGCACCTGGGCGCCCACTTTAAAAAAAAACCCCGAAAAATCACGAACGTCGGACGATTGCTCCCACACAAAAAGTGCCAGCCAGTCAAGCTCTTGCTGCTCCTCCCCGGCCATTGGCAGCGCATCTACAGCACCACAGACATCGGGGCTCCGGGCTTTCCCTGACGAACAGGGCTTCGACGTTTACCACCACCTGCACCTGGGCGCCCATTGGAAAAAAACCCAAGAAAAATCACGAACGTTGGACGATTGCTCCCACACCGAAAGTGCCAGCAACTCAAGCTCTTGCTGCTCCTCACCGGCCATTGGCAGCGCATCTACAGCACCACAGACATCGGGGCTCCGGGCTTTCCCTGACAAACAGGGCTTCGACGTTTACCACCAGCTGCACCTGGTCGCCCACGCCAAAAAAACCCGAAAAATCACGAACGTCGGACGATTGCTCCCACACAAAAAGTGCCAGCCAGTCAAGCTCCTGCTGCTCCTCACCGGCCATTGGCAGCGCATCTACAGCACCACAGACATCGGGGCTCCGGGCTTTCCCTGTCGAACAGGGCTTCGACGTTTACCACCAGCTGCGCCTGGGCGCCCACTAAAAAAAAACCCAAAAAATCACGAACGTCGGACGATAGCTCCCACACCAAAAGTGCCAGCCAGTCAAGCTCTTGCTGCTCCTCACCGGCCATTGGCAGCGCATCTACAGCACCACAGACATCGGGGCTCCGGGCTTTCCCTGACGAACAGGGCTTCGACGTTTACCACCAGCTGCACCTGGGCGCTCACTCCAAAAAAACCCCGAAAAATCACGAAGATCGGACGATTGCTCCCACACCGAAAGTGCCAGCCAGTCAAGCTCTTGCTGCTCCTCCCCGGCCATTGGCAGCGCATCTACAGCACCACAGACATCGGGGCTCCGGGCTTTCCCTGACGAACAGGGCTTCGACGTTTACCACCACATGCACCTGGGCGCCCACTCCAAAAAAATCCCGAAAAATCACGAAGATCGGACGATTGCTCCCACACCGAAAGTGCCAGCAACTCAAGCTCTTGCTGCTCCTCCCCGGCCATTGGCAGCGCATCTACAGCACCACAGACATCGGGGCTCCGGGCTTTCCCTGACGAACAGGGCTTCGACGTTTACCACCAGCTGCACCTGGTCGCCCACTCCAAAAAAATCCCGAAAAATCACGAAGATCGGACGATAGCTCCCACACCAAAAGTGCCAGCCAGTCAAGCTCTTGCTGCTCCTCCCCGGCCATTGGCAGCGCATCTACAGCACCACAGACATCGGGGCTCCGGGCTTTCCCTGATGAACAGGGCTTCGACGTTTACCACCACCTGCACCTGGGCGCCCATTGGAAACAAACACAAGAAAAATCACGAACGTTGGACGATTGCTCCCACACCGAAAGTGCCAGCAACTCAAGCTCTTGCTGCTCCTCACCGGCCATTGGCAGTGCATCTACAGCACCACAGACATCGGGGCTCCGGGCTTTCCCTGACAAACAGGGCTTCGACGTTTACCACCATCTGCACCTGGTCGCCCACGCCAAAAAAAACCCGAAAAATCACGAATGTCGGACGATTACACGCACACAAAAAGTGCCAGCCAGTCAAGCTCTTGCTGCTCCTCACCGGCCATTGGCAGTGCATCTACAGCACCACAGACACCGGCGCTCCGGGCTTTCCCTGTCGAACAGGGCTTCGACGTTTACCACCAGCTGCGCCTGGGCGCCCACTAAAAAAAAACCCAAAAAATCACGAACGTTGGACGATTGCTCCCACTCCGAAAGTGCCAGCAACTCAAGCTCTTGCTGCTCCTCACCGGCCATTGGCAGCGCATCTACAGCACCACAGACATCGGGGCTCCGGTCTTTCTGTGACGAACAGGGCTTCGACGTTTACCACCAGCTGGACCTGGGAGCCCACTCCAAAAAAACCGAAAAATCACGAACGTCGGGCGATTGCTCCCACTCCGAAAGTGCAAGCCAGTCAAGCTCCTGCTGCTCCTCCCCGGCCGTTGGCAGCGCATCTACAGGACCACAGACATCGGGGCTCCGGGCTTTCCCTGACGAACAGGGCTTCGACGTTTACCACCAGCTGCACCTGGTCGCCCACTCCAAAAAAACCCGAAAAATCACGAACGTCGGACGATAGCTCCCACACCAAAAGTGCCAGCCAGTCAATCTCTTGCTGCTCCTCACCGGCCATTGGCAGCGCATCTACAGCACCACAGACATCGGGGCTCCGGGCTTTCCCTGACGAACAGGGCTTCGATGTTTACCACCTCCTGCACCTGGGCACCCATTGGAAAAAAACCCAAGAAAAATCATGAACGTCGGACGGTTGCTCCCACACAAAAAGGGCCAGCCAGTCAAGCTCTTGCTGCTCCTCCCCGGCCATTGGCAGCGCATCTACAGCACCACAGACATCGGGGCTCCGGGCTTTCCCTGACGAACAGGGCTTCGACGTTTACCACCACCTGCACCTGGGCGCCCATTGGAAAAAAACCCAAGAAAAATCACGAACGTTGGACGATTGCTCCCACACCGAAAGTGCCAGCCAGTCAAGCTCCTGCTGCTCCTCCCCGGCCATTGGCAGCGCATCTACAGCACCACAGACATCGGGGCTACGGGCTTTCCCTGACGAACAGGGCTTCGACGTTTACCACCACCTGCACCTGGGCGCCCACTAAAAAACAAATCGAAAAATCATGAACGTTGGACGATTGCTCCCACACCGAAAGTGCCAGCCAGTCAAGCTCTTGCTGCTCCTCACCGGCCATTGGCAGCGCATCTACAGCACCACAGACGTCGGGGCTCCGGGCTTTCCATGACGAACAGGGCTTCGACGTTTACCACCAGCTGGACCTGGGCGCCCACTCCAAAAAAACCGAAAAATCACGAACGTCTGACGATTGCTCCCACACAAAAAGTGCCAGCCAGTCAAGCTCCTGCTGCTCCTCAGCGGCCATTGGCAGCGTATTTACAGCACCACAGACATCGGGGCTCCACGCTTTCCCTGACGAACAGGGCTTCGATGTTTACCACCTCCTGCACCTGGGCACCTATTGGAAAAAAACCCAAGAAAAATCATGAACGTTGGACGATTGCTCCCACACCGAAAGTGCCAGCCAGTCAAGCTCCTGCTGCTCCTCAGCGGCCATTGGCAGCGCATCTACAGCACCACAGACATCGGGGCTCCGGGCTTTCCCTGATGAACAGGGCTTCGACGTTTACCACCACCTGCACCTGGGCGCCCATTGGAAAAAAACCCAAGAAAAATCACGAACGTTGGACGATTGCTCCCACACCGAAAGTGCCAGCAACTCAAGCTCCTGCTGCTCCTCACCGGCCATTGGCAGCGCATCTACAGCACCACAGACACTGGGACTCCGGGCTTTCCCTGACGAACAGGGCTTGAACGTTTACCACCAGCTGCACCTGGGCGCCCACTTTAAAAAAAAACCCGAAAAATCACGAACGTCGGACGATTGCTCCCACACAAAAAGTGCCAGCCAGTCAAGCTCTTGCTGCTCCTCCCCGGCCATTGGCAGCGCATCTACAGCACCACAGACATCGGGGCTCCGGGCTTTCCCTGACGAACAGGGCTTCGACGTTTACCACCACCTGCACCTGGGCGCCCATTGGAAAAAAACCCAAGAAAAATCACGAACGTTGGACGATTGCTCCCACACCGAAAGTGCCAGCAACTCAAGCTCTTGCTGCTCCTCACCGGCCATTGGCAGCGCATCTACAGCACCACAGACATCGGGGCTCCGGGCTTTCCCTGACAAACAGGGCTTCGACGTTTACCACCATCTGCACCTGGTCGCCCACGCCAAAAAAACCCGAAAAATCACGAACGTCGGACGATTGCTCCCACACCGAAAGTGCCAGCAACTCAAGCTCTTGCTGCTCACCACCGGCCATTGGCAGCGCATCTACAGCACCACAGACATCGGGGCTCCGGGCTTTCCCTGACGAACAGGGCTTCGACGTTTACCACCAGCTGCACCTGGTCGCCCACTCCAAAAAAATCCCGAAAAATCACGAAGATCGGACGATAGCTCCCACACCAAAAGTGCCAGCCAGTCAAGCTCTTGCTGCTCCTCCCCGGCCATTGGCAGCGCATCTACAGCACCACAGACATCGGGGCTCCGGGCTTTCCCTGATGAACAGGGCTTCGACGTTTACCACCACCTGCACCTGGGCGCCCATTGGAAACAAACACAAGAAAAATCACGAACGTTGGACGATTGGTCCCACACCGAATGTGCCAGCAACTCAAGCTCTTGCTGCTCCTCCCCGGCCATTGGCAGCGCATCTACAGCACCACAGACACTGGGACTCCGGGCTTTCCCTGACGAACAGGGCTTCGACGTTTACCACCAGCTGCACCTGGTCGCCCACTTAAAAAAAAACCCGAAAAATCACGAACGTCGGACGATTGCTCCCACACAAAAAGTGCCAGCCAGTCAAGCTCTTGCTGCTCCTCCCCGGCCATTGGCAGCGCATCTACAGCACCACAGACATCGGGGCTCCACGCTTTCCCTGACGAACAGGGCTTCGACGTTTACCACCACCTGCACCTAGGCGCCCACTGAAAAAAACCCATAAAAATCACGAACGTCGGACGATTGCTCCCACACCGAAAGCGCCAGCAACGCAAGCTCTTGCTGCTCCTCACCGGCCATTGGCAGCGCATCTACAGCACCACAGACACAGGGACTCCGGGCTTTCCCTGACGAACAGGACTTCGACGTTTACCACCAGCTGCACCTGGTCGCCCACTAAAAAACAACCCGAAAAATCACGAACGTCGGACGATTGCTCCCACACCGAAAGTACCAGCAACTCAAGCTCTTGCTGCTCCTCACCGGCCTTTGGCAGCGCATCTACAGCACCACAGACATCGGGGCTCCGGGCTTTCCCTGACGAACAGGGCTTCAATGTTTACCACCAGATGCGCCTGGTCAGCCACTCCAAAAAAACCCGAAAAATCAGGAACGTCGGAAGATTGCTCCCACACAAAATGTGCCAGCCAGTCAAGCTCTTGCTGCTCCTCACTGGCCATTGGCAGCGCATCTACAGCACCACAGACATCGGGGCTCCGGGCTTTCCCTGACGAACAGGGCTTCGACGTTTACCACCACCTGCACCTGGGCGCCCACTGAAAAAAACCCATAAAAATCACGACCGTTGGACGATTGCTCCCACACCGAAAGTGCCAGCAACTCAAGATCTTGCTGCTCATCACCGGCCATTGGCAGCCCATCTACACCACCACAGACATCGGGGCTCCAGGCTTTCCCTGATGAACAGGGCTTCGATGTTTACCACCAGCTGCACCTGGGGGGCCCACTGAAAAAAACCCGAAAAATCACGAACGTTGGACGATTGCTCCCACACCGAAAGTGCCAGCCAGTCAAGCTCTTGCTGCTCCTCACCGGCCATTGGCAGCGCATCTACAGCACCACAGACATCGGGGCTCCGGGCTTTCCCTGACGAACAGGGCTTCGACGTTTACCGCCCGCTGCGCCTTGGCGCCCACTCCAAAAAAACCCCGAAAAATCACGAACGTCAGACGATTGCTCCCACACCAAAAGTGCCAGCCAGTCAAGCTCTTGCTGCTCCTCCCCGGCCATTGGCAGCGCATCTACAGCACCACAGACATCGGGGCTCCGGGCTTTCCCTGACGAACAGGGCTTCGACGTTTACCACCAGCTGCACCTGGTCGCCCACTCCAAAAAAACCCGAAAAATCACGAACGTCGGATGATTGCTCCCACACCAAAAGTGCCAGCCAGTCAAGCTCTTGCTACTCATCACCGGCCATTGGCAGCGCATCTACAGCACCACAGACATCGGGGCTCCGGGCTTTCCCTGACGAACAGGGCTTCGACGTTTACCACCAGCTGCACCTGGGCGCCCACTGGAAAAAAACCCCTAAAAATCATGAACGTCGGACGATTGCTCCCACACCGAAAGTGCCAGCCAGTCAAGCTCTTGCTGCTCCTCACCGGCCATTGGCAGCGCATCTACAGCACCACAGACATCGGGGCTCCAAGCTTTCCCTGACGAACAGGGCTTCGACCTTTACCAGCAGCTGCACCTGTGCGCACACTGGAAAAAACCCCGAAAAATCACGAACGTTGCACGATTTCTCCCACACCGCAAGTGCCAGCCAGTCAAGCTCTTGCTGCTCCTCACCGGCCATTGGCAGCGCATCTACAGCCCCACAGACATCCGGGCTCCGGGCTTTCCCTGACGAACAGGGCTTCGACGTTTACCACCAGCTGCATAAGGGGGCCCTATGAAGAAAAACTCAAAAAATCATGAACGTCGGACGATTGCTCCCACACCGAGAGTGCCAGCAACTCAAGCTCTTGCTGCTCATCACCGGCCATTGGCAGCGCATCTACAGCACCACAGACATGGGGGCTCCGGGCTTTCCCTTACAAACAGGGCTTCGACGTTTACCACCTGCTGCACCTGGGCGCCCACTGGAAAAAAACCCCGAAAAATCACGAACGTCGGACGATTGCTCCCACACCGAAATTGCCAGCTAGTCAAGCTCTTGCTGCTCCTCCCCGGCCATTTGCAGCGCATCTACAGCACCACAGACATCGGGGCTCCGGGCTTTCCCTGACGAACAGGGCTTCGACGTTTACCACCAGCTGCACCTGGGCGCCCACTGGAAAAAAACCCCGAAAAATCACGAACGTCGGACGATTGCTCCCACACCAAAAGTGCCAGCCAGTCAAGCTCTTGCTGCTCCTTCCCAGCCATTGGCAGCACATCTACAGCACCACAGACATCGGGGCTCCGGGCATTCCCTGACGAACAGGGCTTCGACGTTTACCACCAGCTGCACCTGGGCGCCCACTCCAGAAAAATCTGAAAAATCATGAACGTCGGACGATTGCTCCCACACAAAAAGTGCCAGCCAGTCAAGTTCCTGCTGCTCCTCACCGGCCATTGGCAGCGAATCTACAGCACCACAGACATTGGGGCTCCGAGCTTTCCCTGACGAACAGGGCTTCGATATTTACCACCTGCTGCACCTGGGCGCCCACTGGAAAAATCCCCGAAAAATCAGGAACGTCGGACGATTGCTCCCACTCCAAAAGTGCCAGCCAGTCAAGCTCTTGCTGCTCATCACCGGCCATTGGCAGCGCATCTACAGCACCACAGACATCAGGGCTCCGGGCTTTCCCTGACGAACAGGGCTTCGACGTTTACCACCATCTGCGCCTGGTCGCCCACTCCAAAAAAAACCCGAAAAATCACGAACGTCGGACAATTGCTCCCACACAAAAAGTGCCAGCCCGTCAAGCTCCTGCTGCTCCTCAGCGGCCATTGGCAGCGCATCTACAGCACCACAGACATCGGGGCTCCGGGCTTTCCCTGACGAACAGGGCTTCGACGTTTACAACCACCTGCACCTGGGCGCCCATTGGAAAAAAACCGAAGAGAAATCACGAACGTTGGACGATTGCTCCCACACCGAAAGTGCCAGCAACTCAAGCTCCTGCTGCTCCTCACCGGCCATTGGCAGCGCATCTACAGCACCACAGACATCGGGGCTCCGGGCTTTCCCTGACGAACAGGGCTTCGACGTTTACCACCAGCTGCACCTGGGGGGCCCACTGAAAAAAACCCCGAAAAATCATGAACGTCGGACGATTGCTCCCACACAAAAAGTTCCAGCCAGTCAAGCTCTTGCTGCTCCTCCCCGGCCATTGGCAGCGCATCTACAGCACCACAGACATCGGGGCTCCGGGCTTTCCCTGACGAACAGGGCTTCGACGTTTACCACCAGCTGCACCTGGGGGGCCCACTGAAAAAAACCCCGAAAAATCATGAACGTTGGACGATTGCTCCCACACCGAAAGTGCCAGCCAGTCAAGCTCTTGCTGCTCCTCACCGGCCATTGGCAGCGCATCTACAGCACCACAGACACTGGGGCTCCGGGCTTTCCCTGACGAACAGTGCTTCGTCGTTTACCACCACCTGCACCTGGGCGCCCATTGGAAAAAAACCCAAGAAAAATCACGAACGTCAGACGATTGCTCCCACACAAAAAGTGCCAGCCAGTCAAGCTCCTGCTGCTCCTCCCCGGCCATTGGCAGCGCATCTACAGCACCACAGACATCGGGGCTCCGGGCTTTCCCTGTCGAACAGGGCTTCGACGTTTACCACGAGCTGCACCTGGGCGCCCACTCCAAAAAAGCCCCCAAAAATCATGAACGTTGGACGATTGCTCCCACACCGAAAGTGCCAGCCAGTCAAGCTCCTGCTGCTCCTCCCCGGCCATTGGCAGCGCATCTACAGCACCACAGACATCGGGGCTCCGGGCTTTCCCTGACGAACAGGGCTTCGATGTTTACCACCTCCTGCACCTGGGCACCCATTGGAAAAAAACCCAAGAAAAATCATGAACGTTGGACGATTGCTCCCACACAAAAAGGGCCAGCCAGTCAAGCTCTTGCTGCTCCTCCCCGGCCATTGGCAGCGCATCTACAGCACCACAGACATCGGGGCTCCGGGCTTTCCCTGACGAACAGGGCTTCGACGTTTACCACCACCTGCACCTGGGCGCCCATTGGAAAAAAACCCAAGAAAAATCACGAACGTTGGACGATTGCTCCCACACCGAAAGTGCCAGCCAGTCAAGCTCCTGCTGCTCCTCCCCGGCCATTGGCAGCGCATCTACAGCACCACAGACATCGGGGCTACGGGCTTTCCCTGACGAACAGGGCTTCGACGTTTACCACCACCTGGACCTGGGCGCCCACTCCAAAAAAACCGAAAAATCACGAACGTCTGACGATTGCTCCCACACAAAAAGTGCCAGCCAGTCAAGCTCCTGCTGCTCCTCAGCGGCCATTGGCAGCGCATTTACAGCACCACAGACATCGGGGCTCCACGCTTTCCCTGACGAACAGGGCTTCGACGTTTACCACCAGCTGCACCTGGGCGCCCACTCCAAAAAAACCCCGAAAAATCACGAAGATCGGACGATTGCTCCCACACCGAAAGTGCCAGCCAGTCAAGCTCTTGCTGCTCATCACCGGCCATTGGCAGCCCATCTACAGCACCACAGACATCGGGGCTCCGGGCTTTCCCTGACGAACAGGGCTTCGATGTTTACCACCTCCTGCACCTGGGCACCCATTGGAAAAAAACCCAAGAAAAATCATGAACGTTGGACGATTGCTCCCACACCGAAAGTGCCAGCCAGTCAAGCTCCTGCTGCTCCTCACCGGCCATTGGCAGCGCATCTACAGCACCACAGACATCGGGGCTCCGGGCTTTCCCTGATGAACAGGGCTTCGACGTTTACCACCACCTGCACCTGGGCGCCCATTGGAAAAAAACCCAAGAAAAATCACGAACGTTGGACGATTGCTCCCACACCGAAAGTGCCAGCAACTCAAGCTCCTGCTGCTCCTCACCGGCCATTGGCAGCGCATCTACAGCACCACAGACACTGGGACTCCGGGCTTTCCCTGACGAACAGGGCTTGAACGTTTACCACCAGCTGCACCTGGGGGGCCCACTTTAAAAAAAAACCCGAAAAATCACGAACGTCGGACGATTGCTCCCACACAAAAAGTGCCAGCCAGTCAAGCTCTTGCTGCTCCTCCCCGGCCATTGGCAGCGCATCTACAGCACCACAGACATCGGGGCTCCGGGCTTTCCCTGACGAACAGGGCTTCGACGTTTACCACCACCTGCACCTGGGCGCCCATTGGAAAAAAACCCAAGAAAAATCACGAACGTTGGACGATTGCTCCCACACCGAAAGTGCCAGCAACTCAAGCTCTTGCTGCTCCTCCCCGGCCATTGGCAGCGCATCTACAGCACCACAGACATCGGGGCTCCGGGCTTTCCCTGACAAACAGGGCTTCGACGTTTACCACCATCTGCACCTGGTCGCCCACGCCAAAAAAACCCGAAAAATCACGAACGTCGGACGATTGCTCCCACACAAAAAGTGCCAGCCAGTCAAGCTCCTGCTGCTCCTCACCGGCCATTGGCAGCGCATCTACAGCACCACAGACATCGGGGCTCCGGGCTTTCCCTGTCGAACAGGGCTTCGACGTTTACCACCAGCTGCGCCTGGGCGCCCACTAAAAAAAAACCCAAAAAATCACGAACGTCGGACGATAGCTCCCACACCAAAAGTGCCAGCCAGTCAAGCTCTTGCTGCTCCTCACCGGCCATTGGCAGCGCATCTACAGCACCACAGACATCGGGGCTCCGGGCTTTCCCTGACGAACAGGGCTTCGACGTTTACCACCAGCTGCACCTGGGCGCTCACTCCAAAAAAACCCCGAAAAATCACGAAGATCGGACGATTGCTCCCACACCGAAAGTGCCAGCCAGTCAAGCTCTTGCTGCTCCTCCCCGGCCATTGGCAGCGCATCTACAGCACCACAGACATCGGGGCTCCGGGCTTTCCCTGACGAACAGGGCTTCGACGTTTACCACCACATGCACCTGGGCGCCCACTCCAAAAAAATCCCGAAAAATCACGAAGATCGGACGATTGCTCCCACACCGAAAGTGCCAGCAACTCAAGCTCTTGCTGCTCCTCCCCGGCCATTGGCAGCGCATCTACAGCACCACAGACATCGGGGCTCCGGGCTTTCCCTGACGAACAGGGCTTCGACGTTTACCACCAGCTGCACCTGGTCGCCCACTCCAAAAAAATCCCGAAAAATCACGAAGATCGGACGATAGCTCCCACACCAAAAGTGCCAGCCAGTCAAGCTCTTGCTGCTCCTCCCCGGCCATTGGCAGCGCATCTACAGCACCACAGACATCGGGGCTCCGGGCTTTCCCTGATGAACAGGGCTTCGACGTTTACCACCACCTGCACCTGGGCGCCCATTGGAAACAAACACAAGAAAAATCACGAACGTTGGACGATTGCTCCCACACCGAAAGTGCCAGCAACTCAAGCTCTTGCTGCTCCTCACCGGCCATTGGCAGTGCATCTACAGCACCACAGACATCGGGGCTCCGGGCTTTCCCTGACAAACAGGGCTTCGACGTTTACCACCATCTGCACCTGGTCGCCCACGCCAAAAAAAACCCGAAAAATCACGAATGTCGGACGATTACACGCACACAAAAAGTGCCAGCCAGTCAAGCTCTTGCTGCTCCTCACCGGCCATTGGCAGTGCATCTACAGCACCACAGACACCGGCGCTCCGGGCTTTCCCTGTCGAACAGGGCTTCGACGTTTACCACCAGCTGCGCCTGGGCGCCCACTAAAAAAAAACCCAAAAAATCACGAACGTTGGACGATTGCTCCCACTCCGAAAGTGCCAGCAACTCAAGCTCTTGCTGCTCCTCACCGGCCATTGGCAGCGCATCTACAGCACCACAGACATCGGGGCTCCGGTCTTTCTGTGACGAACAGGGCTTCGACGTTTACCACCAGCTGGACCTGGGAGCCCACTCCAAAAAAACCGAAAAATCACGAACGTCGGGCGATTGCTCCCACTCCGAAAGTGCAAGCCAGTCAAGCTCCTGCTGCTCCTCCCCGGCCGTTGGCAGCGCATCTACAGGACCACAGACATCGGGGCTCCGGGCTTTCCCTGACGAACAGGGCTTCGACGTTTACCACCAGCTGCACCTGGTCGCCCACTCCAAAAAAACCCGAAAAATCACGAACGTCGGACGATAGCTCCCACACCAAAAGTGCCAGCCAGTCAATCTCTTGCTGCTCCTCACCGGCCATTGGCAGCGCATCTACAGCACCACAGACATCGGGGCTCCGGGCTTTCCCTGACGAACAGGGCTTCGATGTTTACCACCTCCTGCACCTGGGCACCCATTGGAAAAAAACCCAAGAAAAATCATGAACGTCGGACGGTTGCTCCCACACAAAAAGGGCCAGCCAGTCAAGCTCTTGCTGCTCCTCCCCGGCCATTGGCAGCGCATCTACAGCACCACAGACATCGGGGCTCCGGGCTTTCCCTGACGAACAGGGCTTCGACGTTTACCACCACCTGCACCTGGGCGCCCATTGGAAAAAAACCCAAGAAAAATCACGAACGTTGGACGATTGCTCCCACACCGAAAGTGCCAGCCAGTCAAGCTCCTGCTGCTCCTCCCCGGCCATTGGCAGCGCATCTACAGCACCACAGACATCGGGGCTACGGGCTTTCCCTGACGAACAGGGCTTCGACGTTTACCACCACCTGCACCTGGGCGCCCACTCCAAAAAAACCGAAAAATCACGAACGTCTGACGATTGCTCCCACACAAAAAGTGCCAGCCAGTCAAGCTCCTGCTGCTCCTCAGCGGCCATTGGCAGCGTATTTACAGCACCACAGACATCGGGGCTCCACGCTTTCCCTGACGAACAGGGCTTCGATGTTTACCACCTCCTGCACCTGGGCACCTATTGGAAAAAAACCCAAGAAAAATCATGAACGTTGGACGATTGCTCCCACACCGAAAGTGCCAGCCAGTCAAGCTCCTGCTGCTCCTCAGCGGCCATTGGCAGCGCATCTACAGCACCACAGACATCGGGGCTCCGGGCTTTCCCTGATGAACAGGGCTTCGACGTTTACCACCACCTGCACCTGGGCGCCCATTGGAAAAAAACCCAAGAAAAATCACGAACGTTGGACGATTGCTCCCACACCGAAAGTGCCAGCAACTCAAGCTCCTGCTGCTCCTCACCGGCCATTGGCAGCGCATCTACAGCACCACAGACACTGGGACTCCGGGCTTTCCCTGACGAACAGGGCTTGAACGTTTACCACCAGCTGCACCTGGGCGCCCACTTTAAAAAAAAACCCGAAAAATCACGAACGTCGGACGATTGCTCCCACACAAAAAGTGCCAGCCAGTCAAGCTCTTGCTGCTCCTCCCCGGCCATTGGCAGCGCATCTACAGCACCACAGACATCGGGGCTCCGGGCTTTCCCTGACGAACAGGGCTTCGACGTTTACCACCACCTGCACCTGGGCGCCCATTGGAAAAAAACCCAAGAAAAATCACGAACGTTGGACGATTGCTCCCACACCGAAAGTGCCAGCAACTCAAGCTCTTGCTGCTCCTCACCGGCCATTGGCAGCGCATCTACAGCACCACAGACATCGGGGCTCCGGGCTTTCCCTGACAAACAGGGCTTCGACGTTTACCACCATCTGCACCTGGTCGCCCACGCCAAAAAAACCCGAAAAATCACGAACGTCGGACGATTGCTCCCACACCGAAAGTGCCAGCAACTCAAGCTCTTGCTGCTCACCACCGGCCATTGGCAGCGCATCTACAGCACCACAGACATCGGGGCTCCGGGCTTTCCCTGACGAACAGGGCTTCGACGTTTACCACCAGCTGCACCTGGTCGCCCACTCCAAAAAAATCCCGAAAAATCACGAAGATCGGACGATAGCTCCCACACCAAAAGTGCCAGCCAGTCAAGCTCTTGCTGCTCCTCCCCGGCCATTGGCAGCGCATCTACAGCACCACAGACATCGGGGCTCCGGGCTTTCCCTGATGAACAGGGCTTCGACGTTTACCACCACCTGCACCTGGGCGCCCATTGGAAACAAACACAAGAAAAATCACGAACGTTGGACGATTGGTCCCACACCGAATGTGCCAGCAACTCAAGCTCTTGCTGCTCCTCCCCGGCCATTGGCAGCGCATCTACAGCACCACAGACACTGGGACTCCGGGCTTTCCCTGACGAACAGGGCTTCGACGTTTACCACCAGCTGCACCTGGTCGCCCACTTAAAAAAAAACCCGAAAAATCACGAACGTCGGACGATTGCTCCCACACAAAAAGTGCCAGCCAGTCAAGCTCTTGCTGCTCCTCCCCGGCCATTGGCAGCGCATCTACAGCACCACAGACATCGGGGCTCCACGCTTTCCCTGACGAACAGGGCTTCGACGTTTACCACCACCTGCACCTAGGCGCCCACTGAAAAAAACCCATAAAAATCACGAACGTCGGACGATTGCTCCCACACCGAAAGCGCCAGCAACGCAAGCTCTTGCTGCTCCTCACCGGCCATTGGCAGCGCATCTACAGCACCACAGACACAGGGACTCCGGGCTTTCCCTGACGAACAGGACTTCGACGTTTACCACCAGCTGCACCTGGTCGCCCACTAAAAAACAACCCGAAAAATCACGAACGTCGGACGATTGCTCCCACACCGAAAGTACCAGCAACTCAAGCTCTTGCTGCTCCTCACCGGCCTTTGGCAGCGCATCTACAGCACCACAGACATCGGGGCTCCGGGCTTTCCCTGACGAACAGGGCTTCAATGTTTACCACCAGATGCGCCTGGTCAGCCACTCCAAAAAAACCCGAAAAATCAGGAACGTCGGAAGATTGCTCCCACACAAAATGTGCCAGCCAGTCAAGCTCTTGCTGCTCCTCACTGGCCATTGGCAGCGCATCTACAGCACCACAGACATCGGGGCTCCGGGCTTTCCCTGACGAACAGGGCTTCGACGTTTACCACCACCTGCACCTGGGCGCCCACTGAAAAAAACCCATAAAAATCACGACCGTTGGACGATTGCTCCCACACCGAAAGTGCCAGCAACTCAAGATCTTGCTGCTCATCACCGGCCATTGGCAGCCCATCTACACCACCACAGACATCGGGGCTCCAGGCTTTCCCTGATGAACAGGGCTTCGATGTTTACCACCAGCTGCACCTGGGGGGCCCACTGAAAAAAACCCGAAAAATCACGAACGTTGGACGATTGCTCCCACACCGAAAGTGCCAGCCAGTCAAGCTCTTGCTGCTCCTCACCGGCCATTGGCAGCGCATCTACAGCACCACAGACATCGGGGCTCCGGGCTTTCCCTGACGAACAGGGCTTCGACGTTTACCGCCCGCTGCGCCTTGGCGCCCACTCCAAAAAAACCCCGAAAAATCACGAACGTCAGACGATTGCTCCCACACCAAAAGTGCCAGCCAGTCAAGCTCTTGCTGCTCCTCCCCGGCCATTGGCAGCGCATCTACAGCACCACAGACATCGGGGCTCCGGGCTTTCCCTGACGAACAGGGCTTCGACGTTTACCACCAGCTGCACCTGGTCGCCCACTCCAAAAAAACCCGAAAAATCACGAACGTCGGATGATTGCTCCCACACCAAAAGTGCCAGCCAGTCAAGCTCTTGCTACTCATCACCGGCCATTGGCAGCGCATCTACAGCACCACAGACATCGGGGCTCCGGGCTTTCCCTGACGAACAGGGCTTCGACGTTTACCACCAGCTGCACCTGGGCGCCCACTGGAAAAAAACCCCTAAAAATCATGAACGTCGGACGATTGCTCCCACACCGAAAGTGCCAGCCAGTCAAGCTCTTGCTGCTCCTCACCGGCCATTGGCAGCGCATCTACAGCACCACAGACATCGGGGCTCCAAGCTTTCCCTGACGAACAGGGCTTCGACCTTTACCAGCAGCTGCACCTGTGCGCACACTGGAAAAAACCCCGAAAAATCACGAACGTTGCACGATTTCTCCCACACCGCAAGTGCCAGCCAGTCAAGCTCTTGCTGCTCCTCACCGGCCATTGGCAGCGCATCTACAGCCCCACAGACATCCGGGCTCCGGGCTTTCCCTGACGAACAGGGCTTCGACGTTTACCACCAGCTGCATAAGGGGGCCCTATGAAGAAAAACTCAAAAAATCATGAACGTCGGACGATTGCTCCCACACCGAGAGTGCCAGCAACTCAAGCTCTTGCTGCTCATCACCGGCCATTGGCAGCGCATCTACAGCACCACAGACATGGGGGCTCCGGGCTTTCCCTTACAAACAGGGCTTCGACGTTTACCACCTGCTGCACCTGGGCGCCCACTGGAAAAAAACCCCGAAAAATCACGAACGTCGGACGATTGCTCCCACACCGAAATTGCCAGCTAGTCAAGCTCTTGCTGCTCCTCCCCGGCCATTTGCAGCGCATCTACAGCACCACAGACATCGGGGCTCCGGGCTTTCCCTGACGAACAGGGCTTCGACGTTTACCACCAGCTGCACCTGGGCGCCCACTGGAAAAAAACCCCGAAAAATCACGAACGTCGGACGATTGCTCCCACACCAAAAGTGCCAGCCAGTCAAGCTCTTGCTGCTCCTTCCCAGCCATTGGCAGCACATCTACAGCACCACAGACATCGGGGCTCCGGGCATTCCCTGACGAACAGGGCTTCGACGTTTACCACCAGCTGCACCTGGGCGCCCACTCCAGAAAAATCTGAAAAATCATGAACGTCGGACGATTGCTCCCACACAAAAAGTGCCAGCCAGTCAAGTTCCTGCTGCTCCTCACCGGCCATTGGCAGCGAATCTACAGCACCACAGACATTGGGGCTCCGAGCTTTCCCTGACGAACAGGGCTTCGATATTTACCACCTGCTGCACCTGGGCGCCCACTGGAAAAATCCCCGAAAAATCAGGAACGTCGGACGATTGCTCCCACTCCAAAAGTGCCAGCCAGTCAAGCTCTTGCTGCTCATCACCGGCCATTGGCAGCGCATCTACAGCACCACAGACATCAGGGCTCCGGGCTTTCCCTGACGA
The DNA here is from genome assembly GCF_036417535.1 of Chlamydotis macqueenii. Lineage (NCBI taxonomy): Eukaryota > Metazoa > Chordata > Aves > Otidiformes > Otididae > Chlamydotis > Chlamydotis macqueenii. The sequence goes on along the minus strand of NC_141592.1, from coordinate 29,330,124 downwards.
ACAGGGCTTCGACGTTTACCACCATCTGCGCCTGGTCGCCCACTCCAAAAAAAACCCGAAAAATCACGAACGTCGGACAATTGCTCCCACACAAAAAGTGCCAGCCCGTCAAGCTCCTGCTGCTCCTCAGCGGCCATTGGCAGCGCATCTACAGCACCACAGACATCGGGGCTCCGGGCTTTCCCTGACGAACAGGGCTTCGACGTTTACAACCACCTGCACCTGGGCGCCCATTGGAAAAAAACCGAAGAGAAATCACGAACGTTGGACGATTGCTCCCACACTGAAAGTGCCAGCCAGTCAAGCTCTTGCTGCTCCTCACCGGCCATTGGCAGCGCATCTACAGCACCACAGACATCGGGGCTCCGGGCTTTCCCTGACGAACAGGGCTTCGACGTTTACCACCAGCTGCACCTGGGGGGCCCACTGAAAAAAACCCCGAAAAATCATGAACGTCGGACGATTGCTCCCACACAAAAAGTTCCAGCCAGTCAAGCTCTTGCTGCTCCTCCCCGGCCATTGGCAGCGCATCTACAGCACCACAGACATCGGGGCTCCGGGCTTTCCCTGACGAACAGGGCTTCGACGTTTACCACCAGCTGCACCTGGGGGGCCCACTGAAAAAAACCCCGAAAAATCATGAACGTTGGACGATTGCTCCCACACCGAAAGTGCCAGCCAGTCAAGCTCTTGCTGCTCCTCACCGGCCATTGGCAGCGCATCTACAGCACCACAGACACTGGGACTCCGGGCTTTCCCTGACGAACAGTGCTTCGTCGTTTACCACCACCTGCACCTGGGCGCCCATTGGAAAAAAACCCAAGAAAAATCACGAACGTCAGACGATTGCTCCCACACAAAAAGTGCCAGCCAGTCAAGCTCCTGCTGCTCCTCCCCGGCCATTGGCAGCGCATCTACAGCACCACAGACATCGGGGCTCCGGGCTTTCCCTGTCGAACAGGGCTTCGACGTTTACCACGAGCTGCACCTGGGCGCCCACTCCAAAAAAGCCCCCAAAAATCATGAACGTTGGACGATTGCTCCCACACCGAAAGTGCCAGCCAGTCAAGCTCCTGCTGCTCCTCCCCGGCCATTGGCAGCGCATCTACAGCACCACAGACATCGGGGTCCGGGCTTTCCCTGACGAACAGGACTTCGACGTTTACCACCACCTGCGCCTGGGAGTCTATTCCAAAAAAACCCGAAAAATCACAAACATCGGACGATTGCTCCCACACCGAAAGTGCCAGCCAGTCAAGCTCTTGCTGCTCCTCACCGGCCATTGGCAGCGCATCTACAGCACCACAGACATCGGGGCTCCGGGCTTTCCCTAACGAACAGGGCTTCGACGTTTACCACCAGCTGCACCTGGGGGGCCCACTGAAAGAAACCCCGAAAAATCGGGGACGTCGGATGATTACTCCCACACCGAAAGTGCCAGCCAGTCAAGCTCTTGCTGCTCCTCACCTGCCATTGGCAGCGCATCTACAGCACCACAGACATTGGGGCTCCGAGCTTTCCCTGACGAACAGGGCTTCGATATTTACCACCTGCTGCACCTGGGCGCCCACTGGAAAAATCCCCGAAAAATCAGGAACGTCGGACGATTGCTCCCACACCAGAAGTGTCAGCCAGTCAAGCTCTTGCTGCTCATCACCGGCCATTGGCAGCGCATCTACAGCACCACAGACATCGGGGCTCCCGGCATTCCCTGACGAACAGGGCTTGAACGTTTACCACCAGCTGCACCTGGGGGGCCCACTGAAAAAACCCCGAAAAATCAGGAACGTCCGATGATTACTCCCACACCGAAAGTGCCAGCCAGTCAAGCTCTTGCTGCTCCTCACCGGCCATTGGCAGCGCATCTACAGCACCACAGACATCGGGGCTCCGGGCTTTCCCTGACGAACAGGGGTTCGACGTTTACCACCAGCTGCACCTGGGCGCCCATTGGAAAAAAACCCAAGAAAAATCACAAACGTTGGACGATTGCTCCCACACCAAAAGTGCCAGCCAGTCAAGCTCTTGCTGCTCATCACCGGCCATTGGCAGCGCATCTACAGCACCACAGACATCGGGGCTCCGGGCTTTCCCTGACGAACAGGGCTTCGATATTTACCACCTGCTGCACCTGGGCGCCCACTGGAAAAATCCCCGAAAAATCAGGAACGTCGGACGATTGCTCCCACTCCAAAAGTGCCAGCCAGTCAAGCTCTTGCTGCTCATCACCGGCCATTGGCAGCGCATCTACAGCACCACAGACATCAGGGCTCCGGGCTTTCCCTGACGAACAGGGCTTCGACGTTTACCACCATCTGCGCCTGGTCGCCCACTCCAAAAAAAACCCGAAAAATCACGAACGTCGGACAATTGCTCCCACACAAAAAGTGCCAGCCCGTCAAGCTCCTGCTGCTCCTCAGCGGCCATTGGCAGCGCATCTACAGCACCACAGACATCGGGGCTCCGGGCTTTCCCTGACGAACAGGGCTTCGACGTTTACAACCACCTGCACCTGGGCGCCCATTGGAAAAAAACCGAAGAGAAATCACGAACGTTGGACGATTGCTCCCACACTGAAAGTGCCAGCCAGTCAAGCTCTTGCTGCTCCTCACCGGCCATTGGCAGCGCATCTACAGCACCACAGACATCGGGGCTCCGGGCTTTCCCTGACGAACAGGGCTTCGACGTTTACCACCAGCTGCACCTGGGGGGCCCACTGAAAAAAACCCCGAAAAATCATGAACGTCGGACGATTGCTCCCACACAAAAAGTTCCAGCCAGTCAAGCTCTTGCTGCTCCTCCCCGGCCATTGGCAGCGCATCTACAGCACCACAGACATCGGGGCTCCGGGCTTTCCCTGACGAACAGGGCTTCGACGTTTACCACCAGCTGCACCTGGGGGGCCCACTGAAAAAAACCCCGAAAAATCATGAACGTTGGACGATTGCTCCCACACCGAAAGTGCCAGCCAGTCAAGCTCTTGCTGCTCCTCACCGGCCATTGGCAGCGCATCTACAGCACCACAGACACTGGGACTCCGGGCTTTCCCTGACGAACAGTGCTTCGTCGTTTACCACCACCTGCACCTGGGCGCCCATTGGAAAAAAACCCAAGAAAAATCACGAACGTCAGACGATTGCTCCCACACAAAAAGTGCCAGCCAGTCAAGCTCCTGCTGCTCCTCCCCGGCCATTGGCAGCGCATCTACAGCACCACAGACATCGGGGCTCCGGGCTTTCCCTGTCGAACAGGGCTTCGACGTTTACCACGAGCTGCACCTGGGCGCCCACTCCAAAAAAGCCCCCAAAAATCATGAACGTTGGACGATTGCTCCCACACCGAAAGTGCCAGCCAGTCAAGCTCCTGCTGCTCCTCCCCGGCCATTGGCAGCGCATCTACAGCACCACAGACATCGGGGTCCGGGCTTTCCCTGACGAACAGGACTTCGACGTTTACCACCACCTGCGCCTGGGAGTCTATTCCAAAAAAACCCGAAAAATCACAAACATCGGACGATTGCTCCCACACCGAAAGTGCCAGCCAGTCAAGCTCTTGCTGCTCCTCACCGGCCATTGGCAGCGCATCTACAGCACCACAGACATCGGGGCTCCGGGCTTTCCCTAACGAACAGGGCTTCGACGTTTACCACCAGCTGCACCTGGGGGGCCCACTGAAAGAAACCCCGAAAAATCGGGGACGTCGGATGATTACTCCCACACCGAAAGTGCCAGCCAGTCAAGCTCTTGCTGCTCCTCACCTGCCATTGGCAGCGCATCTACAGCACCACAGACATTGGGGCTCCGAGCTTTCCCTGACGAACAGGGCTTCGATATTTACCACCTGCTGCACCTGGGCGCCCACTGGAAAAATCCCCGAAAAATCAGGAACGTCGGACGATTGCTCCCACACCAGAAGTGTCAGCCAGTCAAGCTCTTGCTGCTCATCACCGGCCATTGGCAGCGCATCTACAGCACCACAGACATCGGGGCTCCCGGCATTCCCTGACGAACAGGGCTTGAACGTTTACCACCAGCTGCACCTGGGGGGCCCACTGAAAAAACCCCGAAAAATCAGGAACGTCCGATGATTACTCCCACACCGAAAGTGCCAGCCAGTCAAGCTCTTGCTGCTCCTCACCGGCCATTGGCAGCGCATCTACAGCACCACAGACATCGGGGCTCCGGGCTTTCCCTGACGAACAGGGGTTCGACGTTTACCACCAGCTGCACCTGGGCGCCCATTGGAAAAAAACCCAAGAAAAATCACAAACGTTGGACGATTGCTCCCACACCAAAAGTGCCAGCCAGTCAAGCTCTTGCTGCTCATCACCGGCCATTGGCAGCGCATCTACAGCACCACAGACATCGGGGCTCCGGGCTTTCCCTGACGAACAGGGCTTCGACGTTTACCACCAGCTGCACCTGGGGGGCCCACTGAAAAAAACCCCAAAAAATCACAAACGTCGGACGATTGCTCCCACACCGAAAGTGCCATCCAGTCAAGCTCTTGCTGCTCCTCACCGGCCATTGGCAGCGCATCTACAGCACCACAGACATCGGGGCTCCGGGCTTTCCGTGACGAACAGGACTTCGACGTTTACCACCACCTGCACCTGGGCGCCCATTGGAAAAAAACCGAAGAGAAATCACGAACGTTGGACGATTGGTCCCACACCGAAAGTGCCAGCAACTCAAGCTCCTGCTGCTCATCACCGGCCATTGGCAGCGCATCTACAGCACCACAGACATCAGGGCTCCGGGCTTTCCCTGACGAACAGGGCTTGAACGTTTACCACCAGCTGCACCTGGGGGGCCCACTGAAAAAAACCCCGAAAAATCATGAACGTCGGACGATTGCTCCCACACAAAAAGTTCCAGCCAGTCAAGCTCTTTCTGCTCCTCCCCGGCCATTGGCAGCGCATCTACAGCACCACAGACATCGGGGCTCCGGGCTTTCCCTGACGAACAGGGCTTCGACGTTTACCACCAGCTGCACCTGGGGGGCCCACTGAAAAAAACCCCGAAAAATCATGAACGTTGGACGATTGCTCCCACACCGAAAGTGCCAGCCAGTCAAGCTCTTGCTGCTCCTCCCCGGCCATTGGCAGCGCATCTACAGCACCACAGACATCGGGGCTCCGGGCTTTCCCTGATGAACAGGGCTTCGACGTTTACCACCACCTGCACCTGGGCGCCCATTGGAAACAAACACAAGAAAAATCACGAACGTTGGACGATTGGTCCCACACCGAATGTGCCAGCAACTCAAGCTCTTGCTGCTCCTCCCCGGCCATTGGCAGCGCATCTACAGCACCACAGACACTGGGACTCCGGGCTTTCCCTGACGAACAGGGCTTCGACGTTTACCACCAGCTGCACCTGGTCGCCCACTTAAAAAAAAACCCGAAAAATCACGAACGTCGGACGATTGCTCCCACACAAAAAGTGCCAGCCAGTCAAGCTCTTGCTGCTCCTCCCCGGCCATTGGCAGCGCATCTACAGCACCACAGACATCGGGGCTCCACGCTTTCCCTGACGAACAGGGCTTCGACGTTTACCACCACCTGCACCTAGGCGCCCACTGAAAAAAACCCATAAAAATCACGAACGTCGGACGATTGCTCCCACACCGAAAGCGCCAGCAACGCAAGCTCTTGCTGCTCCTCACCGGCCATTGGCAGCGCATCTACAGCACCACAGACACAGGGACTCCGGGCTTTCCCTGACGAACAGGACTTCGACGTTTACCACCAGCTGCACCTGGTCGCCCACTAAAAAACAACCCGAAAAATCACGAACGTCGGACGATTGCTCCCACACCGAAAGTACCAGCAACTCAAGCTCTTGCTGCTCCTCACCGGCCTTTGGCAGCGCATCTACAGCACCACAGACATCGGGGCTCCGGGCTTTCCCTGACGAACAGGGCTTCAATGTTTACCACCAGATGCGCCTGGTCAGCCACTCCAAAAAAACCCGAAAAATCAGGAACGTCGGAAGATTGCTCCCACACAAAATGTGCCAGCCAGTCAAGCTCTTGCTGCTCCTCACTGGCCATTGGCAGCGCATCTACAGCACCACAGACATCGGGGCTCCGGGCTTTCCCTGACGAACAGGGCTTCGACGTTTACCACCACCTGCACCTGGGCGCCCACTGAAAAAAACCCATAAAAATCACGACCGTTGGACGATTGCTCCCACACCGAAAGTGCCAGCAACTCAAGATCTTGCTGCTCATCACCGGCCATTGGCAGCCCATCTACACCACCACAGACATCGGGGCTCCAGGCTTTCCCTGATGAACAGGGCTTCGATGTTTACCACCAGCTGCACCTGGGGGGCCCACTGAAAAAACCCCGAAAAATCACGAACGTTGGACGATTGCTCCCACACCGAAAGTGCCAGCCAGTCAAGCTCTTGCTGCTCCTCACCGGCCATTGGCAGCGCATCTACAGCACCACAGACATCGGGGCTCCGGGCTTTCCCTGACGAACAGGGCTTCGACGTTTACCGCCCGCTGCGCCTTGGCGCCCACTCCAAAAAAACCCCGAAAAATCACGAACGTCAGACGATTGCTCCCACACCAAAAGTGCCAGCCAGTCAAGCTCTTGCTGCTCCTCCCCGGCCATTGGCAGCGCATCTACAGCACCACAGACATCGGGGCTCCGGGCTTTCCCTGACGAACAGGGCTTCGACGTTTACCACCAGCTGCACCTGGTCGCCCACTCCAAAAAAACCCGAAAAATCACGAACGTCGGATGATTGCTCCCACACCAAAAGTGCCAGCCAGTCAAGCTCTTGCTACTCATCACCGGCCATTGGCAGCGCATCTACAGCACCACAGACATCGGGGCTCCGGGCTTTCCCTGACGAACAGGGCTTCGACGTTTACCACCAGCTGCACCTGGGCGCCCACTGGAAAAAAACCCCTAAAAATCATGAACGTCGGACGATTGCTCCCACACCGAAAGTGCCAGCCAGTCAAGCTCTTGCTGCTCCTCACCGGCCATTGGCAGCGCATCTACAGCACCACAGACATCGGGGCTCCAAGCTTTCCCTGACGAACAGGGCTTCGACCTTTACCAGCAGCTGCACCTGTGCGCACACTGGAAAAAACCCCGAAAAATCACGAACGTTGCACGATTTCTCCCACACCGCAAGTGCCAGCCAGTCAAGCTCTTGCTGCTCCTCACCGGCCATTGGCAGCGCATCTACAGCCCCACAGACATCCGGGCTCCGGGCTTTCCCTGACGAACAGGGCTTCGACGTTTACCACCAGCTGCATAAGGGGGCCCTATGAAGAAAAACTCAAAAAATCATGAACGTCGGACGATTGCTCCCACACCGAGAGTGCCAGCAACTCAAGCTCTTGCTGCTCATCACCGGCCATTGGCAGCGCATCTACAGCACCACAGACATGGGGGCTCCGGGCTTTCCCTTACAAACAGGGCTTCGACGTTTACCACCTGCTGCACCTGGGCGCCCACTGGAAAAAAACCCCGAAAAATCACGAACGTCGGACGATTGCTCCCACACCGAAATTGCCAGCTAGTCAAGCTCTTGCTGCTCCTCCCCGGCCATTTGCAGCGCATCTACAGCACCACAGACATCGGGGCTCCGGGCTTTCCCTGACGAACAGGGCTTCGACGTTTACCACCAGCTGCACCTGGGCGCCCACTGGAAAAAAACCCCGAAAAATCACGAACGTCGGACGATTGCTCCCACACCAAAAGTGCCAGCCAGTCAAGCTCTTGCTGCTCCTTCCCAGCCATTGGCAGCACATCTACAGCACCACAGACATCGGGGCTCCGGGCATTCCCTGACGAACAGGGCTTCGACGTTTACCACCAGCTGCACCTGGGCGCCCACTCCAGAAAAATCTGAAAAATCATGAACGTCGGACGATTGCTCCCACACAAAAAGTGCCAGCCAGTCAAGTTCCTGCTGCTCCTCACCGGCCATTGGCAGCGAATCTACAGCACCACAGACATTGGGGCTCCGAGCTTTCCCTGACGAACAGGGCTTCGATATTTACCACCTGCTGCACCTGGGCGCCCACTGGAAAAATCCCCGAAAAATCAGGAACGTCGGACGATTGCTCCCACTCCAAAAGTGCCAGCCAGTCAAGCTCTTGCTGCTCATCACCGGCCATTGGCAGCGCATCTACAGCACCACAGACATCAGGGCTCCGGGCTTTCCCTGACGAACAGGGCTTCGACGTTTACCACCATCTGCGCCTGGTCGCCCACTCCAAAAAAAACCCGAAAAATCACGAACGTCGGACAATTGCTCCCACACAAAAAGTGCCAGCCCGTCAAGCTCCTGCTGCTCCTCAGCGGCCATTGGCAGCGCATCTACAGCACCACAGACATCGGGGCTCCGGGCTTTCCCTGACGAACAGGGCTTCGACGTTTACAACCACCTGCACCTGGGCGCCCATTGGAAAAAAACCGAAGAGAAATCACGAACGTTGGACGATTGCTCCCACACCGAAAGTGCCAGCAACTCAAGCTCCTGCTGCTCCTCACCGGCCATTGGCAGCGCATCTACAGCACCACAGACATCGGGGCTCCGGGCTTTCCCTGACGAACAGGGCTTCGACGTTTACCACCAGCTGCACCTGGGGGGCCCACTGAAAAAAACCCCGAAAAATCATGAACGTCGGACGATTGCTCCCACACAAAAAGTTCCAGCCAGTCAAGCTCTTGCTGCTCCTCCCCGGCCATTGGCAGCGCATCTACAGCACCACAGACATCGGGGCTCCGGGCTTTCCCTGACGAACAGGGCTTCGACGTTTACCACCAGCTGCACCTGGGGGGCCCACTGAAAAAAACCCCGAAAAATCATGAACGTTGGACGATTGCTCCCACACCGAAAGTGCCAGCCAGTCAAGCTCTTGCTGCTCCTCACCGGCCATTGGCAGCGCATCTACAGCACCACAGACACTGGGACTCCGGGCTTTCCCTGACGAACAGTGCTTCGTCGTTTACCACCACCTGCACCTGGGCGCCCATTGGAAAAAAACCCAAGAAAAATCACGAACGTCAGACGATTGCTCCCACACAAAAAGTGCCAGCCAGTCAAGCTCCTGCTGCTCCTCCCCGGCCATTGGCAGCGCATCTACAGCACCACAGACATCGGGGCTCCGGGCTTTCCCTGTCGAACAGGGCTTCGACGTTTACCACGAGCTGCACCTGGGCGCCCACTCCAAAAAAGCCCCCAAAAATCATGAACGTTGGACGATTGCTCCCACACCGAAAGTGCCAGCCAGTCAAGCTCCTGCTGCTCCTCCCCGGCCATTGGCAGCGCATCTACAGCACCACAGACATCGGGGTCCGGGCTTTCCCTGACGAACAGGACTTCGACGTTTACCACCACCTGCGCCTGGGAGTCTATTCCAAAAAAACCCGAAAAATCACAAACATCGGACGATTGCTCCCACACCGAAAGTGCCAGCCAGTCAAGCTCTTGCTGCTCCTCACCGGCCATTGGCAGCGCATCTACAGCACCACAGACATCGGGGCTCCGGGCTTTCCCTAACGAACAGGGCTTCGACGTTTACCACCAGCTGCACCTGGGGGGCCCACTGAAAGAAACCCCGAAAAATCGGGGACGTCGGATGATTACTCCCACACCGAAAGTGCCAGCCAGTCAAGCTCTTGCTGCTCCTCACCTGCCATTGGCAGCGCATCTACAGCACCACAGACATTGGGGCTCCGAGCTTTCCCTGACGAACAGGGCTTCGATATTTACCACCTGCTGCACCTGGGCGCCCACTGGAAAAATCCCCGAAAAATCAGGAACGTCGGACGATTGCTCCCACACCAGAAGTGTCAGCCAGTCAAGCTCTTGCTGCTCATCACCGGCCATTGGCAGCGCATCTACAGCACCACAGACATCGGGGCTCCCGGCATTCCCTGACGAACAGGGCTTGAACGTTTACCACCAGCTGCACCTGGGGGGCCCACTGAAAAAACCCCGAAAAATCAGGAACGTCCGATGATTACTCCCACACCGAAAGTGCCAGCCAGTCAAGCTCTTGCTGCTCCTCACCGGCCATTGGCAGCGCATCTACAGCACCACAGACATCGGGGCTCCGGGCTTTCCCTGACGAACAGGGGTTCGACGTTTACCACCAGCTGCACCTGGGCGCCCATTGGAAAAAAACCCAAGAAAAATCACAAACGTTGGACGATTGCTCCCACACCAAAAGTGCCAGCCAGTCAAGCTCTTGCTGCTCATCACCGGCCATTGGCAGCGCATCTACAGCACCACAGACATCGGGGCTCCGGGCTTTCCCTGACGAACAGGGCTTCGACGTTTACCACCAGCTGCACCTGGGGGGCCCACTGAAAAAAACCCCAAAAAATCACAAACGTCGGACGATTGCTCCCACACCGAAAGTGCCATCCAGTCAAGCTCTTGCTGCTCCTCACCGGCCATTGGCAGCGCATCTACAGCACCACAGACATCGGGGCTCCGGGCTTTCCGTGACGAACAGGACTTCGACGTTTACCACCACCTGCACCTGGGCGCCCATTGGAAAAAAACCGAAGAGAAATCACGAACGTTGGACGATTGGTCCCACACCGAAAGTGCCAGCAACTCAAGCTCCTGCTGCTCATCACCGGCCATTGGCAGCGCATCTACAGCACCACAGACATCAGGGCTCCGGGCTTTCCCTGACGAACAGGGCTTGAACGTTTACCACCAGCTGCACCTGGGGGGCCCACTGAAAAAAACCCCGAAAAATCATGAACGTCGGACGATTGCTCCCACACAAAAAGTTCCAGCCAGTCAAGCTCTTTCTGCTCCTCCCCGGCCATTGGCAGCGCATCTACAGCACCACAGACATCGGGGCTCCGGGCTTTCCCTGACGAACAGGGCTTCGACGTTTACCACCAGCTGCACCTGGGGGGCCCACTGAAAAAAACCCCGAAAAATCATGAACGTTGGACGATTGCTCCCACACCGAAAGTGCCAGCCAGTCAAGCTCTTGCTGCTCCTCACCGGCCATTGGCAGCGCATCTACAGCACCACAGACATCGGGGCTCCGGGCTTTCCCTGACGAACAGTGCTTCGTCGTTTACCACCACCTGCACCTGGGCGCCCATTGGAAAAAAACCCAAGAAAAATCACGAACGTCAGACGATTGCTCCCACACAAAAAGTGCCAGCCAGTCAAGCTCTTGCTGCACCTCACCGGCCATTGGCAGCGCATCTACAGCACCACAGACATCGGTGCTCCAGGCTTTCCCTGTCGAACAGGGCTTCGCCGTTTACCACGAGCTGCACCTGGGCGCCCACTCCAAAAAAGCCCCCAAAAATCATGAACGTTGGACGATTGCTCCCACACCGAAAGTGCCAGCCAGTCAAGCTCCTGCTGCTCCTCCCCGGCCATTGGCAGCGCATCTACAGCACCACAGACATCGGGGCTCCGGGCTTTCCCTGACGAACAGGGCTTCGACGTTTACCACCAGCTGCACCTGGGGGGCCCACTGAAAAAAACCCCAAAAAATCACAAACGTCGGACGATTGCTCCCACACCGAAAGTGCCATCCAGTCAAGCTCTTGCTGCTCCTCACCGGCCATTGGCAGCGCATCTACAGCACCACAGACATTGGGGCACCGGGCTTTCCCTGACGAACAGGGCTTCGACGTTTACCACCAGCTGCACCTGGGGGGCCCACTGAAAAAAACCCCGAAAAATCACGAACGTCGGACGATTGCTCCCACACAAAAAGATCCAGCCAGTCAAGCTCTTGCTGCTCCTCCCTGGCCATTGGCAGCGCATCTACAGCACCACAGACATCGGGGCTCCGGGCTTTCCCTGACGAACAGGGCTTCGACGTTTACCACCAACTGCACCTGGGGGGCCCACTGAAAAAAACCCCGAAAAATCATGAACGTCGGACGATTGCTCCCACACAAAAAGTTCCAGCCAGTCAAGCTCTTGCTGCTTCTCCCCTGACATTGGCAGCGCATCTACAGCACCACAGACATCGGGGCTCCGGGCTTTCCCTGACGAACAGGGCTTCGACGTTTACCACCAGCTGCACCTGGGGGGCCCACTGAAAAAAACCCCGAAAAATCATGAACGTCGGACGATTGCTCCCACACCGAAAGTGCCAGCCAGTCAAGCTCTTGCTGCTCCTCACCGGCCATTGGCAGCGCATCTAGAGCACCACAGACATCGGGGCTCCGGGCATTCCCTGACGAACAGGGATTCGACGTTTACCACCAGCTGCACCTGGGCGCCCATTGGAAAAAAACCCAAGAAAAATCACGAACGTCGGACGATTGCTCCCACACCGAAAGTGCCAGCCAGTCAAGCTCCTGCTGCTCCTCACCGGCCATTGGCAGCGCATCTACAGCACCACAGACATCGGGGCTCCGGGCTTTCCCTAACGAACAGGGCTTCGACGTTTACCACCAGCTGCACCTGGGGGGCCCACTGAAAGAAACCCCGAAAAATCGGGGACGTCGGATGATTACTCCCACACCGAAAGTGCCAGCCAGTCAAGCTCTTGCTGCTCCTCACCTGCCATTGGCAGCGCATCTACAGCACCACAGACATTGGGGCTCCGAGCTTTCCCTGACGAACAGGGCTTCGATATTTTCCACCTGCTGCACCTGGGCGCCCACTGGAAAAATCCCCGAAAAATCAGGAACGTCGGACGATTGCTCCCACACTGAATGTGCAAGCCAGTCAAGCTCTTGCTGCTCATCACCGGCCATTGGCAGCGCATCTACAGCACCACAGACATCAGGGCTCCCGGCATTCCCTGACGAACAGGGCTTGAACGTTTACCACCAGCTGCACCTGGGGGGCCCACTGAAAGAAACCCCAATAAATCAGGAACGTCCGATGATTACTCCCACACCGAAAGTGCCAGCCAGTCAAGCTCTTGCTGCTCCTCACCGGCCATTGGCAGCGCATCTACAGCACCACAGACATCGGGGCTCCGGGCTTTCCCTGACGAACAGGGCTTCGACGTTTACCACCAGCTGCACCTGGGGGGCCCACTGAAAAAAACCCCAAAAAATCACAAACGTCGGACGATTGCTCCCACACAAAAAGTTCCAGCCAGTCAAGCTCTTGCTGCTCCTCCCTGGCCATTGGCAGCGCATCTACAGCACCACAGACATCGGGGCTCCGGGCTTTCCCTGACGAACAGGGGTTCGACGTTTACCACCAGCTGCACCTGGGCGCCCATTGGAAAAAAACACAAGAAAAATCACAAACGTTGGACGATTGCTCCCACACCAAAAGTGCCAGCCAGTCAAGCTCTTGCTGCTCATCACCGGCCATTGGCAGCGCATCTACAGCACCACAGACATCGGGGCTCCGGGCTTTCCCTGACGAACAGGGCTTCGACGTTTACCACCAACTGCACCTGGGGGGCCCACTGAAAAAAACCCCGAAAAATCATGAACGTCGGACGATTGCTCCCACACAAAAAGTTCCAGCCAGTCAAGCTCTTGCTGCTTCTCCCCTGACATTGGCAGCGCATCTACAGCACCACAGACATCGGGGCTCCGGGCTTTCCCTGACGAACAGGGCTTCGACGTTTACCACCAACTGCACCTGGGGGGCCCACTGAAAAAAACCCCGAAAAATCATGAACGTCGGACGATTGCTCCCACACAAAAAGTTCCAGCCAGTCAAGCTCTTGCTGCTTCTCCCCTGACATTGGCAGCGCATCTACAGCACCACAGACATCGGGGCTCCGGGCTTTCCCTGACGAACAGGGCTTCGACGTTTACCACCAGCTGCACCTGGTCGCCCACTCCAAAAAAACCCCGAAAAACCACGAACATCGGACGATTGCTCCCACACCGAAAGTGCCAGCCAGTCAATCTCTTGCTGCTCCTCACGGGCCATTGGCAGCGCATCTACAGCACCACAGACGTCGGGGCTCCGGGCTTTCCCTGACGAACAGGGGTTCGACGTTTACCACCAGCTGCGCCTGGGAGTCTATTCCAAAAAAACCCGAAAAATCACGAACATCGGACGATTGCTCCCACACCGAAAGTGCCAGCCAGTCAAGCTCTTGCTGCTCCTCACCGGCCATTGGCAGCGCATCTACAGCACCACAGACATCGGGGCTCCGGGCTTTCCCTGACGAAAAGGGCTTCGACTTTTACCACCAGCTGCACCTGGGCGCCCACTCAAGAAAAACCCCGAAAAAGCATGAACGTCGGACGATTGCTCCCACACCGAAAGTGCCAGCCGGTCAAGCTCTTGCTGCTCCTCACCTGCCATTGGCAGCGCATCTACAGCACCACAGACATCGGGGCTCCGGGCTTTCCTTAACGAACAGGGCTTCGACGTTTACCACCAGCTGCACCTGGGGGGCCCACTGAAAGAAACCCCGAAAAATCGGGGGCGTCGGATGATTGCTCCCACACCGAAAGTGCCAGCCAGTCAAGCTCTTGCTGCTCCTCACCTGCCATTGGCAGCGCATCTACAGCACCACAGACATTGGGGCTCCGAGCTTTCCCTGACGAACAGGGCTTCGATATTTACCACCTGCTGCACCTGGGCGCCCACTGGAAAAATCCCCGAAAAATCAGGAACGTCGGACAATTGCTCCCACACCAAAAGTGCCAGCCAGTCAAGCTCTTGCTGCTCATCACCGGCCATTGGCAGCGCATCTACAGCACCACAGACATCGGGGCTCCGGGCTTTCCCTGACGAACAGGGCTTCGACGTTTACCACCAGCTGCACCTGGGGGGCCCACTGAAAAAAACCCCAAAAAATCACAAACGTCGGACGATTGCTCCCACACCGAAAGTGCCATCCAGTCAAGCTCTTGCTGCTCCTCACCGGCCATTGGCAGCGCATATACAGCACCACAGACATCAGGGCTCCGGGCTTTCCCTGACGAACAGGGCTTGAACGTTTACCACCAGCTGCACCTGGGGGGCCCACTGAAATAAACCCCGAAAAATCAGGAACGTCCGATGATTACTCCCACACAAAAAGTGCCAGCCAGTCAAGCTCTTGCTGCTCCTCACCGGCCATTGGCAGCGCATCTACAGCACCACAGACATCGGGGCTCCGGGCTTTCCCTGACGAACAGGGCTTCGACGTTTACCACCAGCTGCACCTGGGGGGCCCACTGAAAAAAACCCCGAAAAATCATGAACGTCGGACGATTGCTCCCACACAAAAAGTTCCAGCCAGTCAAGCTCTTGCTGCTCCTCCCCGGCCATTGGCAGCGCATCTACAGCACCACAGACATCGGGGCTCCGGGCTTTCCCTGACGAACAGGGCTTCGACGTTTACCATCAGCTGCACCTGGGGGGCCCACTGAAAAAAACCCCGAAAAATCATGAACGTTGGACGATTGCTCCCACACCGAAAGTGCCAGCCAGTCAAGCTCTTGCTGCTCCTCACCGGCCATTGGCAGCGCATCTACAGCACCACAGACATCGGGGCTCCGGGCTTTCCCTGACGAACAGTGCTTCGTCGTTTACCACCACCTGCACCTGGGCGCCCATTGGAAAAAAACCCAAGAAAAATCACGAACGTCAGACGATTGCTCCCACACAAAAAGTGCCAGCCAGTCAAGCTCCTGCTGCTCCTCACCGGCCATTGGCAGCGCATCTACAGCACCACAGACATCGGGGCTCCGGGCTTTCCCTGTCGAACAGGGCTTCGACGTTTACCACGAGCTGCACCTGGGCGCCCACTCCAAAAAAGCCCCCAAAAATCATGAACGTTGGACGATTGCTCCCACACCGAAAGTGCCAGCCAGTCAAGCTCCTGCTGCTCCTCCCCGGCCATTGGCAGCGCATCTACAGCACCACAGACATCGGGGCTCCGGGCTTTCCCTGACGAAAAGGGCTTCGACTTTTACCACCAGCTGCACCTGGGCGCCCACTCAAAAAAAACCCCGAAAAAGCATGAACGTCGGACGATTGCTCCCACACCGAAAGTGCCAGCCGGTCAAGCTCTTGCTGCTCCTCACCTGCCATTGGCAGCGCATCTACAGCAACACAGACATCGGGGCTCCGGGCTTTCCCTAACGAACAGGGCTTCGACGTTTACCACCAGCTGCACCTGGGGGGCCCACTGAAAGAAACCCCGAAAAATCGGGGACGTCGGATGATTACTCCCACACCGAAAGTGCCAGCCAGTCAAGCTCTTGCTGCTCCTCACCTGCCATTGGCAGCGCATCTACAGCACCACAGACATTGGGGCTCCGAGCTTTCCCTGACGAACAGGGCTTCGATATTTACCACCTGCTGCACCTGGGCGCCCACTGGAAAAATCCCCGAAAAATCAGGAACGTCGGACGATTGCTCCCACACCAAAAGTGCCAGCCAGTCAAGCTCTTGCTGCTCATCACCGGCCATTGGCAGCGCATCTACAGCACCACAGACATCAGGGCTCCCGGCATTCCCTGACGAACAGGGCTTGAACGTTTACCACCAGCTGCACCTGGGGGGCCCACTGAAAGAAACCCCGAAAAATCGGGGACGTCGGATGATTACTCCCACACCGAAAGTGCCAGCCAGTCAAGCTCTTGCTGCTCCTCACCTGCCATTGGCAGCGCATCTACAGCACCACAGACATCGGGGCTCCGGGCTTTCCCTGACGAACAGGGGTTCGACGTTTACCACCAGCTGCACCTGGGCGCCCATTGGAAAAAAACCCAAGAAAAATCACAAACGTTGGACGATTGCTCCCACACCAAAAGTGCCAGCCAGTCAAGCTCTTGCTGCTCATCACCGGCCATTGGCAGCGCATCTACAGCACCACAGACATCGGGGCTCCGGGCTTTCCCTGACGAACAGGGCTTCGACGTTTACCACCAGCTGCACCTGGGGGGCCCACTGAAAAAAACCCCAAAAAATCACAAACGTCGGACGATTGCTCCCACACCGAAAGTGCCATCCAGTCAAGCTCTTGCTGCTCCTCACCGGCCATTGGCAGCGCATCTACAGCACCACAGACATCGGGGCTCCGGGCTTTCCCTGACGAACAGGACTTCGACGTTTACCACCACCTGCACCTGGGCGCCCATTGGAAAAAAACCGAAGAGAAATCACGAACGTTGGACGATTGCTCCCACACCGAAAGTGCCAGCAACTCAAGCTCCTGCTGCTCATCACCGGCCATTGGCAGCGCATCTACAGCACCACAGACATCAGGGCTCCGGGCTTTCCCTGACGAACAGGGCTTGAACGTTTACCACCAGCTGCACCTGGGGGGCCCACTGAAAAAAACCCCGAAAAATCATGAACGTCGGACGATTGCTCCCACACAAAAAGTTCCAGCCAGTCAAGCTCTTTCTGCTCCTCCCCGGCCATTGGCAGCGCATCTACAGCACCACAGACATCGGGGCTCCGGGCATTCCCTGACGAACAGGGATTCGACGTTTACCACCAGCTGCACCTGGGCGCCCACTAAAAAAAAACCCGAAAAATCACGAACGTCTGACTATTGCTCCCACACAAAAAGTGTCAGCCAGTCAAGCTCCTGCTGCTCCTCAGCGGCCATTGGCAGCGCATCTACAGCACCACAGACATCGGGGCTCCGGGCTTTCCCTGACGAACAGGGCTTCGACGTTTACCACCAGCTGCACCTGGTCGCCCACTCCAAAAAAACCCCGAAAAACCACGAACATCGGACGATTGCTCCCACACCGAAAGTGCCAGCCAGTCAATCTCTTGCTGCTCCTCACGGGCCATTGGCAGCGCATCTACAGCACCACAGACGTCGGGGTTCCGGGCTTTCCCTGACGAACAGGGGTTCGACGTTTACCACCAGCTGCGCCTGGGAGTCTATTCCAAAAAAACCCGAAAAATCACGAACATCGGACGATTGCTCCCACACCGAAAGTGCCAGCCAGTCAAGCTCTTGCTGCTCCTCACCGGCCATTGGCAGCGCATCTACAGCACCACAGACATCGGGGCTCCGGGCTTTCCCTGACGAAAAGGGCTTCGACTTTTACCACCAGCTGCACCTGGGCGCCCACTCAAGAAAAACCCCGAAAAAGCATGAACGTCGGACGATTGCTCCCACACCGAAAGTGCCAGCCGGTCAAGCTCTTGCTGCTCCTCACCTGCCATTGGCAGCGCATCTACAGCACCACAGACATCGGGGCTCCGGGCTTTCCTTAACGAACAGGGCTTTGACGTTTACCACCAGCTGCACCTGGGGGGCCCACTGAAAGAAACCCCGAAAAATCGGGGACGTCGGATGATTGCTCCCACACCGAAAGTGCCAGCCAGTCAAGCTCTTGCTGCTCCTCACCTGCCATTGGCAGCGCATCTACAGCACCACAGACATTGGGGCTCCGAGCTTTCCCTGACGAACAGGGCTTCGATATTTACCACCTGCTGCACCTGGGCGCCCACTGGAAAAATCCCCGAAAAATCAGGAACGTCGGACAATTGCTCCCACACCAAAAGTGCCAGCCAGTCAAGCTCTTGCTGCTCATCACCGGCCATTGGCAGCGCATCTACAGCACCACAGACATCGGGGCTCCGGGCTTTCCCTGACGAACAGGGCTTCGACGTTTACCACCAGCTGCACCTGGGGGGCCCACTGAAAAAAACCCCAAAAAATCACAAACGTCGGACGATTGCTCCCACACCGAAAGTGCCATCCAGTCAAGCTCTTGCTGCTCCTCACCGGCCATTGGCAGCGCATCTACAGCACCACAGACATCAGGGCTCCGGGCTTTCCCTGACGAACAGGGCTTGAACGTTTACCACCAGCTGCACCTGGGGGGCCCACTGAAATAAACCCCGAAAAATCAGGAACGTCCGATGATTACTCCCACACAAAAAGTGCCAGCCAGTCAAGCTCTTGCTGCTCCTCACCGGCCATTGGCAGCGCACCTACAGCACCACAGACATCGGGGCTCCGGGCTTTCCCTGACGAACAGGGCTTCGACGTTTACCACCAGCTGCACCTGGGGGGCCCACTGAAAAAAACCCCGAAAAATCATGAACGTCGGACGATTGCTCCCACACAAAAAGTTCCAGCCAGTCAAGCTCTTGCTGCTCCTCCCCGGCCATTGGCAGCGCATCTACAGCACCACAGACATCGGGGCTCCGGGCTTTCCCTGACGAACAGGGCTTCGACGTTTACCATCAGCTGCACCTGGGGGGCCCACTGAAAAAAACCCCGAAAAATCATGAACGTTGGACGATTGCTCCCACACCGAAAGTGCCAGCCAGTCAAGCTCTTGCTGCTCCTCACCGGCCATTGGCAGCGCATCTACAGCACCACAGACATCGGGGCTCCGGGCTTTCCCTGACGAACAGTGCTTCGTCGTTTACCACCACGTGCACCTGGGCGCCCATTGGAAAAAAACCCAAGAAAAATCACGAACGTCAGACGATTGCTCCCACACAAAAAGTGCCAGCCAGTCAAGCTCCTGCTGCTCCTCACCGGCCATTGGCAGCGCATCTACAGCACCACAGACATCGGGGCTCCGGGCTTTCCCTGTCGAACAGGGCTTCGACGTTTACCACGAGCTGCACCTGGGCGCCCACTCCAAAAAAGCCCCCAAAAATCATGAACGTTGGACGATTGCTCCCACACCGAAAGTGCCAGCCAGTCAAGCTCCTGCTGCTCCTCCCCGGCCATTGGCAGCGCATCTACAGCACCACAGACATCGGGGTCCGGGCTTTCCC
This sequence comes from Chlamydotis macqueenii, assembly GCF_036417535.1. Classification (NCBI taxonomy): domain Eukaryota; kingdom Metazoa; phylum Chordata; class Aves; order Otidiformes; family Otididae; genus Chlamydotis; species Chlamydotis macqueenii. The sequence continues at coordinate 29,310,469 of NC_141592.1, read as the reverse complement.
TGACGAACAGGACTTCGACGTTTACCACCACCTGCGCCTGGGAGTCTATTCCAAAAAAACCCGAAAAATCACAAACATCGGACGATTGCTCCCACACCGAAAGTGCCAGCCAGTCAAGCTCTTGCTGCTCCTCACCGGCCATTGGCAGCGCATCTACAGCACCACAGACATCGGGGCTCCGGGCTTTCCCTGACGAAAAGGGCTTCGACTTTTACCACCAGCTGCACCTGGGCGCCCACTCAAAAAAAACCCCGAAAAAGCATGAACGTCGGACGATTGCTCCCACACCGAAAGTGCCAGCCGGTCAAGCTCTTGCTGCTCCTCACCTGCCATTGGCAGCGCATCTACAGCAACACAGACATCGGTGCTCCGGGCTTTCCCTAACGAACAGGGCTTCGACGTTTACCACCAGCTGCACCTGGGGGGCCCACTGAAAGAAACCCCGAAAAATCGGGGACGTCGGATGATTACTCCCACACCGAAAGTGCCAGCCAGTCAAGCTCTTGCTGCTCCTCACCTGCCATTGGCAGCGCATCTACAGCACCACAGACATTGGGGCTCCGAGCTTTCCCTGACGAACAGGGCTTCGATATTTACCACCTGCTGCACCTGGGCGCCCACTGGAAAAATCCCCGAAAAATCAGGAACGTCGGACGATTGCTCCCACACCAAAAGTGCCAGCCAGTCAAGCTCTTGCTGCTCCTCACCGGCCATTGGCAGCGCATCTACAGCACCACAGACATCAGGGCTCCCGGCATTCCCTGACGAACAGGGCTTGAACGTTTACCACCAGCTGCACCTGGGGGGCCCACTGAAAGAAACCCCGAAAAATCGGGGACGTCGGATGATTACTCCCACACCGAAAGTGCCAGCCAGTCAAGCTCTTGCTGCTCCTCACCTGCCATTGGCAGCGCATCTACAGCACCACAGACATCGGGGCTCCGGGCTTTCCCTGACGAACAGGGGTTCGACGTTTACCACCAGCTGCACCTGGGCGCCCATTGGAAAAAAACCCAAGAAAAATCACAAACGTTGGACGATTGCTCCCACACCAAAAGTGCCAGCCAGTCAAGCTCTTGCTGCTCATCACCGGCCATTGGCAGCGCATCTACAGCACCACAGACATCGGGGCTCCGGGCTTTCCCTGACGAACAGGGCTTCGACGTTTACCACCAGCTGCACCTGGGGGGCCCACTGAAAAAAACCCCAAAAAATCACAAATGTCGGACGATTGCTCCCACACCGAAAGTGCCATCCAGTCAAGCTCTTGCTGCTCCTCACCGGCCATTGGCAGCGCATCTACAGCACCACAGACATCGGGGCTCCGGGCTTTCCCTGACGAACAGGACTTCGACGTTTACCACCACCTGCACCTGGGCGCCCATTGGAAAAAAACCGAAGAAAAATCACGAACGTTGGACGATTGCTCCCACACCGAAAGTGCCAGCAACTCAAGCTCCTGCTGCTCATCACCGGCCATTGGCAGCGCATCTACAGCACCACAGACATCAGGGCTCCGGGCTTTCCCTGACGAACAGGGCTTGAACGTTTACCACCAGCTGCACCTGGGGGGCCCACTGAAAAAAACCCCGAAAAATCATGAACGTCGGACGATTGCTCCCACACAAAAAGTTCCAGCCAGTCAAGCTCTTTCTGCTCCTCCCCGGCCATTGGCAGCGCATCTACAGCACCACAGACATCGGGGCTCCGGGCTTTCCCTGACGAACAGGGCTTCGACGTTTACCACCAGCTGCACCTGGGGGGCCCACTGAAAAAAACCCCGAAAAATCATGAATGTTGGACGATTGATCCCACACCGAAAGTGCCAGCCAGTCAAGCTCTTGCTGCTCCTCACCGGCCATTGGCAGCGCATCTACAGCACCACAGACATCGGGGCTCCGGGCTTTCCCTGACGAACAGTGCTTCGTCGTTTACCACCACCTGCACCTGGGCGCCCATTGGAAAAAAACCCAAGAAAAATCACGAACGTCAGACGATTGCTCCCACACAAAAAGTGCCAGCCAGTCAAGCTCCTGCTGCTCCTCACCGGCCATTGGCAGCGCATCTACAGCACCACAGACATCGGTGCTCCAGGCTTTCCCTGTCGAACAGGGCTTCGACGTTTACCACGAGCTGCACCTGGGCGCCCACTCAAAAAAAGCCCCCAAAAATCATGAACGTTGGACGATTGCTCCCACACCGAAAGTGCCAGCCAGTCAAGCTCCTGCTGCTCCTCCCCGGCCATTGGCAGCGCATCTACAGCACCACAGACATCGGGGCTCCGGGCTTTCCCTGACGAACAGGGGTTCGACGTTTACCACCAGCTGCACCTGGGCGCCCATTGGAAAAAAACCCAAGAAAAATCACAAACGTTGGACGATTGCTCCCACACCAGAAGTGCCAGCCAGTCAAGCTCTTGCTGCTCATCACCGGCCATTGGCAGCGCATCTACAGCACCACAGACATCGGGGCTCCGGGCTTTCCCTGACGAACAGGGCTTCGACGTTTACCACCAGCTGCACCTGGGGGGCCCACTGAAAAAAACCCCAAAAAATCACAAACGTCGGACGATTGCTCCCACACCGAAAGTGCCATCCAGTCAAGCTCTTGCTGCTCCTCACCGGCCATTGGCAGCGCATCTACAGCACCACAGACATCGGGGCTCCGGGCTTTCCCTGACGAACAGGGCTTCGACGTTTACCACCACCTGCACCTGGGCGCCCATTGGAAAAAAACCGAAGAGAAATCACGAACGTTGGACGATTGCTCCCACACCGAAAGTGCCAGCAACTCAAGCTCCTGCTGCTCATCACCGGCCATTGGCAGCGCATCTACAGCACCACAGACATCAGGGCTCCGGGCTTTCCCTGACGAACAGGGCTTCGACGTTTACCACCAGCTGCACCTGGGGGGCCCACTGAAAAAAACCCCAAAAAATCACAAATGTCGGACGATTGCTCCCACACCGAAAGTGCCATCCAGTCAAGCTCTTGCTGCTCCTCACCGGCCATTGGCAGCGCATCTACAGCACCACAGACATCGGGGCTCCGGGCTTTCCCTGACGAACAGGACTTCGACGTTTACCACCACCTGCACCTGGGCGCCCATTGGAAAAAAACCGAAGAAAAATCACGAACGTTGGACGATTGCTCCCACACCGAAAGTGCCAGCAACTCAAGCTCCTGCTGCTCATCACCGGCCATTGGCAGCGCATCTACAGCACCACAGACATCAGGGCTCCGGGCTTTCCCTGACGAACAGGGCTTGAACGTTTACCACCAGCTGCACCTGGGGGGCCCACTGAAAAAAACCCCGAAAAATCATGAACGTCGGACGATTGCTCCCACACAAAAAGTTCCAGCCAGTCAAGCTCTTTCTGCTCCTCCCCGGCCATTGGCAGCGCATCTACAGCACCACAGACATCGGGGCTCCGGGCTTTCCCTGACGAACAGGGCTTCGACGTTTACCACCAGCTGCACCTGGGGGGCCCACTGAAAAAAACCCCGAAAAATCATGAATGTTGGACGATTGATCCCACACCGAAAGTGCCAGCCAGTCAAGCTCTTGCTGCTCCTCACCGGCCATTGGCAGCGCATCTACAGCACCACAGACATCGGGGCTCCGGGCTTTCCCTGACGAACAGTGCTTCGTCGTTTACCACCACCTGCACCTGGGCGCCCATTGGAAAAAAACCCAAGAAAAATCACGAACGTCAGACGATTGCTCCCACACAAAAAGTGCCAGCCAGTCAAGCTCCTGCTGCTCCTCACCGGCCATTGGCAGCGCATCTACAGCACCACAGACATCGGTGCTCCAGGCTTTCCCTGTCGAACAGGGCTTCGACGTTTACCACGAGCTGCACCTGGGCGCCCACTCAAAAAAAGCCCCCAAAAATCATGAACGTTGGACGATTGCTCCCACACCGAAAGTGCCAGCCAGTCAAGCTCCTGCTGCTCCTCCCCGGCCATTGGCAGCGCATCTACAGCACCACAGACATCGGGGCTCCGGGCTTTCCCTGACGAACAGGGCTTCGACGTTTACCACCACCTGCACCTGGGCGCCCATTGGAAAAAAACCGAAGAGAAATCACGAACGTTGGACGATTGCTCCCACACCGAAAGTGCCAGCAACTCAAGCTCTTGCTGCTCATCACCGGCCATTGGCAGCGCATCTACAGCACCACAGACATCAGGGCTCCGGGCTTTCCCTGACGAACAGGGCTTGAACGTTTACCACCAGCTGCACCTGGGGGGCCCACTGAAAAAAACCCCAAAAAATCACGAACGTCGGACGATTGCTCCCACACCGAAAGTGCCATCCAGTCAAGCTCTTGCTGCTCCTCACCGGCCATTGGCAGCGCATCTACAGCACCACAGACATCGGGGCACCGGGCTTTCCCTGACGAACAGGGGTTCGACGTTTACCACCAGCTGCACCTGGGCGCCCATTGGAAAAAAACACAAGAAAAATCACAAACGTTGGACGATTGCTCCCACACCAAAAGTGCCAGCCAGTCAAGCTCTTCCTGCTCATCACCGGCCATTGGCAGCGCATCTACAGCACCACAGACATCGGGGCTCCGGGCTTTCCCTAACGAACAGGGCTTCGACGTTTACCACCAACTGCACCTGGGGGGCCCACTGAAAAAAACCCCGAAAAATCATGAACGTCGGACGATTGCTCCCACACAAAAAGTTCCAGCCAGTCAAGCTCTTGCTGCTCCTCCCCTGACATTGGCAGCGCATCTACAGCACCACAGACATCGGGGCTCCGGGCTTTCCCTGACGAACAGGGCTTCGACGTTTACCACCAGCTGCACCTGGGGGGCCCACTGAAAAAAACCCCGAAAAATCATGAACGTTGGACGATTGCTCCCACACCGAAAGTGCCAGCCAGTCAAGCTCTTGCTGCTCCTCACCGGCCATTGGCAGCGCATCTACAGCACCACAGACATCGGGGCTCCGGGCTTTCCCTGACGAACAGTGCTTCGTCGTTTACCACCACATGCACCTGGGCGCCCATTGGAAAAAAACCCAAGAAAAATCACGAACGTCAGACGATTGCTCCCACACAAAAAGTGCCAGCCAGTCAAGCTCCTGCTGCTCCTCACCGGCCATTGGCAGCGCATCTACAGCACCACAGACATCGGGGCTCCGGGCTTTCCCTGTCGAACAGGGCTTCGACGTTTACCACGAGCTGCACCTGGGCGCCCACTCCAAAAAAGCCCCCAAAAATCATGAACGTTGGACGATTGCTCCCACACCGAAAGTGCCAGCCAGTCAAGCTCTTGCTGCTCCTCCCCGGCCATTGGCAGCGCATCTACAGCACCACAGACATCGGGGTCCGGGCTTTCCCTGACGAACAGGACTTCGACGTTTACCACCACCTGCGCCTGGGAGTCTATTCCAAAAAAACCCGAAAAATCACAAACATCGGATGATTGCTCCCACACCGAAAGTGCCAGCCAGTCAAGCTCTTGCTGCTCCTCACCGGCCATTGGCAGCGCATCTACAGCACCACAGACATCGGGGCTCCGGGCTTTCCCTGACGAAAAGGGCTTCGACTTTTACCACCAGCTGCACCTGGGCGCCCACTCAAAAAAAACCCCGAAAAAGCATGAACGTCGGACGATTGCTCCCACACCGAAAGTGCCAGCCGGTCAAGCTCTTGCTGCTCCTCACCTGCCATTGGCAGCGCATCTACAGCAACACAGACATCGGGGCTCCGGGCTTTCCCTAACGAACAGGGCTTCGACGTTTACCACCAGCTGCACCTGGGGGGCCCACTGAAAGAAACCCCGAAAAATCGGGGACTTCGGATGATTACTCCCACACCGAAAGTGCCAGCCAGTCAAGCTCTTGCTGCTCCTCACCTGCCATTGGCAGCGCATCTACAGCACCACAGACATTGGGGCTCCGAGCTTTCCCTGACGAACAGGGCTTCGATATTTACCACCTGCTGCACCTGGGCGCCCACTGGAAAAATCCCCGAAAAATCAGGAACGTCGGACGATTGCTCCCACACCAAAAGTGCCAGCCAGTCAAGCTCTTGCTGCTCATCACCGGCCATTGGCAGCGCATCTACAGCACCACAGACATCAGGGCTCCCGGCATTCCCTGACGAACAGGGCTTGAACGTTTACCACCAGCTGCACCTGGGGGGCCCACTGAAAGAAACCCCGAAAAATCGGGGACGTCGGATGATTACTCCCACACCGAAAGTGCCAGCCAGTCAAGCTCTTGCTGCTCCTCACCTGCCATTGGCAGCGCATCTACAGCACCACAGACATCGGGGCTCCGGGCTTTCCCTGACGAACAGGGGTTCGACGTTTACCACCAGCTGCACCTGGGCGCCCATTGGAAAAAAACCCAAGAAAAATCACAAACGTTGGACGATTGCTCCCACACCAAAAGTGCCAGCCAGTCAAGCTCTTGCTGCTCATCACCGGCCATTGGCAGCGCATCTACAGCACCACAGACATCGGGGCTCCGGGCTTTCCCTGACGAACAGGGCTTCGACGTTTACCACCAGCTGCACCTGGGGGGCCCACTGAAAAAAACCCCAAAAAATCACAAACGTCGGACGATTGCTCCCACACCGAAAGTGCCATCCAGTCAAGCTCTTGCTGCTCCTCACCGGCCATTGGCAGCGCATCTACAGCACCACAGACATCGGGGCTCCGGGCTTTCCCTGACGAACAGGACTTCGACGTTTACCACCACCTGCACCTGGGCGCCCATTGGAAAAAAACCGAAGAGAAATCACGAACGTTGGACGATTGCTCCCACACCGAAAGTGCCAGCAACTCAAGCTCCTGCTGCTCCTCCCCGGCCATTGGCAGCGCATCTACAGCACCACAGACATCAGGGCTCCGGGCTTTCCCTGACGAACAGGGCTTGAACGTTTACCACCAGCTGCACCTGGGGGGCCCACTGAAAAAAACCCCGAAAAATCATGAACGTCGGACGATTGCTCCCACACAAAAAGTGCCAGCCAGTCAAGCTCTTTCTGCTCCTCCCCGGCCATTGGCAGCGCATCTACAGCACCACAGACATCGGGGCTCCGGGCTTTCCCTGACGAACAGGGCTTCGACGTTTACCACCAGCTGCACCTGGGGGGCCCACTGAAAAAAACCCCGAAAAATCATGAACGTTGGACGATTGCTCCCACACCGAAAGTGCCAGCCAGTCAAGCTCTTGCTGCTCCTCACCGGCCATTGGCAGCGCATCTACAGCACCACAGACATCGGGGCTCCGGGCTTTCCCTGACGAACAGTGCTTCGTCGTTTACCACCACCTGCACCTGGGCGCCCATTGGAAAAAAACCCAAGAAAAATCACGAACGTCAGACGATTGCTCCCACACAAAAAGTGCCAGCCAGTCAAGCTCCTGCTGCTCCTCACCGGCCATTGGCAGCGCATCTACAGCACCACAGACATCGGTGCTCCAGGCTTTCCCTGTCGAACAGGGCTTCGACGTTTACCACGAGCTGCACCTGGGCGCCCACTCAAAAAAAGCCCCCAAAAATCATGAACGTTGGACGATTGCTCCCACACCGAAAGTGCCAGCCAGTCAAGCTCCTGCTGCTCCTCCCCGGCCATTGGCAGCGCATCTACAGCACCACAGACATCGGGGCTCCGGGCTTTCCCTGACGAACAGGGGTTCGACGTTTACCACCAGCTGCACCTGGGCGCCCATTGGAAAAAAACCCAAGAAAAATCACAAACGTTGGACGATTGCTCCCACACCAGAAGTGCCAGCCAGTCAAGCTCTTGCTGCTCATCACCGGCCATTGGCAGCGCATCTACAGCACCACAGACATCGGGGCTCCGGGCTTTCCCTGACGAACAGGGCTTCGACGTTTACCACCAGCTGCACCTGGGGGGCCCACTGAAAAAAACCCCAAAAAATCACAAACGTCGGACGATTACTCCCACACAAAAAGTGCCAGCCAGTCAAGCTCTTGCTGCTCCTCACCGGCCATTGGCAGCGCATCTACAGCACCACAGACATCGGGGCTCCGGGCTTTCCCTGACGAACAGGGCTTCGACGTTTACCACCACCTGCACCTGGGCGCCCATTGGAAAAAAACCCAAGAAAAATCATGAACGTCGGACGATTGCTCCCACACCAAAAGTGCCAGCCAGTCAAGCTCTTGCTGCTGCTCCCCGGCCAATGGCAGCGCATCTACAGCACCACAGACACTGGGGCTCCGGGCTTTCCCTGACGAACAGGGCTTGAACGTTTACCACCAGCTGCACCTGGGGGGCCCACTGAAAAAAACCCCAAAAAATCACGAACGTCGGACGATTGCTCCCACACCGAAAGTGCCATCCAGTCAAGCTCTTGCTGCTCCTCACCGGCCATTGGCAGCGCATCTACAGCACCACAGACATCGGGGCACCGGGCTTTCCCTGACGAACAGGGCTTCGACGTTTACCACCAGCTGCACCTGGGGGGCCCACTGAAAAAAACCCCGAAAAATCACGAACGTCGGACGATTGCTCCCACACAAAAAGTTCCAGCCAGTCAAGCTCTTGCTGCTCCTCCCTGGCCATTGGCAGCGCATCTACAGCACCACAGACATCGGGGCTCCGGGCTTTCCCTGACGAACAGGGGTTCGACGTTTACCACCAGCTGCACCTGGGCGCCCATTGGAAAAAAACACAAGAAAAATCACAAACGTTGGACGATTGCTCCCACACCAAAAGTGCCAGCCAGTCAAGCTCTTCCTGCTCATCACCGGCCATTGGCAGCGCATCTACGGCACCACAGACATCGGGGCTCCGGGCTTTCCCTGACGAACAGGGCTTCGACGTTTACCACCAACTGCACCTGGGGGGCCCACTGAAAAAAACCCCGAAAAATCATGAACGTCGGACGATTGCTCCCACACCGAAAGTTCCAGCCAGTCAAGCTCTTGCTGCTCCTCCCCTGACATTGGCAGCGCATCTACAGCACCACAGACATCGGGGCTCCGGGCTTTCCCTGACGAACAGGGCTTCGACGTTTACCACCAGCTGCACCTGGGGGGCCCACTGAAAAAAACCCCGAAAAATCATGAACGTCGGACGATTGCTCCCACACCGAAAGTGCCAGCCAGTCAAGCTCTTGCTGCTCCTCACCGGCCATTGGCAGCGCATCTACAGCACCACAGACATCGGGGCTCCGGGCTTTCCCTGACGAACAGGGATTCGACGTTTACCACCAGCTGCACCTGGGCGCCCATTGGAAAAAAACCCAAGAAAAAACACGAACGTCGGACGATTGCTCCCACACAAAAAGTGCCAGCCAGTCAAGCTCCTGCTGCTCCTCACCGGCCATTGGCAGCGCATCTACACCACCACAGACATCGGGGCTCCGGGCTTTCCCTAACGAACAGGGCTTCGACGTTTACCACCAGCTGCACCTGGGGGGCCCACTGAAAGAAACCCCGAAAAATCGGGGACGTCGGATGATTACTCCCACACCGAAAGTGCCAGCCAGTCAAGCTCTTGCTGCTCCTCACCTGCCATTGGCAGCGCATCTACAGCACCACAGACATTGGGGCTCCGAGCTTTCCCTGACGAACAGGGCTTCGATATTTTCCACCTGCTGCACCTGGGCGCCCACTGGAAAAATCCCCGAAAAATCAGGAACGTCGGACGATTGCTCCCACACCAAAAGTGCCAGCCAGTCAAGCTCTTGCTGCTCATCACCGGCCATTGGCAGCGCATCTACAGCACCACAGACATCAGGGTTCCCGGCATTCCCTGACGAACAGGGCTTGAACGTTTACCACCAGCTGCACCTGGGGGGCCCACTGAAAGAAACCCCGAAAAATCAGGAACGTCCGATGATTACTCCCACACCGAAAGTGCCAGCCAGTCAAGCTCTTGCTGCTCCTCAGCGGCCATTGGCAGCGCACCTACAGCACCACAGACATCGGGGCTCCGGGCTTTCCCTGACGAACAGGGCTTCGACGTTTACCACCAGCTGCACCTGGGGGGCCCACTGAAAAAAACCCCAAAAAATCACAAACGTCGGACGATTGCTCCCACACAAAAAGTTCCAGCCAGTCAAGCTCTTGCTGCTCCTCCCTGGCCATTGGCAGCGCATCTACAGCACCACAGACATCGGGGCTCCGGGCTTTCCCTGACGAACAGGGGTTCGACGTTTACCACCAGCTGCACCTGGGCGCCCATTGGAAAAAAACACAAGAAAAATCACAAACGTTGGACGATTGCTCCCACACAAAAAGTTCCAGCCAGTCAAGCTCTTGCTGCTCCTCCCTGGCCATTGGCAGCGCATCTACAGCACCACAGACATCGGGGCTCCGGGCTTTCCCTGACGAACAGGGCTTCGACGTTTACCACCAACTGCACCTGGGGGGCCCACTGAAAAAAACCCCGAAAAATCATGAACGTCGGACGATTGCTCCCACACAAAAAGTTCCAGCCAGTCAAGCTCTTCCTGCTTCTCCCCTGACATTGGCAGCGCATCTACAGCACCACAGACATCGGGGCTCCGGACTTTCCCTGACGAACAGGGCTTCGACGTTTACCACCAGCTGCACCTGGGGGGCCCACTGAAAAAAACCCCGAAAAATCATGAACGTCGGACGATTGCTCCCACACCGAAAGTGCCAGCCAGTCAAGCTCTTGCTGCTCCTCACCGGCCATTGGCAGCGCATCTACAGCACCACAGACATCGGGGCTCCGGGCATTCCCTGACGAACAGGGTTTCGACGTTTACCACCAGCTGCACCTGGGCGCCCATTGGAAAAAAACCCAAGAAAAATCACGAACGTGGGATGATTGCTCCCACACAAAAAGTGCCAGCCAGTCAAGCTCCTGCTGCTCCTCACCGGCCATTGGCAGCGCATCTACAGCACCACAGACATCGGGGCTCCGGGCTTTCCCTGACGAACAGGGCTTCGACGTTTACCACCAGCTGCACCTGGGCGCCCATTGGAAAAAAACCCAAGAAAAATCACGAAAGTCGGACGATTGCTCCCACACAAAAAGTGCCAGCCAGTCAAGCTCCTGCTGCTCCTCACCGGCCATTGGCAGCGCATCTACAGCACCACAGACATCGGGGCTCCGGGCTTTCCCTGACGAACAGGGCTTCGCTGTTTACCACCAGCTGCACCTGGGCGCCCACTAAAAAAAAACCCGAAAAATCACGAACGTCTGACGATTGCTCCCACACAAAAAGTGTCAGCCAGTCAAGCTCCTGCTGCTCCTCAGCGGCCATTGGCAGCGCATCTACAGCACCACAGACATCGGGGCTCCGGGCTTTCCCTGACGAACAGGGCTTCGACGTTTACCACCAGCTGCACCTGGTCGCCCACTCCAAAAAAACCCCGAAAAACCACGAACATCGGACGATTGCTCCCACACCGAAAGTGCCAGCCAGTCAATCTCTTGCTGCTCCTCACGGGCCATTGGCAGCGCATCTACAGCACCACAGACATCGGGGCTCCGGGCTTTCCCTGACGAACAGGGCTTCGACGTTTACCACCACCTGCACCTGGGCGCCCACTCCAAAAAAACCAGAAAAATCACGAACGTCGGACGATTGCTCCCACACCGAAAATGCTAGCCAGTCAAGCTCCTGCTGCTCCTCACTGGCCATTGGCAGCGCATCTACAGCACCACAGACATCGGGGCTCCGGGCTTTCCCTGACGAACAGGGCTTCGACGTTTACCACCAGCTGCACCTGGGGGGCCCACTGAAAAAAACCCAAGAAAAATCACGAACGTCGGACGATTGCTCCCACACTGAAAGTGCCAGCCAGTCAAGCACTTGCTGCTCCTCCGCGGCCATTGGCAGCGCATCTACAGCACCACAGACATCGGGGCTCCGGGCTTTCCCTGACGAACAGGGCTTCGACGTTTACCACCAGCTGCACCTGGGCGCCCACTCCAAAAACACCCCGAATAATCACGAAGATCGGATGATTGCTCCCACACCGAATGTGCCAGCCAGTCAAGCTCTTGCTGCTGCTCCCCGGCCATTGGCAGTGCATCTACAGCACCACAGACATCGGGGCTCCGGGCTTTCCCTGACGAATCGGGCTTCGACGTTTACCACCAGCTGCACCTGGGCACCCACTCCAAAAAAACCCGAAAAATCATGAACGTCGGACGATTGCTCCCACTCCGAAAGTGCCAGCCAGTCAAGCTCTTGCTGCTCCTCACCGGCCATTGGCAGCGCATCTACAGCACCACAGACATCGGGGCTCCGGGCTTTCCCTGACGAACAGGGCTTCGACGTTTACCACCAGCTGCGCCTGGGCGCCCACTAAAAAAAACCCCGAAAAATCATGAACGTCGGACGATTGCTCCCACACCGAAAGTGCCAGCCAGTCAAGCTCTTGCTGCTCGTCCCCGGCCATTGGCAGCGCATCTACAGCACCACAGACATCGGGGCTCCGGGCTTTCCCTGACGAACAGGTCTTCGACGTTTACCACCACCTGCACCTGGGCGCCCATTGGAAAAAAACCCAAGAAAAATCACGAACGTTGGACGATTGCTCCCACACCGAAAGTGCCAGCCAGTCAAGCTCTTGCTGCTCATCACCGGCCATTGGCAGCGCATCTACAGCACCACAGACATCGGGGCTCCGGGCTTTCCCTGACGAACAGGGCTTCGACGTTTACCACCAGCTGCACCTGGGCACCCACTCCAAAAAAACCCGAAAAATCACGAACGTCTGACGATTGCTCCCACACAAAAAGTGTCAGCCAGTCAAGCTCCTGCTGCTCCTCAGCGGCCATTGGCAGCGCATCTACAGCACCACAGACATCGGGGCTCCGGGCTTTCCCTGACGAACAGGGCTTCGACGTTTACCACCAGCTGCACCTGCGGGGCCCACTGAAACATACCCTGAAAAATCATGAAGGTCGGACGATTGATCCCACACCAAAAGTGCCAGCCAGTCAAGCTCTTGCTGCTCATCACCGATCATTGGCAGCGCATCTACAGCACCACAGACATCGGGGCTCCGGGCTTTCCCTGACGAACAGGGCTTCGACGTTTACCACCACCTGCACCTGGGCACCCATTGGAAAAAAACCCAAGAAAAATCACGAACGTTGGACGATTGCTCCCACACCGAAAATGCCAGCAACTCAAGCTCTTGCTGCTCCTCACCGGCCATTGGCAGCACATCTACAGCACCACAGACATCGGGGCTCCGGGCTTTCCCTGACGAACAGGGCTTCGATGTTTACCACCACCTGCACCTGGTCACACACTCCAAAAAAACCCGAAAAATCACGAACGTTGGACGATTGCTCCCACACCGAAAGTGCCAGCCACTCAAGCTCTTGCTGCTCCTCACCGGCCATTGGCAGCGCATCTACAGCACCACAGACATTGGGGCTCCGGGCTTTCCCTGACGAACAGGGCTTCGACGTTTACCACCAGCTGCACCTGGGCGCCCGTTGGAAAAAAACCCAACAAAAATCACGAACGTTGGACGATTGCTCCCACACCGAAAATGCCAGCAACTCAAGCTCTTGCTGCTCATCACCGGCCATTGGCAGCGCATCTACAGCACCACAGACATCAGGGCTCCGGGCTTTCCCTGACGAATCGGGCTTCGACATTTACCACCAGCTGCACCTGGGCACCCACTCCAAAAAAACCCGAAAAATCACGAAAGTCGGACGATTGCTCCCACACCGAAAGTGCCAGCCAGTCAAGCTCTTGCTGCTCATCACCGGGCATTGGTAGCCCATCTACAGCACCACAGACATCGGGGCTCCGGGCTTTCCCTGACGAACAGGGCTTCGACGTTTACCACCAGCTGCACCTGGGGAGCCCACTGAAAAAAACCCCGAAAATCATGAACGTCGGACGATTGCTCCCACACCAAAAGTGCCAGCCAGTCAAGCTCTTGCTGCTCCTCCCTGGCCATTGGCAGCGCATCTACAGCACCACAGACATCAGGGCTCCGGGCTTTCCCTGACGAACAGGGCTTCGATGTTTACCACCAGCTGCACCTGGGCACCCACTCCAAAAACCCCGAAAAATCACGAACGTCTGACGATTTCTGCCACACAAAAAGTGTCAGCCAGTCAAGCTCCTGCTGCTCCTCAGCGGCCATTGGCAGCGCATCTACAGCACCACAGACATCGGGGCTCCGGGCTTTCCCTGACGAACAGGGCTTCGACGTTTACCACCACCTGCACCTGGGCGCCCATTGGAAAAAAACCCAAGAAAAATCATGAACGTCGGACGATTGCTCCCACACCGAAAATGCCAGCAACTCAAGCTCTTGCTGCTCCTCACCGGCCATTGGCAGCACATCTACAGCACCACAGACATCGGGGCTCCGGGCTTTCCCTGACGAACAGGGCTTCGACGTTTACCACCAGCTGCACCTGGGCGCCCACTCCAAAAACACCCCGAAAAATCACGAAGATCGGACGATTGCTCCCACACCGAAAGTGCCAGCCAGTCAAGCTCTTGCTGCTGCTCCCCGGCCAATGGCAGCGCATCTACAGCACCACAGACACTGGGGCTCCGGGCTTTCCCTGACGAACAGGGCTTCGACGTTTACCACCACCTGCACCTGGGCACCCATTGGAAAAAAACCCAAGAAAAATCACGAACGTCGGACGATTGCTCCCACACTGAAAGTGCCAGCCAGTCAAGCACTTGCTGCTCCTCCCCGGCCATTGGCAGCGCATCTACAGCACCACAGACATCGGTGCTCCGGGCTTTCCCTGTCGAACAGGGCTTCGACGTTTACAACCATCTGCACCTGGTCGCCCAAGCCAAAAAAACCCGAAAAATCACGAACGTCGGACGATTGCTCCCACACAAAAAGTGCCAGCCAGTCAAGCTCTTGCTGCTCCTCACCGGCCATTGGCAGCGCATCTACAGCACCACAGACATCGGTGCTCCGGGCTTTCCCTGTCGAACAGGGCTTCGACGTTTACAACCATCTGCACCTGGTCGCCCAAGCCAAAAAAACCCGAAAAATCACGAACGTCGGACGATTGCTCCCACACAAAAAGTGCCAGCCAGTCAAGCTCTTGCTGCTCCTCACCGGCCATTGGCAGCGCATCTACAGCACCACAGACATCGGTGCTCCGGGCTTTCCCTGTCGAACAGGGCTTCGACGTTTACCACCAGCTGCGCCTGGGCGCCCACTAAAAAAAAACCCCGAAAAATCATGAACGTTGGACGATTGCTCCCACACCGAAAGTGCCAGCCAGTCAAGCTCTTGCTGCTCCTCACCGGCCATTGGCAGCGCATCTACAGCACCACAGACATCGGGGCTCCGGGCTTTCCCTGACGAACAGGGCTTCGACCTTTACCACCAGCTGCACCTGGGGGGCCCACTGAAAAAAACCCCGAAAAATCACGAACGTTGGACGATTGCTCCCACACCGAAAGTGCCAGCCAGTCAAGCTCTTGCTGCTCCTCCCCGGCCATTGGCAGCACATCTACAGCACCACAGACATCGGGGCTCCGGGCTTTCCCTGACGAACAGGGCTTCGACTTTTACCACCACCTGCGCCCCGGAGTCCACTCCAAAAAAACCCAAAAAATCACAAACGTCAGACGATTGCTCCCACACCGAAACTGCCAGCCAGTCAAGCTCTTGCTGCTCCTCACCGGCCATTGGCAGCGCATCTACAGCACCACAGACATCGGGGCTCCGGGCTTTCCCTGACGAACAGGGCTTCGACCTTTACCACCAGCTGCACCTGGTCGCCCACTCCAAAAAAACACGAAAAATCACGAACGTCGGACGATTGCTCCCACACAAAAATTGCCAGCCAGTGAAGCTCCTGCTGCTCCTCAGCGGCCATTGGCAGCGCATCTACAGCACCACAGACATCGGGGCTCCGAGCTTTCCCTGACGAACAGGGCTTCGACGTTTACCACCAGCTGCACCTGGGGGCCCCACTGAAAAAAACCCCGAAAAATCACGAACGTTGGACGATTGCTCCCACACCGAAAGTTCCAGCCAGTCAAGCTCTTGCTGCTCCTCCCCGGCCATTGGCAGCACATCTACAGCACCACAGACATCGGGGTTCCGGGCATTCCCTGACGAACAGGGCTTCGACTTTTACCACCACCTGCGCCTGGGAGTCCACTCCAAAAAAACTCGAAAAATCACAAACGTCGGACGATTGCTCCCACACCGAAAGTGCCAGCCAGTCAAGCTCCTGCTGCTCCTCCCCGGCCATTGGCAGCGCATCTACAGCACCACAGACATCGGGGCTCCGGGCTTTCCCTGACGAACAGGGCTTCGACATTTACCACCACCTGCACCTGGGCGCCCACTCCAGAAAAACCCTAAAAATCACGAACGTCGGACGATTGCTCCCACACAAAAAGTGCCAGCCAGTCAAGCTCCTGCTGCTCCTCACCGGCCATTGGCAGCGCATCTACAGCACCACAGACATCGGGGCTCCGGGCTTTCCCTGACGAACAGGGCTTCGACGTTTACCACCAGCTGCACATGGTCGCCCACGCCAAAAAACCCGAAAAATCACAAACGTTGGACGATTGCTCCCACACCGAAAGTGCCAGCCAGACAAGCTCTTGCTGCTCCTCACCGGCCATTGGCAGCGCATCTACAGCACCACAGACATCGGGGCTCCGGGCTTTCCCTGACGAACAGGGCTTCAAAGTTCACCACCAGCTGCACCTGGGCACGCACTAAAAAAAAACGCAAAAAAATCACGAACGTCGGACGATTGCTCCCACACCGAAAGTGCCAGCCAGTCAAGCTCCTGCTGCTCCTCCCCGGCCACTGGCAGCGCATCTACAGCACCACAGACATCGGGGCTCCGGGCTTTCCCTGACGAACAGGGCTTCGACGTTTACCACCATCTGCACCTGGGGGGCCCACCGAAAAAAACCCAAGAAAAATCACGAACGTTGGACGATTGCTCCCACACCGAAAGTGCCAGCCAGTCAAGCTCTTGCTGCTCCTCCCCGGCCATTGGCAGCGCATCTACAGCACCACAGACATCGGGGCTCCGGGCTTTCCCTGACGAACAGGGCTTTGACCTTTACCACCACCTGCACCTGGGGGGCCCACTGAAAAAAACCCGAAAAATCACGAACGTTGGACGATTGCTCCCACACCGAAAGTGCCAGCCAGTCAAGCTCTTGCTGCTCCTCACCGGCCATTGGCAGCGCATCTACAGCACCACAGACATCGGGGCTCCGGGCTTTCCCTGACGAACAGGGCTTCGACGTTTACCACCAGCTGCGCCTGGGCGCCCACTGGAAAAAAACCCCGAAAAATCATGAACGTCGGACGATTGCTCCCACACCAAAAGTGCCAGACAGTCAAGCTCTTGCTGCTCCTCTCCAGCCATTGGCAGCGCATCTACAGCACCACAGACATCGGGGCTCCGGGCATTCCCTGACGAACAGGGCTTCGACGTTTACCACCAGCTGCACCTGGGCACGCACTAAAAAAAAAACGCAAAAAATCACGAACGTCGGACGATTGCTCCCACACCGAAAGTGCCAGCCAGTCAAGCTCCTGCTGCTCCTCCCCGGCCACTGGCAGCGCATCTACAGCACCACAGACATCGGGGCTCCGGGCTTTCCCTGACGAACAGGGCTTCGACGTTTACCACCAGCTGCACCTGGGGGGCCCACTGAAAAAAACCCCGAAAAATCATGATCGTCAGACGATTGCTCCCACACTGAATGTGCCAGCCAGTCAAGCTTCTGCTGCTCCTCACCGGCCATTGGCAGGGCATCTACAGCACCACAGACATCGGGGCTCCGGGCTTTCCCTGACGAACAGGGCTTCAACGTTTACCACCAGCTGCGCCTGGGCGCCCACTAAAAAAAAACGCAAAAAATCACGAACGTCGGACCATTGCTCCCACACCGAAAGTGCCAGCAACTCAAGCTCTTGCTGCTCCTCAGCGGCCATTGGCAGCGCATCTACAGCACCACAGACATCGGGGCTCCGGGCTTTCACTGACGAACAGAGCTTCGATGTTTACCACCAGCTGCACCTGGGCATTCATTGGAAAAAATCCCAAAAAAATCACGAATGTCGGACGATTGCTCCCACACCGAAAGTGCCAACAACTCAAGCTCTTGCTGCTCCTCAGCGGCCATTGGCAGCGCATCTACAGCACCACAGACATCGGGGCTCCGGGCTTTCCCTGACGAACTGGGCTTCAACGTTCACCACCAGCTGCACCTGGGCATTCATTGGAAAAAATCCCAAAAAAATCACGAATGTCGGACGATTGCTCCCACACCGAAAGTGCCAACAACTCAAGCTCTTGCTGCTCCTCACCGGCCATTGGCAGCGCATCTACAGCACCACAGACATCGGGGCTCCGGGCTTTCCCTGACGAACTGGGCTTCAACGTTCACCACCAGCTGCACCTGGGCACGCACTAAAAAAAAACGCAAAAAAATCACGAACGTCGGACGATTGCTCCCACACCGAAAGTGCCAGCCAGTCAAGCTCCTGCTGCTCCTCCCCGGCCACTGGCAGCGCATCTACAGCACCACAGACATCGGGGCTCCGGGCTTTCCCTGACGAACAGGGCTTCGACGTTTACCACCACCTGCGCCTGGGGGGCCCACCGAAAAAAACCCAAGAAAAATCACGAACGTTGGACGATTGCTCCCACACCGAAAGTGCCAGCCAGTCAAGCTCTTGCTGCTCCTCCCCAGCCATTGGCAGCGCATCTACAGCACCACAGACATCGGGGCTCCGGGCATTCCCTGACGAACAGGGCTTCGACGTTTACCACCAGCTGCACCTGGGCGCCCACTGAAAAAAAACCCCGAAAAATCACGAACGTCGGACCATTGCTCCCACACCGAAAGTGCCAGCCAGTCAAGCTCTTGCTGCTCCTCACCGGCCATTGGCAGCGCATCTACAGCACCACAGATATCGGGGCTCCGGGCTTTCCCTGACGAACAGGGCTTCGACGTTTACCACCAGCTGCACCTGGGGGGCCCACTGAAAAAAACCCCAATAAATCATGAACGTCGGACGATTGCTCCCACACTGAATGTGCCAGCCAGTCAAGCTCTTGCTGCTCCTCCCCGGCCATTGGCAGCGCATCTACAGCACCACAGACATCGGGGCTCCGGGCTTTCCCTGACGAACAGGGCTTCGACGTTTACCACCAGCTGCACCTGGGGGGCCAACTGAAAAAAACCCCGAAATATCATGATCGTCAGACGATTGCTCCCACACTGAATGTGCCAGCCAGTCAAGCTTCTGCTGCTCCTCACCGGCCATTGGCAGGGCATCTACAGCACCACAGACATCGGGGCTCCGGGCTTTCCCTGACGAACAGGGCTTCGACGTTTACCACCAGCTGCACCTGGGCACCCACTCCAAAAAAACCCGAAAAATCATGAACGTCGGACGATTGCTCCCACTCCGAAAGTGCCAGCCAGTCAAGCTCTTGCTGCTCCTCACCGGCCATGGGCAGCGCATCTACAGCACCACAGACATCGGGGCTCCGGGCTTTCCCTGACGAACAGGGCTTCGACGTTTACCACCAGCTGCGCCTGGGCGCCCACTAAAAAAAACCCCGAAAAATCATGAACGTCGGACGATTGCTCCCACACCGAAAGTGCCAGCCAGTCAAGCTCTTGCTGCTCGTCCCCGGCCATTGGCAGCGCATCTACAGCACCACAGACATCGGGGCTCCGGGCTTTCCCTGACGAACAGGGCTTCGACGTTTACCACCACCTGCACCTGGGCGCCCATTGGAAAAAAACCCAAGAAAAATCACGAACGTTGGACGATTGCTCCCACACCGAAAGTGCCAGCCAGTCAAGCTCTTGCTGCTCATCACCGGCCATTGGCAGCGCATCTACAGCACCACAGACATCGGGGCTCCGGGCTTTCCCTGACGAACAGGGCTTCGCCGTTTACCACCAGCTGCACCTGGGCACCCACTCCAAAAAAACCCGAAAAATCACGAACGTCTGACGATTGCTCCCACACAAAATGTGTCAGCCAGTCAAGCTCCTGCTGCTCCTCAGCGGCCATTGGCAGCGCATCTACAGCACCACAGACATCGGGGCTCCGGGCTTTCCCTGACGAACAGGGCTTCGACGTTTACCACCAGCTGCACCTGCGGGGCCCACTGAAACATACCCTGAAAAATCATGAAGGTCGGACGATTGATCCCACACCAAAAGTGCCAGCCAGTCAAGCTCTTGCTGCTCATCACCGATCATTGGCAGCGCATCTACAGCACCACAGACATCGGGGCTCCGGGCTTTCCCTGACGAACAGGGCTTCGACGTTTACCACCACCTGCACCTGGGCACCCATTGGAAAAAAACCCAAGAAAAATCACGAACGTTGGACGATTGCTCCCACACCGAAAATGCCAGCAACTCAAGCTCTTGCTGCTCCTCACCGGCCATTGGCAGCACATCTACAGCACCACAGACATCGGGGCTCCGGGCTTTCCCTGACGAACAGGGCTTCGACGTTTACCACCAGCTGCACCTGGGCGCCCACTGAAAAAAAACCTGAAAAATCACGAACGTCGGACGATTGCTCCCACACCGAAAGTGCCAGCCAGTCAAGCTCTTGCTGCTCATCTCCGGCCATTGGCAGCGCACCTACAGCACCACAGACATCGGGGCTCCGGGCTTTCCCTGACGAACAGGGCTTCGACGTTTACCACCACCTGCACCTGGTCACACACTCCAAAAAAACCCGAAAAATCACGAACGTCGGACGATTGCTCCCACACCGAAAGTGCCATCCACTCAAGCTCTTGCTGCTCCTCACCGGCCATTGGCAGCGCATCTACAGCACCACAGACATTGGGGCTCCGGGCTTTCCCTGACGAACAGGGCTTCGACGTTTACCACCAGCTGCACCTGGGCGCCCATTGGAAAAAAACCCAACAAAAATCACGAACGTTGGACGATTGCTCCCACACCGAAAATGCCAGCAACTCAAGCTCTTGCTGCTCATCACCGGCCATTGGCAGCGCATCTACAGCACCACAGACATCGGGGCTCAGGGCTTTCCCTGACGAATCGGGCTTCGACGTTTACCACCAGCTGCACCTGGGCGCCCATTGGAAAAAAACCCAAGAAAAATCATGAACGTCGGACGATTACTCCCACACCAAAAGTGCCAGCCAGTCAAGCTCTTGCTGCTGCTCCCCGGCCAATGGCAGCGCATCTACAGCACCACAGACACTGGGGCTCCGGGCTTTCCCTGACGAACAGGGCTTCGACGTTTACCACCACCTGCACCTGGGCACCCATTGGAAAAAAACCCAAGAAAAATCACGAACGTCGGACGATTGCTCCCACACTGAAAGTGCCAGCCAGTCAAGCACTTGCTGCTCCTCACCGGCCATTGGCAGTGCATCTACAGCACCACAGACATCGGTGCTCCGGGCTTTCCCTGTCGAACAGGGCTTCGACGTTTACAACCATCTGCACCTGGTCGCCCAAGCCAAAAAAACCCGAAAAATCACGAACGTCGGACGATTGCTCCCACACAAAAAGTGCCAGCCAGTCAAGCTCTTGCTGCTCCTCACCGGCCATTGGCAGCGCATCTACAGCACCACAGACATCGGTGCTCCGGGCTTTCCCTGTCGAACAGGGCTTCGACGTTTACAACCATCTGCACCTGGTCGCCCACGCCAAAAAAACCCGAAAAATCACGAACGTCGGACGATTGCTCCCACACAAAAAGTGCCAGCCAATCAAGCTCTTGCTGCTCCTCACCGGCCATTGGCAGCGCATCTACAGCACCACAGACATCGGTGCTCCGGGCTTTCCCTGTCGAACAGGGCTTCGACGTTTACCACCAGCTGCGCCTGGGCGCCCACTAAAAAAAAACCCCGAAAAATCATGAACGTTGGACGATTGCTCCCACACCGAAAGTGCCAGCCAGTCAAGCTCTTGCTGCTCCTCCCCGGCCATTGGCAGCACATCTACAGCACCACAGACATCGGGGCTCCGGGCTTTCCCTGACGAACAGGGCTTCGACTTTTACCACCACCTGCGCCCCGGAGTCCACTCCAAAAAAACCCAAAAAATCACGAACGTCAGACGATTGCTCCCACACCGAAACTGCCAGCCAGTCAAGCTCTTGCTGCTCCTCACCGGCCATTGGCAGCGCATCTACAGCACCACAGACATCGGGGCTCCGGGCTTTCCCTGACGAACAGGGCTTCGACCTTTACCACCAGCTGCACCTGGTCGCCCACTCCAAAAAAACACGAAAAATCACGAACGTCGGACGATTGCTCCCACACAAAAAGTGCCAGCCAGTGAAGCTCCTGCTGCTCCTCACCGGCCATTGGCAGCGCATCTACAGCACCACAGACATCGGGGCTCCGGGCTTTCCCTGACGAACAGGGCTTCGACGTTTACCACCAGCTGCACCTGGGGGCCCCACTGAAAAAAACCCCGAAAAATCACGAACGTTGGACGATTGCTCCCACACCGAAAGTTCCAGCCAGTCAAGCTCTTGCTGCTCCTCCCCGGCCATTGGCAGCACATCTACAGCACCACAGACATCGGGGTTCCGGGCATTCCCTGACGAACAGGGCTTCGACTTTTACCACCACCTGCGCCTGGGAGTCCACTCCAAAAAAACTCGAAAAATCACAAACGTCGGACGATTGCTCCCACACCGAAAGTGCCAGCCAGTCAAGCTCCTGCTGCTCCTCACCGGCCATTGGCAGCGCATCTACAGCACCACAGACATCGGGGCTCCGGGCTTTCCCTGACGAACAGGGCTTCGACATTTACCACCACCTGCACCTGGGCGCCCACTCCAGAAAAACCCTAAAAATCACGAACGTCGGACGATTGCTCCCACACAAAAAGTGCCAGCCAGTCAAGCTCCTGCTGCTCCTCACCGGCCATTGGCAGCGCATCTACAGCACCACAGACATCGGGGCTCCGGGCTTTCCCTGACGAACAGGGCTTCGACGTTTACCACCAGCTGCACATGGTCGCCCACGCCAAAAAACCCGAAAAATCACAAACGTTGGACCATTGCTCCCACACCGAAAGTGCCAGCCAGACAAGCTCTTGCTGCTCCTCACCGGCCATTGGCAGCCCATCTACAGCACCACAGACATCGGGGCTCCGGGCTTTCCCTGACGAACAGGGCTTCGACGTTTACCACCATCTGCACCTGGGGGGCCCACTGGAAAAAAACGCAAAAAATCACGAACGTCGGACGATTGCTCCCACACCGAAAGTGCCAGCCAGTCAAGCTCCTGCTGCTCCTCCCCGGCCATTGGCAGCGCATCTACAGCACCACAGACATCAGGGCTCCGGGCTTTCCCTGACGAACAGGGCTTCGACGTTTACCACCACCTGCACCTGGGCGCCCATTGGAAAAAAACCCAAGAAAAATCACGAACGTTGGACGATTGCTCCCACACCGAAAGTGCCAGCAACTCAAGCTCTTGCTGCTCCTCCCCGGCCATTGGCAGCGCATCTACAGCACCACAGACATCGGGGCTCCGGGCTTTCCCTGACGAACAGGGCTTCGACCTTTACCACCAGCTGCACCTGGGGGGCCCACTGAAAAAAACCCGAAAAATCATGAACGTCGGACGATTGCTCCCACACTGAATGTGCCAGCCAGTCAAGCTCTTGCTGCTCTTCCCCGGCCATTGGCAGTGCATCTACAGCACCACAGACATCGGGGCTCCGGGCTTTCCCTGACGAACAGGGCTTCAACGTTTACCACCAGCTGCGCCTGGGCGCCCACTAAAAAAAAACGCAAAAAATCACAAACGTCGGACCATTGCTCCCACACCGAAAGTGCCAGCAACTCAAGCTCTTGCTGCTCCTCAGCGGCCATTGGCAGCGCATCTACAGCACCACAGACATCGGGGCTCCGGGCTTTCCCTGACGAACAGAGCTTCGATGTTTACCACCAGCTGCACCTGGGCATTCATTGGAAAAAATCCCAAAAAAATCACGAATGTCGGACGATTGCTCCCACACCGAAAGTGCCAACAACTCAAGCTCTTGCTGCTCCTCACCGGCCATTGGCAGCGCATCTACAGCACCACAGACATCGGGGCTCCGGGCTTTCCCTGACGAACAGGGCTTCGACGTTCACCACCAGCTGCACCTGGGCACGCACTAAAAAAAAACGCAAAAAAATCACGAACGTCGGACGATTGCTTCCACACCGAAAGTGGCAGCCAGTCAAGCTCCTGCTGCTCCTCCCCGGCCACTGGCAGCGCATCTACAGCACCACAGACATCGGGGCTCCGGGCTTTCCCTGACGAACAGGGCTTCGACGTTTACCACCACCTGCACCTGGGGGGCCCACCGAAAAAAACCCAAGAAAAATCACGAACGTTGGACGATTGCTCCCACACCGAAAGTGCCAGCCAGTCAAGCTCTTGCTGCTCCTCCCCGGCCATTGGCAGCGCATCTACAGCACCACAGACATCGGGGCTCCGGGCTTTCCCTGACGAACAGGGCTTTGACCTTTACCACCACCTGCACCTGGGGGGCCCACTGAAAAAAACCCGAAAAATCACGAACGTTGGACGATTGCTCCCACACCGAAAGTGCCAGCCAGTCAAGCTCTTGCTGCTCCTCACCGGCCATTGGCAGCGCATCTACAGCACCACAGACATCGGGGCTCCGGGCTTTCCCTGATGAACAGGGCTTCGATGCTTACCACCAGCTGCGCCTGGGCGCCCACTGGAAAAAAACCCCGAAAAATCATGAACGTCGGACGATTGCTCCCACACCAAAAGTGCCAGCCAGTCAAGCTCTTGCTGCTCCTCCCCAGCCATTGGCAGCGCATCTACAGCACCACAGACATCGGGGCTCCGGGCATTCCCTGACGAACAGGGCTTCGACGTTTACCACCAGCTGCACCTGGGCACGCACTAAAAAAAAAACGCAAAAAATCACGAACGTCGGACGATTGCTCCCACACCGAAAGTGCCAGCCAGTCAAGCTCCTGCTGCTCCTCCCCGGCCACTGGCAGCGCATCTACAGCACCACAGACATCGGGGCTCCGGGTTTCCCTGACGAACAGGGCTTCGACGTTTACCACCACCTGCACCTGGGCGCCCACTCCAAAAAAAACCCGAAAAAACACGAACGTCGGACGATTGCTCCCACACAAAAAGTTTCAGCCAGTCAAGCTCTTGCTGCTCCTCCCCGGCCATTGGCAGCGCATCTACAGCACCACAGACATCGGGGCTCCGGGCTTTCCCTGACGAACAGGGCTTCGACCTTTACCACCACCTGCACCTGGGGGGCCCACTGAAAAAAACCCCGAAAAATCATGATCGTCAGACGATTGCTCCCATACTGAATGTGCCAGCCAGTCAAGCTTCTGCTGCTCCTCACCGGCCATTGGCAGGGCATCTACAGCACCACAGACATCGGGGCTCCGGGCTTTCCCTGACGAACAGGGCTTCGACGTTTACCACCAGCTGCGCCTGGGCGCCCACTAAAAAAAAACGCAAAAAATCACGAACGTCGGACCATTGCTCCCATACCGAAAGTGCCAGCCAGTCAAGCTCTTGCTGCTCCTCACCGGCCATTGGCAGCGCATCTACAGCACCACAGACATGGGGGCTCCGGGCTTTCCCTGACGAACAGGGCTTCGACGTTTACCACCACCTGCACCTCTGCCCCCATTGGAAAAAAACCCCGAAAATTCACGACCGTCGGACGATTGCTCCCACACCGAAAGTGCCAGCCAGTCAAGCTCTTGCTGCTCCTCCCCGGCCATTGGCAGCGCATCTACAGCACCACAGACATCGGGGCTCCGGGCTTTCCCTGACGAACAGGGTTTCGACATTTACCACCAGCTGCACCTGGGCGCCCATTGGAAAAAAACCCAAGAAAAATCACAAACTTTAGACGATTGCTCCCACACCAAAAGTGCCAGCAACTCAAGCTCTTGCTGTGCCTCACCAGCCATTGGCAGCCCATCTACAGCACCACAGACGTCGGGGCTCCGGGCTTTCCCTGACGAACAGGGCTTTGACGTTTACCACCACCTGCACCTGGGGGGCCCACTGAAAAAAACCCGAGAAATCATGAACGTCGGACGATTGCTCCCACACCGAAAGTGCCAGCCAGTCAAGCTCTTGCTGCTCCTCACCGGCCATTGGCAGTGCATCTACAGCACCACAGACATCAGGGCTCCGGGCTTTCCCTGATGAACAGGGCGTCGACATTTACCACCAGCTGCGCCTGGGCGCCCACTGGAAAAAAACCCCGAAAAATCATGAACGTCGGACGATTGCTCCCACACCAAAAGTGCCAGCCAGTCAAGCTCTTGCTGCTCCTCCCCAGCCATTGGCAGCGCATCTACAGCACCACAGACATCGGGGCTCCGGGCTTTCCCTGACGAACAGGGCTTCGACGTTTACCACCAGCTGCGCCTGGGCGCCCACTAAAAAAAAACGCAAAAAATCACGAACGTCGGACCATTGCTCCCACACCGAAAGTGCCAGCAACTCAAGCTCTTGCTGCTCCTCAGCGGCCATTGGCAGCGCATCTACAGCACCACAGACATCGGGGCTCCGGGCTTTCACTGACGAACAGAGCTTCGATGTTTACCACCAGCTGCACCTGGGCATTCATTGGAAAAAATCCCAAAAAAATCACGAATGTCGGACGATTGCTCCCAGACCGAAAGTGCCAACAACTCAAGCTCTTGCTGCTCCTCACCGGCCATTGGCAGCGCATCTACAGCACCACAGACATCGGGGCTCCGGGCTTTCCCTGACGAACAGGGCTTCAACGTACACCATCAGCTGCACCTGGGCACGCACTAAAAAAAAACGCAAAAAAATCACGAACGTCGGACGATTGCTCCCACACCGAAAGTGCCAGCCAGTCAAGCTCCTGCTGCTCCTCCCCGGCCACTGGCAGCGCATCTACAGCACCACAGACATCGGGGCTCCGGGCTTTCCCTGACGAACAGGGCTTCGACGTTTACCACCATCTGCACCTGGGGGGCCCACCGAAAAAAACCCAAGAAAAATCACGAACGTTGGACGATTGCTCCCACACCGAAAGTGCCAGCCAGTCAAGCTCTTGCTGCTCCTCCCCAGCCATTGGCAGCGCATCTACAGCACCACAGACATCGGGGCTCCGGGCTTTCCCTGACGAACAGGGCTTCGACGTTTACCACCAGCTGCACCTGGGCGCCCACTGAAAAAAAACCCCGAAAAATCACGAACGTCGGACCATTGCTCCCACACTGAATGTGCCAGCCAGTCAAGCTCTTGCTGCTCCTCCCCGGCCATTGGCAGCGCATCTACAGCACCACAGACATCGGGGCTCCGGGCTTTCCCTGACGAACAGGGCTTCGACGTTTACCACCACCTGCACCTGGGGGGCCCACTGAAAAAAACCCCGAAATATCATGATCGTCAGACGATTGCTCCCACACTGAATGTGCCAGCCAGTCAAGCTTCTGCTGCTCCTCACCGGCCATTGGCAGGGCATCTACAGCACCACAGACATCGGGGCTCCGGGCTTTCCCTGACGAACAGGGCTTCGACGTTTACCACCAGCTGCGCCTGGGCGCCCACTAAAAAAAAACGCAAAAAATCATGAACGTCGGACCATTGCTCCCACACCGAAAGTGCCAGCCAGTCAAGCTCTTGCTACTCCTCACCGGCCATTGGCAGCCCATCTACAGCACCACAGACATCGGGGCTCCGGGCTTTCCCTGACGAACAGGGCTTCGACGTTTACCACCAGCTGCACCTGGGCACCCACTGGAAAAAAACGCAAAAAATCACGAACGTCGGACGATTGCTCCCACACCGAAAGTGCCAGCCAGTCAAGCTCCTGCTGCTCCTCCCCGGCCATTGGCAGCGCATCTACAGCACCACAGACATCAGGGCTCCGGGCTTTCCCTGACGAACAGGGCTTCGACGTTTACCACCACCTGCACCTCGGCGCCCATTGGAAAAATCCCAAGAAAAATCACGAACGTTGGACGATTGCTCCCACACCGAAAGTGCCAGCAACTCAAGCTCTTGCTGCTCCTCCCCGGCCATTGGCAGCCCATCTACAGCACCACAGACATCGGGGCTCCGGTCTTTCCCTGACGAACAGGGCTTCGACCTTTACCACCAGCTGCACCTGGGGGGCCCACTGAAAAAAACCCGAGAAATCATGAACGTTGGACGATTGCTCCCACACCGAAAGTGCCAGCCAGTCAAGCTCTTGCTGCTCCTCACCGGCCATTGGCAGCGCATCTACAGCACCACAGACACTGGGGCTCCGGGCTTTTTCTGACGAACAGGGCTTCGACGTTTACCACCAGCTGCACCTCGGGGGCCCACTGAAAAAAACCCCGAAATATCATGATCGTCAGACGATTGCTCCCACACTGAATGTGCCAGCCAGTCAAGCTTCTGCTGCTCCTCACCGGCCATTGGCAGGGCATCTACAGCACCACAGACATCGGGGCTCCGGGCTTTCCCTGACGAACAGGGCTTCGACGTTTACCACCAGCTGCGCCTGGGCGCCCACTAAAAAAAAACGCAAAAAATCACGAACGTCGGACCATTGCTCCCACACCGAAAGTGCCAGCCAGTCAAGCTCTTGCTACTCCTCACCGGCCATTGGCAGCCCATCTACAGCACCACAGACATCGGGGCTCCGGGCTTTCCCTGACGAACAGGGCTTCGACGTTTACCACCAGCTGCACCTGGGCGCCCACTGAAAAAAAACCCCGAAAAATCACGAACGTCAGACGATTGCTCCCACACCGAAAGTGCCAGCCAGTCAAGCTCTTGCTGCTCCTCACCGGCCATTGGCAGCGCATCTACAGCACCACAGACATCGGGGCTCCGGGCTTTCACTGATGAACAGGGCGTCGACATTTACCACCAGCTGCGCCTGGGCGCCCACTGGAAAAAAACCCCGAAAAATCATGAACGTCGGACGATTGCTCCCACACCAAAAGTGCCAGCCAGTCAAGCTCTTGCTGCTCCTCCCCAGCCATTGGCAGCGCATCTACAGCACCACAGACATCGGGGCTCCGGGCATTCCCTGACGAACAGGGCTTCGACGTTTACCACCAGCTGCACCTGGGCACGCACTAAAAAAAAAACGCTAAAAATCACGAGCGTCGGACGATTACTCCCACACCGAAAGTGCCAGCCAGTCAAGCTCCTGCTGCTCCTCCCCGGCCATTGGCAGCGCATCTACAGCACCACAGACATCGGGGCTCCGGGCTTTCCCTGACGAACAGGGCTTCAACGTTTACCACCAGCTGCGCCTGGGCGCCCACTAAAAAAAAACGCAAAAAATCACGAACGTCGGACCATTGCTCCCACACCGAAAGTGCCAGCAACTCAATCTCTTGCTGCTCCTCAGCGGCCATTGGCAGCGCATCTACAGCACCACAGACATCGGGGCTCCGGGCTTTCCCTGACGAACAGAGCTTCGATGTTTACCACCAGCTGCACCTGGGCATTCATTGGAAAAAATCCCAAAAAAATCATGAACGTCGGACGATTGCTCCCACACCGAAAGTGCCAGCCAGTCAAGCTCCTGCTGCTCCTCACCGGCCATTGGCAGCGCATCTACAGCACCACAGACATCGGGGCTCCGGGCTTTCCCTGACGAACAGGGCTTGAACGTTTACCACCAGCTGCACCTGGGGGGCCCACTGAAAGAAACCCCGAAAAATCATGAACGTCGGACGATTGCTCCCACACCGAAAGTGCCAGCCAGTCAAGCTCTTGCTGCTCCTCACCGGCCATTGGCAGCGCATCTACAGCACCACAGACATCGGGGCTCCGGGCTTTCCCTGACGAACAGGGCTTCGACGTTTACCACCACCTGCACCTCTGCTTCCATTGGAAAAAAACCCAAGAAAAATCACGAACGTTGGACGATTGCTCCCACACTGAAAGTGCCAGCCAGTCAAGCTCCTGCTGCTCATCACCGGCCATTAGCAGCGCATCTACAGCACCACAGACATCGGGGCTCCGGGCTTTCCCTGACGAACAGGGCTTCGACGTTTACCACCAGCTGCACCTGGGGGGCCCACTGAAAAAAACCCCGAAAAATCACGAACGTCGGACGATTGCTCCCACACCGAAAGTGCCAGCCAGTCAAGCTCTTGCTGCTCCTCACCGGCCATTGGCAGCGCATCTACAGCACCACAGACATCGGGGCTCCGGGCTTTCCCTGACGAACAGGGCTTAGACGTTTACCACCAGCTGCACCTGGTCGCCAACTCCAGAAAAACCCTAAAAATCACGAACGTCGGACGATTGCTCCCACACAAAAAGTGCCAGCCAGTCAAGCTCCTGCTGCTCCTCACCAGCCATTGGCAGCGCATCTACAGCACCACAGACATCGGGGCTCCGGGCTTTCCCTGACGAACAGGGCTTCGACGTTTACCACCACCTGCACCTCTGCCCCCATTGGAAAAAAACCCCGAAAAATCACGAACGTCGGACGATTGCTCCCACACAAAAAGTGCCAGCCAGTCAATCTCCTGCTGCTCCTCACCGGCCATTGGCAGCGCATCTACAGCACCACAGACATCGGGGCTCCGGGCTTTCCCTGACGAACAGGGCTTCGACGTTTACCACCTGCTGCACCTGGGGGGCCCACTGAAAAAAACCCCGAAAAATCACGAACGTCGGACGATTGCTCCCACACCGAAATTGCCAGCCAGTCAAGCTCTTGCTGCTCCTCCCCGGCCACTGGCAGCGCATCTACAGCACCACAGACATCGGGGCTCCGGGCTTTCCCTGACGAACAGGGCTTCGACGTTTACCACCAGCTGCACCTGGGGGGCCCACTGAAAAAAACCCCAATAAATCATGAACGTCAGACGATTGCTCCCACACCGTAAGTGCCAGCCAGTCAAGCTCCTGCTGCTCCTCACCGGCCATTGGCAGCGCATCTACAGCACCACAGACATCGGCGCTCCGGGCTTTCCCTGACGAACAGGGCTTCGACGTTTACCACCAGCTGCACCTGGTCGCCCACTCCAAAAAAACCCGAAAATCACGAACGTCAAACGATTGCTCCCACACCGAAAGTGCCAGCCAGTCAAGCTCTTGCTGCTCCTCACCGGCCATTGGCAGCGCATCTACAGCACCACAGACATCGGGGCTCCGGGCTTTCCCTGACGAACAGGGCTTCGACGTTTACCACCAGCTGCACCTGGTCGCCCACTCCAAAAAAACCCGAAAATCACGAACGTCAAACAATTGCTCCCACACAAAAAGTGCCAGCCAGTCAAGCTCTTGCTGCTCCTCACCGGCCATTGGCAGCGCATCTACAGCACCACAGACATCGGGGCTCCGGGCTTTCCCTGACGAACAGGGCTTCGACGTTTACCACCAGCTGCACCTGGGGGGCCCACTGAAAAAAACCCCGAAAAATCATGAACGTCGGACGATTGCTCCCACACAAAATGTTCCAGCCAGTCAAGCTCTTGCTGCTCCTCCCCGGCCATTGGCAGCGCATCTACAGCACCACAGACATCGGGGCTCCGGGCTTTCCCTGACGAACAGGGCTTCGACGTTTACCACCAGCTGCACCTGGGCGCCCACTGAAAAAAACCCCGAAAAATCACGAACGTTGGACGATTGCTCCCACACCGAAAGTGCCAGCCAGTCAAGCTCTTGCTGCTCCTCACCGGCCATTGGCAGCGCATCTACAGCACCACAGACATCGGGGTTCCGGGCTTTCCCTGAAGAACAGGGCTTCGACGTTTACCACCACCTGCGCCTGGGAGTCCACTCCAAAAAAACCCGAAAAATCACAAACGTCGGACGATTGCTCCCACACCGAAAGTGCCAGCCAGTCAAGCTCTTGCTGCTCCTCACCGGCCATTGGCAGCGCATCTACAGCACCACAGACATCGGGGCTCTGGGCTTTCCCTGACGAACAGTGCTTCGACGTTTACCACCAGCTGCACCTGGGCGCCCATTGGAAAAAAACCCAAGAAAAATCACGAACGTGGGACGATTGCTCCCACACCGAAAGTGCCAGCCAGTCAAGCTCCTGCTGCTCCTCACCGGCCATTGGCAGCGCATCTACAGCACCACAGACATCGGGGCTCCGGGCTTTCCCTGACGAAAAGGGCTTCGACTTTTACCACCAGCTGCACCTGGTCGCCCACTCCAAAAAAACCCCGAAAAATCACGAATGTCGGACGATTGCTCCCACACCGAAAGTTCCAGCCAGTCAAGCTCTTGCTGCTCCTCAACGGCCATTGGCAGCGCATCTACAGCACCACAGACATCGGGGCTCCGGGCTTTCCCTGACGAACAGGGCTTCGACCTTTACCACCACCTGCACCTCTGCCCCCATTGGAAAAAAACCCAAAAAAAATCACGAACGTTGGACGATTGCTCCCACACCGAAAGTGCCAGCCAGTCAAGCTCTTGCTGCTCCTCACCGGCCATTGGCAGCGCATCTACAGCACCACAGACATCGGGGCTCCGGGCTTTCCCTAACGAACAGGGCTTCGACGTTTACCACCAGCTGCACCTGGGGGGCCAACTGAAAAAAGCCCCGAAAAATCACGAACGTTGGACGATTGCTCCCACACCAAAAGTGCCAGTCAGTCAAGCTCTTGCTGCTCCTCACCGGCCATTGGCAGCGCATCTACAGCACCACAGACATCGGGGCTCCGGGCTTTCCCTGACGAACCGGGCTTCGACGTTTACCACCAGCTGCACCTGGTCGCCCACTCCAGAAAAACCCGAAAAATCACGAACGTCAGACGATTTCTCCCACACAAAAAGTGCCAGCCAGTCAAGCTCCTGCTGCTCCTCACTGGCCATTGGCAGCACATCTACAGCACCACAGACATCGGGGCTCCGGGCTTTCCCTGACGAACAGGGCTTCAACGTTTACCACCAGCTGCACCTGGGGGCCCCACTGAAAAAAACCCCGAAATGCATGAACGTCGGACGATTGCTCCCACACCGAAAGTGCCAGCCAGTCAAGCTCTTGCTGCTCCTCACCGGCCATTGGCAGCGCATCTACAGCACCACAGACATCGGGGCTCTGAGCTTTCCCTGACGAACAGGGCTTCGACGTTTACCACCTGCTGCACCTGGGCGCCCACTGGAATAATCCCCGAAAAATCACGAACGTTGGACGATTGCTCCCACACCGAAAGTGCCAGCCAGTGAAGCTCCTGCTGCTCCTCAGCGGCCATTGGCAGCGCATCTACAGCACCACAGACATCGGGGCTCCGGGCTTTCCCTGACGAACAGGGCTTCGACGTTTACCACCAGCTGCACCTGGGGGCCCCACTGAAATAATCCCCGAAAAAGCATGAACGTCGGACGATTGCTCCCACACCGAACGTGCCAGCCACTCAAGCTCTTGCTGCTCCTCCCCGGCCATTGGCAGCACATCTACAGCACCACAGACATCGGGGCTCCGGGCTTTCCCTGACGAAAAGGGCTTCGACCTTTACCACCAGCTGCACCTGGGCGCCCACTCCAAAAAAACCCGGAAAATCACGAACGTCGGACGATTGCTCCCACACCGAAAGTTCCAGCCAGTCAAGCTCTTGCTGCTCCTCACCGGCCATTGGCAGCGCATCTACAGCACCACAGACATCGGGGCTCCGGGCTTTCCCTGACGAACAGGGCTTCGACGCTTACCACCAGGTGCACCTGGGCGCCCATTGGAAAAAAACCCAAGAAAAATCACGAATGTTGGACGATTGCTCCCACACCAAAAGTGCCAGCCAGTCAAACTCTTGCTGCTCCTCCCCGGCCATTGGCAGCGCATCTACAGCACCACAGACATCGGGGCTCCGGGCTTTCCCTGACGAACAGGGCTTCGACGTTTACCACCAGCTGCACCTGGGGGCCCCACTCCAAAAAAACCCCGAAAAAGCATGAACGTCGGACGATTGCTCCCACACCGAAAGTGCCAGCCAGTCAAGCTCTTGCTGCTCCTCCCCGGCCATTGGCAGCGCATCTACAGCACCACAGACATCGGGGCTCCGGGCTTTCCCTGACGAACAGGGCTTCGACCTTTACCACCACCTGCACCTGGGGGGCCCACTGAAAAAAACCCGAAAAATCACGAATGTTGAACGATTGCTCCCACACCGAAAGTGCCAGCCAGTCAAGCTCTTGCTGCTCCTCACCGGCCATTGGCAGCGCATCTACAGCACCACAGACATCGGGGCTCCGGGCTTTCCCTGATGAACAGGGCTTCGACGTTTACCACCAGCTGCGCCTGGGCGCCCACTGGAAAAAAACCCCGAAAAATCATGAACGTCGGACGATTGCTCCCACACCAAAAGTGCCAGCCAGTCAAGCTCCTGCTGCTCCTCCCCAGCCATTGGCAGCGCATCTACAGCACCACAGACATCTGGGCTCCGGGCATTCCCTGACGAACAGGGCTTCGACGTTTACCACCAGCTGCACCTGGGCACGCACTAAAAAAAAAACGCAAAAAATCACGAACGTCGGACGATTGCTCCCACACCGAAAGTGCCAGCCAGTCAAGCTCCTGCTGCTCCTCCCCAGCCATTGGCAGCGCATCTACAGCACCACAGACATCGGGGCTCCGGGCATTCCCTGATGAACAGGGCTTCGACGTTTACCACCACCTGCACCTGGGCGCCCACTCCAAAAAAACCCCGAAAAATCACGAACGTCGGACGATTGCTCTCACACAAAAAGTGCCAGCCAGTCAAGCTCCTGCTGCTCCTCACTGGCCATTGGCAGCACATCTACAGCACCACAGACATCGGGGCTCCGGGCTTTCCCTGACGAAAAGGGCTTCGACCTTTACCACCAGCTGCACCTGGGCGCCCACTCCAAAAAAACCCGGAAAATCATGAACGTCGGACGATTGCTCCCACACCGAAAGTGCCAGCCAGTCAAGCTCCTGCTGCTCCTCACCGGCCATTGGCAGCGCATCTACAGCACCACAGACATCGGGGCTCTGAGCTTTCCCTGACGAACAGGGCTTCGACGTTTACCACCTGCTGCACCTGGGCGCCCACTGGAATAATCCCCGAAAAATCACGAACGTTGGACGATTGCTCCCACACCGAAAGTGCCAGCCAGTGAAGCTCCTGCTGCTCCTCAGCGGCCATTGGCCGCGCATCTACAGCACCACAGACATCGGGGCTCTGGGCTTTCCCTGACGAACAGGGCTTCGACGTTTACCACCAGCTGCACCTGGGGGCCCCACTGAAATAATCCCCGAAAAAGCATGAACGTCGGACGATTGCTCCCACACCGAACGTGCCAGCCAGTCAAGCTCTTGCTGCTCCTCACCGGCCATTGGCAGCGCATCTACAGCACCACAGACATCGGGGTTCCGGGCTTTCCCTGACGAACAGGGCTTCGACGTTTACCACCACCTGCGCCTGGGAGTCCACTCCAAAAAAACCCGAAAAATCACAAACGTCGGACGATTGCTCCCACACCGAAAGTGCCAGCCAGTCAAGCTCTTGCTGCTCCTCACCGGCCATTGGCAGCGCATCTACAGCACCACAGACATCGGGGCTCCGGGCTTTCCCTGACGAACAGTGCTTCGACGTTTACCACCAGCTGCACCTGGGCGCCCATTGGAAAAAAACCCAAGAAAAATCACGAACGTGGGACGATTGCTCCCACACCGAAAGTGCCAGCCAGTCAAGCTCCTGCTGCTCCTCACCGGCCATTGGCAGCGCATCTACAGCACCACAGACATCGGGGCTCCGGGCTTTCCCTGACGAAAAGGGCTTCGACTTTTACCACCAGCTGCACCTGGGCGCCCACTCCAAAAAAACCCCGAAAAATCACGAACGTCGGACGATTGCTCCCACACCGAAAGTGCCAGCCAGTCAAGCTCTTGCTGCTCCTCACCGGCCATTGGCAGCGCATCTACAGCACCACAGACATCGGGGCTCCGGGCTTTCCCTGATGAACAGGGCTTCGACCTTTACCACCACCTGCACCTCTGCCCCCATTGGAAAAAAACCCAAGAAAAATCACGAACGTTGGACGATTGCTCCCACACCGAAAGTGCCAGCCAGTCAAGCTCTTGCTGCTCATCACCGGCCATTGGCAGCGCATCTACAGCACCACAGACATCGGGGCTCCGGGCTTTCCCTAACGAACAGGGCTTCGATGTTTACCACCAGCTGCACCTGGGGGGCCAACTGAAAAAAGCCCCGAAAAATCACGAACGTTGGACGATTGCTCCCACACCGAAAGTGCCAGCCAGTCAAGCTCTTGCTGCTCATCACCGGCCATTGGCAGCGCATCTACAGCACCACAGACATCGGGGCTCCGGGCTTTCCCTGACGAAAAGGGCTTCGACCTTTACCACCAGCTGCACCTGGGCGCCCACTCCAAAAAAACCCGGAAAATCACGAACGTCGGACGATTGCTGCCACACCGAAAGTGCCAGCCAGTCAAGCTCCTGCTGCTCCTCACCGGCCATTGGCAGCGCATCTACAGCACCACAGACATCGGGGCTCCGGGCTTTCCCTGACGAACAGGGCTTCAACGTTTACCACCAGCTGCACCTGGGGGCCCCACTGAAAAAAACCCCGAAAAAGCATGAACGTCGGACGATTGCTCCCACACCGAAAGTGCCAGCCAGTCAAGCTCTTGCTGCTCCTCACCGGCCATTGGCAGCGCATCTACAGCACCACAGACATCGGGGCTCCGGGCTTTCCCTGACGAACAGGGCTTCGACGCTTACCACCAGCTGCACCTGGGGGCCCCACTGAAAAAAACCCCGAAAAAGCATGAACGTCGGACGATTGCTCCCACACCGAAAGTGCCAGCCAGTCAAGCTCTTGCTGCTCCTCCCCGGCCATTGGCAGCGCATCTACAGCACCACAGACATCGGGGCTCCGGGCTTTCCCTGACGAACAGGGCTTCAACGTTTACCACCAGCTGCACCTGGGGGCCCCACTGAAAAAAACCCCGAAAAAGCATGAACGTCGGACGATTGCTCCCACACCGAAAGTGCCAGCCAGTCAAGCTCTTGCTGCTCCTCACCGGCCATTGGCAGCGCATCTACAGCACCACAGACATCGGGGCTCCGGGCTTTCCCTGACGAACAGGGCTTCGACGTTTACCACCAGCTGCACCTGGGGGGCCCACTGAAAAAAACCCCGAAAAATCATGAACGTCGGACGATTGCTCCCACACAAAATGTTCCAGCCAGTCAAGCTCTTGCTGCTCCTCCCCGGCCATTGGCAGCGCATCTACAGCACCACAGACATCGGGGCTCCGGGCTTTCCCTGACGAACAGGGCTTCGACATTTACCACCAGCTGCACCTGGGCGCCCACTGAAAAAAACCCCGAAAAATCACGAACGTTGGACGATTGCTCCCACACCGAAAGTGCCAGCCAGTCAAGCTCTTGCTGCTCCTCACCGGCCATTGGCAGCGCATCTACAGCACCACAGACATCGGGGTTCCGGGCTTTCCCTGAAGAACAGGGCTTCGACGTTTACCACCACCTGCGCCTGGGAGTCCACTCCAAAAAAACCCGAAAAATCACAAACGTCGGACGATTGCTCCCACACCGAAAGTGCCAGCCAGTCAAGCTCTTGCTGCTCCTCACCGGCCATTGGCAGCGCATCTACAGCACCACAGACATCGGGGCTCCGGGCTTTCCCTGACGAACAGGGCTTCGACGCTTACCACCAGCTGCACCTGGTCGCCCACTCCAGAAAAACCCGAAAAATCACGAACGTCAGACGATTTCTCCCACACAAAAAGTGCCAGCCAGTCAAGCTCCTGCTGCTCCTCACTGGCCATTGGCAGCACATCTACAGCACCACAGACATCGGGGCTCTGGGCTTTCCCTGACGAAAAGGGCTTCGACCTTTACCACCAGCTGCACCTGGGCGCCCACTCCAAAAAAACCCGGAAAATCACGAACGTCGGACGATTGCTCCCACACAAAAAGTGCCAGCCAGTCAAGCTCCTGCTGCTCCTCACCGGCCATTGGCAGCGCATCTACAGCACCACAGACATCGGGGCTCCGGGCTTTCCCTGACGAACAGGGCTTCAACGTTTACCACCAGCTGCACCTGGGGGCCCCACTGAAAAAAACCCTGAAATGCATGAAC
This sequence comes from Chlamydotis macqueenii, assembly GCF_036417535.1. Taxonomy (NCBI): domain Eukaryota; kingdom Metazoa; phylum Chordata; class Aves; order Otidiformes; family Otididae; genus Chlamydotis; species Chlamydotis macqueenii. Next base: position 29,272,411 of record NC_141592.1, on the reverse strand, counting down.
GTCGGACGATTGCTCCCACACCGAAAGTGCCAGCCAGTCAAGCTCTTGCTGCTCCTCACCGGCCATTGGCAGCGCATCTACAGCACCACAGACATCGGGGCTCTGAGCTTTCCCTGACGAACAGGGCTTCGACGTTTACCACCTGCTGCACCTGGGCGCCCACTGGAATAATCCCCGAAAAATCACGAACGTTGGACGATTGCTCCCACACCGAAAGTGCCACCCAGTGAAGCTCCTGCTGCTCCTCAGCGGCCATTGGCAGCGCATCTACAGCACCACAGACATCGGGGCTCCGGGCTTTCCCTGACGAAAAGGGCTTCGACCTTTACCACCAGCTGCACCTGGGCGCCCACTCCAAAAAAACCCGGAAAATCACGAACGTAGGACGATTGCTCCCACACCGAAAGTGCCAGCCAGTCAAGCTCTTGCTGCTCCTCACAGGCCATTGGCAGCGCATCTACAGCACCACAGACATCGGGGCTCCGGGCTTTCCCTGACGAACAGGGCTTCGACGTTTACCACCAGCTGCACCTGGGGGGCCCACTGAAAAAAACCCCGAAAAAGCATGAACGTCGGACGATTGCTCCCACACCGAAAGTGCCAGCCAGTCAAGCTCTTGCTGCTCCTCACCGGCCATTGGCAGCGCATCTACAGCACCACAGACATCGGGGCTCCGGGCTTTCCCTGACGAACAGGGCTTCGACGTTTACCACCAGCTGCACCTGGGGGGCCCACTGAAAAAAACCCCGAAAAATCATGAACGTCGGACGATTGCTCCCACACAAAATGTTCCAGCCAGTCAAGCTCTTGCTGCTCCTCCCCGGCCATTGGCAGCGCATCTACAGCACCACAGACATCGGGGCTCCGGGCTTTCCCTGACGAACAGGGCTTCGACGTTTACCACCAGCTGCACCTGGGCGCCCACTGAAAAAAACCCCGAAAAATCACGAACGTTGGACGATTGCTCCCACACCGAAAGTGCCAGCCAGTCAAGCTCTTGCTGCTCCTCACCGGCCATTGGCAGCGCATCTACAGCACCACAGACATCGGGGTTCCGGGCTTTCCCTGAAGAACAGGGCTTCGACGTTTACCACCACCTGCGCCTGGGAGTCCACTCCAAAAAAACCCGAAAAATCACAAACGTCGGACGATTGCTCCCACACCGAAAGTGCCAGCCAGTCAAGCTCTTGCTGCTCCTCACCGGCCATTGGCAGCGCATCTACAGCACCACAGACATCGGGGCTCCGGGCTTTCCCTGACGAACAGGGCTTCGACGCTTACCACCAGCTGCACCTGGTCGCCCACTCCAGAAAAACCCGAAAAATCACGAACGTCAGACGATTTCTCCCACACAAAAAGTGCCAGCCAGTCAAGCTCCTGCTGCTCCTCACTGGCCATTGGCAGCACATCTACAGCACCACAGACATCGGGGCTCTGGGCTTTCCCTGACGAAAAGGGCTTCGACCTTTACCACCAGCTGCACCTGGGCGCCCACTCCAAAAAAACCCGGAAAATCACGAACGTCGGACGATTGCTCCCACACAAAAAGTGCCAGCCAGTCAAGCTCCTGCTGCTCCTCACCGGCCATTGGCAGCGCATCTACAGCACCACAGACATCGGGGCTCCGGGCTTTCCCTGACGAACAGGGCTTCAACGTTTACCACCAGCTGCACCTGGGGGCCCCACTGAAAAAAACCCTGAAATGCATGAACGTCGGACGATTGCTCCCACACCGAAAGTGCCAGCCAGTCAAGCTCTTGCTGCTCCTCACCGGCCATTGGCAGCGCATCTACAGCACCACAGACATCGGGGCTCTGAGCTTTCCCTGACGAACAGGGCTTCGACGTTTACCACCTGCTGCACCTGGGCGCCCACTGGAATAATCCCCGAAAAATCACGAACGTTGGACGATTGCTCCCACACCGAAAGTGCCACCCAGTGAAGCTCCTGCTGCTCCTCAGCGGCCATTGGCAGCGCATCTACAGCACCACAGACATCGGGGCTCCGGGCTTTCCCTGACGAACAGGGCTTCGACGTTTACCACCAGCTGCACCTGGGGGCCCCACTGAAATAATCCCCGAAAAAGCATGAACGTCGGACGATTGCTCCCACACCGAACGTGCCAGCCACTCAAGCTCTTGCTGCTCCTCCCCGGCCATTGGCAGCACATCTACAGCACCACAGACATCGGGGCTCCGGGCTTTCCCTGACGAAAAGGGCTTCGACCTTTACCACCAGCTGCACCTGGGCGCCCACTCCAAAAAAACCCGGAAAATCACGAACGTAGGACGATTGCTCCCACACCGAAAGTGCCAGCCAGTCAAGCTCTTGCTGCTCCTCACAGGCCATTGGCAGCGCATCTACAGCACCACAGACATCGGGGCTCCGGGCTTTCCCTGACGAACAGGGCTTCGACGTTTACCACCAGCTGCACCTGGGGGGCCCACTGAAAAAAACCCCGAAAAATCATGAACGTCGGACGATTGCTCCCACACAAAAAGTTCCAGCCAGTCAAGCTCTTGCTGCTCCTCCCCGGCTTTTGGCAGCGCATCTACAGCACCACAGACATCGGGGCTCCGGGCTTTCCCTGACGAACAGGGCTTCGACGTTTACCACCAGCTGCACCTGGGCGCCCACTGAAAAAAACCCCGAAAAATCACGAACGTTGGACGATTGCTCCCACACCGAAAGTGCCAGCCAGTCAAGCTCTTGCTGCTCCTCCCCGGCCATTGGCAGCGCATCTACAGCACCACAGACATCGGGGCTCCGGGCTTTCCCTGACGAACAGGGCTTCGACGTTTACCACCAGCTGCACCTGGGGGCCCCACTGAAAAAAACCCCGAAAAAGCAGGAACGTCGGACGATTGCTCCCACACCAAAAGTGCCAGCCAGTCAAGCTCTTGCTGCTCCTCACCGGCCATTGGCAGCGCATCTACAGCACCACAGACATCGGGGCTCCGGGCTTTCCCTGACGAACAGGGCTTCGACGTTTACCACCAGCTGCACCTGGTCGCCCACTCCAGAAAAACCCTAAAAATCATGAACGTCGGACGTTTGCTCCCACACAAAAAGTGCCAGCCAGTCAAGCTCCTTCTGCTCCTCACCGGCCATTGGCAGCGCATCTACAGCACCACAGACATCGGGGCTCCGGGCTTTCCCTGACGAACAGGGCTTCGACGTTTACCACCACCTGTGCCTGGGAGTCCACTCCAAAAAAAACCGAAAAATCACAAACGTCGGACGATTGCTCCCACACCGAAAGTGCCAGCCAGTCAAGCTCTTGCTGCTCCTCACCGGCCATTGGCAGCGCATCTACAGCACCACAGACATAGGGGCTCCGGGCTTTCCCTGACGAACAGGGCTTCGACGTTTACCACCATCTGCACCTGTTGGGCCCACTGAAAAAAACCCCGAAAAATCATGAACGTTGGACGATTGCTCCCACACAAAAAGTTCCAGCCAGTCAAGCTCTTGCTGCTCCTCCCCGGCCATTGGCAGCGCATCTACAGCACCACAGACATCGGGGCTCCGGGCTTTCCCTGACGAACAGGGCTTCGACGTTTACCACCAGCTGCACCTGGGAGCCCCACTGAAAAAAACCCCGAAAAATCATGAACGTCGGACGATTGCTCCCACACCGAAAGTGCCAGCCAGTCAAGCTCTTGCTGCTCCTCACCGGCCATTGGCAGCGCATCTACAGCACCACAGACATCGGGGCTCCACGCTTTCCCTGACGAACAGGGCTTCGACGTTTACCACCAGCTGCACCTGGGCGCCCATGCCAAAAAAACCCGAAAAATCACGAACGTCGGACGATTGCTCCCACACCGAAAGTGCCAGCCAGTCCAGCTCTTGCTGCTCATCACCGGCCATTGGCAGCGCATCTACAGCACCACAGACATCGGGGCTCCGGGCTTTCCCTGACGAACAGGGCTTCGACGTTTACCACCAGCTGCACCTGGGGGGCCCACTGAAAAAAACCCCGAAAAATCATGAACGTCGGACGATTGCTCCCACACAAAATGTTCCAGCCAGTCAAGCTCTTGCTGCTCCTCCCCGGCCATTGGCAGCGCATCTACAGCACCACAGACATCGGGGCTCCGGGCTTTCCCTGACGAACAGGGCTTCGACGTTTACCACCAGCTGCACCTGGGCGCCCACTGAAAAAAACCCCGAAAAATCACGAACGTTGGACGATTGCTCCCACACCGAAAGTGCCAGCCAGTCAAGCTCTTGCTGCTCCTCACCGGCCATTGGCAGCGCATCTACAGCACCACAGACATCGGGGCTCCGGGCTTTCCCTGAAGAACAGGGCTTCGACGTTTACCACCACCTGCGCCTGGGAGTCCACTCCAAAAAAACCCGAAAAATCACAAACGTCGGACGATTGCTCCCACACCGAAAGTGCCAGCCAGTCAAGCTCTTGCTGCTCCTCACCGGCCATTGGCAGCGCATCTACAGCACCACAGACATCGGGGCTCCGGGCTTTCCCTGACGAACAGTGCTTCGACGTTTACCACCAGCTGCACCTGGGCGCCCATTGGAAAAAAACCCAAGAAAAATCACGAACGTGGGACGATTGCTCCCACACCGAAAGTGCCAGCCAGTCAAGCTCCTGCTGCTCCTCACCGGCCATTGGCAGCGCATCTACAGCACCACACACATCGGGGCTCCGGGCTTTCCCTGACGAAAAGGGCTTCGACTTTTACCACCAGCTGCACCTGGTCGCCCACTCCAAAAAAACCCCGAAAAATCACGAATGTCGGACGATTGCTCCCACACCGAAAGTTCCAGCCAGTCAAGCTCTTGCTGCTCCTCAACGGCCATTGGCAGCGCATCTACAGCACCACAGACATCGGGGCTCCGGGCTTTCCCTGACGAACAGGGCTTCGACCTTTACCACCACCTGCACCTCTGCCCCCATTGGAAAAAAACCCAAGAAAAATCACGAACGTTGGACGATTGCTCCCACACCGAAAGTGCCAGCCAGTCAAGCTCTTGCTGCTCCTCACCGGCCATTGGCAGCGCATCTACAGCACCACAGACATCGGGGCTCCGGGCTTTCCCTAACGAACAGGGCTTCGACGTTTACCACCAGCTGCACCTGGGGGGCCAACTGAAAAAAGCCCCGAAAAATCACGAACGTTGGACGATTGCTCCCACACCGAAAGTGCCAGTCAGTCAAGCTCTTGCTGCTCCTCACCGGCCATTGGCAGCGCATCTACAGCACCACAGACATCGGGGCTCCGGGCTTTCCCTGACGAACCGGGCTTCGACGTTTACCACCAGCTGCACCTGGTCGCCCACTCCAGAAAAACCCGAAAAATCACGAACGTCAGACGATTTCTCCCACACAAAAAGTGCCAGCCAGTCAAGCTCCTGCTGCTCCTCACTGGCCATTGGCAGCACATCTACAGCACCACAGACATCGGGGCTCCGGGCTTTCCCTGACGAACAGGGCTTCAACGTTTACCACCAGCTGCACCTGGGGGCCCCACTGAAAAAAACCCCGAAATGCATGAACGTCGGACGATTGCTCCCACACCGAAAGTGCCAGCCAGTCAAGCTCTTGCTGCTCCTCACCGGCCATTGGCAGCGCATCTACAGCACCACAGACATCGGGGCTCTGAGCTTTCCCTGACGAACAGGGCTTCGACGTTTACCACCTGCTGCACCTGGGCGCCCACTGGAATAATCCCCGAAAAATCACGAACGTTGGACGATTGCTCCCACACCGAAAGTGCCAGCCAGTGAAGCTCCTGCTGCTCCTCAGCGGCCATTGGCAGCGCATCTACAGCACCACAGACATCGGGGCTCCGGGCTTTCCCTGACGAACAGGGCTTCGACGTTTACCACCAGCTGCACCTGGGGGCCCCACTGAAATAATCCCCGAAAAAGCATGAACGTCGGACGATTGCTCCCACACCGAACGTGCCAGCCACTCAAGCTCTTGCTGCTCCTCCCCGGCCATTGGCAGCACATCTACAGCACCACAGACATCGGGGCTCCGGGCTTTCCCTGACGAAAAGGGCTTCGACCTTTACCACCAGCTGCACCTGGGCGCCCACTCCAAAAAAACCCGGAAAATCACGAACGTCGGACGATTGCTCCCACACCGAAAGTTCCAGCCAGTCAAGCTCTTGCTGCTCCTCACCGGCCATTGGCAGCGCATCTACAGCACCACAGACATCGGGGCTCCGGGCTTTCCCTGACGAACAGGGCTTCGACGCTTACCACCAGGTGCACCTGGGCGCCCATTGGAAAAAAACCCAAGAAAAATCACGAATGTTGGACGATTGCTCCCACACCAAAAGTGCCAGCCAGTCAAACTCTTGCTGCTCCTCCCCGGCCATTGGCAGCGCATCTACAGCACCACAGACATCGGGGCTCCGGGCTTTCCCTGACGAACAGGGCTTCGACGTTTACCACCAGCTGCACCTGGGGGCCCCACTCCAAAAAAACCCCGAAAAAGCATGAACGTCGGACGATTGCTCCCACACCGAAAGTGCCAGCCAGTCAAGCTCTTGCTGCTCCTCCCCGGCCATTGGCAGCGCATCTACAGCACCACAGACATCGGGGCTCCGGGCTTTCCCTGATGAACAGGGCTTCGACGTTTACCACCAGCTGCGCCTGGGCGCCCACTGGAAAAAAACCCCGAAAAATCATGAACGTCGGACGATTGCTCCCACACCAAAAGTGCCAGCCAGTCAAGCTCCTGCTGCTCCTCCCCAGCCATTGGCAGCGCATCTACAGCACCACAGACATCTGGGCTCCGGGCATTCCCTGACGAACAGGGCTTCGACGTTTACCACCAGCTGCACCTGGGCACGCACTAAAAAAAAAACGCAAAAAATCACGAACGTCGGACGATTGCTCCCACACCGAAAGTGCCAGCCAGTCAAGCTCCTGCTGCTCCTCCCCAGCCATTGGCAGCGCATCTACAGCACCACAGACATCGGGGCTCCGGGCATTCCCTGATGAACAGGGCTTCGACGTTTACCACCACCTGCACCTGGGCGCCCACTCCAAAAAAACCCCGAAAAATCACGAACGTCGGACGATTGCTCTCACACAAAAAGTGCCAGCCAGTCAAGCTCCTGCTGCTCCTCACTGGCCATTGGCAGCACATCTACAGCACCACAGACATCGGGGCTCCGGGCTTTCCCTGACGAAAAGGGCTTCGACCTTTACCACCAGCTGCACCTGGGCGCCCACTCCAAAAAAACCCGGAAAATCATGAACGTCGGACGATTGCTCCCACACCGAAAGTGCCAGCCAGTCAAGCTCTTGCTGCTCCTCACCGGCCATTGGCAGCGCATCTACAGCACCACAGACATCGGGGCTCCGGGCTTTCCCTGACGAACAGGGCTTCAACGTTTACCACCAGCTGCACCTGGGGGCCCCACTGAAAAAAACCCCGAAAAAGCATGAACGTCGGACGATTGCTCCCACACCGAAAGTGCCAGCCAGTCAAGCTCTTGCTGCTCCTCACCGGCCATTGGCAGCGCATCTACAGCACCACAGACATCGGGGCTCTGAGCTTTCCCTGACGAACAGGGCTTCGACGTTTACCACCTGCTGCACCTGGGCGCCCACTGGAATAATCCCCGAAAAATCACGAACGTTGGACGATTGCTCCCACACCGAAAGTGCCAGCCAGTGAAGCTCCTGCTGCTCCTCAGCGGCCATTGGCCGCGCATCTACAGCACCACAGACATCGGGGCTCTGGGCTTTCCCTGACGAACAGGGCTTCGACGTTTACCACCAGCTGCACCTGGGGGCCCCACTGAAATAATCCCCGAAAAAGCATGAACGTCGGACGATTGCTCCCACACCGAACGTGCCAGCCAGTCAAGCTCTTGCTGCTCCTCACCGGCCATTGGCAGCGCATCTACAGCACCACAGACATCGGGGTTCCGGGCTTTCCCTGACGAACAGGGCTTCGACGTTTACCACCACCTGCGCCTGGGAGTCCACTCCAAAAAAACCCGAAAAATCACAAACGTCGGACGATTGCTCCCACACCGAAAGTGCCAGCCAGTCAAGCTCTTGCTGCTCCTCACCGGCCATTGGCAGCGCATCTACAGCACCACAGACATCGGGGCTCCGGGCTTTCCCTGACGAACAGTGCTTCGACGTTTACCACCAGCTGCACCTGGGCGCCCATTGGAAAAAAACCCAAGAAAAATCACGAACGTGGGACGATTGCTCCCACACCGAAAGTGCCAGCCAGTCAAGCTCCTGCTGCTCCTCACCGGCCATTGGCAGCGCATCTACAGCACCACAGACATCGGGGCTCCGGGCTTTCCCTGACGAAAAGGGCTTCGACTTTTACCACCAGCTGCACCTGGGCGCCCACTCCAAAAAAACCCCGAAAAATCACGAACGTCGGACGATTGCTCCCACACCGAAAGTGCCAGCCAGTCAAGCTCTTGCTGCTCCTCACCGGCCATTGGCAGCGCATCTACAGCACCACAGACATCGGGGCTCCGGGCTTTCCCTGATGAACAGGGCTTCGACCTTTACCACCACCTGCACCTCTGCCCCCATTGGAAAAAAACCCAAGAAAAATCACGAACGTTGGACGATTGCTCCCACACCGAAAGTGCCAGCCAGTCAAGCTCTTGCTGCTCATCACCGGCCATTGGCAGCGCATCTACAGCACCACAGACATCGGGGCTCCGGGCTTTCCCTAACGAACAGGGCTTCGATGTTTACCACCAGCTGCACCTGGGGGGCCAACTGAAAAAAGCCCCGAAAAATCACGAACGTTGGACGATTGCTCCCACACCGAAAGTGCCAGCCAGTCAAGCTCTTGCTGCTCATCACCGGCCATTGGCAGCGCATCTACAGCACCACAGACATCGGGGCTCCGGGCTTTCCCTGACGAAAAGGGCTTCGACCTTTACCACCAGCTGCACCTGGGCGCCCACTCCAAAAAAACCCGGAAAATCACGAACGTCGGACGATTGCTGCCACACCGAAAGTGCCAGCCAGTCAAGCTCCTGCTGCTCCTCACCGGCCATTGGCAGCGCATCTACAGCACCACAGACATCGGGGCTCCGGGCTTTCCCTGACGAACAGGGCTTCAACGTTTACCACCAGCTGCACCTGGGGGCCCCACTGAAAAAAACCCCGAAAAAGCATGAACGTCGGACGATTGCTCCCACACCGAAAGTGCCAGCCAGTCAAGCTCTTGCTGCTCCTCCCCGGCCATTGGCAGCGCATCTACAGCACCACAGACATCGGGGCTCCGGGCTTTCCCTGACGAACAGGGCTTCAACGTTTACCACCAGCTGCACCTGGGGGCCCCACTGAAAAAAACCCCGAAAAAGCATGAACGTCGGACGATTGCTCCCACACCGAAAGTGCCAGCCAGTCAAGCTCTTGCTGCTCCTCACCGGCCATTGGCAGCGCATCTACAGCACCACAGACATCGGGGCTCCGGGCTTTCCCTGACGAACAGGGCTTCGACGTTTACCACCAGCTGCACCTGGGGGGCCCACTGAAAAAAACCCCGAAAAATCATGAACGTCGGACGATTGCTCCCACACAAAATGTTCCAGCCAGTCAAGCTCTTGCTGCTCCTCCCCGGCCATTGGCAGCGCATCTACAGCACCACAGACATCGGGGCTCCGGGCTTTCCCTGACGAACAGGGCTTCGACGTTTACCACCAGCTGCACCTGGGCGCCCACTGAAAAAAACCCCGAAAAATCACGAACGTTGGACGATTGCTCCCACACCGAAAGTGCCAGCCAGTCAAGCTCTTGCTGCTCCTCACCGGCCATTGGCAGCGCATCTACAGCACCACAGACATCGGGGTTCCGGGCTTTCCCTGAAGAACAGGGCTTCGACGTTTACCACCACCTGCGCCTGGGAGTCCACTCCAAAAAAACCCGAAAAATCACAAACGTCGGACGATTGCTCCCACACCGAAAGTGCCAGCCAGTCAAGCTCTTGCTGCTCCTCACCGGCCATTGGCAGCGCATCTACAGCACCACAGACATCGGGGCTCCGGGCTTTCCCTGACGAACAGGGCTTCGACGCTTACCACCAGCTGCACCTGGGCGCCCATTGGAAAAAAACCCAAGAAAAATCACGAACGTGGGACGATTGCTCCCACACCGAAAGTGCCAGCCAGTCAAGCTCCTGCTGCTCCTCCCCGGCCATTGGCAGCGCATCTACAGCACCACAGACATCGGGGCTCCGGGCTTTCCCTGACGAAAAGGGCTTCGACTTTTACCACCAGCTGCACCTGGTCGCCCACTCCAAAAAAGCCCCGAAAAATCACGAACGTTGGACGATTGCTCCCACACCGAAAGTGCCAGCCAGTCAAGCTCTTGCTGCTCCTCACCGGCCATTGGCAGCGCATCTACAGCACCACAGACATCAGGGCTCCGGGTTTTCCCTGACGAACCGGGCTTCGACGTTTACCACCAGCTGCACCTGGTCGCCCACTCCAGAAAAACCCGAAAAATCACGAACGTCAGACGATTTCTCCCACACAAAAAGTGCCAGCCAGTCAAGCTCCTGCTGCTCCTCACTGGCCATTGGCAGCACATCTACAGCACCACAGACATCGGGGCTCTGGGCTTTCCCTGACGAAAAGGGCTTCGACCTTTACCACCAGCTGCACCTGGGCGCCCACTCCAAAAAAACCCGGAAAATCACGAACGTCGGACGATTGCTCCCACACAAAAAGTGCCAGCCAGTCAAGCTCCTGCTGCTCCTCACCGGCCATTGGCAGCGCATCTACAGCACCACAGACATCGGGGCTCCGGGCTTTCCCTGACGAACAGGGCTTCAACGTTTACCACCAGCTGCACCTGGGGGCCCCACTGAAAAAAACCCCGAAATGCATGAACGTCGGACGATTGCTCCCACACCGAAAGTGCCAGCCAGTCAAGCTCTTGCTGCTCCTCACCGGCCATTGGCAGCGCATCTACAGCACCACAGACATCGGGGCTCTGAGCTTTCCCTGACGAACAGGGCTTCGACGTTTACCACCTGCTGCACCTGGGCGCCCACTGGAATAATCCCCGAAAAATCACGAACGTTGGACGATTGCTCCCACACCGAAAGTGCCACCCAGTGAAGCTCCTGCTGCTCCTCAGCGGCCATTGGCAGCGCATCTACAGCACCACAGACATCGGGGCTCCGGGCTTTCCCTGACGAACAGGGCTTCGACGTTTACCACCAGCTGCACCTGGGGGCCCCACTGAAATAATCCCCGAAAAAGCATGAACGTCGGACGATTGCTCCCACACCGAACGTGCCAGCCACTCAAGCTCTTGCTGCTCCTCCCCGGCCATTGGCAGCACATCTACAGCACCACAGACATCGGGGCTCCGGGCTTTCCCTGACGAAAAGGGCTTCGACCTTTACCACCAGCTGCACCTGGGCGCCCACTCCAAAAAAACCCGGAAAATCACGAACGTAGGACGATTGCTCCCACACCGAAAGTGCCAGCCAGTCAAGCTCTTGCTGCTCCTCACAGGCCATTGGCAGCGCATCTACAGCACCACAGACATCGGGGCTCCGGGCTTTCCCTGACGAACAGGGCTTCGACGTTTACCACCAGCTGCACCTGGGGGGCCCACTGAAAAAAACCCCGAAAAATCATGAACGTCGGACGATTGCTCCCACACAAAAAGTTCCAGCCAGTCAAGCTCTTGCTGCTCCTCCCCGGCTTTTGGCAGCGCATCTACAGCACCACAGACATCGGGGCTCCGGGCTTTCCCTGACGAACAGGGCTTCGACGTTTACCACCAGCTGCACCTGGGCGCCCACTGAAAAAAACCCCGAAAAATCACGAACGTTGGACGATTGCTCCCACACCGAAAGTGCCAGCCAGTCAAGCTCTTGCTGCTCCTCACCGGCCATTGGCAGCGCATCTACAGCACCACAGACATCGGGGCTCCGGGCTTTCCCTGACGAACCGGGCTTCGACGTTTACCACCAGCTGCACCTGGGGGCCCCACTGAAAAAAACCCCGAAAAAGCAGGAACGTCGGACGATTGCTCCCACACCAAAAGTGCCAGCCAGTCAAGCTCTTGCTGCTCCTCACCGGCCATTGGCAGCGCATCTACAGCACCACAGACATCGGGGCTCCGGGCTTTCCCTGACGAACAGGGCTTCGACGTTTACCACCAGCTGCACCTGGTCGCCCACTCCAGAAAAACCCTAAAAATCATGAACGTCGGACGATTGCTCCCACACAAAAAGTGCCAGCCAGTCAAGCTCCTTCTGCTCCTCACCGGCCATTGGCAGCGCATCTACAGCACCACAGACATCGGGGCTCCGGGCTTTCCCTGACGAACAGGGCTTCGACGTTTACCACCACCTGTGCCTGGGAGTCCACTCCAAAAAAAACCGAAAAATCACAAACGTCGGACGATTGCTCCCACACCGAAAGTGCCAGCCAGTCAAGCTCTTGCTGCTCCTCACCGGCCATTGGCAGCGCATCTACAGCACCACAGACATAGGGGCTCCGGGCTTTCCCTGACGAACAGGGCTTCGACGTTTACCACCATCTGCACCTGTTGGGCCCACTGAAAAAAACCCCGAAAAATCATGAACGTTGGACGATTGCTCCCACACAAAAAGTTCCAGCCAGTCAAGCTCTTGCTGCTCCTCCCCGGCCATTGGCAGCGCATCTACAGCACCACAGACATCGGGGCTCCGGGCTTTCCCTGACGAACAGGGCTTCGACGTTTACCACCAGCTGCACCTGGGAGCCCCACTGAAAAAAACCCCGAAAAATCATGAACGTCGGACGATTGCTCCCACACCGAAAGTGCCAGCCAGTCAAGCTCTTGCTGCTCCTCACCGGCCATTGGCAGCGCATCTACAGCACCACAGACATCGGGGCTCCACGCTTTCCCTGACGAACAGGGCTTCGACGTTTACCACCAGCTGCACCTGGGCGCCCATGCCAAAAAAACCCGAAAAATCACAAACGTCGGACGATTGCTCCCACACCGAAAGTGCCAGCCAGTCCAGCTCTTGCTGCTCATCACCGGCCATTGGCAGCGCATCTACAGCACCACAGACATCAGGGCTTTGGGCTTTCCCTGACGAACAGGGCTTCGACGTTTACCACCAGCTGCACCTGGGGGGCCCACTGAAAGAAACCCCGAAAAATCGGGAACGTCGGATGATTAGTCCCACACAAAAAGTGCCAGCCAGTCAAGCTCTTGGTGCTCCTCACCGGCCATTGGCAGCGCATCTACAGCACCACAGACATCGGGGCTCCGGGCTTTCCCTGACGAACAGGGCTTCGACGTTTACCACCACCTGCACCTGGGCGCCCATTGGAAAAAAACCCAAGAAAAATCACGAACGTTGGACGATTGCTCCCACACCAAAAGTTCCAGCCAGTCAAGCTCTTGCTGCTCCTCACCGGCCATTGGCAGCGCATCTACAGCACCACAGACATCGGGGCTCCGGGCTTTCCCTGACGAACAGGGCTTCGACGTTTACCACCACCTGCACCTGGGCGCCCACTCCAGAAAAACCCTAAAAATCACGAACGTCGGACGATTGCTCCCACACAAAAAGTGCCAGCCAGTCAAGCTCCTGCTGCTCCTCACCGGCCATTGGCAGCCCATCTACAGCACCACAGACATCGGGGCTCCGGGCTTTCCCTGACGAACAGGGCTTGAACGTTTATCACCAGCTGCACCTGGGGGGCCCACTGAAAGAAACCCCGAAAAATCGGGAACGTCGGATGATTACTCCCACACCGGAAGTACCAGCCAGTCAAGCTCTTGCTGCTCCTCACCGGCCATTGGCAGCGCATCTACAGCACCACAGACATCGGGGCTCCGGGCTTTCCCTGACGAACAGGGCTTCGACGTTTACCACCAGCTGCACCTGGGGGCCCGACTGAAAAAAACCCCGAAAAAGCATGAACTTCGGACGATTGCTCCCACACCGAAACTGCCAGCCAGACAAGCTCTTGCTGCTCCTCACCGGCCATTGGCAGCGCATCTACAGCACCACAGACATTGGGGCTCCACGCTTTCCCTGACGAACAGGGCTTCGACGTTTACCACCAGCTGCACCTGGGCGCCCACGCCAAAAAAACCCGAAAAATCACGAACGTCGGACGATTGCTCCCACACCGAAAGTGCCAGCCAGTCCAGCTCTTGCTGCTCATCACCGGCCATTGGCAGCGCATCTACAGCACCACAGACATCAGGGCTTTGGGCTTTCCCTGACGAACAGGGCTTCGACGTTTACCACCAGCTGCACCTGTGGGACCCACTGAAAGAAACCCCGAAAAATCGGGAACGTCGGATGATTACTCCCACACCAAAAGTGCCAGCCAGTCAAGCTCTTGCTGCTCCTCACCGGCCATTGGCAGCGCATCTTCAGCACCACAGACATCGGGGCTCCGGGCTTTCCCTGACGAACAGGGCTTCGACGTTTACCACCAGCTGCACCTGGTCGCCCACTCCAGAAAAACCCTAAAAATCACGAACGTCGGACGATTGCTCCCACACAAAAAGTGCCAGCCAGTCAAGCTCCTGCTGCTCCTCACCGGCCATTGGCAGCGCATCTACAGCACCACAGACATCGGGGCTCCGGGCTTTCCCTGACGAACAGGGCTTGAACGTTTATCACCAGCTGCACCTGGGGGGCCCACTGAAAGAAACCCCGAAAAATCGGGAACGTCGGATGATTACTCCCACACCGGAAGTGCCAGCCAGTCAAGCTCTTGCTGCTCCTCACCGGCCATTGGCAGCGCATCTACAGCACCACAGACATCGGGGCTCCGGGCTTTCCCTGACGAACAGGGCTTCGACGTTTACCACCAGCTGCACCTGGGCGCCCACGCCAAAAAAACCCAAGAAAAATCACGAACGTCGGACGATTGCTCCCACACAAAAAGTGCCAGCCAGTCAAGCTCTTGCTGCTCATCACCGGCCATTGGCAGCGCATCTACAGCACAACAGACATCAGGGCTTTGGGCTTTCCCTGACGAACAGGGCTTCGACGTTTACCACCAGCTGCACCTGGGGGGCCCACTGAAAGAAACCCCGAAAAATCGGGAACGTCGGATGATTACTCCCACACCAAAAGTGCCAGCCAGTCAAGCTCTTGCTGCTCCTCACCGGCCATTGGCAGCGCATCTACAGCACCACAGACATCGGGGCTCCGGGCTTTCCCTGACGAACAGGGCTTCGACGTTTACCACCAGCTGCACCTGGTCGCCCACTCCAGAAAAACCCTAAAAATCACGAACGTCGGACGATTGCTCCCACACAAAAAGTGCCAGCCAGTGAAGCTCCTGCTGCTCCTCACCGGCCATTGGCAGCGCATCTACAGCACCACAGACATCGGGGCTCCGGGCTTTCCCTGACGAACAGGGCTTGAACGTTTATCACCAGCTGCACCTGGGGAGCCCACTGAAAGAAACCCCGAAAAATCGGGAACGTCGGATGATTACTCCCACACCGGAAGTGCCAGCCAGTCAAGCTCTTGCTGCTCCTCACCGGCCATTGGCAGCGCATCTACAGCACCACAGACATCGGGGCTCCGGGCTTTCCCTGACGAACAGGGCTTCGACGTTTACCACCAGCTGCACCTGGGGGGCCCACTGAAAAAAACCCCGAAAAATCATGAACGTCGGACGATTGCTCCCACACAAAAAGTTCCAGCCAGTCAAGCTCTTGCTGCTCCTCCCCGGCCATTGGCAGCGCATCTACAGCACCACAGACATCGGGGCTCCGGGCTTTCCCTGACGAACAGGGCTTCGACGTTTACCACCAGCTGCACCTGGGCGCCCACTGAAAAAAACCCCGAAAAATCACGAACGTCAGACGATTGCTCCCACACCGAAAGTGCCAGCCAGTCAAGCTCTTGCTGCTCCTCACAGGCCATTGGCAGCGCATCTACAGCACCACAGACATCGGGGCTCCGGGCTTTCCCTGACGAACAGGGCTTCGACGTTTACCACCAGCTGCACCTGGGGGGCCCACTGAAAAAAACCCCGAAAAATCATGAACGTCGGACGATTGCTCCCACACAAAAAGTTCCAGCCAGTCAAGCTCTTGCTGCTCCTCCCCGGCTTTTGGCAGCGCATCTACAGCACCACAGACATCGGGGCTCCGGGCTTTCCCTGACGAACAGGGCTTCGACGTTTACCACCAGCTGCACCTGGGCGCCCACTGAAAAAAACCCCGAAAAATCACGAACGTTGGACGATTGCTCCCACACCGAAAGTGCCAGCCAGTCAAGCTCTTGCTGCTCCTCACCGGCCATTGGCAGCGCATCTACAGCACCACAGACATCGGGGCTCCGGGCTTTCCCTGACGAACCGGGCTTCGACGTTTACCACCAGCTGCACCTGGGGGCCCCACTGAAAAAAACCCCGAAAAAGCAGGAACGTCGGACGATTGCTCCCACACCAAAAGTGCCAGCCAGTCAAGCTCTTGCTGCTCCTCACCGGCCATTGGCAGCGCATCTACAGCACCACAGACATCGGGGCTCCGGGCTTTCCCTGACGAACAGGGCTTCGACGTTTACCACCAGCTGCACCTGGTCGCCCACTCCAGAAAAACCCTAAAAATCATGAACGTCGGACGATTGCTCCCACACAAAAAGTGCCAGCCAGTCAAGCTCCTTCTGCTCCTCACCGGCCATTGGCAGCGCATCTACAGCACCACAGACATCGGGGCTCCGGGCTTTCCCTGACGAACAGGGCTTCGACGTTTACCACCACCTGTGCCTGGGAGTCCACTCCAAAAAAAACCGAAAAATCACAAACGTCGGACGATTGCTCCCACACCGAAAGTGCCAGCCAGTCAAGCTCTTGCTGCTCCTCACCGGCCATTGGCAGCGCATCTACAGCACCACAGACATAGGGGCTCCGGGCTTTCCCTGACGAACAGGGCTTCGACGTTTACCACCATCTGCACCTGTTGGGCCCACTGAAAAAAACCCCGAAAAATCATGAACGTTGGACGATTGCTCCCACACAAAAAGTTCCAGCCAGTCAAGCTCTTGCTGCTCCTCCCCGGCCATTGGCAGCGCATCTACAGCACCACAGACATCGGGGCTCCGGGCTTTCCCTGACGAACAGGGCTTCGACGTTTACCACCAGCTGCACCTGGGAGCCCCACTGAAAAAAACCCCGAAAAATCATGAACGTCGGACGATTGCTCCCACACCGAAAGTGCCAGCCAGTCAAGCTCTTGCTGCTCCTCACCGGCCATTGGCAGCGCATCTACAGCACCACAGACATCGGGGCTCCACGCTTTCCCTGACGAACAGGGCTTCGACGTTTACCACCAGCTGCACCTGGGCGCCCATGCCAAAAAAACCCGAAAAATCACAAACGTCGGACGATTGCTCCCACACCGAAAGTGCCAGCCAGTCCAGCTCTTGCTGCTCATCACCGGCCATTGGCAGCGCATCTACAGCACCACAGACATCAGGGCTTTGGGCTTTCCCTGACGAACAGGGCTTCGACGTTTACCACCAGCTGCACCTGGGGGGCCCACTGAAAGAAACCCCGAAAAATCGGGAACGTCGGATGATTAGTCCCACACAAAAAGTGCCAGCCAGTCAAGCTCTTGGTGCTCCTCACCGGCCATTGGCAGCGCATCTACAGCACCACAGACATCGGGGCTCCGGGCTTTCCCTGACGAACAGGGCTTCGACGTTTACCACCACCTGCACCTGGGCGCCCATTGGAAAAAAACCCAAGAAAAATCACGAACGTTGGACGATTGCTCCCACACCAAAAGTTCCAGCCAGTCAAGCTCTTGCTGCTCCTCACCGGCCATTGGCAGCGCATCTACAGCACCACAGACATCGGGGCTCCGGGCTTTCCCTGACGAACAGGGCTTCGACGTTTACCACCACCTGCACCTGGGCGCCCACTCCAGAAAAACCCTAAAAATCACGAACGTCGGACGATTGCTCCCACACAAAAAGTGCCAGCCAGTCAAGCTCCTGCTGCTCCTCACCGGCCATTGGCAGCCCATCTACAGCACCACAGACATCGGGGCTCCGGGCTTTCCCTGACGAACAGGGCTTGAACGTTTATCACCAGCTGCACCTGGGGGGCCCACTGAAAGAAACCCCGAAAAATCGGGAACGTCGGATGATTACTCCCACACCGGAAGTACCAGCCAGTCAAGCTCTTGCTGCTCCTCACCGGCCATTGGCAGCGCATCTACAGCACCACAGACATCGGGGCTCCGGGCTTTCCCTGACGAACAGGGCTTCGACGTTTACCACCAGCTGCACCTGGGGGCCCGACTGAAAAAAACCCCGAAAAAGCATGAACTTCGGACGATTGCTCCCACACCGAAACTGCCAGCCAGTCAAGCTCTTGCTGCTCCTCCCCGGCCATTGGCAGCGCATCTACAGCACCACAGACATTGGGGCTCCACGCTTTCCCTGACGAACAGGGCTTCGACGTTTACCACCAGCTGCACCTGGGCGCCCACGCCAAAAAAACCCGAAAAATCACGAACGTCGGACGATTGCTCCCACACCGAAAGTGCCAGCCAGTCCAGCTCTTGCTGCTCATCACCGGCCATTGGCAGCGCATCTACAGCACCACAGACATCAGGGCTTTGGGCTTTCCCTGACGAACAGGGCTTCGACGTTTACCACCAGCTGCACCTGTGGGACCCACTGAAAGAAACCCCGAAAAATCGGGAACGTCGGATGATTACTCCCACACCAAAAGTGCCAGCCAGTCAAGCTCTTGCTGCTCCTCACCGGCCATTGGCAGCGCATCTTCAGCACCACAGACATCGGGGCTCCGGGCTTTCCCTGACGAACAGGGCTTCGACGTTTACCACCAGCTGCACCTGGTCGCCCACTCCAGAAAAACCCTAAAAATCACGAACGTCGGACGATTGCTCCCACACAAAAAGTGCCAGCCAGTCAAGCTCCTGCTGCTCCTCACCGGCCATTGGCAGCGCATCTACAGCACCACAGACATCGGGGCTCCGGGCTTTCCCTGACGAACAGGGCTTGAACGTTTATCACCAGCTGCACCTGGGGGGCCCACTGAAAGAAACCCCGAAAAATCGGGAACGTCGGATGATTACTCCCACACCGGAAGTGCCAGCCAGTCAAGCTCTTGCTGCTCCTCACCGGCCATTGGCAGCGCATCTACAGCACCACAGACATCGGGGCTCCGGGCTTTCCCTGACGAACAGGGCTTCGACGTTTACCACCAGCTGCACCTGGGCGCCCACGCCAAAAAAACCCAAGAAAAATCACGAACGTCGGACGATTGCTCCCACACAAAAAGTGCCAGCCAGTCAAGCTCTTGCTGCTCATCACCGGCCATTGGCAGCGCATCTACAGCACAACAGACATCAGGGCTTTGGGCTTTCCCTGACGAACAGGGCTTCGACGTTTACCACCAGCTGCACCTGGGGGGCCCACTGAAAGAAACCCCGAAAAATCGGGAACGTCGGATGATTACTCCCACACCAAAAGTGCCAGCCAGTCAAGCTCTTGCTGCTCCTCACCGGCCATTGGCAGCGCATCTACAGCACCACAGACATCGGGGCTCCGGGCTTTCCCTGACGAACAGGGCTTCGACGTTTACCACCAGCTGCACCTGGTCGCCCACTCCAGAAAAACCCTAAAAATCACGAACGTCGGACGATTGCTCCCACACAAAAAGTGCCAGCCAGTCAAGCTCCTGCTGCTCCTCACCGGCCATTGGCAGCGCATCTACAGCACCACAGACATCGGGGCTCCGGGCTTTCCCTGACGAACAGGGCTTGAACGTTTATCACCAGCTGCACCTGGGGAGCCCACTGAAAGAAACCCCGAAAAATCGGGAACGTCGGATGATTACTCCCACACCGGAAGTGCCAGCCAGTCAAGCTCTTGCTGCTCCTCACCGGCCATTGGCAGCGCATCTACAGCACCACAGACATCGGGGCTCCGGGCTTTCCCTGACGAACAGGGCTTCGACGTTTACCACCAGCTGCACCTGGGGGGCCCACTGAAAAAAACCCCGAAAAATCATGAACGTCGGACGATTGCTCCCACACAAAAAGTTCCAGCCAGTCAAGCTCTTGCTGCTCCTCCCCGGCCATTGGCAGCGCATCTACAGCACCACAGACATCGGGGCTCCGGGCTTTCCCTGACGAACAGGGCTTCGACGTTTACCACCAGCTGCACCTGGGCGCCCACTGAAAAAAACCCCGAAAAATCACGAACGTCAGACGATTGCTCCCACACCGAAAGTGCCAGCCAGTCCAGCTCTTGCTGCTCCTCACCGGCCATTGGCAGCGCATCTACAGCACCACAGACATCGGGGCTCCGGGCTTTCCCTAACGAACAGGGCTTCGACGTTTACCACCAGCTGCACCTGGGGGGCCAACTGAAATAATCCCCGAAAAATCATGAACGTCGGACGATTGCTCCCACACCGAAAGTGCCAGCCAGTCAAGCTCTTGCTGCTCCTCACCAGCCATTGGCAGCGCATCTACAGCACCACAGACATCGGGGCTCCGGGCTTTCCCTGACGAACAGGGCTTCGACGTTTACCACCACCTGCACCTTGGCTCCCACTCCAGAAAAACCCTAAAAATCACGAACGTCGGACGATTGCTCCCACACAAAAAGTGCCAGCCAGTCAAGCTCCTGCTGCTCCTCACCGGCCATTGGCAGCGCATCTACAGCACCACAGACATCGGGGCTCCGGGCTTTCCCTGACGAACAGGGCTTCGACGCTTACCACCAGCTGCACCTGGGGGGCCCACTGAAAGAAACCCCGAAAAATCGGGAACGTCGGATGATTGCTCCCACACCGAAAGTGCCAGCCAGTCAAGCTCTTGCTGCTCCTCACCGGCCATTGGCAGCGCATCTACAGCACCACAGACATCGGGGCTCCGGGCTTTCCCTGACGAACAGGGCTTCGACGCTTACCACCAGCTGCACCTGGGCGCCCATTGGAAAAAAACCCAAGAAAAATCACGCACGTTGGACGATTGCTCCCACACCAAAAGTGCCAGCCAGTCAAGCTCTTGCTGCTCCTCCCCGGCCATTGGCAGCGCATCTACAGCACCACAGACATCGGGGCTCCGGGCTTTCCCTGACGAACAGGGCTTCGATGTTTACCACCAGCTGCACCTGGGGCCCCACTGAAAAAAACCCCGAAAAAGCATGAACGTCGGACGATTGCTCCCACACCGAAAGTGCCAGCCAGACAAGCTCTTGCTGCTAATCACCGGCCATTGGCAGCACATCTACAGCACCACAGACATCGGGGCTCCGGGCTTTCCCTGACGAACAGGGCTTCGACGTTTACCACCACCTGTGCCTGGGAGTCCACTCCAAAAAAACCCGAAAAATCACAAACGTCGGACGATTGCTCCCACACCGAAAGTGCCAGCCAGTCAAGCTCTTGCTGCTCCTCACCGGCCATTGGCAGCGCATCTACAGCACCACAGACATCGGGGCTCCGGGCTTTCCCTGACGAACCGGGCTTCGACGTTTACCACCAGCTGCACCTGGGGGCCCCACTGAAAAAAACCCCGAAAAAGCATGAACGTCGGACGATTGCTCCCACACCGAAAGTGCCAGCCAGACAAGCTCTTGCTGCTCCTCACCGGCCATTGGCAGCACATCGACAGCACCACAGACATAGGGGTTCCGGGCTTTCCCTGATGAACAGGGCTTCGACGTTTACCACCACCTGCGCCTGGGAGTCCACTCCAAAAAAACCCGAAAAATCACAAACGTCGGACAATTGCTCCCACACCGAAAGTGCCAGCCAGTCAAGCTCTTGCTGCTCCTCACCGGCCATTGGCAGTGCATCTACAGCACCACAGACATCGGGGCTCCGGGCTTTCCCTGACGAACAGGGCTTCGATGTTTACCACCAGCTGCACCTGGGGGGCCCACTGAAAAAAACCCCGAAAAATCATGAACGTCGGACGATTGCTCCCACACAAAGAGTTCCAGCCAGTCAAGCTCTTGCTGCTCCTCCCCGGCCATTGGCAGCGCATCTACAGCACCACAGACATCGGGGCTCCGGGCTTTCCCTGACGAACAGGGCTTCGACGTTTACCACCAGCTGCACCTGGGGGGCCCACTGAAAAAAACCCCGAAAAATCATGAACGTCGGACGATTGCTCCCACACCGAAACTGCCAGCCAGACAAGCTCTTGCTGCTCCTCACCGGCCATTGGCAGCGCATCTACAGCACCACAGACATCGGGACTCCACGCTTTCCCTGACGAACAGGGCTTCGACGTTTACCACCAGCTGCACCTGAGCGCCCACGCCAAAAAAACCCGAAAAATCACGAACGTCGGACGATTGCTCCCACACCGAAAGTGCCAGCCAGTCCAGCTCTTGCTGCTCATCACCGGCCATTGGCAGCGCATCTACAGCACCACAGACATCAGGGCTTTGGGCTTTCCCTGACGAACAGGGCTTCGACGTTTACCACCAGCTGCACCTGGGGGCCCCACTGAAAGAAACCCCGAAAAATCGGGAACGTCTGATGATTACTCCCACACCAAAAGTGCGAGCCAGTCAAGCTCTTGCTGCTCCTCACCGGCCATTGGCAGCGCATCTACAGCACCACAGACATCGGGGCTCCGGGCTTTCCCTGACGAACAGGGCTTCGACGCTTACCACCAGCTGCACCTGGGCGCCCATTGGAAAAAAACCCAAGAAAAATCACGAACGTTGGACGATTGCTCCCACACCAAAAGTGCCAGCCAGTCAAGCTCTTGCTGCTCCTCCCCGGCCATTGGCAGCGCATCTACAGCACCACAGACATCGGGGCTCCGGGCTTTCCCTGACGAACAGGGCTTCGACGTTTACCACCAGCTGCACCTGGTCGCCCACTCCAGAAAAACCCTAAAAATCACGAACGTCGGACGATTGCTCCCACACAAAAAGTGCCAGCCAGTCAAGCTCCTGCTGCTCCTCACCGGCCATTGGCAGCGCATCTACAGCACCACAGACATCGGGGCTCCGGGCTTTCCCTGACGAACAGGGCTTCGACGCTTACCACCAGCTGCACCTGGGGGGCCCACTGAAAGAAACCCCGAAAAATCGGGAACGTCGGATGATTGCTCCCACACCGAAAGTGCCAGCCAGTCAAGCTCTTGCTGCTCCTCACCGGCCATTGGCAGCGCATCTACAGCACCACAGACATCGGGGCTCCGGGCTTTCCCTGACGAACAGGGCTTCGACGCTTACCACCAGCTGCACCTGGGCGCCCATTGGAAAAAAACCCAAGAAAAATCACGCACGTTGGACGATTGCTCCCACACCAAAAGTGCCAGCCAGTCAAGCTCTTGCTGCTCCTCCCCGGCCATTGGCAGCGCATCTACAGCACCACAGACATCGGGGCTCCGGGCTTTCCCTGACGAACAGGGCTTCGATGTTTACCACCAGCTGCACCTGGGGCCCCACTGAAAAAAACCCCGAAAAAGCATGAACGTCGGACGATTGCTCCCACACCGAAAGTGCCAGCCAGACAAGCTCTTGCTGCTAATCACCGGCCATTGGCAGCACATCTACAGCACCACAGACATCGGGGCTCCGGGCTTTCCCTGACGAACAGGGCTTCGACGTTTACCACCACCTGTGCCTGGGAGTCCACTCCAAAAAAACCCGAAAAATCACAAACGTCGGACGATTGCTCCCACACCGAAAGTGCCAGCCAGTCAAGCTCTTGCTGCTCCTCACCGGCCATTGGCAGCGCATCTACAGCACCACAGACATCGGGACTCCACGCTTTCCCTGACGAACAGGGCTTCGACGTTTACCACCAGCTGCACCTGAGCGCCCACGCCAAAAAAACCCGAAAAATCACGAACGTTGGACGATTGCTCCCACACCAAAAGTGCCAGACAGTCAAGCTCTTGCTGCTCCTCCCCGGCCATTGGCAGCGCATCTACAGCACCACAGACATCAGGGCTTTGGGCTTTCTCTGACGAACAGGGCTTCGACGTTTACCACCAGCTGCACCTGGGGGGCCCACTGAAAGAAACCCCGAAAAATCGGGAACGTCGGATGATTACTCCCACACCAAAAGTGCCAGCCAGTCAAGCTCTTGCTGCTCCTCACCGGCCATTGGCAGCGCATCTACAGCACCACAGACATCGGGGCTCCGGGCTTTCCCTGACGAACAGGGCTTCGACGTTTACCACCAGCTGCACCTGGTCGCCCACTCCAGAAAAACCCTAAAAATCACGAACGTCGGACGATTGCTCCCACACAAAAAGTGCCAGCCAGTCAAGCTCCTGCTGCTCCTCACCGGCCATTGGCAGCGCATCTACAGCACCACAGACATCGGGGCTCCGGGCTTTCCCTGACGAACAGGGCTTGAACGTTTATCACCAGCTGCACCTGGGGGGCCCACTGAAAGAAACCCCGAAAAATCGGGAACGTCGGATGATTACTCCCACACCGGAAGTGCCAGCCAGTCAAGCTCTTGCTGCTCCTCACCGGCCATTGGCAGCGCATCTACAGCACCACAGACATCGGGGCTCCGGGCTTTCCCTGACGAACAGGGCTTCGACGTTTACCACCAGCTGCACCTGGGGGGCCCACTGAAAAAAACCCCGAAAAATCACGAACGTCAGACGATTGCTCCCACACCGAAAGTGCCAGCCAGTCCAGCTCTTGCTGCTCCTCACCGGCCATTGGCAGCGCATCTACAGCACCACAGACATCGGGGCTCCGGGCTTTCCCTAACGAACAGGGCTTCGACGTTTACCACCAGCTGCACCTGGGGGGCCAACTGAAAAAAGCCCCGAAAAATCACAAACGTCGGACGATTGCTCCCACACCGAAAGTGCCAGCCAGTCAAGCTCTTGCTGCTCCTCACCGGCCATTGGCAGCGCATCTACAGCACCACAGACATCGGGGCTCCGGGCTTTCCCTGACGAACCGGGCTTCGACGTTTACCACCAGCTGCACCTGGGGGCCCCACTGAAAAAAACCCCGAAAAAGCATGAACGTCGGACGATTGCTCCCACACCGAAAGTGCCAGCCAGACAAGCTCTTGCTGCTCCTCACCGGCCATTGGCAGCACATCGACAGCACCACAGACATAGGGGTTCCGGGCTTTCCCTGACGAACAGGGCTTCGACGTTTACCACCACCTGCGCCTGGGAGTCCACTCCAAAAAAACCCGAAAAATCACAAACGTCGGACAATTGCTCCCACACCGAAAGTGCCAGCCAGTCAAGCTCTTGCTGCTCCTCACCGGCCATTGGCAGCGCATCTACAGCACCACAGACATCGGGGCTCCGGGCTTTCCCTGACGAACAGGGCTTCGATGTTTACCACCAGCTGCACCTGGGGGGCCCACTGAAAAAAACCCCGAAAAATCATGAACGTCGGACGATTGCTCCCACACAAAGAGTTCCAGCCAGTCAAGCTCTTGCTGCTCCTCCCCGGCCATTGGCAGCGCATCTACAGCACCACAGACATCGGGGCTCCGGGCTTTCCCTGACGAACAGGGCTTCGACGTTTACCACCAGCTGCACCTGGGGGGCCCACTGAAAAAAACCCCGAAAAATCATGAACGTCGGACGATTGCTCCCACACCGAAACTGCCAGCCAGACAAGCTCTTGCTGCTCCTCACCGGCCATTGGCAGCGCATCTACAGCACCACAGACATCGGGACTCCACGCTTTCCCTGACGAACAGGGCTTCGACGTTTACCACCAGCTGCACCTGAGCGCCCACGCCAAAAAAACCCGAAAAATCACGAACGTCGGACGATTGCTCCCACACCGAAAGTGCCAGCCAGTCCAGCTCTTGCTGCTCATCACCGGCCATTGGCAGCGCATCTACAGCACCACAGACATCAGGGCTTTGGGCTTTCCCTGACGAACAGGGCTTCGACGTTTACCACCAGCTGCACCTGGGGGCCCCACTGAAAGAAACCCCGAAAAATCGGGAACGTCTGATGATTACTCCCACACCAAAAGTGCGAGCCAGTCAAGCTCTTGCTGCTCCTCACCGGCCATTGGCAGCGCATCTACAGCACCACAGACATCGGGGCTCCGGGCTTTCCCTGACGAACAGGGCTTCGACGCTTACCACCAGCTGCACCTGGGCGCCCATTGGAAAAAAACCCAAGAAAAATCACGAACGTTGGACGATTGCTCCCACACCAAAAGTGCCAGACAGTCAAGCTCTTGCTGCTCCTCCCCGGCCATTGGCAGCGCATCTATAGCACCACAGACATCGGGGCTCCGGGCTTTCCCTGACGAACAGGGCTTCGACGTTTACCACCAGCTGCACCTGGGGGCCCCACTGAAAAAAACCCCGAAAAAGCATGAACGTTGGACGATTGCTCCCACACTGAAAGTGCCAGCCAGTCAAGCTCTTGCTGCTCCTCCCCGGCCATTGGCAGCGCATCTACAGCACCACAGACATCGGGGCTCCGGGCTTTCCCTGACGAACAGGGCTTCGACGTTTACCACCATCTGCACCTGTGGGGCCCACTGAAAAAAACCCCGAAAAATCATGAACGTTGGACGATTGCTCCCACACAAAAAGTTCCAGCCAGTCAAGCTCTTGCTGCTCCTCCCCGGCCATTGGCAGCGCATCTACAGCACCACAGACATCGGGGCTCCGGGCTTTCCCTGACGAACAGGGCTTCGACGTTTACCACCAGCTGCACCTGGAGGGCCCACTGAAAGAAACCCCGAAAAATCATGAACGTCGGACGATTGCTCCCACACAAAAACTGCCAGACAGTCAAGCTGCTGCTGCTCCTCACCGGCCATTGGCAGAGCATCTACAGCACCACAGACATCGGGGCTCCGGGCTTTCCCTGACGAACAGGGCTTCGAAGCTTACCACCAGCTGCACCTGGGCGCCCATTGGAAAAAAACCCAAGAAAAATCACGAACGTTGGACGATTGCTCCCACACCAAAAGTGCCAGCCATTCAAGCTCTTGCTCCTCATCACCGGCCATTGGCAGCGCATCTACAGCACCACAGACATCGGGGCTCCGGGCTTTCCCTGACGAACAGGGCTTCGACGTTTACCACCACCTGCACCTGGGCTCCCACTCCAGAAAAACCCTAAAAATCACGAACGTCGGACGATTGCTCCCACACAAAAAGTGCCAGCCAGTCAAGCTCCTGCTGCTCCTCACCGGCCATTGGCAGCGCATCTACAGCACCACAGACATCGGGGCTCCGGGCTTTCCCTGACGAACAGGGCTTCGACGCTTACCACCAGCTGCACCTGGGGGGCCCACTGAAAGAAACCCCGAAAAATCGGGAACGTCGGATGATTGCTCCCACACCGAAAGTGCCAGCCAGTCAAGCTCTTGCTGCTCCTCACCGGCCATTGGCAGCGCATCTACAGCACCACAGACATCGGGGCTCCGGGCTTTCCCTGACGAACAGGGCTTCGACGCTTACCACCAGCTGCACCTGGGCGCCCATTGGAAAAAAACCCAAGAAAAATCACGCACGTTGGACGATTGCTCCCACACCAAAAGTGCCAGCCAGTCAAGCTCTTGCTGCTCCTCCCCGGCCATTGGCAGCGCATCTACAGCACCACAGACATCGGGGCTCCGGGCTTTCCCTGACGAACAGGGCTTCGATGTTTACCACCAGCTGCACCTGGGGCCCCACTGAAAAAAACCCCGAAAAAGCATGAACGTCGGACGATTGCTCCCACACCGAAAGTGCCAGCCAGACAAGCTCTTGCTGCTAATCACCGGCCATTGGCAGCACATCTACAGCACCACAGACATCGGGGCTCCGGGCTTTCCCTGACGAACAGGGCTTCGACGTTTACCACCACCTGTGCCTGGGAGTCCACTCCAAAAAAACCCGAAAAATCACAAACGTCGGACGATTGCTCCCACACCGAAAGTGCCAGCCAGTCAAGCTCTTGCTGCTCCTCACCGGCCATTGGCAGCGCATCTACAGCACCACAGACATCGGGGCTCCGGGCTTTCCCTGACGAACCGGGCTTCGACGTTTACCACCAGCTGCACCTGGGGGCCCCACTGAAAAAAACCCCGAAAAAGCATGAACGTCGGACGATTGCTCCCACACCGAAAGTGCCAGCCAGACAAGCTCTTGCTGCTCCTCACCGGCCATTGGCAGCACATCGACAGCACCACAGACATAGGGGTTCCGGGCTTTCCCTGATGAACAGGGCTTCGACGTTTACCACCACCTGCGCCTGGGAGTCCACTCCAAAAAAACCCGAAAAATCACAAACGTCGGACAATTGCTCCCACACCGAAAGTGCCAGCCAGTCAAGCTCTTGCTGCTCCTCACCGGCCATTGGCAGTGCATCTACAGCACCACAGACATCGGGGCTCCGGGCTTTCCCTGACGAACAGGGCTTCGATGTTTACCACCAGCTGCACCTGGGGGGCCCACTGAAAAAAACCCCGAAAAATCATGAACGTCGGACGATTGCTCCCACACAAAGAGTTCCAGCCAGTCAAGCTCTTGCTGCTCCTCCCCGGCCATTGGCAGCGCATCTACAGCACCACAGACATCGGGGCTCCGGGCTTTCCCTGACGAACAGGGCTTCGACGTTTACCACCAGCTGCACCTGGGGGGCCCACTGAAAAAAACCCCGAAAAATCATGAACGTCGGACGATTGCTCCCACACCGAAACTGCCAGCCAGACAAGCTCTTGCTGCTCCTCACCGGCCATTGGCAGCGCATCTACAGCACCACAGACATCGGGACTCCACGCTTTCCCTGACGAACAGGGCTTCGACGTTTACCACCAGCTGCACCTGAGCGCCCACGCCAAAAAAACCCGAAAAATCACGAACGTCGGACGATTGCTCCCACACCGAAAGTGCCAGCCAGTCCAGCTCTTGCTGCTCATCACCGGCCATTGGCAGCGCATCTACAGCACCACAGACATCAGGGCTTTGGGCTTTCCCTGACGAACAGGGCTTCGACGTTTACCACCAGCTGCACCTGGGGGCCCCACTGAAAGAAACCCCGAAAAATCGGGAACGTCTGATGATTACTCCCACACCAAAAGTGCGAGCCAGTCAAGCTCTTGCTGCTCCTCACCGGCCATTGGCAGCGCATCTACAGCACCACAGACATCGGGGCTCCGGGCTTTCCCTGATGAACAGGGCTTCGACGCTTACCACCAGCTGCACCTGGGCGCCCATTGGAAAAAAACCCAAGAAAAATCACGAACGTTGGACGATTGCTCCCACACCAAAAGTGCCAGCCAGTCAAGCTCTTGCTGCTCCTCCCCGGCCATTGGCAGCGCATCTACAGCACCACAGACATCAGGGCTTTGGGCTTTCCCTGACGAACAGGGCTTCGACGTTTACCACCAGCTGCACCTGGGGGGCCCACTGAAAGAAACCCCGAAAAATCGGGAACGTCGGATGATTACTCCCACACCAAAAGTGCCAGCCAGTCAAGCTCTTGCTGCTCCTCACCGGCCATTGGCAGCGCATCTACAGCACCACAGACATCGGGGCTCCGGGCTTTCCCTGACGAACAGGGCTTCGACGTTTACCACCAGCTGCACCTGGTCGCCCACTCCAGAAAAACCCTAAAAATCACGAACGTCGGACGATTGCTCCCACACAAAAAGTGCCAGCCAGTCAAGCTCCTGCTGCTCCTCACCGGCCATTGGCAGCGCATCTACAGCACCACAGACATCGGGGCTCCGGGCTTTCCCTGACGAACAGGGCTTCGACGCTTACCACCAGCTGCACCTGGGGGGCCCACTGAAAGAAACCCCGAAAAATCGGGAACGTCGGATGATTGCTCCCACACCGAAAGTGCCAGCCAGTCAAGCTCTTGCTGCTCCTCACCGGCCATTGGCAGCGCATCTACAGCACCACAGACATCGGGGCTCCGGGCTTTCCCTGACGAACAGGGCTTCGACGCTTACCACCAGCTGCACCTGGGCGCCCATTGGAAAAAAACCCAAGAAAAATCACGCACGTTGGACGATTGCTCCCACACCAAAAGTGCCAGCCAGTCAAGCTCTTGCTGCTCCTCCCCGGCCATTGGCAGCGCATCTACAGCACCACAGACATCGGGGCTCCGGGCTTTCCCTGACGAACAGGGCTTCGATGTTTACCACCAGCTGCACCTGGGGCCCCACTGAAAAAAACCCCGAAAAAGCATGAACGTCGGACGATTGCTCCCACACCGAAAGTGCCAGCCAGACAAGCTCTTGCTGCTAATCACCGGCCATTGGCAGCACATCTACAGCACCACAGACATCGGGGCTCCGGGCTTTCCCTGACGAACAGGGCTTCGACGTTTACCACCACCTGTGCCTGGGAGTCCACTCCAAAAAAACCCGAAAAATCACAAACGTCGGACGATTGCTCCCACACCGAAAGTGCCAGCCAGTCAAGCTCTTGCTGCTCCTCACCGGCCATTGGCAGCGCATCTACAGCACCACAGACATCGGGGCTCCGGGCTTTCCCTGACGAACCGGGCTTCGACGTTTACCACCAGCTGCACCTGGGGGCCCCACTGAAAAAAACCCCGAAAAAGCATGAACGTCGGACGATTGCTCCCACACCGAAAGTGCCAGCCAGACAAGCTCTTGCTGCTCCTCACCGGCCATTGGCAGCACATCGACAGCACCACAGACATAGGGGTTCCGGGCTTTCCCTGACGAACAGGGCTTCGACGTTTACCACCACCTGCGCCTGGGAGTCCACTCCAAAAAAACCCGAAAAATCACAAACGTCGGACAATTGCTCCCACACCGAAAGTGCCAGCCAGTCAAGCTCTTGCTGCTCCTCACCGGCCATTGGCAGCGCATCTACAGCACCACAGACATCGGGGCTCCGGGCTTTCCCTGACGAACAGGGCTTCGATGTTTACCACCAGCTGCACCTGGGGGGCCCACTGAAAAAAACCCCGAAAAATCATGAACGTCGGACGATTGCTCCCACACAAAGAGTTCCAGCCAGTCAAGCTCTTGCTGCTCCTCCCCGGCCATTGGCAGCGCATCTACAGCACCACAGACATCGGGGCTCCGGGCTTTCCCTGACGAACAGGGCTTCGACGTTTACCACCAGCTGCACCTGGGGGGCCCACTGAAAAAAACCCCGAAAAATCATGAACGTCGGACGATTGCTCCCACACCGAAACTGCCAGCCAGACAAGCTCTTGCTGCTCCTCACCGGCCATTGGCAGCGCATCTACAGCACCACAGACATCGGGGCTTTGGGCTTTCCCTGACGAACAGGGCTTCGACGTTTACCACCAGCTGCACCTGGGGGCCCCACTGAAAGAAACCCCGAAAAATCGGGAACGTCTGATGATTACTCCCACACCAAAAGTGCGAGCCAGTCAAGCTCTTGCTGCTCCTCACCGGCCATTGGCAGCGCATCTACAGCACCACAGACATCGGGGCTCCGGGCTTTCCCTGACGAACAGGGCTTCGACGCTTACCACCAGCTGCACCTGGGCGCCCATTGGAAAAAAACCCAAGAAAAATCACGAACGTTGGACGATTGCTCCCACACCAAAAGTGCCAGCCAGTCAAGCTCTTGCTGCTCCTCCCCGGCCATTGGCAGCGCATCTACAGCACCACAGACATCAGGGCTTTGGGCTTTCTCTGACGAACAGGGCTTCGACGTTTACCACCAGCTGCACCTGGGGGGCCCACTGAAAGAAACCCCGAAAAATCGGGAACGTCGGATGATTACTCCCACACCAAAAGTGCCAGCCAGTCAAGCTCTTGCTGCTCCTCACCGGCCATTGGCAGCGCATCTACAGCACCACAGACATCGGGGCTCCGGGCTTTCCCTGACGAACAGGGCTTCGACGTTTACCACCAGCTGCACCTGGTCGCCCACTCCAGAAAAACCCTAAAAATCACGAACGTCGGACGATTGCTCCCACACAAAAAGTGCCAGCCAGTCAAGCTCCTGCTGCTCCTCACCGGCCATTGGCAGCGCATCTACAGCACCACAGACATCGGGGCTCCGGGCTTTCCCTGACGAACAGGGCTTGAACGTTTATCACCAGCTGCACCTGGGGGGCCCACTGAAAGAAACCCCGAAAAATCGGGAACGTCGGATGATTACTCCCACACCGGAAGTGCCAGCCAGTCAAGCTCTTGCTGCTCCTCACCGGCCATTGGCAGCGCATCTACAGCACCACAGACATCGGGGCTCCGGGCTTTCCCTGACGAACAGGGCTTCGACGTTTACCACCAGCTGCACCTGGGGGGCCCACTGAAAAAAACCCCGAAAAATCACGAACGTCAGACGATTGCTCCCACACCGAAAGTGCCAGCCAGTCCAGCTCTTGCTGCTCCTCACCGGCCATTGGCAGCGCATCTACAGCACCACAGACATCGGGGCTCCGGGCTTTCCCTAACGAACAGGGCTTCGACGTTTACCACCAGCTGCACCTGGGGGGCCAACTGAAAAAAGCCCCGAAAAATCACAAACGTCGGACGATTGCTCCCACACCGAAAGTGCCAGCCAGTCAAGCTCTTGCTGCTCCTCACCGGCCATTGGCAGCGCATCTACAGCACCACAGACATCGGGGCTCCGGGCTTTCCCTGACGAACCGGGCTTCGACGTTTACCACCAGCTGCACCTGGGGGCCCCACTGAAAAAAACCCCGAAAAAGCATGAACGTCGGACGATTGCTCCCACACCGAAAGTGCCAGCCAGACAAGCTCTTGCTGCTCCTCACCGGCCATTGGCAGCACATCGACAGCACCACAGACATAGGGGTTCCGGGCTTTCCCTGACGAACAGGGCTTCGACGTTTACCACCACCTGCGCCTGGGAGTCCACTCCAAAAAAACCCGAAAAATCACAAACGTCGGACAATTGCTCCCACACCGAAAGTGCCAGCCAGTCAAGCTCTTGCTGCTCCTCACCGGCCATTGGCAGCGCATCTACAGCACCACAGACATCGGGGCTCCGGGCTTTCCCTGACGAACAGGGCTTCGATGTTTACCACCAGCTGCACCTGGGGGGCCCACTGAAAAAAACCCCGAAAAATCATGAACGTCGGACGATTGCTCCCACACAAAGAGTTCCAGCCAGTCAAGCTCTTGCTGCTCCTCCCCGGCCATTGGCAGCGCATCTACAGCACCACAGACATCGGGGCTCCGGGCTTTCCCTGACGAACAGGGCTTCGACGTTTACCACCAGCTGCACCTGGGGGGCCCACTGAAAAAAACCCCGAAAAATCATGAACGTCGGACGATTGCTCCCACACCGAAACTGCCAGCCAGACAAGCTCTTGCTGCTCCTCACCGGCCATTGGCAGCGCATCTACAGCACCACAGACATCGGGACTCCACGCTTTCCCTGACGAACAGGGCTTCGACGTTTACCACCAGCTGCACCTGAGCGCCCACGCCAAAAAAACCCGAAAAATCACGAACGTCGGACGATTGCTCCCACACCGAAAGTGCCAGCCAGTCCAGCTCTTGCTGCTCATCACCGGCCATTGGCAGCGCATCTACAGCACCACAGACATCAGGGCTTTGGGCTTTCCCTGACGAACAGGGCTTCGACGTTTACCACCAGCTGCACCTGGGGGCCCCACTGAAAGAAACCCCGAAAAATCGGGAACGTCTGATGATTACTCCCACACCAAAAGTGC
Source organism: Chlamydotis macqueenii (assembly GCF_036417535.1). NCBI lineage: Eukaryota > Metazoa > Chordata > Aves > Otidiformes > Otididae > Chlamydotis > Chlamydotis macqueenii. The sequence continues at coordinate 29,238,817 of NC_141592.1, read as the reverse complement.
GAGCCAGTCAAGCTCTTGCTGCTCCTCACCGGCCATTGGCAGCGCATCTACAGCACCACAGACATCGGGGCTCCGGGCTTTCCCTGACGAACAGGGCTTCGACGCTTACCACCAGCTGCACCTGGGCGCCCATTGGAAAAAAACCCAAGAAAAATCACGAACGTTGGACGATTGCTCCCACACCAAAAGTGCCAGACAGTCAAGCTCTTGCTGCTCCTCCCCGGCCATTGGCAGCGCATCTATAGCACCACAGACATCGGGGCTCCGGGCTTTCCCTGACGAACAGGGCTTCGACGTTTACCACCAGCTGCACCTGGGGGCCCCACTGAAAAAAACCCCGAAAAAGCATGAACGTTGGACGATTGCTCCCACACTGAAAGTGCCAGCCAGTCAAGCTCTTGCTGCTCCTCCCCGGCCATTGGCAGCGCATCTACAGCACCACAGACATCGGGGCTCCGGGCTTTCCCTGACGAACAGGGCTTCGACGTTTACCACCATCTGCACCTGTGGGGCCCACTGAAAAAAACCCCGAAAAATCATGAACGTTGGACGATTGCTCCCACACAAAAAGTTCCAGCCAGTCAAGCTCTTGCTGCTCCTCCCCGGCCATTGGCAGCGCATCTACAGCACCACAGACATCGGGGCTCCGGGCTTTCCCTGACGAACAGGGCTTCGACGTTTACCACCAGCTGCACCTGGAGGGCCCACTGAAAGAAACCCCGAAAAATCATGAACGTCGGACGATTGCTCCCACACAAAAACTGCCAGACAGTCAAGCTGCTGCTGCTCCTCACCGGCCATTGGCAGAGCATCTACAGCACCACAGACATCGGGGCTCCGGGCTTTCCCTGACGAACAGGGCTTCGAAGCTTACCACCAGCTGCACCTGGGCGCCCATTGGAAAAAAACCCAAGAAAAATCACGAACGTTGGACGATTGCTCCCACACCAAAAGTGCCAGCCAGTCAAGCTCTTGCTGCTCATCACCGGCCATTGGCAGCGCATCTACAGCACCACAGACATCGGGGCTCCGGGCTTTCCCTGACGAACAGGGCTTCGACGTTTACCACCAGCTGCACCTGGGGGCCCCACTGAAAAAAACCCCGAAAAAGCATGAACGTCGGACGATTGCTCCCACACCGAAACTGCCAGCCAGACAAGCTCTTGCTGCTCCTCACCGGCCATTGGCAGCGCATCTACAGCACCACAGACATCGGGGCTCCACGCTTTCCCTGACGAACAGGGCTTCGACGTTTACCACCAGCTGCACCTGGGCGCCGACGCCAAAAAAACCCGAAAAATCACGAACGTCGGACGATTGCTCCCACACCGAAAGTGCCAGCCAGTCCAGCTCTTGCTGCTCATCACCGGCCATTGGCAGCGCATCTACAGCACCACAGACATCAGGGCTTTGGGCTTTCCCTGACGAACAGGGCTTCGACGTTTACCACCAGCTGCACCAGGGCGCCCACTCCAGAAAAACCCTAAAAATCACGAACGTCGGACGATTGCTCCCACACAAAAAGTGCCAGCCAGTCAAGCTCCTGCTGCTCCTCACCGGCCATTGGCAGCCCATCTACAACACCACAGACATCGGGGCTCCGGGCTTTCCCTGACGAACAGGGCTTGAACGTTTATCACCAGCTGCACCTGGGGGGCCCACTGAAAGAAACCCCGAAAAATCGGGAACGTCGGATGATTACTCCCACACCGGAAGTACCAGCCAGTCAAGCTCTTGCTGCTCCTCACCGGCCATTGGCAGCACATCTACAGCACCGCAGACATCGGGGCTCCGGGCTTTCCCTGACGAACAGGGCTTCGACGTTTACCACCAGCTGCACCTGGGGGCCCCACTGAAAAAAACCCCGAAAAAGCATGAACTTCGGACGATTGCTCCCACACCGAAAGTGCCAGCCAGTCAAGCTCTTGCTGCTCCTCACCGGCCATTGGCAGCGCATCTACAGCACCACAGACATCGGGGCTCCGGGCTTTCCCTGACGAACAGGGCTTCGATGTTTACCACCAGCTGCACCTGGGGGGCCCACTGAAAAAAACCCCGAAAAATCATGAACGTCGGACGATTGCTCCCACACAAAGAGTTCCAGCCAGTCAAGCTCTTGCTGCTCCTCCCCGGCCATTGGCAGCGCATCTACAGCACCACAGACATCGGGGCTCCGGGCTTTCCCTGACGAACAGGGCTTCGACGTTTACCACCAGCTGCACCTGGGGGGCCCACTGAAAAAAACCCCGAAAAATCATGAACGTCGGACGATTGCTCCCACACCGAAACTGCCAGCCAGACAAGCTCTTGCTGCTCCTCACCGGCCATTGGCAGCGCATCTACAGCACCACAGACATCAGGGCTTTGGGCTTTCCCTGACGAACAGGGCTTCGACGTTTACCACCAGCTGCACCTGGGGGCCCCACTGAAAGAAACCCCGAAAAATCGGGAACGTCTGATGATTACTCCCACACCAAAAGTGCGAGCCAGTCAAGCTCTTGCTGCTCCTCACCGGCCATTGGCAGCGCATCTACAGCACCACAGACATCGGGGCTCCGGGCTTTCCCTGACGAACAGGGCTTCGACGCTTACCACCAGCTGCACCTGGGCGCCCATTGGAAAAAAACCCAAGAAAAATCACGAACGTTGGACGATTGCTCCCACACCAAAAGTGCCAGACAGTCAAGCTCTTGCTGCTCCTCCCCGGCCATTGGCAGCGCATCTATAGCACCACAGACATCGGGGCTCCGGGCTTTCCCTGACGAACAGGGCTTCGACGTTTACCACCAGCTGCACCTGGGGGCCCCACTGAAAAAAACCCCGAAAAAGCATGAACGTTGGACGATTGCTCCCACACTGAAAGTGCCAGCCAGTCAAGCTCTTGCTGCTCCTCCCCGGCCATTGGCAGCGCATCTACAGCACCACAGACATCGGGGCTCCGGGCTTTCCCTGACGAACAGGGCTTCGACGTTTACCACCATCTGCACCTGTGGGGCCCACTGAAAAAAACCCCGAAAAATCATGAACGTTGGACGATTGCTCCCACACAAAAAGTTCCAGCCAGTCAAGCTCTTGCTGCTCCTCCCCGGCCATTGGCAGCGCATCTACAGCACCACAGACATCGGGGCTCCGGGCTTTCCCTGACGAACAGGGCTTCGACGTTTACCACCAGCTGCACCTGGAGGGCCCACTGAAAGAAACCCCGAAAAATCATGAACGTCGGACGATTGCTCCCACACAAAAACTGCCAGACAGTCAAGCTGCTGCTGCTCCTCACCGGCCATTGGCAGAGCATCTACAGCACCACAGACATCGGGGCTCCGGGCTTTCCCTGACGAACAGGGCTTCGAAGCTTACCACCAGCTGCACCTGGGCGCCCATTGGAAAAAAACCCAAGAAAAATCACGAACGTTGGACGATTGCTCCCACACCAAAAGTGCCAGCCAGTCAAGCTCTTGCTGCTCATCACCGGCCATTGGCAGCGCATCTACAGCACCACAGACATCGGGGCTCCGGGCTTTCCCTGACGAACAGGGCTTCGACGTTTACCACCACCTGCACCTGGGCTCCCACTCCAGAAAAACCCTAAAAATCACGAACGTCGGACGATTGCTCCCACACAAAAAGTGCCAGCCAGTCAAGCTCCTGCTGCTCCTCACCGGCCATTGGCAGCGCATCTACAGCACCACAGACATCGGGGCTCCGGGCTTTCCCTGACGAACAGGGCTTCGACGTTTACCACCACCTGCACCTGGGCTCCCACTCCAGAAAAACCCTAAAAATCACGAACGTCGGACGATTGCTCCCACACAAAAAGTGCCAGCCAGTCAAGCTCCTGCTGCTCCTCACCGGCCATTGGCAGCGCATCTACAGCACCACAGACATCGGGGCTCCGGGCTTTCCCTGACGAACAGGGCTTCGACGCTTACCACCAGCTGCACCTGGGGGGCCCACTGAAAGAAACCCCGAAAAATCGGGAACGTCGGATGATTGCTCCCACACCGAAAGTGCCAGCCAGTCAAGCTCTTGCTGCTCCTCACCGGCCATTGGCAGCGCATCTACAGCACCACAGACATCGGGGCTCCGGGCTTTCCCTGACGAACAGGGCTTCGACGCTTACCACCAGCTGCACCTGGGCGCCCATTGGAAAAAAACCCAAGAAAAATCACGCACGTTGGACGATTGCTCCCACACCAAAAGTGCCAGCCAGTCAAGCTCTTGCTGCTCCTCCCCGGCCATTGGCAGCGCATCTACAGCACCACAGACATCGGGGCTCCGGGCTTACCCTGACGAACAGGGCTTCGACGTTTACCACCAGCTGCACCTGGGGGCCCCACTGAAAAAAACCCCGAAAAAGCATGAACGTCGGACGATTGCTCCCACACCGAAAGTGCCAGCCAGACAAGCTCTTGCTGCTCCTCACCGGCCATTGGCAGCACATCGACAGCACCACAGACATAGGGGTTCCGGGCTTTCCCTGATGAACAGGGCTTCGACGTTTACCACCACCTGCGCCTGGGAGTCCACTCCAAAAAAACCCGAAAAATCACAAACGTCGGACAATTGCTCCCACACCGAAAGTGCCAGCCAGTCAAGCTCTTGCTGCTCCTCACCGGCCATTGGCAGTGCATCTACAGCACCACAGACATCGGGGCTCCGGGCTTTCCCTGACGAACAGGGCTTCGATGTTTACCACCAGCTGCACCTGGGGGGCCCACTGAAAAAAACCCCGAAAAATCATGAACGTCGGACGATTGCTCCCACACAAAGAGTTCCAGCCAGTCAAGCTCTTGCTGCTCCTCCCCGGCCATTGGCAGCGCATCTACAGCACCACAGACATCGGGGCTCCGGGCTTTCCCTGACGAACAGGGCTTCGACGTTTACCACCAGCTGCACCTGGGGGGCCCACTGAAAAAAACCCCGAAAAATCATGAACGTCGGACGATTGCTCCCACACCGAAACTGCCAGCCAGACAAGCTCTTGCTGCTCCTCACCGGCCATTGGCAGCGCATCTACAGCACCACAGACATCGGGACTCCACGCTTTCCCTGACGAACAGGGCTTCGACGTTTACCACCAGCTGCACCTGAGCGCCCACGCCAAAAAAACCCGAAAAATCACGAACGTCGGACGATTGCTCCCACACCGAAAGTGCCAGCCAGTCCAGCTCTTGCTGCTCATCACCGGCCATTGGCAGCGCATCTACAGCACCACAGACATCAGGGCTTTGGGCTTTCCCTGACGAACAGGGCTTCGACGTTTACCACCAGCTGCACCTGGGGGCCCCACTGAAAGAAACCCCGAAAAATCGGGAACGTCTGATGATTACTCCCACACCAAAAGTGCGAGCCAGTCAAGCTCTTGCTGCTCCTCACCGGCCATTGGCAGCGCATCTACAGCACCACAGACATCGGGGCTCCGGGCTTTCCCTGACGAACAGGGCTTCGACGCTTACCACCAGCTGCACCTGGGCGCCCATTGGAAAAAAACCCAAGAAAAATCACGAACGTTGGACGATTGCTCCCACACCAAAAGTGCCAGCCAGTCAAGCTCTTGCTGCTCCTCCCCGGCCATTGGCAGCGCATCTACAGCACCACAGACATCAGGGCTTTGGGCTTTCCCTGACGAACAGGGCTTCGACGTTTACCACCAGCTGCACCTGGGGGGCCCACTGAAAGAAACCCCGAAAAATCGGGAACGTCGGATGATTACTCCCACACCAAAAGTGCCAGCCAGTCAAGCTCTTGCTGCTCCTCACCGGCCATTGGCAGCGCATCTACAGCACCACAGACATCGGGGCTCCGGGCTTTCCCTGACGAACAGGGCTTCGACGTTTACCACCAGCTGCACCTGGTCGCCCACTCCAGAAAAACCCTAAAAATCACGAACGTCGGACGATTGCTCCCACACAAAAAGTGCCAGCCAGTCAAGCTCCTGCTGCTCCTCACCGGCCATTGGCAGCGCATCTACAGCACCACAGACATCGGGGCTCCGGGCTTTCCCTGACGAACAGGGCTTCGACGCTTACCACCAGCTGCACCTGGGGGGCCCACTGAAAGAAACCCCGAAAAATCGGGAACGTCGGATGATTGCTCCCACACCGAAAGTGCCAGCCAGTCAAGCTCTTGCTGCTCCTCACCGGCCATTGGCAGCGCATCTACAGCACCACAGACATCGGGGCTCCGGGCTTTCCCTGACGAACAGGGCTTCGACGCTTATCACCAGCTGCACCTGGGCGCCCATTGGAAAAAAACCCAAGAAAAATCACGCACGTTGGACGATTGCTCCCACACCAAAAGTGCCAGCCAGTCAAGCTCTTGCTGCTCCTCCCCGGCCATTGGCAGCGCATCTACAGCACCACAGACATCGGGGCTCCGGGCTTTCCCTGACGAACAGGGCTTCGATGTTTACCACCAGCTGCACCTGGGGCCCCACTGAAAAAAACCCCGAAAAAGCATGAACGTCGGACGATTGCTCCCACACCGAAAGTGCCAGCCAGACAAGCTCTTGCTGCTAATCACCGGCCATTGGCAGCACATCTACAGCACCACAGACATCGGGGCTCCGGGCTTTCCCTGACGAACAGGGCTTCGACGTTTACCACCACCTGTGCCTGGGAGTCCACTCCAAAAAAACCCGAAAAATCACAAACGTCGGACGATTGCTCCCACACCGAAAGTGCCAGCCAGTCAAGCTCTTGCTGCTCCTCACCGGCCATTGGCAGCGCATCTACAGCACCACAGACATCGGGGCTCCGGGCTTTCCCTGACGAACCGGGCTTCGACGTTTACCACCAGCTGCACCTGGGGGCCCCACTGAAAAAAACCCCGAAAAAGCATGAACGTCGGACGATTGCTCCCACACCGAAAGTGCCAGCCAGACAAGCTCTTGCTGCTCCTCACCGGCCATTGGCAGCACATCGACAGCACCACAGACATAGGGGTTCCGGGCTTTCCCTGACGAACAGGGCTTCGACGTTTACCACCACCTGCGCCTGGGAGTCCACTCCAAAAAAACCCGAAAAATCACAAACGTCGGACAATTGCTCCCACACCGAAAGTGCCAGCCAGTCAAGCTCTTGCTGCTCCTCACCGGCCATTGGCAGCGCATCTACAGCACCACAGACATCGGGGCTCCGGGCTTTCCCTGACGAACAGGGCTTCGATGTTTACCACCAGCTGCACCTGGGGGGCCCACTGAAAAAAACCCCGAAAAATCATGAACGTCGGACGATTGCTCCCACACAAAGAGTTCCAGCCAGTCAAGCTCTTGCTGCTCCTCCCCGGCCATTGGCAGCGCATCTACAGCACCACAGACATCGGGGCTCCGGGCTTTCCCTGACGAACAGGGCTTCGACGTTTACCACCAGCTGCACCTGGGGGGCCCACTGAAAAAAACCCCGAAAAATCATGAACGTCGGACGATTGCTCCCACACCGAAACTGCCAGCCAGACAAGCTCTTGCTGCTCCTCACCGGCCATTGGCAGCGCATCTACAGCACCACAGACATCGGGACTCCACGCTTTCCCTGACGAACAGGGCTTCGACGTTTACCACCAGCTGCACCTGAGCGCCCACGCCAAAAAAACCCGAAAAATCACGAACGTCGGACGATTGCTCCCACACCGAAAGTGCCAGCCAGTCCAGCTCTTGCTGCTCATCACCGGCCATTGGCAGCGCATCTACAGCACCACAGACATCAGGGCTTTGGGCTTTCCCTGACGAACAGGGCTTCGACGTTTACCACCAGCTGCACCTGGGGGCCCCACTGAAAGAAACCCCGAAAAATCGGGAACGTCTGATGATTACTCCCACACCAAAAGTGCGAGCCAGTCAAGCTCTTGCTGCTCCTCACCGGCCATTGGCAGCGCATCTACAGCACCACAGACATCGGGGCTCCGGGCTTTCCCTGACGAACAGGGCTTCGACGCTTACCACCAGCTGCACCTGGGCGCCCATTGGAAAAAAACCCAAGAAAAATCACGAACGTTGGACGATTGCTCCCACACCAAAAGTGCCAGCCAGTCAAGCTCTTGCTGCTCCTCCCCGGCCATTGGCAGCGCATCTACAGCACCACAGACATCAGGGCTTTGGGCTTTCTCTGACGAACAGGGCTTCGACGTTTACCACCAGCTGCACCTGGGGGGCCCACTGAAAGAAACCCCGAATAATCGGGAACGTCGGATGATTACTCCCACACCAAAAGTGCCAGCCAGTCAAGCTCTTGCTGCTCCTCACCGGCCATTGGCAGCGCATCTACAGCACCACAGACATCGGGGCTCCGGGCTTTCCCTGACGAACAGGGCTTCGACGTTTACCACCAGCTGCACCTGGTCGCCCACTCCAGAAAAACCCTAAAAATCACGAACGTCGGACGATTGCTCCCACACAAAAAGTGCCAGCCAGTCAAGCTCCTGCTGCTCCTCACCGGCCATTGGCAGCGCATCTACAGCACCACAGACATCGGGGCTCCGGGCTTTCCCTGACGAACAGGGCTTGAACGTTTATCACCAGCTGCACCTGGGGGGCCCACTGAAAGAAACCCCGAAAAATCGGGAACGTCGGATGATTACTCCCACACCGGAAGTGCCAGCCAGTCAAGCTCTTGCTGCTCCTCACCGGCCATTGGCAGCGCATCTACAGCACCACAGACATCGGGGCTCCGGGCTTTCCCTGACGAACAGGGCTTCGACGTTTACCACCAGCTGCACCTGGGGGGCCCACTGAAAAAAACCCCGAAAAATCACGAACGTCAGACGATTGCTCCCACACCGAAAGTGCCAGCCAGTCCAGCTCTTGCTGCTCCTCACCGGCCATTGGCAGCGCATCTACAGCACCACAGACATCGGGGCTCCGGGCTTTCCCTAACGAACAGGGCTTCGACGTTTACCACCAGCTGCACCTGGGGGGCCAACTGAAAAAAGCCCCGAAAAATCACAAACGTCGGACGATTGCTCCCACACCGAAAGTGCCAGCCAGTCAAGCTCTTGCTGCTCCTCACCGGCCATTGGCAGCGCATCTACAGCACCACAGACATCGGGGCTCCGGGCTTTCCCTGACGAACCGGGCTTCGACGTTTACCACCAGCTGCACCTGGGGGCCCCACTGAAAAAAACCCCGAAAAAGCATGAACGTCGGACGATTGCTCCCACACCGAAAGTGCCAGCCAGACAAGCTCTTGCTGCTCCTCACCGGCCATTGGCAGCACATCGACAGCACCACAGACATAGGGGTTCCGGGCTTTCCCTGACGAACAGGGCTTCGACGTTTACCACCACCTGCGCCTGGGAGTCCACTCCAAAAAAACCCGAAAAATCACAAACGTCGGACAATTGCTCCCACACCGAAAGTGCCAGCCAGTCAAGCTCTTGCTGCTCCTCACCGGCCATTGGCAGCGCATCTACAGCACCACAGACATCGGGGCTCCGGGCTTTCCCTGACGAACAGGGCTTCGATGTTTACCACCAGCTGCACCTGGGGGGCCCACTGAAAAAAACCCCGAAAAATCATGAACGTCGGACGATTGCTCCCACACAAAGAGTTCCAGCCAGTCAAGCTCTTGCTGCTCCTCCCCGGCCATTGGCAGCGCATCTACAGCACCACAGACATCGGGGCTCCGGGCTTTCCCTGACGAACAGGGCTTCGACGTTTACCACCAGCTGCACCTGGGGGGCCCACTGAAAAAAACCCCGAAAAATCATGAACGTCGGACGATTGCTCCCACACCGAAACTGCCAGCCAGACAAGCTCTTGCTGCTCCTCACCGGCCATTGGCAGCGCATCTACAGCACCACAGACATCGGGACTCCACGCTTTCCCTGACGAACAGGGCTTCGACGTTTACCACCAGCTGCACCTGAGCGCCCACGCCAAAAAAACCCGAAAAATCACGAACGTCGGACGATTGCTCCCACACCGAAAGTGCCAGCCAGTCCAGCTCTTGCTGCTCATCACCGGCCATTGGCAGCGCATCTACAGCACCACAGACATCAGGGCTTTGGGCTTTCCCTGACGAACAGGGCTTCGACGTTTACCACCAGCTGCACCTGGGGGCCCCACTGAAAGAAACCCCGAAAAATCGGGAACGTCTGATGATTACTCCCACACCAAAAGTGCGAGCCAGTCAAGCTCTTGCTGCTCCTCACCGGCCATTGGCAGCGCATCTACAGCACCACAGACATCGGGGCTCCGGGCTTTCCCTGACGAACAGGGCTTCGACGCTTACCACCAGCTGCACCTGGGCGCCCATTGGAAAAAAACCCAAGAAAAATCACGAACGTTGGACGATTGCTCCCACACCAAAAGTGCCAGACAGTCAAGCTCTTGCTGCTCCTCCCCGGCCATTGGCAGCGCATCTATAGCACCACAGACATCGGGGCTCCGGGCTTTCCCTGACGAACAGGGCTTCGACGTTTACCACCAGCTGCACCTGGGGGCCCCACTGAAAAAAACCCCGAAAAAGCATGAACGTTGGACGATTGCTCCCACACTGAAAGTGCCAGCCAGTCAAGCTCTTGCTGCTCCTCCCCGGCCATTGGCAGCGCATCTACAGCACCACAGACATCGGGGCTCCGGGCTTTCCCTGACGAACAGGGCTTCGACGTTTACCACCATCTGCACCTGTGGGGCCCACTGAAAAAAACCCCGAAAAATCATGAACGTTGGACGATTGCTCCCACACAAAAAGTTCCAGCCAGTCAAGCTCTTGCTGCTCCTCCCCGGCCATTGGCAGCGCATCTACAGCACCACAGACATCGGGGCTCCGGGCTTTCCCTGACGAACAGGGCTTCGACGTTTACCACCAGCTGCACCTGGAGGGCCCACTGAAAGAAACCCCGAAAAATCATGAACGTCGGACGATTGCTCCCACACAAAAACTGCCAGACAGTCAAGCTGCTGCTGCTCCTCACCGGCCATTGGCAGAGCATCTACAGCACCACAGACATCGGGGCTCCGGGCTTTCCCTGACGAACAGGGCTTCGAAGCTTACCACCAGCTGCACCTGGGCGCCCATTGGAAAAAAACCCAAGAAAAATCACGAACGTTGGACGATTGCTCCCACACCAAAAGTGCCAGCCAGTCAAGCTCTTGCTGCTCATCACCGGCCATTGGCAGCGCATCTACAGCACCACAGACATCGGGGCTCCGGGCTTTCCCTGACGAACAGGGCTTCGACGTTTACCACCAGCTGCACCTGGGGGCCCCACTGAAAAAAACCCCGAAAAAGCATGAACGTCGGACGATTGCTCCCACACCGAAACTGCCAGCCAGACAAGCTCTTGCTGCTCCTCACCGGCCATTGGCAGCGCATCTACAGCACCACAGACATCGGGGCTCCACGCTTTCCCTGACGAACAGGGCTTCGACGTTTACCACCAGCTGCACCTGGGCGCCGACGCCAAAAAAACCCGAAAAATCACGAACGTCGGACGATTGCTCCCACACCGAAAGTGCCAGCCAGTCCAGCTCTTGCTGCTCATCACCGGCCATTGGCAGCGCATCTACAGCACCACAGACATCAGGGCTTTGGGCTTTCCCTGACGAACAGGGCTTCGACGTTTACCACCAGCTGCACCAGGGCGCCCACTCCAGAAAAACCCTAAAAATCACGAACGTCGGACGATTGCTCCCACACAAAAAGTGCCAGCCAGTCAAGCTCCTGCTGCTCCTCACCGGCCATTGGCAGCCCATCTACAACACCACAGACATCGGGGCTCCGGGCTTTCCCTGACGAACAGGGCTTGAACGTTTATCACCAGCTGCACCTGGGGGGCCCACTGAAAGAAACCCCGAAAAATCGGGAACGTCGGATGATTACTCCCACACCGGAAGTACCAGCCAGTCAAGCTCTTGCTGCTCCTCACCGGCCATTGGCAGCACATCTACAGCACCGCAGACATCGGGGCTCCGGGCTTTCCCTGACGAACAGGGCTTCGACGTTTACCACCAGCTGCACCTGGGGGCCCCACTGAAAAAAACCCCGAAAAAGCATGAACTTCGGACGATTGCTCCCACACCGAAAGTGCCAGCCAGTCAAGCTCTTGCTGCTCCTCACCGGCCATTGGCAGCGCATCTACAGCACCACAGACATCGGGGCTCCACGCTTTCCCTGACGAACAGGGCTTCGACGTTTACGACCAGCTGCACCTGGGCGCCCACGCCAAAAAAACCCGAAAAATCACGAACGTCGGACGATTGCTCCCACACCGAAAGTGCCAGCCAGACAAGCTCTTGCTGCTCATCACCGGCCATTGGCAGCGCATCTACAGCACCACAGACATCAGGGCTTTGGGCTTTCCCTGACGAACAGGGCTTCGATGTTTACCACCAGCTGCACCTGGGGGCCCCACTGAAAAAAACCCCGAAAAAGCATGAACGTCGGACGATTGCTCCCACACCGAAAGTGCCAGCCAGACAAGCTCTTGCTGCTAATCACCGGCCATTGGCAGCACATCTACAGCACCACAGACATCGGGGCTCCGGGCTTTCCCTGACGAACAGGGCTTCGACGTTTACCACCACCTGCGCCTGGGAGTCCACTCCAAAAAAACCCGAAAAATCACAAACGTCGGACAATTGCTCCCACACCGAAAGTGCCAGCCAGTCAAGGTCTTCCTGCTCCTCACCGGCCATTGGCAGCGCATCTACAGCACCACAGACATCGGGGCTCCGGGCTTTCCCTGACGAACAGGGCTTCGACGTTTACCACCAGCTGCACCTGGGGGCCCCACTGAAAAAAACCCCGAAAAAGCATGAACGTCGGACGATTGCTCCCACACCGAAAGTGCCAGCCAGACAAGCTCTTGCTGCTCCTCCCCGGCCATTGGCAGCGCATCTACAGCACCACAGACATCGGGGCTCCGGGCTTTCCCTGACGAACAGGGCTTCGACGTTTACCACCAGCTGCACCTGGGGGGCCAACTGAAAAAAACCCCGAAAAATCATGAACGTCGGACGATTGCTCCCACACCGAAACTGCCAGCCAGACAAGCTCTTGCTGCTCCTCACCGGCCATTGGCAGCGCATCTACAGCACCACAGACATCGGGGCTCCACGCTTTCCCTGACGAACAGGGCTTCGACGTTTACCACCAGCTGCACCTGAGCGCCCACGCCAAAAAAACCCGAAAAATCACGAACGTCGGACGATTGCTCCCACACCGAAAGTGCCAGCCAGTCCAGCTCTTGCTGCTCATCACCGGCCATTGGCAGCGCATCTACAGCACCACAGACATCAGGGCTTTGGGCTTTCCCTGACGAACAGGGCTTCGACCTTTACCACCAGCTGCACCTGGGGGCCCCACTGAAAGAAACCCCGAAAAATCGGGAACGTCTGATGATTACTCCCACACCAAAAGTGCCAGCCAGTCAAGCTCTTGCTGCTCCTCACTGGCCATTGGCAGCGCATCTACAGCACCACAGACATCGGGGCTCCGGGCTTTCCCTGACGAACAGGGCTTCGATGCTTACCACCAGCTGCACCTGGGCGCCCATTGGAAAAAAACCCAAGAAAAATCACGAACGTTGGACGATTGCTCCCACACCAAAAGTGCCAGCCAGTCAAGCTCTTGCTGCTCCTCCCCGGCCATTGGCAGCGCATCTACAGCACCACAGACATTGGGGCTCCGGGCTTTCCCTGACGAACAGGGCTTCGACGTTTACCACCAGCTGCACCTGGGGGGCCCACTGAAAAAAACCCCAAAAAAGCATGAACGTCGGACGATTGCTCCCACACCGAAAGTGCCAGCCAGACAAGCTCTTGCTGCTAATCACCGGCCATTGGCAGCACATCTACAGCACCACAGACATCGGGGCTCCGGACTTTCCCTGACGAACAGGGCTTCGACATTTACCACCACCTGTGCCTGGGAGTCCACTCCAAAAAAACCCGAAAAATCACAAACGTCGGACGATTGCTCCCACACCGAAAGTGCCAGCCAGTCAAGCTCTTGCTGCTCATCACCGGCCATTGGCAGCGCATCTACAGCACCACAGACATCGGGGCTCCGGGCTTTCCCTGACGAACAGGGCTTCGATGTTTACCACCACCTGCACCTGGGCGCCCATTGGAAAAAAACCCAAGAAAAATCACGAACGTTGGACGATTGCTCCCACACAAAAAGTGCCAGCCAGTCAAGCTCTTGCTGCTCCTCACCGGCCATTGGCAGCGCATCTACAGCACCACAGACATCGGGGCTCCGGGCTTTCCCTGACGAACAGGGCTTCGACGTTTACCACCAGCTGCACCTGGGCGCCCACTGAAAAAAACCCCGAAAAATCACGAACGTTGGACGATTGCTCCCACACCGAAAGTGCCAGCCAGTCAAGCTCTTGCTGCTCATCACCGGCCATTGGCAGCACATCTACAGCACCACAGACATCGGGGCTCCGGGCTTTCCCTGACGAACAGGGCTTCGACGTTTACCACCAGCTGCACCTGGGGGGCCCACTGAAAAAAACCCCGAAAAATCATGAACGTCGGACGATTGCTCCCACACCGAAACTGCCAGCCAGACAAGCTCTTGCTGCTCCTCACCGGCCATTGGCAGCGCATCTACAGCACCACAGACATCGGGACTCCACGCTTTCCCTGACGAACAGGGCTTCGACGTTTACCACCAGCTGCACCTGAGCGCCCACGCCAAAAAAACCCGAAAAATCACGAACGTCGGACGATTGCTCCCACACCGAAAGTGCCAGCCAGTCCAGCTCTTGCTGCTCATCACCGGCCATTGGCAGCGCATCTACAGCACCACAGACATCAGGGCTTTGGGCTTTCCCTGACGAACAGGGCTTCGACGTTTACCACCAGCTGCACCTGGGGGCCCCACTGAAAGAAACCCCGAAAAATCAGGAACGTCTGATGATTACTCCCACACCAAAAGTGCGAGCCAGTCAAGCTCTTGCTGCTCCTCACCGGCCATTGGCAGCGCATCTACAGCACCACAGACATCGGGGCTCAGGGCTTTCCCTGACGAACAGGGCTTCGACGCTTACCACCAGCTGCACCTGGGCGCCCATTGGAAAAAACCCAAGAAAAATCACGAACGTTGGACGATTGCTCCCACACCAAAAGTGCCAGCCAGTCAAGCTCTTGCTGCTCCTCCCCGGCCATTGGCAGCGCATCTACAGCACCACAGACATCAGGGCTTTGGGCTTTCCCTGACGAACAGGGCTTCGACGTTTACCACCAGCTGCACCTGGGGGGCCCACTGAAAGAAACCCCAAAAAATCGGGAACGTCGGATGATTACTCCCACACCAAAAGTGCCAGCCAGTCAAGCTCTTGCTGCTCCTCACCGGCCATTGGCAGCGCATCTACAGCACCACAGACATCGGGGCTCCGGGCTTTCCCTGACGAACAGGGCTTCGACGTTTACCACCAGCTGCACCTGGTCGCCCACTCCAGAAAAACCCTAAAAATCACGAACGTCGGACGATTGCTCCCACACAAAAAGTGCCAGCCAGTCAAGCTCCTGCTGCTCCTCACCGGCCATTGGCAGCGCATCTACAGCACCACAGACATCGGGGCTCCGGGCTTTCCCTGACGAACAGGGCTTGAACGTTTATCACCAGCTGCACCTGGGGGGCCCACTGAAAGAAACCCCGAAAAATCGGGAACGTCGGATGATTACTCCCACACCGGAAGTGCCAGCCAGTCAAGCTCTTGCTGCTCCTCACCGGCCATTGGCAGCGCATCTACAGCACCACAGACATCGGGGCTCCGGGCTTTCCCTGACGAACAGGGCTTCGACGTTTACCACCAGCTGCACCTGGGGGGCCCACTGAAAAAAACCCCGAAAAATCATGAACGTCGGACGATTGCTCCCACACAAAAAGTTCCAGCCAGTCAAGCTCTTGCTGCTCCTCCCCGGCCATTGGCAGCGCATCTACAGTACCACAGACATCGGGGCTCCGGGCTTTCCCTGACGAACAGGGCTTCGACGTTTACCACCAGCTGCACCTGGGCGCCCACTGAAAAAAACCCCGAAAAATCACGAACGTCAGACGATTGCTCCCACACCGAAAGTGCCAGCCAGTCCAGCTCTTGCTGCTCCTCACCGGCCATTTGCAGCGCATCTACAGCACCACAGACATCGGGGCTCCGGGCTTTCCCTAACGAACAGGGCTTCGACGTTTACCACCAGCTGCACCTGGGGGGCCAACTGAAAAAAGCCCCGAAAAATCATGAACGTCGGACGATTGCTCCCACACCGAAAGTGCCAGCCAGTCAAGCTCTTGCTGCTCCTCACCGGCCATTGGCAGCGCATCTACAGCACCACAGACATCGGGGCTCCGGGCTTTCCCTGACGAACAGGGCTTCGACGTTTACCACCACCTGCACCTGGGCGCCCACTCCAGAAAAACCCTAAAAATCACGAACGTCGGACGATTGCTCCCACACAAAAAGTGCCAGCCAGTCAAGCTCCTGCTGCTCATCACCGGCCATTGGCAGCGCATCTACAGCACCACAGACATCGGGGCTCCGGGCTTTCCCTGACGAACAGGGCTTCGACGCTTACCACCAGCTGCACCTGGGGGGCCCACTGAAAGAAACCCCGAAAAATCGGGAACGTCGGATGATTGCTCCCACACCGAAAGTGCCAGCCAGTCAAGCTCTTGCTGCTCCTCACCGGCCATTGGCAGCGCATCTACAGCACCACAGACATCGGGGCTCCGGGCTTTCCCTGACGAACAGGGCTTCGACGCTTACCACCAGCTGCACCTGGGCGCCCATTGGAAAAAAACCCAAGAAAAATCACGCACGTTGGACGATTGCTCCCACACCAAAAGTGCCAGCCAGTCAAGCTCTTGCTGCTCCTCCCCGGCCATTGGCAGCGCATCTACAGCACCACAGACATCGGGGCTCCGGGCTTTCCCTGACGAACAGGGCTTCGATGTTTACCACCAGCTGCACCTGGGGGCCCCACTGAAAAAAACCCCGAAAAAGCATGAACGTCGGACGATTGCTCCCACACCGAAAGTGCCAGCCAGACAAGCTCTTGCTGCTAATCACCGGCCATTGGCAGCACATCTACAGCACCACAGACATCGGGGCTCCGGGCTTTCCCTGACGAACAGGGCTTCGACGTTTACCACCACCTGTGCCTGGGAGTCCACTCCAAAAAAACCCGAAAAATCACAAACGTCGGACGATTGCTCCCACACCGAAAGTGCCAGCCAGTCAAGCTCTTGCTGCTCCTCACCGGCCATTGGCAGCGCATCTACAGCACCACAGACATCGGGGCTCCGGGCTTTCCCTGACGAACCGGGCTTCGACGTTTACCACCAGCTGCACCTGGGGGCCCCACTGAAAAAAACCCCGAAAAAGCATGAACGTCGGACGATTGCTCCCACACCGAAAGTGCCAGCCAGACAAGCTCTTGCTGCTCCTCACCGGCCATTGGCAGCACATCGACAGCACCACAGACATAGGGGTTCCGGGCTTTCCCTGACGAACAGGGCTTCGACGTTTACCACCACCTGCGCCTGGGAGTCCACTCCAAAAAAACCCGAAAAATCACAAACGTCGGACAATTGCTCCCACACCGAAAGTGCCAGCCAGTCAAGCTCTTGCTGCTCCTCACCGGCCATTGGCAGCGCATCTACAGCACCACAGACATCGGGGCTCCGGGCTTTCCCTGACGAACAGGGCTTCGATGTTTACCACCAGCTGCACCTGGGGGGCCCACTGAAAAAAACCCCGAAAAATCATGAACGTCGGACGATTGCTCCCACACAAAGAGTTCCAGCCAGTCAAGCTCTTGCTGCTCCTCCCCGGCCATTGGCAGCGCATCTACAGCACCACAGACATCGGGGCTCCGGGCTTTCCCTGACGAACAGGGCTTCGACGTTTACCACCAGCTGCACCTGGGGGGCCCACTGAAAAAAACCCCGAAAAATCATGAACGTCGGACGATTGCTCCCACACCGAAACTGCCAGCCAGACAAGCTCTTGCTGCTCCTCACCGGCCATTGGCAGCGCATCTACAGCACCACAGACATCGGGACTCCACGCTTTCCCTGACGAACAGGGCTTCGACGTTTACCACCAGCTGCACCTGAGCGCCCACGCCAAAAAAACCCGAAAAATCACGAACGTCGGACGATTGCTCCCACACCGAAAGTGCCAGCCAGTCCAGCTCTTGCTGCTCATCACCGGCCATTGGCAGCGCATCTACAGCACCACAGACATCAGGGCTTTGGGCTTTCCCTGACGAACAGGGCTTCGACGTTTACCACCAGCTGCACCTGGGGGCCCCACTGAAAGAAACCCCGAAAAATCGGGAACGTCTGATGATTACTCCCACACCAAAAGTGCGAGCCAGTCAAGCTCTTGCTGCTCCTCACCGGCCATTGGCAGCGCATCTACAGCACCACAGACATCGGGGCTCCGGGCTTTCCCTGACGAACAGGGCTTCGACGCTTACCACCAGCTGCACCTGGGAGCCCATTGGAAAAAAACCCAAGAAAAATCACGAACGTTGGACGATTGCTCCCACACCAAAAGTGCCAGCCAGTCAAGCTCTTGCTGCTCCTCCCCGGCCATTGGCAGCGCATCTATAGCACCACAGACATCGGGGCTCCGGGCTTTCCCTGACGAACAGGGCTTCGACGTTTACCACCAGCTGCACCTGGGGGCCCCACTGAAAAAAACCCCGAAAAAGCATGAACGTTGGACGATTGCTCCCACACTGAAAGTGCCAGCCAGTCAAGCTCTTGCTGCTCCTCCCCGGCCATTGGCAGCGCATCTACAGCACCACAGACATCGGGGCTCCGGGCTTTCCCTGACGAACAGGGCTTCGACGTTTACCACCATCTGCACCTGTGGGGCCCACTGAAAAAAACCCCGAAAAATCATGAACGTTGGACGATTGCTCCCACACAAAAAGTTCCAGCCAGTCAAGCTCTTGCTGCTCCTCCCCGGCCATTGGCAGCGCATCTACAGCACCACAGACATCGGGGCTCCGGGCTTTCCCTGACGAACAGGGCTTCGACGTTTACCACCAGCTGCACCTGGAGGGCCCACTGAAAGAAACCCCGAAAAATCATGAACGTCGGACGATTGCTCCCACACAAAAACTGCCAGACAGTCAAGCTGCTGCTGCTCCTCACCGGCCATTGGCAGAGCATCTACAGCACCACAGACATCGGGGCTCCACGCTTTCCCTGACGAACAGGGCTTCGATGTTTACCACCAGCTGCACCTGGGCGCCGACGCCAAAAAAACCCGAAAAATCACGAACGTCGGACGATTGCTCCCACACCGAAAGTGCCAGCCAGTCCAGCTCTTGCTGCTCATCACCGGCCATTGGCAGCGCATCTACAGCACCACAGACATCAGGGCTTTGGGCTTTCCCTGACGAACAGGGCTTCGACGTTTACCACCACCTGTGCCTGGGAGTCCACTCCAAAAAAACCCGAAAAATCACAAACGTCGGACGATTGCTCCCACACCGAAAGTGCCAGCCAGTCAAGCTCTTGCTGCTCCTCACCGGCCATTGGCAGCGCATCTACAGCACCACAGACATCGGGGCTCCGGGCTTTCCCTGACGAACAGGGCTTCGACGTTTACCACCAGCTGCACCTGGGCGCCCATTGGAAAAAAACCCAAGAAAAATCACGAACGTTGGACGATTGCTCCCACACCAAAAGTGCCAGCCAGTCAAGCTCTTGCTGCTCATCACCGGCCATTGGCAGCGCATCTACAGCACCACAGACATCGGGGCTCCGGGCTTTCCCTGACGAACAGGGCTTCGACGTTTACCACCAGCTGCACCAGGGCGCCCACTCCAGAAAAACCCTAAAAATCACGAACGTCGGACGATTGCTCCCACACAAAAAGTGCCAGCCAGTCAAGCTCCTGCTGCTCCTCACCGGCCATTGGCAGCCCATCTACAGCACCACAGACATCGGGGCTCCGGGCTTTCCCTGACGAACAGGGCTTGAACGTTTATCACCAGCTGCACCTGGGGGGCCCACTGAAAGAAACCCCGAAAAATCGGGAACGTCGGATGAT
Organism: Chlamydotis macqueenii; assembly: GCF_036417535.1. Classification (NCBI taxonomy): domain Eukaryota; kingdom Metazoa; phylum Chordata; class Aves; order Otidiformes; family Otididae; genus Chlamydotis; species Chlamydotis macqueenii. The sequence continues at coordinate 29,218,798 of NC_141592.1, read as the reverse complement.
TACTCCCACACCGGAAGTACCAGCCAGTCAAGCTCTTGCTGCTCCTCACCGGCCATTGGCAGCACATCTACAGCACCGCAGACATCGGGGCTCCGGGCTTTCCCTGACGAACAGGGCTTCGATGTTTACCACCAGCTGCACCTGGGGGGCCCACTGAAAAAAACCCCGAAAAATCATGAACGTCGGACGATTGCTCCCACACCAAAAGTGCCAGCCAGTCAAGCTCTTGCTGCTCCTCCCCGGCCATTGGCAGCGCATCTACAGCACCACAGACATCGGGGCTCCGGGCTTTCCCTGACGAACAGGGCTTCGACGTTTACCACCAGCTGCACCTGGGGGGCCCACTGAAAAAAACCCCGAAAAATCATGAACGTCGGACGATTGCTCCCACACCGAAACTGCCAGCCAGACAAGCTCTTGCTGCTCCTCACCGGCCATTGGCAGCGCATCTACAGCACCACAGACATCGGGGCTCCACGCTTTCCCTGACGAACAGGGCTTCGACGTTTACCACCAGCTGCACCTGAGCGCCCACGCCAAAAAAACCCGAAAAATCACGAACGTCGGACGATTGCTCCCACACCGAAAGTGCCAGCCAGTCCAGCTCTTGCTGCTCATCACCGGCCATTGGCAGCGCACCTACAGCACCACAGACATCAGGGCTTTGGGCTTTCCCTGACGAACAGGGCTTCGACGTTTACCACCAGCTGCACCTGGGGGACCCACTGAAAGAAACCCCGAAAAATCGGGAACGTCGGATGATTACTCCCACACCAAAAGTGCCAGTCAGTCAAGCTCTTGCTGCTCCTCACCGGCCATTGGCAGCGCATCTTCAGCACCACAGACACCGGGGCTCCGGGCTTTCCCTGACGAACAGGGCTTCGACGTTTACCACCACCTGTGCCTGGGAGTCCACTCCAAAAAAACCCATAAAATCACAAACGTCGGACGATTGCTCCCACACCGAAAGTGCCAGCCAGTCAAGCTCTTGCTGCTCATCACCGGCCATTGGCAGCGCATCTACAGCACCACAGACATCGGGGCTCCGGGCTTTCCCTGACGAACAGGGCTTCGATGTTTACCACCACCTGCACCTGGGCGCCCATTGGAAAAAAACCCAAGAAAAATCACGAACGTTGGACGATTGCTCCCACACAAATAGTGCCAGCCAGTCAAGCTCTTGCTGCTCCTCACCGGCCATTGGCAGCGCATCTACAGCACCACAGACATCGGGGCTCCGGGCTTTCCCTGACGAACAGGGCTTCGACGTTTACCACCAGCTGCACCTGGGCGCCCACTGAAAAAAACCCCGAAAAATCACGAACGTTGGACGATTGCTCCCACACCGAAAGTGCCAGCCAGTCAAGCTCTTGCTGCTCATCACCGGCCATTGGCAGCACATCTACAGCACCACAGACATCGGGGCTCCGGGCTTTCCCTGACGAACAGGGCTTCGACGTTTACCACCAGCTGCACCTGGGGGGCCCACTGAAAAAAGCCCCGAAAAATCATGAACGTCGGACGATTGCTCCCACACCGAAACTGCCAGCCAGACAAGCTCTTGCTGCTCCTCACCGGCCATTGGCAGCACATCTACAGCACCACAGACATCGGGGCTCCACGCTTTCCCTGACGAACAGGGCTTCGATGTTTACCACCAGCTGCACCTGGGCGCCCACGCCAAAAAAACCCCGAAAAATCACGAACGTCGGACGATTGCTCCCACACCGAAAGTGCCAGCCAGTCCAGCTCTTGCTGCTCATCACCGGCCATTGGCAGCGCACCTACAGCACCACAGACATCAGGGCTTTGGGCTTTCCCTGACGAACAGGGCTTCGACGTTTACCACCAGCTGCACCTGGGGGACGCACTGAAAGAAACCCCGAAAAATCGGGAACGTCGGATGATTACTCCCACACCAAAAGTGCCAGCCAGTCAAGCTCTTGCTGCTCCTCACCGGCCATTGGCAGCGCATCTTCAGCACCACAGACATCGGGGCTCCGGGCTTTCCCTGACGAACAGGGCTTCGACGTTTACCACCAGCTGCACCTGGTCGCCCACTCCAGAAAAACCCTAAAAATCACGAACGTCGGACGATTGCTCCCACACAAAAAGTGCCAGCCAGTCAAGCTCCTGCTGCTCCTCCCCGGCCATTGGCAGCGCATCTACAGCACCACAGACATCGGGGCTCCGGGCTTTCCCTGACGAACAGGGCTTGAACGTTTATCACCAGCTGCACCTGGGGGGCCCACTGAAAGAAACCCCGAAAAATCGGGAACGTCGGATGATTACTCCCACACCGGAAGTGCCAGCCAGTCAAGCTCTTGCTGCTCCTCACCGGCCATTGGCAGCGCATCTACAGCACCACAGACATCGGGGCTCCGGGCTTTCCCTGACGAACCGGGCTTCGACGTTTACCACCAGCTGCACCTGGGCGCCCATTGGAAAAAAACCCAAGAAAAATCACGAACGTTGGACGATTGCTCCCACACCAAAAGTGCCAGCCAGTCAAGCTCTTGCTGCTCCTCCCCGGCCATTGGCAGCGCATCTACAGCACCACAGACATCGGGGCTCCGGGCTTTCCCTGACGAACAGGGCTTCGACGTTTACCACCAGCTGCACCTGGGGGCCCCACTGAAAAAAACCCCGAAAAAGCATGAACGTCGGACGATTGCTCCCACACCGAATGTGCCAGCCAGACAAGCTCTTGCTGCTAATCACCGGCCATTGGCAGCACATCTACAGCACCACAGACATCGGGGCTCCGGGCTTTCCCTGACGAACAGGGCTTCGATGTTTACCACCACCTGCACCTGGGCGCCCATTGGAAAAAAACCCAAGAAAAATCACGAACGTTGGACGATTGCTCCCACACAAAAAGTGCCAGCCAGTCAAGCTCTTGCTGCTCCTCACCGGCCATTGGCAGCGCATCTACAGCACCACAGACATCGGGGCTCCGGGCTTTCCCTGACGAACAGGGCTTCGACGTTTACCACCAGCTGCACCTGGGCGCCCACTGAAAAAAACCCCGAAAAATCACGAACGTTGGACGATTGCTCCCACACCGAAAGTGCCAGCCAGTCAAGCTCTTGCTGCTCCTCCCCGGCCATTGGCAGCGCATCTACAGCACCACAGACATCGGGGCTCCGGGCTTTCCCTGACGAACAGGGCTTCGACGTTTACCACCAGCTGCACCTGGGCGCCCACTGAAAAAAACCCCGAAAAATCACGAACGTTGGACGATTGCTCCCACACCGAAAGTGCCAGCCAGTCAAGCTCTTGCTGCTCCTCCCCGGCCATTGGCAGCGCATCTACAGCACCACAGACATCGGGGCTCCGGGCTTTCCCTGACGAACAGGGCTTCGACGTTTACCACCAGCTGCACCTGGGCGCCCACTGAAAAAAACCCCGAAAAATCACGAACGTTGGACGATTGCTCCCACACCGAAAGTGCCAGCCAGTCAAGCTCTTGCTGCTCCTCCCCGGCCATTGGCAGCGCATCTACAGCACCACAGACATCGGGGCTCCGGGCTTTCCCTGACGAACCGGGCTTCGACGTTTACCACCAGCTGCACCTGGGGGCCCCACTGAAAAAAACCCCGAAAAAGCATGAACGTCGGACGATTGCTCCCACACCGAAAGTGCCAGCCAGACAAGCTCTTGCTGCTAATCACCGGCCATTGGCAGCACATCTACAGCACCACAGACATCGGGGTTCCGGGCTTTCCCTGACGAACAGGGCTTCGACGTTTACCACCACCTGTGCCTGGGAGTCCACTCCAAAAAAACCCGAAAAATCACAAACGTCGGACAATTGCTCCCACACCGAAAGTGCCAGCCAGTCAAGCTCTTGCTGCTCCTCACCGGCCATTGGCAGCGCATCTACAGCACCACAGACATCGGGGCTTAGGGCTTTCCCTGACGAACAGGGCTTCGATGTTTACCACCACCTGCACCTGGGCGCCCATTGGAAAAAAACCCAAGAAAAATCACGAACGTTGGACGATTGCTCCCACACAAAAAGTGCCAGCCAGTCAAGCTCTTGCTGCTCCTCACCGGCCATTGGCAGCGCATCTACAGCACCACAGACATCGGGGCTCCGGGCTTTCCCTGACGAACAGGGCTTCGACGTTTACCACCAGCTGCACCTGGGCGCCCACTGAAAAAAACCCCGAAAAATCACGAACGTTGGACGATTGCTCCCACACCGAAAGTGCCAGCCAGTCAAGCTCTTGCTGCTCATCACCGGCCATTGGCAGCACATCTACAGCACCACAGACATCGGGGCTCCGGGCTTTCCCTGACGAACAGGGCTTCGACGTTTACCACCAGCTGCACCTGGGGGGCCCACTGAAAAAAACCCCGAAAAATCATGAACGTCGGACGATTGCTCCCACACCGAAACTGCCAGCCAGACAAGCTCTTGCTGCTCCTCACCGGCCATTGGCAGCGCATCTACAGCACCACAGACATCGGGGCTCCGGGCTTTCCCTGACGAACAGGGCTTCGACGTTTACCACCACCTGTGCCTGGGAGTCCACTCCAAAAAAAACCGACAAATCACAAACGTCGGACGATTGCTCCCACACCGAAAGTGCCAGCCAGTCAAGCTCTTGCTGCTCCTCACCGGCCATTGGCAGCGCATCTACAGCACCACAGACATCGGGGCTCCGGGCTTTCCCTGACGAACAGGGCTTCGACGTTTACCACCATCTGCACCTGTAGGGCCCACTGAAAAAAACCGCGAAAAATCACGAACGTCAGACGATTGCTCCCACACAAAAACTGCCCGCCAGTCAAGCTCCTGCTGCTCCTCACCGGCCATTGGCAGCGCATCTACAGCACCACAGACATCGGGGCTCCGGGCTTTCCCTGACGAACAGGGCTTGAACGTTTACCACCAGCTGCACCTGGGGGGCCCACTGAAAGAAACCCCGAAAAATCGGGGACGTCGGATGATTACTCCCACACCGAAAGTGCCAGCCAGTCAAGCTCTTGCTGCTCCTCACCTGCCATTGGCAGCGCATCTACAGCACCACAGACATTGGGGCTCCGAGCTTTCCCTGACGAACAGGGCTTCGATATTTACCACCTGCTGCACCTGGGCGCCCACTGGAAAAATCCCCGAAAAATCAGGAACGTCGGACGATTGCTCCCACACCAAAAGTGCCAGCCAGTCAAGCTCTTGCTGCTCATCACCGGCCATTGGCAGCGCATCTACAGCACCACAGACATCAGGGCTCCCGGCATTCCCTGACAAACAGGGCTTGAACGTTTACCACCAGCTGCACCTGGGGGGCCCACTGAAAGAAACCCCGAAAAATCGGGGACGTCGGATGATTACTCCCACACCGAAACTGCCAGCCAGACAAGCTCTTGCTGCTCCTCACCGGCCATTGGCAGCGCATCTACAGCACCACAGACATCGGGGCTCCACGCTTTCCCTGACGAACAGGGCTTCGACGTTTACCACCAGCTGCACCTGGGCGCCCACGCCAAAAAAACCCGAAAAATCACGAACGTCGGACGATTGCTCCCACACCGAAAGTGCCAGCCAGTCCAGCTCTTGCTGCTCATCACCGGCCATTGGCAGCGCATCTACAGCACCACAGACATCAGGGCTTTGGGCTTTCCCTGACGAACAGGGCTTCGACGTTTACCACCAGCTGCACCTGGGGGGCCCACTGAAAGAAACCCCGAAAAATCGGGAACGTCGGATGATTACTCCCACACCAAAAGTGCCAGCCAGTCAACCTCTTGCTGCTCCTCACCGGCCATTGGCAGCGCATCTTCAGCACCACAGACATCGGGGCTCCGGGCTTTCCCTGACGAACAGGGCTTCGACGTTTACCACCAGCTGCACCTGGTCGCCCACTCCAGAAAAACCCTAAAAATCACGAACGTCGGACGATTGCTCCCACACAAAAAGTGCCAGCCAGTCAAGCTCTTGCTGCTCCTCACCGGCCATTGGCAGCGCATCTACAGCACCACAGACATCGGGGCTCCGGGCTTTCCCTGACGAACAGGGCTTCGATGTTTACCACCAGCTGCACCTGGGGGGCCCACTGAAAAAAACCCCGAAAAATCATGAACGTCGGACGATTGCTCCCACACAAAGAGTTCCAGCCAGTCAAGCTCTTGCTGCTCCTCCCCGGCCATTGGCAGCGCATCTACAGCACCACAGACATCGGGGCTCCGGGCTTTCCCTGACGAACAGGGCTTCGACGTTTACCACCAGCTGCACCTGAGCGCCCACGCCAAAAAAACCCGAAAAATCACGAACGTCGGACGATTGCTCCCACACCGAAAGTGCCAGCCAGTCCAGCTCTTGCTGCTCATCACCGGCCATTGGCAGCGCATCTACAGCACCACAGACATCAGGGCTTTGGGCTTTCCCTGACGAACAGGGCTTCGACGTTTACCACCAGCTGCACCTGGGGGCCCCACTGAAAGAAACCCCGAAAAATCGGGAACGTCTGATGATTACTCCCACACCAAAAGTGCGAGCCAGTCAAGCTCTTGCTGCTCCTCCCCGGCCATTGGCAGCGCATCTACAGCACCACAGACATCGGGGCTCCGGGCTTTCCCTGACGAACAGGGCTTCGACGCTTACCACCAGCTGCACCTGGGGGCCCCACTGAAAAAAACCCCGAAAAAGCATGAACGTTGGACGATTGCTCCCACACTGAAAGTGCCAGCCAGTCAAGCTCTTGCTGCTCCTCCCCGGCCATTGGCAGCGCATCTACAGCACCACAGACATCGGGGCTCCGGGCTTTCCCTGACGAACAGGGCTTCGAAGCTTACCACCAGCTGCACCTGGGCGCCCATTGGAAAAAAACCCAAGAAAAATCACGAACGTTGGACGATTGCTCCCACACCAAAAGTGCCAGCCAGTCAAGCTCTTGCTGCTCATCACCGGCCATTGGCAGCGCATCTACAGCACCACAGACATCGGGGCTCCGGGCTTTCCCTGACGAACAGGGCTTCGACGTTTACCACCAGCTGCACCTGGGGGCCCCACTGAAAAAAACCCCGAAAAAGCATGAACGTCGGACGATTGCTCCCACACCGAAACTGCCAGCCAGACAAGCTCTTGCTGCTCCTCACCGGCCATTGGCAGCGCATCTACAGCACCACAGACATCGGGGCTCCACGCTTTCCCTGACGAACAGGGCTTCGACGTTTACCACCAGCTGCACCTGGGCGCCGACGCCAAAAAAACCCGAAAAATCACGAACGTCGGACGATTGCTCCCACACCGAAAGTGCCAGCCAGTCAAGCTCTTGCTGCTCCTCACCGGCCATTGGCAGCGCATCTACAGCACCACAGACATCGGGGCTCCGGGCTTTCCCTGACGAACAGGGCTTCGACGTTTACCACCAGCTGCACCTGGGCGCCCATTGGAAAAAAACCCAAGAAAAATCACGAACGTTGGACGATTGCTCCCACACCAAAAGTGCCAGCCAGTCAAGCTCTTGCTGCTCATCACCGGCCATTGGCAGCGCATCTACAGCACCACAGACATCGGGGCTCCGGGCTTTCCCTGACGAACAGGGCTTCGACGTTTACCACCAGCTGCACCAGGGCGCCCACTCCAGAAAAACCCTAAAAATCACGAACGTCGGACGATTGCTCCCACACAAAAAGTGCCAGCCAGTCAAGCTCTTGCTGCTCCTCACCGGCCATTGGCAGCACATCTACAGCACCGCAGACATCGGGGCTCCGGGCTTTCCCTGACGAACAGGGCTTCGATGTTTACCACCAGCTGCACCTGGGGGCCCCACTGAAAAAAACCCCGAAAAAGCATGAACGTCGGACGATTGCTCCCACACCGAAAGTGCCAGCCAGACAAGCTCTTGCTGCTAATCACCGGCCATTGGCAGCACATCTACAGCACCACAGACATCGGGGTTCCGGGCTTTCCCTGACGAACAGGGCTTCGACGTTTACCACCACCTGTGCCTGGGAGTCCACTCCAAAAAAACCCGAAAAATCACAAACGTCGGACGATTGCTCCCACACCGAAAGTGCCAGCCAGTCAAGCTCTTGCTGCTCCTCACCGGCCATTGGCAGCGCATCTACAGCACCACAGACATCGGGGCTTAGGGCTTTCCCTGACGAACAGGGCTTCGATGTTTACCACCACCTGCACCTGGGCGCCCATTGGAAAAAAACCCAAGAAAAATCACGAACGTTGGACGATTGCTCCCACACAAAAAGTGCCAGCCAGTCAAGCTCTTGCTGCTCCTCACCGGCCATTGGCAGCGCATCTACAGCACCACAGACATCGGGGCTCCGGGCTTTCCCTGACGAACAGGGCTTCGACGTTTACCACCAGCTGCACCTGGGCGCCCACTGAAAAAAACCCCGAAAAATCACGAACGTTGGACGATTGCTCCCACACCGAAAGTGCCAGCCAGTCAAGCTCTTGCTGCTCATCACCGGCCATTGGCAGCACATCTACAGCACCACAGACATCGGGGCTCCGGGCTTTCCCTGACGAACAGGGCTTCGACGTTTACCACCAGCTGCACCTGGGGGGCCCACTGAAAAAAACCCCGAAAAATCATGAACGTCGGACGATTGCTCCCACACCGAAACTGCCAGCCAGACAAGCTCTTGCTGCTCCTCACCGGCCATTGGCAGCGCATCTACAGCACCACAGACATCGGGGCTCCGGGCTTTCCCTGACGAACAGGGCTTCGACGTTTACCACCACCTGTGCCTGGGAGTCCACTCCAAAAAAAACCGAAAAATCACAAACGTCGGACGATTGCTCCCACACCGAAAGTGCCAGCCAGTCAAGCTCTTGCTGCTCCTCACCGGCCATTGGCAGCGCATCTACAGCACCACAGACATCGGGGCTCCGGGCTTTCCCTCACGAACAGGGCTTCGACGTTTACCACCATCTGCACCTGTAGGGCCCACTGAAAAAAACCGCGAAAAATCACGAACGTCAGACGATTGCTCCCACACAAAAACTGCCCGCCAGTCAAGCTCCTGCTGCTCCTCACCGGCCATTGGCAGCGCATCTACAGCACCACAGACATCGGGGCTCCGGGCTTTCCCTGACGAACAGGGCTTGAACGTTTACCACCAGCTGCACCTGGGGGGCCCACTGAAAGAAACCCCGAAAAATCGGGGACGTCGGATGATTACTCCCACACCGAAAGTGCCAGCCAGTCAAGCTCTTGCTGCTCCTCACCTGCCATTGGCAGCGCATCTACAGCACCACAGACATTGGGGCTCCGAGCTTTCCCTGACGAACAGGGCTTCGATATTTACCACCTGCTGCACCTGGGCGCCCACTGGAAAAATCCCCGAAAAATCAGGAACGTCGGACGATTGCTCCCACACCAAAAGTGCCAGCCAGTCAAGCTCTTGCTGCTCATCACCGGCCATTGGCAGCGCATCTACAGCACCACAGACATCAGGGCTCCCGGCATTCCCTGACAAACAGGGCTTGAACGTTTACCACCAGCTGCACCTGGGGGGCCCACTGAAAGAAACCCTGAAAAATCGGGGACGTCGGATGATTACTCCCACACCGAAACTGCCAGCCAGACAAGCTCTTGCTGCTCCTCACCGGCCATTGGCAGCGCATCTACAGCACCACAGACATCGGGGCTCCACGCTTTCCCTGACGAACAGGGCTTCGACGTTTACCACCAGCTGCACCTGGGCGCCCACGCCAAAAAAACCCGAAAAATCACGAACGTCGGACGATTGCTCCCACACCGAAAGTGCCAGCCAGTCCAGCTCTTGCTGCTCATCACCGGCCATTGGCAGCGCATCTACAGCACCACAGACATCAGGGCTTTGGGCTTTCCCTGACGAACAGGGCTTCGACGTTTACCACCAGCTGCACCTGGGGGGCCCACTGAAAGAAACCCCGAAAAATCGTTAACGTCGGATGATTACTCCCACACCAAAAGTGCCAGCCAGTCAAGCTCGTGCTGCTCCTCACCGGCCATTGGCAGCGCATCTACAGCACCACAGACATCGGGGCTCCGGGCTTTCCCTGACGAACAGGGCTTGAACGTTTATCACCAGCTGCACCTGGGGGGCCCACTGAAAGAAACCCCGAAAAATCGGGAACGTCGGATGATTACTCCCACACCGGAAGTACCAGCCAGTCAAGCTCTTGCTGCTCCTCACCGGCCATTGGCAGCGCATCTACAGCACCACAGACATCGGGGCTCCGGGCTTTCCCTGACGAACAGGGCTTCGACGTTTACCACCAGCTGCACCTGGGGGCCCCACTGAAAAAAACCCCGAAAAAGCATGAACTTCGGACGATTGCTCCCACACCGAAAGTGCCAGCCAGTCAAGCTCTTGCTGCTCCTCCCCGGCCATTGGCAGCACATCTACAGCACTACAGACATCGGGGCTCCGGGCTTTCCCTAACGAACAGGGCGTCGAAGTTTACCACCAGCTGCACCTGGGGGGCCAACTGAAAAAAGCCCCGAAAAATCATGAACGTCGGACGATTGCTCCCACACCGAAACTGCCAGGCAGACAAGCTCTTGCTGCTCCTCACTGGCCATTGGCAGCGCATCTACAGCACCACAGACATCGGGGCTCCAGGCTTTCCCTGACGAACAGGGCTTCGACGTTTACCACCAGCTGCACCTGGGCGCCCACGCAAAAAAACCCCGAAAAATCACGAACGTCGGACGATTGCTCCCACACCGAAAGTGCCAGCCAGTCCAGCTCTTGCTGCTCATCACCGGCCATTGGCAGCGCATCTACAGCACCACAGACATCAGGGCTTTGGGCTTTCCCTGACGAACAGGGCTTTGACGTTTACCACCAGCTGCACCTGGGGGGCCCACTGAAAGAAACCCCGAAAAATCGGGAACGTCGGATGATTACTCCCACACCAAAAGTGCCAGCCAGTCAACCTCTTGCTGCTCCTCACCGGCCATTGGCAGCGCATCTTCAGCACCACAGACATCGGGGCTCCGGGCTTTCCCTGACGAACAGGGCTTCGACGTTTACCACCAGCTGCACCTGGTCGTCCACTCCAGAAAAACCCTAAAAATCACGAACGTCGGACGATTGCTCCCACACAAAAAGTGCCAGCCAGTCAAGCTCCTGCTGCTCCTCACCGGCCATTGGCAGCGCATCTACAGCACCACAGACATCGGGGCTCCGGGCTTTCCCTGACGAACAGGGCTTGAACGTTTATCACCAGCTGCACCTGGGGGGCCCACTGAAAAAAACCCCGAAAAATCATGAACGTCGGACGATTGCTCCCACACAAAAAGTTCCAGCCAGTCAAGCTCTTGCTGCTCCTCCCCGGCCATTGGCAGCGCATCTACAGCACCACAGACATCGGGGCTCCGGGCTTTCCCTGACGAACAGGGCTTCGACGTTTACCACCAGCTGCACCTGGGCGCCCACTGAAAAAAACCCCGAAAAATCACGAACGTTGGACGATTGCTCCCACACCGAAAGTGCCAGCCAGTCAAGCTCTTGCTGCTCATCACCGGCCATTGGCAGCGCATCTACAGCACCACAGACATCGGGGCTCCGGGCTTTCCCTGACGAACCGGGCTTCGACGTTTACCACCAGCTTCACCTGGGCCCCCACTCCAGAAAAACCCGAAAAATCACGAACGTCAGACGATTGCTCCCACACAAAAAGTGCCAGCCAGTCAAGCTCTTGCTGCTCCTCCCCGGCCATTGGCAGCACATCTACAGCACTACAGACATCGGGGCTCCGGGCTTTCCCTAACGAACAGGGCTTTGACGTTTACCACCAGCTGCACCTGGGGGGCCAACTGAAAAAAGCCTTGAAAAATCATGAACGTCGGACGGTTGCTCCCACACCGAAAGTGCCAGCCAGTCAAGCTCCTGCTGCTCCTCAGCGGCCATTGGCAGCGCATCTACAGCACCACAGACATCGGGGCTCCGGGCTTTCCCTGACGAACAGGGCTTCGACGCTTACCACCAGCTGCACCTGGGGGGCCCACTGAAAGAAACCCCGAAAAATCGGGAACGTCGGATGATTACTCCCACACCAAAAGTGCCAGCCAGTCAAGCTCTTGCTGCTCCTCACCGGCCATTGGCAGCGCATCTACAGCACCACAGACATCGGGGCTCCGGGCTTTCCCTGACGAACAGGGCTTCGACGCTTACCACCAGCTGCACCTGGGCGCCCATTGGAAAAAAACCCAAGAAGAATCACGAACGTTGGACGATTGCTCCCACACCAAAAGTGCTAGCCAGTCAAGCTCTTGCTGCACCTCCCCGGCCATTGGCAGCGCATCTACAGCACCACAGACATCGGGGCTCCGGGCTTTCCCTGACGAACAGGGCTTCGACGTTTACCACCAGCTGCACCTGGGGGCCCCACTGAAAAAAACCCCGAAAAAGCATGAACGTCGGACGATTGCTCCCACACCGAAAGTGCCAGCCAGACAAGCTCTTGCTACTAATCACCGGCCATTGGCAGCACATCTACAGCACCACAGACATCGGGGTTCCGGGCTTTCCCGGACGAACAGGGCTTCGACGTTTACCACCACCTGTGCCTGGGAGTCCACTCCAAAAAAACCCGAAAAATCACAAACGTCGGACGATTGCTCCCACACCGAAAGTGCCAGCCAGTCAAGCTCTTGCTGCTCCTCACCGGCCATTGGCAGCGCATCTACAGCACCACAGACATCGGGGCTCCGGGCTTTCCCTGACGAACAGGGCTTCGACGTTTACCACCAGCTGCACCTGGGGGGCCCACTGAAAGAAACCCCGAAAAATCGGGAACGTCGGATGATTACTCCCACACCGAAAGTGCCAGCCAGTCAAGCTCTTGCTGCTCCTCACCGGCCATTGGCAGCACATCTACAGCACCACAGACATCGGGGCTCCGGGCTTTCCCTGACGAACAGGGCTTCGACGTTTACCACCAGCTGCACCTGGGCGCCCATTGGAAAAAAACCCAAGAAAAATCACGAACGTTGGACGATTGCTCCCACACAAAAAGTGCCAGCCAGTCAAGCTCTTGCTGCTCCTCCCCGGCCATTGGCAGCACATCTACAGCACTACAGACATCGGGGCTCCGGGCTTTCCCTGACGAACAGGGCTTCGATATTTACCACCAGCTGCACCTGGGGGCCCCACTGAAAAAATCCCCGAAAAAGCATGAACTTCGGACGATTGCTCCCACACCGAAAGTGCCAGCCAGTCAAGCTCTTGCTGCTCCTCCCCGGCCATTGGCAGCACATCTACAGCACTACAGACATCGGGGCTCCGGGCTTTCCCTAACGAACAGGGCTTCGACGTTTACCACCAGCTGCACCTGGGGGGCCCACTGAAAAAAACCCCAAAAAATCATGAACGTCGGACGATTGCTCCCACACCGAAAGTGCCAGCCAGACAAGCTCTTGCTGCTCCTCACCGGCCATTGGCAGCGCATCTACAGCACCACAGATATCGGGGCTCCACGCTTTCCCTGACGAACAGGGCTTCGACGTTTACCACCAGCTGCACCTGGGCGCCCACGCCAAAAAAACCCGAAAAATCACGAAAGTTGGACGATTGCTCCCACACCGAAAGTGCCAGCCAGTCCAGCTCTTGCTGCTCATTACCGGCCATTGGCAGCGCATCTACAGCACCACAGACATCAGGGCTTTGGGCTTTCCCTGACGAACAGGGCTTCGACGTTTACCACCAGCTGCACCTGGGCGCCCACGCCAAAAAAACCCGAAAAATCACGAACGTCGGACGATTGCTCCCACACCGAAAGTGCCAGCCAGTCAAGCTCTTGCTGCTCCTCACCGGCCATTGGCAGCGCATCTACAGCACCACAGACATCGGGGCTCCGGGCTTTCCCTGACGAACAGGGCTTCGACGTTTACCACCAGCTGCACCTGGTCGCCCTCTCCAGAAAAACCCTAAAAATCACGAACGTCGGACGATTGCTCCCACACCAAAAGTGCCAGCCAGTCAAGCTCCTGCTGCTCATCACCGGCCATTGGCAGCGCATCTACAGCACCACAGACATCGGGGCTCCGGGCTTTCCCTGACGAACAGGGCTTCGACGTTTACCACCAGCTGCACCTGGGGGGCCCACTGAAAGAAACCCTGAAAAATCGGGAACGTCGGACGATTGCTCCCACTCCGAAAGTGCCAGCCAGACAAGCTCTTGCTGCTCCTCACCGGCCATTGGCAGCGCATCTACAGCACCACAGACATCGGGGCTCCGGGCTTTCCCTGACGAACAGGGCTTCGACGTTTACCAACACATGCACCTGGGCGCCCACTCCAGAAAAACCCTAAAAATCACGAACGTCGGACGATTGCTCCCACACAAAAAGTGCCAGCCAGTCAAGCTCCTGCTGCTCCTCACCGGCCATTGGCAGCGCATCTACAGCACCACAGACATCGGGGCTCCGGGCTTTCCCTGACGAACAGGGCTTGAACGTTTATCACCAGCTGCACCTGGGGGGCCCACTGAAAGAAACCCCGAAAAATCGGGAACGTCGGATGATTACTCCCACACCGGAAGTGCCAGCCAGTCAAGCTCTTGCTACTCATCACCGGCCATTGGCAGCGCATCTACAGCACCACAGACATCGGGGCTCCGGGCTTTCCCTGACGAACAGGGCTTCGACGTTTACCACCATCTGCACCTGGGGGGCCCACTGAAAAAAACCCCGAAAAATCATGAACGTCGGACGATTGCTCCCACACAAAAAGTTCCAGCCAGTCAAGCTCTTGCTGCTCCTCCCCGGCCATTGGCAGCGCATCTACAGCACCACAGACATCGGGGCTCCGGGCTTTCCCTGACGAACAGGGCTTCGACGTTTACCACCAGCTGCACCTGGGCGCCCACTGAAAAAAACCCCGAAAAATCACGAACGTTGGACGATTGCTCCCACACCGAAAGTGCCAGCCAGTCAAGCTCTTGCTGCTCATCACCGGCCATTGGCAGCGCATCTACAGCACCACAGACATCGGGGCTCCGGGCTTTCCCTGACGAACCGGGCTTCGACGTTTACCACCAGCTTCACCCGGGCGCCCACTCCAGAAAAACCCGAAAAATCACGAACGTCAGACGATTGCTCCCACACAAAAAGTGCCAGCCAGTCAAGCTCCTGCTGCTCCTCACCGGCCATTGGCAGCGCATCTACAGCACCACAGACATCGGGGCTCCGGGCTTTCCCTGACGAACAGGGCTTCGAAGTTTACCACCACCTGCACCTGGGCGCCCACTCCAGAAAAACCCTAAAAATCACGAACGTCGGACGATTGCTCCCACACCGAAAGTGCCAGCCAGTCAAGCTCTTGCTGCTCCTCACCGGCCATTGGCAGCGCATCTACAGCACCACAGACATCGGGGCTCCGGGCTTTCCCTGACGAACAGGGCTTCGACGTTTACCACCACCTCCACCTGGGCGCCCACTGAAAAAAACCCCGAAAAATCACGAACGTTGGACGATTGCTCCCACACCGAAAGTGCCAGCCAGTCAAGCTCTTGCTGCTCATCACCGGCCATTGGCAGCACATCTACAGCACCACAGACATCGGGGCTCCGGGCTTTCCCTGACGAACCGGGCTTCGACGTTTACCACCAGCTGCACCTGGGGGCCCCACTGAAAAAAAACCCGAAAAAGCATGAACGTCGGACGATTGCTCCCACACCGAAAGTGCCAGCCAGACAAGCTCTTGCTCCTAATCACCGGCCATTGGCAGCACATCTACAGCACCACAGACATCGGGGTTCCGGGCTTTCCCTGACGAACAGGGCTTCGACGTTTACCACCACCTGTGCCTGGGAGTCCACTCCAAAAAAACCCGAAAAATCACAAATTTCGGACGATTGCTCCCACACCGAAAGTGCCAGCCAGTCAAGCTCTTGCTGCTCCTCACCATCCATTGGCAGCGCATCTACAGCACCACAGACATCGGGGCTCCGGGCTTTCCCTGACGAACAGGGCTTCGACGTTTACCACCAGCTGCACCTGGGCGCCCATTAGAAAAAAACCCCGAAAAATCGGGAACGTTGGACGATTGCTCCCACACCGAAAGTGCCAGCCAGTCAAGCTCTTGCTGCTCATCACCGGCCATTGGCAGCGCATCTACAGCACCACAGACATCGGGGCTCCGGGCTTTCCCTGACGAACCGGGCTTCGACGTTTACCACCACCTGCACCTGGTCGCCCACTCCAGAAAAACCCGAAAAATCACGAACGTCAGACGATTGCTCCCACACAAAAAGTGCCAGCCAGTCAAGCTCCTGCTGCTCCTCACTGGCCATTGGCAGCGCATTTACAGCACCACAGACATCGGGGCTCCGGGCTTTCCCTGACGAACAGGGCTTCGATATTTACCACCACCTGCACCTGGGGCCCCCACTGAAAAAATCCCCGAAAAAGCATGAACTTCGGACGATTGCTCCCACACCGAAAGTGCCAGCCAGTCAAGCTCTTGCTGCTCCTCCCCGGCCATTGGCAGCACATCTACAGCACCACAGACATCGGGGCTCCGGGCTTTCCCTAACGAACAGGGCTTCGACGTTTACCACCAGCTGCACCTGGGGGGCCAACTAAAAAAAGCCCCGAAAAATCACGAACGTCGGACGATTGCTCCCACACAAAAAGTGCCAGCCAGTCAAGCTCCTGCTGCTCCTCACCGGCCATTGGCAGCGCATCTACAGCACCACAGACATCGGGGCTCTGAGCTTTCCCTGACGAACAGGGCTTCGATATTTACCACCTGCTGCACCTGGGCGCCCACTGGAAAAATCCCCGAAAAATCACGAACGTCGGACGATTGCTCCCACACCGAAAGTGCCAGCCAGTCAAGCTCTTGCTGCTCCTCACCGGCCATTGGCAGCGCATCTACAGCACCACAGACATCGGGGCTCCGGGCTTTCCCTGACGAACAGGGCTTCGACGCTTACCACCAGCTGCACCTGGGCGCCCATTGGAAAAAAAACCAAGAAAAATCACGAACGTTGGACGATTGCTCCCACACCAAAAGTGCCAGCCAGTCCAGCTCTTGCTGCTCATCACCGGCCATTGGCAGCGCATCTACAGCACTACAGACATCGGGGCTCCGGGCTTTCCCTAACGAACAGGGCTTCGACGTTTACCACCAGCTGCACCTGGGGGGCCAACTGAAAAAAACCCAAGAAAAATCACGAACGTTGGACGATTGCTCCCACACCGAAAGTGCCAGCCAGTCAAGCTCTTGCTGCTCCTCACCGGCCATTGGCAGCGCATCTACAGCACCACAGACATCGGGGCTCCGGGCTTTCCCTGACGAACAGGGCTTCGACGTTTACCACCAGCTGCACCTGGGGGGCCCACTGAAAAAAACCCCGAAAAATCATGAACGTCGGACGATTGCTCCCACACAAAAAGTTCCAGCCAGTCAAACTCTTGCTGCTCCTCCCCGGCCATTGGCAGCGCATCTACAGCACCACAGACATCGGGGCTCCGGGCTTTCCCTGACGAACAGGGCTTCGACGTTTACCACCAGCTGCACCTGGTAGGCCCACTGAAAAAAACCCTGAAAAATCATGAACGTCGGACGATTGCTCCCACACAAAAAGTTCCAGCCAGTCAAGCTCTTGCTGCTCCTCCCCGGCCATTGGCAGCACATCTACAGCACCACAGACATCGGGGCTCCGGGCTTTCCCTGACGAACAGGGCTTCGACGTTTACCACCAGCTGCACCTGGGGGGCCAACTGAAAAAAGCCCCGAAAAATCATGAACGTCGTACGATTGCTCCCACACCGAAAGTGCCAGCCAGTCAAGCTCTTGCTGCTCCTCACCGGCCATTGGCATCGCATCTACAGCACCACAGACATCGGGGCTCTGGGCTTTCCCTGACGAACAGGGCTTCGACGTTTACCACCAGCTGCACCTGGGCGCCCACTCCAGAAAAACCCTAAAAATCACGAACGTCGGACGATTGCTCCCACACAAAAAGTGCCAGCCAGTCAAGCTCCTGCTGCTCCTCACCGGCCATTGGCAGCGCATCTACAGCACCACAGACATCGGGGCTCCGGGCTTTCCCTGACGAACAGGGCTTGAACGTTTATCACCAGCTGCACCTGGGGGGCCCACTGAAAGAAACCCCGAAAAATCGGGAACGTCGGATGATTACTCCCACACCGGAAGTGCCAGCCAGTCAAGCTCTTGCTGCTCCTCACCGGCCATTGGCAGCGCATCTACAGCACCAGAGACATCGGGGCTCCGGGCTTTCCCTGACGAACAGGGCTTCGACGTTTACCACCATCTGCACCTGGGGGGCCCACTGAAAAAAACCCCGAAAAATCATGAACGTCGGATGATTGCTCCCACACAAAAAGTTCCAGCCAGTCAAGCTCTTGCTGCTCCTCCCCGGCCATTGGCAGCGCATCTACAGCACCACAGACATCGGGGCTCCGGGCTTTCCCTGACGAACAGGGCTTCGACGTTTACCACCACCAGCACCTGGGCGCCCACTGAAAAAAACCCCGAAAAATCACGAACGTTGGACGATTGCTCCCACACAAAAAGTGCCAGCCAGTCAAGCTCTTGCTGCTCATCACCGGCCATTGGCAGCGCATCTACAGCACCACAGACATCGGGGCTCCGGGCTTTCCCTGACGAACCGGGCTTCGACGTTTACCACCACCTGCACCTGGGCGCCCACTCCAGAAAAACCCTAAAAATCACGAACGTCGGACGATTGCTCCCACACAAAAAGTGCCAGCCAGTCAAGCTCCTGCTGCTCCTCACCGGCCATTGGCAGCGCATCTACAGCACCACAGACATCGGGGCTCCGGGCTTTCCCTGACGAACAGGGCTTCGACGCTTACCACCAGCTGCACCTGGGGGGCCCACTGAAAGAAACCCCGAAAAATCGGGAACGTCGGATGATTACTCCCACACCGAAAGTGCCAGCCAGTGAAGCTCCTGCTGCTCCTCACCGGCCATTGGCAGCGCATCTACAGCACCACAGACATCGGGGCTCCGGGCTTTCCCTGACGAACAGGGCTTCGACGTTTACCACCAGCTGCACCTGGGCGCCCATTAGAAAAAAAACCCAAGAAAAATCACGAACGTTGGACGATTGCTCCCACACAAAAAGTGCCAGCCAGTCAAGCTCTTGCTGCTCCTCCCCGGCCATTGGCAGCGCATCTACAGCACCACAGACATCGGGGCTCCGGGCTTTCCCTGACGAACAGGGCTTCGACGTTTACCACCAGCTGCACCTGGGGGCCCCACTGAAAAAAAACCCGAAAAAGCATGAACGTCGGACGATTGCTCCCACACCGAAAGTGCCAGCCAGACAAGCTCTTGCTGCTAATCACCGGCCATTGGCAGCGCATCTACAGCACCACAGACATCGGGGCTCCGGGCTTTCCCTGACGAACAGGGCTTCGACGTTTACCACCAGCTGCACCTGGGCGCCCACTGAAAAAAACCCCGAAAAATCACGAACGTTGGACGATTGCTCCCACACCGAAAGTGCCAGCCAGTCAAGCTCTTGCTGCTCATCACCGGCCATTGGCAGCGCATCTACAGCACCACAGACATCGGGGCTCCGGGCTTTCCCTGACGAACAGGGCTTCGACGTTTACCACCAGCTGCACCTGGTCGCCCACTCCAGAAAAACCCGAAAAATCACGAACGTCAGACGATTCCTCCCACACAAAAAGTGCCAGCCAGTCAAGCTCTTGCTGCTCCTCACTGGCCATTGGCAGCGCATCTACAGCACCACAGACATCGGGGCTCCGGGCTTTCCCTGACGAACAGGGCTTCGATATTTACCACCAGCTGCACCTGGGGGGCCCACTGAAAAAAACCCTGAAAAATCATGAACGTCGGACGATTGCTCCCACACAAAAAGTGCCAGCCAGTCAAGCTCCTGCTGCTCCTCACCGGCCATTGGCAGCGCATCTACAGCACCACAGACATCGGGGCTCCGGGCTTTCCCTGACGAAAAGGGCTTCGACGCTTACCACCAGCTGCACCTGGGGGGCCCACTGAAAGAAACCCCGAAAAATCGGGAACGTCGGATGATTACTCCCACACCGAAAGTGCCAGCCAGTCAAGCTCTTGCTGCTCCTCCCCGGCCATTGGCAGCGCGTCTACAGCACCACAGACATCGGGGCTCCGGGCTTTCCCTGACGAACAGGGCTTCGACGTTTACCACCAGCTGCACCTGGGGGCCCCACTGAAAAAAAACCCGAAAAAGCATGAACGTCGGACGATTGCTCCCACACCGAAAGTGCCAGCCAGACAAGCTCTTGCTGCTAATCACCGGCCATTGGCAGCGCATCTACAGCACCACAGACATCGGGGCTCCGGGCTTTCCCTGACGAACAGGGCTTCGACGTTTACCACCAGCTGCACCTGGGCGCCCACTGAAAAAAACCCCGAAAAATCACGAACATTGGACGATTGCTCCCACACCGAAAGTGCCAGCCAGTCAAGCTCTTGCTGCTCATCACCGGCCATTGGCAGCGCATCTACAGCACCACAGACATCGGGGCTCCGGGCTTTCCTTGACGAACCGGGCTTCGACGTTTACCACCAGCTGCACCTGGTCGCCCACTCCAGAAAAACCCGAAAAATCACGAACGTCAGACGATTGCTCCCACACAAAAAGTGCCAGCCAGTCAAGCTCCTGCTGCTCCTCACTCGCCATTGGCAGCGCTTTTACAGCACCACAGACATCGGGGCTCCGGGCTTTCCCTGACGAACAGGGCTTCGATATTTACCACCAGCTGCACCTGGGGCCCCCACTGAAAAAATCCCCGAAAAAGCATGAACTTCGGACGATTGCTCCCACACCGAAAGTGCCAGCCAGTCAAGCTCTTGCTGCTCCTCCCCGGCCATTGGCAGCACATCTACAGCACCACAGACATCGGGGCTCCGGGCTTTCCCTAACGAACAGGGCTTCGACGTTTACCACCAGCTGCACCTGGGGGGCCCACTGAAAGAAACCCTGAAAAATCGGGAACGTCGGATGATTACTCCCACACCAAAAGTGCCAGCCAGACAAGCTCTTGCTGCTCCTCACCGGCCATTGGCAGCGCATCTACAGCACCACAGACATCGGGGCTCCGGGCTTTCCCTGACGAACAGGGCTTCGACGCTTACCACCAGCTGCACCTGGGCGCCCATTGGAAAAAAACCCAAGAAAAATCACGAACGTTGGACGATTGCTCCCACACCAAAAGTGCCAGCCAGTCAAGCTCTTGCTGCTCATCACCGGCCATTGGCAGCGCATCTACAGCACCACAGACATCGGGGCTCCGGGCTTTCCCTGACGAACAGGGCTTCGACGTTTACCACCAGCTGCACCTGGGGGCCCCACTGAAAAAAACCCCGAAAAAGCATGAACGTCGGACGATTGCTCCCACACCGAAAGTGCCAGCCAGAGAAGCTCTTGCTGCTCCTCACCGGCCATTGGCAGCGCATCTACAGCACCACAGACATCGGGGTTCCGGGCTTTCCCTGACGAACAGGGCTTCGACGTTTACCACCACCTGTGCCTGGGAGTCCACTCCAAAAAAACCCGAAAAATCACAAACGTCGGACAATTGCTCCCACACAAAAAGTGCCAGCCAGTCAAGCTCTTGCTGCTCCTCACCGGCCATTGGCAGCGCATCTACAGCACCACAGACATCGGGGCTCCGGGCTTTCCCTGACGAACAGGGCTTCGACGTTTACCACCATCTGCACCTGGGGGGCCCACTGAAAAAAACCCTGAAAAATCATGAACGTCGGACGATTGCTCCCATACAAAAAGTGCCAGCCAGTCAAGCTCTTGCTGCTCCTCCCCGGCCATTGGCAGCGCATCTACAGCACCACAGACATCGGGGCTCCGGGCTTTCCCTGACGAACAGGGCTTCGACGTTTACCACCAGCTGCACCTGGGCGCCCACTGAAAAAAACCCCGAAAAATCACGAACGTTGGACGATTGCTCCCACACAAAAAGTGCCAGCCAGTCAAGCTCTTGCTGCTCATCACCGGCCATTGGCAGCGCATCTACAGCACCACAGACATCGGGGCTCCGGGCTTTCCCTGACGAACCGGGCTTCGACGTTTACCACCAGCTGCACCTGGGCGCCCATTGGAAAAAAACCCAAGAAAAATCACGAACGTTGGACGATTGCTCCCACACAAAAAGTGCCAGCCAGTCAAGCTCTTGCTTCTCCTCACTGGCCATTGGCAGCGCATTTACAGCACCACAGACATCGGGGCTCCGGGCTTTCCCTGACGAACAGGGCTTCGATATTTACCACCAGCTGCACCTGGGGCCCCCACTGAAAAAAACCCCGAAAAATCACGAACGTTGGACGATTGCTCCCACACCGAAAGTGCCAGCCAGTCAAGCTCTTGCTGCTCATCACCGGCCATTGGCAGCGCATCTACAGCACCACAGACATCGGGGCTCCGGGCTTTCCCTGACGAACAGGGCTTCGACGTTTACCACCACCTGCACCTGGGGGGCCCACTGAAAAAAACCCCGAAAAATCACGAACGTCAGACGATTGCTCCCACACAAAAAGTGCCAGCCAGTCAAGCTCCTGCTGCTCCTCACTGGCCATTGGCAGCGCATCTACAGCACCACAGACATCGGGGCTCCGGGCTTTCCCTGACGAACAGGGCTTCGACGTTTACCACCAGCTGCACCTGGGGGGCCCACTGAAAAAAACCCTGAAAAATCATGAACGTCGGACGATTGCTCCCACACAAAAAGTTCCAGCCAGTCAAACTCTTGCTGCTCCTCCCCGGCCATTGGCAGCACATCTACAGCACTACAGACATCAGGGCTCCGGGCTTTCCCTGACGAACAGGGCTTCGACGTTTACCACCAGCTGCACCTGGGGGGCCAACTGAAAAAAGCCCCGAAAAATCATGAACGTCGGACGATTGCTCCCACACCGAAAGTGCCAGCCAGACAAGCTCTTGCTGCTCCTCACCGGCCATTGGCAGCGCATCTACAGCACCACAGACATCGGGGCTCCGGGCTTTCCCTGACGAACAGGGCTTCGACGTTTACCACCACCAGCACCTGGGCGCCCACTGAAAAAAACCCCGAAAAATCACGAACGTTGGACGATTGCTCCCACACCGAAAGTGCCAGCCAGTCAAGCTCTTGCTGCTCCTCCCCGGCCATTGGCAGCGCATCTACAGCACCACAGACATCGGGGCTCCGGGCTTTCCCTGACGAACCGGGCTTCGACGTTTACCACCAGCTGCACCTGGTCGCCCACTCCAGAAAAACCCGAAAAATCACGAACGTCAGACGATTGCTCCCACACAAAAAGTGCCCGCCAGTCAAGCTCCTGCTACTCCTCACTGGCCATTGGCAGCGCTTTTACAGCACCACAGACATCGGGGCTCCGGGCTTTCCCTGACGAACAGGGCTTCGATATTTACCACCAGCTGCACCTGGGGCCCCCACTGAAAAAATTCCCGAAAAAGCATGAACTTCGGACGATTGCTCCCACACCGAAAGTGCCAGCCAGTCAAGCTCTTGCTGCTCCTCCCCGGCCATTGGCAGCACATCTACAGCACCACAGACATCGGGGCTCCGGGCTTTCCCTAACGAACAGGGCTTCGACGTTTACCACCAGCTGCACCTGGGGGGCCCACTGAAAGAAACCCTGAAAAATCGGGAACGTCGGATGATTACTCCCA
Organism: Chlamydotis macqueenii; assembly: GCF_036417535.1. Lineage (NCBI taxonomy): Eukaryota > Metazoa > Chordata > Aves > Otidiformes > Otididae > Chlamydotis > Chlamydotis macqueenii. Next base: position 29,195,139 of record NC_141592.1, on the reverse strand, counting down.
CACCAAAAGTGCCAGCCAGACAAGCTCTTGCTGCTCCTCACCGGCCATTGGCAGCGCATCTACAGCACCACAGACATCGGGGCTCCGGGCTTTCCCTGACGAACAGGGCTTCGACGCTTACCACCAGCTGCACCTGGGCGCCCATTGGAAAAAAACCCAAGAAAAATCACGAACGTTGGACGATTGCTCCCACACCAAAAGTGCCAGCCAGTCAAGCTCTTGCTGCTCATCACCGGCCATTGGCAGCGCATCTACAGCACCACAGACATCGGGGCTCCGGGCTTTCCCTGACGAACAGGGCTTCGACGTTTACCACCAGCTGCACCTGGGGGCCCCACTGAAAAAAACCCCGAAAAAGCATGAACGTCGGACGATTGCTCCCACACCGAAAGTGCCAGCCAGAGAAGCTCTTGCTGCTCCTCACCGGCCATTGGCAGCGCATCTACAGCACCACAGACATCGGGGTTCCGGGCTTTCCCTGACGAACAGGGCTTCGACGTTTACCACCACCTGTGCCTGGGAGTCAACTCCAAAAAAACCCGAAAAATCACAAACGTCGGACAATTGCTCCCACACAAAAAGTGCCAGCCAGTCAAGCTCTTGCTGCTCCTCACCGGCCATTGGCAGCGCATCTACAGCACCACAGACATCGGGGCTCCGGGCTTTCCCTGACGAACAGGGCTTCGACGTTTACCACCATCTGCACCTGGGGGGCCCACTGAAAAAAACCCTGAAAAATCATGAACGTCGGACGATTGCTCCCACACAAAAAGTGCCAGCCAGTCAAGCTCTTGCTGCTCCTCCCCGGCCATTGGCAGCGCATCTACAGCACCACAGACATCGGGGCTCCGGGCTTTCCCTGACGAACAGGGCTTCGACGTTTACCACCAGCTGCACCTGGGCGCCCACTGAAAAAAACCCCGAAAAATCATGAACGTCGTACGATTGCTCCCACACCGAAAGTGCCAGCCAGACAAGCTCTTGCTGCTCCTCACTGGCCATTGGCAGCGCATCTACAGCACCACAGACATCGGGGCTCCGGGCTTTCCCTGACGAACAGGGCTTCGACGTTTACCACCACCAGCACCTGGGCGCCCACTGAAAAAAACCCCGAAAAATCACGAACGTTGGACGATTGCTCCCACACCGAAAGTGCCAGCCAGTCAAGCTCTTGCTGCTCCTCCCCGGCCATTGGCAGCGCATCTACAGCACCACAGACATCGGGGCTCCGGGCTTTCCCTGACGAACCGGGCTTCGACGTTTACCACCAGCTTCACTTGGGCGCCCACTCCAGAAAAACCCGAAAAATCACGAACGTCAGACGATTGCTCCCACACAAAAAGTGCCAGCCAGTCAAGCTCCTGCTGCTCCTCACCGGCCATTGGCAGCGCATCTACAGCACCACAGACATCGGGGCTCCGGGCTTTCCCTGACGAACAGGGCTTCGACGTTTACCACCACCTGCACCTGGGCGCCCACTCCAGAAAAACCCTAAAAATCACGAACGTCGGACGATTGCTCCCACACCAAAAGTGCCAGCCAGTCAAGCTCTTGCTGCTCCTCCCCGGCCATTGGCAGCGCGTCTACAGCACCACAGACATCGGGGCTCCGGGCTTTCCCTGACGAACAGGGCTTCGACGTTTACCACCAGCTGCACCTGGGGGCCCCACTGAAAAAAACCCCGAAAAAGCATGAACGTCGGACGATTGCTCCCACACCGAAAGTGCCAGCCAGACAAGCTCTTGCTGCTAATCACCGGCCATTGGCAGCGCATCTACAGCACCACAGACATCGGGGCTCCGGGCTTTCCCTGACGAACAGGGCTTCGACGTTTACCACCAGCTGCACCTGGGCGCCCACTGAAAAAAACCCCGAAAAATCACGAACATTGGACGATTGCTCCCACACCGAAAGTGCCAGCCAGTCAAGCTCTTGCTGCTCATCACCGGCCATTGGCAGCGCATCTACAGCACCACAGACATCGGGCCTCCGGGCTTTCCCTGACGAACAGGGCTTCGACGTTTACCACCAGCTGCACCTGGGGCCCCCACTGAAAAAATCCCCGAAAAAGCATGAACTTCGGACGATTGCTCCCACACCGAAAGTGCCAGCCAGTCAAGCTCTTGCTGCTCCTCCCCGGCCATTGGCAGCACATCTACAGCACCACAGACATCGGGGCTCCGGGCTTTCCCTAACGAACAGGGCTTCGACGTTTACCACCAGCTGCACCTGGGGGGCCCACTGAAAGAAACCCTGAAAAATCGGGAACGTCGGATGATTGCTCCCACACCAAAAGTGCCAGCCAGACAAGCTCTTGCTGCTCCTCACCGGCCATTGGCAGCGCATCTACAGCACCACAGACATCGGGGCTCTGGGCTTTCCCTGACGAACAGGGCTTCGACGCTTACCACCAGCTGCACCTGGGCGCCCATTGGAAAAAAACCCAAGAAAAATCACGAACGTTGGACGATTGCTCCCACACCAAAAGTGCCAGCCAGTCAAGCTCTTGCTGCTCATCACCGGCCATTGGCAGCGCATCTACAGCACCACAGACATCGGGGCTCCGGGCTTTCCCTGACGAACAGGGCTTCGACGTTTACCACAAGCTGCACCTGGGGGCCCCACTGAAAAAAACCCCGAAAAAGCATGAACGTCGGACGATTGCTCCCACACCGAAAGTGCCAGCCAGACAAGCTCTTGCTGCTCCTCACCGGCCATTGGCAGCGCATCTACAGCACCACAGACATCGGGGTTCCGGGCTTTCCCTGACGAACAGGGCTTCGACGTTTACCACCACCTGTGCCTGGGAGTCCACTCCAAGAAAACCCGAAAAATCACAAACGTCGGACAATTGCTTCCACACCAAAAGTGCCAGCCAGTCAAGCTCTTGCTGCTCCTCACCGGCCATTGGCAGCGCATCTACAGCACCACAGACATCGGGGTTCCGGGCTTTCCCTGACGAACAGGGCTTCGACGTTTACCACCACCTGTGCCTGGGAGTCCACTCCAAAAAAACCCGAAAAATCACAAACGTCGGACAATTGCTCCCACACAAAAAGTGCCAGCCAGTCAAGCTCTTGCTGCTCCTCCCCGGCCATTGGCAGCGCATCTACAGCACCACAGACATCGGGGCTCCGGGCTTTCCCTGACGAACAGGGCTTCGACGTTTACCACCAGCTGCACCTGGGCGCCCACTGAAAAAAACCCCGAAAAATCACGAACGTTGGACGATTGCTCCCACACAAAAAGTGCCAGCCACTCAAGCTCTTGCTGCTCCTCCCCGGCCATTGGCAGCACATCTACAGCACCACAGACATCAGGGCTCCGGGCTTTCCCTAACGAACAGGACTTCGACGTTTACCACCAACTGCACCTGGGGGGCCAACTGAAAAAAGCCCCGAAAAATCATGAACGTCGGACGATTGCTCCCACACCGAAAATGCCAGCCAGTCAAGCTCTTGCTGCTCATCACCGGCCATTGGCAGCGCATCTACAGCACCACAGACATCGGGGCTCCGGGCTTTCCCTGACGAACAGGGCTTCGACGCTTACCACCAGCTGCACCTGGGCGCCCATTGGAAAAAAACCCAAGAAAAATCACAAACTTCGGACGATTGCTCCCACACAAAAAGTGCCAGCCAGTCAAGCTCTTGCTGCTCCTCACCGGCCATTGGCAGCGCATCTATAGCACCACAGACATCGGGGCTCCGGGCTTTCCCTGACGAACAGGGCTTCGACGTTTACCACCAGCTGCACCTGGGCGCCCACTGAAAAAAACCCCGAAAAATCACGAACGTTGGACGATTGCTCCCACACCGGAAGTGCCAGCCAGTCAAGCTCTTGCTGCTCATCACCGGCCATTGGCAGCGCATCTACAGCACCACAGACATCGGGGCTCAGGGCTTTCCCTGACGAACCGGGCTTCGACGTTTACCACCAGCTGCACCTGGTCGCCCACTCCAGAAAAACCCGAAAAATCACGAAGGTCAGACGATTGCTCCCACACAAAAAGTGCCAGCCAGTCAAGCTCCTGCTGCTCCTCACTGGCCATTGGCAGCGCATTTACAGCACCACAGACATCGGGGCTCCGGGCTTTCCCTGACGAACAGGGCTTTGATATTTACCACCAGCTGCACCTGGGGCCCCCACTGGAAAAATCCCCGAAAAATCACGAACGTCGGACGATTGCTCCCACACCGAAAGTGCCAGCCAGTCAAGCTCTTGCTGCTCCTCACCGGCCATTGGCAGCACATCTACAGCACCACAGACATCAGGGCTTTGGGCTTTCCCTGACGAACAGGGCTTCGATGTTTACCAACAGCTGCACCTGGGGGGCCCACAGAATGAAACCCCGAAAAATCGGGAACGTCGGATGATTACTCCCACACCGAAAGTGCCAGCCAGTCAAGCTCTTGCTGCTCCTCACCGGCCATTGGCAGCGCATCTACAGCACCACAGACATCGGGGCTCCGGGCTTTCCCTGACGAACAGGGCTTCGACGCTTACCACCAGCTGCACCTGGGCGCCCATTGGAAAAAAACCCAAGAAAAATCACGAACGTTGGACGATTGCTCCCACACAAAAAGTGCCAGCCAGTCCAGCTCTTGCTGCTCATCACCGGCCATTGGCAGCGCATCTACAGCACCACAGACATCGGGGCTCCGGGCTTTCCCTGACGAACAGGGCTTCAACGTTTACCACCAGCTGCACCTGGGGGGCCCACTGAAAAAAACCCCGAAAAATCATGAACGTCGGACGATTACTCCCACACAAAAAGTTCCAGCCAGTCAAACTCTTGCTGCTCCTCCCCGGCCATTGGCAGCGCATCTACAGCACCACAGACATCGGGGCTCCGGGCTTTCCCTGACGAACAGGGCTTCGACGTTTACCACCAGCTGCACCTGGGGGGCCCACTGAAAAAAACCCCGAAAAATCACGAACGTTGGACGATTGCTCCCACACCGAAAGTGCCAGCCAGTCAAGCTCTTGCTGCTCCTCACCGGCCATTGGCAGCGCATCTACAGCACCACAGACATCGGGGCTCCGGGCTTTCCCTGACGAACCGGGCTTCGACGTTTACCACCAGCTGCACCCGGGCGCCCATTGGAAAAAAACCCAAGAAAAATCACGAACGTTGGACGATTGCTCCCACACCAAAAGTGCCAGCCAGTCAAGCTCTTGCTGCTCATCACCGGCCATTGGCAGCGCATCTACAGCACCACAGACATCGGGGCTCCGGGCTTTCCCTGACGAACAGGGCTTCGACGTTTACCACCAGCTGCACCTGGGGGCCCCACTGAAAAAAACCCCGAAAAAGCATGAACGTCGGACGATTGCTCCCACACCGAAAGTGCCAGCCAGACAAGCTCTTGCTGCTCCTCACCGGCCATTGGCAGCGCATCTACAGCACCACAGACATCGGGGTTCCGGGCTTTCCCTGACGAACAGGGCTTCGACGTTTACCACCACCTGTGCCTGGGAGTCCACTCCAAAAAAACCCGAAAAATCACAAACTTCGGACGATTGCTCCCACACCGAAAGTGCCAGCCAGTCAAGCTCTTGCTGCTCCTCACCATCCATTGGCAGCGCATCTACAGCACCACAGACATCGGGGCTCCGGGCTTTCCCTGACGAACCGGGCTTCGACGTTTACCACCAGCTGCACCTGGTCGCCCACTCCAGAAAAACCCGAAAAATCACGAACGTCAGACGATTGCTCCCACACAAAAAGTGCCAGCCAGTCAAGCTCCTGCTGCTCCTCACTGGCCATTGGCAGCGCATTTACAGCACCACAGACATCGGGGCTCCGGGCTTTCCCTGACGAACAGGGCTTCGATATTTACCACCAGCTGCACCTGGGGCCCCCACTGAAAAAATCCCCGAAAAAGCATGAACTTCGGACGATTGCTCCCACACCGAAACTGCCAGCCAGTCAAGCTCTTGCTGCTCCTCCCCGGCCATTGGCAGCACATCTACAGCACCACAGACATCGGGGCTTTGGGCTTTCCCTGACGAACAGGGCTTCGACGTTTACCACCAGCTGCACCTGGGGGGCCCACTGAAAGAAACCCCGAAAAATCGGGAACGTCGGATGATTACTCCCACACCGAAAGTGCCAGCCAGTCAAGCTCTTGCTGCTCCTCACCGGCCATTGGCAGCGCATCTACAGCACCACAGACATCGGGGCTCCGGGCTTTCCCTGACGAACAGGGCTTCGACGCTTACCACCAGCTGCACCTGGGCGCCCATTGGAAAAAAAACCAAGAAAAATCACGAACGTTGGACGATTGCTCCCACACCAAAAGTGCCAGCCAGTCCAGCTCTTGCTGCTCATCACCGGCCATTGGCAGCGCATCTACAGCACCACAGACATCGGGGCTCCGGGCTTTCCCTAACGAACAGGGCTTCGACGTTTACCACCAGCTGCACCTGGGGGGCCAACTGAAAAAAACCCAAGAAAAATCACGAACGTTGGACGATTGCTCCCACACCGAAAGTGCCAGCCAGTCAAGCTCTTGCTGCTCCTCACCGGCCATTGGCAGCGCATCTACAGCACCACAGACATCGGGGCTCCGGGCTTTCCCTGACGAACAGGGCTTCGACGTTTACCACCAGCTGCACCTGGGGGGCCCACTGAAAAAAACCCCGAAAAATCATGAACGTCGGACGATTGCTCCCACACAAAAAGTTCCAGCCAGTCAAACTCTTGCTGCTCCTCCCCGGCCATTGGCAGCGCATCTACAGCACCACAGACATCGGGGCTCCGGGCTTTCCCTGACGAACAGGGCTTCGACGTTTACCACCAGCTGCACCTGGGGGGCCCACTGAAAAAAACCCTGAAAAATCATGAACGTCGGACGATTGCTCCCACACAAAAAGTTCCAGCCAGTCAAGCTCTTGCTGCTCCTCCCCGGCCATTGGCAGCACATCTACAGCACTACAGACATCAGGGCTCCGGGCTTTCCCTAACGAACAGGGCTTCGACGTTTATCACCAGCTGCACCTGGGGGGCCCACTGAAAGAAACCCCGAAAAATCGGGAACGTCGAATGATTACTCCCACACCGGAAGTGCCAGCCAGTCAAGCTCTTGCTGCTCCTCACCGGCCATTGGCAGCGCATCTACAGCACCACAGACTTCGGGGCTCCAGGCTTTCCCTGACGAACAGGGCTTCGACGTTTACCACCAGCTGCACCTGGGGGGCCCACTGAAAAAAACCCCGAAAAATCATGAACGTCGGACGATTGCTCCCACACAAAAAGTGCCAGCCAGTCAAGCTCTTGCTGCTCCTCCCCGGCCATTGGCAGCGCATCTACAGCACCACAGACATCGGGGCTCCGGGCTTTCCCTGACGAACAGGGCTTCGACGTTTACCACCACCAGCACCTGGGCGCCCACTGAAAAAAACCCCGAAAAATCACGAACGTTGGACGATTGCTCCCACACCGAAAGTGCCAGCCAGTCAAGCTCCTGCTGCTCATCACCGGCCATTGGCAGCGCATCTACAGCACCACAGACATCGGGGCTCCGGGCTTTCCCTGACGAACCGGGCTTCGACGTTTACCACCAGCTTCACCCGGGCGCCCACTCCAGAAAAACCCGAAAAATCACGAACGTCAGACGATTGCTCCCACACAAAAAGTGCCAGCCAGTCAAGCTCCTGCTGCTCCTCACCGGCCATTGGCAGCGCATCTACAGCACCACAGACATCGGGGCTCCGGGCTTTCCCTGACGAACAGGGCTTCGACGTTTACCACCACCTGCACCTGGGCGCCCACTCCAGAAAAACCCTAAAAATCACGAACGTCGGACGATTGCTCCCACACAAAAAGTGCCAGCCAGTCAAGCTCCTGCTGCTCCTCACCGGCCATTGGCAGCGCATCTACAGCACCACAGACATCGGGGCTCCGGGCTTTCCCTGACGAACAGGGCTTCGACGCTTACCACCAGCTGCACCTGGGGGGCCCACTGAAAGAAACCCCGAAAAATCGGGAACGTCGGATGATTACTCCCACACCGAAAGTGCCAGCCAGTGAAGCTCCTGCTGCTCCTCACCGGCCATTGGCAGCGCATCTACAGCACCACAGACATCGGGGCTCCGGGCTTTCCCTGACGAACAGGGCTTCGACGTTTACCACCAGCTGCACCTGGGCGCCCATTAGAAAAAAAACCCAAGAAAAATCACGAACGTTGGACGATTGCTCCCACACAAAAAGTGCCAGCCAGTCAAGCTCTTGCTGCTCCTCCCCGGCCATTGGCAGCGCATCTACAGCACCACAGACATCGGGGCTCCGGGCTTTCCCTGACGAACAGGGCTTCGACGTTTACCACCAGCTGCACCTGGGGGCCCCACTGAAAAAAAACCCGAAAAAGCATGAACGTTGGACGATTGCTCCCAGACCGAAAGTGCCAGCCAGACAAGCTCTTGCTGCTAATCACCGGCCATTGGCAGCGCATCTACAGCACCACAGACATCGGGGCTCCGGGCTTTCCCTGACGAACAGGGCTTCAACGTTTACCACCAGCTGCACCTGGGCGCCCACTGAAAAAAACCCCGAAAAATCACGAACGTTGGACGATTGCTCCCACACCGAAAGTGCCAGCCAGTCAAGCTCTTGCTGCTCATCACCGGCCATTGGCAGCGCATCTACAGCACCACAGACATCGGGGCTCCGGGCTTTCCCTGACGAACAGGGCTTCGACGTTTACCACCAGCTGCACCTGGTCGCCCACTCCAGAAAAACCCGAAAAATCACGAACGTCAGACGATTGCTCCCACACAAAAAGTGCCAGCCAGTCAAGCTCTTGCTGCTCCTCACTGGCCATTGGCAGCGCATCTACAGCACCACAGACATCGGGGCTCCGGGCTTTCCCTGACGAACAGGGCTTCGATATTTACCACCAGCTGCACCTGGGGGGCCCACTGAAAAAAACCCTGAAAAATCATGAACGTTGGACGATTGCTCCCACACAAAAAGTTCCAGCCAGTCAAGCTCTTGCTGCTCCTCCCCGGCCATTGGCAGCACATCTACAGCACTACAGACATCAGGGCTCCGGGCTTTCCCTGACGAACAGGGCTTCGACGTTTACCACCAGCTGCACCTGGGGGGCCAGCTGAAAAAAGCCCCGAAAAATCATGAACGTCGTACGATTGCTCCCACACCGAAAGTGCCAGCCAGTCAAGCTCTTGCTGCTCCTCCCCGGCCATTGGCAGCACATCTACAGCACCACAGACATCGGGGCTTTGGGCTTTCCCTGACGAACAGGGCTTCGACGTTTACCACCAGCTGCACCTGGGGGGCCCACTGAAAGAAACCCCGAAAAATCGGGAACGTCGGATGATTACTCCCACACCGAAAGTGCCAGCCAGTCAAGCTCTTGCTGCTCCTCACCGGCCATTGGCAGCGCATCTACAGCACCACAGACATCGGGGCTCCGGGCTTTCCCTGACGAACAGGGCTTCGACGCTTACCACCAGCTGCACCTGGGCGCCCATTGGAAAAAAAACCAAGAAAAATCACGAACGTTGGACGATTGCTCCCACACCAAAAGTGCCAGCCAGTCCAGCTCTTGCTGCTCATCACCGGCCATTGGCAGCGCATCTACAGCACTACAGACATCGGGGCTCCGGGCTTTCCCTAACGAACAGGGCTTCGACGTTTACCACCAGCTGCACCTGGGGGGCCAACTGAAAAAAACCCAAGAAAAATCACGAACGTTGGACGATTGCTCCCACACCGAAAGTGCCAGCCAGTCAAGCTCTTGCTGCTCCTCACCGGCCATTGGCAGCGCATCTACAGCACCACAGACATCGGGGCTCCGGGCTTTCCCTGACGAACAGGGCTTCGACGTTTACCACCAGCTGCACCTGGGGGGCCCACTGAAAAAAACCCCGAAAAATCATGAACGTCGGACGATTGCTCCCACACAAAAAGTTCCAGCCAGTCAAACTCTTGCTGCTCCTCCCCGGCCATTGGCAGCGCATCTACAGCACCACAGACATCGGGGCTCCGGGCTTTCCCTGACGAACAGGGCTTCGACGTTTACCACCAGCTGCACCTGGGGGGCCCACTGAAAAAAACCCTGAAAAATCATGAACGTCGGACGATTGCTCCCACACAAAAAGTTCCAGCCAGTCAAGCTCTTGCTGCTCCTCCCCGGCCATTGGCAGCACATCTACAGCACTACAGACATCAGGGCTCCGGGCTTTCCCTAACGAACAGGGCTTCGACGTTTACCACCAGCTGCACCTGGGGGGCCAACTGAAAAAAGCCCCGAAAAATCATGAACGTCGTACGATTGCTCCCACACCGAAAGTGCCAGCCAGTCAAGCTCTTGCTGCTCCTCACCGGCCATTGGCAGCGCATCTACAGCACCACAGACATCGGGGCTCCGGGCTTTCCCTGACGAACAGGGCTTCGACGTTTACCACCAGCTGCACCTGGGCGCCCACTCCAGAAAAACCCTAAAAATCACGAACGTCGGACGATTGCTCCCACACAAAAAGTGCCAGCCAGTCAAGCTCCTGCTGCTCCTCACCGGCCATTGGCAGCGCATCTACAGCACCACAGACATCGGGGCTCCGGGCTTTCCCTGACGAACAGGGCTTGAACGTTTATCACCAGCTGCACCTGGGGGGCCCACTGAAAGAAACCCCGAAAAATCGGGAACGTCGGATGATTACTCCCACACCGGAAGTGCCAGCCAGTCAAGCTCTTGCTGCTCCTCACCGGCCATTGGCAGCGCATCTACAGCACCACAGACATCGGGGCTCCGGGCTTTCCCTGACGAACAGGGCTTCGACGTTTACCACCATCTGCACCTGGGGGGCCCACTGAAAAAAACCCCGAAAAATCATGAACGTCGGACGATTGCTCCCACACAAAAAGTTCCAGCCAGTCAAGCTCTTGCTGCTCCTCCCCGGCCATTGGCAGCGCATCTACAGCACCACAGACATCGGGGCTCCGGGCTTTCCCTGACGAACAGGGCTTCGACGTTTACCACCACCAGCACCTGGGGGGCCCACTGAAAAAAACCCCGAAAAATCACGAACGTTGGACGATTGCTCCCACACCGAAAGTGCCAGCCAGTCAAGCTCCTGCTGCTCATCACCGGCCATTGGCAGCGCATCTACAGCACCACAGACATCGGGGCTCCGGGCTTTCCCTGACGAACCGGGCTTCGACGTTTACCACCAGCTTCACCCGGGCGCCCACTCCAGAAAAACCCGAAAAATCACGAACGTCAGACGATTGCTCCCACACAAAAAGTGCCAGCCAGTCAAGCTCCTGCTGCTCCTCACCGGCCATTGGCAGCGCATCTACAGCACCACAGACATCGGGGCTCCGGGCTTTCCCTGACGAACAGGGCTTCGACGTTTACCACCACCTGCACCTGGGCGCCCACTCCAGAAAAACCCTAAAAATCACGAACGTCGGACGATTGCTCCCACACAAAAAGTGCCAGCCAGTCAAGCTCCTGCTGCTCCTCACCGGCCATTGGCAGCGCATCTACAGCACCACAGACATCGGGGCTCCGGGCTTTCCCTGACGAACAGGGCTTCGACGCTTACCACCAGCTGCACCTGGGGGGCCCACTGAAAGAAACCCCGAAAAATCGGGAACGTCGGATGATTACTCCCACACCGAAAGTGCCAGCCAGTAAAGCTCCTGCTGCTCCTCACCGGCCATTGGCAGCGCATCTACAGCACCACAGACATCGGGGCTCCGGGCTTTCCCTGACGAACAGGGCTTCGACGTTTACCACCAGCTGCACCTGGGCGCCCATTAGAAAAAAAACCCAAGAAAAATCACGAACGTTGGACGATTGCTCCCACACAAAAAGTGCCAGCCAGTCAAGCTCTTGCTGCTCCTCCCCGGCCATTGGCAGCGCATCTACAGCACCACAGACATCGGGGCTCCGGGCTTTCCCTGACGAACAGGGCTTCGACGTTTACCACCAGCTGCACCTGGGGGCCCCACTGAAAAAAAACCCGAAAAAGCATGAACGTCGGACGATTGCTCCCACACCGAAAGTGCCAGCCAGACAAGCTCTTGCTGCTTATCACCGGCCATTGGCAGCGCATCTACAGCACCACAGACATCGGGGCTCCGGGCTTTCCCTGACGAACAGGGCTTCGACGTTTACCACCAGCTGCACCTGGGCGCCCACTGAAAAAAACCCCGAAAAATCACGAACGTTGGACGATTGCTCCCACACCGAAAGTGCCAGCCAGTCAAGCTCTTGCTGCTCATCACCGGCCATTGGCAGCGCATCTACAGCACCACAGACATCGGGGCTCCGGGCTTTCCCTGACGAACAGGGCTTCGACGTTTACCACCAGCTGCACCTGGTCGCCCACTCCAGAAAAACCCGAAAAATCACGAACGTCAGACGATTGCTCCCACACCGAAAGTGCCAGCCAGTCAAGCTCTTGCTGCTCCTCACTGGCCATTGGCAGCGCATCTACAGCACCACAGACATCGGGGCTCCGGGCTTTCCCTGACGAACAGGGCTTCGATATTTACCACCAGCTGCACCTGGGGGGCCCACTGAAAAAAACCCTGAAAAATCATGAACGTTGGACGATTGCTCCCACACAAAAAGTTCCAGCCAGTCAAGCTCTTGCTGCTCCTCCCCGGCCATTGGCAGCACATCTACAGCACTACAGACATCAGGGCTCCGGGCTTTCCCTGACGAACAGGGCTTCGACGTTTACCACCAGCTGCACCTGGGGGGCCAGCTGAAAAAAGCCCCGAAAAATCATGAACGTCGTACGATTGCTCCCACACCGAAAGTGCCAGCCAGACAAGCTGTTGCTGCTCCTCACCGGCCATTGGCAGCGCATCTACAGCACCACAGACATCGGGGCTCCGGGCTTTCCCTGACGAACAGGGCTTCGACGTTTACCACCACCTGTGCCTGGGAGTCCACTCCAAAAAAACCCGAAAAATCACAAACGTCGGACAATTGCTCCCACACAAAAAGTGACAGCCAGTCAAGCTCTTGCTGCTCCTCACCGGCCATTGGCAGCGCATCTACAGCACCACAGACATCGGGGCTCCGGGCTTTCCCTGACGAACAGGGCTTCGACGTTTACCACCATCTGCACCTGGGGGGCCCACTGAAAAAAACCCTGAAAAATCATGAACGTCGGACGATTGCTCCCACACAAAAAGTGCCAGCCAGTCAAGCTCTTGCTGCTCCTCCCCGGCCATTGGCAGCGCATCTACAGCACCACAGACATCGGGGCTCCGGGCTTTCCCTGACGAACAGGGCTTCGACGTTTACCACCAGCTGCACCTGGGCGCCCGCTGAAAAAAACCCCGAAAAATCACGAACGTTGGACGATTGCTCCCACACAAAAAGTGCCAGCCAGTCAAGCTCTTGCTGCTCATCACCAGCCATTGGCAGCGCATCTACAGCACCACAGACATCGGGGCTCCGGGCTTTCCCTGACGAACCGGGCTTCGACGTTTACCACCAGCTGCACCTGGGCGCCCATTGGAAAAAAACCCAAGAAAAATCACGAACGTTGGACGATTGCTCCCACACAAAAAGTGCCAGCCAGTCAAGCTCTTGCTGCTCCTCACTGGCCATTGGCAGCGCATTTACAGCACCACAGACATCGGGGCTCCGGGCTTTCCCTGACGAACAGGGCTTCGATATTTACCACCAGCTGCACCTGGGGCCCCCACTGAAAAAAACCCCGAAAAATCACGAACGTTGGACGATTGCTCCCACACCGAAAGTGCCAGCCAGTCAAGCTCTTGCTGCTCATCACCGGCCATTGGCAGCGCATCTACAGCACCACAGACATCGGGGCTCCGGGCTTTCCCTGACGAAAAGGGCTTCGACGTTTACCACCACCTGCACCTGGGGGGCCCACTGAAAAAAACCCCGAAAAATCACGAACGTCAGACGATTGCTCCCACACAAAAAGTGCCAGCCAGTCAAGCTCCTGCTGCTCCTCACTGGCCATTGGCAGCGCATCTACAGCACCACAGACATCGGGGCTCCGGGCTTTCCCTGACGAACAGGGCTTCGACGTTTACCACCAGCTGCACCTGGGGGGCCCACTGAAAAAAACCCTGAAAAATCATGAACGTCGGACGATTGCTCCCACACAAAAAGTTCCAGCCAGTCAAGCTCTTGCTGCTCCTCCCCGGCCATTGGCAGCACATCTACAGCACTACAGACATCAGGGCTCCGGGCTTTCCCTGACGAACAGGGCTTCGACGTTTACCACCAGCTGCACCTGGGGTGCCAACTGAAAAAAGCCCCGAAAAATCATGAACGTCGTACGATTGCTCCCACACCGAAAGTGCCAGCCAGACAAGCTCTTGCTGCTCCTCACCGGCCATTGGCAGCGCATCTACAGCACCACAGACATCGGGGCTCCGGGCTTTCCCTGACGAACAGGGCTTCGACGTTTACCACCACCAGCACCTGGGCGCCCACTGAAAAAAACCCCGAAAAATCACGAACGTTGGACGATTGCTCCCACACCGAAAGTGCCAGCCAGTCAAGCTCTTGCTGCTCCTCCCCGGCCATTGGCAGCGCATCTACAGCACCACAGACATCGGGGCTCCGGGCTTTCCCTGACGAACCGGGCTTCGACGTTTACCACCAGCTTCACTTGGGCGCCCACTCCAGAAAAACCCGAAAAATCACGAACGTCAGACGATTGCTCCCACACAAAAAGTGCCAGCCAGTCAAGCTCCTGCTGCTCCTCCCCGGCCATTGGCAGCACATCTACAGCACTACAGACATCAGGGCTCCGGGCTTTCCCTGAGTAACAGGGCTTCGACGTTTACCACCAGCTGCACCTGGGGGCCCCACTGAAAAAAAACCCGAAAAAGCATGAACGTCGGACGATTGCTCCCACACCGAAAGTGCCAGCCAGACAAGCTCTTGCTGCTAATCACCGGCCATTGGCAGCGCATCTACAGCACCACAGACATCGGGGCTCCGGGCTTTCCCTGACGAACAGGGCTTCGACGTTTACCACCAGCTGCACCTGGGGGCCCCACTGAAAAAAACCCCGAAAAAGCATGAACGTCGGACGATTGCTCCCACACCAAAAGTGCTAGCCAGACAAGCTCTTGCTGCTCCTCACCGGCCATTGGCAGCGCACCTACAGCACCACAGACATCGGGGCTCCGGGCTTACCCTGACGAACAGGGCTTCGACGTTTACCACCACCTGTGCCTGGGAGTCCACTCCAAAAAAACCCGAAAAATCACAAACGTCGGACAATTGCTCCCACACAAAAAGTGACAGCCAGTCAAGCTCTTGCTGCTCCTCACCGGCCATTGGCAGCGCATCTACAGCACCACAGACATCGGGGCTCCGGGCTTTCCCTGACGAACAGGGCTTCGACGTTTACCACCATCTGCACCTGGGGGGCCCACTGAAAAAAACCCTGAAAAATCATGAACGTCGGACGATTGCTCCCACACAAAAAGTGCCAGCCAGTCAAGCTCTTGCTGCTCCTCCCCGGCCATTGGCAGCGCATCTACAGCACCACAGACATCGGGGCTCCGGGCTTTCCCTGACGAACAGGGCTTCGACGTTTACCACCAGCTGCACCTGGGCGCCCACTGAAAAAAACCCCGAAAAATCACGAACGTTGGACGATTGCTCCCACACAAAAAGTGCCAGCCAGTCAAGCTCTTGCTGCTCATCACCAGCCATTGGCAGCGCATCTACAGCACCACAGACATCGGGGCTCCGGGCTTTCCCTGACGAACCGGGCTTCGACGTTTACCACCAGCTGCACCTGGGCGCCCATTGGAAAAAAACCCAAGAAAAATCACGAACGTTGGACGATTGCTCCCACACAAAAAGTGCCAGCCAGTCAAGCTCTTGCTGCTCCTCACTGGCCATTGGCAGCGCATTTACAGCACCACAGACATCGGGGCTCCGGGCTTTCCCTGACGAACAGGGCTTCGATATTTACCACCAGCTGCACCTGGGGCCCCCACTGAAAAAAACCCCGAAAAATCACGAACGTTGGACGATTGCTCCCACACCGAAAGTGCCAGCCAGTCAAGCTCTTGCTGCTCATCACCGGCCATTGGCAGCGCATCTACAGCACCACAGACATCGGGGCTCCGGGCTTTCCCTGACGAAAAGGGCTTCGACGTTTACCACCACCTGCACCTGGGGGGCCCACTGAAAAAAACCCCGAAAAATCACGAACGTCAGACGATTGCTCCCACACAAAAAGTGCCAGCCAGTCAAGCTCCTGCTGCTCCTCACTGGCCATTGGCAGCGCATCTACAGCACCACAGACATCGGGGCTCCGGGCTTTCCCTGACGAACAGGGCTTCGACGTTTACCACCAGCTGCACCTGGGGGGCCCACTGAAAAAAACCCTGAAA
This sequence comes from Chlamydotis macqueenii, assembly GCF_036417535.1. Lineage (NCBI taxonomy): Eukaryota > Metazoa > Chordata > Aves > Otidiformes > Otididae > Chlamydotis > Chlamydotis macqueenii. The sequence continues at coordinate 29,178,755 of NC_141592.1, read as the reverse complement.
AATCATGAACGTCGGACGATTGCTCCCACACAAAAAGTTCCAGCCAGTCAAGCTCTTGCTGCTCCTCCCCGGCCATTGGCAGCACATCTACAGCACTACAGACATCAGGGCTCCGGGCTTTCCCTGACGAACAGGGCTTCGACGTTTACCACCAGCTGCACCTGGGGTGCCAACTGAAAAAAGCCCCGAAAAATCATGAACGTCGTACGATTGCTCCCACACCGAAAGTGCCAGCCAGACAAGCTCTTGCTGCTCCTCACCGGCCATTGGCAGCGCATCTACAGCACCACAGACATCGGGGCTCCGGGCTTTCCCTGACGAACAGGGCTTCGACGTTTACCACCACCAGCACCTGGGCGCCCACTGAAAAAAACCCCGAAAAATCACGAACGTTGGACGATTGCTCCCACACCGAAAGTGCCAGCCAGTCAAGCTCTTGCTGCTCCTCCCCGGCCATTGGCAGCGCATCTACAGCACCACAGACATCGGGGCTCCGGGCTTTCCCTGACGAACCGGGCTTCGACGTTTACCACCAGCTTCACTTGGGCGCCCACTCCAGAAAAACCCGAAAAATCACGAACGTCAGACGATTGCTCCCACACAAAAAGTGCCAGCCAGTCAAGCTCCTGCTGCTCCTCCCCGGCCATTGGCAGCACATCTACAGCACTACAGACATCAGGGCTCCGGGCTTTCCCTGAGTAACAGGGCTTCGACGTTTACCACCAGCTGCACCTGGGGGCCCCACTGAAAAAAAACCCGAAAAAGCATGAACTTCGGACGATTGCTCCCACACCGAAAGTGCCAGCCAGTCAAGCTCTTGCTGCTCCTCCCCGGCCATTGGCAGCACATCTACAGCACCACAGACATCGGGGCTCCGGGCTTTCCCTAACGAACAGGGCTTCGACGTTTACCACCAGCTGCACCTGGGGGGCCCACTGAAAGAAACCCTGAAAAATCGGGAACGTCGGATGATTACTCCCACACCAAAAGTGCCAGCCAGACAAGCTCTTGCTGCTCCTCACCGGCCATTGGCAGCGCATCTACAGCACCACAGACATCGGGGCTCCGGGCTTTCCCTGACGAACAGGGCTTCGACGCTTATCACCAGCTGCACCTGGGCGCCCATTGGAAAAAAACCCAAGAAAAATCACGAACGTTGGACGATTGCTCCCACACCAAAAGTGCCAGCCAGTCAAGCTCTTGCTGCTCATCACCGGCCATTGGCAGCGCATCTACAGCACCACAGACATCGGGGCTCCGGGCTTTCCCTGACGAACAGGGCTTCGACCTTTACCACCAGCTGCACCTGGGGGCCCCACTGAAAAAAACCCCGAAAAAGCATGAACGTCGGACGATTGCTCCCACACCGAAAGTGCCAGCCAGACAAGCTCTTGCTGCTCCTCACCGGCCATTGGCAGCGCATCTACAGCACCACAGACATCGGGGCTCTGGGCTTTCCCTGACGAACAGGGCTTCGACGTTTACCACCACCTGTGCCTGGGAGTCCACTCCAAGAAAACCCGAAAAATCACAAACGTCGGACAATTGCTCCCACACAAAAAGTGCCAGCCAGTCAAGCTCTTGCTGCTCCTCACCGGCCATTGGCAGCGCATCTACAGCACCACAGACATCGGGGTTCCGGGCTTTCCCTGACGAACAGGGCTTCGACGTTTACCACCACCTGTGCCTGGGAGTCCACTCCAAAAAAACCCGAAAAATCACAAACGTCGGACAATTGCTCCCACACAAAAAGTGCCAGCCAGTCAAGCTCTTGCTGCTCCTCCCCGGCCATTGGCAGCGCATCTACAGCACCACAGACATCGGGGCTCTGGGCTTTCCCTGACGAACAGGGCTTCGACGTTTACCACCAGCTGCACCTGGGCGCCCACTGAAAAAAACCCCGAAAAATCACGAACGTTGGACGATTGCTCCCACACAAAAAGTGCCAGCCACTCAAGCTCTTGCTGCTCCTCCCCGGCCATTGGCAGCACATCTACAGCACCACAGACATCAGGGCTCCGGGCTTTCCCTAACGAACAGGACTTCGACGTTTACCACCAACTGCACCTGGGGGGCCAACTGAAAAAAGCCCCGAAAAATCATGAACGTCGGACGATTCCTCCCACACCGAAAATGCCAGCCAGTCAAGCTCTTGCTGCTCATCACCGGCCATTGGCAGCGCATCTACAGCACCACAGACATCGGGGCTCCGGGCTTTCCCTGACGAACAGGGCTTCGACGTTTACCACCACCAGCACCTGGGCGCCCACTGAAAAAAACCCCGAAAAATCACGAACGTTGGACGATTGCTCCCACACCGAAAGTGCCAGCCAGTCAAGCTCTTGCTGCTCCTCCCCGGCCATTGGCAGCGCATCTACAGCACCACAGACATCGGGGCTCCGGGCTTTCCCTGACGAACCGGGCTTCGACGTTTACCACCAGCTTCACTTGGGCGCCCACTCCAGAAAAACCCGAAAAATCACGAACGTCAGACGATTGCTCCCACACAAAAAGTGCCAGCCAGTCAAGCTCCTGCTGCTCCTCACCGGCCATTGGCAGCGCATCTACAGCACCACAGACATCGGGGCTCCGGGCTTTCCCTGACGAACAGGGCTTCGACGTTTACCACCACCTGCACCTGGGCGCCCACTCCAGAAAAACCCTAAAAATCACGAACGTCGGACGATTGCTCCCACACAAAAAGTGCCAGCCAGTCAAGCTCCTGCTGCTCCTCACTGGCCATTGGCAGCGCTTTTACAGCACCACAGACATCGGGGCTCCGGGCTTTCCCTGACGAACAGGGCTTCGATATTTACCACCAGCTGCACCTGGGGCCCCCACTGAAAAAATCCCCGAAAAAGCATGAACTTCGGACGATTGCTCCCACACCGAAAGTGCCAGCCAGTCAAGCTCTTGCTGCTCCTCCCCGGCCATTGGCAGCACATCTACAGCACCACAGACATCGGGGCTCCGGGCTTTCCCTAACGAACAGGGCTTCGACGTTTACCACCAGCTGCACCTGGGGGGCCCACTGAAAGAAACCCTGAAAAATCGGGAACGTCGGATGATTACTCCCACACCAAAAGTGCCAGCCAGACAAGCTCTTGCTGCTCCTCACCGGCCATTGGCAGCGCATCTACAGCACCACAGACATCGGGGCTCCGGGCTTTCCCTGACGAACAGGGCTTCGACGCTTATCACCAGCTGCACCTGGGCGCCCATTGGAAAAAAACCCAAGAAAAATCACGAACGTTGGACGATTGCTCCCACACCAAAAGTGCCAGCCAGTCAAGCTCTTGCTGCTCATCACCGGCCATTGGCAGCGCATCTACAGCACCACAGACATCGGGGCTCCGGGCTTTCCCTGACGAACAGGGCTTCGACGTTTACCACCAGCTGCACCTGGGGGCCCCACTGAAAAAAACCCCGAAAAAGCATGAACGTCGGACGATTGCTCCCACACCGAAAGTGCCAGCCAGACAAGCTCTTGCTGCTCCTCACCGGCCATTGGCAGCGCATCTACAGCACCACAGACATCGGGGCTCTGGGCTTTCCCTGACGAACAGGGCTTCGACGTTTACCACCACCTGTGCCTGGGAGTCCACTCCAAGAAAACCCGAAAAATCACAAACGTCGGACAATTGCTCCCACACAAAAAGTGCCAGCCAGTCAAGCTCTTGCTGCTCCTCACCGGCCATTGGCAGCGCATCTACAGCACCACAGACATCGGGGTTCCGGGCTTTCCCTGACGAACAGGGCTTCGACGTTTACCACCACCTGTGCCTGGGAGTCCACTCCAAAAAAACCCGAAAAATCACAAACGTCGGACAATTGCTCCCACACAAAAAGTGCCAGCCAGTCAAGCTCTTGCTGCTCCTCCCCGGCCATTGGCAGCGCATCTACAGCACCACAGACATCGGGGCTCTGGGCTTTCCCTGACGAACAGGGCTTCGACGTTTACCACCAGCTGCACCTGGGCGCCCACTGAAAAAAACCCCGAAAAATCACGAACGTTGGACGATTGCTCCCACACAAAAAGTGCCAGCCACTCAAGCTCTTGCTGCTCCTCCCCGGCCATTGGCAGCACATCTACAGCACCACAGACATCAGGGCTCCGGGCTTTCCCTAACGAACAGGACTTCGACGTTTACCACCAACTGCACCTGGGGGGCCAACTGAAAAAAGCCCCGAAAAATCATGAACGTCGGACGATTCCTCCCACACCGAAAATGCCAGCCAGTCAAGCTCTTGCTGCTCATCACCGGCCATTGGCAGCGCATCTACAGCACCACAGACATCGGGGCTCCGGGCTTTCCCTGACGAACCGGGCTTCGACGTTTACCACCAGCTTCACCCGGGCGCCCACTCCAGAAAAACCCTAAAAATCACGAACGTCAGACGATTGCTCCCACACAAAAAGTGCCAGCCAGTCAAGCTCCTGCTGCTCCTCACCGGCCATTGGCAGCGCATCTACAGCACCACAGACATCGGGGCTCCGGGCTTTCCCTGACGAACAGGGCTTCGACGTTTACCATCACCTGCACCTGGGCGCCCACTCCAGAAAAACCCTAAAAATCACGAACGTCGGACGATTGCTCCCACACAAAAAGTGCCAGCCAGTCAAGCTCCTGCTGCTCCTCACCGGCCATTGGCAGCGCATCTACAGCACCACAGACATCGGGGCTCCGGGCTTTCCCTGACGAACAGGGCTTCGACGTTTACCACCAGCTGCACCTGGGGGGCCCACTGAAAGAAACCCCGAAAAATCGGGAACGTCGGATGATTACTCCCACACCGAAAGTGCCAGCCAGTCAAGCTCTTGCTGCTCCTCACCGGCCATTGGCAGCGCATCTACAGCACCACAGACATCGGGGCTCCGGGCTTTCCCTGACGAACAGGGCTTCGACGCTTACCACCAGCTGCACCTGGGCGCCCATTGGAAAAAAACCCAAGAAAAATCACGAACGTTGGACGATTGCTCCTACACCAAAAGTGCCAGCCAATCAAGCTCTTGCTGCTCCTCCCCGGCCATTGGCAGCGCATCTACAGCACCACAGACATCGGGGCTCCGGGCTTTCCCTGACGAACAGGGCTTCGACGTTCACCACCACCTGTGCCTGGGAGTCCACTGCAAAAAAACCCGAAAAATCACAAACTTCGGACGATTGCTCCCACACAAAAAGTGCCAGCCAGTCAAGCTCTTGCTGCTCATCACCGGCCATTGGCAGCGCATCTACAGCACCACAGACATCGGGGCTCAGGGCTTTCCCTGACGAACCGGGCTTCGACGTTTACCACCAGCTGCACCTGGTCGCCCACTCCAGAAAAACCCGAAAAATCACGAACGTCAGACGATTGCTCCCACACAAAAAGTGCCAGCCAGTCAAGCTCCTGCTGCTCCTCACTGGCCATTGGCAGCGCATTTACAGCACCACAGACATCGGGGCTCCGGGCTTTCCCTGACGAACAGGGCTTTGATATTTACCACCAGCTGCACCTGGGGCCCCCACTGGAAAAATCCCCGAAAAATCACGAACGTCGGACGATTGCTCCCACACCGAAAGTGCCAGCCAGTCAAGCTCTTGCTGCTCCTCACCGGCCATTGGCAGCACATCTACAGCACCACAGACATCAGGGCTTTGGGCTTTCCCTGACGAACAGGGCTTCGACGTTTACCACCAGCTGCACCTGGGGGGCCCACAGAATGAAACCCCGAAAAATCGGGAACGTCGGATGATTACTCCCACACCAAAAGTGCCAGCCAGTCAAGCTCTTGCTGCTCCTCACCGGCCATTGGCAGCGCATCTACAGCACCACAGACATCGGGGCTCCGGGCTTTCCCTGACGAACAGGGCTTCGACGCTTACCACCAGCTGCACCTGGGCGCCCATTGGAAAAAAAACCAAGAAAAATCACGAACGTTGGACGATTGCTCCCACACCAAAAGTGCCAGCCAGTCCAGCTCTTGCTGCTCCTCACCGGCCATTGGCAGCGCATCTACAGCACCACAGACATCGGGGCTCCGGGCTTTCCCTGACGAACATGGCTTCGACGTTTACCACCAGCTGCACCTGGGGGGCCCACTGAAAAAAACCCCGAAAAATCATGAACGTCGGACGATTGCTCCCACACAAAAAGTGCCAGCCAGTCAAGCTCCTGCTGCTCCTCACTGGCCATTGGCAGCGCATCTACAGCACCACAGACATCGGGGCTCCGGGCTTTCCCTGAGGAACAGGGCTTCGACGTTTACCACCAGCTGCACCTGGGGGGCCCACTGAAAAAAACCCTGAAAAATCATGAACGTCGTACGATTGCTCCCACACCGAAAGTGCCAGCCAGACAAGCTCTTGCTGCTCCTCACCGGCCATTGGCAGCGCATCTACAGCACCACAGACATCGGGGCTCCGGGCTTTCCCTGACGAACAGGGCTTCGACGTTTACCACCACCAGCACCTGGGCGCCCACTGAAAAAAACCCCGAAAAATCACGAACGTTGGACGATTGCTCCCACACCGAAAGTGCCAGCCAGTCAAGCTCTTGCTGCTCCTCCCCGGCCATTGGCAGCGCATCTACAGCACCACAGACATCGGGGCTCCGGGCTTTCCCTGACGAACCGGGCTTCGACGTTTACCACCAGCTTCACTTGGGCGCCCACTCCAGAAAAACCCGAAAAATCACGAACGTCAGACGATTGCTCCCACACAAAAAGTGCCAGCCAGTCAAGCTCCTGCTGCTCCTCACCGGCCATTGGCAGCGCATCTACAGCACCACAGACATCGGGGCTCCGGGCTTTCCCTGACGAACAGGGCTTCGACGTTTACCACCACCTGCACCTGGGCGCCCACTCCAGAAAAACCCTAAAAATCACGAACGTCGGACGATTGCTCCCACACAAAAAGTGCCAGCCAGTCAAGCTCCTGCTGCTCCTCACTGGCCATTGGCAGCGCTTTTACAGCACCACAGACATCGGGGCTCCGGGCTTTCCCTGACGAACAGGGCTTCGATATTTACCACCAGCTGCACCTGGGGCCCCCACTGAAAAAATCCCCGAAAAAGCATGAACTTCGGACGATTGCTCCCACACCGAAAGTGCCAGCCAGTCAAGCTCTTGCTGCTCCTCCCCGGCCATTGGCAGCACATCTACAGCACCACAGACATCGGGGCTCCGGGCTTTCCCTAACGAACAGGGCTTCGACGTTTACCACCAGCTGCACCTGGGGGGCCCACTGAAAGAAACCCTGAAAAATCGGGAACGTCGGATGATTACTCCCACACCAAAAGTGCCAGCCAGACAAGCTCTTGCTGCTCCTCACCGGCCATTGGCAGCGCATCTACAGCACCACAGACATCGGGGCTCCGGGCTTTCCCTGACGAACAGGGCTTCGACGCTTATCACCAGCTGCACCTGGGCGCCCATTGGAAAAAAACCCAAGAAAAATCACGAACGTTGGACGATTGCTCCCACACCAAAAGTGCCAGCCAGTCAAGCTCTTGCTGCTCATCACCGGCCATTGGCAGCGCATCTACAGCACCACAGACATCGGGGCTCCGGGCTTTCCCTGACGAACAGGGCTTCGACGTTTACCACCAGCTGCACCTGGGGGCCCCACTGAAAAAAACCCCGAAAAAGCATGAACGTCGGACGATTGCTCCCACACCGAAAGTGCCAGCCAGACAAGCTCTTGCTGCTCCTCACCGGCCATTGGCAGCGCATCTACAGCACCACAGACATCGGGGCTCTGGGCTTTCCCTGACGAACAGGGCTTCGACGTTTACCACCACCTGTGCCTGGGAGTCCACTCCAAGAAAACCCGAAAAATCACAAACGTCGGACAATTGCTCCCACACAAAAAGTGCCAGCCAGTCAAGCTCTTGCTGCTCCTCACCGGCCATTGGCAGCGCATCTACAGCACCACAGACATCGGGGTTCCGGGCTTTCCCTGACGAACAGGGCTTCGACGTTTACCACCACCTGTGCCTGGGAGTCCACTCCAAAAAAACCCGAAAAATCACAAACGTCGGACAATTGCTCCCACACAAAAAGTGCCAGCCAGTCAAGCTCTTGCTGCTCCTCCCCGGCCATTGGCAGCGCATCTACAGCACCACAGACATCGGGGCTCTGGGCTTTCCCTGACGAACAGGGCTTCGACGTTTACCACCAGCTGCACCTGGGCGCCCACTGAAAAAAACCCCGAAAAATCACGAACGTTGGACGATTGCTCCCACACAAAAAGTGCCAGCCACTCAAGCTCTTGCTGCTCCTCCCCGGCCATTGGCAGCACATCTACAGCACCACAGACATCAGGGCTCCGGGCTTTCCCTAACGAACAGGACTTCGACGTTTACCACCAACTGCACCTGGGGGGCCAACTGAAAAAAGCCCCGAAAAATCATGAACGTCGGACGATTCCTCCCACACCGAAAATGCCAGCCAGTCAAGCTCTTGCTGCTCATCACCGGCCATTGGCAGCGCATCTACAGCACCACAGACATCGGGGCTCCGGGCTTTCCCTGACGAACCGGGCTTCGACGTTTACCACCAGCTTCACCCGGGCGCCCACTCCAGAAAAACCCTAAAAATCACGAACGTCAGACGATTGCTCCCACACAAAAAGTGCCAGCCAGTCAAGCTCCTGCTGCTCCTCACCGGCCATTGGCAGCGCATCTACAGCACCACAGACATCGGGGCTCCGGGCTTTCCCTGACGAACAGGGCTTCGACGTTTACCATCACCTGCACCTGGGCGCCCACTCCAGAAAAACCCTAAAAATCACGAACGTCGGACGATTGCTCCCACACAAAAAGTGCCAGCCAGTCAAGCTCCTGCTGCTCCTCACCGGCCATTGGCAGCGCATCTACAGCACCACAGACATCGGGGCTCCGGGCTTTCCCTGACGAACAGGGCTTCGACGTTTACCACCAGCTGCACCTGGGGGGCCCACTGAAAGAAACCCCGAAAAATCGGGAACGTCGGATGATTACTCCCACACCGAAAGTGCCAGCCAGTCAAGCTCTTGCTGCTCCTCACCGGCCATTGGCAGCGCATCTACAGCACCACAGACATCGGGGCTCCGGGCTTTCCCTGACGAACAGGGCTTCGACGCTTACCACCAGCTGCACCTGGGCGCCCATTGGAAAAAAACCCAAGAAAAATCACGAACGTTGGACGATTGCTCCTACACCAAAAGTGCCAGCCAATCAAGCTCTTGCTGCTCCTCCCCGGCCATTGGCAGCGCATCTACAGCACCACAGACATCGGGGCTCCGGGCTTTCCCTGACGAACAGGGCTTCGACGTTCACCACCACCTGTGCCTGGGAGTCCACTGCAAAAAAACCCGAAAAATCACAAACTTCGGACGATTGCTCCCACACAAAAAGTGCCAGCCAGTCAAGCTCTTGCTGCTCATCACCGGCCATTGGCAGCGCATCTACAGCACCACAGACATCGGGGCTCAGGGCTTTCCCTGACGAACCGGGCTTCGACGTTTACCACCAGCTGCACCTGGTCGCCCACTCCAGAAAAACCCGAAAAATCACGAACGTCAGACGATTGCTCCCACACAAAAAGTGCCAGCCAGTCAAGCTCCTGCTGCTCCTCACTGGCCATTGGCAGCGCATTTACAGCACCACAGACATCGGGGCTCCGGGCTTTCCCTGACGAACAGGGCTTTGATATTTACCACCAGCTGCACCTGGGGCCCCCACTGGAAAAATCCCCGAAAAATCACGAACGTCGGACGATTGCTCCCACACCGAAAGTGCCAGCCAGTCAAGCTCTTGCTGCTCCTCACCGGCCATTGGCAGCACATCTACAGCACCACAGACATCAGGGCTTTGGGCTTTCCCTGACGAACAGGGCTTCGACGTTTACCACCAGCTGCACCTGGGGGGCCCACAGAATGAAACCCCGAAAAATCGGGAACGTCGGATGATTACTCCCACACCAAAAGTGCCAGCCAGTCAAGCTCTTGCTGCTCCTCACCGGCCATTGGCAGCGCATCTACAGCACCACAGACATCGGGGCTCCGGGCTTTCCCTGACGAACAGGGCTTCGACGCTTACCACCAGCTGCACCTGGGCGCCCATTGGAAAAAAAACCAAGAAAAATCACGAACGTTGGACGATTGCTCCCACACCAAAAGTGCCAGCCAGTCCAGCTCTTGCTGCTCATCACCGGCCATTGGCAGCGCATCTACAGCACCACAGACATCGGGGCTCCGGGCTTTCCCTGACGAACAGGGCTTCAACGTTTACCACCAGCTGCACCTGGGGGGCCCACTGAAAAAAACCCCGAAAAATCATGAACGTCGGACGATTGCTCCCACACAAAAAGTTCCAGCCAGTCAAACTCTTGCTGCTCCTCCCCGGCCATTGGCAGCGCATCTACAGCACCACAGACATCGGGGCTCCGGGCTTTCCCTGACGAACAGGGCTTCGACGTTTACCACCAGCTGCACCTGGGGGGCCCACTGAAAAAAACCCCGAAAAATCACGAACGTTGGACGATTGCTCCCACACCGAAAGTGCCAGCCAGTCAAGCTCTTGCTGCTCCTCACCGGCCATTGGCAGCGCATCTACAGCACCACAGACATCGGGGCTCCGGGCTTTCCCTGACGAACCGGGCTTCGACGTTTACCACCAGCTGCACCCGGGCGCCCATTGGAAAAAAACCCAAGAAAAATCACGAACGTTGGACGATTGCTCCCACACCAAAAGTGCCAGCCAGTCAAGCTCTTGCTGCTCATCACTGGCCATTGGCAGCGCATCTACAGCACCACAGACATCGGGGCTCCGGGCTTTCCCTGACGAACAGGGCTTCGACGTTTACCACCAGCTGCACCTGGGGGCCCCACTGAAAAAAACCCCGAAAAAGCATGAACGTCGGACGATTGCTCCCACACCGAAAGTGCCAGCCAGACAAGCTCTTGCTGCTCCTCACCGGCCATTGGCAGCGCATCTACAGCACCACAGACATCGGGGCTCTGGGCTTTCCCTGACGAACAGGGCTTCGACGTTTACCACCACCTGTGCCTGGGAGTCCACTCCAAGAAAACCCGAAAAATCACAAACGTCGGACAATTGCTCCCACACAAAAAGTGCCAGCCAGTCAAGCTCTTGCTGCTCCTCACCGGCCATTAGCAGCGCATCTACAGCACCACAGACATCGGGGTTCCGGGCTTTCCCTGACGAACAGGGCTTCGACGTTTACCACCACCTGTGCCTGGGAGTCCACTCCAAAAAAACCCGAAAAATCACAAACGTCGGACAATTGCTCCCACACAAAAAGTGCCAGCCAGTCAAGCTCTTGCTGCTCCTCCCCGGCCATTGGCAGTGCATCTACAGCACCACAGACATCGGGGCTCTGGGCTTTCCCTGACGAACAGGGCTTCGACGTTTACCACCAGCTGCACCTGGGCGCCCACTGAAAAAAACCCCGAAAAATCACGAACGTTGGACGATTGCTCCCACACAAAAAGTGCCAGCCACTCAAGCTCTTGCTGCTCCTCCCCGGCCATTGGCAGCACATCTACAGCACCACAGACATCAGGGCTCCGGGCTTTCCCTAACGAACAGGACTTCGACGTTTACCACCAACTGCACCTGGGGGGCCAACTGAAAAAAGCCCCGAAAAATCATGAACGTCGGACGATTCCTCCCACACCGAAAATGCCAGCCAGTCAAGCTCTTGCTGCTCATCACCGGCCATTGGCAGCGCATCTACAGCACCACAGACATCGGGGCTCCGGGCTTTCCCTGACGAACCGGGCTTCGACGTTTACCACCAGCTTCACCCGGGCGCCCACTCCAGAAAAACCCTAAAAATCACGAACGTCAGACGATTGCTCCCACACAAAAAGTGCCAGCCAGTCAAGCTCCTGCTGCTCCTCACCGGCCATTGGCAGCGCATCTACAGCACCACAGACATCGGGGCTCCGGGCTTTCCCTGACGAACAGGGCTTCGACGTTTACCATCACCTGCACCTGGGCGCCCACTCCAGAAAAACCCTAAAAATCACGAACGTCGGACGATTGCTCCCACACAAAAAGTGCCAGCCAGTCAAGCTCCTGCTGCTCCTCACCGGCCATTGGCAGCGCATCTACAGCACCACAGACATCGGGGCTCCGGGCTTTCCCTGACGAACAGGGCTTCGACGTTTACCACCAGCTGCACCTGGGGGGCCCACTGAAAGAAACCCCGAAAAATCGGGAACGTCGGATGATTACTCCCACACCGAAAGTGCCAGCCAGTCAAGCTCTTGCTGCTCCTCACCGGCCATTGGCAGCGCATCTACAGCACCACAGACATCGGGGCTCCGGGCTTTCCCTGACGAACAGGGCTTCGACGCTTACCACCAGCTGCACCTGGGCGCCCATTGGAAAAAAACCCAAGAAAAATCACGAACGTTGGACGATTGCTCCTACACCAAAAGTGCCAGCCAGTCAAGCTCTTGCTGCTCCTCCCCGGCCATTGGCAGCGCATCTACAGCACCACAGACATCGGGGCTCCGGGCTTTCCCTGACGAACAGGGCTTCGACGTTCACCACCACCTGTGCCTGGGAGTCCACTGCAAAAAAACCCGAAAAATCACAAACTTCGGACGATTGCTCCCACACAAAAAGTGCCAGCCAGTCAAGCTCTTGCTGCTCCTCACCGGCCATTGGCAGCGCATCTACAGCACCACAGACATCGGGGCTCCGGGCTTTCCCTGACGAACAGGGCTTCGACGTTTACCACCAGCTGCACCTGGGCGCCCACTGAAAAAAACCCCGAAAAATCACGAACGTTGGACGATTACTCCCACACCGGAAGTGCCAGCCAGTCAAGCTCTTGCTGCTCATCACCGGCCATTGGCAGCGCATCTACAGCACCACAGACATCGGGGCTCAGGGCTTTCCCTGACGAACCGGGCTTCGACGTTTACCACCAGCTGCACCTGGTCGCCCACTCCAGAAAAACCCGAAAAATCACGAACGTCAGACGATTGCTCCCACACAAAAAGTGCCAGCCAGTCAAGCTCCTGCTGCTCCTCACTGGCCATTGGCAGCGCATTTACAGCACCACAGACATCAGGGCTTTGGGCTTTCCCTGACGAACAGGGCTTCGACGTTTACCACCAGCTGCACCTGGGGGGCCCACAGAATGAAACCCCGAAAAATCGGGAACGTCGGATGATTACTCCCACACCAAAAGTGCCAGCCAGTCAAGCTCTTGCTGCTCCTCACCGGCCATTGGCAGCGCATCTACAGCACCACAGACATCGAGGCTCCGGGCTTTCCCTGACGAACAGGGCTTCGACGCTTACCACCAGCTGCACCTGGGCGCCCATTGGAAAAAAAACCAAGAAAAATCACGAACGTTGGACGATTGCTCCCACACCAAAAGTGCCAGCCAGTCCAGCTCTTGCTGCTCATCACCGGCCATTGGCAGCGCATCTACAGCACCACAGACATCGGGGCTCCGGGCTTTCCCTGACGAACAGGGCTTCAACGTTTACCACCAGCTGCACCTGGGGGGCCCACTGAAAAAAACCCCGAAAAATCATGAACGTCGGACGATTGCTCCCACACAAAAAGTTCCAGCCAGTCAAACTCTTGCTGCTCCTCCCCGGCCATTGGCAGCGCATCTACAGCACCACAGACATCGGGGCTCCGGGCTTTCCCTGACGAACAGGGCTTCGACGTTTACCACCAGCTGCACCTGGGGGGCCCACTGAAAAAAACCCCGAAAAATCACGAACGTTGGACGATTGCTCCCACACCGAAAGTGCCAGCCAGTCAAGCTCTTGCTGCTCCTCACCGGCCATTGGCAGCGCATCTACAGCACCACAGACATCGGGGCTCCGGGCTTTCCCTGACGAACCGGGCTTCGACGTTTACCACCAGCTGCACCCGGGCGCCCATTGGAAAAAAACCCAAGAAAAATCACGAACGTTGGACGATTGCTCCCACACCAAAAGTGCCAGCCAGTCAAGCTCTTGCTGCTCATCACCGGCCATTGGCAGCGCATCTACAGCACCACAGACATCGGGGCTCCGGGCTTTCCCTGACGAACAGGGCTTCGACGTTTACCACCAGCTGCACCTGGGGGCCCCACTGAAAAAAACCCCGAAAAAGCATGAACGTCGGACGATTGCTCCCACACCGAAAGTGCCAGCCAGACAAGCTCTTGCTGCTCCTCACCGGCCATTGGCAGCGCATCTACAGCACCACAGACATCGGGGTTCCGGGCTTTCCCTGACGAACAGGGCTTCGACGTTTACCACCACCTGTGCCTGGGAGTCCACTCCAAAAAAACCCGAAAAATCACAAACTTCGGACGATTGCTCCCACACCGAAAGTGCCAGCCAGTCAAGCTCTTGCTGCTCCTCACCATCCATTGGCAGCGCATCTACAGCACCACAGACATCGGGGCTCCGGGCTTTCCCTGACGAACCGGGCTTCGACGTTTACCACCAGCTGCACCTGGTCGCCCACTCCAGAAAAACCCGAAAAATCACGAACGTCAGACGATTGCTCCCACACAAAAAGTGCCAGCCAGTCAAGCTCCTGCTGCTCCTCACTGGCCATTGGCAGCGCATTTACAGCACCACAGACATCGGGGCTCCGGGCTTTCCCTGACGAACAGGGCTTCGATATTTACCACCAGCTGCACCTGGGGCCCCCACTGAAAAAATCCCCGAAAAAGCATGAACTTCGGACGATTGCTCCCACACCGAAACTGCCAGCCAGTCAAGCTCTTGCTGCTCCTCCCCGGCCATTGGCAGCACATCTACAGCACCACAGACATCGGGGCTCTGAGCTTTCCCTGACGAACAGGGCTTCGATATTTACCACCTGCTGCACCTGGGCGCCCACTGGAAAAATCCCCGAAAAATCACGAACGTCGGACGATTGCTTTTACACCGAAAGTGCCACCCAGTCAAGCTCTTGCTGCTCCTCACCGGCCATTGGCAGCGCATCTACAGCACCACAGACATCAGGGCTTTGGGCTTTCCCTGACGAACAGGGCTTTGACATTTACCACCAGCTGCACCTGGGGGGCCCACTGAAAGAAACCCCGAAAAATCGGGAACGTCGGATGATTACTCCCACACCGAAAGTGCCAGCCAGTCAAGCTTTTGCTGCTCCTCACCGGCCATTGGCAGCGCATCTACAGCACCACAGACATCGGGGCTCCGGGCTTTCCCTGACGAACAGGGCTTCGACGTTTACAACCAGCTGCACCTGGGGGGCCAACTGAAAAAAAACCAAGAAAAATCACGAACGTTGGACGATTGCTCCCACACCAAAAGTGCCAGCCAGTCCAGCTCTTGCTGCTCCTCACCGGCCATTGGCAGCGCATCTACAGCACCACAGACATCGGGGCTCCGGGCTTTCCCTGACGAACCGGGCTTCGACGTTTACCACCAGCTTCACCCGGGCGCCCACTCCAGAAAAACCCTAAAAATCACGAACGTCAGACGATTGCTCCCACACAAAAAGTGCCAGCCAGTCAAGCTCCTGCTGCTCCTCACCGGCCATTGGCAGCGCATCTACAGCACCACAGACATCGGGGCTCCGGGCTTTCCCTGACGAACAGGGCTTCGACGTTTACCATCACCTGCACCTGGGCGCCCACTCCAGAAAAACCCTAAAAATCACGAACGTCGGACGATTGCTCCCACACAAAAAGTGCCAGCCAGTCAAGCTCCTGCTGCTCCTCACCGGCCATTGGCAGCGCATCTACAGCACCACAGACATCGGGGCTCCGGGCTTTCCCTGACGAACAGGGCTTCGACGTTTACCACCAGCTGCACCTGGGGGGCCCACTGAAAGAAACCCCGAAAAATCGGGAACGTCGGATGATTACTCCCACACCGAAAGTGCCAGCCAGTCAAGCTTTTGCTGCTCCTCACCGGCCATTGGCAGCGCATCTACAGCACCACAGACATCGGGGCTCCGGGCTTTCCCTGACGAACAGGGCTTCGACGCTTACCACCAGCTGCACCTGGGCGCCCATTGGAAAAAAACCCAAGAAAAATCACGAACGTTGGACGATTGCTCCTACACCAAAAGTGCCAGCCAGTCAAGCTCTTGCTGCTCCTCCCCGGCCATTGGCAGCGCATCTACAGCACCACAGACATCGGGGCTCCGGGCTTTCCCTGACGAACAGGGCTTCGACGTTCACCACCACCTGTGCCTGGGAGTCCACTGCAAAAAAACCCGAAAAATCACAAAGTTCGGACGATTGCTCCCACACAAAAAGTGCCAGCCAGTCAAGCTCTTGCTGCTCCTCACCGGCCATTGGCAGCGCATCTACAGCACCACAGACATCGGGGCTCCGGGCTTTCCCTGACGAACAGGGCTTCGACGTTTACCACCAGCTGCACCTGGGCGCCCACTGAAAAAAACCCCGAAAAATCACGAACGTTGGACGATTGCTCCCACACCGGAAGTGCCAGCCAGTCAAGCTCTTGCAGCTCATCACCGGCCATTGGCAGCGCATCTACAGCACCACAGACATCGGGGCTCAGGGCTTTCCCTGACGAACCGGGCTTCGACGTTTACCACCAGCTGCACCTGGTCGCCCACTCCAAAAAAACCCGAAAAATCACGAACGTCAGACGATTGCTCCCACACAAAAAGTGCCAGCCAGTCAAGCTCCTGCTGCTCCTCACTGGCCATTGGCAGCGCATCTACAGCACCACAGACATCGGGGCTCCGGGCTTTCCCTGACGAACCGGGCTTCGACGTTTACCACCAGCTGCACCCGGGCGCCCATTGGAAAAAAACCCAAGAAAAATCACGAACGTTGGACGATTGCTCCCACACCGAAAGTGCCAGCCAGTCAAGCTCTTGCTGCTCATCACCGGCCATTGGCAGCGCATCTACAGCACCACAGACATCGGGGCTCCGGGCTTTCCCTGACGAACAGGGCTTCGACGTTTACCACCAGCTGCACCTGGGGGCCCCACTGAAAAAAACCCCGAAAAAGCATGAACGTCGGACGATTGCTCCCACACCGAAAGTGCCAGCCAGACAAGCTCTTGCTGCTCCTCACCGGCCATTGGCAGCGCATCTACAGCACCACAGACATCGGGGTTCCGGGCTTTCCCTGACGAAAAGGGCTTCGACGTTTACCACCACCTGTGCCTGGGAGTCCACTCCAAAAAAACCCGAAAAATCACAAACTTCGGACGATTGCTCCCACACCGAAAGTGCCAGCCAGTCAAGCTCTTGCTGCTCCTCACCATCCATTGGCAGCGCATCTACAGCACCACAGACATCGGGGCTCCGGGCTTTCCCTGACGAACCGGGCTTCGACGTTTACCACCAGCTGCACCTGGTCGCCCACTCCAGAAAAACCCGAAAAATCACGAACGTCAGACGATTGCTCCCACACAAAAAGTGCCAGCCAGTCAAGCTCCTGCTGCTCCTCACTGGCCATTGGCAGTGCATTTACAGCACCACAGACATCGGGGCTCCGGGCTTTCCCTGACGAACAGGGCTTCGATATTTACCACCAGCTGCACCTGGGGCCCCCACTGAAAAAATCCCCGAAAAAGCATGAACTTCGGACGATTGCTCCCACACCGAAACTGCCAGCCAGTCAAGCTCTTGCTGCTCATCACCGGCCATTGGCAGCGCATCTACAGCACCACAGACATCGGGGCTCCGGGCTTTCCCTGACGAACAGGGCTTCGACGTTTACCACCAGCTGCACCTGGGGGGCCCACCGAAAAAAACCCCGAAAAATCACGAACGTCAGACGATTGCTCCCACACAAAAAGTGCCAGCCAGTCAAGCTCCTGCTGCTCCTCACTGGCCATTGGCAGCGCATCTACAGCACCACAGACATCGGGGCTCCGGGCTTTCCCTGACGAACAGGGCTTCGATATTTACCACCAGCTGCACCTGGGGGACCCACTGAAAAAATCCCCGAAAAAGCATGAACTTCGGACGATTGCTCCCACACCGAAAGTGCCAGCCAGTCAAGCTCTTGCTGCTCCTCCCCGGCCATTGGCAGCACATCTACAGCACTACAGACATCGGGGCTCCGGGCTTTCCCTAACGAACAGGGCTTCGACGTTTACCACCAGCTGCACCTGGGGGGCCCACTGAAAGAAACCCTGAAAAATCGGGAACGTCGGATGATTACTCCCACACCAAAAGTGCCAGCCAGTCAAGCTCTTGCTGCTCCTCACCGGCCATTGGCAGCGCATCTACAGCACCACAGACATCGGGGCTCCGGGCTTTCCCTGACGAACAGGGCTTCGACGCTTACCACCAGCTGCACCTGGGCGCCCATTGGAAAAAAACCCAAGAAAAATCACGAACGTTGGACGATTGCTCCCACACCAAAAGTGCCAGCCAGTCAAGCTCTTGCTGCTCATCACCAGCCATTGGCAGCGCATCTACAGCACCACAGACATCGGGGCTCCGGGCTTTCCCTGACGAACCGGGCTTCGACGTTTACCACCAACTTCACCTGGGCGCCCACTCCAGAAAAACCCGAAAAATCACGAACGTCAGACGATTGCTCCCACACAAAAAGTTCCAGCCAGTCAAGCTCTTGCTGCTCCTCCCCGGCCATTGGCAGCGCATCTACAGCACCACAGACATCGGGGCTCCGGGCTTTCCCTGACGAACAGGGCTTCGACGTTTACCACCAGCTGCACCTGGGGGGCCCACTGAAAAAAACCCCGAAAAATCACGAACGTTGGACGATTGCTCCCACACCGAAAGTGCCAGCCAGTCAAGCTCTTGCTGCTCCTCACCGGCCATTGGCAGCGCATCTACAGCACCACAGACATCGGGGCTCTGGGCTTTCCCTGACGAACCGGGCTTCGACGTTTACCACCAGCTGCACCTGGGCGCCCATTGGAAAAAAACCCAAGAAAAATCACGAACGTTGGACGATTGCTCCCACACCAAAAGTGCCAGCCAGTCAAGCTCTTGCTGCTCATCACCGGCCATTGGCAGCGCATCTACAGCACCACAGACATCGGGGCTCCGGGCTTTCCCTGACGAACAGGGCTTCGACGTTTACCACCAGCTGCACCTGGGGGCCCCACTGAAAAAAACCCCGAAAAAGCATGAACGTCGGACGATTGCTCCCACACCGAAAGTGCCAGCCAGACAAGCTCTTGCTGCTCCTCACCGGCCATTGGCAGCGCATCTACAGCACCACAGACATCGGGGTTCCGGGCTTTCCCTGACGAACAGGGCTTCGACGTTTACCACCACCTGTGCCTTGGAGTCCACTCCAAAAAAACCCGAAAAATCACAAACTTCGGACGATTGCTCCCACACCGAAAGTGCCAGCCAGTCAAGCTCTTGCTGCTCCTCACCATCCATTGGCAGCGCATCTACAGCACCACAGACATCGGGGCTCCGGGCTTTCCCTGACGAACAGGGCTTCGACGTTTACCACCACCTGCACCTGGGCGCCCATTGGAAAAAACCCCGAAAAATCATGAACGTTGGACGATTGCTCCCACACCGAAAGTGCCAGCCAGTCAAGCTCTTGCTGCTCATCCCCGGCCATTGGCAGCGCATCTACAGCACCACAGACATCGGGGCTCCGGGCTTTCCCTGACGAACCGGGCTTCGACGTTTACCACCAGCTGCACCTGGTCGCCCACTCCAGAAAAACCCGAAAAATCACGAACGTCAGACGATTGCTCCCACACAAAAAGTGCCAGCCAGTCAAGCTCCTGCTGCTCCTCACTGGCCATTGGCAGCGCATTTACAGCACCACAGACATCGGGGCTCCGGGCTTTCCCTGACGAACAGGGCTTCGATATTTACCACCAGCTGCACCTGGGGCCCCCACTGAAAAAATCCCCGAAAAAGCATGAACTTCGGACGATTGCTCCCACACAAAAAGTGCCAGCCAGTCAAGCTCTTGCTGCTCCTCCCCGGCCATTGGCAGCACATCTACAGCACCACAGACATCGGGGCTCCGGGCTTTCCCTAACGAACAGGGCTTCGACGTTTACCACCAGCTGCACCTGGGGGGCCAACTAAAAAAAGCCCCGAAAAATCACGAACGTCGGACGATTGCTCCCACACAAAAAGTGCCAGCCAGTCAAGCTCCTGCTGCTCCTCACCGGCCATTGGCAGCGCATCTACAGCACCACAGACATCGGGGCTCTGAGCTTTCCCTGACGAACAGGGCTTCGATATTTACCACCTGCTGCACCTGGGCGCCCACTGGAAAAATCCCCGAAAAATCACGAACGTCGGACGATTGCTTTCACACCGAAAGTGCCAGCCAGTCAAGCTCTTGCTGCTCCTCCCCGGCCATTGGCAGCGCATCTACAGCACCACAGACATCAGGGCTTTGGGCTTTCCCTGACGAACAGGGCTTTGACATTTACCACCATCTGCACCTGGGAAGCCCACTGAAAGAAACCCCGAAAAATCGGGAACGTCGGATGATTACTCCCACACCGAAAGTGCCAGCCAGTCAAGCTCTTGCTGCTCCTCACCGGCCATTGGCAGCGCATCTACAGCACCACAGACATCGGGGCTCCGGGCTTTCCCTGACGAACAGGGCTTCGACGCTTACCACCAGCTGCACCTGGGCGCCCATTGGAAAAAAAACCAAGAAAAATCACGAACGTTGGACGGTTGCTCCCACACCAAAAGTGCCAGCCAGTCCAGCTCTTGCTGCTCATCACCGGCCATTGGCAGCGCATCTACAGCACTACAGACATCGGGGCTCCGGGCTTTCCCTAACGAACAGGGCTTCGACGTTTACCACCAGCTGCACCTGGGGGGCCAACTGAAAAAAACCCAAGAAAAATCACGAACGTTGGACGATTGCTCCCACACCGAAAGTGCCAGCCAGTCAAGCTCTTGCTGCTCCTCACCGGCCATTGGCAGCGCATCTACAGCACCACAGACATCGGGGCTCCGGGCTTTCCCTGACGAACAGGGCTTCGACGTTTACCACCAGCTGCACCTGGGCGCCCACTGAAAAAAACCCCGAAAAATCACGAACGTCGGACGATTGCTCCCACACCGAAAGTGCCAGCCAGTCAAGCTCTTGCTGCTCATCACCGGCCATTGGCAGCGCATCTACAGCACCACAGACATCGGGGCTCCGGGCATTCCCTGACGAACAGGGCTTCGACGTTTACCACCAGCTGCACCTGGGGGGCCCACTGAAAGAAACCCTGAAAAATCGGGAACGTCGGATGATTACTCCCACACCAAAAGTGCCAGCCAGTCAAGCTCTTGCTGCTCCTCACCGGCCATTGGCAGCGCATCTACAGCACCACAGACATCGGGGCTCCGGGCTTTCCCTGACGAACAGGGCTTCGACGCTTACCACCAGCTGCACCTGGGCGCCCATTGGAAAAAAACCCAAGAAAAATCACGAACGTTGGACGATTGCTCCCACACAAAAAGTGCCAGCCAGTCAAGCTCTTGCTGCTCATCACCGGCCATTGGCAGCGCATCTACAGCACCACAGACATCGGGGCTCCGGGCTTTCCCTGACGAACAGGGCTTCGATATTTACCACCAGCTGCACCTGGGGCCCCCACTGAAAAAATCCCCGAAAAAGCATGAACTTCGGACGATTGCTCCCACACCGAAAGTGCCAGCCAGACAAGCTCTTGCTGCTCCTCACCGGCCTTTGGCAGCGCATCTACAGCACCACAGACATCGGGGTTCCGGGCTTTCCCTGACGAACAGGGCTTCGACGTTTACCACCACCTGTGCCTGGGAGTCCACTCCAAAAAAACCCGAAAAATCACAAACGTCGGACAATTGCTCCCACACAAAAAGTGCCAGCCAGTCAAGCTCTTGCTGCTCCTCACCGGCCATTGGCAGCGCATCTACAGCACCACAGACATCGGGGCTCCGGGCTTTCCCTGACGAACAGGGCTTCGACGTTTACCACCAGCTGCACCTGGGGGGCCCACTGAAAGAAACCCTGAAAAATCGTGAACGTCGGACGATTGCTCCCACACCAAAAGTGCCAGCCAGTCAAGCTCTTGCTGCTCCTCACCGGCCATTGGCAGCGCATCTACAGCACCACAGACATCGGGGCTCCGGGCTTTCCCTGACGAACAGGGCTTCGACGCTTACCACCAGCTGCACCTGGGCGCCCATTGGAAAAAAACCCAAGAAAAATCACGAACGTTGGACGATTGCTCCCACACCAAAAGTGCCAGCCAGTCAAGCTCTTGCTGCTCATCACCGGCCATTGGCAGCGCATCTACAGCACCACAGACATCGGGGCTCCGGGCTTTCCCTGACGAACAGGGCTTCGACGTTTACCACCAGCTGCACCTGGGGGCCCCACTGGAAAAAACCCCGAAAAAGCATGAACGTCGGACGATTGCTCCCACACCGAAAGTGCCAGCCAGACAAGCTCTTGCTGCTCCTCACCGGCCATTGGCAGCGCATCTACAGCACCACAGACATCGGGGCTCCGGGCTTTCCCTGACGAACAGGGCTTCGACGCTTACCACCAGCTGCACCTGGGCGCCCATTGGAAAAAAAACCAAGAAAAATCACGAACGTTGGACGGTTGCTCCCACACCTAAAGTGCCAGCCAGTCCAGCTCTTGCTGCTCATCACCGGCCATTGGCAGCGCATCTACAGCACTACAGACATCGGGGCTCCGGGCTTTCCCTAACGAACAGGGCTTCGACGTTTACCACCAGCTGCACCTGGGGGGCCAACTGAAAAAAACCCAAGAAAAATCACGAACGTTGGACGATTGCTCCCACACCGAAAGTGCCAGCCAGTCAAGCTCTTGCTGCTCCTCACCGGCCATTGGCAGCGCATCTACAGCACCACAGACATCGGGGCTCCGGGCTTTCCCTGACGAACAGGGCTTCGACGTTTACCACCAGCTGCACCTGGGCGCCCACTGAAAAAAACCCCGAAAAATCACGAACGTCGGACGATTGCTCCCACACCGAAAGTGCCAGCCAGTCAAGCTCTTGCTGCTCATCACCGGCCATTGGCAGCGCATCTACAGCACCACAGACATCGGGGCTCCGGGCATTCCCTGACGAACAGGGCTTCGACGTTTACCACCAGCTGCACCTGGGGGGCCCACTGAAAAAAACCCGAAAAATCACGAACGTCAGACGATTGCTCCCACACAAAAAGTGCCAGCCAATCAAGCTCCTGCTGCTCCTCACTGGCCATTGGCAGCGCATCTACAGCACCACAGACATCGGGGCTCCGGGCTTTCCCTGACGAACAGGGCTTCGATATTTACCACCAGCTGCACCTGGGGGCCCCACTGAAAAAATCCCCGAAAAAGCATGAACTTCGGACGATTGCTCCCACACCAAAAGTGCCAGCCAGTCAAGCTCTTGCTGCTCCTCCCCGGCCATTGGCAGCACATCTACAGCACTACAGACATCGGGGCTCCGGTCTTTCCCTAACAAACAGGGCTTCGACGTTTACCACCAGCTGCACCTGGGGGGCCCACTGAAAGAAACCCTGAAAAATCGGGAACGTCGGATGATTACTCCCACACCAAAAGTGCCAGCCAGTCAAGCTCTTTCTGCTCCTCACCGGCCATTGGCAGCGCATCTACAGCACCACAGACATCGGGGCTCCGGGCTTTCCCTGACGAACAGGGCTTCGACGCTTACCACCAGCTGCACCTGGGCGTCCATTGGAAAAAAACCCAAGAAAAATCACGAACGTTGGACGATTGCTCCCACACAAAAAGTGCCAGCCAGTCAAGCTCTTGCTGCTCATCACCGGCCATTGGCAGCGCATCTACAGCACCACAGACATCGGGGCTCCGGGCTTTCCCTGACGAACAGGGCTTCGACGTTTACCACCAGCTGCACCTGGGGGCCCCACTGAAAAAAACCCCGAAAAAGCATGAACGTCGGACGATTGCTCCCACACCGAAAGTGCCAGCCAGACAAGCTCTTGCTGCTCCTCACCGGCCTTTGGCAGCGCATCTACAGCACCACAGACATCGGGGTTCCGGGCTTTCCCTGACGAACAGGGCTTCGACGTTTACCACCACCTGTGCCTGGGAGTCCACTCCAAAAAAACCCGAAAAATCACAAACGTCGGACAATTGCTCCCACACAAAAAGTGCCAGCCAGTCAAGCTCTTGCTGCTCCTCACCGGCCATTGGCAGCGCATCTACAGCACCACAGACATCGGGGCTCCAGGCTTTCCCTGACGAACAGGGCTTCGACGTTTACCACCATCTGCACCTGGGGGGCTTACTGAAAAAAACCCTGAAAAATCCCGAACGTTGGACGATTGCTCCCACACCGAAAGTGCCAGCCAGTCAAGCTCTTGCTGCTCATCACCGGCCATTGGCAGCGCATCTACAGCACCACAGACATCGGGGCTCAGGGCTTTCCCTGACGAACAGGGCTTCGACGCTTACCACCAGCTGCACCTGGGCGTCCATTGGAAAAAAACCCAAGAAAAATCACGAACGTTGGACGATTGCTCCCACACAAAAAGTGCCAGCCAGTCAAGCTCTTGCTGCTCATCACCGGCCATTGGCAGCGCATCTACAGCACCACAGACATCGGGGCTCCGGGCTTTCCCTGACGAACAGGGCTTCGACGTTTACCACCAGCTGCACCTGGGGGCCCCACTGAAAAAAACCCCGAAAAAGCATGAACGTCGGACGATTGCTCCCACACCGAAAGTGCCAGCCAGACAAGCTCTTGCTGCTCCTCACCGGCCTTTGGCAGCGCATCTACAGCACCACAGACATCGGGGTTCCGGGCTTTCCCTGACGAACAGGGCTTCGACGTTTACCACCACCTGTGCCTGGGAGTCCACTCCAAAAAAACCCGAAAAATCACAAACGTCGGACAATTGCTCCCACACAAAAAGTGCCAGCCAGTCAAGCTCTTGCTGCTCCTCACCGGCCATTGGCAGCGCATCTACAGCACCACAGACATCGGGGCTCCAGGCTTTCCCTGACGAACAGGGCTTCGACGTTTACCACCATCTGCACCTGGGGGGCTTACTGAAAAAAACCCTGAAAAATCCCGAACGTTGGACGATTGCTCCCACACCGAAAGTGCCAGCCAGTCAAGCTCTTGCTGCTCATCACCGGCCATTGGCAGCGCATCTACAGCACCACAGACATCGGGGCTCAGGGCTTTCCCTGACGAACAGGGCTTCGACGTTTACCACCAGCTGCACCTGGTCGCCCACTCCAGAAAAACCCTAAAAATCACGAACGTCGGACGATTGCTCCCACACAAAAAGTGCCAGCCAGTCAAGCTCCTGCTGCTCCTCACCGGCCATTGGCAGCGCATCTACAGCACCACAGACATCGGGGCTCCGGGCTTTCCCTGACGAACAGGGCTTCGACGTTTACCACCAGCTGCACCTGGGGGGCCCACTGATAGAAACCCTGAAAAATCGGGAACGTCGGATGATTACTCCCACACCAAAAGTGCCAGCCAGTCAAGCTCTTGCTGCTCCTCACCGGCCATTGGCAGCGCATCTACAGCACCACAGACATCGGGGCTCCGGGCTTTCCCTGACGAACAGGGCTTCGACGCTTACCACCAGCTGCACCTGGGCGCCCATTGGAAAAAAACCCAAGAAAAATCACGAACGTTGGACGATTGCTCCCACACCAAAAGTGCCAGCCAGACAAGCTCTTGCTGCTCATCACCGGCCATTGGCAGCGCATCTACAGCACCACAGACATCGGGGCTCCGGGCTTTCCCTGACGAACAGGGCTTCGACGTTTACCACCACCTGTGCCTGGGAGTCCACTCCAAAAAAACCCGAAAAATCACAAACGTCGGACAATTGCTCCCACACAAAAAGTGCCAGCCAGTCAAGCTCTTGCTGCTCCTCCCCGGCCATTGGCAGCGCATCTACAGCACCACAGACATCGGGGCTCCGGGCTTTCCCTGACGAACAGGGCTTCGACGTTTACCACCTGCTGCACCTGGGCGCCCACTGAAAAAAACCCCGAAAAATCACGAACGTCAGACGATTGCTCCCACACAAAAAGTGCCAGCCAGTCAAGCTCTTGCTGCTCATCACCGGCCATTGGCAGCGCATCTACAGCACCACAGACATCGGGGCTCCGGGCTTTCCCTGACGAACCGGGCTTCGACGTTTACCACCAACTTCACCTGGGCGCCCACTCCAGAAAAACCCGAAAAATCACGAACGTCAGACGATTGCTCCCACACAAAAAGTTCCAGCCAGTCAAACTCTTGCTGCTCCTCCCCGGCCATTGGCAGCGCATTCTACAGCACCACAGACATCGGGGCTCCGGGCTTTCCCTGACGAACAGGGCTTCGACGTTTACCACCAGCTGCACCTGGGGGGCCCACTGAAAAAAACCCCGAAAAATCACGAACGTTGGACGATTGCTCCCACACCGAAAGTTCCAGCCAGTCAAGCTCTTGCTGCTCCTCACCGGCCATTGGCAGCGCATCTACAGCACCACAGACATCGGGGCTCTGGGCTTTCCCTGACGAACCGGGCTTCGACGTTTACCACCAGCTGCACCTGGGCGCCCATTGGAAAAAAACCCAAGAAAAATCACGAACGTTGGACGATTGCTCCCACACCAAAAGTGCCAGCCAGTCAAGCTCTTGCTGCTCATCACCGGCCATTGGCAGCGCATCTACAGCACCACAGACATCGGGGCTCCGGGCTTTCCCTGACGAACAGGGCTTCGACGTTTACCACCAGCTGCACCTGGGGGCCCCACTGAAAAAAACCCCGAAAAAGCATGAACGTCGGACGATTGCTCCCACACCGAAAGTGCCAGCCAGACAAGCTCTTGCTGCTCCTCACCGGCCATTGGCAGCGCATCTACAGCACCACAGACATCGGGGTTCCGGGCTTTCCCTGACGAACAGGGCTTCGACGTTTACCACCACCTGTGCCTTGGAGTCCACTCCAAAAAAAACCCGAAAAATCACAAACTTCGGACGATTGCTCCCACACCGAAAGTGCCAGCCAGTCAAGCTCTTGCTGCTCCTCACCATCCATTGGCAGCGCATCTACAGCACCACAGACATCGGGGCTCCGGGCTTTCCCTGACGAACAGGGCTTCGACGTTTACCACCACCTGCACCTGGGCGCCCATTGGAAAAAACCCCGAAAAATCACGAACGTTGGACGATTGCTCCCACACCGAAAGTGCCAGCCAGTCAAGCTCTTGCTGCTCATCACCGGCCATTGGCAGCGCATCTACAGCACCACAGACATCGGGGCTCCGGGCTTTCCCTGACGAACCGGGCTTCGACGTTTACCACCAGCTGCACCTGGTCGCCCACTCCAGAAAAACCCGAAAAATCACGAACGTCAGACGATTGCTCCCACACAAAAAGTGCCAGCCAGTCAAGCTCCTGCTGCTCCTCACTGGCCATTGGCAGCGCATTTACAGCACCACAGACATCGGGGCTCCGGGCTTTCCCTGACGAACAGGGCTTCGATATTTACCACCAGCTGCACCTGGGGCCCCCACTGAAAAAATCCCCGAAAAAGCATGAACTTCGGACGATTGCTCCCACACCGAAACTGCCAGCCAGTCAAGCTCTTGCTGCTCCTCCCCGGCCATTGGCAGCACATCTACAGCACCACAGACATCGGGGCTCCGGGCTTTCCCTAACGAACAGGGTTTCGACGTTTACCACCAGCTGCACCTGGGCGCCCATTGGAAAAAAAAACAAGAAAAATCACGAACGTTGGACGATTGCTCCCACACAAAAAGTGCCAGCCAGTCAAGCTCCTGCTGCTCCTCACCGGCCATTGGCAGCGCATCTACAGCACCACAGACATCGGGGCTCTGAGCTTTCCCTGACGAACAGGGCTTCGATATTTACCACCTGCTGCACCTGGGCGCCCACTGGAAAAATCCCTGAAAAATCACGAACGTCGGACGATTGCTTTCACACCAAAAGTGCCAGCCAGTCAAGCTCTTGCTGCTCCTCACCGGCCATTGGCAGCGCATCTACAGCACCACAGACATCAGGGCTTTGGGCTTTCCCTGACGAACAGGGCTTTGACATTTACCACCATCTGCACCTGGGGGGCCCACTGAAAGAAAC
Source organism: Chlamydotis macqueenii (assembly GCF_036417535.1). NCBI lineage: Eukaryota > Metazoa > Chordata > Aves > Otidiformes > Otididae > Chlamydotis > Chlamydotis macqueenii. Next base: position 29,150,718 of record NC_141592.1, on the reverse strand, counting down.
CCCGAAAAATCGGGAACGTCGGATGATTACTCCCACACCGAAAGTGCCAGCCAGTCAAGCTCTTGCTGCTCCTCACCGGCCATTGGCAGCGCATCTACAGCACCACAGACATCGGGGCTCCGGGCTTTCCCTGACGAACAGGGCTTCGACGCTTACCACCAGCTGCACCTGGGCGCCCATTGGAAAAAAAAACAAGAAAAATCACGAACGTTGGACGATTGCTCCCACACCAAAAGTGCCAGCCAGTCCAGCTCTTGCTGCTCATCACCGGCCATTGGCAGCGCATCTACAGCACTACAGACATCGGGGCTCCGGGCTTTCCCTGACGAACAGGGCTTCGACGTTTACCACCAGCTGCACCTGGGGGGCCAACTGAAAAAAAACCAAGAAAAATCACGAACGTTGGACGATTGCTCCCACACCGAAAGTGCCAGCCAGTCAAGCTCTTGCTGCTCCTCACCGGCCATTGGCAGCGCATCTACAGCACCACAGACATCGGGGCTCCACGCTTTCCCTGACGAACAGGGCTTCGACGTTTACCACCAGCTGCACCTGGGCGCCCACTGAAAAAAACCCCGAAAAATCACGAACGTCGGACGATTGCTCCCACACCGAAAGTGCCAGCCAGTCAAGCTCTTGCTGCTCATCACCGGCCATTGGCAGCGCATCTACAGCACCACAGACATCGGGGCTCCGGGCTTTCCCTGATGAACAGGGCTTCGATATTTACCACCAGCTGCACCTGGGGGCCGCACTGAAAAAATCCCCGAAAAAGGATGAACTTCGGACGATTGCTCCCACACCGAAAGTGCCAGCCAGTCAAGCTCTTGCTACTCCTCCCCGGCCATTGGCAGCACATCTACAGCACTACAGACATCGGGGCTCCGGGCTTTCCCTAACGAACAGGGCTTCGACGTTTACCACCAGCTGCACCTGGGGGGCCCACTGAAAGAAACCCTGAAAAATCGGGAACGTCGGATGATTACTCCTACACCGAAAGTGCCAGCCAGTCAAGCTCTTGCTGCTCCTCACCGGCCATTGGCAGCGCATCTACAGCACCACAGACATCGGGGCTCCGGGCTTTCCCTGACGAACAGGGCTTCGACGCTTACCACCAGCTGCACCTGGGCGCCCATTGGAAAAAAACCCAAGAAAAATCACGAACGTTGGACGATTGCTCCCACACAAAAAGTGCCAGCCAGTCAAGCTCTTGCTGCTCATCACCGGCCATTGGCAGCGCATCTACAGCACCACAGACATCGGGGCTCCGGGCTTTCCCTGACGAACAGGGCTTCGACGTTTACCACCAGCTGCACCTGGGGGCCCCACTGAAAAAAACCCCGGAAAAGCATGAACGTCGGACGATTGCTCCCACACCGAAAGTGCCAGCCAGACAAGCTCTTGCTGCTCCTCACCGGCCTTTGGCAGCGCATCTACAGCACCACAGACATCGGGGTTCCGGGCTTTCCCTGACGAACAGGGCTTCGACGTTTACCACCACCTGTGCCTGGGAGTCCACTCCAAAAAAACCCGAAAAATCACAAACGTCGGACAATTGCTCCCACACAAAAAGGGCCAGCCAGTCAAGCTCTTGCTGCTCCTCACCGGCCATTGGCAGCGCATCTACAGCACCACAGACATCGGGGCTCCGGGCTTTCCCTGACGAACAGGGCTTCGACGTTTACCACCATCTGCACCTGGGGGGCTTACTGAAAAAAACCCTGAAAAATCATGAACGTCGGACGATTGCTCCCACACAAAAAGTGCCAGCCAGTCAAGCTCTTGCTGCTCCTCCCCGGTCATTGGCAGCGCATCTACAGCACCACAGACATCGGGGCTCCGGGCTTTCCCTGACGAACAGGGCTTCGACGTTTACCACCAGCTGCACCTGGGCGCCCACTGAAAAAAACCCCGAAAAATCACGAACGTTGGACGATTGCTCCCACACCGAAAGTGCCAGCCAGTCAAGCTCTTGCTGCTCATCACCGGCCATTGGCAGCGCATCTACAGCACCACAGACATCGGGGCTCCGGGCTTTCCCTGACGAACAGGGCTTCGACGTTTACCACCAGCTGCACCTGGGCGCCCACTGAAAAAAACCCCAAAAAATCACGAACGTTGGACGATTGCTCCCACACCGAAAGTGCCAGCCAGTCAAGCTCTTGCTGCTCATCACCGGCCATTGGCAGCGCATCTACAGCACCACAGACATCGGGGCTCAGGGCTTTCCCTGACGAACCGGGCTTCGACGTTTACCACCAGCTGCACCTGGTCGCCCACTCCAGAAAAACCCGAAAAATCACGAACGTCAGACGATTGCTCCCACACAAAAAGTGCCAGCCAGTCAAGCTCCTGCTGCTCCTCACTGGCCATTGGCAGCGCATTTACAGCACCACAGACATCGGGGCTCCGGGCTTTCCCTGACGAACAGGGCTTCGATATTTACCACCAGCTGCACCTGGGGCCCCCACTGAAAAAATCCACGAAAAAGCATGAACTTCGGACGATTGCTCCCACACCGAAAGTGCCAGCCAGTCAAGCTCTTGCTGCTCCTCCCCGGCCATTGGCAGCACATCTACAGCACCACAGACATCGGGGCTCCGGGCTTTCCCTAACTAACAGGGCTTCGACGTTTACCACCAGCTGCACCTGGGGGGCCAACTAAAAAAAGCCCCGAAAAATCACGAACGTCGGACGATTGCTCCCACACAAAAAGTGCCAGCCAGTCAAGCTCCTGCTGCTCCTCACCGGCCATTGGCAGCGCATCTACAGCACCACAGACATCGGGGCTCCGGGCTTTCCCTGACGAACAGGGCTTCGACGCTTACCACCAGCTGCACCTGGGCGCCCATTGGAAAAAAAACCAAGAAAAATCACGAACGTCGGACGATTGCTCCCACACCGAAAGTGCCAGCCAGTCCAGCTCTTGCTGCTCCTCACCGGCCATTGGCAGCACATCTACAGCACCACAGACATCGGGGTTCCGGGCTTTCCCTGACGAACAGGGCTTCGACGTTTACCATTACCTGTGCCTGGGAGTCCACCCCAAAAAAACTCGAAAAATCACAAACGTCAGACGATTGCTCCCACACCGAAAGTGCCAGCCAGTCAAGCTCTTGCTGCTCCTCACCGGCCATTGGCAGCGCATCTACAGCACCACAGACATCGGGGCTCCGGGCTTTCCCTGACGAACAGGGCTTCGACGTTTACCACCACCTGCACCTGGGCGCCCATTGGAAAAAAACCCAAGAAAAATCACGAACGTTGGACGATTGCTCCCACACAAAAAGTGCCAGCCAGTCAAGCTCTTGCTGCTCCTCACCGGCCATTGGCAGCGCATCTACAGCACCACAGACATCGGGGCTCCGGGCTTTCCCTGACGAACAGGGCTTCGATATTTACCACCAGCTGCACCTGGGGGCCCCACTGAAAAAATCCCCGAAAAAGCATGAACTTCGGACGATTGCTCCCACACCGAAAGTGCCAGCCAGTCAAGCTCTTGCTGCTCCTCCCCGGCCATTGGCAGCACATCTACAGCACTACAGACATCGGGGCTCCGGGCTTTCCCTAACGAACAGGGCTTCGACGTTTACCACCAGCTGCACCTGGGGGGCCCACTGAAAGAAACCCTGAAAAATCAGGAACGTCGGATGATTACTCCCACACCAAAAGTGCCAGCCAGTCAAGCTCTTGCTGCTCCTCACCGGCCATTGGCAGCGCATCTACAGCACCACAGACATCGGGGCTCCGGGCTTTCCCTGACTAACAGGGCTTCGACGCTTACCACCAGCTGCACCTGGGCGCCCATTGGAAAAAAACCCAAGAAAAATCACGAACGTCAGACGATTGCTCCCACACAAAAAGTGCCAGCCAGTCAAGCTCTTGCTGCTCATCACCGGCCATTGGCAGCGCATCTACAGCACCACAGACATCGGGGCTCCGGGCTTTCCCTGACGAACAGGGCTTCGACGTTTACCACCATCTGCACCTGGGGGGCTTACTGAAAAAAACCCTGAAAAATCATGAACGTCGGACGATTGCTCCCATACAAAAAGTGCCAGCCAGTCAAGCTCTTGCTGCTCCTCCCCGGCCATTGGCAGCGCATCTACAGCACCACAGACATCGGGGCTCCGGGCTTTCCCTGACGAACAGGGCTTCGACGTTTACCACCAGCTGCACCTGGGCGCCCACTGAAAAAAACCCCGAAAAATCACGAACGTTGGACGATTGCTCCCACACAAAAAGTGCCAGCCAGTCAAGCTCTTGCTGCTCATCACCGGCCATTGGCAGCGCATCTACAGCACCACAGACATCGGGGCTCCGGGCTTTCCCTGACGAACCGGGCTTCGACGTTTACCACCAACTTCACCTGGGCGCCCACTCCAGAAAAACCCGAAAAATCACGAACGTCAGACGATTGCTCCCACACAAAAAGTGCCAGCCAGTCAAGCTCTTGCTGCTCCTCCCCGGCCATTGGCAGCACATCTACAGCACCACAGACATCAGGGCTCCGGGCTTTCCCTAACGAACAGGACTTCGACGTTTACCACCAACTGCACCTGGGGGGCCAACTGAAAAAAGCCCCGAAAAATCATGAACGTCGGACGATTGCTCCCACACCGAAAGTGCCAGCCAGACAAGCTCTTGCTGCTCCTCACCGGCCATTGGCAGCGCATCTACAGCACCACAGACATCGGGGCTCCGGGCTTTCCCTGACGAACAGGGCTTCGACGTTTACCACCACCTGCACCTGGGCGCCCACTCCAGAAAAACCCTAAAAATCACGAACGTCGGACGATTGCTCCCACACCGAAAGTGCCAGCCAGTCAAGCTCTTGCTGCTCCTCACCGGCCATTGGCAGCGCATCTACAGCACCACAGACATCGGGGCTCCGGGCTTTCCCTGACGAACAGGGCTTCGACGCTTACCACCAGCTGCACCTGTGCGCCCATTGGAAAAAAACCCAAGAAAAATCACGAACGTTGGACGATTGCTCCCACACCAAAAGTGCCAGCCAGTCAAGCTCTTGCTGCTCCTCCCCGGCCATTGGCAGCGCATCTACAGCACCACAGACATCGGGGCTCCGGGCTTTCCCTGACGAACAGGGCTTCGACGTTTACCACCACCTGTGCCTGGGAGTCCACTCCAAAAAAACCCGAAAAATCACAAACTTCGGACGATTGCTCCCACACCGAAAGTGCCAGCCAGTCAAGCTCTTGCTGCTCCTCACCGGCCATTGGCAGCGCATCTACAGCACCACAGACATCGGGGCTCCGGGCTTTCCCTGACGAACAGGGCTTCGACGTTTACCACCAGCTGCACCTGGGCGCCCACTGAAAAAAACCCCGAAAAATCACGAACGTTGGACGATTGCTCCCACACCGAAAGTGCCAGCCAGTCAAGCTCTTGCTGCTCATCACCGGCCATTGGCAGCACATCTACAGCACCACAGACATCAGGGCTCCGGGCTTTCCCTGACGAACAGGGCTTCGATATTTACCACCAGCTGCACCTGGGGCCCCCACTGAAAAAATCCCCGAAAAAGCATGAACTTCGGACGATTGCTCCCACACCGAAAGTGCCAGCCAGTCAAGCTCTTGCTGCTCCTCCCCGGCCATTGGCAGCACATCTACAGCACCACAGACATCGGGGCTCCGGGCTTTCCCTAACTAACAGGGCTTCGACGTTTACCACCAGCTGCACCTGGGGGGCCAACTAAAAAAAGCCCCGAAAAATCACGAACGTCGGACGATTGCTCCCACACAAAAAGTGCCAGCCAGTCAAGCTCCTGCTGCTCCTCACCGGCCATTGGCAGCGCATCTACAGCACCACAGACATCGGGGCTCTGAGCTTTCCCTGACGAACAGGGCTTCGATATTTACCACCTGCTGCACCTGGGCGCCCACTGGAAAAATCCCCGAAAAATCACGAACGTCGGACGATTGCTCCCACACCGAAAGTGCCAGCCAGTCAAGCTCTTGCTGCTCCTCACCGGCCATTGGCAGCACATCTACAGCACCACAGACATCGGGGTTCCGGGCTTTCCCTGACGAACAGGGCTTCGACGTTTACCATTACCTGTGCCTGGGAGTCCACTCCAAAAAAACCCGAAAAATCACAAACGTCAGACGATTGCTCCCACACCGAAAGTGCCAGCCAGTCAAGCTCTTGCTGCTCCTCACCGGCCATTGGCAGCGCATCTACAGCACTACAGACATCGGGGCTCCGGGCTTTCCCTAACGAACAGGGCTTCGACGTTTACCACCAGCTGCACCTGGGGGGCCCACTGAAAGAAACCCTGAAAAATCGGGAACGTCGGATGATTACTCCCACACCAAAATTGCCAGCCAGTCAAGCTCTTGCTGCTCCTCACCGGCCATTGGCAGCGCATCTACAGCACCACAGACATCGGGGCTCCGGGCTTTCCCTGACGAACAGGGCTTCGACGCTTACCACCAGCTGCACCTGGGCGCCCATTGGAAAAAAACCCAAGAAAAATCACGAACGTTGGACGATTGCTCCCACACAAAAAGTGCCAGCCAGTCAAGCTCTTGCTGCTCATCACCGGCCATTGGCAGCGCATCTACAGCACCACAGACATCGGGGCTCCGGGCTTTCCCTGACGAACAGGGCTTCGACGTTTACCACCAGCTGCACCTGGGGGCCCCACTGAAAAAAACCCCGAAAAAGCATGAACGTCGGACGATTGCTCCCACACAATAAGTGCCAGCCAGACAAGCTCTTGCTGCTCCTCACCGGCCATTGGCAGCACATCTACAGCACCACAGACATCGGGGTTCCGGGCTTTCCCTGACGAACAGGGCTTCGACGTTTACCACCACCTGTGCCTGGGAGTCCACTCCAAAAAAACCCGAAAAATCACAAACGTCGGACAATTGCTCCCACACAAAATGTGCCAGCCAGTCAAGCTCTTGCTGCTCCTCCCCGGCCATTGGCAGCGCATCTACAGCACCACAGACATCGGGGCTCCGGGCTTTCCCTGACGAACAGGGCTTCGACGTTTACCACCATCTGCACCTGGGGGGCTTACTGAAAAAAACCCCGAAAAATCATGAACGTCGGACGATTGCTCCCACACAAAAAGTGCCAGCCAGTCAAGCTCTTGCTGCTCCTCCCCGGCCATTGGCAGCGCATCTACAGCACCACAGACATCGGGGCTCCGGGCTTTCCCTGACGAACAGGGCTTCGACGTTTACCACCAGCTGCACGTGGGCGCCCACTGAAAAAAACCCCGAAAAATCACGAACGTTGGACGATTGCTCCCACACAAAAAGTGCCAGCCAGTCAAGCTCTTGCTGCTCATCACGGGCCATTGGCAGCGCATCTACAGCACCACAGACATCGGGGCTCCGGGCTTTCCCTGACGAACCGGGCTTCGACGTTTACCACCAGCTGCACCTGGGCGCCCACTCCAGAAAAACCCGAAAAATCACGAACGTCAGACGATTGCTCCCACACAAAAAGTGCCAGCCAGTCAAGCTCTTGCTGCTCCTCCCCGGCCATTGGCAGCACATCTACAGCACCACAGACATCGGGGCTCCGGGCTTTCCCTGACGAACAGGACTTCAACGTTTACCACCAACTGCACCTGGGGGGCCAACTGAAAAAAGCCCCAAAAAATCATGAACGTCGGACGATTGCTCCCACACCGAAAGTGCCAGCCAGTCAAGCTCTTGCTGCTCCTCACCGGCCATTGGCAGCGCATCTACAGCACCACAGACATCGGGGCTCCGGGCTTTCCCTGACGAACAGGGCTTCGACGTTTACCACCACCTGCACCTGGGCGCCCACTCCAGAAAAACCCTAAAAATCACGAACGTCGGACGATTGCTCCCACACAAAAAGTGCCAGCCAGTCAAGCTCCTGCTGCTCCTCACCGGCCATTGGCAGCGCATCTACAGCACCACAGACATCGGGGCTCCGGGCTTTCCCTGACGAACAGGGCTTCGACGCTTACCACCAGCTGCACCTGGGGGGCCCACTGAAAGAAACCCCGAAAAATCGGGAACGTCGGATGATTACTCCCACACCGAAAGTGCCAGCCAGTCAAGCTCTTGCTGCTCCTCACCGGCCATTGGCAGCGCATCTACAGCACCACAGACATCGGGGCTCCGGGCTTTCCCTGACGAACAGGGCTTCGACGTTTACCACCACCTGTGCCTGGGAGTCCACTCCAAAAAGACCCGAAAAATCACAAACTTCGGACGATTGCTCCCACACCGAAAGTGCCAGCCAGTCAAGCTCTTGCTGCTCCTCACCGGCCATTGGCAGCGCATCTACAGCACCACAGACATCGGGGCTCCGGGCTTTCCCTGACGAACAGGGCTTCGACGTTTACCACCAGCTGCACCTGGGCGCCCACTGAAAAAAACCCCGAAAAATCACGAACGTTGGACGATTGCTCCCACACCAAAAGTGCCAGCCAGTCAAGCTCTTGCTGCTCATCACCGGCCATTGGCAGTGCATCTACAGCACCACAGACATCGGGGCTCAGGGCTTTCCCTGACGAACCGGGCTTCGACGTTTACCACCAGCTGCACCTGGTCGCCCACTCCAGAAAAACCCGAAAAATCACGAACGTCAGACGATTGCTCCCACACCGAAAGTGCCAGCCAGTCAAGCTCCTGCTGCTCCTCCCCGGCCATTGGCAGCGCATCTACAGCACCACAGACATCGGGGCTCCGGGCTTTCCCTAACTAACAGGGCTTCGACGTTTAGCACCAGCTGCACCTGGGGGGCCAACTAAAAAAAGCCCCGAAAAATCACGAACGTCGGACGATTGCTCCCACACCGAAAGTGCCAGCCAGTCAAGCTCTTGCTGCTCCTCACCGGCCATTGGCAGCGCATCTACAGCACCACAGACATCGGGGCTCTGAGCTTTCCCTGACGAACAGGGCTTCGATATTTACCACCTGCTGCACCTGGGCGCCCACTGGAAAAATCCCCGAAAAATCACGAACGTCGGACGATTGCTCCCACACCGAAAGTGCCAGCCAGTCAAGCTCTTGCTGCTCCTCCCCGGCCATTGGCAGCGCATCTACAGCACCACAGACATCAGGGCTTTGGGCTTTCCCTGACGAACAGGGCTTCGACGTTTACCACCAGCTGCACCTGGGGGGCCCACAGAAAGAAACCCCGAAAAATCGGGAACGTCGGATGATTACTCCCACACCGAAAGTGCCAGCCAGTCAAGCTCTTGCTGCTCCTCACCGGCCATTGGCAGCGCATCTACAGCACCACAGACATCGGGGCTCCGGGCTTTCCCTGACGAACAGGGCTTCGACGCTTACCACCAGCTGCACCTGGGCGCCCATTGGAAAAAAAACCAAGAAAAATCACGAACGTTGGACGATTGCTCCCACACCAAAAGTGCCAGCCAGTCAAGCTCTTGCTGCTCCTCACTGGCCATTGGCAGCGCATCTACAGCACCACAGACATCGGGGCTCCGGGCTTTCCCTGACGAACAGGGCTTCGACGTTTACCACCAGCTGCACCTGGGCGCCCATTGGAAAAAAACCCAAGAAAAATCACGCATGTTGGACAATTGCTCCCACACCGAAAGTGCCAGCCAGTCAAGCTCTTGCTGCTCATCACCGGCCATCGGCAGCACATCTACAGCACCACAGACATCGGGGCTCCGGGCTTTCCCTGACGAACAGGGCTTCGACGTTTACCACCACCTGCACCTGGGCGCCCATTGGAAAAAAACCCAAGAAAAATCACGAACGTTGGACGATTGCTCCCACACAAAAAGTGCCAGCCAGTCAAGCTCTTGCTGCTCCTCCCCGGCCATTGGCAGCGCATCTACAGCACCACAGACATCGGGGCTCCGGGCTTTCCCTGACGAACAGGGCTTCGACGTTTACCACCAGCTGCACCTGGGAGTCCACTCCAAAAAAACCCGAAAAATCACAAACGTCGGACGATTGCTCCCACACAAAAAGTGCCAGCCAGTCAAGCTCTTGCTGCTCCTCACCGGCCATTGGCAGCGCATCTACAGCACCACAGACATCGGGGCTCCGGGCTTTCCCTGACGAACAGGGCTTCGACGTTTACCACCAGCTGCACCTGGGGGGCCCACTGAAAAAAAACCCGAAAAGTCATAAACGTCGGACGATTGCTCCCACACAAAAAGTTCCAGCAACTCAAGCTCTTGCTGCTCCTCCCCGGCCATTGGCAGCGCATCTACAGCACCACAGACATCGGGGCTCCGGGCTTTCCCTGACGAACAGGGCTTCGACGTTTACCATTACCTGTGCCTGTGAGTCCACTCCAAAAAAACCCGAAAAATCACAAACGTCAGACGATTGCTCCCACACCGAAAGTGCCAGCCAGTCAAGCTCTTGCTGCTCCTCACCGGCCATTGGCAGCGCATCTACAGCACCACAGACATCGGGGCTCCGGGCTTTCCCTGACGAACAGGGCTTCGACGTTTACCACCACCTGCACCTGGGCGCCCATTGGAAAAAAACCCAAGAAAAATCAAGAACGTTGAACGATTGCTCCCACACAAAAAGTGCCAGCCAGTCAATCTCTTGCTGCTCCTCCCCGGCCATTGGCAGCACATCTACAGCACCACAGACATCGGGGCTCCGGGCTTTTCCTGACGAACAGGGATTCGACGTTTACCACCAGCTGCACCTGGGGGGCCCACTGAAAAAAACCCCGAAAAGTCACGAACGTCGGACGATTGCTCCCACACAAAAAGTGCCAGCCAGTCAAGCTCTTGCTGCTCCTCCCCGGCCATTGGCAGCACATCTACAGCACCACAGACATCGGGGTCCGGGCTTTCCCTAACTAACAGGGCTTCGACGTTTACCACCAGCTGCACCTGGGGGGCCAACTAAAAAAAGCCCCGAAAAATCACGAACGTCGGACGATTGCTCCCACACAAAAAGTGCCAGCCAGTCAAGCTCCTGCTGCTCCTCACCGGCCATTGGCAGCGCATCTACAGCACCACAGACATCGGGGCTCCGGGCTTTCCCTGACGAACAGGGCTTCGACGCTTACCACCAGCTGCACCTGGGCGCCCATTGGAAAAAAAACCAAGAAAAATCACGAACGTTGGACGATTGCTCCCACACCAAAAGTGCCAGCCAGTCCAGCTCTTGCTGCTCATCACCGGCCATTGGCAGCGCATCTACAGCACCACAGACATCGGGGCTCCGGGCTTTCCCTGACGAACAGGGCTTCGACGTTTACCACCAGCTGCACCTGGGCGCCCATTGGAAAAAAACCCAAGAAAAATCACGAATGTTGGACAATTGCTCCCACACCGAAAGTGCCAGCCAGTCAAGCTCTTGCTGCTCATCACCGGCCATCGGCAGCGCATCTACAGCACCACAGACATCGGGGCTCCGGGCTTTCCCTGACGAACAGGGCTTCGACGTTTACCACCAGCTGCACCTGGGGGGCCCAATGAAAAAAACCCCGAAAAAGCATGAACGTCGGACGATTGCTCCGACACCGAAAGTGCCAGCCAGTCAAGCTCTTGCTGCTCCTCACCGGCCATTGGCAGCACATCTACAGCACCACAGACATCGGGGTTCCGGGCTTTCCCTGACGAACAGGGCTTCGACGTTTACCATTACCTGTGCCTGGGAGTCCACCCCAAAAAAACCCGAAAAATCACAAACGTCAGACGATTGCTCCCACACCGAAAGTGCCAGCCAGTCAAGCTCTTGCTGCTCCTCACCGGCCATTGGCAGCGCATCTACAGCACCACAGACATCGGGGCTCCGGGCTTTCCCTGACGAACAGGGCTTCGACGTTTACCACCACCTGCACCTGGGCGCCCATTGGAAAAAAACCCAAGAAAAATCACGAACGTTGGACGATTGCTCCCACACAAAAAGTGCCAGCCAGTCAAGCTCTTGCTGCTCCTCACCGGCCATTGGCAGCGCATCTACAGCACCACAGACATCGGGGCTCCGGGCTTTCCCTGACGAACAGGGCTTCGATATTTACCACCAGCTGCACCTGGGGGCCCCACTGAAAAAATCCCCGAAAAAGCATGAACTTCGGACGATTGCTCCCACACCGAAAGTGCCAGCCAGTCAAGCTCTTGCTGCTCCTCCCCGGCCATTGGCAGCACATCTACAGCACTACAGACATCGGGGCTCCGGGCTTTCCCTAACGAACAGGGCTTCGACGTTTACCACCAGCTGCACCTGGGGGGCCCACTGAAAGAAACCCTGAAAAATCAGGAACGTCGGATGATTACTCCCACACCAAAAGTGCCAGCCAGTCAAGCTCTTGCTGCTCCTCACCAGCCATTGGCAGCGCATCTACAGCACCACAGACATCGGGGCTCCGGGCTTTCCCTGACGAACAGGGCTTCGACGCTTACCACCAGCTGCACCTGGGCGCCCATTGGAAAAAAACCCAAGAAAAATCACGAACGTTGGACGATTGCTCCCACACAAAAAGTGCCAGCCAGTCAAGCTCTTGCTGCTCATCACCGGCCATTGGCAGCGCATCTACAGCACCACAGACATCGGGGCTCCGGGCTTTCCCTGACGAACAGGGCTTCGACGTTTACCACCATCTGCACCTGGGGGGCTTACTGAAAAAAATCCTGAAAAATCATGAACGTCGGACGATTGCTCCCACACAAAAAGTGCCAGCCAGTCAAGCTCTTGCTGCTCCTCCCCGGCCATTGGCAGCGCATCTACAGCACCACAGACATCGGGGCTCCGGGCTTTCCCTGACGAACAGGGCTTCGACGTTTACCACCAGCTGCACCTGGGCGCCCACTGAAAAAAACCCCGAAAAATCACGAACGTTGGACGATTGCTCCCACACAAAAAGTGCCAGCCAGTCAAGCTCTTGCTGCTCCTCCCCGGCCATTGGCAGCGCATCTACAGCACCACAGACATCGGGGCTCCGGGCTTTCCCTGACGAACCGGGCTTCGACGTTTACCACCAACTTCACCTGGGCGCCCACTCCAGAAAAACCCGAAAAATCACGAACGTCAGACGATTGCTCCCACACAAAAAGTGCCAGCCAGTCAAGCTCTTGCTGCTCCTCCCCGGCCATTGGCAGCACATCTACAGCACCACAGACATCAGGGCTCCGGGCTTTCCCTAACGAACAGGACTTCGACGTTTACCACCAACTGCACCTGGGGGGCCAACTGAAAAAAGCCCCGAAAAATCATGAACGTCGGACGATTGCTCCCACACCGAAAGTGCCAGCCAGACAAGCTCTTGCTGCTCCTCACCAGCCATTGGCAGCGCATCTACAGCACCACAGACATCGGGGCTCCGGGCTTTCCCTGACGAACAGGGCTTCGACGTTTACCACCACCTGCACCTGGGCGCCCACTCCAGAAAAACCCTAAAAATCACGAACGTCGGACGATTGCTCCCACACCGAAAGTGCCAGCCAGTCAAGCTCTTGCTGCTCCTCACCGGCCATTGGCAGCGCATCTACAGCACCACAGACATCGGGGCTCCGGGCTTTCCCTGACGAACAGGGCTTCGACGCTTACCACCAGCTGCACCTGGGCGCCCATTGGAAAAAAACCCAAGAAAAATCACGAACGTTGGACGATTGCTCCCACACCAAAAGTGCCAGCCAGTCAAGCTCTTGCTGCTCCTCCCCGGCCATTGGCAGCGCATCTACAGCACCACAGACATCGGGGCTCCGGGCTTTCCCTGACGAACAGGGCTTCGACGTTTACCACCAGCTGCACCTGGGAGTCCACTCCAAAAAAACCCGAAAAATCACAAACTTCGGACGATTGCTCCCACACCGAAAGTGCCAGCCAGTCAAGCTCTTGCTGCTCCTCACCGGCCATTGGCAGCGCATCTACAGCACCACAGACATCGGGGCTCCGGGCTTTCCCTGACGAACAGGGCTTCGACGTTTACCACCAGCTGCACCTGGGCGCCCACTGAAAAAAACCCCGAAAAATCACGAACGTTGGACGATTGCTCCCACACCGAAAGTGCCAGCCAGTCAAGCTCTTGCTGCTCATCACCGGCCATTGGCAGCACATCTACAGCACCACAGACATCGGGGCTCAGGGCTTTCCCTGACGAACCGGGCTTCGACGTTTACCACCAGCTGCACCTGGTCGCCCACTCCAGAAAAACCCGAAAAATCACGAACGTCAGACGATTGCTCCCACACAAAAAGTGCCAGCCAGTCAAGCTCCTGCTGCTCCTCACTGGCCATTGGCAGCGCATTTACAGCACCACAGACATCGGGGCTCCGGGCTTTCCCTGACGAACAGGGCTTCGATATTTACCACCAGCTGCACCTGGGGCCCCCACTGAAAAAATCCCCGAAAAAGCATGAACTTCGGACGATTGCTCCCACACAAAAAGTGCCAGCCAGTCAAGCTCTTGCTGCTCCTCCCCGGCCATTGGCAGCACATCTACAGCACCACAGACATCGGGGCTCCGGGCTTTCCCTAACTAACAGGGCTTCGACGTTTACCACCAGCTGCACCTGGGGGGCCAACTAAAAAAAGCCCCGAAAAATCACGAACGTCGGACGATTGCTCCCACACCGAAAGTGCCAGCCAGTCAAGCTCCTGCTGCTCCTCACCGGCCATTGGCAGCGCATCTACAGCACCACAGACATCGGGGCTCTGAGCTTTCCCTGACGAACAGGGCTTCGATATTTACCACCTGCTGCACCTGGGCGCCCACTGGAAAAATCCCCGAAAAATCACGAACGTCGGACGATTGCTCCCACACCGAAAGTGCCAGCCAGTCAAGCTCTTGCTGCTCCTCACCGGCCATTGGCAGCACATCTACAGCACCACAGACATCGGGGTTCCGGGCTTTCCCTGACGAACAGGGCTTTGACGTTTACCATTACCTGTGCCTGGGAGTCCACTCCAAAAAAACCCGAAAAATCACAAACGTCAGACGATTGCTCCCACACCGAAAGTGCCAGCCAGTCAAGCTCTTGCTGCTCATCACCGGCCATTGGCAGCGCATCTACAGCACCACAGACATCGGGGCTCCGGGCTTTCCCTGACGAACAGGGCTTCGATATTTACCACCAGCTGCACCTGGGGGCCCCACTGAAAAAATCCCCGAAAAAGCATGAACTTCGGACGATTGCTCCCACACCGAAAGTGCCAGCCAGTCAAGCTCTTGCTGCTCCTCCCCGGCCATTGGCAGCACATCTACAGCACTACAGACATCGGGGCTCCGGGCTTTCCCTAACGAACAGGGCTTCGACGTTTACCACCAGCTGCACCTGGGGGGCCCACTGAAAGAAACCCTGAAAAATCGGGAACGTCGGATGATTACTCCCACACCAAAATTGCCAGCCAGTCAAGCTCTTGCTGCTCCTCACCGGCCATTGGCAGCGCATCTACAGCACCACAGACATCGGGGCTCCGGGCTTTCCCTGACGAACAGGGCTTTGACGCTTACCACCATCTGCACCTGGGCGCCCATTGGAAAAAAACCCAAGAAAAATCACGAACGTTGGACGATTGCTCCCACACAAAAAGTGCCAGCCAGTCAAGCTCTTGCTGCTCCTCCCCGGCCATTGGCAGCGCATCTACAGCACCACAGACATCGGGGCTCCGGGCTTTCCCTGACGAACAGGGCTTCGACGTTTACCACCAGCAGCACGTGGGCGCCCACTGAAAAAAACCCCAAAAAATCATGAACGTCGGACGATTGCTCCCACACCGAAAGTGCCAGCCAGTCAAGCTCTTGCTGCTCCTCACCGGCCATTGGCAGCGCATCTACAGCACCACAGACATCGGGGCTCCGGGCTTTCCCTGACGAACAGGGCTTCGACGTTTACCACCACCTGCACCTGGGCGCCCACTCCAGAAAAACCCTAAAAATCACGAACGTCGGACGATTGCTCCCACACAAAAAGTGCCAGCCAGTCAAGCTCCTGCTGCTCCTCACCGGCCATTGGCAGCGCATCTACAGCACCACAGACATCGGGGCTCCGGGCTTTCCCTGACGAACAGGGCTTCGACGCTTACCACCAGCTGCACCTGGGGGGCCCACTGAAAGAAACCCCGAAAAATCGGGAACGTCGGATGATTACTCCCACACCAAAAGTGCCAGCCAGTCAAGCTCTTGCTGCTCCTCACCGGCCATTGGCAGCGCATCTACAGCACCACAGACATCGGGGCTCCGGGCTTTCCCTGACGAACAGGGCTTCGACGCTTACCACCAGCTGCACCTGGGCGCCCATTGGAAAAAAACCCAAGAAAAATCACGAACGTTGGACGATTGCTCCCACACCAAAAGTGCCAGCCAGTCAAGCTCTTGCTGCTCCTCCCCGGCCATTGGCAGCGCATCTACAGCACCACAGACATCGGGGCTCCGGGCTTTCCCTGACGAACAGGGCTTCGACGTTTACCACCACCTGTGCCTGGGAGTCCACTCCAAAAAGACCCGAAAAATCACAAACTTCGGACGATTGCTCCCACACCGAAAGTGCCAGCCAGTCAAGCTCTTGCTGCTCCTCACCGGCCATTGGCAGCGCATCTACAGCACCACAGACATCGGGGCTCCGGGCTTTCCCTGACGAACAGGGCTTCGACGTTTACCACCAGCTGCACCTGGGCGCCCACTGAAAAAAACCCCGAAAAATCACGAACGTTGGACGATTGCTCCCACACCGAAAGTGCCAGCCAGTCAAGCTCTTGCTGCTCATCACCGGCCATTGGCAGTGCATCTACAGCACCACAGACATCGGGGCTCAGGGCTTTCCCTGACGAACCGGGCTTCGACGTTTACCACCAGCTGCACCTGGTCGCCCACTCCAGAAAAACCCGAAAAATCATGAACGTCAGACGATTGCTCCCACACAAAAAGTGCCAGCCAGTCAAGCTCCTGCTGCTCCTCACTGGCCATTGGCAGCGCATTTACAGCACCACAGACATCGGGGCTCCGGGCTTTCCCTGACGAACAGGGCTTCGATATTTACCACCAGCTGCACCTGGGGCCCTCACTGAAAAAATCCCCGAAAAAGCATGAACTTCGGACGATTGCTCCCACACCGAAAGTGCCAGCCAGTCAAGCTCTTGCTGCTCCTCCCCGGCCATTGGCAGCGCATCTACAGCACCACAGACATCGGGGCTCCGGGCTTTCCCTAACTAACAGGGCTTCGACGTTTACCACCAGCTGCACCTGGGGGGCCAACTAAAAAAAGCCCCGAAAAATCACGAACGTCGGACGATTGCTCCCACACAAAAAGTGCCAGCCAGTCAAGCTCCTGCTGCTCCTCACCGGCCATTGGCAGCGCATCTACAGCACCACAGACATCGGGGCTCTGAGCTTTCCCTGACGAACAGGGCTTCGATATTTACCACCTGCTGCACCTGGGCGCCCACTGGAAAAATCCCCGAAAAATCACGAACGTCGGACGATTGCTCCCACACCGAAAGTGCCAGCCAGTCAAGCTCTTGCTGCTCATCACCGGCCATTGGCAGCGCATCTACAGCACCACAGACATCGGGGCTCCGGGCTTTCCCTGACGAACAGGGCTTCGATATTTACCACCAGCTGCACCTGGGGGACCCACTGAAAAAATCCCCGAAAAAGCATGAACTTCGGACGATTGCTCCCACACCGAAAGTGCCAGCCAGTCAAGCTCTTGCTGCTCCTCCCCGGCCATTGGCAGCACATCTACAGCACTACAGACATCGGGGCTCCGGGCTTTCCCTAACGAACAGGGCTTCGACGTTTACCACCAGCTGCACCTGGGGGGCCCACTGAAAGAAACCCTGAAAAATCGGGAACGTCGGATGATTACTCCCACACCAAAAGTGCCAGCCAGTCAAGCTCTTGCTGCTCCTCACCGGCCATTGGCAGCGCATCTACAGCACCACAGACATCGGGGCTCCGGGCTTTCCCTGACGAACAGGGCTTCGACGCTTACCACCAGCTGCACCTGGGCGCCCATTGGAAAAAAACCCAAGAAAAATCACGAACGTTGGACGATTGCTCCCACACCAAAAGTGCCAGCCAGTCAAGCTCTTGCTGCTCATCACCAGCCATTGGCAGCGCATCTACAGCACCACAGACATCGGGGCTCCGGGCTTTCCCTGACGAACCGGGCTTCGACGTTTACCACCAACTTCACCTGGGCGCCCACTCCAGAAAAACCCGAAAAATCACGAACGTCAGACGATTGCTCCCACACAAAAAGTTCCAGCCAGTCAAACTCTTGCTGCTCCTCCCCGGCCATTGGCAGCGCATTCTACAGCACCACAGACATCGGGGTTCCGGGCTTTCCCTGACGAACAGGGCTTCGACGTTTACCACCACCTGTGCCTTGGAGTCCACTCCAAAAAAACCCGAAAAATCACAAACTTCGGACGATTGCTCCCACACCGAAAGTGCCAGCCAGTCAAGCTCTTGCTGCTCCTCACCATCCATTGGCAGCGCATCTACAGCACCACAGACATCGGGGCTCCGGGCTTTCCCTGACGAACAGGGCTTCGACGTTTACCACCACCTGCACCTGGGCGCCCATTGGAAAAAACCCCGAAAAATCATGAACGTTGGACGATTGCTCCCACACCGAAAGTGCCAGCCAGTCAAGCTCTTGCTGCTCATCCCCGGCCATTGGCAGCGCATCTACAGCACCACAGACATCGGGGCTCCGGGCTTTCCCTGACGAACCGGGCTTCGACGTTTACCACCAGCTGCACCTGGTCGCCCACTCCAGAAAAACCCGAAAAATCACGAACGTCAGACGATTGCTCCCACACAAAAAGTGCCAGCCAGTCAAGCTCCTGCTGCTCCTCACTGGCCATTGGCAGCGCATTTACAGCACCACAGACATCGGGGCTCCGGGCTTTCCCTGACGAACAGGGCTTCGATATTTACCACCAGCTGCACCTGGGGCCCCCACTGAAAAAATCCCCGAAAAAGCATGAACTTCGGACGATTGCTCCCACACCGAAACTGCCAGCCAGTCAAGCTCTTGCTGCTCCTCCCCGGCCATTGGCAGCACATCTACAGCACCACAGACATCGGGGCTCCGGGCTTTCCCTAACGAACAGGGCTTCGACGTTTACCACCAGCTGCACCTGGGGGGCCAACTAAAAAAAGCCCCGAAAAATCACGAACGTCGGACGATTGCTCCCACACAAAAAGTGCCAGCCAGTCAAGCTCCTGCTGCTCCTCACCGGCCATTGGCAGCGCATCTACAGCACCACAGACATCGGGGCTCTGAGCTTTCCCTGACGAACAGGGCTTCGATATTTACCACCTGCTGCACCTGGGCGCCCACTGGAAAAATCCCCGAAAAATCACGAACGTCGGACGATTGCTTTCACACCGAAAGTGCCAGCCAGTCAAGCTCTTGCTGCTCCTCACCGGCCATTGGCAGCGCATCTACAGCACCACAGACATCAGGGCTTTGGGCTTTCCCTGACGAACAGGGCTTTGACATTTACCACCATCTGCACCTGGGAAGCCCACTGAAAGAAACCCCGAAAAATCGGGAACGTCGGATGATTACTCCCACACCGAAAGTGCCAGCCAGTCAAGCTCTTGCTGCTCCTCACCGGCCATTGGCAGCGCATCTACAGCACCACAGACATCGGGGCTCCGGGCTTTCCCTGACGAACAGGGCTTCGACGCTTACCACCAGCTGCACCTGGGCGCCCATTGGAAAAAAAACCAAGAAAAATCACGAACGTTGGACGGTTGCTCCCACACCAAAAGTGCCAGCCAGTCCAGCTCTTGCTGCTCATCACCGGCCATTGGCAGCGCATCTACAGCACTACAGACATCGGGGCTCCGGGCTTTCCCTAACGAACAGGGCTTCGACGTTTACCACCAGCTGCACCTGGGGGGCCAACTGAAAAAAACCCAAGAAAAATCACGAACGTTGGACGATTGCTCCCACACCGAAAGTGCCAGCCAGTCAAGCTCTTGCTGCTCCTCACCGGCCATTGGCAGCGCATCTACAGCACCACAGACATCGGGGCTCCGGGCTTTCCCTGACGAACAGGGCTTCGACGTTTACCACCAGCTGCACCTGGGCGCCCACTGAAAAAAACCCCGAAAAATCACGAACGTCGGACGATTGCTCCCACACCGAAAGTGCCAGCCAGTCAAGCTCTTGCTGCTCATCACCGGCCATTGGCAGCGCATCTACAGCACCACAGACATCGGGGCTCCGGGCATTCCCTGACGAACAGGGCTTCGACGTTTACCACCAGCTGCACCTGGGGGGCCCACTGAAAGAAACCCTGAAAAATCGGGAACGTCGGATGATTACTCCCACACCAAAAGTGCCAGCCAGTCAAGCTCTTGCTGCTCCTCACCGGCCATTGGCAGCGCATCTACAGCACCACAGACATCGGGGCTCCGGGCTTTCCCTGACGAACAGGGCTTCGACGCTTACCACCAGCTGCACCTGGGCGCCCATTGGAAAAAAACCCAAGAAAAATCATGAACGTTGGACGATTGCTCCCACACAAAAAGTGCCAGCCAGTCAAGCTCTTGCTGCTCATCACCGGCCATTGGCAGCGCATCTACAGCACCACAGACATCGGGGCTCCGGGCTTTCCCTGACGAACAGGGCTTCGATATTTACCACCAGCTGCACCTGGGGCCCCCACTGAAAAAATCCCCGAAAAAGCATGAACTTCGGACGATTGCTCCCACACCGAAAGTGCCAGCCAGACAAGCTCTTGCTGCTCCTCACCGGCCTTTGGCAGCGCATCTACAGCACCACAGACATCGGGGTTCCGGGCTTTCCCTGACGAACAGGGCTTCGACGTTTACCACCACCTGTGCCTGGGAGTCCACTCCAAAAAAACCCGAAAAATCACAAACGTCGGACAATTGCTCCCACACAAAAAGTGCCAGCCAGTCAAGCTCTTGCTGCTCCTCACCGGCCATTGGCAGCGCATCTACAGCACCACAGACATCGGGGCTCCAGGCTTTCCCTGACGAACAGGGCTTCGACGTTTACCACCATCTGCACCTGGGGGGCTTACTGAAAAAAACCCTGAAAAATCATGAACGTCGGACGATTGCTCCCACACAAAAAGTGCCAGCCAGTCAAGCTCCTGCTGCTCCTCCCCGGCCATTGGCAGCGCATCTACAGCACCACAGACATCGGGGCTCCGGGCTTTCCCTGACGAACAGGGCTTCGACGTTTACCACCAGCTGCACCTGGGCGCCCACTGAAAAAAACCCCGAAAAATCACGAACGTTGGACGATTGCTCCCACACCGAAAGTGCCAGCCAGTCAAGCTCTTGCTGCTCCTCCCCGGCCATTGGCAGCGCATCTACAGCACCACAGACATCGGGGCTCAGGGCTTTCCCTGACGAACCGGGCTTCGACGTTTACCACCAGCTGCACCTGGTCGCCCACTCCAGAAAAACCCTAAAAATCACGAACGTCGGACGATTGCTCCCACACAAAAAGTGCCAGCCAGTCAAGCTCCTGCTGCTCCTCACCGGCCATTGGCAGCGCATCTACAGCACCACAGACATCGGGGCTCCGGGCTTTCCCTGACGAACAGGGCTTCGACGTTTACCACCAGCTGCACCTGGGGGGCCCACTGAAAGAAACCCTGAAAAATCGTGAACGTCGGACGATTGCTCCCACACCAAAAGTGCCAGCCAGTCAAGCTCTTGCTGCTCCTCACCGGCCATTGGCAGCGCATCTACAGCACCACAGACATCGGGGCTCCGGGCTTTCCCTGACGAACAGGGCTTCGACGCTTACCACCAGCTGCACCTGGGCGCCCATTGGAAAAAAACCCAAGAAAAATCACGAACGTTGGACGATTGCTCCCACACCAAAAGTGCCAGCCAGTCAAGCTCTTGCTGCTCATCACCGGCCATTGGCAGCGCATCTACAGCACCACAGACATCGGGGCTCCGGGCTTTCCCTGACGAACAGGGCTTCGACGTTTACCACCAGCTGCACCTGGGGGCCCCACTGGAAAAAACCCCGAAAAAGCATGAACGTCGGACGATTGCTCCCACACCGAAAGTGCCAGCCAGACAAGCTCTTGCTGCTCCTCACCGGCCATTGGCAGCGCATCTACAGCACCACAGACATCGGGGCTCCGGGCTTTCCCTGACGAACAGGGCTTCGACGCTTACCACCAGCTGCACCTGGGCGCCCATTGGAAAAAAAACCAAGAAAAATCACGAACGTTGGACGGTTGCTCCCACACCTAAAGTGCCAGCCAGTCCAGCTCTTGCTGCTCATCACCGGCCATTGGCAGCGCATCTACAGCACTACAGACATCGGGGCTCCGGGCTTTCCCTAACGAACAGGGCTTCGACGTTTACCACCAGCTGCACCTGGGGGGCCAACTGAAAAAAACCCAAGAAAAATCACGAACGTTGGACGATTGCTCCCACACCGAAAGTGCCAGCCAGTCAAGCTCTTGCTGCTCCTCACCGGCCATTGGCAGCGCATCTACAGCACCACAGACATCGGGGCTCCGGGCTTTCCCTGACGAACAGGGCTTCGACGCTTACCACCAGCTGCACCTGGGGGGCCCACTGAAAAAAACCCCGAAAAATCACGAACGTCGGACGATTGCTCCCACACCGAAAGTGCCAGCCAGTCAAGCTCTTGCTGCTCATCACCGGCCATTGGCAGCGCATCTACAGCACCACAGACATCGGGGCTCCGGGCATTCCCTGACGAACAGGGCTTCGACGTTTACCACCAGCTGCACCTGGGGGGCCCACTGAAAAAAACCCGAAAAATCACGAACGTCAGACGATTGCTCCCACACAAAAAGTGCCAGCCAATCAAGCTCCTGCTGCTCCTCACTGGCCATTGGCAGCGCATCTACAGCACCACAGACATCGGGGCTCCGGGCTTTCCCTGACGAACAGGGCTTCGATATTTACCACCAGCTGCACCTGGGGGCCCCACTGAAAAAATCCCCGAAAAAGCATGAACTTCGGACGATTGCTCCCACACCAAAAGTGCCAGCCAGTCAAGCTCTTGCTGCTCCTCCCCGGCCATTGGCAGCACATCTACAGCACTACAGACATCGGGGCTCCGGTCTTTCCCTAACAAACAGGGCTTCGACGTTTACCACCAGCTGCACCTGGGGGGCCCACTGAAAGAAACCCTGAAAAATCGGGAACGTCGGATGATTACTCCCACACCAAAAGTGCCAGCCAGTCAAGCTCTTGCTGCTCCTCACCGGCCATTGGCAGCGCATCTACAGCACCACAGACATCGGGGCTCCGGGCTTTCCCTGACGAACAGGGCTTCGACGCTTACCACCAGCTGCACCTGGGCGTCCATTGGAAAAAAACCCAAGAAAAATCACGAACGTTGGACGATTGCTCCCACACAAAAAGTGCCAGCCAGTCAAGCTCTTGCTGCTCATCACCGGCCATTGGCAGCGCATCTACAGCACCACAGACATCGGGGCTCCGGGCTTTCCCTGACGAACAGGGCTTCGACGTTTACCACCAGCTGCACCTGGGGGCCCCACTGAAAAAAACCCCGAAAAAGCATGAACGTCGGACGATTGCTCCCACACCGAAAGTGCCAGCCAGACAAGCTCTTGCTGCTCCTCACCGGCCTTTGGCAGCGCATCTACAGCACCACAGACATCGGGGTTCCGGGCTTTCCCTGACGAACAGGGCTTCGACGTTTACCACCACCTGTGCCTGGGAGTCCACTCCAAAAAAACCCGAAAAATCACAAACGTCGGACAATTGCTCCCACACAAAAAGTGCCAGCCAGTCAAGCTCTTGCTGCTCCTCACCGGCCATTGGCAGCGCATCTACAGCACCACAGACATCGGGGCTCCAGGCTTTCCCTGACGAACAGGGCTTCGACGTTTACCACCATCTGCACCTGGGGGGCTTACTGAAAAAAACCCTGAAAAATCCCGAACGTTGGACGATTGCTCCCACACCGAAAGTGCCAGCCAGTCAAGCTCTTGCTGCTCATCACCGGCCATTGGCAGCGCATCTACAGCACCACAGACATCGGGGCTCAGGGCTTTCCCTGACGAACAGGGCTTCGACGTTTACCACCAGCTGCACCTGGTCGCCCACTCCAGAAAAACCCTAAAAATCACGAACGTCGGACGATTGCTCCCACACAAAAAGTGCCAGCCAGTCAAGCTCCTGCTGCTCCTCACCGGCCATTGGCAGCGCATCTACAGCACCACAGACATCGGGGCTCCGGGCTTTCCCTGACGAACAGGGCTTCGACGCTTACCACCAGCTGCACCTGGGCGCCCATTGGAAAAAAACCCAAGAAAAATCACGAACGTTGGACGATTGCTCCCACACCAAAAGTGCCAGCCAGACAAGCTCTTGCTGCTCATCACCGGCCATTGGCAGCGCATCTACAGCACCACAGACATCGGGGCTCCGGGCTTTCCCTGACGAACAGGGCTTCGACGTTTACCACCACCTGTGCCTGGGAGTCCACTCCAAAAAAACCCGAAAAATCACAAACGTCGGACAATTGCTCCCACACAAAAAGTGCCAGCCAGTCAAGCTCTTGCTGCTCCTCCCCGGCCATTGGCAGCGCATCTACAGCACCACAGACATCGGGGCTCCGGGCTTTCCCTGACGAACAGGGCTTCGACGTTTACCACCTGCTGCACCTGGGCGCCCACTGAAAAAAACCCCGAAAAATCACGAACGTCAGACGATTGCTCCCACACAAAAAGTGCCAGCCAGTCAAGCTCTTGCTGCTCATCACCGGCCATTGGCAGCGCATCTACAGCACCACAGACATCGGGGCTCCGGGCTTTCCCTGACGAACCGGGCTTCGACGTTTACCACCAACTTCACCTGGGCGCCCACTCCAGAAAAACCCGAAAAATCACGAACGTCAGACGATTGCTCCCACACAAAAAGTTCCAGCCAGTCAAACTCTTGCTGCTCCTCCCCGGCCATTGGCAGCGCATTCTACAGCACCACAGACATCGGGGCTCCGGGCTTTCCCTGACGAACAGGGCTTCGACGTTTACCACCAGCTGCACCTGGGGGGCCCACTGAAAAAAACCCCGAAAAATCACGAACGTTGGACGATTGCTCCCACACCGAAAGTTCCAGCCAGTCAAGCTCTTGCTGCTCCTCACCGGCCATTGGCAGCGCATCTACAGCACCACAGACATCGGGGCTCTGGGCTTTCCCTGACGAACCGGGCTTCGACGTTTACCACCAGCTGCACCTGGGCGCCCATTGGAAAAAAACCCAAGAAAAATCACGAACGTTGGACGATTGCTCCCACACCAAAAGTGCCAGCCAGTCAAGCTCTTGCTGCTCATCACCGGCCATTGGCAGCGCATCTACAGCACCACAGACATCGGGGCTCCGGGCTTTCCCTGACGAACAGGGCTTCGACGTTTACCACCAGCTGCACCTGGGGGCCCCACTGAAAAAAACCCCGAAAAAGCATGAACGTCGGACGATTGCTCCCACACCGAAAGTGCCAGCCAGACAAGCTCTTGCTGCTCCTCACCGGCCATTGGCAGCGCATCTACAGCACCACAGACATCGGGGTTCCGGGCTTTCCCTGACGAACAGGGCTTCGACGTTTACCACCACCTGTGCCTTGGAGTCCACTCCAAAAAAAACCCGAAAAATCACAAAATTCGGACGATTGCTCCCACACCGAAAGTGCCAGCCAGTCAAGCTCTTGCTGCTCCTCACCATCCATTGGCAGCGCATCTACAGCACCACAGACATCGGGGCTCCGGGCTTTCCCTGACGAACAGGGCTTCGACGTTTACCACCACCTGCACCTGGGCGCCCATTGGAAAAAACCCCGAAAAATCACGAACGTTGGACGATTGCTCCCACACCGAAAGTGCCAGCCAGTCAAGCTCTTGCTGCTCATCACCGGCCATTGGCAGCGCATCTACAGCACCACAGACATCGGGGCTCCGGGCTTTCCCTGACGAACCGGGCTTCGACGTTTACCACCAGCTGCACCTGGTCGCCCACTCCAGAAAAACCCGAAAAATCACGAACGTCAGACGATTGCTCCCACACAAAAAGTGCCAGCCAGTCAAGCTCCTGCTGCTCCTCACTGGCCATTGGCAGCGCATTTACAGCACCACAGACATCGGGGCTCCGGGCTTTCCCTGACGAACAGGGCTTCGATATTTACCACCAGCTGCACCTGGGGCCCCCACTGAAAAAATCCCCGAAAAAGCATGAACTTCGGACGATTGCTCCCACACCGAAACTGCCAGCCAGTCAAGCTCTTGCTGCTCCTCCCCGGCCATTGGCAGCACATCTACAGCACCACAGACATCGGGGCTCCGGGCTTTCCCTAACGAACAGGGTTTCGACGTTTACCACCAGCTGCACCTGGGCGCCCATTGGAAAAAAAAACAAGAAAAATCACGAACGTTGGACGATTGCTCCCACACAAAAAGTGCCAGCCAGTCAAGCTCCTGCTGCTCCTCACCGGCCATTGGCAGCGCATCTACAGCACCACAGACATCGGGGCTCTGAGCTTTCCCTGACGAACAGGGCTTCGATATTTACCACCTGCTGCACCTGGGCGCCCACTGGAAAAATCCCTGAAAAATCACGAACGTCGGACGATTGCTTTCACACCAAAAGTGCCAGCCAGTCAAGCTCTTGCTGCTCCTCACCGGCCATTGGCAGCGCATCTACAGCACCACAGACATCAGGGCTTTGGGCTTTCCCTGACGAACAGGGCTTTGACATTTACCACCATCTGCACCTGGGGGGCCCACTGAAAGAAACCCCGAAAAATCGGGAACGTCGGATGATTACTCCCACACCGAAAGTGCCAGCCAGTCAAGCTCTTGCTGCTCCTCACCGGCCATTGGCAGCGCATCTACAGCACCACAGACATCGGGGCTCCGGGCTTTCCCTGACGAACAGGGCTTCGACGCTTACCACCAGCTGCACCTGGGCGCCCATTGGAAAAAAAAACAAGAAAAATCACGAACGTTGGACGATTGCTCCCACACAAAAAGTGCCAGCCAGTCCAGCTCTTGCTGCTCATCACCGGCCATTGGCAGCGCATCTACAGCACTACAGACATCGGGGCTCCGGGCTTTCCCTGACGAACAGGGCTTCGACGTTTACCACCAGCTGCACCTGGGGGGCCAACTGAAAAAAAACCAAGAAAAATCACGAACGTTGGACGATTGCTCCCACACCGAAAGTGCCAGCCAGTCAAGCTCTTGCTGCTCCTCACCGGCCATTGGCAGCGCATCTACAGCACCACAGACATCGGGGCTCCACGCTTTCCCTGACGAACAGGGCTTCGACGTTTACCACCAGCTGCACCTGGGCGCCCACTGAAAAAAACCCCGAAAAATCACGAACGTCGGACGATTGCTCCCACACCGAAAGTGCCAGCCAGTCAAGCTCTTGCTGCTCATCACCGGCCATTGGCAGCGCATCTACAGCACCACAGACATCGGGGCTCCGGGCTTTCCCTGATGAACAGGGCTTCGATATTTACCACCAGCTGCACCTGGGGGCCGCACTGAAAAAATCCCCGAAAAAGGATGAACTTCGGACGATTGCTCCCACACCGAAAGTGCCAGCCAGTCAAGCTCTTGCTACTCCTCCCCGGCCATTGGCAGCACATCTACAGCACTACAGACATCGGGGCTCCGGGCTTTCCCTAACGAACAGGGCTTCGACGTTTACCACCAGCTGCACCTGGGGGGCCCACTGAAAGAAACCCTGAAAAATCGGGAACGTCGGATGATTACTCCTACACCGAAAGTGCCAGCCAGTCAAGCTCTTGCTGCTCCTCACCGGCCATTGGCAGCGCATCTACAGCACCACAGACATCGGGGCTCCGGGCTTTCCCTGACGAACAGGGCTTCGACGCTTACCACCAGCTGCACCTGGGCGCCCATTGGAAAAAAACCCAAGAAAAATCACGAACGTTGGACGATTGCTCCCACACAAAAAGTGCCAGCCAGTCAAGCTCTTGCTGCTCATCACCGGCCATTGGCAGCGCATCTACAGCACCACAGACATCGGGGCTCCGGGCTTTCCCTGACGAACAGGGCTTCGACGTTTACCACCAGCTGCACCTGGGGGCCCCACTGAAAAAAACCCCGGAAAAGCATGAACGTCGGACGATTGCTCCCACACCGAAAGTGCCAGCCAGACAAGCTCTTGCTGCTCCTCACCGGCCTTTGGCAGCGCATCTACAGCACCACAGACATCGGGGTTCCGGGCTTTCCCTGACGAACAGGGCTTCGACGTTTACCACCACCTGTGCCTGGGAGTCCACTCCAAAAAAACCCGAAAAATCACAAACGTCGGACAATTGCTCCCACACAAAAAGGGCCAGCCAGTCAAGCTCTTGCTGCTCATCACCGGCCATTGGCAGCGCATCTACAGCACCACAGACATCGGGGCTCCGGGCTTTCCCTGACGAACAGGGCTTCGACGTTTACCACCAGCTGCACCTGGGGGGCCCACTGAAAAAAACCCCGAAAAATCACGAACGTTGGACGATTGCTCCCACACCGAAAGTTCCAGCCAGTCAAGCTCTTGCTGCTCCTCACCGGCCATTGGCAGCGCATCTACAGCACCACAGACATCGGGGCTCTGGGCTTTCCCTGACGAACCGGGCTTCGACGTTTACCACCAGCTGCACCTGGGCGCCCATTGGAAAAAAACCCAAGAAAAATCACGAACGTTGGACGATTGCTCCCACACCAAAAGTGCCAGCCAGTCAAGCTCTTGCTGCTCATCACCGGCCATTGGCAGCGCATCTACAGCACCACAGACATCGGGGCTCCGGGCTTTCCCTGACGAACAGGGCTTCGACGTTTACCACCAGCTGCACCTGGGGGCCCCACTGAAAAAAACCCCGAAAAAGCATGAACGTCGGACGATTGCTCCCACACCGAAAGTGCCAGCCAGACAAGCTCTTGCTGCTCCTCACCGGCCATTGGCAGCGCATCTACAGCACCACAGACATCGGGGTTCCGGGCTTTCCCTGACGAACAGGGCTTCGACGTTTACCACCACCTGTGCCTTGGAGTCCACTCCAAAAAAAACCCGAAAAATCACAAAATTCGGACGATTGCTCCCACACCGAAAGTGCCAGCCAGTCAAGCTCTTGCTGCTCCTCACCATCCATTGGCAGCGCATCTACAGCACCACAGACATCGGGGCTCCGGGCTTTCCCTGACGAACAGGGCTTCGACGTTTACCACCACCTGCACCTGGGCGCCCATTGGAAAAAACCCCGAAAAATCACGAACGTTGGACGATTGCTCCCACACCGAAAGTGCCAGCCAGTCAAGCTCTTGCTGCTCATCACCGGCCATTGGCAGCGCATCTACAGCACCACAGACATCGGGGCTCCGGGCTTTCCCTGACGAACCGGGCTTCGACGTTTACCACCAGCTGCACCTGGTCGCCCACTCCAGAAAAACCCGAAAAATCACGAACGTCAGACGATTGCTCCCACACAAAAAGTGCCAGCCAGTCAAGCTCCTGCTGCTCCTCACTGGCCATTGGCAGCGCATTTACAGCACCACAGACATCGGGGCTCCGGGCTTTCCCTGACGAACAGGGCTTCGATATTTACCACCAGCTGCACCTGGGGCCCCCACTGAAAAAATCCCCGAAAAAGCATGAACTTCGGACGATTGCTCCCACACCGAAACTGCCAGCCAGTCAAGCTCTTGCTGCTCCTCCCCGGCCATTGGCAGCACATCTACAGCACCACAGACATCGGGGCTCCGGGCTTTCCCTAACGAACAGGGTTTCGACGTTTACCACCAGCTGCACCTGGGCGCCCATTGGAAAAAAAAACAAGAAAAATCACGAACGTTGGACGATTGCTCCCACACAAAAAGTGCCAGCCAGTCAAGCTCCTGCTGCTCCTCACCGGCCATTGGCAGCGCATCTACAGCACCACAGACATCGGGGCTCTGAGCTTTCCCTGACGAACAGGGCTTCGATATTTACCACCTGCTGCACCTGGGCGCCCACTGGAAAAATCCCTGAAAAATCACGAACGTCGGACGATTGCTTTCACACCAAAAGTGCCAGCCAGTCAAGCTCTTGCTGCTCCTCACCGGCCATTGGCAGCGCATCTACAGCACCACAGACATCAGGGCTTTGGGCTTTCCCTGACGAACAGGGCTTTGACATTTACCACCATCTGCACCTGGGGGGCCCACTGAAAGAAACCCCGAAAAATCGGGAACGTCGGATGATTACTCCCACACCGAAAGTGCCAGCCAGTCAAGCTCTTGCTGCTCCTCACCGGCCATTGGCAGCGCATCTACAGCACCACAGACATCGGGGCTCCGGGCTTTCCCTGACGAACAGGGCTTCGACGCTTACCACCAGCTGCACCTGGGCGCCCATTGGAAAAAAAAACAAGAAAAATCACGAACGTTGGACGATTGCTCCCACACAAAAAGTGCCAGCCAGTCCAGCTCTTGCTGCTCATCACCGGCCATTGGCAGCGCATCTACAGCACTACAGACATCGGGGCTCCGGGCTTTCCCTGACGAACAGGGCTTCGACGTTTACCACCAGCTGCACCTGGGGGGCCAACTGAAAAAAAACCAAGAAAAATCACGAACGTTGGACGATTGCTCCCACACCGAAAGTGCCAGCCAGTCAAGCTCTTGCTGCTCCTCACCGGCCATTGGCAGCGCATCTACAGCACCACAGACATCGGGGCTCCACGCTTTCCCTGACGAACAGGGCTTCGACGTTTACCACCAGCTGCACCTGGGCGCCCACTGAAAAAAACCCCGAAAAATCACGAACGTCGGACGATTGCTCCCACACCGAAAGTGCCAGCCAGTCAAGCTCTTGCTGCTCATCACCGGCCATTGGCAGCGCATCTACAGCACCACAGACATCGGGGCTCCGGGCTTTCCCTGATGAACAGGGCTTCGATATTTACCACCAGCTGCACCTGGGGGCCGCACTGAAAAAATCCCCGAAAAAGGATGAACTTCGGACGATTGCTCCCACACCGAAAGTGCCAGCCAGTCAAGCTCTTGCTACTCCTCCCCGGCCATTGGCAGCACATCTACAGCACTACAGACATCGGGGCTCCGGGCTTTCCCTAACGAACAGGGCTTCGACGTTTACCACCAGCTGCACCTGGGGGGCCCACTGAAAGAAACCCTGAAAAATCGGGAACGTCGGATGATTACTCCTACACCGAAAGTGCCAGCCAGTCAAGCTCTTGCTGCTCCTCACCGGCCATTGGCAGCGCATCTACAGCACCACAGACATCGGGGCTCCGGGCTTTCCCTGACGAACAGGGCTTCGACGCTTACCACCAGCTGCACCTGGGCGCCCATTGGAAAAAAACCCAAGAAAAATCACGAACGTTGGACGATTGCTCCCACACAAAAAGTGCCAGCCAGTCAAGCTCTTGCTGCTCATCACCGGCCATTGGCAGCGCATCTACAGCACCACAGACATCGGGGCTCCGGGCTTTCCCTGACGAACAGGGCTTCGACGTTTACCACCAGCTGCACCTGGGGGCCCCACTGAAAAAAACCCCGGAAAAGCATGAACGTCGGACGATTGCTCCCACACCGAAAGTGCCAGCCAGACAAGCTCTTGCTGCTCCTCACCGGCCTTTGGCAGCGCATCTACAGCACCACAGACATCGGGGTTCCGGGCTTTCCCTGACGAACAGGGCTTCGACGTTTACCACCACCTGTGCCTGGGAGTCCACTCCAAAAAAACCCGAAAAATCACAAACGTCGGACAATTGCTCCCACACAAAAAGGGCCAGCCAGTCAAGCTCTTGCTGCTCCTCACCGGCCATTGGCAGCGCATCTACAGCACCACAGACATCGGGGCTCCGGGCTTTCCCTGACGAACAGGGCTTCGACGTTTACCACCATCTGCACCTGGGGGGCTTACTGAAAAAAACCCTGAAAAATCATGAACGTCGGACGATTGCTCCCACACAAAAAGTGCCAGCCAGTCAAGCTCTTGCTGCTCCTCCCCGGTCATTGGCAGCGCATCTACAGCACCACAGACATCGGGGCTCCGGGCTTTCCCTGACGAACAGGGCTTCGACGTTTACCACCAGCTGCACCTGGGCGCCCACTGAAAAAAACCCCGAAAAATCACGAACGTTGGACGATTGCTCCCACACCGAAAGTGCCAGCCAGTCAAGCTCTTGCTGCTCATCACCGGCCATTGGCAGCGCATCTACAGCACCACAGACATCGGGGCTCCGGGCTTTCCCTGACGAACAGGGCTTCGACGTTTACCACCAGCTGCACCTGGGCGCCCACTGAAAAAAACCCCAAAAAATCACGAA
This sequence comes from Chlamydotis macqueenii, assembly GCF_036417535.1. Taxonomy (NCBI): domain Eukaryota; kingdom Metazoa; phylum Chordata; class Aves; order Otidiformes; family Otididae; genus Chlamydotis; species Chlamydotis macqueenii. The sequence goes on along the minus strand of NC_141592.1, from coordinate 29,118,449 downwards.
CGTTGGACGATTGCTCCCACACCGAAAGTGCCAGCCAGTCAAGCTCTTGCTGCTCATCACCGGCCATTGGCAGCGCATCTACAGCACCACAGACATCGGGGCTCAGGGCTTTCCCTGACGAACCGGGCTTCGACGTTTACCACCAGCTGCACCTGGTCGCCCACTCCAGAAAAACCCGAAAAATCACGAACGTCAAACGATTGCTCCCACACAAAAAGTGCCAGCCAGTCAAGCTCCTGCTGCTCCTCACTGGCCATTGGCAGCGCATTTACAGCACCACAGACATCGGGGCTCCGGGCTTTCCCTGACGAACAGGGCTTCGATATTTACCACCAGCTGCACCTGGGGCCCCCACTGAAAAAATCCCCGAAAAAGCATGAACTTCGGACGATTGCTCCCACACCGAAAGTGCCAGCCAGTCAAGCTCTTGCTGCTCCTCCCCGGCCATTGGCAGCACATCTACAGCACCACAGACATCGGGGCTCCGGGCTTTCCCTAACTAACAGGGCTTCGACGTTTACCACCAGCTGCACCTGGGGGGCCAACTAAAAAAAGCCCCGAAAAATCACGAACGTCGGACGATTGCTCCCACACAAAAAGTGCCAGCCAGTCAAGCTCCTGCTGCTCCTCACCGGCCATTGGCAGCGCATCTACAGCACCACAGACATCGGGGCTCCGGGCTTTCCCTGACGAACAGGGCTTCGACGCTTACCACCAGCTGCACCTGGGCGCCCATTGGAAAAAAAACCAAGAAAAATCACGAACGTCGGACGATTGCTCCCACACCGAAAGTGCCAGCCAGTCCAGCTCTTGCTGCTCCTCACCGGCCATTGGCAGCACATCTACAGCACCACAGACATCGGGGTTCCGGGCTTTCCCTGACGAACAGGGCTTCGACGTTTACCATTACCTGTGCCTGGGAGTCCACCCCAAAAAAACTCGAAAAATCACAAACGTCAGACGATTGCTCCCACACCGAAAGTGCCAGCCAGTCAAGCTCTTGCTGCTCCTCACCGGCCATTGGCAGCGCATCTACAGCACCACAGACATCGGGGCTCCGGGCTTTCCCTGACGAACAGGGCTTCGACGTTTACCACCACCTGCACCTGGGCGCCCATTGGAAAAAAACCCAAGAAAAATCACGAACGTTGGACGATTGCTCCCACACAAAAAGTGCCAGCCAGTCAAGCTCTTGCTGCTCCTCACCGGCCATTGGCAGCGCATCTACAGCACCACAGACATCGGGGCTCCGGGCTTTCCCTGACGAACAGGGCTTCGATATTTACCACCAGCTGCACCTGGGGGCCCCACTGAAAAAATCCCCGAAAAAGCATGAACTTCGGACGATTGCTCCCACACCGAAAGTGCCAGCCAGTCAAGCTCTTGCTGCTCCTCCCCGGCCATTGGCAGCACATCTACAGCACTACAGACATCGGGGCTCCGGGCTTTCCCTAACGAACAGGGCTTCGACGTTTACCACCAGCTGCACCTGGGGGGCCCACTGAAAGAAACCCTGAAAAATCAGGAACGTCGGATGATTACTCCCACACCAAAAGTGCCAGCCAGTCAAGCTCTTGCTGCTCCTCACCGGCCATTGGCAGCGCATCTACAGCACCACAGACATCGGGGCTCCGGGCTTTCCCTGACTAACAGGGCTTCGACGCTTACCACCAGCTGCACCTGGGCGCCCATTGGAAAAAAACCCAAGAAAAATCACGAACGTCAGACGATTGCTCCCACACAAAAAGTGCCAGCCAGTCAAGCTCTTGCTGCTCATCACCGGCCATTGGCAGCGCATCTACAGCACCACAGACATCGGGGCTCCGGGCTTTCCCTGACGAACAGGGCTTCGACGTTTACCACCATCTGCACCTGGGGGGCTTACTGAAAAAAACCCTGAAAAATCATGAACGTCGGACGATTGCTCCCATACAAAAAGTGCCAGCCAGTCAAGCTCTTGCTGCTCCTCCCCGGCCATTGGCAGCGCATCTACAGCACCACAGACATCGGGGCTCCGGGCTTTCCCTGACGAACAGGGCTTCGACGTTTACCACCAGCTGCACCTGGGCGCCCACTGAAAAAAACCCCGAAAAATCACGAACGTTGGACGATTGCTCCCACACAAAAAGTGCCAGCCAGTCAAGCTCTTGCTGCTCATCACCGGCCATTGGCAGCGCATCTACAGCACCACAGACATCGGGGCTCCGGGCTTTCCCTGACGAACCGGGCTTCGACGTTTACCACCAACTTCACCTGGGCGCCCACTCCAGAAAAACCCGAAAAATCACGAACGTCAGACGATTGCTCCCACACAAAAAGTGCCAGCCAGTCAAGCTCTTGCTGCTCCTCCCCGGCCATTGGCAGCACATCTACAGCACCACAGACATCAGGGCTCCGGGCTTTCCCTAACGAACAGGACTTCGACGTTTACCACCAACTGCACCTGGGGGGCCAACTGAAAAAAGCCCCGAAAAATCATGAACGTCGGACGATTGCTCCCACACCGAAAGTGCCAGCCAGACAAGCTCTTGCTGCTCCTCACCGGCCATTGGCAGCGCATCTACAGCACCACAGACATCGGGGCTCCGGGCTTTCCCTGACGAACAGGGCTTCGACGTTTACCACCACCTGCACCTGGGCGCCCACTCCAGAAAAACCCTAAAAATCACGAACGTCGGACGATTGCTCCCACACCGAAAGTGCCAGCCAGTCAAGCTCTTGCTGCTCCTCACCGGCCATTGGCAGCGCATCTACAGCACCACAGACATCGGGGCTCCGGGCTTTCCCTGACGAACAGGGCTTCGACGCTTACCACCAGCTGCACCTGGGCGCCCATTGGAAAAAAACCCAAGAAAAATCACGAACGTTGGACGATTGCTCCCACACCAAAAGTGCCAGCCAGTCAAGCTCTTGCTGCTCCTCCCCGGCCATTGGCAGCGCATCTACAGCACCACAGACATCGGGGCTCCGGGCTTTCCCTGACGAACAGGGCTTCGACGTTTACCACCACCTGTGCCTGGGAGTCCACTCCAAAAAAACCCGAAAAATCACAAACTTCGGACGATTGCTCCCACACCGAAAGTGCCAGCCAGTCAAGCTCTTGCTGCTCCTCACCGGCCATTGGCAGCGCATCTACAGCACCACAGACATCGGGGCTCCGGGCTTTCCCTGACGAACAGGGCTTCGACGTTTACCACCAGCTGCACCTGGGCGCCCACTGAAAAAAACCCCGAAAAATCACGAACGTTGGACGATTGCTCCCACACCGAAAGTGCCAGCCAGTCAAGCTCTTGCTGCTCATCACCGGCCATTGGCAGCACATCTACAGCACCACAGACATCAGGGCTCCGGGCTTTCCCTGACGAACAGGGCTTCGATATTTACCACCAGCTGCACCTGGGGCCCCCACTGAAAAAATCCCCGAAAAAGCATGAACTTCGGACGATTGCTCCCACACCGAAAGTGCCAGCCAGTCAAGCTCTTGCTGCTCCTCCCCGGCCATTGGCAGCACATCTACAGCACCACAGACATCGGGGCTCCGGGCTTTCCCTAACTAACAGGGCTTCGACGTTTACCACCAGCTGCACCTGGGGGGCCAACTAAAAAAAGCCCCGAAAAATCACGAACGTCGGACGATTGCTCCCACACAAAAAGTGCCAGCCAGTCAAGCTCCTGCTGCTCCTCACCGGCCATTGGCAGCGCATCTACAGCACCACAGACATCGGGGCTCTGAGCTTTCCCTGACGAACAGGGCTTCGATATTTACCACCTGCTGCACCTGGGCGCCCACTGGAAAAATCCCCGAAAAATCACGAACGTCGGACGATTGCTCCCACACCGAAAGTGCCAGCCAGTCAAGCTCTTGCTGCTCCTCACCGGCCATTGGCAGCACATCTACAGCACCACAGACATCGGGGTTCCGGGCTTTCCCTGACGAACAGGGCTTCGACGTTTACCATTACCTGTGCCTGGGAGTCCACTCCAAAAAAACCCGAAAAATCACAAACGTCAGACGATTGCTCCCACACCGAAAGTGCCAGCCAGTCAAGCTCTTGCTGCTCCTCACCGGCCATTGGCAGCGCATCTACAGCACTACAGACATCGGGGCTCCGGGCTTTCCCTAACGAACAGGGCTTCGACGTTTACCACCAGCTGCACCTGGGGGGCCCACTGAAAGAAACCCTGAAAAATCGGGAACGTCGGATGATTACTCCCACACCAAAATTGCCAGCCAGTCAAGCTCTTGCTGCTCCTCACCGGCCATTGGCAGCGCATCTACAGCACCACAGACATCGGGGCTCCGGGCTTTCCCTGACGAACAGGGCTTCGACGCTTACCACCAGCTGCACCTGGGCGCCCATTGGAAAAAAACCCAAGAAAAATCACGAACGTTGGACGATTGCTCCCACACAAAAAGTGCCAGCCAGTCAAGCTCTTGCTGCTCATCACCGGCCATTGGCAGCGCATCTACAGCACCACAGACATCGGGGCTCCGGGCTTTCCCTGACGAACAGGGCTTCGACGTTTACCACCAGCTGCACCTGGGGGCCCCACTGAAAAAAACCCCGAAAAAGCATGAACGTCGGACGATTGCTCCCACAAAATAAGTGCCAGCCAGACAAGCTCTTGCTGCTCCTCACCGGCCATTGGCAGCACATCTACAGCACCACAGACATCGGGGTTCCGGGCTTTCCCTGACGAACAGGGCTTCGACGTTTACCACCACCTGTGCCTGGGAGTCCACTCCAAAAAAACCCGAAAAATCACAAACGTCGGACAATTGCTCCCACACAAAATGTGCCAGCCAGTCAAGCTCTTGCTGCTCCTCCCCGGCCATTGGCAGCGCATCTACAGCACCACAGACATCGGGGCTCCGGGCTTTCCCTGACGAACAGGGCTTCGACGTTTACCACCATCTGCACCTGGGGGGCTTACTGAAAAAAACCCCGAAAAATCATGAACGTCGGACGATTGCTCCCACACAAAAAGTGCCAGCCAGTCAAGCTCTTGCTGCTCCTCCCCGGCCATTGGCAGCGCATCTACAGCACCACAGACATCGGGGCTCCGGGCTTTCCCTGACGAACAGGGCTTCGACGTTTACCACCAGCTGCACGTGGGCGCCCACTGAAAAAAACCCCGAAAAATCACGAACGTTGGACGATTGCTCCCACACAAAAAGTGCCAGCCAGTCAAGCTCTTGCTGCTCATCACGGGCCATTGGCAGCGCATCTACAGCACCACAGACATCGGGGCTCCGGGCTTTCCCTGACGAACCGGGCTTCGACGTTTACCACCAGCTGCACCTGGGCGCCCACTCCAGAAAAACCCGAAAAATCACGAACGTCAGACGATTGCTCCCACACCGAAAGTGCCAGCCAGTCAAGCTCTTGCTGCTCCTCCCCGGCCATTGGCAGCACATCTACAGCACCACAGACATCGGGGCTCCGGGCTTTCCCTGACGAACAGGACTTCAACGTTTACCACCAACTGCACCTGGGGGGCCAACTGAAAAAAGCCCCAAAAAATCATGAACGTCGGACGATTGCTCCCACACCGAAAGTGCCAGCCAGTCAAGCTCTTGCTGCTCCTCACCGGCCATTGGCAGCGCATCTACAGCACCACAGACATCGGGGCTCCGGGCTTTCCCTGACGAACAGGGCTTCGACGTTTACCACCACCTGCACCTGGGCGCCCACTCCAGAAAAACCCTAAAAATCACGAACGTCGGACGATTGCTCCCACACAAAAAGTGCCAGCCAGTCAAGCTCCTGCTGCTCCTCACCGGCCATTGGCAGCGCATCTACAGCACCACAGACATCGGGGCTCCGGGCTTTCCCTGACGAACAGGGCTTCGACGCTTACCACCAGCTGCACCTGGGGGGCCCACTGAAAGAAACCCCGAAAAATCGGGAACGTCGGATGATTACTCCCACACCGAAAGTGCCAGCCAGTCAAGCTCTTGCTGCTCCTCACCGGCCATTGGCAGCGCATCTACAGCACCACAGACATCGGGGCTCCGGGCTTTCCCTGACGAACAGGGCTTCGACGTTTACCACCACCTGTGCCTGGGAGTCCACTCCAAAAAGACCCGAAAAATCACAAACTTCGGACGATTGCTCCCACACCGAAAGTGCCAGCCAGTCAAGCTCTTGCTGCTCCTCACCGGCCATTGGCAGCGCATCTACAGCACCACAGACATCGGGGCTCCGGGCTTTCCCTGACGAACAGGGCTTCGACGTTTACCACCAGCTGCACCTGGGCGCCCACTGAAAAAAACCCCGAAAAATCACGAACGTTGGACGATTGCTCCCACACCAAAAGTGCCAGCCAGTCAAGCTCTTGCTGCTCATCACCGGCCATTGGCAGTGCATCTACAGCACCACAGACATCGGGGCTCAGGGCTTTCCCTGACGAACCGGGCTTCGACGTTTACCACCAGCTGCACCTGGTCGCCCACTCCAGAAAAACCCGAAAAATCACGAACGTCAGACGATTGCTCCCACACCGAAAGTGCCAGCCAGTCAAGCTCCTGCTGCTCCTCCCCGGCCATTGGCAGCGCATCTACAGCACCACAGACATCGGGGCTCCGGGCTTTCCCTAACTAACAGGGCTTCGACGTTTAGCACCAGCTGCACCTGGGGGGCCAACTAAAAAAAGCCCCGAAAAATCACGAACGTCGGACGATTGCTCCCACACCGAAAGTGCCAGCCAGTCAAGCTCTTGCTGCTCCTCACCGGCCATTGGCAGCGCATCTACAGCACCACAGACATCGGGGCTCCGGGCTTTCCCTGACGAACAGGGCTTCGACGCTTACCACCAGCTGCACCTGGGCGCCCATTGGAAAAAAAACCAAGAAAAATCACGAACGTTGGACGATTGCTCCCACACCAAAAGTGCCAGCCAGTCAAGCTCTTGCTGCTCCTCACTGGCCATTGGCAGCGCATCTACAGCACCACAGACATCGGGGCTCCGGGCTTTCCCTGACGAACAGGGCTTCGACGTTTACCACCAGCTGCACCTGGGCGCCCATTGGAAAAAAACCCAAGAAAAATCACGCATGTTGGACAATTGCTCCCACACCGAAAGTGCCAGCCAGTCAAGCTCTTGCTGCTCATCACCGGCCATCGGCAGCACATCTACAGCACCACAGACATCGGGGCTCCGGGCTTTCCCTGACGAACAGGGCTTCGACGTTTACCACCACCTGCACCTGGGCGCCCATTGGAAAAAAACCCAAGAAAAATCACGAACGTTGGACGATTGCTCCCACACAAAAAGTGCCAGCCAGTCAAGCTCTTGCTGCTCCTCCCCGGCCATTGGCAGCGCATCTACAGCACCACAGACATCGGGTCTCCGGGCTTTCCCTGACGAACAGGGCTTCGACGTTTACCACCAGCTGCACCTGGGCGCCCACTGAAAAAAACCCCGAAAAATCGGGAACGTCGGATGATTACTCCCACACCGAAAGTGCCAGCCAGTCAAGCTCTTGCTGCTCCTCACCGGCCATTGGCAGCGCATCTACAGCACCACAGACATCGGGGCTCCGGGCTTTCCCTGACAAACAGGGCTTCGACGCTTACCACCAGCTGCACCTGGGCGCCCATTGGAAAAAAACCCAAGAAAAATCACGAACGTTGGACGATTGCTCCCACACCGAAAGTGCCAGCCAGTCAAGCTCTTGCTGCTCCTCACCGGCCATTGGGAGCGCATCTACAGCACCACAGACATCGGGGCTCCGGGCTTTCCCTGACGAACAGGGCTTCGACGTTTACCACCAGCTGCACCTGGGAGTCCACTCCAAAAAAACCCGAAAAATCACAAACGTCGGACGATTGCTCCCACACAAAAAGTGCCAGCCAGTCAAGCTCTTGCTGCTCCTCACCGGCCATTGGCAGCGCATCTACAGCACCACAGACATCGGGGCTCCGGGCTTTCCCTGACGAACAGGGCTTCGACGTTTACCACCAGCTGCACCTGGGGGGCCCACTGAAAAAAAACCCGAAAAGTCATAAACGTCGGACGATTGCTCCCACACAAAAAGTTCCAGCAACTCAAGCTCTTGCTGCTCCTCCCCGGCCATTGGCAGCGCATCTACAGCACCACAGACATCGGGGCTCCGGGCTTTCCCTGACGAACAGGGCTTCGACGTTTACCATTACCTGTGCCTGTGAGTCCACTCCAAAAAAACCCGAAAAATCACAAACGTCAGACGATTGCTCCCACACCGAAAGTGCCAGCCAGTCAAGCTCTTGCTGCTCCTCACCGGCCCTTGGCAGCGCATCTACAGCACCACAGACATCGGGGCTCCGGGCTTTCCCTGACGAACAGGGCTTCGACGTTTACCACCACCTGCACCTGGGCGCCCATTGGAAAAAAACCCAAGAAAAATCAAGAACGTTGAACGATTGCTCCCACACAAAAAGTGCCAGCCAGTCAATCTCTTGCTGCTCCTCCCCGGCCATTGGCAGCACATCTACAGCACCACAGACATCGGGGCTCCGGGCTTTTCCTGACGAACAGGGATTCGACGTTTACCACCAGCTGCACCTGGGGGGCCCACTGAAAAAAACCCCGAAAAGTCACGAACGTCGGACGATTGCTCCCACACAAAAAGTGCCAGCCAGTCAAGCTCTTGCTGCTCCTCCCCGGCCATTGGCAGCACATCTACAGCACCACAGACATCGGGGCTCCGGGCTTTCCCTAACTAACAGGGCTTCGACGTTTACCACCAGCTGCACCTGGGGGGCCAACTAAAAAAAGCCCCGAAAAATCACGAACGTCGGACGATTGCTCCCACACAAAAAGTGCCAGCCAGTCAAGCTCCTGCTGCTCCTCACCGGCCATTGGCAGCGCATCTACAGCACCACAGACATCGGGGCTCCGGGCTTTCCCTGACGAACAGGGCTTCGACGCTTACCACCAGCTGCACCTGGGCGCCCATTGGAAAAAAAACCAAGAAAAATCACGAACGTTGGACGATTGCTCCCACACCAAAAGTGCCAGCCAGTCCAGCTCTTGCTGCTCATCACCGGCCATTGGCAGCGCATCTACAGCACCACAGACATCGGGGCTCCGGGCTTTCCCTGACGAACAGGGCTTCGACGTTTACCACCAGCTGCACCTGGGCGCCCATTGGAAAAAAACCCAAGAAAAATCACGAATGTTGGACAATTGCTCCCACACCGAAAGTGCCAGCCAGTCAAGCTCTTGCTGCTCATCACCGGCCATCGGCAGCGCATCTACAGCACCACAGACATCGGGGCTCCGGGCTTTCCCTGACGAACAGGGCTTCGACGTTTACCACCAGCTGCACCTGGGGGGCCCAATGAAAAAAACCCCGAAAAAGCATGAACGTCGGACGATTGCTCCGACACCGAAAGTGCCAGCCAGTCAAGCTCTTGCTGCTCCTCACCGGCCATTGGCAGCACATCTACAGCACCACAGACATCGGGGTTCCGGGCTTTCCCTGACGAACAGGGCTTCGACATTTACCATTACCTGTGCCTGGGAGTCCACCCCAAAAAAACCCGAAAAATCACAAACGTCAGACGATTGCTCCCACACCGAAAGTGCCAGCCAGTCAAGCTCTTGCTGCTCCTCACCGGCCATTGGCAGCGCATCTACAGCACCACAGACATCGGGGCTCCGGGCTTTCCCTGACGAACAGGGCTTCGACGTTTACCACCACCTGCACCTGGGCGCCCATTGGAAAAAAACCCAAGAAAAATCACGAACGTTGGACGATTGCTCCCACACAAAAAGTGCCAGCCAGTCAAGCTCTTGCTGCTCCTCACCGGCCATTGGCAGCGCATCTACAGCACCACAGACATCGGGGCTCCGGGCTTTCCCTGACGAACAGGGCTTCGATATTTACCACCAGCTGCACCTGGGGGCCCCACTGAAAAAATCCCCGAAAAAGCATGAACTTCGGACGATTGCTCCCACACCGAAAGTGCCAGCCAGTCAAGCTCTTGCTGCTCCTCCCCGGCCATTGGCAGCACATCTACAGCACTACAGACATCGGGGCTCCGGGCTTTCCCTAACGAACAGGGCTTCGACGTTTACCACCAGCTGCACCTGGGGGGCCCACTGAAAGAAACCCTGAAAAATCAGGAACGTCGGATGATTACTCCCACACCAAAAGTGCCAGCCAGTCAAGCTCTTGCTGCTCCTCACCAGCCATTGGCAGCGCATCTACAGCACCACAGACATCGGGGCTCCGGGCTTTCCCTGACGAACAGGGCTTCGACGCTTACCACCAGCTGCACCTGGGCGCCCATTGGAAAAAAACCCAAGAAAAATCACGAACGTTGGACGATTGCTCCCACACAAAAAGTGCCAGCCAGTCAAGCTCTTGCTGCTCATCACCGGCCATTGGCAGCGCATCTACAGCACCACAGACATCGGGGCTCCGGGCTTTCCCTGACGAACAGGGCTTCGACGTTTACCACCATCTGCACCTGGGGGGCTTACTGAAAAAAATCCTGAAAAATCATGAACGTCGGACGATTGCTCCCACACAAAAAGTGCCAGCCAGTCAAGCTCTTGCTGCTCCTCCCCGGCCATTGGCAGCGCATCTACAGCACCACAGACATCGGGGCTCCGGGCTTTCCCTGACGAACAGGGCTTCGACGTTTACCACCAGCTGCACCTGGGCGCCCACTGAAAAAAACCCCGAAAAATCACGAACGTTGGACGATTGCTCCCACACAAAAAGTGCCAGCCAGTCAAGCTCTTGCTGCTCATCACCGGCCATTGGCAGCGCATCTACAGCACCACAGACATCGGGGCTCCGGGCTTTCCCTGACGAACCGGGCTTCGACGTTTACCACCAACTTCACCTGGGCGCCCACTCCAGAAAAACCCGAAAAATCACGAACGTCAGACGATTGCTCCCACACAAAAAGTGCCAGCCAGTCAAGCTCTTGCTGCTCCTCCCCGGCCATTGGCAGCACATCTACAGCACCACAGACATCAGGGCTCCGGGCTTTCCCTAACGAACAGGACTTCGACGTTTACCACCAACTGCACCTGGGGGGCCAACTGAAAAAAGCCCCGAAAAATCATGAACGTCGGACGATTGCTCCCACACCGAAAGTGCCAGCCAGACAAGCTCTTGCTGCTCCTCACCAGCCATTGGCAGCGCATCTACAGCACCACAGACATCGGGGCTCCGGGCTTTCCCTGACGAACAGGGCTTCGACGTTTACCACCACCTGCACCTGGGCGCCCACTCCAGAAAAACCCTAAAAATCACGAACGTCGGACGATTGCTCCCACACCGAAAGTGCCAGCCAGTCAAGCTCTTGCTGCTCCTCACCGGCCATTGGCAGCGCATCTACAGCACCACAGACATCGGGGCTCCGGGCTTTCCCTGACGAACAGGGCTTCGACGCTTACCACCAGCTGCACCTGGGCGCCCATTGGAAAAAAACCCAAGAAAAATCACGAACGTTGGACGATTGCTCCCACACCAAAAGTGCCAGCCAGTCAAGCTCTTGCTGCTCCTCCCCGGCCATTGGCAGCGCATCTACAGCACCACAGACATCGGGGCTCCGGGCTTTCCCTGACGAACAGGGCTTCGACGTTTACCACCACCTGTGCCTGGGAGTCCACTCCAAAAAAACCCGAAAAATCACAAACTTCGGACGATTGCTCCCACACCGAAAGTGCCAGCCAGTCAAGCTCTTGCTGCTCCTCACCGGCCATTGGCAGCGCATCTACAGCACCACAGACATCGGGGCTCCGGGCTTTCCCTGACGAACAGGGCTTCGACGTTTACCACCAGCTGCACCTGGGCGCCCACTGAAAAAAACCCCGAAAAATCACGAACGTTGGACGATTGCTCCCACACCGAAAGTGCCAGCCAGTCAAGCTCTTGCTGCTCATCACCGGCCATTGGCAGCACATCTACAGCACCACAGACATCGGGGCTCAGGGCTTTCCCTGACGAACCGGGCTTCGACGTTTACCACCAGCTGCACCTGGTCGCCCACTCCAGAAAAACCCGAAAAATCACGAACGTCAGACGATTGCTCCCACACAAAAAGTGCCAGCCAGTCAAGCTCCTGCTGCTCCTCACTGGCCATTGGCAGCGCATTTACAGCACCACAGACATCGGGGCTCCGGGCTTTCCCTGACGAACAGGGCTTCGATATTTACCACCAGCTGCACCTGGGGCCCCCACTGAAAAAATCCCCGAAAAAGCATGAACTTCGGACGATTGCTCCCACACCGAAAGTGCCAGCCAGTCAAGCTCTTGCTGCTCCTCCCCGGCCATTGGCAGCACATCTACAGCACCACAGACATCGGGGCTCCGGGCTTTCCCTAACTAACAGGGCTTCGACGTTTACCACCAGCTGCACCTGGGGGGCCAACTAAAAAAAGCCCCGAAAAATCACGAACGTCGGACGATTGCTCCCACACAAAAAGTGCCAGCCAGTCAAGCTCCTGCTGCTCCTCACCGGCCATTGGCAGCGCATCTACAGCACCACAGACATCGGGGCTCTGAGCTTTCCCTGACGAACAGGGCTTCGATATTTACCACCTGCTGCACCTGGGCGCCCACTGGAAAAATCCCCGAAAAATCACGAACGTCGGACGATTGCTCCCACACCGAAAGTGCCAGCCAGTCAAGCTCTTGCTGCTCCTCACCGGCCATTGGCAGCACATCTACAGCACCACAGACATCGGGGTTCCGGGCTTTCCCTGACGAACAGGGCTTTGACGTTTACCATTACCTGTGCCTGGGAGTCCACTCCAAAAAAACCCGAAAAATCACAAACGTCAGACGATTGCTCCCACACCGAAAGTGCCAGCCAGTCAAGCTCTTGCTGCTCATCACCGGCCATTGGCAGCGCATCTACAGCACCACAGACATCGGGGCTCCGGGCTTTCCCTGACGAACAGGGCTTCGATATTTACCACCAGCTGCACCTGGGGGCCCCACTGAAAAAATCCCCGAAAAAGCATGAACTTCGGACGATTGCTCCCACACCGAAAGTGCCAGCCAGTCAAGCTCTTGCTGCTCCTCCCCGGCCATTGGCAGCACATCTACAGCACTACAGACATCGGGGCTCCGGGCTTTCCCTAACGAACAGGGCTTCGACGTTTACCACCAGCTGCACCTGGGGGGCCCACTGAAAGAAACCCTGAAAAATCGGGAACGTCGGATGATTACTCCCACACCAAAATTGCCAGCCAGTCAAGCTCTTGCTGCTCCTCACCGGCCATTGGCAGCGCATCTACAGCACCACAGACATCGGGGCTCCGGGCTTTCCCTGACGAACAGGGCTTCGACGCTTACCACCAGCTGCACCTGGGCGCCCATTGGAAAAAAACCCAAGAAAAATCACGAACGTTGGACGATTGCTCCCACACAAAAAGTGCCAGCCAGTCAAGCTCTTGCTGCTCCTCCCCGGCCATTGGCAGCGCATCTACAGCACCACAGACATCGGGGCTCCGGGCTTTCCCTGACGAACAGGGCTTCGACGTTTACCACCAGCAGCACGTGGGCGCCCACTGAAAAAAACCCCAAAAAATCATGAACGTCGGACGATTGCTCCCACACCGAAAGTGCCAGCCAGTCAAGCTCTTGCTGCTCCTCACCGGCCATTGGCAGCGCATCTACAGCACCACAGACATCGGGGCTCCGGGCTTTCCCTGACGAACAGGGCTTCGACGTTTACCACCACCTGCACCTGGGCGCCCACTCCAGAAAAACCCTAAAAATCACGAACGTCGGACGATTGCTCCCACACAAAAAGTGCCAGCCAGTCAAGCTCCTGCTGCTCCTCACCGGCCATTGGCAGCGCATCTACAGCACCACAGACATCGGGGCTCCGGGCTTTCCCTGACGAACAGGGCTTCGACGCTTACCACCAGCTGCACCTGGGGGGCCCACTGAAAGAAACCCCGAAAAATCGGGAACGTCGGATGATTACTCCCACACCAAAAGTGCCAGCCAGTCAAGCTCTTGCTGCTCCTCACCGGCCATTGGCAGCGCATCTACAGCACCACAGACATCGGGGCTCCGGGCTTTCCCTGACGAACAGGGCTTCGACGCTTACCACCAGCTGCACCTGGGCGCCCATTGGAAAAAAACCCAAGAAAAATCACGAACGTTGGACGATTGCTCCCACACCAAAAGTGCCAGCCAGTCAAGCTCTTGCTGCTCCTCCCCGGCCATTGGCAGCGCATCTACAGCACCACAGACATCGGGGCTCCGGGCTTTCCCTGACGAACAGGGCTTCGACGTTTACCACCACCTGTGCCTGGGAGTCCACTCCAAAAAGACCCGAAAAATCACAAACTTCGGACGATTGCTCCCACACCGAAAGTGCCAGCCAGTCAAGCTCTTGCTGCTCCTCACCGGCCATTGGCAGCGCATCTACAGCACCACAGACATCGGGGCTCCGGGCTTTCCCTGACGAACAGGGCTTCGACGTTTACCACCAGCTGCACCTGGGCGCCCACTGAAAAAAACCCCGAAAAATCACGAACGTTGGACGATTGCTCCCACACCGAAAGTGCCAGCCAGTCAAGCTCTTGCTGCTCATCACCGGCCATTGGCAGTGCATCTACAGCACCACAGACATCGGGGCTCAGGGCTTTCCCTGACGAACCGGGCTTCGACGTTTACCACCAGCTGCACCTGGTCGCCCACTCCAGAAAAACCCGAAAAATCATGAACGTCAGACGATTGCTCCCACACAAAAAGTGCCAGCCAGTCAAGCTCCTGCTGCTCCTCACTGGCCATTGGCAGCGCATTTACAGCACCACAGACATCGGGGCTCCGGGCTTTCCCTGACGAACAGGGCTTCGATATTTACCACCAGCTGCACCTGGGGCCCTCACTGAAAAAATCCCCGAAAAAGCATGAACTTCGGACGATTGCTCCCACACCGAAAGTGCCAGCCAGTCAAGCTCTTGCTGCTCCTCCCCGGCCATTGGCAGCGCATCTACAGCACCACAGACATCGGGGCTCCGGGCTTTCCCTAACTAACAGGGCTTCGACGTTTACCACCAGCTGCACCTGGGGGGCCAACTAAAAAAAGCCCCGAAAAATCACGAACGTCGGACGATTGCTCCCACACAAAAAGTGCCAGCCAGTCAAGCTCCTGCTGCTCCTCACCGGCCATTGGCAGCGCATCTACAGCACCACAGACATCGGGGCTCTGAGCTTTCCCTGACGAACAGGGCTTCGATATTTACCACCTGCTGCACCTGGGCGCCCACTGGAAAAATCCCCGAAAAATCACGAACGTCGGACGATTGCTCCCACACCGAAAGTGCCAGCCAGTCAAGCTCTTGCTGCTCCTCCCCGGCCATTGGCAGCGCATCTACAGCACCACAGACATCAGGGCTTTGGGCTTTCCCTGACGAACAGGGCTTCGACGTTTACCACCAGCTGCACCTGGGGGGCCCACAGAAAGAAACCCCGAAAAATCGGGAACGTCGGATGATTACTCCCACACCGAAAGTGCCAGCCAGTCAAGCTCTTGCTGCTCCTCACCGGCCATTGGCAGCGCATCTACAGCACCACAGACATCGGGGCTCCGGGCTTTCCCTGACGAACAGGGCTTCGACGCTTACCACCAGCTGCACCTGGGCGCCCATTGGAAAAAAAACCAAGAAAAATCACGAACGTTGGACGATTGCTCCCACACCAAAAGTGCCAGCCAGTCCAGCTCTAGCTGCTCATCAGTGGCCATTGGCAGCGCATCTACAGCACCACAGACATCGGGGCTCCGGGCTTTCCCTGACGAACAGGGCTTCGACGTTTACCACCAGCTGCACCTGGGCGCCCATTGGAAAAAAACCCAAGAAAAATCACGAATGTTGGACAATTGCTCCCACACCGAAAGTGCCAGCCAGTCAAGCTCTTGCTGCTCATCACCGGCCATCGGCAGCACATCTACAGCACCACAGACATCGGGGCTCCGGGCTTTCCCTGACGAACAGGGCTTCGACGTTTACCACCACCTGCACCTAAGCGCCCATTGGAAAAAAACCCAAGAAAAATCACGAACGTTGGACGATTGCTCCCACACAAAAAGTGCCAGCCAGTCAAGCTCTTGCTGCTCCTCCCCGGCCATTGGCAGCGCATCTACAGCACCACAGACATCGGGTCTCCGGGCTTTCCCTGACGAACAGGGCTTCGACGTTTACCACCAGCTGCACCTGGGCGCCCACTGAAAAAAACCCCGAAAAATCGGGAACGTCGGATGATTACTCCCACACCGAAAGTGCCAGCCAGTCAAGCTCTTGCTGCTCCTCCCCGGCCATTGGCAGCGCATCTACAGCACCACAGACATCGGGGCTCCGGGCTTTCCCTGACGAACAGGGCTTCGACGCTTACCACCAGCTGCACCTGGGCGCCCATTGGAAAAAAACCCAAGAAAAATCACGAACGTTGGACGATTGCTCCCACACCGAAAGTGCCAGCCAGTCAAGCTCTTGCTGCTCCTCACCGGCCATTGGGAGCGCATCTACAGCACCACAGACATCGGGGCTCCGGGCTTTCCCTGACGAACAGGGCTTCGACGTTTACCACCAGCTGCACCTGGGAGTCCACTCCAAAAAAACCCGAAAAATCACAAACGTCGGACGATTGCTCCCACACAAAAAGTGCCAGCCAGTCAAGCTCTTGCTGCTCCTCACCGGCCATTGGCAGCGCATCTACAGCACCACAGACATCGGGGCTCCGGGCTTTCCCTGACGAACAGGGCTTCGACGTTTACCACCAGCTGCACCTGGGGGGCCCACTGAAAAAAAACCCGAAAAATCATGAACGTCGGACGATTGCTCCCACACGAAAAGTTCCAGCAACTCAAGCTCTTGCTGCTCCTCCCCGGCCATTGGCAGCGCATCTACAGCACCACAGACATCGGGGCTCCGGGCTTTCCCTGACGAACAGGGCTTCGACGTTTACCATTACCTGTGCCTGTGAGTCCAGTCCAAAAAAACCCGAAAAATCACAAACGTCAGACGATTGCTCCCACACCGAAAGTGCCAGCCAGTCAAGCTCTTGCTGCTCCTCACCGGCCATTGGCAGCGCATCTACAGCACCACAGACATCGGGGCTCTGGGCTTTCCCTGACGAACAGGGTATCGACGTTTACCACCACCTGCACCTGGGCGCCCATTGGAAAAAAACCCAAGAAAAATCAAGAACGTTGAACGATTGCTCCCACACAAAAAGTGCCAGCCAGTCAATCTCTTGCTGCTCCTCCCCGGCCATTGGCAGCACATTTACAGCACCACAGACATCGGGGCTCCGGGCTTTTCCTGACGAACAGGGATTCGACGTTTACCACCAGCTGCACCTGGGGGGCCCACTGAAAAAAACCCCGAAAAGTCACGAACGTCGGACGATTGCTCCCACACAAAAAGTTCCAGCCAGTCAAGCTCTTGCTGCTCCTCCCCGGCCATTGGCAGCGCATCTACAGCACCACAGACATCGGGGCTCCGGGCTTTCCCTGACGAACAGGGCTTCGACGTTTACCACCAGCTGCACCTGGGGGGCCCACTGAAAGAAACCCCGAAAAATCGGGAACGTCGGATGATTACTCCCACACCGAAAGTGCCAGCCAGTCAAGCTCTTGCTGCTCCTCACCGGCCATTGGCAGCGCATCTACAGCACCACAGACATCGGGGCTCCGGGCTTTCCCTGACGAACAGGGCTTCGATATTTACCACCAGCTGCACCTGGGGCCCCCACTGAAAAAATCCCCGAAAAAGCATGAACTTCGGACGATTGCTCCCACACCGAAAGTGCCAGCCAGTCAAGCTCTTGCTGCTCCTCCCCGGCCATTGGCAGCACATCTACAGCACCACAGACATCGGGGCTCCGGGCTTTCCCTAACTAACAGGGCTTCGACGTTTACCACCAGCTGCACCTGGGGGGCCAACTAAAAAAAGCCCCGAAAAATCACGAACGTCGGACGATTGCTCCCACACAAAAAGTGCCAGCCAGTCAAGCTCCTGCTGCTCCTCACCGGCCATTGGCAGCGCATCTACAGCACCACAGACATCGGGGCTCTGAGCTTTCCCTGACGAACAGGGCTTCGATATTTACCACCTGCTGCACCTGGGCGCCCACTGGAAAAATCCCCGAAAAATCACGAACGTCGGACGATTGCTCCCACACCAAAAGTGCCAGCCAGTCAAGCTCTTGCTGCTCCTCACCGGCCATTGGCAGCGCATCTACAGCACCACAGACATCAGGGCTTTGGGCTTTCCCTGACGAACAGGGCTTCGACGTTTACCACCAGCTGCACCTGGGGGGCCCACAGAAAGAAACCCCGAAAAATCGGGAACGTCGGATGATTACTCCCACACCGAAAGTGCCAGCCAGTCAAGCTCTTGCTGCTCCTCACCGGCCATTGGCAGCGCATCTACAGCACCACAGACATCGGGGCTCCGGGCTTTCCCTGACGAACAGGGCTTCGACGCTTACCACCAGCTGCACCTGGGCGCCCATTGGAAAAAAAACCAAGAAAAATCACGAACGTTGGACGATTGCTCCCACACCAAAAGTGCCAGCCAGTCAAGCTCTTGCTGCTCATCACCGGCCATCGGCAGCGCATCTACAGCACCACAGACATCGGGGCTCCGGGCTTTCCCTGACGAACAGGGCTTCGACGTTTACCACCAGCTGCACCTGGGCGCCCATTGGAAAAAAACCCAAGAAAAATCACGAACGTTGGACGATTGCTCCCACACAAAAAGTGCCAGCCAGTCAAGCTCTTGCTGCTCCTCCCCGGCCATTGGCAGCGCATCTACAGCACCACAGACATCGGGGCTCCGGGCTTTCCCTGACGAACAGGGCTTCGACGCTTACCACCAGCTGCACCTGGGCGCCCATTGGAAAAAAACCCAAGAAAAATCACGAACGTTGGACGATTGCTCCCACACCGAAAGTGCCAGCCAGTCAAGCTCTTGCTGCTCCTCACCGGCCATTGGGAGCGCATCTACAGCACCACAGACATCGGGGCTCCGGGCTTTCCCTGACGAACAGGGCTTCGACGTTTACCACCAGCTGCACCTGGGAGTCCACTCCAAAAAAACCCGAAAAATCACAAACGTCGGACGATTGCTCCCACACAAAAAGTGCCAGCCAGTCAAGCTCTTGCTGCTCCTCACCGGCCATTGGCAGCGCATCTACAGCACCACAGACATCGGGGCTCCGGGCTTTCCCTGACGAACAGGGCTTCGACGTTTACCACCAGCTGCACCTGGGGGGCCCACTGAAAAAAAACCCGAAAAATCATGAACGTCGGACGATTGCTCCCACACCGAAAGTGCCAGCAACTCAAGCTCTTGCTGCTCCTCCCCGGCCATTGGCAGCGCATCTACAGCACCACAGACATCGGGGCTCCGGGCTTTCCCTGACGAACAGGGCTTCGACGTTTACCATTACCTGTGCCTGTGAGTCCACTCCAAAAAAACCCGAAAAACCACAAACGTCAGACGATTGCTCCCACACCGAAAGTGCCAGCCAGTCAAGCTCTTGCTGCTCCTCACCGGCCATTGGCAGCACATCTACAGCACCACAGACATCGGGGCTCCGGGCTTTCCCTGACGAACAGGGATTCGACGTTTACCACCAGCTGCACCTGGGGGCCCCACTGAAAAAATCCCCGAAAAAGCATGAACTTCGGACGATTGCTCCCACACCGAAAGTGCCAGCCAGTCAAGCTCTTGCTGCTCCTCCCCGGCCATTGGCAGCACATCTACAGCACTACAGACATCGGGGCTCCGGGCTTTCCCTAACGAACAGGGCTTCGACGTTTACCACCAGCTGCACCTGGGGGGCCCACTGAAAGAAACCCTGAAAAATCGGGAACGTCGGATGATTACTCCCACACCAAAA
This sequence comes from Chlamydotis macqueenii, assembly GCF_036417535.1. Classification (NCBI taxonomy): domain Eukaryota; kingdom Metazoa; phylum Chordata; class Aves; order Otidiformes; family Otididae; genus Chlamydotis; species Chlamydotis macqueenii. The sequence goes on along the minus strand of NC_141592.1, from coordinate 29,098,573 downwards.
GTGCCAGCCAGTCAAGCTCTTGCTGCTCCTCCACTGCCATTGGCAGCGCATCTACAGCACCACAGACATCGGGGCTCCGGGCTTTCCCTGACGAACAGGGCTTCGACGCTTACCACCAGCTGCACCTGGGCGCCCATTGGAAAAAAACCCAAGAAAAATCACGAACGTTGGACGATTGCTCCCACACAAAAAGTGCCAGCCAGTCAAGCTCTTGCTGCTCATCACCGGCCATTGGCAGCGCATCTACAGCACCACAGACATCGGGGCTCCGGGCTTTCCCTGACGAACAGGGCTTCGACGTTTACCACCAGCTGCACCTGGGGGCCCCACTGAAAAAAACCCCGAAAAAGCATGAACGTCGGACGATTGCTCCCACACCGAAAGTGCCAGCCAGACAAGCTCTTGCTGCTCCTCACCGGCCATTGGCAGCACATCTACAGCACCACAGACATCGGGGTTCCGGGCTTTCCCTGACGAACAGGGCTTCGACGTTTACCACCACCTGTGCCTGGGAGTCCACTCCAAAAAAACCCGAAAAATCACAAACGTCGGACAATTGCTCCCACACAAAAAGTGCCAGCCAGTCAAGCTCTTGCTGCTCCTCACCGGCCATTGGCAGCGCATCTACAGCACCACAGACATCGGGGCTCCGGGCTTTCCCTGACGAACAGGGCTTCGACGTTTACCACCATCTGCACCTGGGGGGCTTACTGAAAAAAACCCCGAAAAATCATGAACGTCGGACGATTGCTCCCACACAAAAAGTGCCAGCCAGTCAAGCTCTTGCTGCTCCTCCCCGGCCATTGGCAGCGCATCTACAGCACCACAGACATCGGGGCTCCGGGCTTTCCCTGACGAACAGGGCTTCGACGTTTACCACCAGCTGCACCTGGGCGCCCACTGAAAAAAGCCCCGAAAAATCACGAACGTTGGACGATTGCTCCCACACCGAAAGTGCCAGCCAGTCAAGCTCTTGCTGCTCATCACCGGACATTGGCAGCGCATCTACAGCACCACAGACATCGGGGCTCCGGGCTTTCCCTGACGAACCGGGCTTCGACGTTTACCACCAACTTCACCTGGGCGCCCACTCCAGAAAAACCCGAAAAATCACGAACGTCAGACGATTGCTCCCACACAAAAAGTGCCAGCCAGTCAAGCTCTTGCTGCTCCTCCCCGGCCATTGGCAGCACATCTACAGCACCACAGACATCAGGGCTCCGGGCTTTCCCTAACGAACAGGACTTCGACGTTTACCACCAACTGCACCTGGGGGGCCAACTGAAAAAAGCCCCGAAATATCATGAACGTCGGACGATTGCTCCCACACCGAAAGTGCCAGCCAGACAAGCTCTTGCTGCTCCTCACCGGCCATTGGCAGCGCATCTACAGCACCACAGACATCGGGGCTCCGGGCTTTCCCTGACGAACAGGGCTTCGACGTTTACCACCACCTGCACCTGGGCGCCCACTCCAGAAAAACCCTAAAAATCACGAACGTCGGACGATTGCTCCCACACCGAAAGTGCCAGCCAGTCAAGCTCTTGCTGCTCCTCACCGGCCATTGGCAGCGCATCTACAGCACCACAGACATCGGGGCTCCGGGCTTTCCCTGACGAACAGGGCTTCGACGTTTACCACCACCTGCACCTGGGCGCCCACTCCAGAAAAACCCTAAAAATCACGAACGTCGGACGATTGCTCCCACACAAAAAGTGCCAGCCAGTCAAGCTCCTGCTGCTCCTCACCGGCCATTGGCAGCGCATCTACAGCACCACAGACATCGGGGCTCCGGGCTTTCCCTGACGAACAGGGCTTCGACGCTTACCACCAGCTGCACCTGGGGGGCCCACTGAAAGAAACCCCGAAAAATCGGGAACGTCGGATGATTACTCCCACACCGAAAGTGCCAGCCAGTCAAGCTCTTGCTGCTCCTCACCGGCCATTGGCAGCGCATCTACAGCACCACAGACATCGGGGCTCCGGGCTTTCCCTGACGAACAGGGCTTCGACGCATACCACCAGCTGCACCTGGGCGCCCATTGGAAAAAAACCCAAGAAAAATCACGAACGTTGGACGATTGCTCCCACACCAAAAGTGCCAGCCAGTCAAGCTCTTGCTGCTCCTCCCCGGCCATTGGCAGCGCATCTACAGCACCACAGACATCGGGGCTCCGGGCTTTCCCTGACGAACAGGGCTTCGACGTTTACCACCACCTGTGCCTGGGAGTCCACTCCAAAAAGACCCGAAAAATCACAAACTTCGGACGATTGCTCCCACACCGAAAGTGCCAGCCAGTCAAGCTCTTGCTGCTCCTCACCGGCCATTGGCAGCGCATCTACAGCACCACAGACATCGGGGCTCCGGGCTTTCCCTGACGAACAGGGCTTCGACGTTTACCACCAGCTGCACCTGGGCGCCCACTGAAAAAAACCCCGAAAAATCACGAACGTTGGACGATTGCTCCCACACCGAAAGTGCCAGCCAGTCAAGCTCTTGCTGCTCATCACCGGCCATTGGCAGCGCATCTACAGCACCACAGACATCGGGGCTCAGGGCTTTCCCTGACGAACCGGGCTTCGACGTTTACCACCAGCTGCACCTGGTCGCCCACTCCAGAAAAACCCGAAAAATCACGAACGTCAGATGATTGCTCCCACACAAAAAGTGCCAGCCAGTCAAGCTCCTGCTGCTCCTCACTGGCCATTGGCAGCGCATTTACAGCACCACAGACATCGGGGCTCCGGGCTTTCCCTGACGAACAGGGCTTCGATATTTACCACCAGCTGCACCTGGGGCCCTCACTGAAAAAATCCCCGAAAAAGCATGAACTACGGACGATTGCTCCCACACCGAAATTGCCAGCCAGTCAAGCTCTTGCTGCTCCTCCCCGGCCATTGGCAGCACATCTACAGCACCACAGACATCGGGGCTCCGGGCTTTCCCTAACTAACAGGGCTTCGACGTTTACCACCAGCTGCACCTGGGGGGCCAACTAAAAAAAGCCCCGAAAAATCACGAACGTCGGACGATTGCTCCCACACAAAAAGTGCCAGCCAGTCAAGCTCCTGCTGCTCCTCACCGGCCATTGGCAGCGCATCTACAGCACCACAGACATCGGGGCTCTGAGCTTTCCCTGACGAACAGGGCTTCGATATTTACCACCTGCTGCACCTGGGCGCCCACTGGAAAAATCCCCGAAAAATCACGAACGTCGGACGATTGCTCCCACACCAAAAGTGCCAGCCAGTCAAGCTCTTGCTGCTCCTCCCCGGCCATTGGCAGCGCATCTACAGCACCACAGACATCAGGGCTTTGGGCTTTCCCTGATGAACAGGGCTTCGACGTTTACCACCAGCTGCACCTGGGGGGCCCACAGAAAGAAACCCCGAAAAATCGGGAACGTCGGATGATTACTCCCACACCGAAAGTGCCAGCCAGTCAAGCTCTTGCTGCTCCTCACCGGCCATTGGCAGCGCATCTACAGCACCACAGACATCGGGGCTCCGGGCTTTCCCTGACGAACAGGGCTTCGACGCTTACCACCAGCTGCACCTGGGCGCCCATTGGAAAAAAAACCAAGAAAAATCACGAACGTTGGACGATTGCTCCCACACCAAAAGTGCCAGCCAGTCCAGCTCTTGCTGCTCATCAGTGGCCATTGGCAGCGCATCTACAGCACCACAGACATCGGGGCTCCGGGCTTTCCCTGACGAACAGGGCTTCGACGTTTACCACCAGCTGCACCTGGGCGCCCATTGGAAAAAAACCCAAGAAAAATCACGAATGTTGGACAAATGATCCCACACCGAAAGTGCCAGCCAGTCAAGCTCTTGCTGCTCATCACCAGCCATCGGCAGCACATCTACAGCACCACAGACATCGGGGCTCCGGGCTTTCCCTGACGAACAGGGCTTCGACGTTTACCACCACCTGCACCTAAGCGCCCATTGGAAAAAAACCCAAGAAAAATCACGAACGTTGGACGATTGCTCCCACACAAAAAGTGCCAGCCAGTCAAGCTCTTGCTGCTCCTCACCGGCCATTGGCAGCGCATCTACAGCACCACAGACATCGGGTCTCCGGGCTTTCCCTGACGAACAGGGCTTCGACGTTTACCACCAGCTGCACCTGGGCGCCCACTGAAAAAAACCCCGAAAAATCGGGAACGTCGGATGATTACTCCCACACCGAAAGTGCCAGCCAGTCAAGCTCTTGCTGCTCCTCACCGGCCATTGGCAGCGCATCTACAGCACCACAGACATCGGGGCTCCGGGCTTTCCCTGACGAACAGGGCTTCGACGCTTACCACCAGCTGCACCTGGGCGCCCATTGGAAAAAAACCCAAGAAAAATCACGAACGTTGGACGATTGCTCCCACACCGAAAGTGCCAGCCAGTCAAGCTCTTGCTGCTCCTCACCGGCCATTGGGAGCGCATCTACAGCACCACAGACATCGGGGCTCCGGGCTTTCCCTGACAAACAGGGCTTCGACGTTTACCACCACCTGTGCCTGGGAGTCCACTCCAAAAAGACCCGAAAAATCACAAACTTCGGACGATTGCTCCCACACCGAAAGTGCCAGCCAGTCAAGCTCTTGCTGCTCCTCACCGGCCATTGGCAGCGCATCTACAGCACCACAGACATCGGGGCTCCGGGCTTTCCCTGACGAACAGGGCTTCGACGTTTACCACCAGCTGCACCTGGGCGCCCACTGAAAAAAACCCCGAAAAATCACGAACGTTGGACGATTGCTCCCACACCGAAAGTGCCAGCCAGTCAAGCTCTTGCTGCTCATCACCGGCCATTGGCAGCGCATCTACAGCACCACAGACATCGGGGCTCAGGGCTTTCCCTGACGAACCGGGCTTCGACGTTTACCACCAGCTGCACCTGGTCGCCCACTCCAGAAAAACCCGAAAAATCACGAACGTCAGATGATTGCTCCCACACAAAAAGTGCCAGCCAGTCAAGCTCCTGCTGCTCCTCACTGGCCATTGGCAGCGCATTTACAGCACCACAGACATCGGGGCTCCGGGCTTTCCCTGACGAACAGGGCTTCGATATTTACCACCAGCTGCACCTGGGGCCCTCACTGAAAAAATCCCCGAAAAAGCATGAACTACGGACGATTGCTCCCACACCGAAATTGCCAGCCAGTCAAGCTCTTGCTGCTCCTCCCCGGCCATTGGCAGCACATCTACAGCACCACAGACATCGGGGCTCCGGGCTTTCCCTAACTAACAGGGCTTCGACGTTTACCACCAGCTGCACCTGGGGGGCCAACTAAAAAAAGCCCCGAAAAATCACGAACGTCGGACGATTGCTCCCACACAAAAAGTGCCAGCCAGTCAAGCTCCTGCTGCTCCTCACCGGCCATTGGCAGCGCATCTACAGCACCACAGACATCGGGGCTCTGAGCTTTCCCTGACGAACAGGGCTTCGATATTTACCACCTGCTGCACCTGGGCGCCCACTGGAAAAATCCCCGAAAAATCACGAACGTCGGACGATTGCTCCCACACCAAAAGTGCCAGCCAGTCAAGCTCTTGCTGCTCCTCCCCGGCCATTGGCAGCGCATCTACAGCACCACAGACATCAGGGCTTTGGGCTTTCCCTGATGAACAGGGCTTCGACGTTTACCACCAGCTGCACCTGGGGGGCCCACAGAAAGAAACCCCGAAAAATCGGGAACGTCGGATGATTACTCCCACACCGAAAGTGCCAGCCAGTCAAGCTCTTGCTGCTCCTCACCGGCCATTGGCAGCGCATCTACAGCACCACAGACATCGGGGCTCCGGGCTTTCCCTGACGAACAGGGCTTCGACGCTTACCACCAGCTGCACCTGGGCGCCCATTGGAAAAAAAACCAAGAAAAATCACGAACGTTGGACGATTGCTCCCACACCAAAAGTGCCAGCCAGTCCAGCTCTTGCTGCTCATCAGTGGCCATTGGCAGCGCATCTACAGCACCACAGACATCGGGGCTCCGGGCTTTCCCTGACGAACAGGGCTTCGACGTTTACCACCAGCTGCACCTGGGCGCCCATTGGAAAAAAACCCAAGAAAAATCACGAATGTTGGACAAATGATCCCACACCGAAAGTGCCAGCCAGTCAAGCTCTTGCTGCTCATCACCAGCCATCGGCAGCACATCTACAGCACCACAGACATCGGGGCTCCGGGCTTTCCCTGACGAACAGGGCTTCGACGTTTACCACCACCTGCACCTAAGCGCCCATTGGAAAAAAACCCAAGAAAAATCACGAACGTTGGACGATTGCTCCCACACAAAAAGTGCCAGCCAGTCAAGCTCTTGCTGCTCCTCACCGGCCATTGGCAGCGCATCTACAGCACCACAGACATCGGGTCTCCGGGCTTTCCCTGACGAACAGGGCTTCGACGTTTACCACCAGCTGCACCTGGGCGCCCACTGAAAAAAACCCCGAAAAATCGGGAACGTCGGATGATTACTCCCACACCGAAAGTGCCAGCCAGTCAAGCTCTTGCTGCTCCTCACCGGCCATTGGCAGCGCATCTACAGCACCACAGACATCGGGGCTCCGGGCTTTCCCTGACGAACAGGGCTTCGACGCTTACCACCAGCTGCACCTGGGCGCCCATTGGAAAAAAACCCAAGAAAAATCACGAACGTTGGACGATTGCTCCCACACCGAAAGTGCCAGCCAGTCAAGCTCTTGCTGCTCCTCACCGGCCATTGGGAGCGCATCTACAGCACCACAGACATCGGGGCTCCGGGCTTTCCCTGACGAACAGGGCTTCGACGTTTACCACCAGCTGCACCTGGGAGTCCACTCCAAAAAAACCCGAAAAATCACAAACGTCGGACGATTGCTCCCACACAAAAAGTGCCAGCCAGTCAAGCTCTTGCTGCTCCTCACCGGCCATTGGCAGCGCATCTACAGCACCACAGACATCGGGGCTCCGGGCTTTCCCTGACGAACAGGGCTTCGACGTTTACCACCAGCTGCACCTGGGGGGCCCACTGAAAAAAAACCCAAGAAAAATCATGAACGTCGGACGATTGCTCCCACACAAAAAGTTCCAGCAACTCAAGCTCTTGCTGCTCCTCCCCGGCCATTGGCAGCGCATCTACAGCACCACAGACATCGGGGCTCCGGGCTTTCCCTGACGAACAGGGCTTCGACGTTTACCATTACCTGTGCCTGTGAGTCCAGTCCAAAAAAACCCGAAAAATCACAAACGTCAGACGATTGCTCCCACACCGAAAGTGCCAGCCAGTCAAGCTCTTGCTGCTCCTCACCGGCCATTGGCAGCGCATCTACAGCACCACAGACATCGGGGCTCCGGGCTTTCCCTGACGAACAGGGCTTCGACGTTTACCACCACCTGCACCTGGGCGCCCATTGGAAAAAAACCCAAGAAAAATCAAGAACGTTGAACGATTGCTCCCACACAAAAAGTGCCAGCCAGTCAATCTCTTGCTGCTCCTCCCCGGCCATTGGCAGCACATCTACAGCACCACAGACATCGGGGCTCCGGGCTTTCCCTGACGAACAGGGATTCGACGTTTACCACCAGCTGCACCTGGGGGGCCCACTGAAAAAAACCCCGAAAAGTCACGAACGTCGGACGATTGCTCCCACACAAAAAGTTCCAGCCAGTCAAGCTCTTGCTGCTCCTCCCCGGCCATTGGCAGCGCATCTACAGCACCACAGACATCGGGGCTCCGGGCTTTCCCTGACGAACAGGGCTTCGACGTTTACCACCAGCTGCACCTGGGGGGCCCACTGAAAGAAACCCCGAAAAATCGGGAACGTCGGATGATTACTCCCACACCGAAAGTGCCAGCCAGTCAAGCTCTTGCTGCTCCTCACCGGCCATTGGCAGCGCATCTACAGCACCACAGACATCGGGGCTCCGGGCTTTCCCTGACGAACAGGGCTTCGACGTTTACCACCAGCTGCACCTGGGGGGCCCACTGAAAGAAACCCCGAAAAATCGGGAACGTCGGATGATTACTCCCACACCGAAAGTGCCAGCCAGTCAAGCTCTTGCTGCTCCTCACCGGCCATTGGCAGCGCATCTACAGCACCACAGACATCGGGGCTCCGGGCTTTCCCTGACGAACAGGGCTTCGATATTTACCACCAGCTGCACCTGGGGCCCCCACTGAAAAAATCCCCGAAAAAGCATGAACTTCGGACGATTGCTCCCACACCGAAAGTGCCAGCCAGTCAAGCTCTTGCTGCTCCTCACCGGCCATTGGGAGCGCATCTACAGCACCACAGACATCGGGGCTCCGGGCTTTCCCTGACGAACAGGGCTTCGACGTTTACCACCAGCTGCACCTGGGAGTCCACTCCAAAAAAACCCGAAAAATCACAAACGTCGGACGATTGCTCCCACACAAAAAGTGCCAGCCAGTCAAGCTCTTGCTGCTCCTCACCGGCCATTGGCAGCGCGTCTACAGCACCACAGACATCGGGGCTCCGGGCTTTCCCTGACGAACAGGGCTTCGACGTTTACCACCAGCTGCACCTGGGGGGCCCACTGAAAAAAAACCCGAAAAATCATGAACGTCGGACGATTGCTCCCACACGAAAAGTTCCAGCAACTCAAGCTCTTGCTGCTCCTCCCCGGCCATTGGCAGCGCATCTACAGCACCACAGACATCGGGGCTCCGGGCTTTCCCTGACGAACAGGACTTCGACGTTTACCATTACCTGTGCCTGTGAGTCCAGTCCAAAAAAACCCGAAAAATCACAAACGTCAGACGATTGCTCCCACACCGAAAGTGCCAGCCAGTCAAGCTCTTGCTGCTCCTCACCGGCCATTGGCAGCGCATCTACAGCACCACAGACATCGGGGCTCTGGGCTTTCCCTGACGAACAGGGTATCGACGTTTACCACCACCTGCACCTGGGCGCCCATTGGAAAAAAACCCAAGAAAAATCAAGAACGTTGAACGATTGCTCCCACACAAAAAGTGCCAGCCAGTCAATCTCTTGCTGCTCCTCCCCGGCCATTGGCAGCACATCTACAGCACCACAGACATCGGGGCTCCGGGCTTTTCCTGACGAACAGGGATTCGACGTTTACCACCAGCTGCACCTGGGGGGCCCACTGAAAAAAACCCCGAAAAGTCACGAACGTCGGACGATTGCTCCCACACAAAAAGTTCCAGCCAGTCAAGCTCTTGCTGCTCCTCCCCGGCCATTGGCAGCGCATCTACAGCACCACAGACATCGGGGCTCCGGGCTTTCCCTGACGAACAGGGCTTCGACGTTTACCACCAGCTGCACCTGGGGGGCCCACTGAAAGAAACCCCGAAAAATCGGGAACGTCGGATGATTACTCCCACACCGAAAGTGCCAGCCAGTCAAGCTCTTGCTGCTCCTCACCGGCCATTGGCAGCGCATCTACAGCACCACAGACATCGGGGCTCCGGGCTTTCCCTGACGAACAGGGCTTCGATATTTACCACCAGCTGCACCTGGGGCCCCCACTGAAAAAATCCCCGAAAAAGCATGAACTTCGGACGATTGCTCCCACACCGAAAGTGCCAGCCAGTCAAGCTCTTGCTGCTCCTCCCCGGCCATTGGCAGCACATCTACAGCACCACAGACATCGGGGCTCCGGGCTTTCCCTAACTAACAGGGCTTCGACGTTTACCACCAGCTGCACCTGGGGGGCCAACTAAAAAAAGCCCCGAAAAATCACGAACGTCGGACGATTGCTCCCACACAAAAAGTGCCAGCCAGTCAAGCTCCTGCTGCTCCTCACCGGCCATTGGCAGCGCATCTACAGCACCACAGACATCGGGGCTCTGAGCTTTCCCTGACGAACAGGGCTTCGATATTTACCACCTGCTGCACCTGGGCGCCCACTGGAAAAATCCCCGAAAAATCACGAACGTCGGACGATTGCTCCCACACCAAAAGTGCCAGCCAGTCAAGCTCTTGCTGCTCCTCACCGGCCATTGGCAGCGCATCTACAGCACCACAGACATCAGGGCTTTGGGCTTTCCCTGACGAACAGGGCTTCGACGTTTACCACCAGCTGCACCTGGGGGGCCCACAGAAAGAAACCCCGAAAAATCGGGAACGTCGGATGATTACTCCCACACCGAAAGTGCCAGCCAGTCAAGCTCTTGCTGCTCCTCACCGGCCATTGGCAGCGCATCTACAGCACCACAGACATCGGGGCTCCGGGCTTTCCCTGACGAACAGGGCTTCGACGCTTACCACCAGCTGCACCTGGGCGCCCATTGGAAAAAAAACCAAGAAAAATCACGAACGTTGGACGATTGCTCCCACACCAAAAGTGCCAGCCAGTCAAGCTCTTGCTGCTCATCACCGGCCATCGGCAGCGCATCTACAGCACCACAGACATCGGGGCTCCGGGCTTTCCCTGACGAACAGGGCTTCGACGTTTACCACCAGCTGCACCTGGGCGCCCATTGGAAAAAAACCCAAGAAAAATCACGAACGTTGGACGATTGCTCCCACACAAAAAGTGCCAGCCAGTCAAGCTCTTGCTGCTCCTCCCCGGCCATTGGCAGCGCACCTACAGCACCACAGACATCGGGTCTCCGGGCTTTCCCTGACGAACAGGGCTTCGACGTTTACCACCAGCTGCACCTGGGCGCCCACTGAAAAAAACCCCGAAAAATCGGGAACGTTGGACGATTGCTCCCACACCGAAAGTGCCAGCCAGTCAAGCTCTTGCTGCTCCTCCCCGGCCATTGGCAGCGCATCTACAGCACCACAGACATCGGGGCTCCGGGCTTTCCCTGACGAACAGGGCTTCGACGCTTACCACCAGCTGCACCTGGGCGCCCATTGGAAAAAAACCCAAGAAAAATCACGAACGTTGGACGATTGCTCCCACACCGAAAGTGCCAGCCAGTCAAGCTCTTGCTGCTCCTCACCGGCCATTGGGAGCGCATCTACAGCACCACAGACATCGGGGCTCCGGGCTTTCCCTGACGAACAGGGCTTCGACGTTTACCACCAGCTGCACCTGGGAGTCCACTCCAAAAAAACCCGAAAAATCACAAACGTCGGACGATTGCTCCCACACAAAAAGTGCCAGCCAGTCAAGCTCTTGCTGCTCCTCACCGGCCATTGGCAGCGCATCTACAGCACCACAGACATCGGGGCTCCGGGCTTTCCCTGACGAACAGGGCTTCGACGCTTACCACCAGCTGCACCTGGGGGGCCCACTGAAAAAAAACCCGAAAATTCATGAACGTCGGACCATTGCTCCCACACAAAAAGTTCCAGCCAGTCAAGCTCTTGCTGCTCCTCCCCGGCCATTGGCAGCGCATCTACAGCACCACAGACATCGGGGCTCCGGGCTTTCCCTGACGAACAGGGCTTCGACGTTTACCATTACCTGTGCCTGTGAGTCCACTCCAAAAAAACCCGAAAAACCACAAACGTCAGACGATTGCTCCCACACCGAAAGTGCCAGCCAGTCAAGCTCTTGCTGCTCCTCACCGGCCATTGGCAGCACATCTACAGCACCACAGACATCGGGGCTCCGGGCTTTCCCTGACGAACAGGGATTCGACGTTTACCACCAGCTGCACCTGGGGGCCCCACTGAAAAAATCCCCGAAAAAGCATGAACTTCGGACGATTGCTCCCACACCGAAAGTGCCAGCCAGTCAAGCTCTTGCTGCTCCTCCCCGGCCATTGGCAGCGCATCTACAGCACCACAGACATCGGGGCTCCGGGCTTTCCCTAACTAACAGGGCTTCGACGTTTACCACCAGCTGCACCTGGGGGGCCAACTAAAAAAAGCCCCGAAAAATCACGAACGTCGGACGATTGCTCCCACACAAAAAGTGCCAGCCAGTCAAGCTCCTGCTGCTCCTCACCGGCCATTGGCAGCGCATCTACAGCACCACAGACATCGGGGCTCTGAGCTTTCCCTGACGAACAGGGCTTCGATATTTACCACCTGCTGCACCTGGGCGCCCACTGGAAAAATCCCCGAAAAATCACGAACGTCGGACGATTGCTCCCACACCGAAAGTGCCAGCCAGTCAAGCTCTTGCTGCTCCTCCCCGGCCATTGGCAGCGCATCTACAGCACCACAGACATCAGGGCTTTGGGCTTTCCCTGACGAACAGGGCTTCGACGTTTACCACCAGCTGCACCTGGGGGGCCCACAGAAAGAAACCCCGAAAAATCGGGAACGTCGGATGATTACTCCCACACCGAAAGTGCCAGCCAGTCAAGCTCTTGCTGCTCCTCACCGGCCATTGGCAGCGCATCTACAGCACCACAGACATCGGGGCTCCGGGCTTTCCCTGACGAACAGGGCTTCGACGCTTACCACCAGCTGCACCTGGGCGCCCATTGGAAAAAAAACCAAGAAAAATCACGAACGTTGGACGATTGCTCCCACACCAAAAGTGCCAGCCAGTCCAGCTCTAGCTGCTCATCAGTGGCCATTGGCAGCGCATCTACAGCACCACAGACATCGGGGCTCCGGGCTTTCCCTGACGAACAGGGCTTCGACGTTTACCACCAGCTGCACCTGGGCGCCCATTGGAAAAAAACCCAAGAAAAATCACGAATGTTGGACAATTGCTCCCACACCGAAAGTGCCAGCCAGTCAAGCTCTTGCTGCTCATCACCGGCCATCGGCAGCACATCTACAGCACCACAGACATCGGGGCTCCGGGCTTTCCCTGACGAACAGGGCTTCGACGTTTACCACCACCTGCACCTAAGCGCCCATTGGAAAAAAACCCAAGAAAAATCACGAACGTTGGACGATTGCTCCCACACAAAAAGTGCCAGCCAGTCAAGCTCTTGCTGCTCCTCCCCGGCCATTGGCAGCGCATCTACAGCACCACAGACATCGGGTCTCCGGGCTTTCCCTGACGAACAGGGCTTCGACGTTTACCACCAGCTGCACCTGGGCGCCCACTGAAAAAAACCCCGAAAAATCGGGAACGTCGGATGATTACTCCCACACCGAAAGTGCCAGCCAGTCAAGCTCTTGCTGCTCCTCCCCGGCCATTGGCAGCGCATCTACAGCACCACAGACATCGGGGCTCCGGGCTTTCCCTGACGAACAGGGCTTCGACGCTTACCACCAGCTGCACCTGGGCGCCCATTGGAAAAAAACCCAAGAAAAATCACGAACGTTGGACGATTGCTCCCACACCGAAAGTGCCAGCCAGTCAAGCTCTTGCTGCTCCTCACCGGCCATTGGGAGCGCATCTACAGCACCACAGACATCGGGGCTCCGGGCTTTCCCTGACGAACAGGGCTTCGACGTTTACCACCAGCTGCACCTGGGAGTCCACTCCAAAAAAACCCGAAAAATCACAAACGTCGGACGATTGCTCCCACACAAAAAGTGCCAGCCAGTCAAGCTCTTGCTGCTCCTCACCGGCCATTGGCAGCGCATCTACAGCACCACAGACATCGGGGCTCCGGGCTTTCCCTGACGAACAGGGCTTCGACGTTTACCACCAGCTGCACCTGGGGGGCCCACTGAAAAAAAACCCGAAAAATCATGAACGTCGGACGATTGCTCCCACACCGAAAGTGCCAGCAACTCAAGCTCTTGCTGCTCCTCCCCGGCCATTGGCAGCGCATCTACAGCACCACAGACATCGGGGCTCCGGGCTTTCCCTGACGAACAGGGCTTCGACGTTTACCATTACCTGTGCCTGTGAGTCCACTCCAAAAAAAACCGAAAAACCACAAACGTCAGACGATTGCTCCCACACCGAAAGTGCCAGCCAGTCAAGCTCTTGCTGCTCCTCACCGGCCATTGGCAGCACATCTACAGCACCACAGACATCGGGGCTCCGGGCTTTCCCTGACGAACAGGGATTCGACGTTTACCACCAGCTGCACCTGGGGGCCCCACTGAAAAAATCCCCGAAAAAGCATGAACTTCGGACGATTGCTCCCACACCGAAAGTGCCAGCCAGTCAAGCTCTTGCTGCTCCTCCCCGGCCATTGGCAGCACATCTACAGCACTACAGACATCGGGGCTCCGGGCTTTCCCTAACGAACAGGGCTTCGACGTTTACCACCAGCTGCACCTGGGGGGCCCACTGAAAGAAACCCTGAAAAATCGGGAACGTCGGATGATTACTCCCACACCAAAAGTGCCAGCCAGTCAAGCTCTTGCTGCTCCTCCACTGCCATTGGCAGCGCATCTACAGCACCACAGACATCGGGGCTCCGGGCTTTCCCTGACGAACAGGGCTTCGACGCTTACCACCAGCTGCACCTGGGCGCCCATTGGAAAAAAACACAAGAAAAATCACGAACGTTGGACGATTGCTCCCACACAAAAAGTGCCAGCCAGTCAAGCTCTTGCTGCTCATCACCGGCCATTGGCAGCGCATCTACAGCACCACAGACATCGGGGCTCCGGGCTTTCCCTGACGAACAGGGCTTCGACGTTTACCACCAGCTGCACCTGGGGGCCCCACTGAAAAAAACCCCGAAAAAGCATGAACGTCGGACGATTGCTCCCACACCGAAAGTGCCAGCCAGACAAGCTCTTGCTGCTCCTCACCGGCCATTGGCAGCACATCTACAGCACCACAGACATCGGGGTTCCGGGCTTTCCCTGACGAACAGGGCTTCGACGTTTACCACCACCTGTGCCTGGGAGTCCACTCCAAAAAAACCCGAAAAATCACAAACGTCGGACAATTGCTCCCACACAAAAAGTGCCAGCCAGTCAAGCTCTTGCTGCTCCTCACCGGCCATTGGCAGCGCATCTACAGCACCACAGACATCGGGGCTCCGGGCTTTCCCTGACGAACAGGGCTTCGACGTTTACCACCATCTGCACCTGGGGGGCTTACTGAAAAAAACCCCGAAAAATCATGAACGTCGGACGATTGCTCCCACACAAAAAGTGCCAGCCAGTCAAGCTCTTGCTGCTCCTCCCCGGCCATTGGCAGCGCATCTACAGCACCACAGACATCGGGGCTCCGGGCTTTCCCTGACGAACAGGGCTTCGACGTTTACCACCAGCTGCACCTGGGCGCCCACTGAAAAAAGCCCCGAAAAATCACGAACGTTGGACGATTGCTCCCACACAAAAAGTGCCAGCCAGTCAAGCTCTTGCTGCTCATCACCGGCCATTGGCAGCGCATCTACAGCACCACAGACATCGGGGCTCCGGGCTTTCCCTGACGAACCGGGCTTCGACGTTTACCACCAACTTCACCTGGGCGCCCACTCCAGAAAAACCCGAAAAATCACGAACGTCAGACGATTGCTCCCACACAAAAAGTGCCAGCCAGTCAAGCTCCTGCTGCTCCTCACCGGCCATTGGCAGCGCATTTACAGCACCACAGACATCGGGGCTCCGGGCTTTCCCTGACGAACAGGGCTTCGATATTTACCACCTGCTGCACCTGGGGCCCTCACTGGAAAAATCCCCGAAAAATCACGAACGTCGGACGATTGCTCCCACACCAAAAGTGCCAGCCAGTCAAGCTCTTGCTGCTCCTCCCCGGCCATTGGCAGCGCATCTACAGCACCACAGACATCAGGGCTTTGGGCTTTCCCTGATGAACAGGGCTTCGACGTTTACCACCAGCTGCACCTGGGGGGCCCACAGAAAGAAACCCCGAAAAATCGGGAACGTCGGATGATTACTCCCACACCGAAAGTGCCAGCCAGTCAAGCTCTTGCTGCTCCTCACCGGCCATTGGCAGCGCATCTACAGCACCACAGACATCGGGGCTCCGGGCTTTCCCTGACGAACAGGGCTTCGACGCTTACCACCAGCTGCACCTGGGCGCCCATTGGAAAAAAAACCAAGAAAAATCACGAACGTTGGACGATTGCTCCCACACCAAAAGTGCCAGCCAGTCCAGCTCTTGCTGCTCATCAGTGGCCATTGGCAGCGCATCTACAGCACCACAGACATCGGGGCTCCGGGCTTTCCCTGACGAACAGGGCTTCGACGTTTACCACCAGCTGCACCTGGGCGCCCATTGGAAAAAAACCCAAGAAAAATCACGAATGTTGGACAAATGATCCCACACCGAAAGTGCCAGCCAGTCAAGCTCTTGCTGCTCATCACCGGCCATCGGCAGCACATCTACAGCACCACAGACATCGGGGCTCCGGGCTTTCCCTGACGAACAGGGCTTCGACGTTTACCACCACCTGCACCTAAGCGCCCATTGGAAAAAAACCCAAGAAAAATCACGAACGTCGGATGATTACTCCCACACCGAAAGTGCCAGCCAGTCAAGCTCTTGCTGCTCCTCACCGGCCATTGGCAGCGCATCTACAGCACCACAGACATCGGGGCTCCGGGCTTTCCCTGACGAACAGGGCTTCGACGCTTACCACCAGCTGCACCTGGGCGCCCATTGGAAAAAAACCCAAGAAAAATCACGAACGTTGGACGATTGCTCCCACACCGAAAGTGCCAGCCAGTCAAGCTCTTGCTGCTCCTCACCGGCCATTGGGAGCGCATCTACAGCACCACAGACATCGGGGCTCCGGGCTTTCCCTGACGAACAGGGCTTCGACGTTTACCACCAGCTGCACCTGGGAGTCCACTCCAAAAAAACCCGAAAAATCACAAACGTCGGACGATTGCTCCCACACCGAAAGTGCCAGCCAGTCAAGCTCTTGCTGCTCCTCACCGGCCATTGGCAGCGCATCTACAGCACCACAGACATCGGGGCTCCGGGCTTTCCCTGACGAACAGGGCTTCGACGTTTACCACCAGCTGCACCTGGGGGGCCCACTGAAAAAAAACCCAAGAAAAATCATGAACGTCGGACGATTGCTCCCACACAAAAAGTTCCAGCAACTCAAGCTCTTGCTGCTCCTCCCCGGCCATTGGCAGCGCATCTACAGCACCACAGACATCGGGGCTCCGGGCTTTCCCTGACGAACAGGGCTTCGACGTTTACCATTACCTGTGCCTGTGAGTCCAGTCCAAAAAAACCCGAAAAATCACAAACGTCAGACGATTGCTCCCACACCGAAAGTGCCAGCCAGTCAAGCTCTTGCTGCTCCTCACCGGCCATTGGCAGCGCATCTACAGCACCACAGACATCGGGGCTCCGGGCTTTCCCTGACGAACAGGGCTTCGACGTTTACCACCACCTGCACCTGGGCGCCCATTGGAAAAAAACCCAAGAAAAATCAAGAACGTTGAACGATTGCTCCCACACAAAAAGTGCCAGCCAGTCAATCTCTTGCTGCTCCTCCCCGGCCATTGGCAGCACATCTACAGCACCACAGACATCGGGGCTCCGGGCTTTCCCTGACGAACAGGGATTCGACGTTTACCACCAGCTGCACCTGGGGGGCCCACTGAAAAAAACCCCGAAAAGTCACGAACGTCGGACGATTGCTCCCACACAAAAAGTTCCAGCCAGTCAAGCTCTTGCTGCTCCTCCCCGGCCATTGGCAGCGCATCTACAGCACCACAGACATCGGGGCTCCGGGCTTTCCCTGACGAACAGGGCTTCGACGTTTACCACCAGCTGCACCTGGGGGGCCCACTGAAAGAAACCCCGAAAAATCGGGAACGTCGGATGATTACTCCCACACCGAAAGTGCCAGCCAGTCAAGCTCTTGCTGCTCCTCACCGGCCATTGGCAGCGCATCTACAGCACCACAGACATCGGGGCTCCGGGCTTTCCCTGACGAACAGGGCTTCGACGTTTACCACCAGCTGCACCTGGGGGGCCCACTGAAAGAAACCCCGAAAAATCGGGAACGTCGGATGATTACTCCCACACCGAAAGTGCCAGCCAGTCAAGCTCTTGCTGCTCCTCACCGGCCATTGGCAGCGCATCTACAGCACCACAGACATCGGGGCTCCGGGCTTTCCCTGACGAACAGGGCTTCGATATTTACCACCAGCTGCACCTGGGGCCCCCACTGAAAAAAGCCCCGAAAAATCACGAACGTTGGACGATTGCTCCCACACAAAAAGTGCCAGCCAGTCAAGCTCCTGCTGCTCCTCACCGGCCATTGGCAGCGCATCTACAGCACCACAGACATCGGGGCTCTGAGCTTTCCCTGACGAACAGGGCTTCGACGCTTACCACCAGCTGCACCTGGGCGCCCATTGGAAAAAAAACCAAGAAAAATCACGAACGTTGGACGATTGCACCCACACCAAAAGTGCCAGCCAGTCCAGCTCTTGCTGCTCATCACCGGCCATTGGCAGCGCATCTACAGCACCACAGACATCGGGGCTCCGGGCTTTCCCTGACGAACAGGGCTTCGACGTTTATCACCAGCTGCACCTGGGCGGCCATTGGAAAAAAACCCAAGAAAAATCACGAATGTTGGACAATTGCTCCCACACCGAAAGTGCCAGCCAGTCAAGCTCTTGCTGCTCATCACCGGCCATCGGCAGCGCATCTACAGCACCACAGACATCGGGGCTCCGGGCTTTCCCTGACGAACAGGGCTTCGACGTTTACCACCAGCTGCACCTGGGGGGCCCAATGAAAAAAACCCCGAAAAAGCATGAACGTCGGACGATTGCTCCGACACCGAAAGTGCCAGCCAGTCAAGCTCTTGCTGCTCCTCACCGGCCATTGGCAGCACATCTACAGCACCACAGACATCGGGGTTCCGGGCTTTCCCTGACGAACAGGGCTTCGACGTTTACCATTACCTGTGCCTGGGAGTCCACTCCAAAAAAACCCGAAAAATCACAAACGTCAGACGATTGCTCCCACACCGAAAGTGCCAGCCAGTCAAGCTCTTGCTGCTCCTCACCGGCCATTGGCAGCGCATCTACAGCACCACAGACATCGGGGCTCCGGGCTTTCCCTGACGAACAGGGCTTCGACGTTTACCACCACCTGCACCTGGGCGCCCATTGGAAAAAAACCCAAGAAAAATCACGAACGTTGGACGATTGCTCCCACACAAAAAGTGCCAGCCAGTCAAGCTCTTGCTGCTCCTCCCCGGCCATTGGCAGCGCATCTACAGCACCACAGACATCGGGGCTCCGGGCTTTCCCTGACGAACAGGGCTTCGACGTTTACCACCAGCTGCACCTGGGCGCCCACTGAAAAAAACCCCGAAAAATCACGAACGTCGGACGATTGCTCCCACACCGAAAGTGCCAGCCAGTCAAGCTCTTGCTGCTCCTCACCGGCCATTGGCAGCGCATCTACAGCACCACAGACATCGGGGCTCCGGGCTTTCCCTGACGAACAGGGCTTCGACGTTTACCACCAGCTGCACCTGGGGGGCCCACTGAAAAAACCCCGAAAAATCACGAACGTCAGACGATTGCTCCCACACAAAAAGTGACAGCCAGTCAAGCTCCTGCTGCTCCTCACTGGCCATTGGCAGCGCATCTACAGCACCACAGACATCGGGGCTCCGGGCTTTCCCTGACGAACAGGGCTTCGATATTTACCACCAGCTGCACCTGGGGGCCCCACTGAAAAAATCCCCGAAAAAGCATGAACTTCGGACGATTGCTCCCACACCGAAAGTGCCAGCCAGTCAAGCTCTTGCTGCTCCTCCCCGGCCATTGGCAGCACATCTACAGCACCACAGACATCGGGGCTCCGGGCTTTCCCTAACGAACAGGGCTTCGACGTTTACCACCAGCTGCACCTGGGGGGCCCACTGAAAGAAACCCTGAAAAATCGGGAACGTCGGATGATTACTCCCACACCAAAAGTGCCAGCCAGTCAAGCTCTTGCTGCTCCTCACCGGCCATTGGCAGCGCATCTACAGCACCACAGACATCGGGGCTCCGGGCTTTCCCTGACGAACAGGGCTTCGACGCTTACCACCAGCTGCACCTGGGCGCCCATTGGAAAAAAACCCAAGAAAAATCACGAACTTTGGACGATTGCTCCCACACAAAAAGTGCCAGCCAGTCAAGCTCTTGCTGCTCATCACCGGCCATTGGCAGCGCATCTACAGCACCACAGACATCGGGGCTCCGGGCTTTCCCTGACGAACAGGGCTTCGACGTTTACCACCAGCTGCACCTGGGGGCCCCACTGAAAAAAACCCTGAAATATCACAAACGTCGGACGATTGCTCCCACACCGAAAGTGCCAGCCAGACAAGCTCTTGCTGCTCCTCACCGGCCATTGGCAGCGCATCTACAGCACCACAGACATCGGGGCCCCGGGCTTTCCCTGACGAACAGGGCTTCGACGTTTACCACCATCTGCACCTGGGGGGCTTACTGAAAAAAACCCTGAAAAATCATGAACGTCGGACGATTGCTCCCACACAAAAAGTGCCAGCCAGTCAAGCTCTTGCTGCTCCTCCCCGGCCATTGGCAGCGCATCTACAGCACCACAGACATCGGGGCTCCGGGCTTTCCCTGACGAACAGGGCTTCGACGTTTACCACCAGCTGCACCTGGGCGCCCACTGAAAAAAACCCCGAAAAATCACGAACGTTGGACAATTGCTCCCACACCGAAAGTGCCAGCCAGTCAAGCTCTTGCTGCTCATCACCGGCCATCGGCAGCGCATCTACAGCACCACAGACATCGGGGCTCCGGGCTTTCCCTGACGAACAGGGCTTCGACGTTTACCACCAGCTGCACCTGGGGGGCCCAATGAAAAAAACCCCGAAAAAGCATGAACGTCGGACGATTGCTCCGACACCGAAAGTGCCAGCCAGTCAAGCTCTTGCTGCTCCTCACCGGCCATTGGCAGCACATCTACAGCACCACAGACATCGGGGTTCCGGGCTTTCCCTGACGAACAGGGCTTCGACGTTTACCATTACCTGTGCCTGGGAGTCCACTCCAAAAAAACCCGAAAAATCACAAACGTCAGACGATTGCTCCCACATCGAAAGTGCCAGCCAGTCAAGCTCTTGCTGCTCCTCACCGGCCATTGGCAGCGCATCTACAGCACCACAGACATCGGGGCTCCGGGCTTTCCCTGACGAACAGGGCTTCGACGTTTACCACCACCTGCACCTGGGCGCCCATTGGAAAAAAACCCAAGAAAAATCACGAACGTTGGACGATTGCTCCCACACAAAAAGTGCCAGCCAGTCAAACTCTTGCTGCTCCTCCCCGGCCATTGGCAGCGCATCTACAGCACCACAGACATCGGGGCTCCGGGCTTTCCCTGACGAACAGGGCTTCGACGTTTACCACCAGCTGCACCTGGGCGCCCACTGAAAAAAACCCCGAAAAATCGGGAACGTCGGATGATTACTCCCACACCGAAAGTGCCAGCCAGTCAAGCTCTTGCTGCTCCTCACCGGCCATTGGCAGCGCATCTACAGCACCACAGACATCGGGGCTCCGGGCTTTCCCTGACGAACAGGGCTTCGATGCTTACCACCAGCTGCACCTGGGCGCCCATTGGAAAAAAACCCAAGAAAAATCACGAACGTTGGACGATTGCTCCGACACCGAAAGTGCCAGCCAGTCAAGCTCTTGCTGCTCCTCACCGGCCATTGGCAGCGCATCTACAGCACCACAGACATCGGGGCTCCGGGCTTTCCCTGACGAACAGGGCTTCGATATTTACCACCAGCTGCACCTGGGGGCCCCACTGAAAAAATCCCCGAAAAAGCATGAACTTCGGACGATTGCTCCCACACCGAAAGTGCCAGCCAGTCAAGCTCTTGCTGCTCCTCCCCGGCCATTGGCAGCACATCTACAGCACTACAGACATCGGGGCTCCGGGCTTTCCCTAACGAACAGGGCTTCGACGTTTACCACCAGCTGCACCTGGGGGCCTCCACTGAAAAAAACCCCGAAAAAGCATGAACGTCGGACGATTGCTCCCACACCGAAAGTGCCAGCCAGACAAGCTCTTGCTGCTCCTCACCGGCCATTGGCAGCGCATCTACAGCACCACAGACATCGGGGTTCCGGGCTTTCCCTGACGAACAGGGCTTCGACGTTTACCACCACCTGTGCCTGGGAGTCCACTCCAAAAAAACCCGAAAAATCACAAACGTCGGACAATTGCTCCCACACAAAAAGTACCAGCCAGTCAAGCTCTTGCTGCTCCTCACCGGCCATTGGCAGCGCATCTACAGCACCACAGACATCGGGGCCCCGGGCTTTCCCTGACGAACAGGGCTTCGACGTTTACCACCATCTGCACCTGGGGGGCTTACTGAAAAAAACCCTGAAAAATCATGAACGTCGGACGATTGCTCCCACACAAAAAGTGCCAGCCAGTCAAGCTCTTGCTGCTCCTCCCCGGCCATTGGCAGCGCATCTACAGCACCACAGACATCGGGGCTCCGGGCTTTCCCTGACGAACAGGGCTTCGACGTTTACCACCAGCTGCACCTGGGCGCCCACTCCAGAAAAACCCGAAAAATCACGAACGTCAGACGATTGCTCCCACACAAAAAGTGCCAGCCAGTCAAGCTCTTGCTGCTCATCACCGGCCATTGGCAGCGCATCTACAGCACCACAGACATCGGGGCTCCGGGCTTTCCCTAACGAACAGGACTTCGACGTTTACCACGAACTGCACCTGGGGGGCCAACTGAAAAAAGCCCCGAAAAATCACGAACGTCGGACGATTGCTCCCACACAAAAAGTGCCAGCCAGACAAGCTCTTGCTGCTCCTCACCGGCCATTGGCAGCGCATCTACAGCACCACAGACATCGGGGCTCCGGGCTTTCCCTGACGAACAGGGCTTCGACGTTTACCACCACCTGCACCTGGGCGCCCATTGGAAAAAAACCCAAGAAAAATCACGAACGTTGGACGATTGCTCCCACACAAAAAGTGCCAGCCAGTCAAACTCTTGCTGCTCCTCCCCGGCCATTGGCAGCGCATCTACAGCACCACAGACATCGGGGCTCCGGGCTTTCCCTGACGAACAGGGCTTCGACGTTTACCACCAGCTGCACCTGGGCGCCCACTGAAAAAAACCCCGAAAAATCGGGAACGTCGGATGATTACTCCCACACCGAAAGTGCCAGCCAGTCAAGCTCTTGCTGCTCCTCACCGGCCATTGGCAGCGCATCTACAGCACCACAGACATCGGGGCTCCGGGCTTTCCCTGACGAACAGGGCTTCGACGCTTACCACCAGCTGCACCTGGGCGCCCATTGGAAAAAAACCCAAGAAAAATCACGAACGTTGGACGATTGCTCCGACACCGAAAGTGCCAGCCAGTCAAGCTCTTGCTGCTCCTCACCGGCCATTGGCAGCGCATCTACAGCACCACAGACATCGGGGCTCCGGGCTTTCCCTGACGAACAGGGCTTCGATATTTACCACCAGCTGCACCTGGGGGCCCCACTGAAAAAATCCCCGAAAAAGCATGAACTTCGGACGATTGCTCCCACACCGAAAGTGCCAGCCAGTCAAGCTCTTGCTGCTCCTCCCCGGCCATTGGCAGCACATCTACAGCACTACAGACATCGGGGCTCCGGGCTTTCCCTAACGAACAGGGCTTCGACGTTTACCACCAGCTGCACCTGGGGGGCCCACTGAAAGAAACCCTGAAAAATCGGGAACGTCGGATGATTACTCCCACACCAAAAGTGCCAGCCAGTCAAGCTCTTGCTGCTCCTCACCGGCCATTGGCAGCGCATCTACAGCACCACAGACATCGGGGCTCCGGGCTTTCCCTGACGAACAGGGCTTCGACGCTTACCACCAGCTGCACCTGGGCGCCCATTGGAAAAAAACCCAAGAAAAATCACGAACGTTGGACGATTGCTCCCACACAAAAAGTGCCAGCCAGTCAAGCTCTTGCTGCTCATCACCGGCCATTGGCAGCGCATCTACAGCACCACAGACATCGGGGCTCCGGGCTTTCCCTGACGAACAGGGCTTCGACGTTTACCACCAGCTGCACCTGGGGGCCTCCACTGAAAAAAACCCCGAAAAAGCATGAACGTCGGACGATTGCTCCCACACCGAAAGTGCCAGCCAGACAAGCTCTTGCTGCTCCTAACCGGCCATTGGCAGCGCATCTACAGCACCACAGACATCGGGGCTCCGGGCTTTCCCTGACGAACAGGGCTTCGACGTTTACCACCACCTGTGCCTGGGAGTCCACTCCAAAAAAACCCGAAAAATCACAAACGTCGGACAATTGCTCCCACACAAAAAGTACCAGCCAGTCAAGCTCTTGCTGCTCCTCACCGGCCATTGGCAGCGCATCTACAGCACCACAGACATCGGGGCCCCGGGCTTTCCCTGACGAACAGGGCTTCGACGTTTACCACCATCTGCACCTGGGGGGCTTACTGAAAAAAACCCTGAAAAATCATGAACGTCGGACGATTGCTCCCACACAAAAAGTGCCAGCCAGTCAAGCTCTTGCTGCTCCTCCCCGGCCATTGGCAGCGCATCTACAGCACCACAGACATCGGGGCTCCGGGCTTTCCCTGACGAACAGGGCTTCGACGTTTACCACCACCTGCACCTGGGCGCCCACTCCAGAAAAACCCTAAAAATCACGAACGTCGGACGATTGCTCCCACACCGAAAGTGCCAGCCAGTCAAGCTCTTGCTGCTCCTCACCGGCCATTGGCAGCGCGTCTACAGCACCACAGACATCGGGGCTCCGGGCTTTCCCTGACGAACAGGGCTTCGACGTTTACCACCACCTGCACCTGGGCGCCCACTGAAAAAAACCCCGAAAAATCACGAACGTTGGACGATTGCTCCCACACCGAAAGTGCCAGCCAGTCAAGCTCTTGCTGCTCATCACCGGCCATTGGCAGCGCATCTACAGCACCACAGACATCGGGGCTCCGGGCTTTCCCTGACGAACCGGGCTTCGACGTTTACCACCAGCTTCACCCGGGCGCCCACTCCAGAAAAACCCTAAAAATCACGAACGTCAGACGATTGCTCCCACACAAAAAGTGCCAGCCAGTCAAGCTCCTGCTGCTCCTCACCGGCCATTGGCAGCGCATCTACAGCACCACAGACATCGGGGCTCCGGGCTTTCCCTGACGAACAGGGCTTCGACGTTTACCACCACCTGCACCTGGGCGCCCACTCCAGAAAAACCCTAAAAATCACGAACGTCGGACGATTGCTCCCACACAAAAAGTGCCAGCCAGTCAAGCTCCTGCTGCTCCTCACCGGCCATTGGCAGCGCATCTACAGCACCACAGACATCGGGGCTCCGGGCTTTCCCTGACGAACAGGGCTTCGACGCTTACCACCAGCTGCACCTGGGGGGCCCACTGAAAGAAACCCTGAAAAATCGGGAACGTCGGATGATTACTCCCACACCAAAAGTGCCAGCCAGTCAAGCTCTTGCTGCTCCTCACCGGCCATTGGCAGCGCATCTACAGCACCACAGACATCGGGGCTCCGGGCTTTCCCTGACGAACAGGGCTTCGACGCTTACCACCAGCTGCACCTGGGCGCCCATTGGAAAAAAACCCAAGAAAAATCACGAACGTTGGACGATTGCTCCCACACAAAAAGTGCCAGCCAGTCAAGCTCTTGCTGCTCCTCACCGGCCATTGGCAGCGCATCTACAGCACCACAGACATCGGGGCTCCGGGCTTTCCCTGACGAACAGGGCTTCGACGCTTACCACCAGCTGCACCTGGGGGGCCCACTGAAAGAAACCCCGAAAAATCGGGAACGTCGGATGATTACTCCCACACCGAAAGTGCCAGCCAGTCAAGCTCTTGCTGCTCCTCACCGGCCATTGGCAGCGCATCTACAGCACCACAGACATCGGGGCTCCGGGCTTTCCCTGACGAACAGGGCTTCGACGTTTACCACCACCTGCACCTGGGCGCCCATTGGAAAAAAACCCAAGAAAAATCACGAACGTTGGACGATTGCTCCCACACAAAAAGTGCCAGCCAGTCAAGCTCTTGCTGCTCCTCACCGGCCATTGGCAGCGCATCTACAGCACCACAGACATCGGGGCTCCGGGCTTTCCCTGACGAACAGGGCTTCGACGTTTACCACCAGCTGCACCTGGGAGTCCACTCCAAAAAAACCAGAAAAATCACGAACGTCGGACGATTGCTCCCACACAAAAAGTGCCAGCCAGTCAAGCTCCTGCTGCTCCTCCCCGGCCATTGGCAGCGCATCTACAGCACCACAGACATCGGGGCTCCGGGCTTTCCCTGACGAACAGGGCTTCGACGTTTACCACCAGCTGCACCTGGGGGGCCCACTGAAAAAAACCCCGAAAAATCATGAACGTCGGACGATTGATCCCACACAAAAAGTTCCAGCCAGTCAATCTCTTGTTGCTCCTCCCCGGCCATTGGCAGCGCATCTACAGCACCACAGACATCGGGGCTCCGGGCTTTCCCTGACGAACAGGGCTTCGACGTTTACCACCAGCTGCACCTGGGGGGCCCACTGAAAAAAACCCCGAAAAATCATGAACGTCGGACGATTGCTCCCACACAAAAAGTGCCAGCCAGTCAAGCTCCTGCTGCTCCTCACCGGCCATTGGCAGCGCATCTACAGCACCACAGACATCGGGGCTCCAGGCTTTCCCTGACGAACAGTGCTTCGACGTTTACCACCAGCTGCACCTGGGGGGCCAACAGAAAAAAGCCCCGAAAAATCACGAACGTCGGACGATTGCTCGCACACAAAAAGTGCCAGCCAGTCAAGCTCCTGCTGCTCCTCACCGGCCATTGGCAGCGCATCTACAGCACCACAGACATCGGGGCTCTGAGCTTTCCCTGACGAACAGGGCTTCGATATTTACCACCTGCTGCACCTGGGCGCCCACTGGAAAAAAACCCCGAAAAATCACGAACGTCGGACGATTGCTCCCACACCGAAAGTGCCAGCCAGTCAAGCTCTTGCTGCTCCTCACCGGCCATTGGCAGCGCATCTACAGCACCACAGACATCGGGGCTCCGGGCTTTCCCTGACGAACAGGGCTTCGACGTTTACCACCACCTGCACCTGGGCGCCCATTAGAAAAAAACCCAAGAAAAATCACGAACGTTGGACGATTGCTCCCACACCGGAAGTGCCAGCCAGTCACGCTCTTGCTGCTCCTCCCCGGCCATTGGCAGCGCATCTACAGCACCACAGACATCGGGGCTCCGGGCTTTCCCTGACGAACAGGGCTTCGACGTTTACCACCAGCTGCACCTGGGGGGCCCACTGAAAGAAACCCCGAAAAATCGGGAACGTCGGATGATTACTCCCACACCGAAAGTGCCAGCCAGTCAAGCTCTTGCTGCTCCTCACCGGCCATTGGCAGCGCATCTACAGCACCACAGACATCGGGGCTCCGGGCTTTCCCTGACGAACAGGGCTTCGACGTTTACCACCAGCTGCACCAGGTCGCCCACTCCAAAAAAACCCGAAAAATCACAAACGTCGGACGATTGCTCCCACACCGAAAGTGCCAGCCAGTCAAGCTCTTGCTGCTCCTCACCGGCCATTGGCAGCGCATCTACAGCACCACAGACATCGGGGCTCCGGGCTTTCCCTGACGAACAGGGCTTCGACCTTTACCACCACCTGCACCTGGGCGCCCATTGGAAAAAAACCCAAGAAAAATCACGAACGTTGGACGATTGCTTCCACACCGAAAGTGCCAGCCAGTCAAGCTCTTGCTGCTCCTCCCCGGCCATTGGCAGCGCATCTACAGCACCACAGACATCGGGGCTCCGGGCTTTCCCTGACGAACAGGGCTTCGACGTTTACCACCAGCTGCACCTGGGGGGCCAACTGAAAAAAGCCCCGAAAAATCACGAACGTCGGACGATTGCTCCCACACAAAAAGTGCCAGCCAGTCAAGCTCCTGCTGCTCCTCACCGGCCATTGGCAGCGCATCTACAGCACCACAGACATCGGGGCTCTGAGCTTTCCCTGACGAACAGGGCTTCGATATTTACCACCTGCTGCACCTGGGTGCCCACTGGAAAAAACCCCAAAAAATCACGAACGTCGGACGATTGCTCCCACACCGAAAGTGCCAGCCAGTGTAGCTCCTGCTGCTCCTAAGCGGCCATTGGCAGCGCATCTACAGCACCACAGACATCGGGGCTCCGGGCTTTCCCTGACGAACAGGGCTTCGACGTTTACCACCAGCTGCACCTGGGCGCCCACTGAAAAAAACCCCGAAAAATCACGAACGTCGGACGATTGCTCCCACACCAAAAGTGCCAGCCAGTCAAGCTCTTGCTGCTCCTCCCCAGCCATTGGCAGCACATCTACAGCACCACAGACATCGGGGCTCCGGGCTTTCCCTGACGAAAAGGGCTTCGACCTTTACCACCAGCTGCACCTGGTCGCCCACTCCAGAAAAACCCTAAAAATCACGAACGTCGGACGATTGCTCCCACACAAAAAGTGCCAGCCAGTCAAGCTCCTGCTGCTCCTCACCGGCCATTGGCAGCGCATCTACAGCACCACAGACATCGGGGCTCCGGGCTTTCCCTGACGAACAGGGCTTGAACGTTTTCCACCAGCTGCACCTGGGGGGCCCACTGAAAGAAACCCCGAAAAATCGGGAACGTCGGATGATTACTCCCACACCGAAAGTGCCAGCCAGTCAAGCTCTTGCTGCTCCTCACCGGCCATTGGCAGCGCATCTACAGCACCACAGACATCGGGGCTCCGGGCTTTCCCTGACGAACAGGGCTTCGACGTTTACCACCAGCTGCACCTGGGCACCCATTGGAAAAAAACCCAAGAAAAATCACGAACGTTGGACAATTGCTCCCACACCGAAAGTGCCAGCCAGTCAAGCTCTTGCTGCTCATCACCGGCCATTGGCAGCGCATCTACAGCACCACAGACATCGGGGCTCCGGGCTTTCCCTGACGAACAGGGCTTCGACGTTTACCACCAGCTGCACCTGGGGGCCCCACTGAAAAAAACCCCGAAAAAGCATGAACGTCGGACGATTGCTCCCACACCGAAAGTGCCAGCCAGTCAAGCTCTTGCTGCTCCTCACCGGCCATTGGCAGCACATCTACAGCACCACAGACATCGGGGTTCCGGGCTTTCCCTGACGAACAGGGCTTCGACGTTTACCATTACCTGTGCCTGGGAGTCCACTCAAAAAAAACCCGAAAAATCACAAACGTCAGACGATTGCTCCCACACCGAAAGTGCCAGCCAGTCAAGCTCTTGCTGCTCCTCACCGGCCATTGGCAGCGCATCTACAGCACCACAGACATCGGGGCTCCGGGCTTTCCCTGACGAACAGGGCTTCGATATTTACCACCACCTGCACCTGGGCGCCCATTGGAAAAAAACCCAAGAAAAATCACGAACGTTGGACGATTGCTCCCACACAAAAAGTGCCAGCCAGTCAAGCTCTTGCTGCTCCTCACCGGCCATTGGCAGCGCATCTACAGCACCACAGACATCGGGGCTCCGGGCTTTCCCTGACGAACAGGGCTTCGACGTTTACCACCAGCTGCACCTGGGCGCCCATTGGAAAAAAACCCAAGAAAAATCACGAACGTCGGACGATTGCTCCCACACTGAAAGTGCCAGCCAGTCAAGCTCTTGCTGCTCCTCACCGGCCATTGGCAGCGCATCTACAGCACCACAGACATCGGGGCTCCGGGCTTTCCCTGACGAACAGGGCTTCGACGTTTACCACCAGCTGCACCTGGGAGTCCACTCCAAAAAAACCCGAAAAATCACGAACGTCGGACGATTGCTCCCACACAAAAAATGCCAGCCAGTCAAGCTCTTGCTGCTCCTCCCCGGCCATTGGCAGCGCATCTACAGCACCACAGACATCGGGGCTCCGGGCTTTCCCTGACGAACAGGGCTTCGACGTTTACCACCAGCTGCACCTGGGGGGCCCACTGAAAAAAACCCCGAAAAATCATGAACGTCGGACGATTGATCCCACACAAAAAGTTCCAGCCAGTCAAGCTCTTGCTGCTCCTCCCCGGCCATTGGCAGCGCATCTACAGCACCACAGACATCGGGGCTCCGGGCTTTCCCTGACGAACAGGGCTTCGACGTTTACCACCAGCTGCACCTGGGGGGCCCACTGAAAAAAACCCCGAAAAATCATGAACGTCGGACGATTGCTCCCACACAAAAAGTGCCAGCCAGTCAAGCTCCTGCTGCTCCTCACCGGCCATTGGCAGCGCATCTACAGCACCACAGACATCGAGGCTCCAGGCTTTCCCTGACGAACAGTGCTTCGACGTTTACCACCAGCTGCACCTGGGCGCCCACTCCAAAAAAACCCCGAAAAATAACGAACGTCGGACGATTGCTCCCACACCGAAAGTGCCAGCCAGTCAAGCTCTTGCTGCTCCTCACCGGCCATTGGCAGCGCATCTACAGCACCACAGACATCGGGGCTCCGGGCTTTCCCTGACGAACAGGGCTTCGACGTTTACCACCACCTGCACCTGGGCGCCCATTGGAAAAAAACCCAAGAAAAATCATGAACGTCGGACGATTGCTCCCACACCGAAAGTGCCAGCCAGTCAAGCTCTTGCTGCTCATCACCGGCCATTGGCAGCGCATCTACAGCACCACAGACATCGGGGCTCCGGGCTTTCCCTGACGAACAGGGCTTCGACGTTTACCACCAGCTGCACCTGGGGGGCCAACAGAAAAAAGCCCCGAAAAATCACGAACGTCGGACGATTGCTCGCACACAAAAAGTGCCAGCCAGTCAAGCTCCTGCTGCTCCTCACCGGCCATTGGCAGCGCATCTACAGCACCACAGACATCGGGGCTCTGAGCTTTCCCTGACGAACAGGGCTTCGATATTTACCACCTGCTGCACCTGGGCGCCCACTGGAAAAAAACCCCGAAAAATCACGAACGTCGGACGATTGCTCCCACACCGAAAGTGCCAGCCAGTCAAGCTCTTGCTGCTCCTCACCGGCCATTGGCAGCGCATCTACAGCACCACAGACATCGGGGCTCCGGGCTTTCCCTGACAAACAGGGCTTCGACGTTTACCACCACCTGCACCTTGGGGGCCCACTAAAAAAAAACCCCGAAAAATCATGAACGTCGGACGATTGCTCCCACACCGAATGTGCCAGCCAGTCAAGCTCTTGCTGCTCCTCACCGGCCATTGGCAGCGCATCTACAGCACCACAGACATCGGGGCTCCGGGCTTTCCCTGACGAACAGGGCTTCGACGTTTACCACCACCTGCACCTGGGCGCCCATTGGAAAAAAACCCAAGAAAAATCACGAACGTTGGACGATTGCTCCCACACCAAAAGTGCCAGCAACTCAAATTCTTGCTGCTCATCACCGGCCATTGGCAGCCCATCTACAGCACCACAGACATCGGGGCTCCGGGCTTTCCCTGACGAACAGGGCTTCGACGTTTACCACCAGCTGCACCTGGGGGGCCCACTGAAAAAAACCCCGATAAATCATGAACGTCGGACGATTGCTCCCACACCGAAAGTGCCAGCCAGTCAAGCTCTTGCTGCTCCTCACCGGCCATTGGCAGCGCATCTACAGCACCACAGACATCGGGGCTCCGGGCTTTCCCTGACGAACAGGGCTTCGACCTTAACCACCACCTGCACCTGGGGGGCCCACTGAAAAAAACCCCGAAAAATCACGAACGTTGGACGATTACTCCCACACCGAAATTGTCAGCCAGTCAAGCTCTTGCTGCTCCTCCCCGGCCATTGGCAGCGCATCTACAGCACCACAGACATCGGGGCTCCGGGCTTTCCCTGACGAACAGGGCTTCGACGTTTACCACCACCTGCACCTGGGGGGCCCACTGAAAAAAAACCCCGAAAAATCATGAACGTCGGACGATTGCTCCCACACCGAAAGTGCCAGCCAGTCAAGCTCTTGCTGCTCCTCACCGGCCATTGGCAGCGCATCTACAGCACCACAGACATCGGGGCTGCGGGCTTTCCCTGACGAACAGGGTTCGACATTTACCACCAGCTGCGCCTGGGCGCCACTTAAAAAATCCCAAAAAATCACGAATGTCGGACGATTGCTCCCACACCGAAAGTGCCAACAACTCAAGCTCTTGCTGCTCCTCACCGGCCATTGGCAGCGCATCTACAGCACCACAGACATCGGGGCTCCGGTCTTTCCCTGACGAACAGGGTTCGACATTTACCACCAGCTGCGCCTGGGCGCCACTTAAAAAATCCCAAAAAATCACGAACGTCGGACGATTGCTCCCACACCAAAAGTGCCAGCCTGTCAAGCTCTTGCTGCTCCTCACCGGCCATTGGCAGCGCATCTACAGCACCACAGACATCGGGGCTCCGGGCTTTCCCTGACGAACAGGGCTTCGACGTTTACCACCACCTGCACCTGGAAGCCCACTAAAAAAAAACCCAAGAAAAATCACGAACGTTGGACGATTGCTCCCACACCAAAAGTGCCAGCAACTCAAGCTCTTACTGCTCATCACCGGCCATTGGCAGCGCATCTACAGCACCACAGACATCGGGGCTCCGGGCTTTCCCTGACGAACAGGGCTTCGACGTTTACCACCAGCTGCACCTGGGGGGCCCACTGAAAATACATCGAAAAATCATGAACGTCGGACGATTGCTCCCACACCGAAATTGCCAGCTAGTCAAGCTCTTGCTGCTCCTCCCCGGCCATTGGCAGCGCAACTACAGCACCACAGACATCGGGGCTCCGGGCTTTCCCTGATGAACAGGGCTTCGACGTTTACCACCACCTGCACCTGGGCGCCCATTGGAAATAAACCCGAAAAATCACGAACGTCGGACGATTGCTCCCACACAAAAAGTGCCAGCCAGTCAAGCTCCTGCTGCTCCTCACCGGCCATTGGCAGCGCATCTACAGCACCACAGACATCAGGGCTCCGGGCTTTCCCTGACGAACAGGGCTTCGACGTTTACCACCAGGGGCACCTGGGCACCCACTGGAAAAAAACCCCGAAAAATCACGAACGTCGGACGATTGCTCCCACACCGAAAGTGCCAGCCAGCCAAGCTCTTGCTGCTCATCACCGGCCATTGGCAGCACATCTACAGCACCACAGACATCGGGGCTCCGGGCTATCCCTGACGAACAGGGCTTCGACGTTTACCACCAGCTGCACCTGGGGGGCCCACTGAAAAAAACCCCGAAAAATCATGAACGTCGGACGATTGCTCCCACACAAAAAGTTCCAGCCAGTCAAGCTCTTGCTGCTCCTCACCGGCCATTGGCAGCGCATCTACAGCACCACAGACATCGGGGCTCCGGTCTTTCCCTGACGAACAGGGTTCGACGTTTACCACCAGCTGCGCCTGGGCGCCACTTAAAAAATCCCAAAAAATCACGAATGTCGGACGATTGCTCCCACACCGAAAGTGCCAGCAACTCAAGCTCTTGCTGCTCCTCACCGGCCATTGGCAGCGCATCTACAGCACCACAGACATCGGGGCTCCGGGCTTTCCCTGACGAACAGGCCTTCGATGTTTACCACCAGCTGCACCTGGGCATTCATTGGAAAAAATCCCAAAAAATCAGGAACGTCGGACGATTGCTCCCACACCGAAAGTGCCAACAACTCAAGCTCTTGCTGCTCCTCCCCGGCCATTGGCAGCGCATCTACAGCACCACAGACATCGGGGCTCCGGGCTTTCCCTGACGAACAGGGCTTCGACGTTTACCACCAGCTGCACCTGGGGGGCCCACTGAAAAAAACCCCGATAAATCATGAACGTTGGACGATTGCTCCCACACCGAAAGTGCCAGCCAGTCAAGCTCTTCCTGCTCCTCACCGGCCATTGGCAGCGCATCTACAGCACCACAGACATCGGGGCTCCGGGCTTTCCCTGACGAACAGGGCTTCTACGTTTACCACCAGCTGCACCTGAGCGCTCACTCCAAAAAAAACACTGAAAAATCACGAACGTCGGACGATTGCTCCCACACCGAAAGTGCCAGCAACTCAAGCTCCTGCTGCTCCTCAGCCGCCATTGGCAGCGCATCTACAGCACCACAGACATCGGGGCTCCGGGCTTTCCCTGACGAACAGGGCTTCGACGTTTACCACCAGCTGCGCCTAGACGCCCACTCCAAATAAACCCAAAAAATCACGAACGTCGGACGATTGCTCCCACACCGAAAGTGCCAGCCAGTCAAGCTCTTGCTGCTCCTCACCGGCCATTGGCAGCGTATCTACAGCACCACAGACATCGGGGCTCCGGGCTTTCCCTGACGAACAGGGCTTCGACGTTTACCACCACCTGCACCTGGGCGCTCATTGAAAAAAACCCAAGAAAAATCACGAACGTTGGACGATTGCTCCCACACCGAAAGTGCCAGCAACTCAAGCTCTTGCTGCTCCTCACCGGCCATTGGCAGCGCATCTACAGCACCACAGACATCGGGGCTCCGGGCTTTCCCTGATGAACAGGGCTTCGACGTTTACCACCACCTGCACCTGGCGCCCATTGGAAATAAACCCGAAAAATCACGAACGTCGGACGATTGCTCCCACACAAAAAGTGCCAGCCAGTCAAGCTCCTGCTGCTCCTCACCGGCCATTGGCAGCGCATCTACAGCACCACAGACATCAGGGCTCCGGGCTTTCCCTGACGAACAGGGCTTCGACGTTTACCACCAGCTGCACCAGGTCGCCCACTCCAAAAAAACCCGAAAAATCACGAACGTCGGACGATTGCTCCCACACCGAAAGTGCCAGCCAGCCAAGCTCTTGCTGCTCCTCACCGGCCACTGGCAGCACATCTACAGCACCACAGACATCGGGGCTCCGGGCTTTCCCTGACGAACAGGGCTTCGACGTTTACCACCAGCTGCACCTGGGCGCCCACTCCAAAAAAACCAAAAAATCATGAACGTCGGACGATTGCTCCCACACCGAAATTGCCAGCTAGTCAAGCTCTTGCTGCTCATCACCGGCCATTGGCAGCGCATCTACAGCACCACAGACATCGGGGCTCCGGGCTTTCCCTGACGAACAGGGCTTCGACTTTTACCACCAGCTGCACCTGGGGGGCCCACTGAAAAAAACCCCGAAAAATCATGAACGTCGGACGATTGCTCCCACACCGAAAGTGCCAGCCAGTCAAGCTCTTGCTGCTCCTCCACTGCCATTGGCAGCACATCTACAGCACCACAGACATTGGGGCTCCGGGCTTTCCCTGACGAACAGGGCTTCGACTTTTACCACCACCTGCGCCTGGGAGTCCACTCCAAAAAAACCCAAAAAATCACAAACGTCGGACGATTCCTCCCACACCGAATGTGCCAGCAACTCAAGCTCTTGCTGCTCATCACCGGCCATTTGCAGCGCATCTACAGCACCACAGACATCGGGGCTCCGGGCTTTCCCTGACGAACAGGGCTTCGATGTTTACCACCAGCTGCACCTGGGCACCCACTGGAAAAAAACCCCGAAAAATCACGAACGTGGGACGATTGCTCCCACACCGAAAGTGCCAACAACTCAAGCTCTTGCTGCTCCTCACCGGCCACTGGCAGCGCATCTACAGCACCAGAGACATCGGGGCTCCGGGCTTTCCCTGACGAACAGGGCTTCGACGTTTACCACCAGCTGCACCTGGGGGGCCCACTGAAAAAAACCCCAATAAATCAGGAACGTCGGACGATTGCTCCCACACCGAAAGTGCCAGCCAGTCAAGCTCTTGCTGCTCCTCCCCGGCCATTGGCAGCGCATCTACAGCACCACAGACATCGGGGCTTCGGGCATTCCCTGACAAACAGGGCTTCGACGTTTTCCACCACCTGCACCTGGGCGCCCATTGGAAAAAAACCCAAGAAAAATCACGAACGTTGGACGATTGCTCCCACACCAAAAGTGCCAGCCAGTCAAGCTCTTGCTGCTCATCACCGGCCATTGGCAGCGCATCTACAGCACCACAGACATCGGGGCTCCGGGCTTTCCCTGACAAACAGGGCTTCGACGTTTACCACCAGCTGCACCTGGGCACCCACTGGAAAAAAAACCCGAAAAATCACGAACGTGGGACGATTGCTCCCACACTAAAAGTGTCGTCCAGTCAAGCTCTTGCTGCTCCTCACGGGCCATTGGCAGCGCATCTACAGCACCACAGACATCGGGGCTCCGGGCTTTCCCTGACAAACAGCGCTTCGACGTTTACCACCAGCTGCACCTGGTCGCCCACTCCAAAAAAACCCAAAAATCATGAACGTCGGACGATTGCTCCCACATTGAAATTGCCAGCCAGTCAAGCTCTTGCTGCTCCTCCCCGGCCATTGGCAGCGCATCTACAGCACCACAGACATCGGGGCTCCGGGCTTTCCCTGACGAACAGGGCTTCGACGTTTACCACCAGCTGCACCTGGCGGCCCCACTGAAAAAAACCCCGAAAAAGCATGAACGTCGGACGATTGCTCCCACACCGAAAGTGCCAGCCAGTCAAGCTCTTGCTGCTCCTCCACTGCCATTGGCAGCACATCTACAGCACCACAGACAGCGGGGCTCCGGGCTTTCCCTGACGAACAGGGCTTCGACTTTTACCACCACCTGCGCCTGGGAGTCCACTCCAAAAAAACCCAAAAAATCACAAACGTCGGACGATTGCTCCCACACCGAAAGTGCCAGCCAGTCAAGCTCTTGCTGCTCCTCACCGGCCATTTGCAGCGCATCTACAGCACCACAGACATCGGGGCTCCGGGCTTTCCCTGACGAACAGGGTTCGACATTTACCACCAGCTGCGCCTGGGCGCCACTTAAAAAATCCCAAAAAATCACGAACGTCGGACGATTGCTCCCACACCGAAAGTGCCAACAACTCAAGCTCTTGCTGCTCCTCACCGGCCATTGGCAGCGCATCTACAGCACCACAGACATCGGGGCTCTGGTCTTTCTGTGACGAACAGGGCTTCGACCTTTACCACCACCTGCACCTGGGTGCCCATTGGAAAAAAACCCAAGAAAAATCACGAACGTCGGACGATTGCTCCCACACCAAAAGTGCCAGCCAGTCAAGCTCTTGCTGCTCCTCCCCGGCCATTGGCAGCGCATCTACAGCACCACAGACATCGGGGCTCCGGGCTTTCCCTGACGAACAGGGCTTCGACCTTTACCACCACCTGCACCTGTGGGGCCCACTGAAAAAAACCCCAAAAAATCATGAACGTCGGACGATTGCTCCCACACCGAAAGTGTCATCCAGTCAAGCTCTTGCTACTCCTCACCGGCCATTGGCAGCGCATCTACAGCACCACAGACATCGGGGCTCCGGTCTTTCCCTGACGAACAGGGTTCGACATTTACCACTAGCTGCGCCTGGGCGCCACTTAAAAAATCCCAAAAAATCACGAACGTCGGACGATTGCTCCCACACCAAAAGTGCCAGCCTGTTCAAGCTCTTGCTGCTCCTCACCGGCCATTGGCAGCGCATCTACAGCACCACAGACATCGGGGCTCCGGGCTTTCCCTGATGAACAGGGCTTCGACGTTTACCACCACCTGCGCCTGGGCGCCACTTAAAAAATCCCAAAAAATCACGAACGTTGGACGATTGCTCCCACACCGAAAGTGCCAACAACTCAAGCTCTTTCTACTCATCACCGGCCATTGGCAGCGCATCTACAGCACCACAGACATCGGGGCTCCGGGCTTTCCCTGACGAACAGGGCTTCGACGTTTACCACCAGCTGCACCTGGGCACCCACTGGAAAAAAACCCCGAAAAATCACGAACGTGGGACGATTGCTCCCACACTGAAAGTGTCGTCCAGTCAAGCTCTTGCTGCTTCTCACGGGCCATTGGCAGCGCATCTACAGCACCACAGACATCGGGGCTCCGGGCTTTCCCTGACGAACAGGGCTTCGACGTTTACCACCAGCTGCGCCTGGGCGCCCACTTAAAAAACCCCGAAAAATCACGAATGTCGGACGATTGCTCCCACACCGAAAGTGCCAACAACTCAAGCTCTTGCTGCTCCTCACTGGCCATTGGCAGCGCATCTACAGCACCACAGACATCGGGGCTCCGGGCTTTCCCTGACAAACAGGGCTTCGACGTTTACCACCAGCTGCACCTGGTCGCCCACTCCAAAAAAACCCAAAAATCATGAACGTCGGACGATTGCTCCCACATTGAAATTGCCAGCTAGTCAAGCTCTTGCTGCTCATCACCGGCCATTGGCAGCGCATCTACAGCACCACAGACATCGGGGCTCCGGGCTTTCCCAGACGAACAGGGCTTCGACGTTTACCACCAGCTGCACCTGGGGGGCCCACTGAAAAAAACCCCGAAAAATCATGAACGTCGGACGATTGCTCGCACACAAAAAGTTCCAGCCAGTCAAGCTCTTGCTGCTCCTCACCGGCCATTGGCAGCGCATCTACAGCACCACAGACATCGGGGCTCCGGGCTTTCCCTGACGAACAGGGCTTCGACGTTTACCACCAGCTGCACCTGGCGGCCCCACTGAAAAAAACCCCGAAAAAGCATGAACGTCGGACGATTGCTCCCACACCGAAAGTGCCAGCCAGTCAAGCTCTTGCTGCTACTCCACTGCCATTGGCAGCACATCTACAGCACCACAGACAGCGGGGCTCCGGGCTTTCCCTGACGAACAGGGCTTCGACTTTTACCACCACCTGCGCCTGGGAGTCCACTCCAAAAAATCCCAAAAAATCACGAATGTCGGACAATTGCTCCCACACCGAAAGTGCCAACAACTCAAGCTCTTGCTGCTCCTCACCGGCCATTGGCAGCGCATCTACAGCACCACAGACATCGGGGCTCCGGTCTTTCTGTGACGAACAGGGCTTCGACCTTTACCACCACCTGCACCTGGGCGCCCATTGGAAAAAAACCCAAGAAAAATCACGAACGTCGGACGATTGCTCCCACACCGAAAGTGCCAGCCAGTCAAGCTCTTGCTGCTCCTCACCGGCCATTTGCAGCGCATCTACAGCACCACAGACATCGGGGCTCCGGGCTTTCCCTGACGAACAGGGTTCGACATTTACCACCAGCTGCGCCTGGGCGCCACTTAAAAAATCCCAAAAAATCACGAACGTCGGACGATTGCTCCCACACCGAAAGTGCCAACAACTCAAGCTCTTGCTGCTCCTCACCGGCCATTGGCAGCGCATCTACAGCACCACAGACATCGGGGCTCCGGTCTTTCTGTGACGAACAGGGCTTCGACCTTTACCACCACCTGCACCTGGGTGCCCATTGGAAAAAAACCCGAGAAAAATCACGAACGTCGGACGATTGCTCCCACACCAAAAGTGCCAGCCAGTCAAGCTCTTGCTGCTCCTCCCCGGCCATTGGCAGCGCATCTACAGCACCACAGACATCGGGGCTCCGGGCTTTCCCTGACGAACAGGGCTTCGACCTTTACCACCACCTGCACCTGTGGGGCCCACTGAAAAAAATCCCAAAAAATCACGAATGTCGGACGATTGCTCCCACACCGAAAGTGCCAACAACTCAAGCTCTTGCTGCTCCTCACTGGCCATTGGCAGCGCATCTACAGCACCACAGACATCGGGGCTCCGGTCTTTCCCTGACGAACAGGGTTCGACATTTACCACTAGCTGCGCCTGGGCGCCACTTAAAAAACCCAAAAATCATGAACGTCGGACGATTGCTCCCACATTGAAATTGCCAGCTAGTCAAGCTCTTGCTGCTCATCACCGGCCATTGGCAGCGCATCTACAGCACCACAGACATCGGGGCTCCGGGCTTTCCCAGACGAACAGGGCTTCGACGTTTACCACCAGCTGCACCTGGGGGGCCCACTGAAAAAAACCCCGAAAAATCATGAACGTCGGACGATTGCTCGCACACAAAAAGTTCCAGCCAGTCAAGCTCTTGCTGCTCCTCCCCGGCCATTGGCAGCGCATCTACAGCACCACAGACATCGGGGCTCCGGGCTTTCCCTGACGAACAGGGCTTCGACGTTTACCACCAGCTGCACCTGGCGGCCCCACTGAAAAAAACCCCGAAAAAGCATGAACGTCGGACGATTGCTCCCACACCGAAAGTGCCAGCCAGTCAAGCTCTTGCTGCTCCTCCCCGGCCATTGGCAGCGCATCTACAGCACCACAGACATCGGGGCTCCGGGCTTTCCCTGACGAACAGGGCTTCGACCTTTACCACCACCTGCGCCTGGGAGTCCACTCCAAAAAATCCCAAAAAATCTCGAATGTCGGACAATTGCTCCCACACCGAAAGTGCCAACAACTCAAGCTATTGCTGCTCCTCACCGGCCATTGGCAGCGCATCTACAGCACCACAGACATCGGGGCTCCGGGCTTTCCCTGACAAACAGGGCTTCGACCTTTACCACCACCTGCACCTGGGCGCCCATTGGAAAAAAACCCAAGAAAAATCACGAACGTCGGACGATTGCTCCCACACCAAAAGTGCCAGCAACTCAAGCTCTTGCTGCTCCTCCCCGGCCATTGGCAGCGCATCTACAGCACCACAGACATCGGGGCTCCGGGCTTTCCCTGACGAACAGGGCTTCGACCTTTACCACCACCTGCACCTGTGGGGCCCACTGAAAAAAACCCCAAAAAATCATGAACGTCGGACGATTGCTCCCACACCGAAAGTGTCATCCAGTCAAGCTCTTGCTACTCCTCACCGGCCATTGGCAGCGCATCTACAGCACCACAGACATCGGGGCTCCGGTCTTTCCCTGACGAACAGGGTTCGACATTTACCACCAGCTGCGCCTGGGCGCCACTTAAAAAATCCCAAAAAATCACGAACGTCGGACGATTGCTCCCACACCAAAAGTGCCAGCCTGTTCAAGCTCTTGCTGCTCCTCACCGGCCATTGGCAGCGCATCTACAGCACCACAGACATCGGGGCTCCGGGCTTTCCCTGACGAACAGGGCTTCGACGTTTACCACCACCTGCACCTGGAAGCCCACTAAAAAAAAACCCAAGAAAAATCACGAACGTTGGACGATTGCTCCCACACCAAAAGTGCCAGCAACTCAAGCTCTTACTGCTCATCACTGGCCATTGGCAGCGCATCTACAGCACCACAGACATCGGGGCTCCGGGCTTTCCCTGACGAACAGGGCTTCGACGTTTACCACCAGCTGCACCTGGGGGGCCCACTGAAAATACATCGAAAAATCATGAACGTCGGACGATTGCTCCCACACCGAAATTGCCAGCTAGTCAAGCTCTTGCTGCTCCTCCCTGGCCATTGGCAGCGCAACTACAGCACCACAGACATCGGGGCTCCGGGCTTTCCCTGATGAACAGGGATTCGACGTTTACCACCACCTGCACCTGGGCGCCCATTGGAAATAAACCCGAAAAATCACGAACGTCGGACGATTGCTCCCACACAAAAAGTGCCAGCCAGTCAAGCTCTTGCTGCTCCTCACCGGCCATTGGCAGCGCATCTACAGCACCACAGACATCGGGGCTCCGGGCTTTCCTTGACGAATAGGGCTTCGACGTTTACCACCAGCTGCACCTGGGGGGCCCACTGAAAAAAACCCCAATAAATCATGAACGTCGGACGATTGGTCCCACACCGAAAGTGCCAGCCAGACAAGCTCTTGCTGCTCCTCACCGGCCATTGGCAGCGCATCTACAGCACCACAGACATCGGGGCTCCGGTCTTTCTGTGACCAACAGGGCTCCGACCTTTACCACCACCTGCACCTGGGCGCCCGTTGGAAAAAAACCCAAGAAAAATCACGAACGTCGGACGATTGCTCCCACACCGAAAGTGCCAGCCAGCCAAGCTCTTGCTGCTCCTCACCGGCCACTGGCAGCACATCTACAGCACCACAGACATCGGGGCTCCGGGCTTTCCCTGACGAACAGGGCTTCGACGTTTACCACCAGCTGCACCTGGTCGCCCACTCCAAAAAAACCCAAAAATCATGAACGTCGGACGATTGCTCCCACACCGAAATTGCCAGCTAGTCAAGCTCTTGCTGCTCATCACCGGCCATTGGCAGCCCATCTACAGCACCACAGACATCGGGGCTCCGGGCTATCCCTGACGAACAGGGCTTCGACGTTTACCACCAGCTGCACCTGGGGGGCCCACTGAAAAAAACCTCGAAAAATCATGAACGTTGGACGATTGCTCGCACACAAAAAGTTCCAGCCAGTCAAGCTCTTGCTGCTCCTCCCCGGCCATTGGCAGCGCATCTACAGCACCACAGACATCGGGGCTCCGGGCTTTCCCTGACGAACAGGGCTTCGACGTTTACCACCAGCTGCACCTGGCGGCCCCACTGAAAAAAAACCCGAAAAAGCATGAACGTCGGACGTTTGCTCCCACACCGAAAGTGCCAGCCAGTCAAGCTCTTGCTGCTCATCACCGGCCATTGGCAGCGCATCTACAGCACCACAGACATCGGGGCTTCGGGCATTCCCTGACAAACAGGGCTTCGACTTTTTCCACCACCTGCACCTGGGCGCCCATTGGAAAAAAACCCAAGAAAAATCACGAACGTTGGACGATTGCTCCACACCAAAAGTGCCAGCCAGTCAAGCTCTTGCTGCTCATCACCGGCCATTGGCAGCGCATCTACAGCACCACAGACATCGGGGCTCCGGGCTTTCCCTGACAAACAGGGCTGCGACGTTTACCACCAGCTGCACCTGGGGGGCCCACTGAAAAAAACCCCAAAAAATCATGAACGTCGGACGATTGCTCCCACACCGAAAGTGTCATCCAGTCAAGCTCTTGCTGCTCCTCACCGGCCATTGGCAGCGCATCTACAGCACCACAGACATCGGGGCTCCGGGCTTTCCCTGACGAACAGGGTTCGACATTTACCACCACCTGCGCCTGGGCGCCAGTTAAAAAATCCCAAAAAATCACGAACGTTGGACGATTGCTCCCACACCGAAAGTGCCAACAACTCAAGCTCTTGCTGCTCATCACCGGCCATTGGCAGCGCATCTACAGCACCACAGACATCGGGGCTCCGGGCTTTCCTTGACGAACAGGGCTTCGACGTTTACCACCAGCTGCACCTGGGGGGCCCACTGAAAAAAACCCCGAAAAATCATGAACGTCGGACGATTGCTCCCACACTGAAAGTGCCAGCCAGTCAAGCTCTTGCTGCTCCTCCCTGGCCATTTGCAGCGCATCTACAGCACCACAGACATCGGGGCTCCGGGCTTTCCCTGACGAACAGGGCTTCGACGTTTACCACCAGCTGCACCTGGGCGCCCACTGGAAAAAAACCCCGAAAAATCACGAACGTCGGACGATTGCTCCCACACTGAAAGTGTCGTCCAGTCAAGCTCTTGCTGCTCCTCACGGGCCATTGGCAGCGCATCTACAGCACCACAGACATCGGGGCTCCGGGCTTTCCCTGACGAACAGGGCTTCGACGTTTACCACCAGCTGCGCCTGGGCGCCCACTTAAAAAATCCCAAAAAATAACGAATGTCGGACGATTGCTCCCACACCGAAAGTGCCAACAACTCAAGCTCTTGCTGCTCCTCACTGGCCATTGGCAGCGCATCTACAGCACCACAGACATCGGGGCTCCGGGCTTTCCCTGACAAACAGCGCTTCGACGTTTACCACCAGCTGCACCTGGTCGCCCACTCCAAAAAAACCCAAAAATCATGAACGTCGGACGATTGCTCCCACATTGAAATTGCCAGCTAGTCAAGCTCTTGCTGCTCATCACCGGCCATTGGCAGCGCATCTACAGCACCACAGACATCGGGGCTCCGGGCTTTCCCAGACGAACAGGGCTTCGACGTTTACCACCAGCTGCACCTGGGGGGCCCACTGAAAAAAACCCCGAAAAATCATGAACGTCGGACGATTGCTCGCACATAAAAAGTTCCAGCCAGTCAAGCTCTTGCTGCTCCTCCCCGGCCATTGGCAGCGCATCTACAGCACCACAGACATCGGGGCTC
Source organism: Chlamydotis macqueenii (assembly GCF_036417535.1). Classification (NCBI taxonomy): domain Eukaryota; kingdom Metazoa; phylum Chordata; class Aves; order Otidiformes; family Otididae; genus Chlamydotis; species Chlamydotis macqueenii. The sequence continues at coordinate 29,054,816 of NC_141592.1, read as the reverse complement.
CAGGCTTTCCCTGACGAACAGGGCTTCGACGTTTACCACCAGCTGCACCTGGCGGCCCCACTGAAAAAAACCCCGAAAAAGCGTGAACGTCGGACGATTGCTCCCACACAAAAAGTGCCAGCCAGTCAAGCTCTTGCTGCTACTCCACTGCCATTGGCAGCACATCTACAGCACCACAGACAGCGGGGCTCCGGGCTTTCCCTGACGAACAGGGCTTCGACTTTTACCACCACCTGCGCCTGGGAGTCCACTCCAAAAAAACCCAAAAAATCACAAACGTCGGACGATTGCTCCCACACCGAAAGTGCCAGCCAGTCAAGCTCTTGCTGCTCCTCCCCGGCCATTGGCAGCGCAACTACAGCACCACAGACATCGGGGCTCCGGGCTTTCCCTGACGAACAGGGCTTCGACGTTTACCACCACCTGCACCTGGGCGCCCATTGGAAATAAACCCGAAAAATCACGAACGTCGGACGATTGCTCCCACACAAAAAGTGCCAGCCAGTCAAGCTCCTGCTGCTCCTCACCGGCCATTGGCAGCGCATCTACAGCACCACAGACATCGGGGCTCCGGGCTTTCCCTGACGAACAGGGTTCGACATTTACCACCAGCTGCGCCTGGGCGCCACTTAAAAAATCCCAAAAAATCACGAATGTCGGATGATTGCTCCCACACCGAAAGTGCCAACAACTCAAGCTCTTGCTGCTCCTCACCGGCCATTTGCAGCGCATCTACAGCACCACAGACATCGGGGCTCCGGTCTTTCTGTGACGAACAGGGCTTCGACCTTTACCACCACCTGCACCTGGGCGCCCGTTGGACAAAAACCCAAGAAAAATCACGAACGTCGGACGATTGCTCCCACACCGAAAGTGCCAGCCAGCCAAGCTCTTGCTGCTCCTCACCGGCCACTGGCAGCACATCTACAGCACCACAGACATCGGGGCTCCGAGCTTTCCCTGACGAACAGGGCTTCGACGTTTACCACCAGCTGCACCTGGGGGGCCCACTGAAAAAAACCTCGAAAAATCACAAACGTCGGACGATTGCTCCCACACAAAAAGTTCCAGCCAGTCAAGCTCTTGCTGCTCCTCCCCGGCCATTGGCAGCGCATCTACAGCACCACAGACATCGGGGCTCCGGGCTTTTCCTGACGAACAGGGCTTCGACGTTTACCACCAGCTGCACCTGGCGGCCCCACTGAAAAAAAACCCGAAAAAGCACGAACGTCGGACGATTGCTCCCACACCGAAAGTGCCAGCCAGTCAAGCTCTTGCTGCTCATCACCGGCCATTGGCAGCGCATCTACAGCACCACAGACATCGGGGCTTCGGGCATTCCCTGACAAACAGGGCTTCGACTTTTTCCACCACCTGCACCTGGGCGCCCATTGGAAAAAAACCCAAGAAAAATCACGAACGTTAGACGATTGCTCCCACACCGAAAGTGCCAGCCAGTCAAGCTCTTGCTGCTCCTCCCCGGCCATTGGCAGCGCATCTACAGCACCACAGACATCGGGGCTCCGGGCTTTCCCTGACGAACAGGGCTTCGATGTTTACCACCAGCTGCACCTGGGCATTCATTGGAAAAAATCCCAAAAAATCACGAATGTCGGACGATTGCTCCCACACCGAAAGTGCCAACAACTCAAGCTCTTGCTGCTCCTCACCGGCCATTGGCAGCGCATCTACAGCACCACAGACATCGGGGCTCCGGGCTTTCCCTGACGAACAGGGCTTCGACGTTTACCACCAGCTGCACCTGGGGGGCCCACTGAAAAAAACCCCAATAAATCATGAACGTCGGACGATTGCTCCCACACCGAAAGTGCCAGCCAGTCAAGCTCTTGCTGCTCCTCACCGGCCATTGGCAGCGCATCTACAGCACCACAGACATCGGGGCTCCGGGCTTTCCCTGACGAACAGGGCTTCTACGTTTACCACCAGCTGCACCTGAGCGCTCACTCCAAAAAAAACACCGAAAAATCACGAACGTCGGACGATTGCTCCCACACCAAAAGTGCCAGCCAGTCAAGCTCTTGCTGCTCCTCCCCGGCCATTGGCAGCGCAACTACAGCACCACAGACATCGGGGCTCCGGGCTTTCCCTGATGAACAGGGCTTCGACGTTTACCACCACCTGCACCTGGGCGCCCATTGGAAATAAACCCGAAAAATCACGAACGTCGGACGATTGCTCCCACACAAAAAGTGCCAGCCAGTCAAGCTCCTGCTGCTCCTCACCGGCCATTGGCAGCGCATCTACAGCACCACAGACATCGGGGCTCCGGGCTTTCCCTGACAAACAGGGCTGCGACGTTTACCACCAGCTGCACCTGGGGGGCCCACTGAAAAAAACCCCAAAAAATCATGAACGTCGGACGATTGCTCCCACACCGAAAGTGTCATCCAGTCAAGCTCTTGCTGCTCCTCACCGGCCATTGGCAGCGCATCTACAGCACCACAGACATCGGGGCTCCGGGCTTTCCCTGACGAACAGGGTTCGACATTTACCACCACCTGCGCCTGGGCGCCAGTTAAAAAAACCCAAAAATCATGAACGTCGGGCGATTGCTCCCACATTGAAATTGCCAGCTAGTCAAGCTCTTGCTGCTCATCACCGGCCATTGGCAGCGCATCTACAGCACCACAGACATCGGGGCTCCGGGCTTTCCCAGACGAACAGGGCTTCGACGTTTACCACCAGCTGCACCTGGGGGGCCCACTGAAAAAAACCCCGAAAAATCATGAACGTCGGACGATTGCTCGCACACAAAAAGTTCCAGCCAGTCAAGCTCTTGCTGCTCCTCCCCGGCCATTGGCAGCGCATCTACAGCACCACAGACATCGGGGCTCCAGGCTTTCCCTGACGAACAGGGCTTCGACGTTTACCACCAGCTGCACCTGGCGGCCCCACTGAAAAAAACCCCGAAAAAGCGTGAACGTCGGACGATTGCTCCCACACAAAAAGTGCCAGCCAGTCAAGCTCTTGCTGCTACTCCACTGCCATTGGCAGCACATCTACAGCACCACAGACAGCGGGGCTCCGGGCTTTCCCTGACGAACAGGGCTTCGACTTTTACCACCACCTGCGCCTGGGAGTCCACTCCAAAAAAACCCAAAAAATCACAAACGTCGGACGATTGCTCCCACACCGAAAGTGCCAGCCAGTCAAGCTCTTGCTGCTCCTCCCCGGCCATTGGCAGCGCAACTACAGCACCACAGACATCGGGGCTCCGGGCTTTCCCTGATGAACAGGGCTTCGACGTTTACCACCACCTGCACCTGGGCGCCCATTGGAAATAAACCCGAAAAATCACGAACGTCGGACGATTGCTCCCACACAAAAAGTGCCAGCCAGTCAAGCTCCTGCTGCTCCTCACCGGCCATTGGCAGCGCATCTACAGCACCACAGACATCGGGGCTCCGGGCTTTCCCTGACGAACAGGGTTCGACATTTACCACCAGCTGCGCCTGGGCGCCACTTAAAAAATCCCAAAAAATCACGAATGTCGGATGATTGCTCCCACACCGAAAGTGCCAACAACTCAAGCTCTTGCTGCTCCTCACCGGCCATTTGCAGCGCATCTACAGCACCACAGACATCGGGGCTCCGGTCTTTCTGTGACGAACAGGGCTTCGACCTTTACCACCACCTGCACCTGGGCGCCCGTTGGACAAAAACCCAAGAAAAATCACGAACGTCGGACGATTGCTCCCACACCGAAAGTGCCAGCCAGCCAAGCTCTTGCTGCTCCTCACCGGCCACTGGCAGCACATCTACAGCACCACAGACATCGGGGCTCCGAGCTTTCCCTGACGAACAGGGCTTCGACGTTTACCACCAGCTGCACCTGGTTGCCCACTCCAAAAAAACCCAAAAATCATGAACCTCGGACGATTGCTCCCACACCGAAATTGCCAGCTAGTCAAGCTCTTGCTGCTCATCACCGGCCATTGGCAGCCCATCTACAGCACCACAGACATCGGGGCTCCGGGCTATCCCTGACGAACAGGGCTTCGACGTTTACCACCAGCTGCACCTGGGCACCCACTGGAAAAAAACCCCGAAAAATCACGAACGTGGGACGATTGCTCCCACACTGAAAGTGTCGTCCAGTCAAGCTCCTGCTGCTCCTCCCCGGCCATTGGCAGCGCATCTACAGCACCACAGACATCGGGGCTCCGGGCTTTCCCTGACGAACAGGGCTTCGACGTTTACCACCAGCTGCACCTGGCGGCCCCACTGAAAAAAAACCCGAAAAAGCATGAACGTCGGACGATTGCTCCCACACCGAAAGTGCCAGCCAGTCAAGCTCTTGCTGCTCATCACCGGCCATTGGCAGCGCATCTACAGCACCACAGACATCGGGGCTTCGGGCATTCCCTGACAAACAGGGCTTCGACTTTTTCCACCACCTGCACCTGGGCGCCCATTGGAAAAAAACCCAAGAAAAATCACGAACGTTAGACGATTGCTCCCACACCGAAAGTGCCAGCCAGTCAAGCTCTTGCTGCTCATCACCGGCCATTGGCAGCGCATCTACAGCACCACAGACATCGGGGCTCCGGGCTTTCCCTGACAAACAGGGCTTCGACGTTTACCACCAGCTGCACCTGGGGGGCCCACTGAAAAAAACCCCAATAAATCATGAACGTCGGACGATTGCTCCCACACCGAATGTGCCAGCCAGTCAAGCTTCTGCTGCTCCTCACCGGCCATTGGCAGCGCATCTACAGCACCACAGACATCGGGGCTCCGGGCTTTCCCTGACGAACAGGGCTTCGACGTTTACCACCAGCTGCGCCTGGGCGCCCACTAAAAAAAAACCCAAAAAATCACGAACGTCGGACGATTGCTCCCACACCGAAAGTGCCAGCCAGTCAAGCTCTTGCTGCTCCTCACCGGCCATTGGCAGCGCATCTACAGCACCACAGACATCGGGGCTCCGGGCTTTCCCTGACGAACAGGGCTTCGATGTTTACCACCAGCTGCACCTGGGCATTCATTGGAAAAAATCCCAAAAAATCACGAATGTCGGACGATTGCTCCCACACCGAAAGTGCCAACAACTCAAGCTCTTGCTGCTCCTCACCGGCCATTGGCAGCGCATCTACAGCACCACAGACATCGGGGCTCCGGGCTTTCCCTGACGAACAGGGCTTCGACGTTTACCACCAGCTGCACCTGGGGGGCCCACTGAAAAAAACCCCAATAAATCATGAACGTCGGACGATTGCTCCCACACCGAAAGTGCCAGCCAGTCAAGCTCTTCCTGCTCCTCACCGGCCATTGGCAGCGCATCTACAGCACCACAGACATCGGGGCTCCGGGCTTTCCCTGACGAACAGGGCTTCTACGTTTACCACCAGCTGCACCTGAGCGCTCACTCCAAAAAAAACACCGAAAAATCACGAACGTCGGACGATTGCTCCCACACCAAAAGTGCCAGCCAGTCAAGCTCTTGCTGCTCCTCCCCGGCCATTGGCAGCGCAACTACAGCACCACAGACATCGGGGCTCCGGGCTTTCCCTGATGAACAGGGCTTCGACGTTTACCACCACCTGCACCTGGGCGCCCATTGGAAATAAACCCGAAAAATCACGAACGTCGGACGATTGCTCCCACACAAAAAGTGCCAGCCAGTCAAGCTCCTGCTGCTCCTCACCGGCCATTGGCAGCGCATCTACAGCACCACAGACATCGGGGCTCCGGGCTTTCCCTGACGAACAGGGTTCGACATTTACCACCAGCTGCGCCTGGGCGCCACTTAAAAAATCCCAAAAAATCACGAATGTCGGACGATTGCTCCCACACCGAAAGTGCCAACAACTCAAGCTCTTGCTGCTCATCACCGGCCATTGGCAGCGCATCTAAAGCACCACAGACATCGGGGCTCCGGTCTTTCTGTGACGAACAGGGCTTCGACCTTTACCACCACCTGCACCTGGGCGCCCGTTGGAAAAAAACCCAAGAAAAATCACGAACGTCGGACGATTGCTCCCACACCGAAAGTGCCAGCCAGCCAAGCTCTTGCTGCTCCTCACCGGCCACTGGCAGCACATCTACAGCACCACAGACATCGGGGCTCCGGGCTTTCCCTGACGAACAGGGCTTCGACGTTTACCACCAGCTGCACCTGGTCGCCCACTCCAAAAAAACCCAAAAATCATGAACGTCGGACGATTGCTCCCACACCGAAATTGCCAGCTAGTCAAGCTCTTGCTGCTCCTCACTGGCCATTGGCAGCCCATCTACAGCACCACAGACATCGGGGCTCCGGGCTATCCCTGACGAACAGGGCTTCGACGTTTACCACCAGCTGCACCTGGGGGGCCCACTGAAAAAAACCTCGAAAAATCATGAACGTCGGACGATTGCTCCCACACAAAAAGTTCCAGCCAGTCAAGCTCTTGCTGCTCCTCCCCGGCCATTGGCAGCGCATCTACAGCACCACAGACATCGGGGCTCCGGGCTTTCCCTGACGAACAGGGCTTCGACGTTTACCACCAGCTGCACCTGGCGGCCCCACTGAAAAAAAACCCGAAAAAGCATGAACGTCGGACGATTGCTCCCACACCGAAAGTGCCAGCCAGTCAAGCTCTTGCTGCTCATCACCGGCCATTGGCAGCGCATCTACAGCACCACAGACATCGGGGCTTCGGGCATTCCCTGACAAACAGGGCTTCGACTTTTTCCACGACCTGCACCTGGGCGCCCATTGGAAAAAAACCCAAGAAAAATCACGAACGTTGGACGATTGCTCCCACACCGAAAGTGCCAGCCAGTCAAGCTCTTGCTGCTCATCACCGGCCATTGGCAGCGCATCTACAGCACCACAGACATCGGGGCTCCGGGCTTTCCCTGACAAACAGGGCTTCGACGTTTACCACCAGCTGCACCTGGGGGGCCCACTGAAAAAAACCCCAAAAAATCATGAACGTCGGACGATTGCTCCCACACCGAATGTGCCAGCCAGTCAAGCTTCTGCTGCTCCTCACCGGCCATTGGCAGCGCATCTACAGCACCACAGACATCGGGGCTCCGGGCTTTCCCTGACGAACAGGGCTTCGACGTTTACCACCAGCTGCGCCTGGGCGCCCACTAAAAAAAAACCCAAAAAATCACGAACGTCGGACGATTGCTCCCACACCGAAAGTGCCAGCCAGTCAAGCTCTTGCTGCTCCTCACCGGCCATTGGCAGCGCATCTACAGCACCACAGACATCGGGGCTCCGGGCTTTCCCTGACGAACAGGGCTTCGATGTTTACCACCAGCTGCACCTGGGCATTCATTGGAAAAAATCCCAAAAAATCACGAATGTCGGACGATTGCTCCCACACCGAAAGTGCCAACAACTCAAGCTCTTGCTGCTCCTCACCGGCCATTGGCAGCGCATCTACAGCACCACAGACATCGGGGCTCCGGGCTTTCCCTGACGAACAGGGCTTCGACGTTTACCACCAGCTGCACCTGGGGGGCCCACTGAAAAAAACCCCAATAAATCATGAACGTCGGACGATTGCTCCCACACCGAATGTGCCAGCCAGTCAAGCTTCTGCTGCTCCTCACCGGCCATTGGCAGCGCATCTACAGCACCACAGACATCGGGGCTCCGGGCTTTCCCTGACGAACAGGGCTTCGACGTTTACCACCAGCTGCGCCTGGGCGCCCACTAAAAAAAAACCCAAAAAATCACGAACGTCGGACGATTGCTCCCACACCGAAAGTGCCAGCCAGTCAAGCTCTTGCTGCTCCTCACCGGCCATTGGCAGCGCATCTACAGCACCACAGACATCGGGGCTCCGGGCTTTCCCTGACGAACAGGGCTTCGATGTTTACCACCAGCTGCACCTGGGCATTCATTGGAAAAAATCCCAAAAAATCACGAATGTCGGACGATTGCTCCCACACCGAAAGTGCCAACAACTCAAGCTCTTGCTGCTCCTCACCGGCCATTGGCAGCGCATCTACAGCACCACAGACATCGGGGCTCCGGGCTTTCCCTGACGAACAGGGCTTCGACGTTTACCACCAGCTGCACCTGGGGGGCCCACTGAAAAAAACCCCAATAAATCATGAACGTCGGACGATTGCTCCCACACCGAAAGTGCCAGCCAGTCAAGCTCTTGCTGCTCCTCCCCGGCCATTGGCAGCGCATCTACAGCACCACAGACATTGGGGCTCCGGGCTTTCCCTGATGAACAGGGCTTCGACGTTTACCACCAGCTGCGCCTAGACGCCCACTCTAAATAAACCCAAAAAATCACGAACGTCGGACGATTGCTCCCACACCGAAAGTGCCAGCCAGTCAAGATCTTGCTGCTCCTCACCGGCCATTGGCAGCGCATCTACAGCACCACAGACATCGGGGCTCCGGGCTTTCCCTGACGAACAGGGCTTCGACGTTTACCACCACCTGCACCTGGGCGCTCATTGAAAAAATCCCAAGAAAAATCACGAACGTTGGACGATTGCTCCCACACCGAAAGTGCCAGCAACTCAAGCTCTTGCTGCTCCTCACCGGCCATTGGCAGCGCATCTACAGCACCACAGACATCGGGGCTCCGGGCTTTCCCTGATGAACAGGGCTTCGACGTTTACCACCACCTGCACCTGGGCGCCCATTGGAAATAAACCCGAAAAATCACGAACGTCGGACCATTGCTCCCACACAAAAAGTGCCAGCCAGTCAAGCTCCTGCTGCTCCTCACCGGCCATTGGCAGCGCATCTACAGCACCACAGACATCAGGGCTCCGGGCTTTCCCTGACGAACAGGGCTTCGACGTTTACCACCAGGGGCACCTGGGCACCCACTGGAAAAAAACCCTGAAAAATCACGAACGTCGGACGATTGCTCCCACACCAAAAGTGCCAGCCAGCCAAGCTCTTGCTGCTCCTCACCGGCCACTGACAGCACATCTACAGCACCACAGACATCGGGGCTCCGGGCTTTCCCTGACGAACAGGGCTTCGACGTTTACCACCAGCTGCACCTGGGGGGCCCACTGATAGAAACCCCGAAAAATCATGAACGTCGGACGATTGCTCCCACACCAAAAGTGCCAGCTAGTCAAGCTCTTGCTGCTCCTCACCGGCCATTGGCAGCGCATCTACAGCACCACAGACATCGGGGCTCCGGGCTTTCCCTGATGAACAGGGCTTCGACGTTTACCACCACCTGCACCTGGTCGCCCACTTCAAAAAAACCCGAAAATCACGAACGTCAAACGATTGCTCCCACACCGAAAGTGCCAGCCAGTCAAGCTCTTGCTGCTCCTCACCGGCCATTGGCAGCGCATCTACAGCACCACAGACATCGGGGCTCCGGGCTTTCCCTGACGAACAGGGCTTCGACGTTTACCACCAGCTGCACCTGGGCGCCCATTGGAAAAAAACCCAAGAAAAATCACGAACGTTGGACGATTGCTCCCACACCGAAAGTGCCAGCAACTCAAGCTCTTGCTGCTCCTCACCGGCCATTGGCAGCGCATCTACAGCACCACAGACATCGGGGCTCCGGGCTTTCCCTGACGAACAGGACTTCGACATTTACCACCAGCTGCGCCTGGGCGCCCACTAAAAAAAAACCCAAAAAATCACGAACGTCGGACCATTGCTCCCACACAGAAAGTGCCAGCCAGTCAAGCTCTTGCTGCTCCTCAGCGGCCATTGGCAGCGCATCTACAGCACCACAGACATCGGGGCTCCGGGCTTTCCCTGACGAACAGGGCTTCGATGTTTACCACCAGCTGCACCTGGGCATTCATTGGAAAAAATCCCAAAAAATCACGAATGTCGGACGATTGCTCCCACACCGAAAGTGCCAACAACTCAAGCTCTTCCTGCTCCTCACCGGCCATTGGCAGCGCATCTACAGCACCACAGACATCGGGGCTCCGGGCTTTCCCTGACGAACAGGGCTTCTACGTTCACCAACAGCTGCACCGGAGCGCTCACTCCAAAAAAAACACCGAAAAATCACGAACGTCGGACGATTTTTCCCACACCGAAAGTGCCAGCAACTCAAGCTGCTGCTGCTCCTCAGCGGCCATTGGCAGCGCATCTACAGCACCACAGACATCGGGGCTCCGGGCTTTCCCTGATGAACAGGGCTTTGACGTTTACCACCACCTGCACCTGGGCGCTCATTGGAAAAAAACCCAAGAAAAATCACGAACGTCGGACGATTGCTCCCACACCAAAAGTGCCAGCCAGTCAAGCTCTTGCTGCTCATCACTGGCCATTGGCAGCGCATCTACAGCACCACAGACATCGGGGCTCCGGGCTTTCCCTGACGAACAGGACTTCGACGTTTACCACCAGCTGCACCTGGGGGGCCCACTGAAAAAAACCCCGAAAAATCATGAACGTCGGACGATTGCTCCCACACTGAATGTGCCAGTCAGTCAAGCTTCTGCTGCTCCTCACCGGCCATTGGCAGCGCATCTACAGCACCACAGACATCGGGGCTCCGGGCTTTCCCTGACGAACAGGGCTTCGACGTTTACCACCACCTGCGCCTGGGCGCCCACTAAAAAAAACCGCAAAAAATCACGAACGTCGGACCATAGCTCCCACACCGAAAGTGCCAGCAACTCAAGCTCTTGCTGCTCCTCACCGGCCATTGGCAGCGCATCTACAGCACCACAGACATCGGGGCTCCGGGCTTTCCCTGACGAACAGGGCTTCGACGTTTACCACCAGCTGCACCTGGGCGCCCACTGAAAAAAAACCCCGAAAAATAACGAACGTCGGACGATTGCTCCCACACCGAAAGTGCCAGCCAGTCAAGCTCTTGCTGCTCCTCACCGGCCATTGGCAGCGCATCTACAGCACCACAGACATGGGGGCTCCGGGCTTTCCCTGACGAACAGGGCTTCGACGTTTACCACCAGCTGCACCTCTGCCCCCATTGGAAAAAAACCCCGAAAATTCACGACCGTCGGACGATTGCTCCCACACCGAAAGTGCCAACAACTCAAGCTCTTGCTGCTCCTCCCCGGCCATTGGCAGCGCATCTACAGCACCACAGACATCGGGGCTCCGGGCTTTCCCTGACGAACAGGGGTTCGACGTTTACCACCAGCTGCACCTGGGCGCCCATTGGAAAAAAAACCAAGAAAAATCACAAACTTTGGACGATTGCTCCCACACCAAAAGTGCCAGCCAGTCAAGCTCCTGCTGCTCCTCCCCGGCCATTGGCAGCGCATCTACAGCACCACAGACATCAGGGCTCCGGGCTTTCCCTGACGAACAGGGCTTCGACGTTTACCACCAGCTGCACCTGGGCGCCCATTGGAAAAAAACCCAAGAAAAATCACGAACGTTGGACGATTGCTCCCACACCGAAAGTGCCAGCAACTCAAGCTCTTGCTGCTCCTCCCCGGCCATTGGCAGCGCATCTACAGCACCACAGACATCGGGGCTCCGGGCTTTCCCTGACGAACAGGGCTTCGACGTTTACCACCAGCTGCACCTGGGGGGCCCACTGAAAAAAACCCGAGAAATCATGAACGTCGGACGATTGCTCCCACACCGAAAGTGCCAGCCAGTCAAGCTCTTGCTGCTCCTCACCGGCCATTGGCAGCGCATCTACAGCACCACAGACATCGGGTCTCCGGGCTTTCCCTGATGAACAGGGCGTCGACATTTACCACCAGCTGCGCCTGGGCGCCCACTGGAAAAAAACCCCGAAAAATCATGAACGTCGGACGATTGCTCCCACACCAAATGTGCCAGCCAGTCAAGCTCTTGCTGCTCCTCCCCAGCCATTGGCAGCGCATCTACAGCACCACAGACATCGGGGCTCCGGGCATTCCCTGACGAACAGGGCTTCGACGTTTACCACCAGCTGCACCTGGGCACGCACTAAAAAAAAAACGCTCAAAATCACGAGCGTCGGACGATTACTCCCACACCGAAAGTGCCAGCCAGTCAAGCTCCTGCTGCTCCTCCCCGGCCACTGGCAGCGCATCTACAGCACCACAGACATCGGGGCTCCGGGCTTTCCCTGACGAACAGGGCTTCAACGTTTACCACCAGCTGCGCCTGGGCGCCCACTAAAAAAAAACGCAAAAAATCACGAACGTCGGACCATTGCTCCCACACCGAAAGTGCCAGCAACTCAAGCTCTTGCTGCTCCTCAGCGGCCATTGGCAGCGCATCTACAGCACCACAGACATCGGGGCTCCGGGCTTTCCCTGACGAACAGAGCTTCGATGTTTACCACCAGCTGCACCTGGGCATTCATTGGAAAAAATCCCAAAAAAATCACGAATGTCGGACGATTGCTCCCACACCGAAAGTGCCAGCCAGTCAAGCTATTGCTGCTCCTCCCCGGCCATTGGCAGCGCATCTACAGCACCACAGACATCGGGGCTCCGGGCTTTCCCTGACGAACAGGGCTTCGACGTTTAGCACCACCTGCACCTGGGTGCCCATTGGAAAAAAACCCAAGAAAAATCACGAACGTTGGACGATTGCTCCCACACCGAAAGTGCCAGCAACTCAAGCTCTTGCTGCTCATCACCGGCCATTGGCATCGCATCTACAGCACCACAGACATCGGGGCTCCGGGCTTTCCCTGACGAACAGGACTTCGACCTTTACGACCACCTGCACCTGGGGGGCCCACTGAAAAAAACCCGAAAAATCATGAACGTCAGACGATTGCTCCCACACCGAAAGTGCCAGCCAGTCAAGCTCCTGCTGCTCCTCACCGGCCATTGGCAGCGCATCTACAGCACCACAGACATCGGGGCTCCGGGCTTTCCCTGACGAACAGGGCTTCGACGTTTACCACCAGCTGCACCTGGTCGCCCACTCCAAAAAAACCCGAAAATCACGAACGTCAAACGATTGCTCCCACACCGAAAGTGCCAGCCAGTCAAGCTCTTGCTGCTCCTCACCGGCCATTGGCAGCGCATCTACAGCACCACAGACATCGGGGCTCCGGGCTTTCCCTGACGAACAGGGCTTCGACGTTTACCACCAGCTGCACCTGGTCGCCCACTCCAAAAAAACCCCGAAAAATCACGAACGTCGGACGATTGCTCCCACACCGAAAGTGCCAGCCAGTCAAGCTCTTGCTGCTCCTCACCGGCCATTGGCAGCGCATCTACAGCACCACAGACATCGGGGCTCCGGGCTTTCCCTGACGAACAGGGCTTCGACGTTTACCACCACCTGCACCTGGGTGCCCATTGGAAAAAAACCCAAGAAAAATCACGAACGTTGGACGATTGCTCCCACACCGAAAGTGCCAGCAACTCAAGCTCTTGCTGCTCATCACCGGCCATTGGCAGCGCATCTACAGCACCACAGACATCGGGGCTCCGGGCTTTCCCTGACGAACAGGGCTTCGACGTTTACCACCAGCTGCACCTGGGCGCCCACTCCAAAAAAACCCCGAAAAATCACGAACGTCGGACGATTGCTCCCACACCCAAAGTGCCAGCCAGTCAAGCTCTTGCTGCTCCTCACCGGCCATTGGCAGCGCATCTACAGCACCACAGACATCGGGGCTCCGGGCTTTCCCTGACGAACAGGGCTTCGACGTTTACCACCACCTGCACCTGGGGGGCCCACTGAAAAAAACCCGAAAAATCACGAACGTTGGACGATTGCTCCCACACCGAAAGTGCCAGCCAGTCAAGCTCTTGCTGCTCCTCACCGGCCATTGGCAGCGCATCTACAGCACCACAGACATCGGGGCTCCGGGCTTTCCCTGATGAACAGGGCTTCGACGTTTACCACCACCTGGACCTGGGCGCCCACTGGAAAAAAACCCCGAAAAATCATGAACGTCGTACGATTGCTCCCACACCAAAAGTGCCAGCCAGTCAAGCTCTTGCTGCTCCTCCCCAGCCATTGGCAGCGCATCTACAGCACCACAGACATCGGGGCTCCGGGCATTCCCTGACGAACAGGGCTTCGACGTTTACCACCTGCTGAACCTGGGCACGCACTAAAAAAAAAACGCAAAAAATCACGAACGTCGGACGATTGCTCCCACACCGAAAGTGCCAGCCAGTCAAGCTCCTGCTGCTCCTCCCCGGCCACTGGCAGCGCATCTACAGCACCACAGACATCAGGGCTCCGGGCTTTCCCTGACGAACAGAGCTTCGACGTTTACCACCACCTGCACCTGGGCGCCCACTCCAAAAAAAACCCGAAAAAACACGAACGTCGGACGATTGCTCCCACACAAAATGTTCCAGCCAGTCAAGCTCTTGCTGCTCCTCCCCGGCCATTGGCAGCGCATCTACAGCACCACAGACATCGGGGCTCCGGGCTTTCCCTGACGAACAGGGCTTCGACGTTTACCACCACCTGCACCTGGGGGGCCCACTGAAAAAAACCCGGAATAATCACGACCGTCGGACGATTGCTCCCACACAAAAAGTTCCAGCCAGTCAAGCTCTTGCTGCTCCTCCCCGGCCATTGGCAGCGCATCTACAGCACCACAGACATCGGGGCTCCGGGCTTTCCCTGAGGAACAGGCCTTCGACGTTTACCACCAGCTGCACCTGGGCGCCCACTGAAAAAAAACCCCGAAAAATCACGAACGTCTGACGATTGCTCCCACACCGAAAGTGCCAGCCAGTCAAGCTCTTGCTGCTCCTTACCGGCCATTGGCAGCGCATCTACAGCACCACAGACATGGGGGCTTCGGGCTTTCCCTGACGAACAGGGCTTCGACGTTTACCACCACCTGCACCTCTGCCCCCATTGGAAAAAAACCCCGAAAAATCACGAACGTCGGACGATTGCTCCCACACCAAAAGTGCCAGCCAGTCAAGCTCCTGCTGCTCCTCACCGGCCATTGGCAGCGCATCTACAGCACCACAGACATCGGGGCTCCGGGCTTTCCCTGACGAACAGGGCTTGAACGTTTACCACCAGGTGCACCTGGGGGGCCCACTGAAAGAAACCCCGAAAAATCAGGAACGTCGGACGATTGCTCCCACACCGAAAGTGCCAGCCAGTCAAGCTCTTGCTGCTCCTCCCCGGCCATTGGCAGCGCATCTACAGCACCACAGACATCGGGGCTCCGGGCTTTCCCTGACGAACAGGGCTTCGACGTTTACCACCAGCTGCACCTGGGGGGCCCACTGAAAAAAACCCCGAAAAATCACGAACGTCGGACGATTGCTCCCACACCGAAATTGCCAGCCAGTCAAGCTCTTGCTGCTCCTCCCCGGCCATTGGCAGCGCATCTACAGCACCACAGACATCGGGGCTCCGGGCTTTCCCTGACGAACAGGGCTTCGACGTTTACCACCACCTGCACCTGGGTGCCCATTGGAAAAAAACCCAAGAAAAATCACGAACGTTGGACGATTGCTCCCACACCGAAAGTGCCAGCAACTCAAGCTCTTGCTGCTCATCACCGGCCATTGGCAGCGCATCTACAGCACCACAGACATCGGGGCTCCGGGCTTTCCCTGACGAACAGGGCTTCGACGAATACCACCAGCTGCACCTGGGCGCCCACTCCAAAAAAACCCCGAAAAATCACGAACGTCGGACGATTGCTCCCACACCGAAAGTGCCAGCCAGTCAAGCTCTTGCTGCTCCTCACCGGCCATTGGCAGCGCATCTACAGCACCACAGACATCGGGGCTCCGGGCTTTCCCTGACAAACAGGGCTTCGACGTTTACCACCACCTGCACCTGGGGGGCCCACTGAAAAAAACCCGAAAAATCACGAACGTTGGACGATTGCTCCCACACCGAAAGTGCCAGCCAGTCAAGCTCTTGCTGCTCCTCACCGGCCATTGGCAGCGCATCTACAGCACATCAGACATCGGGGCTCCGGGCTTTCCCTGATGAACAGGGCTTCGACGTTTACCACCACCTGGACCTGGGCGCCCACTGGAAAAAAACCCCGAAAAATCATGAACGTCGGACGATTGCTCCCACACCAAAAGTGCCAGCCAGTCAAGCTCTTGCTGCTCCTCCCCGGCCATTGGCAGCGCATCTACAGCACCACAGACATCGGGGCTCCGGGCTTTCCCTGACGAACAGGGCTTCGACGTTTACCACCGCCTGCACCTGGGGGGCCCACTGAAAAAAACCCCGAAAAATCATGATCGTCGGACGATTGCTCCCACACTGAATGTGCCAGCCAGTCAAGCTTCTGCTGCTCCTCACCGGCCATTGGCAGCGCATCTACAGCACCACAGACATCGGGGCTCCGGGCATTCCCTGACGAACAGGGCTTCGACGTTTACCACCACCTGCACCTGGGGGGCCCACTGAAAAAAACCCGGAATAATCACGACCGTCGGACGATTGCTCCCACACCGAAAGTGCCAGCCAGTCAAGCTCTTGCTGCTCCTCCCCGGCCATTGGCAGCGCATCTACAGCACCACAGACATCGGGGCTCCGGGCTTTCCCTGAGGAACAGGCCTTCGACGTTTACCACCAGCTGCACCTGGGCGCCCACTGAAAAAAAACCCCGAAAAATCACGAACGTCGGACGATTGCTCCCACACCGAATGTGCCAGCCAGTCAAGCTCTTGCTGCTCCTCACCGGCCATTGGCAGCGCATCTACAGCACCACAGACATGGGGGCTTCGGGCTTTCCCTGACGAACAGGGCTTCGACGTTTACCACCACCTGCACCTCTGCCCCCATTGGAAAAAAACCCCGAAAAATCACGAACGTCGGACGATTGCTCCCACACCAAAAGTGCCAGCCAGTCAAGCTCCTGCTGCTCCTCACCGGCCATTGGCAGCGCATCTACAGCACCACAGACATCGGGGCTCCGGGCTTTCCCTGACGAACAGGGCTTGAACGTTTACCACCAGCTGCACCTGGGGGGCCCACTGAAAGAAACCCCGAAAAATCAGGAACGTCGGACGATTGCTCCCACACCGAAAGTGCCAGCCAGTCAAGCTCTTGCTGCTCCTCCCCGGCCATTGGCAGCGCATCTACAGCACCACAGACATCGGGGCTCCGGGCTTTCCCTAACGAACAGGGCTTCGACGTTTACCACCAGCTGCACCTGGGGGGCCCACTGAAAAAAACCCCGAAAAATCACGAACGTCGGACGATTGCTCCCACACCGAAATTGCCAGCCAGTCAAGCTCTTGCTGCTCCTCCCCGGCCATTGGCAGCGCATCTACAGCACCACAGACATCGGGGCTCCGGGCTTTCCCTGACGAACAGGGCTTCGACGTTTACCACCACCTGCACCTGGGTGCCCATTGGAAAAAAACCCAAGAAAAATCACGAACGTTGGACGATTGCTCCCACACCGAAAGTGCCAGCAACTCAAGCTCTTGCTGCTCATCACCGGCCATTGGCAGCGCATCTACAGCACCACAGACATCGGGGCTCCGGGCTTTCCCTGACGAACAGGGCTTCGACCTTTACGACCACCTGCACCTGGGGGGCCCACTGAAAAAAACCCGAAAAATCATGAACGTCAGACGATTGCTCCCACACCGAAAGTGCCAGCCACTCAAGCTCCTGCTGCTCCTCACCGGCCATTGGCAGCGCATCTACAGCACCACAGACATCGGGGCTCCGGGCTTTCCCTGACGAACAGGGCTTCGACGTTTACCACCAGCTGCACCTGGGTGCCCACTTAAAAAATCCCAAAAAATCACGAACGTCGGACGATTGCTCCCACACCGAAAGTGCCAGCCAGTCAAGCTCTTCCTGCTCCTCACCGGCCATTGGCAGCGCATCTACAGCACCACAGACATCGGGGCTCCGGGCTTTCCCTGACGAACAGGGCTTCGACGTTTACCACCACCTGCACCTGGGCGCCCATTGGAAAAAAACCCAAGAAAAATCACGAACGTCGGGCGATTGCTCCCACACCAAAGGTGCCAGCAACTCAAGCTCTTGCTGCTCATCACCGGCCATTGGCAGCCCATCTACAGCACCACAGACGTCGGGGCTCCGGGCTTTCCCTGACGAACAGGGCTTTGACATTTACCAACAGCTGCACCTGGGGGGCCCACTCCAAAAAAAACCCGAAAAAACACGAACGTAGGACGATTGCTCCCACACAAAAAGTTCCAGCCAGGCAAGCTCTTGCTGCTCCTCCCCGGCCACTGGCAGCGCATCTACAGCACCACAGACATCGGGGCTCCGGGCTTTCCCTGACGAACAGGGCTTCGACGTTTACCACCAGCTGCACCTGGGGGGCCCACTGAAAAAAACCCCGAAAAATCACGAACGTCGGACGATTGCTCCCACACTGAAATTGCCAGCCAGTCAAGCTCTTGCTGCTCCTCACCGGCCATTGGCAGCGCATCTACAGCACCACAGACATCGGGGCTCCGGGCTTTCCCTGACGAACAGGGCTTCGACGTTTACCACCACCTGCACCTGGGTGCCCATTGGAAAAAAACCCAAGAAAAATCACGAACGTTGGACGATTGCTCCCACACCGAAAGTGTCAGCAACTCAAGCTCTTGCTGCTCATCACCGGCCATTGGCAGCGCATCTACAGCACCACAGACATCGGGGCTCCGGGCTTTCCCTGACGAACAGGGCTTCGACCTTTACGACCACCTGCACCTGGGGGGCCCACTGAAAAAAACCCGAAAAATCATGAACGTCAGACAATTGCTCCCACACCGAAAGTGCCAGCCAGTCAAGCTCTTGCTGCTCCTCACCGGCCATTGGCAGCGCATCTACAGCACCACAGACATCGGGGCTCCGGGCTTTCCCTGACGAACAGGGCTTCGACGTTTACCACCAGCTGCACCTGGGCGCCCACTCCAAAAAAACCCCGAAAAATCACGAACGTCAAACGATTGCTCCCACACCGAAAGTGCCAGCCAGTCAAGCTCTTGCTGCTCCTCACCGGCCATTGGCAGCGCATCTACAGCACCACAGACATCGGGGCTCCGGGCTTTCCCTGACGAACAGGGCTTCGACGTTAACCACCAGCTGCACCTGGGCGCCCACTGAAAAAAACCCCGAAAAATCATGAACGTCGGACTATTGCTCCCACACAAAAAGTGCCAGCCAGTCAATCTCCTGCTGCTCCTCACCGGCCATTGGCAGCGCATCTACAGCACCACAGACATCGGGGCTCTGAGCTTTCCCTGACGAACAGGGCTTCGACGTTTACCACCTGCTGCACCTGGGCGCCCACTGGAAAAATCCCCGAAAAATCACGAACGTTGGACGATTGCTCCCACACCGAAAGTGTCATCCAGTCAAGCTCTTCCTGCTCCTCACCGGCCATTGGCAGCGCATCTACAGCACCACAGACATCGGGGCTCCGGGCTTTCCCTGACGAACAGGGCTTCGACGTTTACCACCACCTGCACCTGGGCGCCCATTGGAAAAAAACCCAAGAAAAATCACGAACGTCGGGCGATTGCTCCCACACCAAAGGTGCCAGCAACTCAAGCTCTTGCTGCTCATCACCGGCCATTGGCAGCCCATCTACAGCACCACAGACGTCGGGGCTCCGGGCTTTCCCTGACGAACAGGGCTTTGACATTTACCACCAGCTGCACCTGGGGGGCCCACTCCAAAAAAAAACGCGAAAAAACACGAATGTAGGACGATTGCTCCCACACAAAAAGTTCCAGCCAGGCAAGCTCTTGCTGCTCCTCCCCGGCCACTGGCATCGCATCTACAGCACCACAGACATCGGGGCTCCGGGCTTTCCCTGACGAACAGGGCTTCGACGTTTATCACCAGCTGCACCTGGGGGGCCCACTGAAAAAAACCCCGAAAAATCACGAACGTTGGACGATTGCTCCCACACCGAAATTGCCAGCCAGTCAAGCTCTTGCTGCTCCTCCCCGGCCACTGGCAGCGCATCTACAGCACCACAGACATCGGGGCTCCGGGCTTTCCCTGACGAACAGGGCTTCGACGTTTACCACCAGCTGCACCTGGGGGGCCCACTGAAAAAAACCCCAATAAATCATGAACGTCGGACGATTGCTCCCACACCAAAAGTGCCAGCCAGTCAAGCTCTTGCTGCTCCTCACCGGCCATTGGCAGCGCATCTACAGCACCACAGACATCGGGGCTTCGGGCATTCCCTGACAAACAGGGCTTCGACGTTTTCCACCACCTGCACCTGGGCGCCCATTGGAAAAAAACCCAAGAAAAATCACGAACGTTGGACGATTGCTCCCACACCAAAAGTGCCAGCCAGTTAAGCTCTTGCTGCTCATCACCGGCCATTGGCAGCGCATCTACAGCACCACAGACATCGGGGCTCCGGGCTTTCCCTGACGAACAGGGCTTCGACGTTTACCACCAGCTGCACCTGGGGGGCCCACTGAAAAAAAACCCGAAAAATCATGAACGTCGGACGATTGCTCCCACACCGAAAGTGTCATCCAGTCAAGCTCTTGCTGCTCCTCACCGGCCATTGGCAGCGCATCTACAGCACCACAGACATCGGGGCTCCGGGCTTTCCCTGACGAAGAGGGCTTCGACGTTTACCACCAGCTGCACCTGGTCGCCCACTCCAAAAAAACCCGAAAATCACGAACGTCAAACGCTTGCTCCCACACAAAAAGTGCCAGTCAGTCAAGCTCTTGCTGCTCCTCACCGGCCATTGGCAGCGCATCTACAGCACCACAGACATCGGGGCTCCGGGCTTTCCCTGACGAACAGGGCTTCGACGTTTACCACCAGCTGCACCTGGGCGCCCACTCCAAAAAAACCCCGAAAAATCACGAACGTCGGACGATTGCTCCCACACCGAAAGTGCCAGCCAGTCAAGCCCTTGCTGCTCCTCACCGGCCATTGGCAGCGCATCTACAGCACCACAGACATTGGGGCTCCGGGCTTTCCCTGACGAACAGGGCTTCGATGTTTACCACCAGCTGCACCTGGGGGGCCCACTGAAAAAAACCCTAATAAATCATGAACGTCGGACGATTGGTCCCACACCGAAAGTGCCAGCCAGACAAGCTCTTGCTGCTCCTCACCGGCCATTGGCAGCGCATCTACAGCACCACAGACATCGGGGCTCCGGTCTTTCTGTGACGAACAGGGCTTCGACCTTTACCACCACCTGCACCTGGGCGCCCATTGGAAAAAAACCCAAGAAAAATCACGAACGTCGGACGATTGCTCCCACACCAAAAGTGCCAGCCAGTCAAGCTCTTGCTGCTCCTCACCGGCCATTGGCAGCGCATCTACAGCACCACAGACATCGGGGCTCCGGGCTTTCCCTGACGAACAGGGCTTCGACGTTTACCACCAGCTGCACCTGGGGGGCCCACTGAAAAAAACCCCGAAAAATCATGAACGTCGGACGATTGCTCCCACACCGAAATTGCCAGCTAGTCAAGCTCTTGCTGCTCCTCCCCGGCCATTGGCAGCGCATCTACAGCACCACAGACATCGGGGCTCCGGGCTTTCCCTGACGAACAGGACTTCGACGTTTACCACCAGCTGCACCTGGGCGCCCACTAAAAAAAAACCCAAAAAATCACGAACGTCGGACCATTGCTCCCACACCGAAAGTGCCAGCCAGTCAAGCTCTTGCTGCTCCTCAGCGGCCACTGGCAGCGCATCTACAGCACCACAGACATCGGGGCTCCGGGCTTTCCCTGACGAACAGGGCTTCGATGTTTACCACCAGCTGCACCTGGGCATTCATTGGAAAAAAACCCAAGAAAAATCACGAACGTTGGACGATTGCTCCCACACCGAAAGTGCCAGCAACTCAAGCTCTTGCTGCTCATCACCGGCCATTGGCAGCGCATCTACAGCACCACAGACATCGGGGCTCCGGGCTTTCCCTGACGAACAGGGCTTAGACCTTTACCACCACCTGCACCTGGGGGGCCCACTGAAAAAAACCCCGAAAATTCATGAACGTCGGACGATTGCTCCCACACCGAAAGTGCCAGCCAGTCAAGCTCTTGCTGCTCCTCCCCGGCCATTGGTAGCGCATCTACAGCACCACAGACATCGGGGCTCCGGGCTTTCCCTGATGAACAGGGCTTCGACCTTTACCACCACCTGGACCTGGGCGCCCACTGGAAAAAAACCCCGAAAAATCATGAACGTCGGACGATTGCTCCCACACCGAAAGTGCCAGCCAGTCAAGCTCTTGCTGCTCCTCCCCGGCCATTGGCAGCGCATCTACAGCACCACAGACATCGGGGCTCCGGGCTTTCCCTGACGAACAGGGCTTCGACGTTAACCACCAGCTGCACCTGGGCGCCCACTGAAAAAAACCCCGAAAAATCATGAACGTCGGACGATTGCTCCCACACAAAAAGTGCCAGCCAGTCAATCTCCTGCTGCTCCTCACCGGCCATTGGCAGCGCATCTACAGCACCACAGACATCGGGGCTCCGAGCTTTCCCTGACGAACAGGGCTTCGACGTTTACCACCTGCTGCACCTGGGCGCCCACTGGAAAAATCCCCGAAAAATCACGAACGTTGGACGATTGCTCCCACACCGAAAGTGTCATCCAGTCAAGCTCTTCCTGCTCCTCACCGGCCATTGGCAGCGCATCTACAGCACCACAGACATCGGGGCTCCGGGCTTTCCCTGACGAACAGGGCTTCGACGTTTACCACCAGCTGCGCCTGGGTGCCCACTTAAAAAATCCCAAAAAATCACGAACGTCGGACGATTGCTCCCACACCGAAAGTGCCAGCCACACAAGCTCTTCCTGCTCCTCACCGGCCATTGGCAGCGCATCTACAGCACCACAGACATCGGGGCTCCGGGCTTTCCCTGACGAACAGGGCTTCGACGTTTACCACCACCTGCACCTGGGCGCCCATTGGAAAAAAACCCAAGAAAAATCACGAACGTCGGGCGATTGCTCCCACACCAAAAGTGCCAGCCA
The DNA here is from genome assembly GCF_036417535.1 of Chlamydotis macqueenii. Classification (NCBI taxonomy): domain Eukaryota; kingdom Metazoa; phylum Chordata; class Aves; order Otidiformes; family Otididae; genus Chlamydotis; species Chlamydotis macqueenii. Next base: position 29,031,997 of record NC_141592.1, on the reverse strand, counting down.
GTCAAGCTCTTGCTGCTCCTCCCCGGCCATTGGCAGCGCATCTACAGCACCACAGACATCGGGGCTCCGGGCTTTCCCTGACGAACAGGGCTTCGACGTTTACCACCGCCTGCACCTGGGGGGCCCACTGAAAAAAACCCCGAAAAATCATGATCGTCGGACGATTGCTCCCACACTGAATGTGCCAGCCAGTCAAGCTTCTGCTGCTCCTCACCGGCCATTGGCAGCGCATCTACAGCACCACAGACATCGGGGCTCCGGGCATTCCCTGACGAACAGGGCTTCGACGTTTACCACCACCTGCACCTGGGGGGCCCACTGAAAAAAACCCGGAATAATCACGACCGTCGGACGATTGCTCCCACACAAAAAGTTCCAGCCAGTCAAGCTCTTGCTGCTCCTCCCCGGCCATTGGCAGCGCATCTACAGCACCACAGACATCGGGGCTCCGGGCTTTCCCTGAGGAACAGGCCTTCGACGTTTACCACCAGCTGCACCTGGGCGCCCACTGAAAAAAAACCCCGAAAAATCACGAACGTCTGACAATTGCTCCCACACCGAAAGTGCCAGCCAGTCAAGCTCTTGCTGCTCCTCACCGGCCATTGGCAGCGCATCTACAGCACCACAGACATGGGGGCTTCGGGCTTTCCCTGACGAACAGGGCTTCGACGTTTACCACCACCTGCACCTCTGCCCCCATTGGAAAAAAACCCCGAAAAATCACGAACGTCGGACGATTGCTCCCACACCAGAAGTGCCAGCCAGTCAAGCTCCTGCTGCTCCTCACCGGCCATTGGCAGCGCATCTACAGCACCACAGACATCGGGGCTCCGGGCTTTCCCTGACGAACAGGGCTTGAACGTTTACCACCAGCTGCACCTGGGGGGCCCACTGAAAGAAACCCCGAAAAATCAGGAACGTCGGACGATTGCTCCCACACCGAAAGTGCCAGCCAGTCAAGCTCTTGCTGCTCCTCCCCGGCCATTGGCAGCGCATCTACAGCACCACAGACATCGGGGCTCCGGGCTTTCCCTAACGAACAGGGCTTTGACGTTTACCACCAGCTGCACCTGGGGGGCCCACTGAAAAAAACCCCGAAAAATCACGAACGTCGGACGATTGCTCCCACACCGAAATTGCCAGCCAGTCAAGCTCTTGCTGCTCCTCCCCGGCCATTGGCAGCGCATCTACAGCACCACAGACATCGGGGCTCCGGGCTTTCCCTGACGAACAGGGCTTCGACGTTTACCACCACCTGCACCTGGGTGCCCATTGGAAAAAAACCCAAGAAAAATCACGAACGTTGGACGATTGCTCCCACACCGAAAGTGCCAGCAACTCAAGCTCTTGCTGCTCATCACCGGCCATTGGCAGCGCATCTACAGCACCACAGACATCGGGGCTCCGGTCTTTCTGTGACGAACAGGGCTTCGACCTTTACGACCACCTGCACCTGGGGGGCCCACTGAAAAAGACCCGAAAAATCATGAACGTCAGACGATTGCTCCCACACCGAAAGTGCCAGCCACTCAAGCTCCTGCTGCTCCTCACCGGCCATTTGCAGCGCATCTACAGCACCACAGACATCGGGGCTCCGGGCTTTCCCTGACGAACAGGGCTTCGACGTTTACCACCACCTGCACCTGGGCGCCCATTGGAAAAAAACCCAAGAAAAATCACGAACGTCGGGCGATTGCTCCCACACCAAAGGTGCCAGCAACTCAAGCTCTTGCTGCTCATCACCGGCCATTGGCAGCCCATCTACAGCACCACAGACGTCGGGGCTCCGGGCTTTCCCTGACGAACAGGGCTTTGACATTTACCAACAGCTGCACCTGGGGGGCCCACTCCAAAAAAAACCCGAAAAAACACGAACGTAGGACGATTGCTCCCACACAAAAAGTTCCAGCCAGGCAAGCTCTTGCTGCTCCTCCCCGGCCACTGGCAGCGCATCTACAGCACCACAGACATCGGGGCTCCGGGCTTTCCCTGACGAACAGGGCTTCGACGTTTATCACCAGCTGCACCTGGGGGGCCCACTGAAAAAAACCCCGAAAAATCACGAACGTCGGACGATTGCTCCCACACCGAAATTGCCAGCCAGTCAAGCTCTTGCTGCTCCTCCCCGGCCACTGGCAGCGCATCTACAGCACCACAGACATCGGGGCTCCGGGCTTTCCCTGACGAACAGGGCTTCGACGTTTACCACCAGCTGCACCTGGGGGGCCCACTGAAAAAAACCCCAATAAATCATGAACGTCGGACGATTGCTCCCACACCAAAAGTGCCAGCCAGTCAAGCTCTTGCTGCTCCTCACCGGCCATTGGCAGCGCATCTACAGCACCACAGACATCGGGGCTTCGGGCATTCCCTGACAAACAGCGCTTCGACGTTTTCCACCACCTGCACCTGGGCGCCCATTGGAAAAAAACCCAAGAAAAATCACGAACGTTGGACGATTGCTCCCACACCGAAAGTGCCAGCAACTCAAGCTCTTGCTGCTCATCACCGGCCATTGGCAGCGCATCTACAGCACCACAGACATCGGGGCTCCGGGCTTTCCCTGACAAACAGGGCTTCGACGTTTACCACCAGCTGCACCTGGGGGGCCCACTGAAAAAAACCCCGAAAAATCATGAACGTCGGACGATTGCTCCCACACCGAAAGTGTCATCCAGTCAAGCTCTTGCTGCTCCTCACCGGCCATTGGCAGCGCATCTATAGCACCACAGACATCGGGGCTCCAGGCTTTCCCTGACGAACAGGGCTTCGACGTTTACCACCAGCTGCACCTGGGCACCCACTGGAAAAAAACGCAAAAAATCACGAACGTCGGACGATTGCTCCCACACCGAAAGTGCCAGCCAGTCAAGCTCCTGCTGCTCCTCCCCGGCCATTGGCAGTGCATCTACAGCACCACAGACATCAGGGCTCCGGGCTTTCCCTGACGAACAGGGCTTCGACGTTTACCACCACCTGCACCTGGGCGCCCACTCCAAAAAAAACCCGAAAAAACACGAACGTAGGACGATTGCTCCCACACAAAAAGTTCCAGCCAGTCAAGCTCTTGCTGCTCCTCCCCGGCCATTGGCAGCGCATCTACAGCACCACAGACATCGGGGCTCCGGGCTTTCCCTAACGAACAGGGCTTCGACGTTTATCACCAGCTGCACCTGGGGGGCCCACTGAAAAAAACCCCGAAAAATCACGAACGTCGGACGATTGCTCCCACACCGAAATTGCCAGCCAGTCAAGCTCTTGCTGCTCCTCCCCGGCCATTGGCAGCGCATCTACAGCACCACAGACATCGGGGCTCCGGGCTTTCCCTGACGAACAGGGCTTCGACCTTTACGACCACCTGCACCTGGGGGGCCCACTGAAAAAAACCCGAAAAATCATGAACGTCAGACGATTGCTCCCACACCGAATGTGCCAGCCAGTCAAGCTCTTGCTGCTCCTCACCGGCCATTGGCAGCGCATCTACAGCACCACAGACATCGGGGCTCCGGGCTTTCCCTGACGAACAGGGCTTCGACGTTTACCACCAGCTGCACCTGGTCGCCCACTCCAAAAAAACCCGAAAATCACGAACGTCAAACGATTGCTCCCACACAAAAAGTGCCAGTCAGTCAAGCTCTTGCTGCTCCTCACCGGCCATTGGCAGCACATCTACAGCACCGCAGACATCGGGGCTCCGGGCTTTCCCTGACGAACAGGGCTTCGACGTTTACCACCAGCTGCACCTGGGCGCCCACTCCAAAAAAACCCCGAAAAATCACGAACGTCGGACGATTGCTCCCACACCGAAAGTGCCAGCCAGTCAAGCTCTTGCTGCTCCTCACCGGCCATTGGCAGCGCATCTACAGCACCACAGACATCGGGGCTCCGGGCTTTCCCTGATGAACAGGGCTTCGACGTTAACCACCAGCTGCACCTGGGCGCCCACTGAAAAAAACCCCGAAAAATCATGAACGTCGGACGATTGCTCCCACACAAAAAGTGCCAGCCAGTCAATCTCCTGCTGCTCCTCACCGGCCATTGGCAGCGCATCTACAGCACCACAGACATCGGGGCTCCGAGCTTTCCCTGACGAACAGGGCTTCGACGTTTACCACCTGCTGCACCTGGGCGCCCACTGGAAAAATCCCCGAAAAATCACGAACGTTGGACGATTGCTCCCACACCGAAAGTGTCATCCAGTCAAGCTCTTCCTGCTCCTCACCGGCCATTGGCAGCGCATCTACAGCACCACAGACATCGGGGCTCCGGGCTTTCCCTGACGAACAGGGCTTCGACGTTTACCACCAGCTGCGCCTGGGTGCCCACTTAAAAAATCCCAAAAAATCACGAACGTCGGACGATTGCTCCCACACCGAAAGTGCCAGCCACACAAGCTCTTCCTGCTCCTCACCGGCCATTGGCAGCGCATCTACAGCACCACAGACATCGGGGCTCCGGGCTTTCCCTGACGAACAGGGCTTCGACGTTTACCACCACCTGCACCTGGGCGCCCATTGGAAAAAAACCCAAGAAAAATCACGAACGTCGGGCGATTGCTCCCACACCAAAGGTGCCAGCAACTCAAGCTCTTGCTGCTCATCACCGGCCATTGGCAGCCCATCTACAGCACCACAGACGTCGGGGCTCCGGGCTTTCCCTGACGAACAGGGCTTTGACATTTACCAACAGCTGCACCTGGGGGGCCCACTCCAAAAAAAACCCGAAAAAACACGAACGTAGGACGATTGCTCCCACACAAAAAGTTCCAGCCAGTCAAGCTCTTGCTGCTCCTCCCCGGCCATTGGCAGCGCATCTACAGCACCACAGACATCGGGGCTCCGGGCTTTCCCTGACGAACAGGGCTTCGACGTTTATCACCAGCTACACCTGGGGGGCCCACTGAAAAAAACCCCGAAAAATCACGAACGTCGGACGATTGCTCCCACACCGAAATTGCCAGCCAGTCAAGCTCTTGCTGCTCCTCCCCGGCCACTGGCAGCGCATCTACAGCACCACAGACATCGGGGCTCCGGGCTTTTTCTGACGAACAGGGCTTCGACGTTTACCACCAGCTGCACACGGGGGCCCACTGAAAAAAACCCCAATAAATCATGAACGTCGGACGATTGCTCCCACACCAGAAGTGCCAGCCAGTCAAGCTCTTGCTGCTCCTCACCGGCCATTGGCAGCGCATCTACAGCACCACAGACATCGGGGCTTCGGGCATTCCCTGACAAACAGGGCTTCGACGTTTACCACCAGCTGCACCTGGGGGGCCCACTGAAAAAAACCCCGAAAAATCATGAACGTCGGACGATTGCTCCCACACCGAAAGTGTCATCCAGTCAAGCTCTTGCTGCTCCTCACCGGCCATTGGCAGCGCATCTACAGCACCACAGACATCGGGGCTCCAGGCTTTCCCTGACGAACAGGGCTTCGACGTTTACCACCAGCTGCACCTGGGCACCCACTGGAAAAAAACGCAAAAAATCACGAACGTCGGACGATTGCTCCCACACCGAAAGTGCCAGCCAGTCAAGCTCCTGCTGCTCCTCACCGGCCATTGGCAGCGCATCTACAGCACCACAGACATCGGGGCTCCGGGCTTTCCCTGACGAACAGGGCTTCGACGTTTACCACCAGCTGCACCTGGTCGCCCACTGCAAAAAAACCCGAAAATCACGAACGTCAAACGATTGCTCCCACACCGAAAGTGCCAGCCAGTCAAGCTCTTGCTGCTCCTCACCGGCCATTGGCAGCGCATCTACAGCACCACAGACATCGGGGCTCCGGGCTTTCCCTGACGAACAGGGCTTCGACGTTTAGCACCAGCTGCACCTGGTCGCCCACTCCAAAAAAAACCCGAAAATCACGAACGTCAAACGATTGCTCCCACACAAAAAGTGCCAGTCAGTCAAGCTCTTGCTGCTCCTCACCGGCCATTGGCAGCACATCTACAGCACCGCAGACATCGGGGCTCCGGGCTTTCCCTGACGAACAGGGCTTCGACGTTTACCACCAGCTGCACCTGGGCGCCCACTCCAAAAAAACCCCGAAAAATCACGAATGTCGGACGATTGCTCCCACACCGAAAGTGCCAGCCAGTCAAGCTCTTGCTGCTCCTCACCGGCCATTGGCAGCGCATCTACAGCACCACAGACATCGGGGCTCCGGGCTTTCCCTGACGAACAGGGCTTCGACGTTAACCACCAGCTGCACCTGGGCGCCCACTGAAAAAAACCCCGAAAAATCATGAACGTCGGACGATTGCTCCCACACAAAAAGTGCCAGCCAGTCAATCTCCTGCTGCTCCTCACCGGCCATTGGCAGCGCATCTACAGCACCACAGACATCGGGGCTCCGGGCTTTCCCTGACGAACAGGGCTTCGACGTTTACCACCAGCTGCGCCTGGGTGCCCACTTAAAAAATCCCAAAAAATCACGAACGTCGGACGATTGCTCCCACACCGAAAGTGCCAGCCACACAAGCTCTTCCTGCTCCTCACCGGCCATTGGCAGCGCATCTACAGCACCACAGACATCGGGGCTCCGGGCTTTCCCTGACGAACAGGGCTTCGACGTTTACCACCACCTGCACCTGGGCGCCCATTGGAAAAAAACCCAAGAAAAATCACGAACGTCGGGCGATTGCTCCCACACCAAAGGTGCCAGCAACTCAAGCTCTTGCTGCTCATCACCGGCCATTGGCAGCCCATCTACAGCACCACAGACGTCGGGGCTCCGGGCTTTCCCTGACGAACAGGGCTTTGACATTTACCACCAGCTGCACCTGGGGGGCCCACTCCAAAAAAAACCCGAAAAAACACGAACGTAGGACGATTGCTCCCACACAAAAAGTTCCAGCCAGGCAAGCTCTTGCTGCTCCTCCCCGGCCACTGGCAGCGCATCTACAGCACCACAGACATCGGGGCTCCGGGCTTTCCCTGACGAACAGGGCTTCGACGTTTTCCACCACCTGCACCTGGGCGCCCATTGGAAAAAAACCCAAGAAAAATCACGAACGTTGGACGATTGCTCCCACACCAAAAGTGCCAGCCAGTCAAGCTCTTGCTGCTCATCACCGGCCATTGGCAGCGCATCTACAGCACCACAGACATCGGGGCTCCGGGCTTTCCCTGACGAACAGGGCTTCGACGTTTACCACCAGCTGCACCTGGGGGGCCCACTGAAAAAAAACCCGAAAAATCATGAACGTCGGACGATTGCTCCCACACCGAAAGTGTCATCCAGTCAAGCTCTTGCTGCTCCTCACCGGCCATTGGCAGCGCATCTACAGCACCACAGACATCGGGGCTCCGGGCTTTCCCTGACGAACAGGGCTTCGACGTTTACCACCAGCTGCACCTGGGCGCCCACTCCAAAAAAACCCGAAAATCACGAACGTCAAACGCTTGCTCCCACACAAAAAGTGCCAGTCAGTCAAGCTCTTGCTGCTCCTCACCGGCCATTGGCAGCGCATCTACAGCACCACAGACATCGGGGCTCCGGGCTTTCCCTGACGAACAGGGCTTCGACGTTTACCACCAGCTGCACCTGGGCGCCCACTCCAAAAAAACCCCGAAAAATCACGAACGTCGGACGATTGCTCCCACACCGAAAGTGCCAGCCAGTCAAGCCCTTGCTGCTCCTCACCGGCCATTGGCAGCGCATCTACAGCACCACAGACATTGGGGCTCCGGGCTTTCCCTGACGAACAGGGCTTCGACGTTTACCACCAGCTGCACCTGGGGGGCCCACTGAAAAAAACCCTAATAAATCATGAACGTCGGACGATTGGTCCCACACCGAAAGTTCCAGCCAGACAAGCTCTTGCTGCTCCTCACCGGCCATTGGCAGCGCATCTACAGCACCACAGACATCGGGGCTCCGGTCTTTCTGTGACGAACAGGGCTTCGACCTTTACCACCACCTGCACCTGGGCGCCCATTGGAAAAAAACCCAAGAAAAATCACGAACGTCGGACGATTGCTCCCACACCAAAAGTGCCAGCCAGTCAAGCTCTTGCTGCTCCTCACCGGCCATTGGCAGCGCATCTACAGCACCACAGACATCGGGGCTCCGGGCTTTCCCTGACGAACAGGGCTTCGACGTTTACCACCAGCTGCACCTGGGGGGCCCACTGAAAAAAACCCCGAAAAATCATGAACGTCGGACGATTGCTCCCACACGGAAAGTGCCAGCTAGTCAAGCTCTTGCTGCTCCTCACCGGCCATTGGCAGCGCATCTACAGCACCACAGACATCGGGGCTCCGGGCTTTCCCTGACGAACAGGACTTCGACGTTTACCACCAGCTGCACCTGGGCGCCCACTAAAAAAAAACCCAAAAAATCACGAACGTCGGACCATTGCTCCCACACCGAAAGTGCCAGCCAGTCAAGCTCTTGCTGCTCCTCAGCGGCCACTGGTAGCGCATCTACAGCACCACAGACATCGGGGCTCCGGGCTTTCCCTGACGAACAGGGCTTCGATGTTTACCACCAGCTGCACCTGGGCATTCATTGGAAAAAAACCCAAGAAAAATCACGAACGTTGGACGATTGCTCCCACACCGAAAGTGCCAGCAACTCAAGCTCTTGCTGCTCATCACCGGCCATTGGCAGCGCATCTACAGCACCACAGACATCGGGGCTCCGGGCTTTCCCTGACGAACAGGGCTTCGACCTTTACCACCACCTGCACCTGGGGGGCACACTGAAAAAAACCCCGAAAAATCATGAACGTCGGACGATTGCTCCCACACCGAAAGTACCATCCAGTGAAGCTCTTGCTGCTCCTCACCGGCCATTGGCAGCGCATCTACAGCACCACAGACATCGGGGCTCCGGGCTTTCCCTGACGAACAGGGCTTCGACGTTTACCACCACCTGCACCTGGGCGCCCACTCCAAAAAAAACCCGAAGAAACACGAACGTCGGACGATTGCTCCCACACCAAAAGTGCCAGCCAGTCAAGCTCTTGCTGCTCCTCCCCGGCCATTGGCAGCGCATCTACAGCACCACAGACATCGGGGCTCCGGGCTTTCCCTGACGAACAGGGCTTCGACGTTTACCACCAGCTGCACCTGGGGCGCCCACTGAAAAAAACCCAGAAAAATCATGAACGTCGGACGATTGCTCCCACACTGAATGTGTGGGTCAATCAAGCTTCTGGTTCTCCTCACCGGCCATTGGCAGCGCATCTACAGCACCACAGACATCGGGGCTCCGGGCTTTCCCTGACGAACAGGGCTTCGACGTTTACCACCACCTGCACCTGGGCGCCCACTAAAAAAAAACGCTAAAAATCACGAACGTCGGACCATAGCTCCCACACCGAAAGTGCCAGCAACTCAAGCTCCTGCTGCTCCTCAGCGGCCATTGGCAGCGCATCTACAGCACCACAGACATCGGGGCTCCGGGCTTTCCCTGACGAACAGGGCTTCGATGTTTACCACCAGCTGCACCTGGGCATTCATTGGAAAAAAACCCCGAAAATTCACGACCGTCGGACGATTGCTCCCACACCGAAAGTGCCAGCCAGTCAAGCTCTTGCTGCTCCTCCCCGGCCATTGGCAGCGCATCTACAGCACCACAGACATCGGGGCTCCGGGCTTTCCCTGATGAACAGGGCGTCAACATTTACCACCAGCTGCGCCTGGGCGCCCACTGGAAAAAAACCCCGAAAAATCATGAACGTCGGACGATTGCTCCCACACCAAAAGTGCCAGCCAGTCAAGCTCTTGCTGCTCCTCCCCAGCCATTGGCAGCGCATCTACAGCACCACAGACATCGGGGCTCCGGGCATTCCCTGACGAACAGGGCTTCGACGTTTACCACCAGCTGCACCTGGGCACGCACTAAAAAAAAACCGCTAAAAATCACGAGCGTCGGACGATTACTCCCACACCGAAAGTGCCAGCCAGTCAAGCTCCTGCTGCTCCTCCCCGGCCATTGGCAGCGCATCTACAGCACCACAGACATCGGGGCTCCGGGCTTTCCCTGACGAACAGGGCTTCGACGTTTACCACCACCTGCACCTGGGCGCCCACTCCAAAAAAAACCCGAAAAAACACGAACGTCAAACGATTGCTCCCACACAAAAAGTTCCAACCAGTCAAGCTCTTGCTGCTCCTCCCCGGCCATTGGCAGCGCATCTACAGCACCACAGACATCGGGGCTCCGGGCTTTCCCTGACGAACAGGGCTTCGACGTTCACCACCAGCTGCACCTGGGCACGCACTAAAAAAAAACGCAAAAAAATCACGAACGTCTGACGATTGCTCCCACACCGAAATTGCCAGCCAGTCAAGCTCCTGCTGCTCCTCCCCGGCCACTGGCAGCGCATCTACAGCACCACAGACATCGGGGCTCCGGGCTTTCCCTGACGAACAGGGCTTCGACGCTTACCACCACCTGCACCTGGGGGGCCAACCGAAAAAAACCCAAGAAAAATCACGAACGTTGGACGATTGCTCCCACACCAAAAGTGCCAGCAACTCAAGCCCTTGCTGCTCCTCCCCGGCCATTGGCAGAGCATCTACAGCACCACAGACATCGGGGCTCCGGGCTTTCCCTGACGAATAGGGCTTCAACCTTTACCACCACCTGCACCTGGGGGGCCCACTGAAAAAAACCCGAAAAATCACGAACGTTGGACGATTGCTCCCACACCAAAAGTGCCAGCCAGTCAAGCTCTTGCTGCTCCTCCCCAGCCATTGGCAGAGCATCTACAGCACCACAGACATCGGGGCTCCGGGCATTCCCTGACGAACAGGGCTTCGACGTTTACCACCAGCTGCACCTGGGCACGCACTAAAAAAAAAACGCAAAAAATCACGAACGTCGGACGATTGCTCCCACACAAAAAGTGCCAGCCAGTCAAGCTCTTGCTGCTCCTCCCCGGCCATTGGCAGCGCATCTACAGCACCACAGACATCGGGGCTCCGGGCATTCCCTGACGAACAGGGCTTCGACGTTTACCACCACCTGCACCTGGGGGGCCCACTGAAAAAAACCCGGAAAAATCACGACCGTCGGACGATTGCTCCCACACAAAAAGTTCCAGCCAGTCAAGCTCTTGCTGCTCCTCCCCGGCCATTGGCAGCGCATCTACAGCACCACAGACATCGGGGCTCCGGGCTTTCCCTGATGAACAGGGCGTCGACATTTACCACCAGCTGCGCCTGGGCGCCCACTGGAAAAAAAACCCGAAAAATCATGAACGTCGGACGATTGCTCCCACACAAAAAGTGCCAGCCAGTCAAGCTCTTGCTGCTCCTCCCCAGCCATTGGCAGCGCATCTACAGCACCACAGACATCGGGGCTCCGGGCATTCCCTGACGAACAGGGCTTCGACGTTTACCACCAGCTGCACCTGGGCACGCACTAAAAAAAAAACGCTAAAAATCACGAGCGTCGGACGATTACTCCCACACCGAAAGTGCGAGCCAGTCAAGCTCCTGCTGCCACTCCCCGGCCACTGGCAGCGCATCTACAGCACCACAGACATCGGGGCTCCGGGCTTTCCCTGACGAACAGGGCTTCGACGTTTACCACCAGCTGCACCTGGGCGCCCACTCCAAAAAAACCCCGAAAAATCACGAACGTCGGACGATTGCTCCCACACCGAAAGTGCCAGCCAGTCAAGCCCTTGCTGCTCCTCACCGGCCATTGGCAGCGCATCTACAGCACCACAGACATTGGGGCTCCGGGCTTTCCCTGACGAACAGGGCTTCGACGTTTACCACCAGCTGCACCTGGGGGGCCCACTGAAAAAAACCCTAATAAATCATGAACGTCGGACGATTGGTCCCACACCGAAAGTTCCAGCCAGACAAGCTCTTGCTGCTCCTCACCGGCCATTGGCAGCGCATCTACAGCACCACAGACATCGGGGCTCCGGTCTTTCTGTGACGAACAGGGCTTCGACCTTTACCACCACCTGCACCTGGGCGCCCATTGGAAAAAAACCCAAGAAAAATCACGAACGTCGGACGATTGCTCCCACACCAAAAGTGCCAGCCAGTCAAGCTCTTGCTGCTCCTCACCGGCCATTGGCAGCGCATCTACAGCACCACAGACATCGGGGCTCCGGGCTTTCCCTGACGAACAGGGCTTCGACGTTTACCACCAGCTGCACCTGGGGGGCCCACTGAAAAAAACCCCGAAAAATCATGAACGTCGGACGATTGCTCCCACACGGAAAGTGCCAGCTAGTCAAGCTCTTGCTGCTCCTCACCGGCCATTGGCAGCGCATCTACAGCACCACAGACATCGGGGCTCCGGGCTTTCCCTGACGAACAGGACTTCGACGTTTACCACCAGCTGCACCTGGGCGCCCACTAAAAAAAAACCCAAAAAATCACGAACGTCGGACCATTGCTCCCACACCGAAAGTGCCAGCCAGTCAAGCTCTTGCTGCTCCTCAGCGGCCACTGGTAGCGCATCTACAGCACCACAGACATCGGGGCTCCGGGCTTTCCCTGACGAACAGGGCTTCGATGTTTACCACCAGCTGCACCTGGGCATTCATTGGAAAAAAACCCAAGAAAAATCACGAACGTTGGACGATTGCTCCCACACCGAAAGTGCCAGCAACTCAAGCTCTTGCTGCTCATCACCGGCCATTGGCAGCGCATCTACAGCACCACAGACATCGGGGCTCCGGGCTTTCCCTGACGAACAGGGCTTCGACCTTTACCACCACCTGCACCTGGGGGGCACACTGAAAAAAACCCCGAAAAATCATGAACGTCGGACGATTGCTCCCACACCGAAAGTACCATCCAGTGAAGCTCTTGCTGCTCCTCACCGGCCATTGGCAGCGCATCTACAGCACCACAGACATCGGGGCTCCGGGCTTTCCCTGACGAACAGGGCTTCGACGTTTACCACCACCTGCACCTGGGCGCCCACTCCAAAAAAAACCCGAAGAAACACGAACGTCGGACGATTGCTCCCACACCAAAAGTGCCAGCCAGTCAAGCTCTTGCTGCTCCTCCCCGGCCATTGGCAGCGCATCTACAGCACCACAGACATCGGGGCTCCGGGCTTTCCCTGACGAACAGGGCTTCGACGTTTACCACCAGCTGCACCTGGGGCGCCCACTGAAAAAAACCCAGAAAAATCATGAACGTCGGACGATTGCTCCCACACTGAATGTGTGGGTCAATCAAGCTTCTGGTTCTCCTCACCGGCCATTGGCAGCGCATCTACAGCACCACAGACATCGGGGCTCCGGGCTTTCCGTGACGAACAGGGCTTCGACGTTTACCACCACCTGCACCTGGGCGCCCACTAAAAAAAAACGCTAAAAATCACGAACGTCGGACCATAGCTCCCACACCGAAAGTGCCAGCAACTCAAGCTCCTGCTGCTCCTCAGCGGCCATTGGCAGCGCATCTACAGCACCACAGACATCGGGGCTCCGGGCTTTCCCTGACGAACAGGGCTTCGATGTTTACCACCAGCTGCACCTGGGCATTCATTGGAAAAAAACCCCGAAAATTCACGACCGTCGGACGATTGCTCCCACACCGAAAGTGCCAGCCAGTCAAGCTCTTGCTGCTCCTCCCCGGCCATTGGCAGCGCATCTACAGCACCACAGACATCGGGGCTCCGGGCTTTCCCTGATGAACAGGGCGTCAACATTTACCACCAGCTGCGCCTGGGCGCCCACTGGAAAAAAACCCCGAAAAATCATGAACGTCGGACGATTGCTCCCACACCAAAAGTGCCAGCCAGTCAAGCTCTTGCTGCTCCTCCCCAGCCATTGGCAGCGCATCTACAGCACCACAGACATCGGGGCTCCGGGCATTCCCTGACGAACAGGGCTTCGACGTTTACCACCAGCTGCACCTGGGCACGCACTAAAAAAAAACCGCTAAAAATCACGAGCGTCGGACGATTACTCCCACACCGAAAGTGCCAGCCAGTCAAGCTCCTGCTGCTCCTCCCCGGCCATTGGCAGCGCATCTACAGCACCACAGACATCGGGGCTCCGGGCTTTCCCTGACGAACAGGGCTTCGACGTTTACCACCACCTGCACCTGGGCGCCCACTCCAAAAAAAACCCGAAAAAACACGAACGTCAAACGATTGCTCCCACACAAAAAGTTCCAACCAGTCAAGCTCTTGCTGCTCCTCCCCGGCCATTGGCAGCGCATCTACAGCACCACAGACATCGGGGCTCCGGGCTTTCCCTGACGAACAGGGCTTCGACGTTCACCACCAGCTGCACCTGGGCACGCACTAAAAAAAAACGCAAAAAAATCACGAACGTCTGACGATTGCTCCCACACCGAAATTGCCAGCCAGTCAAGCTCCTGCTGCTCCTCCCCGGCCACTGGCAGCGCATCTACAGCACCACAGACATCGGGGCTCCGGGCTTTCCCTGACGAACAGGGCTTCGACGCTTACCACCACCTGCACCTGGGGGGCCAACCGAAAAAAACCCAAGAAAAATCACGAACGTTGGACGATTGCTCCCACACCAAAAGTGCCAGCAACTCAAGCCCTTGCTGCTCCTCCCCGGCCATTGGCAGAGCATCTACAGCACCACAGACATCGGGGCTCCGGGCTTTCCCTGACGAATAGGGCTTCAACCTTTACCACCACCTGCACCTGGGGGGCCCACTGAAAAAAACCCGAAAAATCACGAACGTTGGACGATTGCTCCCACACCAAAAGTGCCAGCCAGTCAAGCTCTTGCTGCTCCTCCCCAGCCATTGGCAGAGCATCTACAGCACCACAGACATCGGGGCTCCGGGCATTCCCTGACGAACAGGGCTTCGACGTTTACCACCAGCTGCACCTGGGCACGCACTAAAAAAAAAACGCAAAAAATCACGAACGTCGGACGATTGCTCCCACACAAAAAGTGCCAGCCAGTCAAGCTCTTGCTGCTCCTCCCCGGCCATTGGCAGCGCATCTACAGCACCACAGACATCGGGGCTCCGGGCATTCCCTGACGAACAGGGCTTCGACGTTTACCACCACCTGCACCTGGGGGGCCCACTGAAAAAAACCCGGAAAAATCACGACCGTCGGACGATTGCTCCCACACAAAAAGTTCCAGCCAGTCAAGCTCTTGCTGCTCCTCCCCGGCCATTGGCAGCGCATCTACAGCACCACAGACATCGGGGCTCCGGGCTTTCCCTGATGAACAGGGCGTCGACATTTACCACCAGCTGCGCCTGGGCGCCCACTGGAAAAAAAACCCGAAAAATCATGAACGTCGGACGATTGCTCCCACACAAAAAGTGCCAGCCAGTCAAGCTCTTGCTGCTCCTCCCCAGCCATTGGCAGCGCATCTACAGCACCACAGACATCGGGGCTCCGGGCATTCCCTGACGAACAGGGCTTCGACGTTTACCACCAGCTGCACCTGGGCACGCCCTAAAAAAAAAACGCTAAAAATCACGAGCGTCGGACGATTACTCCCACACCGAAAGTGCGAGCCAGTCAAGCTCCTGCTGCCACTCCCCGGCCACTGGCAGCGCATCTACAGCACCACAGACATCGGGGCTCCGGGCTTTCCCTGACGAACAGGGCTTCGACGTTTACCACCACCTGCACCTGGACGCCCACTCCAAAAAAAACCCGAAAAAACACGAACGTTGGACGATTGCTCCCACACAAAAAGTTCCAGCCAGTCAAGCTCTTGCTGCTCCTCCCCGGCCATTGGCAGCGCATCTACAGCACCACAGACATCGGGGCTCCGGGCTTTCCCTGATGAACAGGGCTTCGACGTTTACCACCAGCTGCACCTGGGCGCCCACTGGAAAAAAACCCCGAAAAATCATGATCGTCAGACGATTGCTCCCACACCAAAAGTGCCAGCCAGTCAAGCTCTTGCTGCTCCTCCCCGGCCATTGGCAGCGCATCTACAGCACCACAGACATCGGGGCTCCGGGCTTTCCCTGACGAACAGGGCTTCGACCTTTACCACCACCTGCACCTGGGGGGCCCACTGAAAAAAACCCGAAAAATCACGAACGTTGGACGATTGCTCCCACAGCGAAAGTGCCAGCCAGTCAAGCTCTTGCTGCTCCTCCCCAGCCATTGGCAGCCCATCTACAGCACCACAGACATCGGGGCTCCGGGCTTTCCCTGACGAACAGAGCTTCGATGTTTACCACCAGCTGCACCTGGGCATTCATTGGAAAAAAACCCCGAAAAATCACGACCGTCGGACGATTGCTCCCACACCAAAAGTGCCAGCCAGTCAAGCTCTTGCTGCTCCTCCCCGGCCATTGGCAGCGCATCTACAGCACCACAGACATCGGGGCTCCGGGCTTTCCCTGACGAACAGGGCTTCGACGTTTACCACCACCTGCACCTGGGGGGCCCACTGAAAAAAACCCCGAAAAATCATGAACGTCGGACGATTGCTCCCACACCGAAAGTGCCAGCCAGTCAAGCTTCTGCTGCTCCTCACCGGCCATTGGCAGCGCATCTACAGCACCACAGACATCGGGGCTCCGGGCTTTCCCTGACGAACAGGGCTTCGAGGTTTACCACCACCTGCACCTGGCCGCTCATTGGAAAAAAAACGAAGAAAAATCACGAACGTTGGACGATTGCTCCCACACCGAAAGTGCCAGCCAGTCAAGCTCTTGCTGCTCCTCCCCGGCCATTGGCAGCGCATCTACAGCACCACAGACATCAGGGCTCCGGGCTTTCCCTGACGAACAGGGCTTCGACGTTTACCACCAGCTGCACCTGGGCACCCACTGGAAAAAAACCCAAGAAAAATCACGAACGTTGGACGATTGCTCCCACACCGAAAGTGCCAGCAACTCAAGCTCTTGCTGCTCCTCCCCGGCCATTGGCAGCGCATCTACAGCACCACAGACATCGGGGCTCCGGGCTTTCCCTGACGAACAGGGCTTCGACCTTTACCACCACCTGCACCTGGGGGGCCCCTGAAAAAAACCCTAGAAATCATGAACGTCGGACGATTGCTCCCACACCGAAAGTGCCAGCCAGTCAAGCTCTTGCTGCTCCTCACTGGCCATTGGCAGCGCATCTACAGCACCACAGACATCGGGGCTCCGGGCTTTCCCTGACGAACAGGGCTTCGACCTTTACCACCACCTGCACCTGGGGGGCCCACTGAAAAAAACCCGGAAAAATCACGACCGTCGGACGATTGCTCCCACACAAAAAGTGCCAGCCAGTCAAGCTCTTGCTGCTCCTCCCCGGCCATTGGCAGCGCATCTACAGCACCACAGACATCGGGGCTCCGGGCTTTCCCTGACGAACAGGGCTTCGACGTTCACCACCAGCTGCACCTGGGCACGCACTAAAAAAAAACGCAAAAAAATCACGAACGTCGGACGATTGCTCCCACACCGAAATTGCCAGCCAGTCAAGCTCCTGCTGCTCCTCCCCGGCCACTGGCAGCGCATCTACAGCACCACAGACATCGGTGCTCCGGGCTTTCCCTGACGAACAGGGCTTCGACGTTTACCACCACCTGCACCTGGGGGGCCCACCGAAAAAAACCCAAGAAAAATCACAAACTTTGGACGATTGCTTCCACACCGAAAGTGCCAGCAACTCAAGCTCTTGCTGCTCCTCCCCGGCCATTGGCAGCGCATCTACAGCACCACAGACATCGGGGCTCCGGGCTTTCCCTGACGAACAGGGCTTCGATTTTACCACCACCTGCACCTGGGGGGCCCACTGAAAAAAACCCGAAAAATCACGAACGTTGGACGATTGCTCCCACACCGAAAGTGCCAGCCAGTCAAGCTCTTGCTGCTCCTCCCCGGCCATTGGCAGCGCATCTACAGCACCACAGACATCGGGGCTCCGGGTTTCCCTGACGAACAGGGCTTCGACGTTTACCACCACCTGCACCTGGGTGCCCACTCCAAAAAAAAACCGAAAAAACACGACCGTCGGACGATTGCTCCCACACAAAAAGTTCCAGCCAGTCAAGCTCTTGCTGCTCCTCCCCGGCCATTGGCAGCGCATCTACAGCACCACAGACATCGGGGCTCCGGGCTTTCCCTGATGAACAGGGCGTCGACATTTACCACCAGCTGCGCCTGGGCGCCCACTGGAAAAAAACCCCGAAAAATCATGAACGTCGGACGATTGCTCCCACACCAAAAGTGCCAGCCAGTCAAGCTCTTGCTGCTCCTCCCCAGCCATTGGCAGCGCATCTACAGCACCACAGACATCGGGGCTCCGGGCTTTCCCTGACGAACAGGGCTTCGACGTTTACCACCAGCTGCACCTGGGCACGCACTAAAAAAAAAACGCTAAAAATCACGAGCGTCGGACGATTACTCCCACACCGAAAGTGCGAGCCAGTCAAGCTCCTGCTGCCACTCCCCGGCCACTGGCAGCGCATCTACAGCACCACAGACATCGGGGCTCCGGGCTTTCCCTGACGAACAGGGCTTCGACGTTTACCACCACCTGCACCTGGACGCCCACTCCAAAAAAAACCCGAAAAAACACGAACGTTGGACGATTGCTCCCACACAAAAAGTTCCAGCCAGTCAAGCTCTTGCTGCTCCTCACCGGCCATTGGCAGCGCATCTACAGCACCACAGACATCGGGGCTCCGGGCTTTCCCTGACGAACAGGGCTTCGACGTTCACCACCAGCTGCACCTGGGCACGCACTAAAAAAAAACGCAAAAAAATCACGAACGTCGGACGATTGCTCCCACACCGAAATTGCCAGCCAGTCAAGCTCCTGCTGCTCCTCCCCGGCCACTGGCAGCGCATCTACAGCACCACAGACATCTGGGCTCGGGGCTTTCCCTGACAAACAGGTCTTCGACGTTTACCACCACCTGCACCTGGGGGGCCCACCGAAAAAAACCCAAGAAAAATCACGAACGTTGGACGATTGCTCCCACACCGAAAGTGCCAGCAACTCAAGCTCTTGCTGCTCCTCCCCGGCCATTGGCAGCGCATCTACAGCACCACAGACATCTGGGCTCCGGGCTTTCCCTGACGAACAGGGCTTCGACCTTTACCACCACCTGCACCTGGGGGGCCCACTGAAAAAAACCCGAAAAATCACGAACGTTGGACGATTGCTCCCACACCGAAAGTGCCAGCCAGTCAAGCTCTTGCTGCTCCTCACCGGCCATTGGCAGCGCATCTACAGCACCACAGACATCGGGGCTCCGGGCTTTCCCTGATGAACAGGGCTTCGACGTTTACCACCAGCTGCACCTGGGTGCCCACTGGAAAAAAACCCCGAAAAATCATGATCGTCAGACGATTGCTCCCACACTGAATGTGCCAGCCAGTCAAGCTCCTGCTGCTCCTCCCCAGCCATTGGCAGCCCATCTACAGCACCACAGACATCGGGGCTCCGGGCTTTCCCTGACGAACAGGGCTTCGACGTTTACCACCAGCTGCACCTGGGCATTCATTGGAAAAAAACCCCGAAAAATCACGACCGTCGGACGATTGCTCCCACACCAAAAGTGCCAGCAACTCAAGCTCTTGCTGCTCCTCACCGGCCATTGGTAGCCCATCTACAGCACCACAGACATCGGGGCTCCGGGCTTTCCCTGACGAACAGGGCTTCGACGTTTACCACCAGCTGCACCTGGGCACCCACTGGAAAAAAACGCAAAAAATCACGAATGTCGAACGATTGCTCCCACACCGAAAGTGCCAGCCAGTCAAGCTCCTGCTGCTCCTCCCCGGCCATTGGCAGCGCATCTACAGCACCACAGACATCAGGGCTCCGGGCATTCCCTGACGAACAGGGCTTCGACGTTTACCACCAGCTGCACCTGGGCACGCACTAAAAAAAAAACGCTAAAAATCACGAGAGTCGGACGATTACTCCCACACCGAAAGTGCCAGCCAGTCAAGCTCCTGCTGCTCCTCACCGGCCATTGGCAGCGCATCTACAGCACCACAGACATCGGGGCTCCGGGCTTTCCCTGACGAACAGGGCTTCGACGTTGACCACCACCTGCACCTGGGCGCCCACTCCAAAAAAAACCCGAAAAAACACGAACGTCGGACGATTGCTCCCACACAAAAAGTTCCAGCCAGTCAAGCTCTTGCTGCTCCTCCCCGGCCATTGGCAGCGCATCTACAGCACCACAGACATCGGGGCTCCAAGCTTTCCCTGACGAACAGGGCTTCGACGTTCACCACCAGCTGCACCTGGGCACGCACTAAAAAAAAACGCAAAAAAATCACGAACGTCGGACGATTGCTCTCACACCGAAATTGCCAGCCAGTCAAGCTCCTGCTGCTCCTCCCCGGCCACTGGCAGCGCATCTACAGCACCACAGACATCGGGGCTCCGGGCTTTCCCTGACGAACAGGGCTTCGACGCTTACCACCACCTGCACCTGGGGGGCCCACCGAAAAAAACCCAAGAAAAATCACGAACGTTGGACGATTGCTCCCACACCGAAAGTGCCAGCAACTCAAGCTCTTGCTGCTCCTCCCCGGCCATTGGCAGCGCATCTACAGCACCACAGACATCGGGGCTCCGGGCTTTCCCTGACGAACAGGGCTTCGACCTTTACCACCACCTGCACCTGGGGGGCCCACTGAAAAAAACCCGGAAAAATCACGACCGTCGGACGATTGCTCCCACACAAAAAGTGCCAGCCAGTCAAGCTCTTGCTGCTCCTCCCCGGCCATTGGCAGCGCATCTACAGCACCACAGACATCGGGGCTCCGGGCTTTCCCTGACGAACAGGGCTTCGACGTTCACCACCAGCTGCACCTGGGCACGCACTAAAAAAAAACGCAAAAAAATCACGAACGTCGGACGATTGCTCCCACACCGAAATTGCCAGCCAGTCAAGCTCCTGCTGCTCCTCCCCGGCCACTGGCAGCGCATCTACAGCACCACAGACATCGGGGCTCCGGGCTTTCCCTGACGAACAGGGCTTCGACGTTTACCACCACCTGCACCTGGGGGGCCCACCGAAAAAAACCCAAGAAAAATCACAAACTTTGGACGATTGCTCCCACACCGAAAGTGCCAGCCAGTCAAGCATTGCTGTTCCTCACCGGCCATTGGCAGCGCATCTACAGCACCACAGACATGGGGGCTTCAAGCTTTCCCTGACGAACAGGGCTTCGACGTTTACCACCACCTGCACCTCTGCCCCCATTGGAAAAAAACCCCGAAAAATCATGAACGTCGGACGATTGCTCCCACACCGAAAGTGCCAGCCAGTCAAGCTCTTGCTGCTCCTCCCCGGCCATTGGCAGCGCATCTACAGCACCACAGACATCGGGGCTCCGGGCTTTCCCTGACGAACAGGGCTTCGACGTTTACCACCAGCTGCACCTGGGCGCGCACTCCAGAAAAACCCGAAAAATCACGAACGTCGGACGATTGCTCCCACACCAGAAGTGCCAGCCAGTCAAGCTCCTGCTGCTCCTCACCGGCCATTGGCAGCGCATCTACAGCGCCACAGACATCAGGGCTCCGGGCTTTCCCTGACGAACAGGGGTTCGACGTTTACCACCAGCTGCACCTGGGCGCCCATTGGAAAAAAACCCAAGAAAAATCACAAACTTTGGACGATTGCTCCCACACCAAAAGTGCCAGCAACTCAAGCTCTTGCTGCTCATCACCGGCCATTGGCAGCCCATCTACAGCACCACAGACGTCGGGGCTCCGGGCTTTCCCTGACGAACAGGGCTTCGACGTTTACCACCAGCTGCACCTGGGGGGCCCACTGAAAAAAACCCGAAAAATCATGAACGTCAGACGATTGCTCCCACACCGAAAGTGCCAGCCAGTCAAGCTCCTGCTGCTCCTCACCAGCCATTGGCAGCGCATCTATAGCACCACAGACATCGGGGCTCCGGGCTTTCCCTGACGAACAGGGCTTCGACGTTTACCACCAGCTGCACCTGGGGGGCCCACTGAAAAAAACCCCGAAAAAGCATGAACGTCGGACGATTGCTCCCACACCGAAAGTGCCAGCCAGTCAAGCTCTTGCTGCTCCTCCACTGCCATTGGCAGCACATCTACAGCACCACAGACATCGGGGCTCCGGGCTTTCCCTGACGAACAGGGCTTCGATGTTTACCACCTGCTGCACCTGGGCACCGACTGGAAAAAAACCCCGAAAAATCACGAACGTGGGACGATTGCTCCCACACCGAAAGTGCCAACAACTCAAGCTCTTGCTGCTCGTCACCGGCCATTGGCAGCGCATCTACAGCACCACAGACATCGGGGCTCCGGGCTTTCCCTGACAAACAGGGCTTCGACGTTTACCACCAGCTGCACCTGGGCGCCCATTGGAAAAAAACCCAAGAAAAATCACGAACGTCGGACGATTGCTCCCACACCAAAAGTGCCAGCCAGTCAAGCTCTTGCTGCTCCTCACCGGCCATTGACAGCGCATCTACAGCACCACAGACATCGGGGCTCCGGGCTTTCCCTGACGAACAGGGCTTCGACGTTTTCCACCAGCTGCACCTGGGGGGCCCACTGAAAAAAACCCCGAAAAATCATGAACGTCGGACGATTGCTCCCACACCGAAATTGCCAGCTATTCAAACTCTTGCTGCTCCTCCCCGGCCATTGGCAGCGCATCTACAGCACCACAGACATCGGGGCTCCGGGCTTTCCCTGATGAACAGGGCTTCGACGTTTACCACCACCTGCACCTGGTCGCCCACTTCAAAAAAACCCGAAAATCACGAACGTCAAACGATTGCTCCCACACAAAAAGTGCCAGCCAGTCAAGCTCTTGCTGCTCCTCACCGGCCATTGGCAGTGCATCTACAGCACCACAGACATCGGGGCTCCGGGCTTTCCCTGACGAACAGAGCTTCGATGTTTACCACCAGCTGCACCTGGGCATTCATTGGAAAAAATCCCAAAAAAATCACGAATGTCGGACGATTGCTCCCACACCGAAAGTGCCAACAACTCAAGCTCTTGCTGCTCCTCACCGGCCATTGGCAGCGCATCTACAGCACCACAGACATCGGGGCTCCGGGCTTTCCCTGACGAACAGAGCTTCGACGTTTACCACCAGCTGCACCTGGGGGGCCCACTGAAAAAAACCCCGAAAAATCATGAACGTCGGACGATTGCTCCCACACTGAATGTGCCAGCCAGTCAAGCTTCTGCTGCTCCTCACCGGCCATTGGCAGTGCATCTACAGCACCACAGACATCGGTGCTCCGGGCTTTCCCTGACGAACAGGGCTTCGACGTTTACCACCAGCTGCGCCTTGGCGCCCACTAAAAAAAAACGCAAAAAATCACGAACGTCGGACCATTGCTCCCACACCGAAAGTGCCAGCAACTCAAGCTCTTGCTGCTCCTCACCGGCCATTGGCAGCGCATCTACAGCACCACAGACATCGGGGCTCCGGGCTTTCCCTGACGAACAGGGCTTCGACGTTTACCACCAGCTGCACCTGGGCACGCACTAAAAAAAAACGCAAAAAAATCACGAACGTCGGACGATTGCTCCCACACCGAAAGTGCCAGCCAGTCAAGCTCCTGCTGCTCCTCCCCGGCCACTGGCAGCGCATCTACAGCACCACAGACATCGGGGCTCCGGGCTTCCCTGACGAACAGGGCTTCGACGTTTACCAGCAGCTGCACCTGGGCGCCCATTGGAAAAAAACCCCGAAAAATCACGAACGTCGGACGATTGCTCCCACACCGAAAGTGCCAGCCAGTCAAGCTCTTGCTGCTCCTCCCCGGCCATTGGCAGCGCATCTACAGCACCACAGACATCGGGGCTCCGGGAATTACCTGACGAACAGGGCTTCGACGTTTACCACCAGCTGCACCTGGGGGGCCCACTGAAAAAAACCCCGAAAAATCAGGAACGTCGGACGATTGCTCCCACACCGAAAGTGCCAGCCAGTCAAGCTCTTGCTGCTCCTCCCCGGCCATTGGCAGCGCATCTACAGCACCACAGACATCGGGGCTCCGGGCTTTCCCTGACGAACAGGGGTTCGACGTTTACCACCAGCTGCACCTGGGCGCCCATTGGAAAAAACCCAAGAAAAATCACAAACTTTGGACGATTGCTCCCACACCAAAAGTACCAGCAACTCAAGCTCTTGCTGCTC
This sequence comes from Chlamydotis macqueenii, assembly GCF_036417535.1. Lineage (NCBI taxonomy): Eukaryota > Metazoa > Chordata > Aves > Otidiformes > Otididae > Chlamydotis > Chlamydotis macqueenii. The sequence goes on along the minus strand of NC_141592.1, from coordinate 29,007,930 downwards.
ATCACCGGCCATTGGCAGCCCATCTACAGCACCACAGACGTCGGGGCTCCAGGCTTTCCCTGACGAACAGGGCTTCGACGTTTACCACCACCTGCACCTGGGGGGCCCACTGAAAAAAACCCCAAAAAATCACGAACGTCGGACGATTGCTCCCACACCGAAAGTGCCAGCCAGTCAAGCTCTTGCTGCTCCTCCCCGGCCATTGGCAGCGCATCTACAGCACCACAGACATCGGGGCTCCGGGCTTTCCCTGACGAACAGGGCTTCGACGTTTATCACCAGCTGCACCTGGGGGGCCCACTGAAAAAAACCCCGAAAAATCACGAACGTCGGACGATTCCTCCCACACCGAAATTGCCAGCCAGTCAAGATCTTGCTGCTCCTCCCCGGCCATTGGCAGCGCATCTACAGCACCACAGACATCGGGGCTCCGGGCTTTCCCTGACGAACAGGGCTTCGACGTTTACCACCACCTGCACCTGGGTGCCCATTGGAAAAAAACCCAAGAAAAATCACGAACGTTGGACGATTGCTCCCACACCGAAAGTGCCAGCCAGTCAAGCTCTTGCTGCTCCTCACCGGCCATTGGCAGCGCATCTACAGCACCACAGACATCGGGGCTCCGGGCTTTCCCTGATGAACAGGGCTTCGACGTTTACCACCAGCTGCACCTGGGCGCCCACTGGAAAAAAACCCCGAAAAATCATGAACGTCGGATGATTGCTCCCACACCAGAAGTGCCAGCCAGTCAAGCTCTTGCTGCTCCTCCCCAGCCATTGGCAGTGCATCTACAGCACCACAGACATCGGGGCTCCGGGCATTCCTTGACGAACAGGGCTTCGACGTTTACCACCACCTGCACCTGGGCGCCCACTCCAAAAAAACCCAAAAAAACACGAACGTCGGACGATTGCTCCCACACAAAAAGTTCCAGCCAGTCAAGCTCTTGCTGCTCCTCCCCGGCCATTGGCAGCGCATCTACAGCACCACAGACATCGGGGCTCCGGGCTTACCCTGACGAACAGAGCTTCGACGTTTACCACCAGCTGCACCTGGGGGGCCCACTGAAAAAAACCCCGAAAAATCATGATCGTCGGACGATTGCTCCCACACTGAATGTGCCAGCAACTCAAGCTCTTGCTGCTCCTCACCGGCCATTGGCAGCGCATCTACAGCACCACAGACATCGGGGCTCCGGGCTTTCCCTGACGAACAGGGCTTCGACGTTTACCACCAGCTGCACCTGGGCACGCACTAAAAAAAAACGCAAAAAAATCACGAACGTCGGACGATTGCTCCCACACCGAAAGTGCCAGCCAGTCAAGCTCCTGCTGCTCCTCCCCGGCCACTGGCAGCGCATCTACAGCACCACAGACATCGGGGCTCCGGGCTTTCCCTGACGAACAGGGCTTCGACGTTTACCACCAGCTGCACCTGTGGGGCCCACTGAAGAAAACCCCGAAAAATCATGAACGTCGGATGATTGCTCCCACACCGAAAGTGCCAGCTAGTCAAGCTCTTGCTGCTCCTCCCCGGCCATTGGCAGCGCATCTACAGCACCACAGACATCGGGGCTCCGGGCTTTCCCTGACGAACAGGGCTTCGACGTTTACCACCAGCTGCACCTGGGCGCCCATTGGAAAAAAACCCCGAAAAATCACGAACGTCGGACGATTGCTCCCACACCAAAAGTGCCAGCCAGTCAAGCTCTTGCTGCTCATCCCCGGCCATTGGCAGCGCATCTACAGCACCACAGACATCGGGGCTCCGGGCATTCCCTGACGAACAGGGCTTCGACGTTTACCACCAGCTGCGCCTGGGCGCCCACTAGAAAAAAACGCAAAAAATCACGAACGTTGGACCATTGCTCCCACACCGAAAGTGCCAGCAACTCAAGCTCTTGCTGCTCCTCACCGGCCATTGGCAGCGTATCTACAGCACCACAGACATCGGGGCTCCGGGCTTTCCCTGACGAACAGGGCTTCGACATTTACCACCAGCTGCACCTGGGCACGCACTAAAAAAAAACGGAAAAAAATCACGAACGTCGGACGATTGCTCCCACACCGAAAGTGCCAGCCAGTCAAGCTCCTGCTGCTCCTCCCCGGCCACTGGCAGCGCATCTACAGCACCAGAGACATCGGGGCTCCGGGCTTTCCCTGACGAACAGGGCTTCGACGTTTACCACCAGCTGCACCTGTGGGGCCCACTGAAAAAAACCCCGAAAAATCATGAACGTCGGATGATTGCTCCCACACCGAAAGTGCCAGCCAGTCAAGCTCTTGCTGCTCCTCCCCGGCCATTGGCAGCGCATCTACAGCACCACAGACATCGGGGCTCCGGGCATTCCCTGACGAACAGGGCTTCGACGTTTACCACCACCTGCACCTGGGGGGCCCACTGAAAAAAACCCCGAAAAATCAGGAACGTCGGACGATTGCTCCCACACCGAAAGTGCCAGCCAGTCAAGCTCTTGCTGCTCCTCACCGGCCATTGGCAGCGCATCTACAGCACCACAGACATCGGGGCTCCGGGCTTTCCCTGACGAAAAGGGGTTCGACGTTTACCACGAGCTGCACCTGGGCGCCCATTGGAAAAAAACCCAAGAAAAATCACAAACTTTGGACGATTGCTCCCACACCAGAAGTGCCAGCAACTCAAGCTCTTGCTGCTCATCACCAGCCATTGGCAGCCCATCTACAGCACCACAGACATCGGGGCTCCGGGCTTTCCCTGACGAACAGGGCTTCGACGTTTACCACCAGCTGCACCTGGGGGGCCCACTGAAAAAAACCCCGAAAAATCATGAACGTCGGACGATTGCTCCCACACCGAAAGTGCCAGCCAGTCAAGCTTCTGCTGCTCCTCACCGGCCATTGGCAGCGCATCTACAGCACCACAGACATCGGGGCTCCGGGCTTTCCCTGACGAACAGGGCTTCGAGGTTTACTACCACCTGCACCTGGGCGCCCATTGGAAAAAAACCCAAGAAAAATCACGAACGTTGGACGATTGCTCCCACACCAAAAGTGCCAGCCAGTCAAGCTCTTGCTGCTCCTCAGCGGCCATTGGCAGCGCATCTACAGCACCACAGACATCGGGGCTCCGGGCTTTCCCTGACGAACAGGGCTTCGACTTTTACCACCACCTGCGCCTGGGAATCCACTCCAAAAAAACCCAAAAAATCACAAACGTCGGACGATTCCTCCCACACCGAAAGTGCCAGCCAGTCAAGCTCTTGCTGCTCCTCCCCAGCCATTGGCAGCGCATCTACAGCACCACAGACATCGGGGCTCCGGGCTTTCCCTGACGAACAGGGCTTCGATGTTTACCACCAGCTGCACCTGGGCACCCACTGGAAAAAAACCCCGAAAAATCACGAACGTGGGAGGATTGCTCCCACACCGAAAGTGCCAACAACTCAAGTTCTTGCTGCTCCTCACCGGCCATTGGCAGCGCATCTACAGCACCACAGACATCTGGGCTCCGGGCTTTCCCTGACGAACAGGGCTTCGACGTTTACCACCAGCTGCACCTGGGGGGCCCACTGAAAAAAACCCCAATAAATCATGAACGTCGGACGATTGCTCCCACACAAAAAGTGCCAGCCAGTCAAGCTCTTGCTGCTCCTCCCCGGCCATTGGCAGCGCATCTACAGCACCACAGACATCGGGGCTCCGGGCTTTCCCTGACGAACAGGGCTTCGACGTTTACCACCAGCTGCACCTGGGGGGCCCACTCCAAAAAAACCCTAAAAATCACGAACGTCGGACAATTGCTCCCATACAAAAAGTGCCAGCCAGTCAAGCTCCTGCTGCTCCTCAGCGGCCATTGGCAGCGCATCTACAGCACCACAGACATTGGGGCTCCGGGCTTTCCCTGACGAACAGGGCTTCGACATTTACCACCAGCTGCACCTGGTCGCCCACTCCAAAAAAACCCCGAAAAATCACGAACATCGGACGATTGCTCCCACACCGAAAATGCTAGCCAGTCAAGCTCTCGCTGCTCCTCACCGGCCATTGGCAGCGCATCTACAGCACCACAGACATCGGGGCTCCGGGCTTTCCCTGACGAACAGGGCTTCGACGTTTACCACCAGCTGCGCCTGTTCGCCCACTCCAAAAAAACCCGAAAAATCATGAACATCGGACGATTGCTCCCACACAAAAAGTGCCAGCCAGTCAAGCTCCTGCTGCTCCTCACCGGCCATTGGCAGCGCATCTACAGCACCACAGACATCGGGGCTCCGGGCATTCCCTGACGAACAGGGCTTCGACGTTTACCACAAGCTGCACCTTGTCACGCACTAAAAAAAAAACGCAAAAAATCACGAACGTCGGACGATTCCTCCCACACCGAAAGTGCCAGCAACTCAAGCTCTTGCTGCTCATCCCCGGCCATTTGCAGCGCATCTACAGCACCACAGACATCGGGGCTCCGGGCTTTCCCTGACGAACAGGGCTTCGATGTTTACCACCAGCTGCACCTGGGCACCCACTGGAAAAAAACCCCGAAAAATCACGAAAGTGGGACGATTGCTCCCACACCGAAAGTGCCAACAACTCAAGCTCTTGCTGCTCCACACCGGCCATTGGCAGCGCATCTACAGCACCACAGACATCGGGGCTCCGGGCATTCCCTGACGAACAGGGCTTCGACGTTTACCACCAGCTGCACCTGGGCGCCCACTGAAAAAAAAACCCGAAAATTCACGAACGTCGGACGATTGCTCCCACACCGAAAGTGCCAGCCAGTCAAGCTCTTGCTGCTCCTCCCCGGCCATTGGCAGTGCATCTACAGCACCACAGACATCGGGGCTCTGGGCTTTCCCTGACGAACAGGGCTTCGACGTTTACCACCAGCTGCACCTGGGCATCCACTGGAAAAAAACGCAAAAAATCATGAACGTTGGACGATTGCTCCCACACCGAAAGTGCCAGCCAGTCAAGCTCCTGCTGCTCCTCCCCGGCCACTGGCAGCGCATCTACAGCACCACAGACATCGGGGCTCCGGGCTTTCCCTGACGAACAGGGCTTCGACGTTTATCACCAGCTGCACCTGGGGGGCCCACTGAAAAAAACCCCGAAAAATCAAGAACGTCGGACGATTGCTCCCACACCGAAAGTGCCAGCCAGTCAAGCTCTTGCTGCTCCTCCCCGGCCATTGGCAGCGCATCTACAGCACCACAGACATCGGGGCTCTGGGCTTTCCCTGACGAACAGGGCTTCGACGTTTACCACCACCTGCACCTGGGCGCCCATTGGAAAAAAAACCAAGAAAAATCACGAACGTTGGACGATTGCTCCCACACCGAAAGTGCCAGCCAGTCAAGCTCTTGCTGCTCATCACCAGCCATTGGCAGCGCATCTACAGCACCACAGACATCGGGGCTCCGGGCTTTCCCTGACGAACAGGGCTTCGACCTTTACCACCACCTGCACCTCGGGGGCCCACTGAAAAAAACCCCGAAAAAGCATGAACGTCAGACGATTGCTCCCACACCGAAAGTGCCAGCCAGTCAAGCTCTTGCTGCTCCTCACCGGCCATTGGCAGCGCATCTACAGCACCACAGACATCGGGGCTCCGGGCTTTCCCTGACGAACAGGGCTTTGACGTTTACCACCAGCTGCACCTGGGGGGCCCACTGAAAAAAACCCCGAAAAATCATGAACGTCGGACGATTGCTCCGACACCGAAATTGCCAGCCAGTCAAGCTCTTGCTGCTCCTCCCCGGCCATTGGCAGTGCATCTACAGCACCACAGACATCGGGGCTCCGGGCTTTCCCTGACGAACAGGGTTTCGACGTTTACCACCAGCTGCACCTGGGCACGCACTAAAAAAAAACGCAAAAAATCCCGAACGTCGGACGATTGCTCCCACGCCGAAAGTGCCAGCCAGTCAAGCTCCTGCTGCTCCTCCCCGGCCACTGGCAGCGCATCTACAGCACCACAGACATCGGGGCTCCGGGCTTTCCCTGATGAACAGGGCTTCCACGTTTACCACCAGCTGCACCTGGTCGCCCACTCCAAAAAAAACCCGAAAAATCACGAACGTCGGACGATTGCTCCCACACCAAAAGTGCAAGCCAGTCAAGCTCTTGCTGCTCCTCCCCAGCCATTGGCAGCGCATCTACAGCACCACAGACATCGGTGCTCCGGGCTTTCCCTGACGAACAGGGCTTCGACGTTTACCACCAGCTGCACCTGGGCGCCCACTGGAAAAAAACCCCGAAAAATCACGAACGTCGGACGATTGCTCCCACACCCAAAGTGCCAGCCAGTCAAGCTCCTGCTGCTCCTCACCGGCCATTGGCAGCGCATCTACAGCACCACAGACATGGGGGCTCCGGGTTTTCCCTGACGAACAGGGCTTCGACGTTTACCACCAGCTGCACCTGGTCGCCCACTCAAAAAAGCCCCGAAAAATCACGAACGTCGGACGATTGCTCCCACACAAAAAGTGCCAGCCAGTCAAGCTCTTGCTGCTCCTCCCCGGCCATTGGCAGCGCATCTACAGCACCACAGACATCGGGGCTCCGGGCTTTCCCTGACGAACAGGGCTTCGACGTTTACCACCAGCTGCACCTGGGGGGCCCACTCCAAAAAAACCCTAAAAATCACGAACGTCGGACAATTGCTCCCATACAAAAAGTGCCAGCCAGTCAAGCTCTTGCTGCTCCTCCCCGGCCATTGGCAGCGCATCTACAGCACCACAGACATCGGGGCTCCGGGCATTCCCTGACGAACAGGGCTTCGACGTTTACCACCACCTGCACCTGGTCGCCCACTCCAAAAAAACCCCGAAAAATCAGGAACGTCGGACGATTGCTCCCACACCGAAAGTGCCAGCCAGTCAAGCTCTTGCTGCTCCTCACCGGCCATTGGCAGCGCATCTACAGCACCACAGACATCGGGGCTCCGGGCTTTCCCTGACGAAAAGGGGTTCGACGTTTACCACGAGCTGCACCTGGGCGCCCATTGGAAAAAAACCCAAGAAAAATCACAAACTTTGGACGATTGCTCCCACACCAGAAGTGCCAGCAACTCAAGCTCTTGCTGCTCATCACCAGCCATTGGCAGCCCATCTACAGCACCACAGACATCGGGGCTCCGGGCTTTCCCTGACGAACAGGGCTTCGACGTTTACCACCAGCTGCACCTGGGGGGCCCACTGAAAAAAACCCCGAAAAATCATGAACGTCGGACGATTGCTCCCACACCAAAAGTGCCAGCCAGTCAAGCTTCTGCTGCTCCTCACCGGCCATTGGCAGCGCATCTACAGCACCACAGACATCGGGGCTCCGGGCTTTCCCTGACGAACAGGGCTTCGAGGTTTACTACCACCTGCACCTGGGCGCCCATTGGAAAAAAACCCAAGAAAAATCACGAACGTTGGACAATTGCTCCCACACCAAAAGTGCCAGCCAGTCAAGCTCTTGCTGCTCCTCAGCGGCCATTGGCAGCGCATCTACAGCACCACAGACATCGGGGCTCCGGGCTTTCCCTGACGAACAGGGCTTCGACTTTTACCACCACCTGCGCCTGGGAATCCACTCCAAAAAAACCCAAAAAATCACAAACGTCGGACGATTCCTCCCACACCGAAAGTGCCAGCCAGTCAAGCTCTTGCTGCTCCTCCCCAGCCATTGGCAGCGCATCTACAGCACCACAGACATCGGGGCTCCGGGCTTTCCCTGACGAACAGGGCTTCGATGTTTACCACCAGCTGCACCTGGGCACCCACTGGAAAAAAACCCCGAAAAATCACGAACGTGGGAGGATTGCTCCCACACCGAAAGTGCCAACAACTCAAGCTCTTGCTGCTCCTCACCGGCCATTGGCAGCGCATCTACAGCACCACAGACATCTGGGCTCCGGGCTTTCCCTGACGAACAGGGCTTCGACGTTTACCACCAGCTGCACCTGGGGGGCCCACTGAAAAAAACCCCAATAAATCATGAACGTCGGACGATTGCTCCCACACAAAAAGTGCCAGCCAGTCAAGCTCTTGCTGCTCCTCCCCGGCCATTGGCAGCGCATCTACAGCACCACAGACATCGGGGCTCCGGGCTTTCCCTGACGAACAGGGCTTCGACGTTTACCACCAGCTGCACCTGGGGGGCCCACTCCAAAAAAACCCTAAAAATCACGAACGTCGGACAATTGCTCCCATACAAAAAGTGCCAGCCAGTCAAGCTCCTGCTGCTCCTCAGCGGCCATTGGCAGCGCATCTACAGCACCACAGACATTGGGGCTCCGGGCTTTCCCTGACGAACAGGGCTTCGACATTTACCACCAGCTGCACCTGGTCGCCCACTCCAAAAAAACCCCGAAAAATCACGAACATCGGACGATTGCTCCCACACCGAAAATGCTAGCCAGTCAAGCTCTCGCTGCTCCTCACCGGCCATTGGCAGCGCATCTACAGCACCACAGACATCGGGGCTCCGGGCTTTCCCTGACGAACAGGGCTTCGACGTTTACCACCAGCTGCGCCTGTTCGCCCACTCCAAAAAAACCCGAAAAATCATGAACATCGGACGATTGCTCCCACACAAAAAGTGCCAGCCAGTCAAGCTCCTGCTGCTCCTCACCGGCCATTGGCAGCGCATCTACAGCACCACAGACATCGGGGCTCCGGGCATTCCCTGACGAACAGGGCTTCGACGTTTACCACAAGCTGCACCTTGTCACGCACTAAAAAAAAAACGCAAAAAATCACGAACGTCGGACGATTCCTCCCACACCGAAAGTGCCAGCAACTCAAGCTCTTGCTGCTCATCCCCGGCCATTGGCAGCGCATCTACAGCACCACAGACATCGGGGCTCCGGGCTTTCCCTGACGAACAGGGCTTCGATGTTTACCACCAGCTGCACCTGGGCACCCACTGGAAAAAAACCCCGAAAAATCACGAACGTGGGACGATTGCTCCCACACCGAAAGTGCCAACAACTCAAGCTCTTGCTGCTCCACACCGGCCATTGGCAGCGCATCTACAGCACCACAGACATCGGGGCTCTGGGCTTTCCCTGACGAACAGGGCTTCGACGTTTACCACCAGCTGCACCTGGGCGCCCACTGAAAAAAAACCAAGAAAAATCACGAACGTTGGACGATTGCTCCCACACCGAAAGTGCCAGCCAGTCAAGCTCTTGCTGCTCATCACCAGCCATTGGCAGCGCATCTACAGCACCACAGACATCGGGGCTCCGGGCTTTCCCTGACGAACAGGGCTTCGACCTTTACCACCACCTGCACCTCGGGGGCCCACTGAAAAAAACCCCGAAAAAGCATGAACGTCAGACGATTGCTCCCACACCGAAAGTGCCAGCCAGTCAAGCTCTTGCTGCTCCTCACCGGCCATTGGCAGCGCATCTACAGCACCACAGACATCGGGGCTCCGGGCTTTCCCTGACGAACAGGGCTTTGACGTTTACCACCAGCTGCACCTGGGGGGCCCACTGAAAAAAACCCCGAAAAATCATGAACGTCGGACGATTGCTCCGACACCGAAATTGCCAGCCAGTCAAGCTCTTGCTGCTCCTCCCCGGCCATTGGCAGTGCATCTACAGCACCACAGACATCGGGGCTCCGGGCTTTCCCTGACGAACAGGGTTTCGACGTTTACCACCAGCTGCACCTGGGCACGCACTAAAAAAAAACGCAAAAAATCACGAACGTCGGACGATTGCTCCCACGCCGAAAGTGCCAGCCAGTCAAGCTCCTGCTGCTCCTCCCCGGCCATTGGCAGCGCATCTACAGCACCACAGACATCGGGGCTCCGGGCTTTCCCTGATGAACAGGGCTTCCACGTTTACCACCAGCTGCACCTGGTCGCCCACTCCAAAAAAAACCCGAAAAATCACGAACGTCGGACGATTGCTCCCACACCAAAAGTGCAAGCCAGTCAAGCTCTTGCTGCTCCTCACCGGCCATTGGCAGCGCATCTACAGCACCACAGACATGGGGGCTCCGGGTTTTCCCTGACGAACAGGGCTTCGACGTTTACCACCAGCTGCACCTGGTCGCCCACTCAAAAAAGCCCCGAAAAATCACGAACGTCGGACGATTGCTCCCACACAAAAAGTGCCAGCCAGTCAAGCTCTTGCTGCTCCTCCCCGGCCATTGGCAGCGCATCTACAGCACCACAGACATCGGGGCTCCGGGCTTTCCCTGACGAACAGGGCTTCGACGTTTACCACCAGCTGCACCTGGGGGGCCCACTCCAAAAAAACCCTAAAAATCACAAACGTCGGACAATTGCTCCCATACAAAAAGTGCCAGCCAGTCAAGCTCCTGCTGCTCCTCAGCGGCCATTGGCAGCGCATCTACAGCACCACAGACATTGGGGCTCCGGGCTTTCCCTGACGAACAGGGCTTCGACATTTACCACCAGCTGCACCTGGTCGCCCACTCCAAAAAAACCCCGAAAAATCACGAACATCGGACGATTGCTCCCACACCGAAAATGCTAGCCAGTCAAGCTCTCGCTGCTCCTCACCGGCCATTGGCAGCGCATCTACAGCACCACAGACATCGGGGCTCCGGGCTTTCCCTGACGAACAGGGCTTCGACGTTTACCACCAGCTGCGCCTGTTCGCCCACTCCAAAAAAACCCGAAAAATCATGAACATCGGACGATTGCTCCCACACAAAAAGTGCCAGCCAGTCAAGCTCCTGCTGCTCCTCACCGGCCATTGGCAGCGCATCTACAGCACCACAGACATCGGGGCTCCGGGCATTCCCTGACGAACAGGGCTTCGACGTTTACCACCAGCTGCACCTTGTCACGCACTAAAAAAAAAACGCAAAAAATCACGAACGTCGGACGATTCCTCCCACACCGAAAGTGCCAGCAACTCAAGCTCTTGCTGCTCATCCCCGGCCATTTGCAGCGCATCTACAGCACCACAGACATCGGGGCTCCGGGCTTTCCCTGACGAACAGGGCTTCGATGTTTACCACCAGCTGCACCTGGGCACCCACTGGAAAAAAACCCCGAAAAATCACGAACGTGGGACGATTGCTCCCACACCGAAAGTGCCAACAACTCAAGCTCTTGCTGCTCCACACCGGCCATTGGCAGCGCATCTACAGCACCACAGACATCGGGGCTCCGGGCTTTCCCTGACGACAGGGCTTCGACGTTTACCACCAGCTGCACCTGCGGTGCCCACTGAAAAAAACCCCAATAAATCATGAACGTCGGACGATTGCTCCCACACCAAAAGTGCCAGCCAGTTAAGCTCCTGCTGCTCCTCACTAGCCATTGGCAGCGCATCTACAGCACCACAGACATCGGGGCTCCGGGCATTCCCTGACGAACAGGGCTTCGACGTTTACCACCAGCTGCACCTGGGCGCCCACTGAAAAAAAAACCCGAAAATTCACGAACGTCGGACGATTGCTCCCACACCGAAAGTGCCAGCCAGTCAAGCTCTTGCTGCTCCTCCCCGGCCATTGGCAGCGCATCTACAGCACCACAGACATCGGGGCTCTGGGCTTTCCCTGACGAACAGGGTTTCGACGTTTACCACCAGCTGCACCTGGGCACGCACTAAAAAAAAACGCAAAAAATCACGAACGTCGGACGATTCCTCCCACACCGAAAGTGCCAGCAACTCAAGCTCTTGCTGCTCATCCCCGGCCATTGGCAGCGCATCTACAGCACCACAGACATCGGGGCTCCGGGCTTTCCCTGACGAACAGGGCTTTGATGTTTACCACCAGCTGCACCTGGGCACCCACTGGAAAAAAACCCCGAAAAATCACGAACGTGGGACGATTGCTCCCACACCGAAAGTGCCAACAACTCAAGCTCTTGCTGCTCCACACCGGCCATTGGCAGCGCATCTACAGCACCACAGACATCGGGGCTCCGGGCTTTCCCTGACGAACAGGGCTTCGACGTTTTCCACCACCTGCACCTGGGCGCCCATTGGAAAAAAACCCAAGAAAAATCACGAACGTTGGACGATTGCTCCCACACCAAAAGTGCCAGGCAGTTAAGCTCCTGCTGCTCCTCACCAGCCATTGGCAGCGCATCTACAGCACCACAGACATCGGGGCTCCGGGCATTCCCTGACGAACAGGGCTTCGACGTTTACCACCAGCTGCACCTGGGCGCCCACTGAAAAAAAACCCCGAAAATTCACGAACGTCGGACGATTGCTCCCACACCGAAAGTGCCAGCCAGTCAAGCTCTTGCTGCTCCTCCCCGGCCATTGGCAGTGCATCTACAGCACCACAGACATCGGGGCTCCGGGCTTTCCCTGACGAACAGGGTTTCGACGTTTACCACCAGCTGCACCTGGGAACGCACTAAAAAAAAACGCAAAAAATCACGAACGTCGGACGATTGCTCCCACACCGAAAGTGCCAGCCAGTAAAGCTCTTGCTGCTCCTCCCCGGCCACTGGCAGCGCATCTACAGCACCACAGACATCGGGGCTCCGGGCTTTCCGTGATGAACAGGGCTTCCACGTTTACCACCAGCTTCACCTGGTCGCCCACTCCAAAAAAAAACCCAAAAAATCACGAACGTCGGACGATTGCTCCCACACCCAAAGTGCCAGCCAGTCAAGCTCCTGCTGCTCCTCACCGGCCATTGGCAGCGCATCTACAGCACCACAGACATCGGGGCTCCGGGTTTTCCCTGACGAACAGGGCTTCGACGTTTACCACCAGCTGCACCTGGTCGCCCACTCAAAAAAGCCCCGAAAAATCACGAACGTCGGACGATTGCTCCCACACAAAAAGTGCCAGCCAGTCAAGCTCTTGCTGCTCCTCCCCGGCCATTGGCAGCGCATCTACAGCACCACAGACATCGGGGCTCCGGGCTTTCCCTGACGAACAGGGCTTCGACGTTTACCACCAGCTGCACCTGGGGGGCCCACTCCAAAAAAACCCTAAAAATCACGAACGTCGGACAATTGCTCCCATACAAAAAGTGCCAGCCAGTCAAGCTCCTGCTGCTCCTCAGCGGCCATTGGCAGCGCATCTACAGCACCACAGACATCGGGGCTCCGGGCTTTCCCTGACGAACAGGGCTTCGACGTTTACCACCAGCTGCACCTGGGCGCCCACTGAAAAAAAACCCCGAAAATTCACGAACGTCGGACGATTGCTCCCACACCGAAAGTGCCAGCCAGTCAAGCTCTTGCTGCTCCTCCCCGGCCATTGGCAGTGCATCTACAGCACCACAGACATCGGGGCTCCGGGCTTTCCCTGACGAACAGGGTTTCGACGTTTACCACCAGCTGCACCTGGGAACGCACTAAAAAAAAACGCAAAAAATCACGAACGTCGGACGATTGCTCCCACACCGAAAGTGCCAGCCAGTAAAGCTCTTGCTGCTCCTCCCCGGCCACTGGCAGCGCATCTACAGCACCACAGACATCGGGGCTCCGGGCTTTCCGTGATGAACAGGGCTTCCACGTTTACCACCAGCTTCACCTGGTCGCCCACTCCAAAAAAAACCCAAAAAATCACGAACGTCGGACGATTGCTCCCACACCCAAAGTGCCAGCCAGTCAAGCTCCTGCTGCTCCTCACCGGCCATTGGCAGCGCATCTACAGCACCACAGACATCGGGGCTCCGGGTTTTCCCTGACGAACAGGGCTTCGACGTTTACCACCAGCTGCACCTGGTCGCCCACTCAAAAAAGCCCCGAAAAATCACGAACGTCGGACGATTGCTCCCACACAAAAAGTGCCAGCCAGTCAAGCTCTTGCTGCTCCTCCCCGGCCATTGGCAGCGCATCTACAGCACCACAGACATCGGGGCTCCGGGCTTTCCCTGACGAACAGGGCTTCGACGTTTACCACCAGCTGCACCTGGGGGGCCCACTCCAAAAAAACCCTAAAAATCACGAACGTCGGACAATTGCTCCCATACAAAAAGTGCCAGCCAGTCAAGCTCCTGCTGCTCCTCAGCGGCCATTGGCAGCGCATCTACAGCACCACAGACATCGGGGCTCCGGGCTTTCCCTGACGAAAAGGGCTTCGACTTTTACCAGCAGCTGCACCTGGGCGCCCACTCCAAAAAAACCCCGAAAAATCACGAACGTCGGACGATTGCTCCCACACCAAAAGTGCCAGCCAGACAAGCTCTTGCTGCTCCTCACCGGCCATTGGCAGCGCATCTACAGCACCACAGACATCGGGGCTCCGGGCTTTCCCTGACGAACAGGGCTTCGACGTTTACCACCAGCTGCACCTGCGGTGCCCACTGAAAAAAACCCCAATAAATCATGAACGTCGGACGATTGCTCCCACACCAAAAGTGCCAGCCAGTTAAGCTCCTGCTGCTCCTCACTAGCCATTGGCAGCGCATCTACAGCACCACAGACATTGGGGCTCCGGGCATTCCCTGACGAACAGGGCTTCGACGTTTACCACCAGCTGCACCTGGGCGCCCACTGAAAAAAAAACCCGAAAATTCACGAACGTCGGACGATTGCTCCCACACCGAAAGTGCCAGCCAGTCAAGCTCTTGCTGCTCCTCCCCGGCCATTGGCAGTGCATCTACAGCACCACAGACATCGGGGCTCTGGGCTTTCCCTGACGAACAGGGTTTCGACGTTTACCACCAGCTGCACCTGGGCACGCACTAAAAAAAAACGCAAAAAATCACGAACGTCGGACGATTCCTCCCACACCGAAAGTGCCAGCAACTCAAGCTCTTGCTGCTCATCCCCGGCCATTGGCAGCGCATCTACAGCACCACAGACATCGGGGCTCCGGGCTTTCCCTGACGAACAGGGCTTTGATGTTTACCACCAGCTGCACCTGGGCACCCACTGGAAAAAAACCCCGAAAAATCACGAACGTGGGACGATTGCTCCCACACCGAAAGTGCCAACAACTCAAGCTCTTGCTGCTCCACACCGGCCATTGGCAGCGCATCTACAGCACCACAGACATCGGGGCTCCGGGCTTTCCCTGACGAACAGGGCTTCGACGTTTACCACCAGCTGCACCTGCGGTGCCCACTGAAAAAAACCCCAATAAATCATGAACGTCGGACGATTGCTCCCACACCAAAAGTGCCAGCCAGTCAAGCTCTTGCTGCTCCTCACCGGCCATTGGCAGCGTATCTACAGCACCACAGACATCGGGGCTTCGGGCATTCCCTGACAAACAGGGCTTCGACGTTTTCCACCACCTGCACCTGGGCGCCCATTGGAAAAAAACCCAAGAAAAATCACGAACGTTGGACGATTGCTCCCACACCAAAAGTGCCAGGCAGTTAAGCTCCTGCTGCTCCTCACCAGCCATTGGCAGCGCATCTACAGCACCACAGACATCGGGGCTCCGGGCATTCCCTGACGAACAGGGCTTCGACGTTTACCACCAGCTGCACCTGGGCGCCCACTGAAAAAAAACCCCGAAAATTCACGAACGTCGGACGATTGCTCCCACACCGAAAGTGCCAGCCAGTCAAGCTCTTGCTGCTCCTCCCCGGCCATTGGCAGTGCATCTACAGCACCACAGACATCGGGGCTCCGGGCTTTCCCTGACGAACAGGGTTTCGACGTTTACCACCAGCTGCACCTGGGAACGCACTAAAAAAAAACGCAAAAAATCACGAACGTCGGACGATTGCTCCCACACCGAAAGTGCCAGCCAGTCAAGCTCTTGCTGCTCCTCCCCGGCCACTGGCAGCGCATCTACAGCACCACAGACATCGGGGCTCCGGGCTTTCCCTGACGAACAGGGCTTCGACGTTTACCACCAGCTGCACCTGGGCGCCCACTGGAAAAAAACCCCGAAAAATCATGAACGTCGGACGATTGCTCCCACACCGAAAGTGCCAGCCAGTCAAGCTCTTGCTGCTCCTCCCCAGCCATTGGCAGCGTATCTACAGCACCACAGACATCGGGGCTCCGGGCTTTCCCTGACGAACAGGGCTTCGACGTTTACCACCAGCTGCACCTGGGGGGCCCACTGAAAAAAACCCCAAAAAATCACGAACGTCGGACGATTGCTCCCACACCCAAAGTGCCAGCCAGTCAAGCTCCTGCTGCTCCTCACCGGCCATTGGCAGCGCATCTACAGCACCACAGACATCGGGGCTCCGGGTTTTCCCTGACGAACAGGGCTTCGACGTTTACCACCAGCTGCACCTGGTCGCCCACTCAAAAAAGCCCCGAAAAATCACGAACGTCGGACGATTGCTCCCACACAAAAAGTGCCAGCCAGTCAAGCTCTTGCTGCTCCTCCCCGGCCATTGGCAGCGCATCTACAGCACCACAGACATCGGGGCTCCGGGCTTTCCCTGACGAACAGGGCTTCGACGTTTACCACCAGCTGCACCTGGGCGCCCACTGAAAAAAAACCCCGAAAATTCACGAACGTCGGACGATTGCTCCCACACCGAAAGTGCCAGCCAGTCAAGCTCTTGCTGCTCCTCCCCGGCCATTGGCAGTGCATCTACAGCACCACAGACATCGGGGCTCCGGGCTTTCCCTGACGAACAGGGTTTCGACGTTTACCACCAGCTGCACCTGGGAACGCACTAAAAAAAAACGCAAAAAATCACGAACGTCGGACGATTGCTCCCACACCGAAAGTGCCAGCCAGTCAAGCTCTTGCTGCTCCTCCCCGGCCACTGGCAGCGCATCTACAGCACCACAGACATCGGGGCTCCGGGCTTTCCGTGATGAACAGGGCTTCCACGTTTACCACCAGCTTCACCTGGTCGCCCACTCCAAAAAAAACCCAAAAAATCACGAACGTCGGACGATTGCTCCCACACCAAAAGTGCAAGCCAGTCAAGCTCTTGCTGCTCCTCACCGGCCATTGGCAGCGCATCTACAGCACCACAGACATCGGTGCTCCGGGCTTTCCCTGACGAACAGGGCTTCGACGTTTACCACCAGCTGCACCTGGGCGCCCACTGGAAAAAAACCCCGAAAAATCATGAACGTCGGACGATTGCTCCCACACCGAAAGTGCCAGCCAGTCAAGCTCTTGCTGCTCCTCCCCAGCCATTGGCAGCGTATCTACAGCACCACAGACATCGGGGCTCCGGGCTTTCCCTGACGAACAGGGCTTCGACGTTTACCACCAGCTGCACCTGGGGGGCCCACTGAAAAAAACCCCAAAAAATCACGAACGTCGGACGATTGCTCCCACACCCAAAGTGCCAGCCAGTCAAGCTCCTGCTGCTCCTCACCGGCCATTGGCAGCGCATCTACAGCACCACAGACATCGGGGCTCCGGGTTTTCCCTGACGAACAGGGCTTCGACGTTTACCACCAGCTGCACCTGGTCGCCCACTCAAAAAAGCCCCGAAAAATCACGAACGTCGGACGATTGCTCCCACACAAAAAGTGCCAGCCAGTCAAGCTCTTGCTGCTCCTCCCCGGCCATTGGCAGCGCATCTACAGCACCACAGACATCGGGGCTCCGGGCTTTCCCTGACGAACAGGGCTTCGACGTTTACCACCAGCTGCACCTGGGGGGCCCACTCCAAAAAAACCCTAAAAATCACGAACGTCGGACAATTGCTCCCATACAAAAAGTGCCAGCCAGTCAAGCTCCTGCTGCTCCTCAGCGGCCATTGGCAGCGCATCTACAGCACCACAGACATTGGGGCTCCGGGCTTTCCCTGACGAACAGGGCTTCGACATTTACCACCAGCTGCACCTGGTCGCCCACTCCAAAAAAACCCCGAAAAATCACGAACATCGGACGATTGCTCCCACACCGAAAATGCTAGCCAGTCAAGCTCTCGCTGCTCCTCACCGGCCATTGGCAGCGCATCTACAGCACCACAGACATCGGGGCTCCGGGCTTTCCCTGACGAACAGGGCTTCGACGTTTACCACCAGCTGCGCCTGTTCGCCCACTCCAAAAAAACCCGAAAAATCATGAACATCGGACGATTGCTCCCACACAAAAAGTGCCAGCCAGTCAAGCTCCTGCTGCTCCTCACCGGCCATTGGCAGCGCATCTACAGCACCACAGACATCGGGGCTCCGGGCATTCCCTGACGAACAGGGCTTCGACGTTTACCACCAGCTGCACCTTGTCACGCACTAAAAAAAAAACGCAAAAAATCACGAACGTCGGACGATTCCTCCCACACCGAAAGTGCCAGCAACTCAAGCTCTTGCTGCTCATCCCCGGCCATTTGCAGCGCATCTACAGCACCACAGACATCGGGGCTCCGGGCTTTCCCTGACGAACAGGGCTTCGATGTTTACCACCAGCTGCACCTGGGCACCCACTGGAAAAAAACCCCGAAAAATCACGAACGTGGGACGATTGCTCCCACACCGAAAGTGCCAACAACTCAAGCTCTTGCTGCTCCACACCGGCCATTGGCAGCGCATCTACAGCACCACAGACATCGGGGCTCCGGGCTTTCCCTGACGACAGGGCTTCGACGTTTACCACCAGCTGCACCTGCGGTGCCCACTGAAAAAAACCCCAATAAATCATGAACGTCGGACGATTGCTCCCACACCAAAAGTGCCAGCCAGTTAAGCTCCTGCTGCTCCTCACTAGCCATTGGCAGCGCATCTACAGCACCACAGACATCGGGGCTCCGGGCATTCCCTGACGAACAGGGCTTCGACGTTTACCACCAGCTGCACCTGGGCGCCCACTGAAAAAAAAACCCGAAAATTCACGAACGTCGGACGATTGCTCCCACACCGAAAGTGCCAGCCAGTCAAGCTCTTGCTGCTCCTCCCCGGCCATTGGCAGCGCATCTACAGCACCACAGACATCGGGGCTCTGGGCTTTCCCTGACGAACAGGGTTTCGACGTTTACCACCAGCTGCACCTGGGCACGCACTAAAAAAAAACGCAAAAAATCACGAACGTCGGACGATTCCTCCCACACCGAAAGTGCCAGCAACTCAAGCTCTTGCTGCTCATCCCCGGCCATTGGCAGCGCATCTACAGCACCACAGACATCGGGGCTCCGGGCTTTCCCTGACGAACAGGGCTTTGATGTTTACCACCAGCTGCACCTGGGCACCCACTGGAAAAAAACCCCGAAAAATCACGAACGTGGGACGATTGCTCCCACACCGAAAGTGCCAACAACTCAAGCTCTTGCTGCTCCACACCGGCCATTGGCAGCGCATCTACAGCACCACAGACATCGGGGCTCCGGGCTTTCCCTGACGAACAGGGCTTCGACGTTTTCCACCACCTGCACCTGGGCGCCCATTGGAAAAAAACCCAAGAAAAATCACGAACGTTGGACGATTGCTCCCACACCAAAAGTGCCAGGCAGTTAAGCTCCTGCTGCTCCTCACCAGCCATTGGCAGCGCATCTACAGCACCACAGACATCGGGGCTCCGGGCATTCCCTGACGAACAGGGCTTCGACGTTTACCACCAGCTGCACCTGGGCGCCCACTGAAAAAAAACCCCGAAAATTCACGAACGTCGGACGATTGCTCCCACACCGAAAGTGCCAGCCAGTCAAGCTCTTGCTGCTCCTCCCCGGCCATTGGCAGTGCATCTACAGCACCACAGACATCGGGGCTCCGGGCTTTCCCTGACGAACAGGGTTTCGACGTTTACCACCAGCTGCACCTGGGAACGCACTAAAAAAAAACGCAAAAAATCACGAACGTCGGACGATTGCTCCCACACCGAAAGTGCCAGCCAGTAAAGCTCTTGCTGCTCCTCCCCGGCCACTGGCAGCGCATCTACAGCACCACAGACATCGGGGCTCCGGGCTTTCCGTGATGAACAGGGCTTCCACGTTTACCACCAGCTTCACCTGGTCGCCCACTCCAAAAAAAAACCCAAAAAATCACGAACGTCGGACGATTGCTCCCACACCCAAAGTGCCAGCCAGTCAAGCTCCTGCTGCTCCTCACCGGCCATTGGCAGCGCATCTACAGCACCACAGACATCGGGGCTCCGGGTTTTCCCTGACGAACAGGGCTTCGACGTTTACCACCAGCTGCACCTGGTCGCCCACTCAAAAAAGCCCCGAAAAATCACGAACGTCGGACGATTGCTCCCACACAAAAAGTGCCAGCCAGTCAAGCTCTTGCTGCTCCTCCCCGGCCATTGGCAGCGCATCTACAGCACCACAGACATCGGGGCTCCGGGCTTTCCCTGACGAACAGGGCTTCGACGTTTACCACCAGCTGCACCTGGGGGGCCCACTCCAAAAAAACCCTAAAAATCACGAACGTCGGACAATTGCTCCCATACAAAAAGTGCCAGCCAGTCAAGCTCCTGCTGCTCCTCACCGGCCATTGGCAGCGCATCTACAGCACCACAGACATCGGGGCTCCGGGCTTTCCCTGACGAACAGGGCTTCGACGTTTACCACCAGCTGCACCTGGGCGCCCACTGAAAAAAAACCCCGAAAATTCACGAACGTCGGACGATTGCTCCCACACCGAAAGTGCCAGCCAGTCAAGCTCTTGCTGCTCCTCCCCGGCCATTGGCAGTGCATCTACAGCACCACAGACATCGGGGCTCCGGGCTTTCCCTGACGAACAGGGTTTCGACGTTTACCACCAGCTGCACCTGGGAACGCACTAAAAAAAAACGCAAAAAATCACGAACGTCGGACGATTGCTCCCACACCGAAAGTGCCAGCCAGTAAAGCTCTTGCTGCTCCTCCCCGGCCACTGGCAGCGCATCTACAGCACCACAGACATCGGGGCTCCGGGCTTTCCGTGATGAACAGGGCTTCCACGTTTACCACCAGCTTCACCTGGTCGCCCACTCCAAAAAAAACCCAAAAAATCACGAACGTCGGACGATTGCTCCCACACCCAAAGTGCCAGCCAGTCAAGCTCCTGCTGCTCCTCACCGGCCATTGGCAGCGCATCTACAGCACCACAGACATCGGGGCTCCGGGTTTTCCCTGACGAACAGGGCTTCGACGTTTACCACCAGCTGCACCTGGTCGCCCACTCAAAAAAGCCCCGAAAAATCACGAACGTCGGACGATTGCTCCCACACAAAAAGTGCCAGCCAGTCAAGCTCTTGCTGCTCCTCCCCGGCCATTGGCAGCGCATCTACAGCACCACAGACATCGGGGCTCCGGGCTTTCCCTGACGAACAGGGCTTCGACGTTTACCACCAGCTGCACCTGGGGGGCCCACTCCAAAAAAACCCTAAAAATCACGAACGTCGGACAATTGCTCCCATACAAAAAGTGCCAGCCAGTCAAGCTCCTGCTGCTCCTCAGCGGCCATTGGCAGCGCATCTACAGCACCACAGACATCGGGGCTCCGGGCTTTCCCTGACGAAAAGGGCTTCGACTTTTACCAGCAGCTGCACCTGGGCGCCCACTCCAAAAAAACCCCGAAAAATCACGAACGTCGGACGATTGCTCCCACACCAAAAGTGCCAGCCAGACAAGCTCTTGCTGCTCCTCACCGGCCATTGGCAGCGCATCTACAGCACCACAGACATCGGGGCTCCGGGCTTTCCCTGACGAACAGGGCTTCGACGTTTACCACCAGCTGCACCTGCGGTGCCCACTGAAAAAAACCCCAATAAATCATGAACGTCGGACGATTGCTCCCACACCAAAAGTGCCAGCCAGTTAAGCTCCTGCTGCTCCTCACTAGCCATTGGCAGCGCATCTACAGCACCACAGACATTGGGGCTCCGGGCATTCCCTGACGAACAGGGCTTCGACGTTTACCACCAGCTGCACCTGGGCGCCCACTGAAAAAAAAACCCGAAAATTCACGAACGTCGGACGATTGCTCCCACACCGAAAGTGCCAGCCAGTCAAGCTCTTGCTGCTCCTCCCCGGCCATTGGCAGTGCATCTACAGCACCACAGACATCGGGGCTCTGGGCTTTCCCTGACGAACAGGGTTTCGACGTTTACCACCAGCTGCACCTGGGCACGCACTAAAAAAAAACGCAAAAAATCACGAACGTCGGACGATTCCTCCCACACCGAAAGTGCCAGCAACTCAAGCTCTTGCTGCTCATCCCCGGCCATTGGCAGCGCATCTACAGCACCACAGACATCGGGGCTCCGGGCTTTCCCTGACGAACAGGGCTTTGATGTTTACCACCAGCTGCACCTGGGCACCCACTGGAAAAAAACCCCGAAAAATCACGAACGTGGGACGATTGCTCCCACACCGAAAGTGCCAACAACTCAAGCTCTTGCTGCTCCACACCGGCCATTGGCAGCGCATCTACAGCACCACAGACATCGGGGCTCCGGGCTTTCCCTGACGAACAGGGCTTCGACGTTTACCACCAGCTGCACCTGCGGTGCCCACTGAAAAAAACCCCAATAAATCATGAACGTCGGACGATTGCTCCCACACCAAAAGTGCCAGCCAGTCAAGCTCTTGCTGCTCCTCACCGGCCATTGGCAGCGTATCTACAGCACCACAGACATCGGGGCTTCGGGCATTCCCTGACAAACAGGGCTTCGACGTTTTCCACCACCTGCACCTGGGCGCCCATTGGAAAAAAACCCAAGAAAAATCACGAACGTTGGACGATTGCTCCCACACCAAAAGTGCCAGGCAGTTAAGCTCCTGCTGCTCCTCACCAGCCATTGGCAGCGCATCTACAGCACCACAGACATCGGGGCTCCGGGCATTCCCTGACGAACAGGGCTTCGACGTTTACCACCAGCTGCACCTGGGCGCCCACTGAAAAAAAACCCCGAAAATTCACGAACGTCGGACGATTGCTCCCACACCGAAAGTGCCAGCCAGTCAAGCTCTTGCTGCTCCTCCCCGGCCATTGGCAGTGCATCTACAGCACCACAGACATCGGGGCTCCGGGCTTTCCCTGACGAACAGGGTTTCGACGTTTACCACCAGCTGCACCTGGGAACGCACTAAAAAAAAACGCAAAAAATCACGAACGTCGGACGATTGCTCCCACACCGAAAGTGCCAGCCAGTCAAGCTCTTGCTGCTCCTCCCCGGCCACTGGCAGCGCATCTACAGCACCACAGACATCGGGGCTCCGGGCTTTCCGTGATGAACAGGGCTTCCACGTTTACCACCAGCTTCACCTGGTCGCCCACTCCAAAAAAAACCCAAAAAATCACGAACGTCGGACGATTGCTCCCACACCAAAAGTGCCAGCCAGTCAAGCTCTTGCTGCTCCTCACCGGCCATTGGCAGCGCATCTACAGCACCACAGACATCGGTGCTCCGGGCTTTCCCTGACGAACAGGGCTTCGACGTTTACCACCAGCTGCACCTGGGCGCCCACTGGAAAAAAACCCCGAAAAATCATGAACGTCGGACGATTGCTCCCACACCGAAAGTGCCAGCCAGTCAAGCTCTTGCTGCTCCTCCCCAGCCATTGGCAGCGTATCTACA
Source organism: Chlamydotis macqueenii (assembly GCF_036417535.1). Taxonomy (NCBI): domain Eukaryota; kingdom Metazoa; phylum Chordata; class Aves; order Otidiformes; family Otididae; genus Chlamydotis; species Chlamydotis macqueenii. Next base: position 28,984,620 of record NC_141592.1, on the reverse strand, counting down.
GCACCACAGACATCGGGGCTCCGGGCTTTCCCTGACGAACAGGGCTTCGACGTTTACCACCAGCTGCACCTGGGGGGCCCACTGAAAAAAACCCCAAAAAATCACGAACGTCGGACGATTGCTCCCACACCCAAAGTGCCAGCCAGTCAAGCTCCTGCTGCTCCTCACCGGCCATTGGCAGCGCATCTACAGCACCACAGACATCGGGGCTCCGGGTTTTCCCTGACGAACAGGGCTTCGACGTTTACCACCAGCTGCACCTGGTCGCCCACTCAAAAAAGCCCCGAAAAATCACGAACGTCGGACGATTGCTCCCACACAAAAAGTGCCAGCCAGTCAAGCTCTTGCTGCTCCTCCCCGGCCATTGGCAGCGCATCTACAGCACCACAGACATCGGGGCTCCGGGCTTTCCCTGACGAACAGGGCTTCGACGTTTACCACCAGCTGCACCTGGGCGCCCACTGAAAAAAAACCCCGAAAATTCACGAACGTCGGACGATTGCTCCCACACCGAAAGTGCCAGCCAGTCAAGCTCTTGCTGCTCCTCCCCGGCCATTGGCAGTGCATCTACAGCACCACAGACATCGGGGCTCCGGGCTTTCCCTGACGAACAGGGTTTCGACGTTTACCACCAGCTGCACCTGGGAACGCACTAAAAAAAAACGCAAAAAATCACGAACGTCGGACGATTGCTCCCACACCGAAAGTGCCAGCCAGTCAAGCTCTTGCTGCTCCTCCCCGGCCACTGGCAGCGCATCTACAGCACCACAGACATCGGGGCTCCGGGCTTTCCGTGATGAACAGGGCTTCCACGTTTACCACCAGCTTCACCTGGTCGCCCACTCCAAAAAAAACCCAAAAAATCACGAACGTCGGACGATTGCTCCCACACCAAAAGTGCAAGCCAGTCAAGCTCTTGCTGCTCCTCACCGGCCATTGGCAGCGCATCTACAGCACCACAGACATCGGTGCTCCGGGCTTTCCCTGACGAACAGGGCTTCGACGTTTACCACCAGCTGCACCTGGGCGCCCACTGGAAAAAAACCCCGAAAAATCATGAACGTCGGACGATTGCTCCCACACCGAAAGTGCCAGCCAGTCAAGCTCTTGCTGCTCCTCCCCAGCCATTGGCAGCGTATCTACAGCACCACAGACATCGGGGCTCCGGGCTTTCCCTGACGAACAGGGCTTCGACGTTTACCACCAGCTGCACCTGGGGGGCCCACTGAAAAAAACCCCAAAAAATCACGAACGTCGGACGATTGCTCCCACACCCAAAGTGCCAGCCAGTCAAGCTCCTGCTGCTCCTCACCGGCCATTGGCAGCGCATCTACAGCACCACAGACATCGGGGCTCCGGGTTTTCCCTGACGAACAGGGCTTCGACGTTTACCACCAGCTGCACCTGGTCGCCCACTCAAAAAAGCCCCGAAAAATCACGAACGTCGGACGATTGCTCCCACACAAAAAGTGCCAGCCAGTCAAGCTCTTGCTGCTCCTCCCCGGCCATTGGCAGCGCATCTACAGCACCACAGACATCGGGGTTCCGGGCTTTCCCTGACGAACAGGGCTTCGACGTTTACCACCAGCTGCACCTGGGGGGCCCACTCCAAAAAAACCCTAAAAATCACGAACGTCGGACAATTGCTCCCATACAAAAAGTGCCAGCCAGTCAAGCTCCTGCTGCTCCTCAGCGGCCATTGGCAGCGCATCTACAGCACCACAGACATCGGGGCTCCGGGCTTTCCCTGACGAAAAGGGCTTCGACTTTTACCAGCAGCTGCACCTGGGCGCCCACTCCAAAAAAACCCCGAAAAATCACGAACGTCGGACGATTGCTCCCACACCGAAAGTTCCAGCCAGTCAAGCTCTTGCTGCTCCTCACCGGCCATTGGCAGCGCATCTACAGCACCACAGACATCGGGGCTCCGGGCTTTCCCTGACGAACAGGGCTTCGACCTTTACCACCACCTGCACCTCTGCCCCCATTGGAAAAAAACCCAAGAAAAATCACGAACGTTGGACGATTGCTCCCACACCGAAAGTGCCAGCCAGTCAAGCTCTTGCTGCTCATCACCGGCCATTGGCAGCGCATCTACAGCACCACAGACATTGGGGCTCCGGGCTTTCCCTAACGAACAGGGCTTCGACGTTTACCACCAGCTGCACCTGGGGGGCCAACTGAAAAAAGCCCCGAAAAATCACGAACGTTGGACGATTGCTCCCACACCGAAAGTGCCAGCCAGTCAAGCTCTTGCTGCTCATCACCGGCCATTGGCAGCGCATCTACAGCACCACAGACATCGGGGCTCCGGGCTTTCCCTGACGAACAGGGCTTCGACGTTTACCACCAGCTGCACCTGGGGGCCCCACTGAAATAATCCCCGAAAAAGCATGAACGTCGGACGATTGCTCCCACACCGAATGTGCCAGCCACTCAAGCTCTTGCTGCTCCTCCCCGGCCATTGGCAGCACATCTACAGCACCACAGACATCGGGGCTCCGGGCTTTCCCTGACGAAAAGGGCTTCGACCTTTACCACCAGCTGCACCTGGGCGCCCACTCCAAAAAAACCCGAAAAATCATGAACGTCGGATGATTGCTCCCACACCGAAAGTTCCAGCCAGTCAAGCTCTTACTGCTCCTCACCGGCCATTGGCAGCGCATCTACAGCACCACAGACATCGGGGCTCTGGGCTTTCCCTGACGAACAGGGCTTCGACGTTTACCACCAGCTGCACCTGGGCGCCCATTGGAAAAAAACCCAAGAAAAATCACGAACGTTGGACGATTGCTCCCACACCAAAAGTGCCAGCCAGTCAAGCTCTTGCTGCTCCTCCCCAGCCATTGGCAGCGCATCTACAGCACCACAGACATCGGTGCTCCGGGCTTTCCCTGATGAACAGGGCTTCCACGTTTACCACCAGCTGCACCTGGTCGCCCACTCCAAAAAAAACCCGAAAAATCACGAACGTCGGACGATTGCTCCCACACCAAAAGTGCAAGCCAGTCAAGCTCTTGCTGCTCCTCCCCAGCCATTGGCAGCGCATCTACAGCACCACAGACATCGGTGCTCCGGGCTTTCCCTGACGAACAGGGCTTCGACGTTTACCACCAGCTGCACCTGGGCGCCCACTGGAAAAAAACCCCGAAAAATCACGAACGTCGGACGATTGCTCCCACACCCAAAGTGCCAGCCAGTCAAGCTCCTGCTGCTCCTCACCGGCCATTGGCAGCGCATCTACAGCACCACAGACATGGGGGCTCCGGGTTTTCCCTGACGAACAGGGCTTCGACGTTTACCACCAGCTGCACCTGGTCGCCCACTCAAAAAAGCCCCGAAAAATCACGAACGTCGGACGATTGCTCCCACACAAAAAGTGCCAGCCAGTCAAGCTCTTGCTGCTCCTCCCCGGCCATTGGCAGCGCATCTACAGCACCACAGACATCGGGGCTCCGGGCTTTCCCTGACGAACAGGGCTTCGACGTTTACCACCAGCTGCACCTGGGGGGCCCACTCCAAAAAAACCCTAAAAATCACGAACGTCGGACAATTGCTCCCATACAAAAAGTGCCAGCCAGTCAAGCTCTTGCTGCTCCTCCCCGGCCATTGGCAGCGCATCTACAGCACCACAGACATCGGGGCTCCGGGCATTCCCTGACGAACAGGGCTTCGACGTTTACCACCACCTGCACCTGGTCGCCCACTCCAAAAAAACCCCGAAAAATCAGGAACGTCGGACGATTGCTCCCACACCGAAAGTGCCAGCCAGTCAAGCTCTTGCTGCTCCTCACCGGCCATTGGCAGCGCATCTACAGCACCACAGACATCGGGGCTCCGGGCTTTCCCTGACGAAAAGGGGTTCGACGTTTACCACGAGCTGCACCTGGGCGCCCATTGGAAAAAAACCCAAGAAAAATCACAAACTTTGGACGATTGCTCCCACACCAGAAGTGCCAGCAACTCAAGCTCTTGCTGCTCATCACCAGCCATTGGCAGCCCATCTACAGCACCACAGACATCGGGGCTCCGGGCTTTCCCTGACGAACAGGGCTTCGACGTTTACCACCAGCTGCACCTGGGGGGCCCACTGAAAAAAACCCCGAAAAATCATGAACGTCGGACGATTGCTCCCACACCAAAAGTGCCAGCCAGTCAAGCTTCTGCTGCTCCTCACCGGCCATTGGCAGCGCATCTACAGCACCACAGACATCGGGGCTCCGGGCTTTCCCTGACGAACAGGGCTTCGAGGTTTACTACCACCTGCACCTGGGCGCCCATTGGAAAAAAACCCAAGAAAAATCACGAACGTTGGACAATTGCTCCCACACCAAAAGTGCCAGCCAGTCAAGCTCTTGCTGCTCCTCAGCGGCCATTGGCAGCGCATCTACAGCACCACAGACATCGGGGCTCCGGGCTTTCCCTGACGAACAGGGCTTCGACTTTTACCACCACCTGCGCCTGGGAATCCACTCCAAAAAAACCCAAAAAATCACAAACGTCGGACGATTCCTCCCACACCGAAAGTGCCAGCCAGTCAAGCTCTTGCTGCTCCTCCCCAGCCATTGGCAGCGCATCTACAGCACCACAGACATCGGGGCTCCGGGCTTTCCCTGACGAACAGGGCTTCGATGTTTACCACCAGCTGCACCTGGGCACCCACTGGAAAAAAACCCCGAAAAATCACGAACGTGGGAGGATTGCTCCCACACCGAAAGTGCCAACAACTCAAGCTCTTGCTGCTCCTCACCGGCCATTGGCAGCGCATCTACAGCACCACAGACATCTGGGCTCCGGGCTTTCCCTGACGAACAGGGCTTCGACGTTTACCACCAGCTGCACCTGGGGGGCCCACTGAAAAAAACCCCAATAAATCATGAACGTCGGACGATTGCTCCCACACAAAAAGTGCCAGCCAGTCAAGCTCTTGCTGCTCCTCCCCGGCCATTGGCAGCGCATCTACAGCACCACAGACATCGGGGCTCCGGGCTTTCCCTGACGAACAGGGCTTCGACGTTTACCACCAGCTGCACCTGGGGGGCCCACTCCAAAAAAACCCTAAAAATCACGAACGTCGGACAATTGCTCCCATACAAAAAGTGCCAGCCAGTCAAGCTCCTGCTGCTCCTCAGCGGCCATTGGCAGCGCATCTACAGCACCACAGACATTGGGGCTCCGGGCTTTCCCTGACGAACAGGGCTTCGACATTTACCACCAGCTGCACCTGGTCGCCCACTCCAAAAAAACCCCGAAAAATCACGAACATCGGACGATTGCTCCCACACCGAAAATGCTAGCCAGTCAAGCTCTCGCTGCTCCTCACCGGCCATTGGCAGCGCATCTACAGCACCACAGACATCGGGGCTCCGGGCTTTCCCTGACGAACAGGGCTTCGACGTTTACCACCAGCTGCGCCTGTTCGCCCACTCCAAAAAAACCCGAAAAATCATGAACATCGGACGATTGCTCCCACACAAAAAGTGCCAGCCAGTCAAGCTCCTGCTGCTCCTCACCGGCCATTGGCAGCGCATCTACAGCACCACAGACATCGGGGCTCCGGGCATTCCCTGACGAACAGGGCTTCGACGTTTACCACAAGCTGCACCTTGTCACGCACTAAAAAAAAAACGCAAAAAATCACGAACGTCGGACGATTCCTCCCACACCGAAAGTGCCAGCAACTCAAGCTCTTGCTGCTCATCCCCGGCCATTTGCAGCGCATCTACAGCACCACAGACATCGGGGCTCCGGGCTTTCCCTGACGAACAGGGCTTCGATGTTTACCACCAGCTGCACCTGGGCACCCACTGGAAAAAAACCCCGAAAAATCACGAACGTGGGACGATTGCTCCCACACCGAAAGTGCCAACAACTCAAGCTCTTGCTGCTCCACACCGGCCATTGGCAGCGCATCTACAGCACCACAGACATCGGGGCTCTGGGCTTTCCCTGACGAACAGGGCTTCGACGTTTACCACCAGCTGCACCTGGGCGCCCACTGAAAAAAAACCAAGAAAAATCACGAACGTTGGACGATTGCTCCCACACCGAAAGTGCCAGCCAGTCAAGCTCTTGCTGCTCATCACCAGCCATTGGCAGCGCATCTACAGCACCACAGACATCGGGGCTCCGGGCTTTCCCTGACGAACAGGGCTTCGACCTTTACCACCACCTGCACCTCGGGGGCCCACTGAAAAAAACCCCGAAAAAGCATGAACGTCAGACGATTGCTCCCACACCGAAAGTGCCAGCCAGTCAAGCTCTTGCTGCTCCTCACCGGCCATTGGCAGCGCATCTACAGCACCACAGACATCGGGGCTCCGGGCTTTCCCTGACGAACAGGGCTTTGACGTTTACCACCAGCTGCACCTGGGGGGCCCACTGAAAAAAACCCCGAAAAATCATGAACGTCGGACGATTGCTCCGACACCGAAATTGCCAGCCAGTCAAGCTCTTGCTGCTCCTCCCCGGCCATTGGCAGTGCATCTACAGCACCACAGACATCGGGGCTCCGGGCTTTCCCTGACGAACAGGGTTTCGACGTTTACCACCAGCTGCACCTGGGCACGCACTAAAAAAAAACGCAAAAAATCACGAACGTCGGACGATTGCTCCCACGCCGAAAGTGCCAGCCAGTCAAGCTCCTGCTGCTCCTCCCCGGCCATTGGCAGCGCATCTACAGCACCACAGACATCGGGGCTCCGGGCTTTCCCTGATGAACAGGGCTTCCACGTTTACCACCAGCTGCACCTGGTCGCCCACTCCAAAAAAAACCCGAAAAATCACGAACGTCGGACGATTGCTCCCACACCAAAAGTGCAAGCCAGTCAAGCTCTTGCTGCTCCTCCCCAGCCATTGGCAGCGCATCTACAGCACCACAGACATCGGGGCTCCGGGCTTTCCCTGACGAACAGGGCTTCGACGTTTACCACCAGCTGCACCTGGGCGCCCACTGGAAAAAAACCCCGAAAAATCACGAACGTCGGACGATTGCTCCCACACCCAAAGTGCCAGCCAGTCAAGCTCCTGCTGCTCCTCACCGGCCATTGGCAGCGCATCTACAGCACCACAGACATGGGGGCTCCGGGTTTTCCCTGACGAACAGGGCTTCGACGTTTACCACCAGCTGCACCTGGTCGCCCACTCAAAAAAGCCCCGAAAAATCACGAACGTCGGACGATTGCTCCCACACAAAAAGTGCCAGCCAGTCAAGCTCTTGCTGCTCCTCCCCGGCCATTGGCAGCGCATCTACAGCACCACAGACATCGGGGCTCCGGGCTTTCCCTGACGAACAGGGCTTCGACGTTTACCACCAGCTGCACCTGGGGGGCCCACTCCAAAAAAACCCTAAAAATCACGAACGTCGGACAATTGCTCCCATACAAAAAGTGCCAGCCAGTCAAGCTCCTGCTGCTCCTCAGCGGCCATTGGCAGCGCATCTACAGCACCACAGACATTGGGGCTCCGGGCTTTCCCTGACGAACAGGGCTTCGACATTTACCACCAGCTGCACCTGGTCGCCCACTCCAAAAAAACCCCGAAAAATCACGAACATCGGACGATTGCTCCCACACCGAAAATGCTAGCCAGTCAAGCTCTCGCTGCTCCTCACCGGCCATTGGCAGCGCATCTACAGCACCACAGACATCGGGGCTCCGGGCTTTCCCTGACGAACAGGGCTTCGACGTTTACCACCAGCTGCGCCTGTTCGCCCACTCCAAAAAAACCCGAAAAATCATGAACATCGGACGATTGCTCCCACACAAAAAGTGCCAGCCAGTCAAGCTCCTGCTGCTCCTCACCGGCCATTGGCAGCGCATCTACAGCACCACAGACATCGGGGCTCCGGGCATTCCCTGACGAACAGGGCTTCGACGTTTACCACCAGCTGCACCTTGTCACGCACTAAAAAAAAAACGCAAAAAATCACGAACGTCGGACGATTCCTCCCACACCGAAAGTGCCAGCAACTCAAGCTCTTGCTGCTCATCCCCGGCCATTTGCAGCGCATCTACAGCACCACAGACATCGGGGCTCCGGGCTTTCCCTGACGAACAGGGCTTCGATGTTTACCACCAGCTGCACCTGGGCACCCACTGGAAAAAAACCCCGAAAAATCACGAACGTGGGACGATTGCTCCCACACCGAAAGTGCCAACAACTCAAGCTCTTGCTGCTCCACACCGGCCATTGGCAGCGCATCTACAGCACCACAGACATCGGGGCTCCGGGCTTTCCCTGACGACAGGGCTTCGACGTTTACCACCAGCTGCACCTGCGGTGCCCACTGAAAAAAACCCCAATAAATCATGAACGTCGGACGATTGCTCCCACACCAAAAGTGCCAGCCAGTTAAGCTCCTGCTGCTCCTCACTAGCCATTGGCAGCGCATCTACAGCACCACAGACATCGGGGCTCCGGGCATTCCCTGACGAACAGGGCTTCGACGTTTACCACCAGCTGCACCTGGGCGCCCACTGAAAAAAAAACCCGAAAATTCACGAACGTCGGACGATTGCTCCCACACCGAAAGTGCCAGCCAGTCAAGCTCTTGCTGCTCCTCCCCGGCCATTGGCAGCGCATCTACAGCACCACAGACATCGGGGCTCTGGGCTTTCCCTGACGAACAGGGTTTCGACGTTTACCACCAGCTGCACCTGGGCACGCACTAAAAAAAAACGCAAAAAATCACGAACGTCGGACGATTCCTCCCACACCGAAAGTGCCAGCAACTCAAGCTCTTGCTGCTCATCCCCGGCCATTGGCAGCGCATCTACAGCACCACAGACATCGGGGCTCCGGGCTTTCCCTGACGAACAGGGCTTTGATGTTTACCACCAGCTGCACCTGGGCACCCACTGGAAAAAAACCCCGAAAAATCACGAACGTGGGACGATTGCTCCCACACCGAAAGTGCCAACAACTCAAGCTCTTGCTGCTCCACACCGGCCATTGGCAGCGCATCTACAGCACCACAGACATCGGGGCTCCGGGCTTTCCCTGACGAACAGGGCTTCGACGTTTTCCACCACCTGCACCTGGGCGCCCATTGGAAAAAAACCCAAGAAAAATCACGAACGTTGGACGATTGCTCCCACACCAAAAGTGCCAGGCAGTTAAGCTCCTGCTGCTCCTCACCAGCCATTGGCAGCGCATCTACAGCACCACAGACATCGGGGCTCCGGGCATTCCCTGACGAACAGGGCTTCGACGTTTACCACCAGCTGCACCTGGGCGCCCACTGAAAAAAAACCCCGAAAATTCACGAACGTCGGACGATTGCTCCCACACCGAAAGTGCCAGCCAGTCAAGCTCTTGCTGCTCCTCCCCGGCCATTGGCAGTGCATCTACAGCACCACAGACATCGGGGCTCCGGGCTTTCCCTGACGAACAGGGTTTCGACGTTTACCACCAGCTGCACCTGGGAACGCACTAAAAAAAAACGCAAAAAATCACGAACGTCGGACGATTGCTCCCACACCGAAAGTGCCAGCCAGTAAAGCTCTTGCTGCTCCTCCCCGGCCACTGGCAGCGCATCTACAGCACCACAGACATCGGGGCTCCGGGCTTTCCGTGATGAACAGGGCTTCCACGTTTACCACCAGCTTCACCTGGTCGCCCACTCCAAAAAAAAACCCAAAAAATCACGAACGTCGGACGATTGCTCCCACACCCAAAGTGCCAGCCAGTCAAGCTCCTGCTGCTCCTCACCGGCCATTGGCAGCGCATCTACAGCACCACAGACATCGGGGCTCCGGGTTTTCCCTGACGAACAGGGCTTCGACGTTTACCACCAGCTGCACCTGGTCGCCCACTCAAAAAAGCCCCGAAAAATCACGAACGTCGGACGATTGCTCCCACACAAAAAGTGCCAGCCAGTCAAGCTCTTGCTGCTCCTCCCCGGCCATTGGCAGCGCATCTACAGCACCACAGACATCGGGGCTCCGGGCTTTCCCTGACGAACAGGGCTTCGACGTTTACCACCAGCTGCACCTGGGGGGCCCACTCCAAAAAAACCCTAAAAATCACGAACGTCGGACAATTGCTCCCATACAAAAAGTGCCAGCCAGTCAAGCTCCTGCTGCTCCTCAGCGGCCATTGGCAGCGCATCTACAGCACCACAGACATCGGGGCTCCGGGCTTTCCCTGACGAACAGGGCTTCGACGTTTACCACCAGCTGCACCTGGGCGCCCACTGAAAAAAAACCCCGAAAATTCACGAACGTCGGACGATTGCTCCCACACCGAAAGTGCCAGCCAGTCAAGCTCTTGCTGCTCCTCCCCGGCCATTGGCAGTGCATCTACAGCACCACAGACATCGGGGCTCCGGGCTTTCCCTGACGAACAGGGTTTCGACGTTTACCACCAGCTGCACCTGGGAACGCACTAAAAAAAAACGCAAAAAATCACGAACGTCGGACGATTGCTCCCACACCGAAAGTGCCAGCCAGTAAAGCTCTTGCTGCTCCTCCCCGGCCACTGGCAGCGCATCTACAGCACCACAGACATCGGGGCTCCGGGCTTTCCGTGATGAACAGGGCTTCCACGTTTACCACCAGCTTCACCTGGTCGCCCACTCCAAAAAAAACCCAAAAAATCACGAACGTCGGACGATTGCTCCCACACCCAAAGTGCCAGCCAGTCAAGCTCCTGCTGCTCCTCACCGGCCATTGGCAGCGCATCTACAGCACCACAGACATCGGGGCTCCGGGTTTTCCCTGACGAACAGGGCTTCGACGTTTACCACCAGCTGCACCTGGTCGCCCACTCAAAAAAGCCCCGAAAAATCACGAACGTCGGACGATTGCTCCCACACAAAAAGTGCCAGCCAGTCAAGCTCTTGCTGCTCCTCCCCGGCCATTGGCAGCGCATCTACAGCACCACAGACATCGGGGCTCCGGGCTTTCCCTGACGAACAGGGCTTCGACGTTTACCACCAGCTGCACCTGGGGGGCCCACTCCAAAAAAACCCTAAAAATCACGAACGTCGGACAATTGCTCCCATACAAAAAGTGCCAGCCAGTCAAGCTCCTGCTGCTCCTCAGCGGCCATTGGCAGCGCATCTACAGCACCACAGACATCGGGGCTCCGGGCTTTCCCTGACGAAAAGGGCTTCGACTTTTACCAGCAGCTGCACCTGGGCGCCCACTCCAAAAAAACCCCGAAAAATCACGAACGTCGGACGATTGCTCCCACACCAAAAGTGCCAGCCAGACAAGCTCTTGCTGCTCCTCACCGGCCATTGGCAGCGCATCTACAGCACCACAGACATCGGGGCTCCGGGCTTTCCCTGACGAACAGGGCTTCGACGTTTACCACCAGCTGCACCTGCGGTGCCCACTGAAAAAAACCCCAATAAATCATGAACGTCGGACGATTGCTCCCACACCAAAAGTGCCAGCCAGTTAAGCTCCTGCTGCTCCTCACTAGCCATTGGCAGCGCATCTACAGCACCACAGACATTGGGGCTCCGGGCATTCCCTGACGAACAGGGCTTCGACGTTTACCACCAGCTGCACCTGGGCGCCCACTGAAAAAAAAACCCGAAAATTCACGAACGTCGGACGATTGCTCCCACACCGAAAGTGCCAGCCAGTCAAGCTCTTGCTGCTCCTCCCCGGCCATTGGCAGTGCATCTACAGCACCACAGACATCGGGGCTCTGGGCTTTCCCTGACGAACAGGGTTTCGACGTTTACCACCAGCTGCACCTGGGCACGCACTAAAAAAAAACGCAAAAAATCACGAACGTCGGACGATTCCTCCCACACCGAAAGTGCCAGCAACTCAAGCTCTTGCTGCTCATCCCCGGCCATTGGCAGCGCATCTACAGCACCACAGACATCGGGGCTCCGGGCTTTCCCTGACGAACAGGGCTTTGATGTTTACCACCAGCTGCACCTGGGCACCCACTGGAAAAAAACCCCGAAAAATCACGAACGTGGGACGATTGCTCCCACACCGAAAGTGCCAACAACTCAAGCTCTTGCTGCTCCACACCGGCCATTGGCAGCGCATCTACAGCACCACAGACATCGGGGCTCCGGGCTTTCCCTGACGAACAGGGCTTCGACGTTTACCACCAGCTGCACCTGCGGTGCCCACTGAAAAAAACCCCAATAAATCATGAACGTCGGACGATTGCTCCCACACCAAAAGTGCCAGCCAGTCAAGCTCTTGCTGCTCCTCACCGGCCATTGGCAGCGTATCTACAGCACCACAGACATCGGGGCTTCGGGCATTCCCTGACAAACAGGGCTTCGACGTTTTCCACCACCTGCACCTGGGCGCCCATTGGAAAAAAACCCAAGAAAAATCACGAACGTTGGACGATTGCTCCCACACCAAAAGTGCCAGGCAGTTAAGCTCCTGCTGCTCCTCACCAGCCATTGGCAGCGCATCTACAGCACCACAGACATCGGGGCTCCGGGCATTCCCTGACGAACAGGGCTTCGACGTTTACCACCAGCTGCACCTGGGCGCCCACTGAAAAAAAACCCCGAAAATTCACGAACGTCGGACGATTGCTCCCACACCGAAAGTGCCAGCCAGTCAAGCTCTTGCTGCTCCTCCCCGGCCATTGGCAGTGCATCTACAGCACCACAGACATCGGGGCTCCGGGCTTTCCCTGACGAACAGGGTTTCGACGTTTACCACCAGCTGCACCTGGGAACGCACTAAAAAAAAACGCAAAAAATCACGAACGTCGGACGATTGCTCCCACACCGAAAGTGCCAGCCAGTCAAGCTCTTGCTGCTCCTCCCCGGCCACTGGCAGCGCATCTACAGCACCACAGACATCGGGGCTCCGGGCTTTCCGTGATGAACAGGGCTTCCACGTTTACCACCAGCTTCACCTGGTCGCCCACTCCAAAAAAAACCCAAAAAATCACGAACGTCGGACGATTGCTCCCACACCAAAAGTGCCAGCCAGTCAAGCTCTTGCTGCTCCTCACCGGCCATTGGCAGCGCATCTACAGCACCACAGACATCGGTGCTCCGGGCTTTCCCTGACGAACAGGGCTTCGACGTTTACCACCAGCTGCACCTGGGCGCCCACTGGAAAAAAACCCCGAAAAATCATGAACGTCGGACGATTGCTCCCACACCGAAAGTGCCAGCCAGTCAAGCTCTTGCTGCTCCTCCCCAGCCATTGGCAGCGTATCTACAGCACCACAGACATCGGGGCTCCGGGCTTTCCCTGACGAACAGGGCTTCGACGTTTACCACCAGCTGCACCTGGGGGGCCCACTGAAAAAAACCCCAAAAAATCACGAACGTCGGACGATTGCTCCCACACCCAAAGTGCCAGCCAGTCAAGCTCCTGCTGCTCCTCACCGGCCATTGGCAGCGCATCTACAGCACCACAGACATCGGGGCTCCGGGTTTTCCCTGACGAACAGGGCTTCGACGTTTACCACCAGCTGCACCTGGTCGCCCACTCAAAAAAGCCCCGAAAAATCACGAACGTCGGACGATTGCTCCCACACAAAAAGTGCCAGCCAGTCAAGCTCTTGCTGCTCCTCCCCGGCCATTGGCAGCGCATCTACAGCACCACAGACATCGGGGCTCCGGGCTTTCCCTGACGAACAGGGCTTCGACGTTTACCACCAGCTGCACCTGGGCGCCCACTGAAAAAAAACCCCGAAAATTCACGAACGTCGGACGATTGCTCCCACACCGAAAGTGCCAGCCAGTCAAGCTCTTGCTGCTCCTCCCCGGCCATTGGCAGTGCATCTACAGCACCACAGACATCGGGGCTCCGGGCTTTCCCTGACGAACAGGGTTTCGACGTTTACCACCAGCTGCACCTGGGAACGCACTAAAAAAAAACGCAAAAAATCACGAACGTCGGACGATTGCTCCCACACCGAAAGTGCCAGCCAGTCAAGCTCTTGCTGCTCCTCCCCGGCCACTGGCAGCGCATCTACAGCACCACAGACATCGGGGCTCCGGGCTTTCCGTGATGAACAGGGCTTCCACGTTTACCACCAGCTTCACCTGGTCGCCCACTCCAAAAAAAACCCAAAAAATCACGAACGTCGGACGATTGCTCCCACACCAAAAGTGCAAGCCAGTCAAGCTCTTGCTGCTCCTCACCGGCCATTGGCAGCGCATCTACAGCACCACAGACATCGGTGCTCCGGGCTTTCCCTGACGAACAGGGCTTCGACGTTTACCACCAGCTGCACCTGGGCGCCCACTGGAAAAAAACCCCGAAAAATCATGAACGTCGGACGATTGCTCCCACACCGAAAGTGCCAGCCAGTCAAGCTCTTGCTGCTCCTCCCCAGCCATTGGCAGCGTATCTACAGCACCACAGACATCGGGGCTCCGGGCTTTCCCTGACGAACAGGGCTTCGACGTTTACCACCAGCTGCACCTGGGGGGCCCACTGAAAAAAACCCCAAAAAATCACGAACGTCGGACGATTGCTCCCACACCCAAAGTGCCAGCCAGTCAAGCTCCTGCTGCTCCTCACCGGCCATTGGCAGCGCATCTACAGCACCACAGACATCGGGGCTCCGGGTTTTCCCTGACGAACAGGGCTTCGACGTTTACCACCAGCTGCACCTGGTCGCCCACTCAAAAAAGCCCCGAAAAATCACGAACGTCGGACGATTGCTCCCACACAAAAAGTGCCAGCCAGTCAAGCTCTTGCTGCTCCTCCCCGGCCATTGGCAGCGCATCTACAGCACCACAGACATCGGGGCTCCGGGCTTTCCCTGACGAACAGGGCTTCGACGTTTACCACCAGCTGCACCTGGGGGGCCCACTCCAAAAAAACCCTAAAAATCACGAACGTCGGACAATTGCTCCCATACAAAAAGTGCCAGCCAGTCAAGCTCCTGCTGCTCCTCAGCGGCCATTGGCAGCGCATCTACAGCACCACAGACATCGGGGCTCCGGGCTTTCCCTGACGAAAAGGGCTTCGACTTTTACCAGCAGCTGCACCTGGGCGCCCACTCCAAAAAAACCCCGAAAAATCACGAACGTCGGACGATTGCTCCCACACCGAAAGTTCCAGCCAGTCAAGCTCTTGCTGCTCCTCACCGGCCATTGGCAGCGCATCTACAGCACCACAGACATCGGGGCTCCGGGCTTTCCCTGACGAACAGGGCTTCGACCTTTACCACCACCTGCACCTCTGCCCCCATTGGAAAAAAACCCAAGAAAAATCACGAACGTTGGACGATTGCTCCCACACCGAAAGTGCCAGCCAGTCAAGCTCTTGCTGCTCATCACCGGCCATTGGCAGCGCATCTACAGCACCACAGACATTGGGGCTCCGGGCTTTCCCTAACGAACAGGGCTTCGACGTTTACCACCAGCTGCACCTGGGGGGCCAACTGAAAAAAGCCCCGAAAAATCACGAACGTTGGACGATTGCTCCCACACCGAAAGTGCCAGCCAGTCAAGCTCTTGCTGCTCATCACCGGCCATTGGCAGCGCATCTACAGCACCACAGACATCGGGGCTCCGGGCTTTCCCTGACGAACAGGGCTTCGACGTTTACCACCAGCTGCACCTGGGGGCCCCACTGAAATAATCCCCGAAAAAGCATGAACGTCGGACGATTGCTCCCACACCGAATGTGCCAGCCACTCAAGCTCTTGCTGCTCCTCCCCGGCCATTGGCAGCACATCTACAGCACCACAGACATCGGGGCTCCGGGCTTTCCCTGACGAAAAGGGCTTCGACCTTTACCACCAGCTGCACCTGGGCGCCCACTCCAAAAAAACCCGAAAAATCATGAACGTCGGATGATTGCTCCCACACCGAAAGTTCCAGCCAGTCAAGCTCTTACTGCTCCTCACCGGCCATTGGCAGCGCATCTACAGCACCACAGACATCGGGGCTCTGGGCTTTCCCTGACGAACAGGGCTTCGACGTTTACCACCAGCTGCACCTGGGCGCCCATTGGAAAAAAACCCAAGAAAAATCACGAACGTTGGACGATTGCTCCCACACCAAAAGTGCCAGCCAGTCAAGCTCTTGCTGCTCCTCCCCGGCCATTGGCAGCGCATCTACAGCACCACAGACATCGGGGCTCCGGGCTTTCCCAGACGAACAGGGCTTCGACGTTTACCACCAGCTGCACATGGGACCCCACTGAAAAAAACCCCGAAAAAGCATGAACGTCGGACGATTGCTCCCACACCGAAAGTGCCAGCAAGTCAAGCTCTTGCTGCTCCTCCCCGGCCATTGGCAGCGCATCTACAGCACCACAGACATCGGGGCTCCGGGCTTTCCCTGACGAACAGGGCTTCAACGTTTACCACCAGCTGCACCTGGGGGCCCCACTGAAAAAAACCCCGAAAAAGCATGAACGTCGGACGATTGCTCCCACACCGAAAGTGCCAGCCAGTCAAGCTCTTGCTGCTCCTCACCGGCCATTGGCAGCTCATCTACAGCACCACAGACATCGGGGCTCCGGGCTTTCCCTGACGAACAGGGCTTCGACGTTTACCACCAGCTGCACCTGTGGGGCCCACTGAAAAAAACCCCGAAAAATCATGAACGTCGGACGATTGCTCCCACACAAGAAGTTCCAGCCAGTCAAGCTCTTGCTGCTCCTCCCCGGCCTTTGGCAGCGCATCTACAGCACCACAGACATCGGGGCTCCGGGCTTTCCCTGACGAACAGGGCTTCGACGTTTACCACCAGCTTCACCTGGGCGCCCACTCCAGAAAAACCCGAAAAATCACGAACGTCAGACAATTGCTCCCACACAAAAAGTGCCAGCCAGTCAAGCTCTTGCTGCTCCTCCCCAGCCATTGGCAGCGCATCTACAGCACCACAGACATCGGGGTTCCGGGCTTTCCCTGACGAACAGGGCTTCGACGTTTACCACCACCTGCGCCTGGGAGTCCACTCCAAAAAAACCCGAAAAATCACAAACGTCGGACGATTGCTCCCACACCGAAAGTGCCAGCCAGTCAAGCTCTTGCTGCTCCTCACCGGCCATTGGCAGCGCATCTACAGCACCACAGACATCGGGGCTCCGGGCTTTCCCTGACGAACAGTGCTTCGACCTTTACCACCAGCTGCACCTGGGCGCCCATTGGAAAAAAACCCAAGAAAAATCACGAACTTGGGACGATTGCTCCCACACCGAAAGTGCCAGCCAGTCAAGCTCCTGCTGCTCCTCACCGGCCATTGGCAGCGCATCTACAGCACCACAGACATCGGGGCTCCGGGCTTTCCCTGACGAAAAGGACTTCGACTTTTACCACCAGCTGTACCTGGGCGCCCACTCCAAAAAAACCCCGAAAAATCACGAACGTCGGACGATTGCTCCCACACCGAAAGTTCCAGCCAGTCAAGCTCTTGCTGCTCCTCACCGGCCATTGGCAGCGCATCTACAGCACCACAGACATCGGGGCTCCGGGCTTTCCCTGACGAACAAGGCTTCGACCTTTACCACCACCTGCACCTCTGCCCCCATTGGAAAAAAACCCAAGAAAAATCTCGAACGTTGGACGATTGCTCCCACACCGAAAGTGCCAGCCAGTCAAGCTCTTGCTGCTCATCACCGGCCATTGGCAGCGCATCTACAGCACCACAGACATCGGGGCTCCGGGCTTTCCCTAACGAACAGGGCTTCGACGTTTACCATTAGCTGCACCTGGGGGGCCAACTGAAAAAAGCCCCGAAAAATCACGAGTGTTGGACGATTGCTCCCACACCGAAAGTGCCAGCCAGTCAAGCTCTTGCTGCTCATCACAGGCCATTGGCAGCGCATCTACAGCACCACAGACATCAGGGCTCCGGGCTTTCCCTGACGAACCGGGCTTCGACGTTTACCACCAGCTGCACCTGGTCGCCCACTCCAGAAAAACCCGAAAAATCACGAACGTCAGACGATTTCTCCCACACAAAAAGTGCCAGCCAGTCAAGCTCCTGCTGCTTCTCACTGGCCATTGGCAGCGCATCTACAGCACCACAGACATCGGGGCTCCGGGCTTTCCCTGACGAACAGGGCTTCGATATTTACCACCAGCTGCACCTGGGGGCCCTACTGAAATAATCCCAGAAAAAGCATGAACGTCGGACGATTGCTCCCACACCGAACGTGCCAGCCACTCAAGCTCTTGCTGCTCCTCCCCGGCCATTGGCAGCACATATACAGCACCACAGACATCGGGGCTCCGGGCTTTCCCTGACGAAAAGGGCTTCGACCTTTACCACCAGCTGCACCTGGGCGCCCACTCCAAAAAAACCCGGAAAATCACGAACGTCGGACGATTGCTCCCACACCGAAAGTTCCAGCCAGTCAAGCTCTTGCTGCTCCTCACCGGCCATTGGCAGCGCATCTACAGCACCACAGACATCGGGGCTCCGGGCTTTCCCTGACGAACAGGGCTTCGACGTTTACCACCACCTGCACCTGGGCGCCCATTGGAAAAAAACCCAAGAAAAATCACGAACGTTGGACGATTGCTCCCACACCAAAAGTGCCAGCCAGTCAAGCTCTTGCTGCTCCTCACCGGCCATTGGCAGCGCATCTACAGCACCACAGACATCGGGGCTCCGGGCTTTCCCTGACGAACAGGGCTTCGACGTTTACCACCAGCTGCACCTGGGGGCCCCACTGAAAAAAACCCCGAAAAAGCATGAACGTCGGACGATTGCTCCCACACCGAAAGTGTCATCCAGTCAAGCTCTTGCTGCTCCTCCCCGGCCATTGGCAGCGCATCTACAGCACCACAGACATCGGGGCTCCGGGCTTTCCCTGACGAACAGGGCTTCGACGTTTACCATTAGCTGCACCTGGGGGGCCCACTGAAAAAAACCCCGAAAAATCATGAACGTCGGACGATTGCTCCCACACCGAAAGTGTCATCCAGTCAAGCTCTTGCTGCTCCTCCCCGGCCTTTGGCAGCGCATCTACAGCACCACAGACATCGGGGCTCCGGGCTTTCCCTGACGAACAGGGCTTCGACGTTTACCACCAGCTGCACCTGGGCGCCCACTGAAAAAAACCCCGAAAAATCACGAACGTTGGATGATTGCTCCCACACCGAAAGTGCCAGCCAGTCAAGCTCTTGCTGCTCCTCACCGGCCATTGGCAGCGCATCTACAGCACCACAGACATCGGGGCTCCGGGCTTTCCCTGACGAACAGGGCTTCAACGTTTATCACCAGCTGCACCTGGGGGGCCCACTGAAAGAAACCCCGAAAAATCGGGAACGTCGGATGATTACTCCCACACCGAAAGTGCCAGCCAGTCAAGCTCTTGCTGCTCATCACCGGCCATTGGCAGCGCATCTACAGCACCACAGACATCGGGGCTCCGGGCTTTCCCTAACGAACAGGGCTTCGACGTTTACCACCAGCTGCACCTGGGGGGCCAACTGAAAAAAGCCCCGAAAAATCACGAACGTCGGACGATTGCTCCCACACCGAAAGTGCCAGCCAGTCAAGCTCCTGCTGCTCCTCACCGGCCATTGGCAGCGCATCTACAGCACCACAGACATCGGGGCTCCGGGCTTTCCCTGACGAACAGGGCTTCGACGTTTACCACCAGCTGCACCTGGGAGTCCACTCCAAAAAAACCCGAAAAATCACAAACGTTGGACGATTGCTCCCACACAAAAAGTGCCAGCCAGTCAAGCTCTTGCTGCTCCTCACCGGCCATTGGCAGCGCATCTACAGCACCACAGACATCGGGGCTCCGGGCTTTCCCTGACGAACAGGGCTTCGACGTTTACCACCACCTGCACCTGCGCGCCCATTGGAAAAAAACCCAAGAAAAATCACGAACGTTGGATGATTGCTCCCACACCAAAAGTACCAGCAACTCAAGCTCTTGCTGCTCATCACCGGCCATTGGCAGCGCATCTACAGCACCACAGACATCGGGGCTCCGGGCTTTCCCTGACGAACAGGGCTTCGACGTTTACCACCAGCTGCACCTGGGGGGCCCACTGAAAAAAACCCCGAAAAATCATGAACGTCGGACGATTGCTCCCACACAAAAAGTTCCAGCCAGTCAAGCTCTTGCTGCTCCTCCCCGGCCATTGGCAGCGCATCTACAGCACTACAGACATCGGGGCTCCGGGCTTTCCCTGACGAACAGGGCTTCGACGTTTACCACCAGCTGCACCTGGGGGGCCCACTGAAAAAAACCCCGAAAAATCATGAACGTCGGACGATTGCTCCCACACCGAAACTGCCAGCCAGACAAGCTCTTGCTGCTCCTCACCGGCCATTGGCAGCGCATCTACAGCACCACAGACATCGGGGCTCCACGCTTTCCCTGACGAACAGGGCTTCGACATTTACCACCAGCTGCACCTGGGCGCCCACGCCAAAAAAACCCGAAAAATCACGAACGTCGGACGATTGCTCCCACACCGAAAGTGCCAGCCAGTCCAGCTCTTGCTGCTCCTCACCGGCCATTGGCAGCGCATCTACAGCACCACAGACATCAGGGCTTTGGGCTTTCCCTGACGAACAGGGCTTCGACGTTTACCACCAGCTGCACCTGGGGGACCCACTGAAAGAAACCCCGAAAAATCGGGAACGTCGGATGATTACTCCCACACAAAAAGTGCCAGCCAGTCAAGCTCTTGCTGCTCCTCACCGGCCATTGGCAGCGCATCTTCAGCACCACAGACATCGGGGCTCCACGCTTTCCCTGACGAACAGGGCTTCGACGTTTACCACCAGCTGCACCTGGTCGCCCACTCCAGAAAAACCCTAAAAATCACGAAGGTCGGACGATTGCTCCCACACAAAAAGTGCCAGCCAGTCAAGCTCCTGCTGCTCCTCACCGGCCATTGGCAGCGCATCTACAGCACCACAGACATCGGGGCTCCGGGCTTTCCCTGACGAACAGGGCTTCGACGTTTACCACCAACTGTGCCTGGGAGTCCACTCCAAAAAAAACCGAAAAATCATGAACGTCGGACGATTGCTCCCACACAAAAAGTTCCAACCAGTCAAGCTCTTGCTGCTCCTCCCCGGCCATTGGCAGCGCATCTACAGCACCACAGACATCGGGGCTCCGGGCTTTCCCTGACGAACAGGGCTTCGACGTTTACCACCAGCTGCACCTGGGCGCCCACTGAAAAAAACCCCGAAAAATCACGAACGTTGGACGATTGCTCCCACACCGAAAGTGCCAGCCAGTCAAGCTCTTGCTGCTCATCACCGGCCATTGGCAGCGCATCTACAGCACCACAGACATCGGGGCTCCGGGCTTTCCCTGACGAACAGGGCTTCGACGTTTACCACCAGCTTCACCTGGGCGCCCACTCCAGAAAAACCTGAAAAATCACGAACGTCAGACGATTGCTCCCACACAAAAAGTGCCAGCCAGTCAAGCTCTTGCTGCTCCTCCCCGGCCATTGGCAGCACATCTACAGCACTACAGACATCGGGGCTCCGGGCTTTCCCTAACGAACAGGGCTTCGACGTTTACCACCAGCTGCACCTGGGGGGCCAACTGAAAAAAGCCCCGAAAAATCATGAACGTCGGACGATTGCTCCCACACCCAAAGTGCCAGCCAGACAAGCTCTTGCTGCTCCTCCCCGGCCATTGGCAGCGCATCTACAGCACCACAGACATCGGGGCTCCGGGCTTTCCCTGACGAACAGGGCTTCGACGTTTACCACCACCTGCACCTGGGAGTCCACTCCAACAAACCCGAAAAATCACAAACTTCGGACGATTGCTCCCACACCGAAAGTGCCAGCCAGTCAAGCTCTTGCTGCTCCTCACCGGCCATTGGCAGCGCATCTACAGCACCACAGACATCGGGGCTCCGGGCTTTCCCTGACGAACAGGGCTTCGATGTTTACCACCACCTGCACCTGGGCGCCCATTGGAAAAAAACCCAAGAAAAATCACGAACGTTGGACGATTGCTCCCACACAAAAAGTGCCAGCCAGTCAAGCTCTTGCTGCTCCTCACTGGCCATTGGCAGCGCATCTACAGCACCACAGACATCGGGGCTCCGGGCTTTCCCTGACGAACAGGGCTTCGATATTTACCACCAGCTGCACCTGGGGCCCCAACTGAAAAAATCCCCGAAAAAGCATGAACTTCGGACGATTGCTCCCACACCGAAAGTGCCAGCCAGTCAAGCTCTTGCTGCTCCTCCCCGGCCATTGGCAGCACATCTACAGCACCACAGACATCGGGGCTCCGGGCTTTCCCTAACGAACAGGGCTTCGACGTTTACCACCAGCTGCACCTGGGGGGCCAACTAAAAAAAGCCCCGAAAAATCACGAACGTCGGACGATTGCTCCCACACAAAAAGTGCCAGCCAGTCAAGCTCCTGCTGCTCCTCACCGGCCATTGGCAGCGCATCTACAGCACCACAGACATCGGGGCTCTGAGCTTTCCCTGACGAACAGGGCTTCGATATTTACCACCTGCTGCACCTGGGCGCCCACTGGAAAAATCCCCGAAAAATCACGAACGTCAGACGATTGCTCCCACACCGAAAGTGCCAGCCAGTCAAGCTCTTACTGCTCCTCACCGGCCATTGGCAGCGCATCTACAGCACCACAGACATCAGGGCTTTGGGCTTTCCCTGACGAACAGGGCTTCGACGTTTACCACCAGCTGCACCTGGGGGGCCCACTGGAAAAAAACCCGAAAAATCACGAACGTTGCACGATTTCTCCCACACAAAAAGTTCCAGCCAGTCAAGCTCTTGCTGCTCCTCCCCGGCCATTGGCAGCGCATCTACAGCACCACAGACATCGGGGCTCCGGGCTTTCCCTGACGAACAGGGCTTCGACGTTTACCACCAGCTGCACCTGGGGGGCCCACTGAAAAAAACCCCGAAAAATCATGAACGTCGGACGATTGCTCCCACACCGAAAGTGCCAGGCAGTCAAGCTCTTGCTGCTCCTCACCGGCCATTGGCAGCGCATCTACAGCACCACAGACATCGGTGCTCCAGGCTTTCCCTGTCGAACAGGGCTTCGACGTTTACCACCAGCTGCACCTGGGCGCCCACTCCAAAAAAGCCCCCAAAAATCATGAACGTTGGACGATTGCTCCCACAACGAAAGTGCCAGCCAGTCAAGCTCCTGCTGCTCCTCCCCGGCCATTGGCAGCGCATCTACAGCACCACAGACATCGGGGTCCGGGCTTTCCCTGATGAACAGGACTTCGACATTTACCACCACCTGCGCCTAGGAGTCCATTCCAAAAAAACCCGAAAAATCACGAACGTTGGACGATTGCTCCCACACCGAAAGTGCCAGCCAGTCAAGCTCTTGCTGCTCCTCACCGGCCATTGGCAGGGCATCCACAGCACCACAGACATCGGGGCTCCGGGCTTTCCCTGACGAACAGGGCTTCGACGTTTACCACCACCTGCACCTGGGCGCCCATTGGAAAAAAACCGAAGAGAAATCACGAACGTTGGACGATTGCTCCCACACCGAAAGTGCCAGCAACTCAAGCTCCTGCTGCTCCTCACCGGCCATTGGCAGGGCATCCACAGCACCACAGACATCGGGGCTCCGGGCTTTCCCTGACGAACAGGGCTTCGACGTTTACCACCAGCTGCACCTGGGCGCCCACTGGAAAAAAACCCCGAAAAATCACGAACGTCGGACGATTGCTCCCACACCAAAAGTGCCAGCCAGTCAAGCTCTTGCTGCTCCTCACCGGCCATTGGCAGCACATCTGCAGCACCACAGACATCGGGGCTCCGGGCTTTCCCTGACGAACGGGCCTTCGACATTTACCACCCGCTGCACATCGGCGCCCACTGGAAAAATCCCTGAAAAATCATGAACGTCAAACGATTGCTCCCACACCGAACGTGCCAGCCAGTCAAGCTCTTGCTGCTCCTCACCGGCCATTGGCAGCGCATCTACAGCACCACAGACATTGGGGCTCCGAGCTTTCCCTGACGAACAGGGCTTCGATATTTACCACCTGCTGCACCTGGGCGCCCACTGGAAAAATCCCCGAAAAATCAGGAACGTCGGACGATTGCTCCCACACCAAAAGTGCCAGCCAGTCAAGCTCTTGCTGCTCATCACCGGCCATTGGCAGCACATCTACAGCACCACAGACATCGGGGCTCCGGGCTTTCCCTGACGAACAGGGCTTGAACGTTTACCACCAGCTGCACCTGGGGGGCCCACTGAAAAAAACCCCAAAAAATCACGACCGTCGGACGATTGCTCCCACACCGAAAGTGCCATCCAGTCAAGCTCTTGCTGCTCATCACCGGCCATTGGCAGCGCATCTACAGCACCACAGACATCGGGGCTCCGGGCTTTCCCTGACGAACAGGGCTTCGACGTTTACCACCAGCTGCACATGGGGGGCCCACTGAAAAAAACCCCAAAAAATCACAAACGTCGGATGATTGCTCCCACACCGAAAGTGCCATCCACTCAAGCTCTTGCTGCTCCTCACCGGCCATTGGCAGCGCATCTACAGCACCACAGACATCGGGGCTCCGGGCTTTCCCTGACGAAAAGGGCTTCGACTTTTACCACCAGCTGCACCTGGGCGCCCACTCCAAAAAAAACCCAAGAACAATCACCAACGTTGGACGATTGCTCCCACACCGAAAGTGCCAGCCAGTCAAGCTCTTGCTGCTCCTCCCCGGCCATTGGCAGCGCATCTACAGCACCACAGACATCGGGGCTCCGGGCTTTCCCTGACGAACAGGGCTTCGACGTTTACCACCAGCTGCACCTGGGGGGCCCACTGAAAAAAACCCCGAAAAATCATGAACGTCGGACGATTGCTCCCACACCGAAAATGCCAGGCAATCAAGCTCTTGCTGCTCCTCACCGGCCATTGGCAGCGCATCTACAGCATCACAGACATCGGGGCTCCGGGCTTTCCCTGACGAACAGTGCTTCATCGTTTACCACCACCTGCACCTGGGCGCCCATTGGAAAAAAACCCAAGAAAAATCACGAACGTCGGACGATTGCTCCCACACAAAAAGTGCCAGCCAGTCAAGTTCCTGCTGCCCCTCACCGGCCATTGGCAGCGCATCTACAGCACCACAGACATCGGTGCTCCAGGCTTTCCCTGTCGAACAGGGCTTCGACGTTTACCACCAGCTGCACCTGGGCGCCCACGCCAAAAAAGCCCCCAAAAATCATGAACGTTGGACGATTGCTCCCACACCGAAAGTGCCAGCCAGTCAAGCTCTTGCTGCTCCTCCCCGGCCATTGGCAGCGCATCTACAGCACCACAGACATCGGGGTCCGGGCTTTCCCTGACGAACAGGACTTCGACGTTTACCACCACCTGCGCCTGGGGGGCCAACTGAAAAAAGCCCCAAAAAATCATGAACGTCGGACGATTGCTCCCACACCGAAACTGCCAGCCAGACAAGCTCTTGCTGCTCCTCACCGGCCATTGGCAGCGCATCTACAGCACCACAGACATCGGGGCTCCACGCTTTCCCTGACGAACAGGGCTTCGACGTTTACCACCAGCTGCACCTGGGCACCCACGCCAAAAAAACCCGAAAAATCACGAACGTCGGACGATTGCTCCCACACCGAAAGTGCCAGCCAGTCCAGCTCTTGCTGCTCCTCACCGGCCATTGGCAGCGCATCTACAGCACCACAGACATCAGGGCTTTGGGCTTTCCCTGACGAACAGGGCTTCGACGTTTACCACCAGCTGCACCTGGGGGACCCACTGAAAGAAACCCCGAAAAATCGGGAACGTCGGATGATTACTCCCACACCAAAAGTGCCAGCCAGTCAAGCTCTTGCTGCTCCTCACCGGCCATTGGCAGCGCATCTTCAGCACCACAGACATCGGGGCTCCACGCTTTCCCTGACGAACAGGGCTTCGACGTTTACCACCAGCTGCACCTGGGCGCCCACTGGAAAAAAACCCCGAAAAATCACGAACGTCGGACGATTGCTCCCACACCAAAAGTGCCAGCCAGTCAAGCTCTTGCTGCTCCTCACCGGCCATTGGCAGCACATCTGCAGCACCACAGACATCGGGGCTCCGGGCTTTCCCTGACGAACGGGCCTTCGACATTTACCACCCGCTGCACATCGGCGCCCACTGGAAAAATCCCTGAAAAATCATGAACGTCAAACGATTGCTCCCACACCGAACGTGCCAGCCAGTCAAGCTCTTGCTGCTCCTCACCGGCCATTGGCAGCGCATCTACAGCACCACAGACATTGGGGCTCCGAGCTTTCCCTGACGAACAGGGCTTCGATATTTACCACCTGCTGCACCTGGGCGCCCACTGGAAAAATCCCCGAAAAATCAGGAACGTCTGACGATTGCTCCCACACCAAAAGTGCCAGCCAGTCAAGCTCTTGCTGCTCATCACCGGCCATTGGCAGCACATCTACAGCACCACAGACATCGGGGCTCCGGGCTTTCCCTGACGAACAGGGCTTGAACGTTTACCACCAGCTGCACCTGGGGGGCCCACTGAAAAAAACCCCAAAAAATCACGACCGTCGGACGATTGCTCCCACACCGAAAGTGCCATCCAGTCAAGCTCTTGCTGCTCATCACCGGCCATTGGCAGCGCATCTACAGCACCACAGACATCGGGGCTCCGGGCTTTCCCTGACGAACAGGGCTTCGACGTTTACCACCAGCTGCACATGGGGGGCCCACTGAAAAAAACCCCAAAAAATCACAAACGTCGGACGATTGCTCCCACACCGAAAGTGCCATCCACTCAAGCTCTTGCTGCTCCTCACCGGCCATTGGCAGCGCATCTACAGCACCACAGACATCGGGGCTCCGGGCTTTCCCTGACGAAAAGGGCTTCGACTTTTACCACCAGCTGCACCTGGGCGCCCACTCCAAAAAAAACCCAAGAACAATCACCAACGTTGGACGATTGCTCCCACACCGAAAGTGCCAGCCAGTCAAGCTCTTGCTGCTCCTCACCGGCCATTGGCAGCGCATCTACAGCACCACAGACATCGGGGCTCCGGGCTTTCCCTGACGAACAGGGCTTCGACGTTTACCACCAGCTGCACCTGGGGGGCCCACTGAAAAAAACCCCGAAAAATCACGAACGTCGGACGATTGCTCCCACACAAAAAGTTCCATCCAGTCAAGCTCTTGCTGCTCCTCCCCGGCCATTGGCAGCGCATCTACAGCACCACAGACATCGGGGCTCCGGGCTTTCCCTGACGAACAGGGCTTCGACGTTTACCACCAGCTGCACCTGGGGGGCCCACTGAAAAAAACCCCGAAAAATCATGAACGTCGGACGATTGCTCCCACACCGAAAATGCCAGGCAGTCAAGCTCTTGCTGCTCCTCACCGGCCATTGGCAGCGCATCTACAGCACCACAGACATCGGGGCTCCGGGCTTTCCCTGACGAACAGTGCTTCATCGTTTACCACCACCTGCACCTGGGCGCCCATTGGAAAAAAACCCAAGAAAAATCACGAACGTCAGACGATTGCTCCCACACAAAAAGTGCCAGCCAGTCAAGTTCCTGCTGCCCCTCACCGGCCATTGGCAGCGCATCTACAGCACCACAGACATCGGTGCTCCAGGCTTTCCCTGTCGAACAGGGCTTCGACGTTTACCACCAGCTGCACCTGGGCGCCCACGCCAAAAAAGCCCCCAAAAATCACGAACGTTGGACGATTGCTCCCACACCGAAAGTGCCAGCCAGTCAAGCTCTTGCTGCTCCTCCCCGGCCATTGGCAGCGCATCTACAGCACCACAGACATCGGGGTCCGGGCTTTCCCTGACGAACAGGACTTCGACGTTTACCACCACCTGCGCCTGGGAGTCCATTCCAAAAAAACCCGAAAAATCACGAACGTCGGACGATTGCTCCCACACCGAAAGTGCCAGCCAGTCAAGCTCTTGCTGCTCCTCACCGGCCATTGGCAGCGCATCTACAGCACCACAGACATCGGGGCTCCGGGCTTTCCCTGACGAAAAGGGCTTCGACTTTTACCACCAGCTGCACCTGGGCGCCCACTCAAAAAAAACCCCGAAAAAGCATGAACGTCGGACGATTGCTCCCACACCGAAAGTGCCAGCCGGTCAAGCTCTTGCTGCTCCTCACCTGCCATTGGCAGCGCATCTACAGCACCACAGACATCGGGGCTCCGGGCTTTCCCTGACGAACAGGGCTTCGACGTTTACCACCAGCTGCACCTGGGCGCCCATTGGAAAAAAACCCAAGAAAAATCACGAACATTGGACGATTGCTCCCACACCAAAAGTACCAGCCAGTCAAGCTCTTGCTGCTCATCACCGGCCATTGGCAGCGCATCTACAGCACCACAGACATCGGGGCTCCGGGCTTTCCCTGACGAACAGGGCTTCGACTTTTACCACCAGCTGCACCTGGGCGCCCATTGGAAAAAAACCCAAGAAAAATCACGAACGTCGGACGATTGCTCCCACACCGAAAGTGCCAGCCAGTCAAGCTCTTGCTGCTCCTCACCGGCCATTGGCAGCGCATCTACAGCACCACAGACATCGGGGCTCCGGGCTTTCCCTGACGAACAGGGCTTCGACGTTTACCACCAGCTGCACCTGGGGGGCCCACTGAAAGAAACCCCGAAAAATCGGGGACGTCGGATGATTACTCCCACACCGAAAGTGCCAGCCAGTCAAGCTCTTGCTGCTCCTCACCGGCCATTGGCAGCGCATCTACAGCACCACAGACATTGGGGCTCCGGGCTTTCCCTGACGAACAGGGGTTCGACGTTTACCACCAGTTGCACCTGGGCCCCCATTGGAAAAAAACACAAGAAAAATAACGAATGTTGGACGATTGCTCCCACACCAAAAGTGCCAGCCAGTCAAGCTCTTGCTGCTCCTCACCGGCCATTGGCAGCGCATCTACAGCACCACAGACATCGGGGCTCCGGGCTTTCCCTGACGAACAGGGCTTCGACGTTTACCACCAACTGCACCTGGGGGGCCCACTGAAAAAAACCCCGAAAAATCATGAACGTCGGACGATTGCTCCCACACAAAAAGTTCCAGCCAGTCAAGCTCTTGCTGCTTCTCCCCTGACATTGGCAGCGCATCTACAGCACCACAGACATCGGGGCTCCGGGCTTTCCCTGACGAACAGGGCTTCGACGTTTACCACCAGCTGCACCTGGGGGGCCCACTGAAAAAAACCCCGAAAAATCATGAACGTCGGACGATTGCTCCCACACAAAAAGTGCCAGCCAGTCAAGCTCTTGCTGCTCCTCACCGGCCATTGGCAGCGCATCTACAGCACCACAGACATCGGGGCTCCGGGCATTCCCTGACGAACAGGGCTTCGACGTTTACCACCAGCTGCACCTGGGCGCCCATTGGAAAAAAACCCAAGAAAAATCACGAACGTCGGACGATTGCTCCCACACAAAAAGTGCCAGCCAGTCAAGCTCCTGCTGCTCCTCACCGGCCATTGGCAGCGCATCTACAGCACCACAGACATCGGGGCTCCGGGCTTTCCCTGACGAACAGGGCTTCGACGTTTACCACCAGCTGCACCTGGGCGCCCATTGGAAAAAAACCCCGAAAAATCATGAACGTCGGACGATTGCTCCCACACCGAAAGTGTCATCCAGTCAAGCTCTTGCTGCTCCTCACCGGCCATTGGCAGCGCATCTACAGCACCACAGACATCGGGGCTCTGGGCTTTCCCTGACGAACAGGGCTTTGACGTTTACAACCATCTGCACCTGGTCGCCCACGCCAAAAAAACCCGAAAAATCACGAACGTCGGACGATTGCTCCCACACAAAAAGTGCCAGCCAGTCAAGCTCTTGCTGCTCCTCACCGGCCATTGGCAGCGCATCTACAGCACCACAGACATCGGGGCTCCACGCTTTCCCTGACGAACAGGGCTTCGACGTTTACCACCAGCTGCACCTGGGGGGCCCACTGAAAGAAACCCTGAAAAATCGGGAACGTCGGATGATTACTCCCACACCAAAAGTGCCAGCCAGTCAAGCTCTTGCTGCTCCTCACCTGCCATTGGCAGCGCATCTACAGCACCACAGACATCGGGGCTCCGGGCTTTCCCTGACGAAAAGGGCTTCGACTTTTACCACCAGCTGCACCTGGGCGCCCACTCCAAAAAAAACCCAAGAACAATCACCAACGTTGGACGATTGCTCCCACACAAAAAGTGCCAGCCAGTCAAGCTCTTGCTGCTCCTCACCGGCCATTGGCAGCGCATCTACAGCACCACAGACATCGGGTCTCCGGGCTTTCCCTGACGAGCAGGGCTTCGACGTTTACCACCAGCTGCACCTGGGGGGCCCACTGAAAAAAAACCCCGAAAAATCATGAACGTCGGACGATTGCTCCCACACAAAAAGTTCCATCCAGTCAAGCTCTTGCTGCTCCTCCCCGGCCATTGGCAGCGCATCTACAGCACCACAGACATCGGGGCTCCGGGCTTTCCCTGACGAACAGGGCTTCGACGTTTACCACCAGCTGCACCTGGGGGGCCCACTGAAAAAAACCCCGAAAAATCATGAACGTCGGACGATTGCTCCCACACCGAAAGTGCCAGGCAGTCAAGCTCTTGCTGCTCCTCACCGGCCATTGGCAGCGCATCTACAGCACCACAGACATCGGGGCCCCGGGCTTTCCCTGACAAACAGTGCTTCATCGTTTACCACCACCTGCACCTGGGCGCCCATTGGAAAAAAAACCAAGAAAAATCACGAACGTCAGACGATTGCTCCCACACAAAAAGTGCCAGCCAGTCAAGCTCCTGCTGCCCCTCACCGGCCATTGGCAGCGCATCTACAGCACCACAGACATCGGTGCTCCAGGCTTTCCCTGTCGAACAGGGCTTCGACGTTTACCACCAGCTGCACCTGGGCGCCCACTCCAAAAAAGCCCCCAAAAATCATGAACGTTGGACGATTGCTCCCACACAGAAAGTGCCAGCCAGTCAAGCTCTTGCTGCTCCTCCCCGGCCATTGGCAGCGCATCTACAGCACCACAGACATCGGGGTCCGGGCTTTCCCTGACGAACAGGACTTCGACGTTTACCACCACCTGCGCCTGGGAGTCCATTCCAAAAAAACCCGAAAAATCACGAACGTCGGACGATTGCTCCCACACCGAAAGTGCCAGCCAGTCAAGCTCTTGCTGCTCCTCACCGGCCATTGGCAGCGCATCTACAGCACCACAGACATCGGGTCTCCGGGCTTTCCCTGACGAACAGGGCTTCGACGTTTACCACCAGCTGCACCTGGGCGCCCATTGGAAAAAAACCCAAGAAAAATCACGAACGTTGGACGATTGCTCCCACACCAAAAGTGCCAGCCAGTCAAGCTCTTGCTGCTCCTCACCGGCCATTGGCAGCGCATCTACAGCACCACAGACATCGGGGCTCCGGGCTTTCCCTGACGAACAGTGCTTCGTCGTTTACCACCACCTGCACCTGCGCGCCCATTGGAAAAAAACCCAAGAAAAATCACGAACGTCGGACGATTGCTCCCACACAAGAAGTGCTAGCCAGTCAAGCTCCTGCTGTTCCTCACCGGCCATTGGCAGCGCATCTACAGCGCCACAGACATCGGGGCTCTTGGCTTTCCCTGACGAACAGGGCTTTGACGTTTACAACCATCTGCACCTGGTCGCCCACGCCAAAAAAAACCGAAAAATCACGAACGTTGGACGATTGCTCCCACACAAAAAGTGCCAGCCAGTCAAGCTCTTGCTGCTCCTCACCGGCCATTGGCAGCGCATCTACAGCACCACAGACATCGGGGCTCCGGGCTTTGCCTGACGAACAGGGCTTCGACGTTTACCACCAGCTGCACCTGGGGGGCCCACTGAAAAAAACCCCGAAAAATCATGAACGTCGGACGATTGCTCCCACACAAAAAGTTCCATCCAGTCAAGCTCTTGCTGCTCCTCCCCGGCCATTGGCAGCGCATCTACAGCACCACAGACATCGGGGCTCCGGGCTTTCCCTGACGAACAGGGCTTCGACGTTTACCACCAGCTGCACCTGGGGGGCCCACTGAAAAAAACCCCGAAAAATCATGAACGTCGGACGATTGCTCCCACACCGAAAATGCCAGGCAGTCAAGCTCTTGCTGCTCCTCACCGGCCATTGGCAGCGCATCTACAGCACCACAGACATCGGGGCTCCGGGCTTTCCCTGACGAACAGTGCTTCATCGTTTACCACCACCTGCACCTGGGCGCCCATTGGAAAAAAACCCAAGAAAAATCACGAACGTCAGACGATTGCTCCCACACAAAAAGTGCCAGCCAGTCAAGTTCCTGCTGCCCCTCACCGGCCATTGGCAGCGCATCTACAGCACCACAGACATCGGTGCTCCAGGCTTTCCCTGTCGAACAGGGCTTCGACGTTTACCACCAGCTGCACCTGGGCGCCCACGCCAAAAAAGCCCCCAAAAATCACGAACGTTGGACGATTGCTCCCACACCGAAAGTGCCAGCCAGTCAAGCTCTTGCTGCTCCTCCCCGGCCATTGGCAGCGCATCTACAGCACCACAGACATCGGGGTCCGGGCTTTCCCTGACGAACAGGACTTCGACGTTTACCACCACCTGCGCCTGGGAGTCCATTCCAAAAAAACCCGAAAAATCACGAACGTCGGACGATTGCTCCCACACCGAAAGTGCCAGCCAGTCAAGCTCTTGCTGCTCCTCACCGGCCATTGGCAGCGCATCTACAGCACCACAGACATCGGGGCTCCGGGCTTTCCCTGACGAAAAGGGCTTCGACTTTTACCACCAGCTGCACCTGGGCGCCCACTCAAAAAAAACCCCGAAAAAGCATGAACGTCGGACGATTGCTCCCACACCGAAAGTGCCAGCCGGTCAAGCTCTTGCTGCTCCTCACCTGCCATTGGCAGCGCATCTACAGCACCACAGACATCGGGGCTCCGGGCTTTCCCTGACGAACAGGGCTTCGACGTTTACCACCAGCTGCACCTGGGCGCCCATTGGAAAAAAACCCAAGAAAAATCACGAACATTGGACGATTGCTCCCACACCTAAAGTGCCAGCCAGTCAAGCTGTTGCTGCTCCTCACCGGCCATTGGCAGCGCATCTACAGCACCACAGACATCGGGGCTCCGGGCTTTCCCTGACGAACAGGGCTTCGACTTTTACCACCAGCTGCACCTGGGCGCCCATTGGAAAAAAACCCAAGAAAAATCACGAACGTCGGACGATTGCTCCCACACCGAAAGTGCCAGCCAGTCAAGCTCTTGCTGCTCCTCACCGGCCATTGGCAGCGCATCTACAGCACCACAGACATCGGGGCTCCGGGCTTTCCCTGACGAACAGGGCTTCGACGTTTACCACCAGCTGCACCTGGGGGGCCCACTGAAAGAAACCCCGAAAAATCGGGGACGTCGGATGATTACTCCCACACCGAAAGTGCCAGCCAGTCAAGCTCTTGCTGCTCCTCACCGGCCATTGGCAGCGCATCTACAGCACCACAGACATTGGGGCTCCGGGCTTTCCCTGACGAACAGGGGTTCGACGTTTACCACCAGTTGCACCTGGGCCCCCATTGGAAAAAAACACAAGAAAAATAACGAATGTTGGACGATTGCTCCCACACCAAAAGTGCCAGCCAGTCAAGCTCTTGCTGCTCCTCACCGGCCATTGGCAGCGCATCTACAGCACCACAGACATCGGGGCTCCGGGCTTTCCCTGACGAACAGGGCTTCGACGTTTACCACCAACTGCACCTGGGGGGCCCACTGAAAAAAACCCCGAAAAATCATGAACGTCGGACGATTGCTCCCACACAAAAAGTTCCAGCCAGTCAAGCTCCTGCTGCTTCTCCCCTGACATTGGCAGCGCATCTACAGCACCACAGACATCGGGGCTCCGGGCTTTCCCTGACGAACAGGGCTTCGACGTTTACCACCAGCTGCACCTGGGGGGCCCACTGAAAAAAACCCCGAAAAATCATGAACGTCGGACGATTGCTCCCACACAAAAAGTGCCAGCCAGTCAAGCTCTTGCTGCTCCTCACCGGCCATTGGCAGCGCATCTACAGCACCACAGACATCGGGGCTCCGGGCATTCCCTGACGAACAGGGCTTCGACGTTTACCACCAGCTGCACCTGGGCGCCCATTGGAAAAAAACCCAAGAAAAATCACGAACGTTGGACGATTGCTCCCACACAAAAAGTGCCAGCCAGTCAAGCTCCTGCTGCTCCTCACCGGCCATTGGCAGCGCATCTACAGCACCACAGACATCGGGGCTCCGGGCTTTCCCTGACGAACAGGGCTTCGACGTTTACCACCAGCTGCACCTGGGCGCCCATTGGAAAAAAACCCCGAAAAATCAGGAACGTCGGACGATTGCTCCCACACCGAA
Source organism: Chlamydotis macqueenii (assembly GCF_036417535.1). Classification (NCBI taxonomy): domain Eukaryota; kingdom Metazoa; phylum Chordata; class Aves; order Otidiformes; family Otididae; genus Chlamydotis; species Chlamydotis macqueenii. Next base: position 28,950,314 of record NC_141592.1, on the reverse strand, counting down.
AGTGTCATCCAGTCAAGCTCTTGCTGCTCCTCACCGGCCATTGGCAGCGCATCTACAGCACCACAGACATCGGGGCTCTGGGCTTTCCCTGACGAACAGGGCTTTGACGTTTACAACCATCTGCACCTGGTCGCCCACGCCAAAAAAACCCGAAAAATCACGAACGTCGGACGATTGCTCCCACACAAAAAGTGCCAGCCAGTCAAGCTCTTGCTGCTCCTCACCGGCCATTGGCAGCGCATCTACAGCACCACAGACATCGGGGCTCCACGCTTTCCCTGACGAACAGGGCTTCGACGTTTACCACCAGCTGCACCTGGGGGGCCCACTGAAAGAAACCCTGAAAAATCGGGAACGTCGGATGATTACTCCCACACCAAAAGTGCCAGCCAGTCAAGCTCTTGCTGCTCCTCACCGGCCATTGGCAGCGCATCTACAGCACCACAGACATCGGGGCTCCGGGCTTTCCCTGACGAAAAGGGCTTCGACTTTTACCACCAGCTGCACCTGGGCGCCCACTCCAAAAAAAACCCAAGAACAATCACCAACGTTGGACGATTGCTCCCACACCGAAAGTGCCAGCCAGTCAAGCTCTTGCTGCTCCTCCCCGGCCATTGGCAGCGCATCTACAGCACCACAGACATCGGGTCTCCGGGCTTTCCCTGACGAACAGGGCTTCGACGTTTACCACCAGCTGCACCTGGGGGGCCCACTGAAAAAAAACCCCGAAAAATCATGAACGTCGGACGATTGCTCCCACACCGAAAGTGCCAGGCAGTCAAGCTCTTGCTGCTCCTCACCGGCCATTGGCAGCGCATCTACAGCACCACAGACATCGGGGCTCCGGGCTTTCCCTGACGAACAGTGCTTCATCGTTTACCACCACCTGCACCTGGGCGCCCATTGGAAAAAAAACCAAGAAAAATCACGAACGTCAGACGATTGATCCCACACAAAAAGTGCCAGCCAGTCAAGCTCCTGCTGCCCCTCACCGGCCATTGGCAGCGCATCTACAGCACCACAGACATCGGTGCTCCAGGCTTTCCCTGTCGAACAGGGCTTCGACGTTTACCACCAGCTGCACCTGGGCGCCCACTCCAAAAAAGCCCCCAAAAATCATGAACGTTGGACGATTGCTCCCACACAGAAAGTGCCAGCCAGTCAAGCTCTTGCTGCTCCTCCCCGGCCATTGGCAGCGCATCTACAGCACCACAGACATCGGGGTCCGGGCTTTCCCTGACGAACAGGACTTCGACGTTTACCACCACCTGCGCCTGGGAGTCCATTCCAAAAAAACCCGAAAAATCACGAACGTCGGACGATTGCTCCCACACCGAAAGTGCCAGCCAGTCAAGCTCTTGCTGCTCCTCACCGGCCATTGGCAGCGCATCTACAGCACCACAGACATCGGGGCTCCGGGCTTTCCCTGACGAACAGGGGTTTGACGTTTACCACCAGCTGCACCTGGGCGCCCATTGGAAAAAAACCCAAGAAAAATCACGAACGTTGGACGATTGCTCCCACACCAAAAGTGCCAGCCAGTCAAGCTCTTGCTGCTCCTCACCGGCCATTGGCAGCGCATCTACAGCACCACAGACATCGGGGCTCCGGGCTTTCCCTGACGAACAGTGCTTCGTCGTTTACCACCACCTGCACCTGCGCGCCCATTGGAAAAAAACCCAAGAAAAATCACGAACGTCGGACGATTGCTCCCACACAAGAAGTGCTAGCCAGTCAAGCTCCTGCTGTTCCTCACCGGCCATTGGCAGCGCATCTACAGCGCCACAGACATCGGGGCTCTTGGCTTTCCCTGACGAACAGGGCTTTGACGTTTACAACCATCTGCACCTGGTCGCCCACGCCAAAAAAAACCGAAAAATCACGAACGTTGGACGATTGCTCCCACACAAAAAGTGCCAGCCAGTCAAGCTCTTGCTGCTCCTCACTGGCCATTGGCAGCGCATCTACAGCACCACAGACATCGGTGCTCCGGGCTTTCCCTGACGAACAGGGCTTCGACGTTTACCACCAGCTGCGCCTGGGCGCCCACTAAAAAAAAACCCAAAAAATCACGAACGTCAGATGATTGCTCCCACACCGAAACTGCCAGCCAGTCAAGCTCTTGCTGCTCCTCACCGGCCATTGGCAGCGCATCTACAGCACCACAGACATCGGGGCTCCGGGCTTTCCCTGACGAACAGGGCTTCGACCTTTACCACCAGCTGGACCTGGTCGCCCACTCCAAAAAACCCCGAAAAATCACGAACGTCGGACGATTGCTCCCACACCGAAAGTGCCAGCCAGTCAAGCTCTTGCTGCTCCTCACTGGCCATTGGCAGCGCATCTACAGCACCACAGACATCGGGGCTCCGGGCTTTCCCTGACGAACAGGGCTTCGACGTTTACCACCAGCTGCACCTCGGTGCCCACGAAAAAAAAAAACCCGAAAAATCACGAACGTCGGACGATTGCTCCCACACCGAAAGTGCCAGCCAGTCAAGCTCTTGCTGCTCCTCACCGGCCATTGGCAGCGCATCTACAGCACCACAGACATCGGGGCTCCGGGCTTTCCCTGACGAAAAGGGCTTCGACTTTTACCACCAGCTGCACCTGGGCGCCCACTCCAAAAAAAACCCAAGAAAAATCACCAACGTTGGACGATTGCTCCCACACCGAAAGTGCCAGCCAGTCAAGCTCTTGCTGCTCCTCACCGGCCATTGGTAGCGCATCTACAGCACCACAGACATCGGGGCTCCGGGCTTTCCCTGACAAACAGGGCTTCGACGTTTACCACCAGCTGCACCTGGGCACCCACTCCAAAAAAACACGGAAAAATCAGGAACGTTGGACGATTGCTCCGACACCGAAAGCGCCGTCAACTCAAGCTCTTGCTGCTCCTCACCGGCCATTGGCAGCGCATCTACAGCACCACAGACATTGGGTCTCCAAGCTTTCCCTGACGAACAGGGCTTCGACGTTTACCACCAGCTGCACCTGGGGGGCCCACTGAAAAAAACCCCGAAAAATCACGAACGTCGGACGATTGCTCCCACACAAAAAGTGCCAGCCAGTCAAGCTCTTGCTACTCCTCACCGGCCACCGGCAGTGCATCTACAGCATCACAGACATCGGGGTTCCGGGCATTCCCTGACGAACAGGGCTTCGACGTATACCACCAGCTGCGCCTGGGCGCCCGCTGCAGATTAACCCCGAAAAATCACGAACGTCGGACGATTGCTCCCACACCGAAAGTGCCAGCAAATCAAGCTCTTGCTGCTCCTAACCAGCCCTTAACAGCGCATCTACAGCACCACAGACATCGGGGCTCCGGGCTTTCCCTGACGAACAGGGCTTCGACGCTTACCACCAGCTGCACCTGGGCGCCCATTGGAAAAAAACCAAGAAAAATCACGAACGTTGGACGATTGCTCCCACACCAAAAGTGCCAGAAACTCAAGCTCTTGCTGCTCATCACCGGCCATTGGCAGCACATCTACAGCACCACAGACATCGGGGTTCCGCGCTTTCCCTGACGAACAGGGCTTCGACGTTTACCACCACCTGCGCCTGGGAGTCCACTCCAAAAAAACCCGAGAAATCACAAACGTCGGACGATTGCTCCCACACAAAAAATGCCAGCCAGTCAAGCTCTTGCTGCTCCTCACCGGCCATTGGCAGCGCATCTACAGCACCACAGACATCGGGGCTCCGGGCTTTCCCTGACGAACAGGGCTTCGACGCTTACCACCAGCTGCACCTGGGCGCCCATTGGAAAAAAACCCAAGAAAAATCACGAACGTTGGACGATTGCTCCCACACCAAAAGTGCCAGCCAGTCAAGCTCTTGCTGCTCCTCACCGGCCATTGGCAGCGCATCTACAGCACCACAGACATCGGGGCTCTGGGCTTTCCCTGACGAACAGGGCTTCGACGTTTACCACCAGCTGCACCTGGGGGCCCCACTGAAAAAAACCCCGAAAAAGCATGAACGTCGGACGATTGCTACGACACCGAAAGTGCCAGCCAGTCAAGCTCTTGCTGCTCCTCCCCGGCCATTGGCAGCACATCTACAGCACCACAGACATCGGGGTTCCGGGCTTTCCCTGACGAACAGGGCTTCGACGTTTACCACCACCTGCGCCTGGGAGTCCACTCCAAAAAAACCCGAAAAATCACCAACGTTGGACGATTGCTCCCACACCGAAAGTGCCAGCCAGTCAAGCTCTTGCTGCTCCTCACCGGCCATTGGCAGCGCATCTACAGCACCACAGACATCGGGGCTCCGGGCTTTCCCTGACGAACAGGGCTTCGACGTTTACCACCAGCTGCACCTGGGCCCCCATTGGAAAAAACCCCGAAAAATCACGAACGTTGGACGATTGCTCCCACACAAAAAGTGCCAGCCAGTCAAGCTCTTGCTGCTCCTCCCCGGCCATTGGCAGCGCATCTACAGCACCACAGACATCGGGGCTCCGGGCTTTCCCTGACGAACAGGGCTTCGACGTTTACCACCACCTGCACCTGGGCGCCCATTGGAAAAAAACCCAAGAAAAATCACGAACGTTGGACAATTGCTCCCACACCGAAAGTGCCAGCCAGTGAAGCTGTTGCTGCTCCTCACCGGCCATTGGCAGCGCATCTACAGCACCACAGACATTGGGGCTCCGGGCTTTCCCTGACGAACAGGGCTTCGACCTTTACCATCAGCTGCACCTGGGCGCCCACTCCAAAAAAACACGAAAAATCACGAACGTCGGACGATTGCTCCCACACAAAAAGTGCCAGCCAGTCAAGCTCTTGCTGCTCCTCACCGGCCATTGGCAGCGCATCTACAGCACCACAGACATCGGGGCTCCGGGCTTTCCCTGACGAACAGGGCTTCGACGTTTACCACCAGCTGCACCTGGGCGCCCACTGAAAAAAACCCCGAAAAATCACGAATGTTGGACGATTGCTCCCACACCGAAAGTGCCAGCAACTCAAGCTCTTGCTGCTCCTCACTGGCCATTGGCAGCGCATCTACAGCACCACAGACATCGGGGTTCCGGGCTTTCCCTGACGACCCGGGCTTCGACGTTTACCACCAGCTGCACCTGGTCGCCCACTCCAAAAAAACCCGAAAAATCACGAACGTCACACGATTGCTCCCACACAAAAAGTGCCAGCCAGTCAAGCTCCTGCTGCTCCTCACTGGCCACTGGCAGCGCATCTACAGCACCACAGACATCGGGGCTTCGAGCTTTCCCTGACGAACAGGGCTTCGACGTTTACCACCAGCTGCACCTGGGGGCCCCACTGAAAAAATCCCCGAAAAAGCATGAACGTCGGACGATTGCTCCCACACCGAAAGTGCCAGCCAGTCAAGCTCTTGCTGCTCCTCACCGGCCATTGGCAGCGCATCTACAGCACCACAGACATCGGGGCTCCGGGCTTTCCCTGACGAACAGGGCTTCGACGTTTACCACCACCTGCACCTGGGCGCCCATTGGAAAAAACCCAAGAAAAATCACGAACGTTGGACGATTGCTCCCACACGGAAAGTGCCAGCAACTCAAGCTCTTGCTGCTCATCACCGGCCATTGGCAGCGCATCTACAGCACCACAGACATCAGGGCTCCGGGCTTTCCCTGACGAACAGGGCTTCGACGTTTACCACCAGCTGCACCTGGGGGGCCCACTGAAAGAAACCCCGAAAAATCGGGAACGTCGGATGATTACACCCACACCGAAAGTGCCAGCCAGTCAAGCTCTTGCTGCTCCTCACCGGCCATTGGCAGCGCATCTACAGCACCACAGACATCGGGGCTCCGGGCTTTCCCTGACGATTAGGGCTTCGACGCTTAACACCAGCTGCACCTGGGCGCCCATTGGAAAAAAACCCAAGAAAAATCACGAACGTCGGACGATTGCTCCCACAGAAAAAGTGCCAGGCAGTGAAGCTCCTGCTGCTCCTCAGCGGCCATTGGCAGCGCATCTACAGCACCACAGACATCGGGGCTCCGGGCTTTCCCTGACGAACAGGGCTTCGACGTTTACCACCAGCTGCACCTGGGCGCCCATTGGAAAAAAACCCAAGAAAAATCACGAACGTTGGACAATTGCTCCCACACCGAAAGTGCCAGCAACTCAAGCTGTTGCTGCTCCTCACCGGCCATTGGCAGCGCATCTACAGCACCACAGACATCGGGGCTCCGGGCTTTCCCTGACAAACAGGGCTTCGAAGTTTACCACCAGCTGGACCTGGGAGCCCACTCCAAAAAAACCCAAGAAAAATCACGAACGTCACATGATTGCTCCCACACAAAAAGTGCCAGCAAGTCAAGCTCCTGCTGCTCCTCACTGGCCATTGGCAGCACATCTACAGCACCACAAACATCGGGGCTTCGAGCTTTCCCTGACGAACAGGGCTTCGATATTTACCACCAGCTGCACCTGGGGGCCCCACTGAAAAAATCCCCGAAAAAGCATGAACGTCGGACGATTGCTCCCACACCGAAAGTGCCAGCCAGTCAAGCTCTTCCTGCTCCTCACCGGCCATTGGCAGCGCATCTACAGCACCACAGACAACGGGGCTCCGGGCTTTCCCTGACGAACAGGGCTTCGACGTTTACCACCACCTGCACCTGGGCGCCCATTGGAAAAAAGCCCAAGAAAAATCACGAACGTTGGACGATTGCTCCCACACCAAAAGTGCCAGCAACTCAAGCTCTTGCTGCTCCTCACCGGCCATTGGCAGCGCATCTACAGCACCACAGACATCGGGGCTCCGGGCTTTCCCTGACGAACAGGGCTTCGACGTTTACCACCACCTGCACCTGGGGGGCCCACTGAAAGAAACCCCGAAAAATCGGGAACGTCGGATGATTACTCCCACACCGAAAGTGCCAGCCAGTCAAGCTCTTGCTGCTCCTCACCGGCCATTGGCAGCGCATCTACAGCACCACAGACATCGGGGCTCCGGGCTTTCCCTGACGAATAGGGCTTCGACGCTTACCACCAGCTGCACCTGGGCGCCCATTGGAAAAAAACCCAAGAAAAATCACGAACGTCGGACGATTGCTCCCACACAAAAATTGCCAGCCAGTGAAGCTCCTGCTGCTCCTCAGCGGCCATTGGCAGCGCATCTACAGCACCACAGACATCGGGGCTCCGGGCTTTCCCTGACGAACAGGGCTTCGACGTTTACCACCAGCTGCACCTGGGCGCCCACTGAAAAAAACCCGAAAAATCACAAACGTCGGACGATTGCTCCCACACCGAAAGTGCCAGCCAGTCAAGCTCCTGCTGCTCCTCACCGGCCATTGGCAGCGCATCTACAGCACCACAGACATCGGGGCTCCGGGCTTTCCCTGACGAACAGGGCTTCGACGTTTACCACCACCTGCACCTGGGCGCCCATTGCAAAAAAACCCAAGAAAAATCACGAACGTCGGACGATTGCTCGCACACCGAAAGTGCCAGCAACTGAAGCTCTTGCTGCTCCTCACCGGCCATTGGCAGCGCATCTACAGCACCACAGACATCGGGGCTCCGGGCTTTCCCTGACGAACAGGGCTTCGACGTTTACCACCAGCTGCACCTGGGGGGCCCACTGAAAAAAACCCCGAAAAATCATGAACGTCGGACGATTGCTCCCACACAAAAAGTTCCAGCCAGTCAAGCTCTTGCTGCTCATCACCGGCCATTGGCAGCGCATCTACAGCACCACAGACATCGGGGCTCCACGCTTTCCCTGACGAACAGGGCTTTGACGCTTACCACTAGCTGCGCCTGGGGGGCCCACTGAAAGAAACCCCGAAAAATCGGGGACGTCGGATGATTACTCCCACACCGAAAGTGCCAGCCAGTCAAGCTCTTGCTGCTCCTCACCTGCCATTGGCAGCGCATCTACAGCACCACAGACATCGGGGCTCCGGGCTTTCCCTGACGAACAGGGCTTCGAGGTTTACCACCAGCTGCACCTGGGGGGCCCACTGAAAAAAACCCCGAAAAATCATGAACGTCGGACGATTGCTCCCACACAAAAAGTGCCAGCCAGTCAAGCTCCTGCTGCTCCTCACCGGCCATTGGCAGCGCATCTACAGCACCACAGACATCGGGGCTCCAGGCTTTCCCTGACGAACAGGGCTTCGACGTTTACCACCAGCTGCACCTGGGCGCCCACTCCAAAAAAACACGAAAAATCACGAACGTCAGACGATTACTCCCACACCAAAAGTGCCAGCCAGTCAAGCTCTTGCTGCTCATCACCGGCCATTGGCAGCGCATCTACAGCACCACAGACATCGGGGCTCCGGGCTTTCCCTGATGAACAGGGCTTCGACGTTTACCACCAGCTGCACCTGGTCGCCCACTCCAGAAAAACCCGAAAAATCACGAACGTCAGACGATTGCTCCCACACAAAAAGTGCCAGCCAGTCAAGCTCCTGCTGCTCCTCACTGGCCATTGGCAGTGCATCTACAGCACCACAAACATCGGGGCTCCGAGCTTTCCCTGACGAACAGGGCTTCGATATTTACCACCAGCTGCAACTGGGCGCCCACTGGAAAAATCCCTGAAAAATCACGAACGTCGGACGATTGCTCCCACTCCGAAAGTGCCAGCCAGTCAAGCTGTTGCTGCTCCTCACCGGCCATTGGCAGCGCATCTACAGCACCACAGACATCGGGGCTCCGGGCTTTCCCTGACGAACAGGGCTTCGACGTTTACCACCAGCTGCACCTGGGGGCCCCACTGAAAAAACCCCGAAAAAGCATGAACGTCGGACGATTGCTCCGACACCGAAAGCGCCAGCCAGTCAAGCTCTTGCTGCTCCTCCCCGGCCATTGGCAGCACATCTACAGCACCACAGACATCGGGGCTCCGGGCTTTCCCTGACGAACAGGGCTTCGACTTTTACCACCACCTGCGCCTGGGAGTCCACTCCAAAAAAACCCAAAAAATCACAAACGTCGGACGATTGCTCCCACACCGAAAGTGCCAGCCAGACAAGCTCTTGCTGCTCCTCACCGGCCATTGGCAGCGCATCTACAGCACCACAGACATTGGGGCTCCGGGCTTTCCCTGACGAAGAGGGCTTGAACCTTTACCTCCAGCTGCACCTGGGGGGCCCACTGAAAGAAACCCCAAAAATCGGGAACGTCGGATGATTACTCCCACACCGAAAGTGCCAGCCAGTCAAGCTCTTGCTGCTCCTCACCGGCCATTGGCAGCGCATCTACAGCACCACAGACATCGGGGCTCCGGGCTTTCCCTGACGAACAGTGCTTTGACGTTTACCACCACCTGCACCTGGGCGCCCATTGGAAAAAAACCCAAGAAAAATCACGAACGTTGGACGATTGCTCCCACACCGAAAGTGCCAGCCAGTCAAGCTCTTGCTGCTCCTCACCGGCCATTGGCAGCGCATCTACAGCACCACAGACATCGGGGCTCCGGGCTTTCCCTGACGAACAGGGCTTCGACGTTTACCACCACCTGCACCTGGGCGCCCATTGGCAAAAAACCCAAGAAAAATCACAAATGTCGGACGATTGCTCCCACACCGAAAGTGCCAGCCAGTCAAGCTCTTGCTGCTCACCACCGGCCATTGGCAGCGCATCTACAGCACCACAGACATCGGGGCTCCGGGCTTTCCCTGACAAACAGGGCTTCGACGTTTACCACCAGCTGCGCCTGGGCGCCCACTCCAAAAAACCCAGAAAAATCACGAACGTCGGACGATTGCTCCCACACCGAAAGTGCCAGCCAGTCAAGCTCTTGCTGCTCCTCACCGGCCATTGGCAGCGCATCTACAGCACCACAGACATCGGGGCTCCGGGCTTTCCCTAACGAACAGGGCTTCGACGTTTACCACCAGCTGCACCTGGGGAGCCAACTGAAAAAAGCCCCGAAAAATCATGAACGTCGGACGATTGCTCCCACACCGAAATTGCCAGCCAGACAAGCTCTTGCTGCTCCTCACCAGCCATTGGCAGCGCATCTACAGCACCACAGACATCGGGTCTCCGGGCTTTCCCTGACGAACAGGGCTTCGACTTTTACCACCACCTGCGCCTCGGAGTCCACTCCAAAAAAACCCAAAAAATCACAAACGTCGGATGATTGCTCCCACACCGAAAGTGCCAGCCAGTCAAGCACTTGCTGCTCCTCACCGGCCATTGGCAGCGCATCTACAGCACCACAGACATCGGGGCTCCGGGCTTTCCCTGACGAACAGGGCTTCGACGTTTACCACCACCTGCACCTGGGCGCCCATTGGCAAAAAACCCAAGAAAAATCACAAATGTCGGACGATTGCTCCCACACCGAAAGTGCCAGCCAGTCAAGCTCTTGCTGCTCACCACCGGCCATTGGCAGCGCATCTACAGCACCACAGACATCGGGGCTCCGGGCTTTCCCTGACAAACAGGGCTTCGACGTTTACCACCAGCTGCGCCTGGGCGCCCACTCCAAAAAACCCAGAAAAATCACGAACGTCGGACGATTGCTCCCACACCGAAAGTGCCAGCCAGTCAAGCTCTTGCTGCTCCTCACCGGCCATTGGCAGCGCATCTACAGCACCACAGACATCGGGGCTCCGGGCTTTCCCTGACGAACAGGGCTTTGACGTTTACCACCAGCTGCACCTGGGGGGCCCACTGAAAAAAAACCCCGAAAAATCATGAACGTCAGACGATTGCTCCCACACCGAAAGTGCCAGCCAGTCAAGCTCTTGCTGCTCCTCACCGGCCATTGGCAGCGCATCTACAGCACCACAGATATCGGGGCTCCGGGCTTTCCCTAACGAACAGGGCTTCGACGTTTACCACCAGCTGCACCTGGGGAGCCAACTGAAAAAAGCCCCGAAAAATCATGAACGTCGGAATTGCTCCCACACCGAAATTGCCAGCCAGACAAGCTCTTGCTGCTCCTCACCGGCCATTGGCAGCGCATCTACAGCACCACAGACATCGGGTCTCCGGGCTTTCCCTGACGAACAGGGCTTCGACTTTTACCACCACCTGCGCCTCGGAGTCCACTCCAAAAAAACCCAAAAAATCACAAACGTCGGATGATTGCTCCCACACCGAAATTGCCAGCCAGTCAAGCACTTGCTGCTCCTCACCGGCCATTGGCAGCGCATCTACAGCACCACAGACATCGGGGCTCCGGGCTTTCCTTGACGAACAGGGCTTCGATGTTTACCACCACCTGCACCTGGGCGCCCATTGGCAAAAAACCCAAGAAAAATCACAAATGTCGGACGATTGCTCCCACACCGAAAGTGCCAGCCAGTCAAGCTCTTGCTGCTCACCACCGGCCATTGGCAGCGCATCTACAGCACCACAGACATCGGGGCTCCGGGCTTTCCCTGACAAACAGGGCTTCGACGTTTACCACCAGCTGCGCCTGGGCGCCCACTCAAAAAACCCCGAAAAATCACGAACGTCGGACGATTGCTCCCACACCGAAAGTGCCAGCAACTCAAGCTCTTGCTGTTCCTCACCGGCCATTGGCAGCGCATCTACAGCACCACAGACATCGGGGCTCCGGGCTTTCCCTGACGAACAGGGCTTGAACGTTTACCACCAGCTGCACCTGGGGGCCCCACTGAAATAATCCCCGAAAAAGCATGAACGTCGGACGATTGCTCCGACACCGAAAGTCCCAGCCAGTCAAGCTCTTGCTGCTCCTCCCCGGCCATTGGCAGCACATCTACAGCACCACAGACATCGGGGCTCCGGGCTTTCCCTGACGAACAGGGCTTCGACGTTTACCACCAGCTGCACCTGGGGGGCCCACTGAAAAAAATCCCGAAAAAGCATGAATGTCGGACGATTGCTCCGACACCGAAAGTGCCAGCCAGTCAAGCTCTTGCTGCTCCTCACCGGCCATTGGCAGCGCATCTACAGCACCACAGACATCGGGGCTCCGGGCTTTCCCTGACGAACAGTGCTTTGACGTTTACCACCACCTGCACCTGGGCGCCCATTGGAAAAAAACCCAAGAAAAATCACGAACGTCGGACGATTGCTCCCACACCGAAAGTGCCAGCCAGTCAAGCACTTGCTGCTCCTCACCGGCCATTGGCAGCGCATCTACAGCACCACAGACATCGGGGCTCCGGGCTTTCCCTGACGAACAGGGCTTCGACGTTTACCACCACCTGCAGCTGGGCACGCATTGGCAAAAAACCCAAGAAAAATCACAAATGTCGGACGATTGCTCCCACACCGAAAGTGCCAGCCAGTCAAGCTCTTGCTGCTCACCACCGGCCATTGGCAGCGCATCTACAGCACCACAGACATCGGGGCTCCGGGCTTTCCCTGACAAACAGGGCTTCGACGTTTACCACCAGCTGCGCCTGGGCGCCCACTCCAAAAAACCCCGAAAAATCACGAACGTCGGACGATTGCTCCCACACCGAAAGTGCCAGCAACGCAAGCTCTTGCTGTTCCTCACCGGCCATTGGCAGCGCATCTACAGCACCACAGACATCGGGGCTCCGGGCTTTCCCTGACGAACAGGGCTTCGACGTTTACCACCAGCTGCACCTGGAGGGCCCACTGAAAAAAACCCCGAAAAATCACGAACGTCGGACGATTGCTCCGACACCGAAAGTCCCAGCCAGTCAAGCTCTTGCTGCTCCTCAGTGGCCATTGGCAGCGCATCTACAGCACCACAGACATCGGGGCTCCGGGCTTTCCCTGATGAACAGGGCTTCGACCTTTACCACCACCTGCACCTGGTCGCCCACTCCAGAAAAACCCGAAAAATCACGAACGTCAGATGATTGCTCCCGCACAAAAAGTGCCAGCCAGTCAAGCTCCTGCTACTCCTCACCGGCCATTGGCAGCGCATCTACAGCACCACAGACGTAGGGGCTCCACGCTTTCCCTGACAAACAGGGCTTCGACGTTTACCACCAGCTGCGCCTGGGCGCCCACTCCAAAAAACCCCGAAAAATCACAAACGTCGGACGATTGCTCCCACACCGAAAGTGCCAGCCAGTCAAGCTCTTGCTGCTCCTCACCAGCCATTGGCAGCGCATCTACAGCACCACAGACATCGGGGCTCCGGGCTTTCCCTGACGAACAGGGCTTCGACGTTTACCACCACCTGCACCTGGGCGCCCATTGGAAAAAAACTAAAGAAAAATCACGAACGTCGGACGATTGCTCGCACACCGAAAGTGCCAGCAACTCAAGCTCTTGCTGCTCCTCACCGGCCATTGGCAGCGCATCTACAGCACCACAGACATCGGGGCTCCGGGCTTTCCCTGACGAACAGGGCTTCGACGTTTACCACCAGCTGCACCTGGGGGGCCCACTGAAAAAAACCCCGAAAAATCATGAACGTCGGACGATTGCTCCCACACAAAAAGTTCCAGCCAGTCAAGCTCTTGCTGCTCATCACCGGCCATTGGCAGCGCATCTACAGCACCACAGACATCGGGGCTCCGGGCTTTCCCTGACGAACAGGGCTTTGACGCTTACCACTAGCTGCGCCTGGGGGGCCCACTGAAAGAAACCCCGAAAAATCGGGGACGTCGGATGATTACTCCCACACCGAAAGTGCCAGCCAGTCAAGCTCCTGCTGCTCCTCAGCGGCCATTGGCAGCGCATCTACAGCACCACAGACATCGGGGCTCCGAGCTTTCCCTGACGAACAGGGCTTCGACGTTTACCACCAGCTGCACCTGGGAGTCCACTCCAAAAAAACCCGAAAAATCACAAACGTCGGACGATTGCTCCCACACAAAAAGTGCCAGCCAGTCAAGCTCCTGCTGCTCCTCACCGGCCATTGGCAGCGCATCTACAGCACCACAGACATCGGGGCTCCAGGCTTTCCCTGACGAACAGGGCTTCGACGTTTACCACCAGCTGCACCTGGTCGCCCACTCCAAAAAAACACGAAAAATCACGAACGTCGGACGATTACTCCCACACAAAAAGTGCCAGCCAGTGAAGCTCTTGCTGCTCCTCACCGGCCATTGGCAGCGCATCTACAGCACCACAGACATCGGGGCTCCGGGCTTTCCCTGATGAACAGGGCTTCGACGTTTACCACCAGCTGCACCTGGTCGCCCACTCCAGAAAAACCCGAAAAATCACGAACGTTGGACGATTGCTCCCACACAAAAAGTGCCAGCCAGTCAAGCTCCTGCTGCTCCTCACTGGCCATTGGCAGTGCATCTACAGCACCACAAACATCGGGGCTCCGAGCTTTCCCTGACGAACAGGGCTTCGATATTTACCACCAGCTGCACCTGGGCGCCCACTGGAAAAATCCCTGAAAAATCACGAACGTCGGACGATTGCTCCCACACCTAAAGTGCCAGCCAGTCAAGCTGTTGCTGCTCCTCAGCGGCCATTGGCAGCGCATCTACAGCACCACAGACATCGGGGCTCCGGGCTTTCCCTGACGAACAGGGCTTCGACGTTTACCACCAGCTGCACCTGGGGGGCCCACTGAAAAAACCCCGAAAAAGCATGAACGTCGGACGATTGCTCCCACACCGAAAGCGCCAGCCAGTCAAGCTCTTGCTGCTCCTCCCCGGCCATTGGCAGCACATCTACAGCACCACAGACATCGGGGCTCCGGGCTTTCCCTGACGAACAGGGCTTCGACGTTTACCACCAGCTGCGCCTGGGAGTCCACTCCAAAAAACCCAAAAAATCACAAACGTCGGACGATTGCTCCCACACCGAAAGTGCCAGCCAGACAAGCTCTTGCTGCTCCTCACCGGCCATTGGCAGCGCATCTACAGCACCACAGACATCGGGGCTCCGGGCTTTCCCTGACGAACAGGGCTTGAACCTTTACCACCAGCTGCACCTGGGGGGCCCACTGAAAGAAACCCCGAAAAATCGGGAACATCGGAGGATTACTCCCACACCGAAAGTGCCAGCCAGTCAAGCTCTTGCTGCTCATCACCGGCCATTGGCAGCGCATCTACAGCACCACAGACATCGGGGCTCCGGGCTTTCCCTGACGAACAGGGCTTCGACGTTTACCACCAGCTGCACCTGGACGCCCATTGGAAAAAAACCCAAGAAAAATCACGAACGTGGGACGATTGCTTCCACACCAAAAGTGCCAGCCAGTCAAGCTCTTGCTGCTCCTCAGCGGCCATTGGCAGCGCATCTACAGCACCACAGACATCGGGGCTCCGGGCTTTCCCTGACGAACAGGGCTTCGACGTTTACCACCAGCTGCACCTGGGGGGCCCACTGAAAAAAATCCCGAAAAAGCATGAATGTCGGACGATTGCTCCGACACCGAAAGTGCCAGCCAGTCAAGCTCTTGCTGCTCCTCACCGGCCATTGGCAGCGCATCTACAGCACCACAGACATCGGGGCTCCGGGCTTTCCCTGACGAACAGTGCTTTGACGTTTACCACCACCTGCACCTGGGCGCCCATTGGAAAAAAACCCAAGAAAAATCACGAACGTCGGACGATTGCTCCCACACCGAAAGTGCCAGCCAGTCAAGCACTTGCTGCTCCTCACCGGCCATTGGCAGCGCATCTACAGCACCACAGACATCGGGGCTCCGGGCTTTCCCTGACGAACAGGGCTTCGACGCTTACCACCAGCTGCACCTGGTCGCCCACTCCAGAAAAACCCTAAAAATCACGAATGTCGGACGATTGCTCCCACACAAAAAGTGCCAGCCAGTCAAGCTCTTGCTGCTCCTCACCGGCCATTGGCAGCGCATCTACAGCACCACAGACATCGGGGCTCCGGGCTTTCCCTGACGAACAGGGCTTCGACGCTTACCACCAGCTGCACCTGGGCGCCCATTGGAAAAAAACCAAGAAAAATCACGAACGTTGGACGATTGCTCCCACACCAAAAGTGCCAGAAACTCAAGCTCTTGCTGCTCATCACCGGCCATTGGCAGCACATCTACAGCACCACAGACATCGGGGTTCCGCGCTTTCCCTGACGAACAGGGCTTCGACGTTTACCACCACCTGCGCCTGGGAGTCCACTCCAAAAAAACCCGAGAAATCACAAACGTCGGACGATTGCTCCCACACAAAAAATGCCAGCCAGTCAAGCTCTTGCTGCTCCTCACCGGCCATTGGCAGCGCATCTACAGCACCACAGACATCGGGGCTCTGGGCTTTCCCTGACGAACAGGGCTTCGACGTTTACCACCAGCTGCACCTGGGGGCCCCACTGAAAAAAACCCCGAAAAAGCATGAACGTCGGACGATTGCTACGACACCGAAAGTGCCAGCCAGTCAAGCTCTTGCTGCTCCTCCCCGGCCATTGGCAGCACATCTACAGCACCACAGACATCGGGGTTCCGGGCTTTCCCTGACGAACAGGGCTTCGACGTTTACCACCACCTGCGCCTGGGAGTCCACTCCAAAAAAACCCGAAAAATCACCAACGTTGGACGATTGCTCCCACACCGAAAGTGCCAGCCAGTCAAGCTCTTGCTGCTCCTCACCGGCCATTGGCAGCGCATCTACAGCACCACAGACATCGGGGCTCCGGGCTTTCCCTGACGAACAGGGCTTCGACGTTTACCACCAGCTGCACCTGGGCCCCCATTGGAAAAAACCCCGAAAAATCACGAACGTTGGACGATTGCTCCCACACAAAAAGTGCCAGCCAGTCAAGCTCTTGCTGCTCCTCCCCGGCCATTGGCAGCGCATCTACAGCACCACAGACATCGGGGCTCCGGGCTTTCCCTGACGAACAGGGCTTCGACGTTTACCACCAGCTGCACCTGGGCGCCCATTGGAAAAAAACCCAAGAAAAATCACGAACGTTGGACAATTGCTCCCACACCGAAAGTGCCAGCCAGTGAAGCTGTTGCTGCTCCTCACCGGCCATTGGCAGCGCATCTACAGCACCACAGACATTGGGGCTCCGGGCTTTCCCTGACGAACAGGGCTTCGACCTTTACCATCAGCTGCACCTGGGCGCCCACTCCAAAAAAACACGAAAAATCACGAACGTCGGACGATTGCTCCCACACAAAAAGTGCCAGCCAGTCAAGCTCTTGCTGCTCCTCACCGGCCATTGGCAGCGCATCTACAGCACCACAGACATCGGGGCTCCGGGCTTTCCCTGATGAACAGGGCTTCGACCTTTACCATCAGCTGCACCTGGGCGCCCACTGAAAAAAACCCCGAAAAATCACGAATGTTGGACGATTGCTCCCACACCGAAAGTGCCAGCAACTCAAGCTCTTGCTGCTCCTCACTGGCCATTGGCAGCGCATCTACAGCACCACAGACATCGGGGTTCCGGGCTTTCCCTGACGACCCGGGCTTCGACGTTTACCACCAGCTGCACCTGGTCGCCCACTCCAAAAAAACCCGAAAAATCACGAACGTCACACGATTGCTCCCACACAAAAAGTGCCAGCCAGTCAAGCTCCTGCTGCTCCTCACTGGCCACTGGCAGCGCATCTACAGCACCACAGACATCGGGGCTTCGAGCTTTCCCTGACGAACAGGGCTTCGACGTTTACCACCAGCTGCACCTGGGGGCCCCACTGAAAAAATCCCCGAAAAAGCATGAACGTCGGACGATTGCTCCCACACCGAAAGTGCCAGCCAGTCAAGCTCTTGCTGCTCCTCACCGGCCATTGGCAGCGCATCTACAGCACCACAGACATCGGGGCTCCGGGCTTTCCCTGACGAACAGGGCTTCGACGTTTACCACCACCTGCACCTGGGCGCCCATTGGAAAAAACCCAAGAAAAATCACGAACGTTGGACGATTGCTCCCACACGGAAAGTGCCAGCAACTCAAGCTCTTGCTGCTCATCACCGGCCATTGGCAGCGCATCTACAGCACCACAGACATCAGGGCTCCGGGCTTTCCCTGACGAACAGGGCTTCGACGTTTACCACCAGCTGCACCTGGGGGGCCCACTGAAAGAAACCCCGAAAAATCGGGAACGTCGGATGATTACACCCACACCGAAAGTGCCAGCCAGTCAAGCTCTTGCTGCTCCTCACCGGCCATTGGCAGCGCATCTACAGCACCACAGACATCGGGGCTCCGGGCTTTCCCTGACGATTAGGGCTTCGACGCTTAACACCAGCTGCACCTGGGCGCCCATTGGAAAAAAACCCAAGAAAAATCACGAACGTCGGACGATTGCTCCCACAGAAAAAGTGCCAGGCAGTGAAGCTCCTGCTGCTCCTCAGCGGCCATTGGCAGCGCATCTACAGCACCACAGACATCGGGGCTCCGGGCTTTCCCTGACGAACAGGGCTTCGACGTTTACCACCAGCTGCACCTGGACGCCCATTGGAAAAAAACCCAAGAAAAATCACGAACGTGGGACGATTGCTTCCACACCAAAAGTGCCAGCCAGTCAAGCTCTTGCTGCTCCTCAGCGGCCATTGGCAGCGCATCTACAGCACCACAGACATCGGGGCTCCGGGCTTTCCCTGACGAACAGGGCTTCGACGTTTACCACCAGCTGCACCTGGGGGGCCCACTGAAAAAAATCCCGAAAAAGCATGAATGTCGGACGATTGCTCCGACACCGAAAGTGCCAGCCAGTCAAGCTCTTGCTGCTCCTCACCGGCCATTGGCAGCGCATCTACAGCACCACAGACATCGGGGCTCCGGGCTTTCCCTGACGAACAGTGCTTTGACGTTTACCACCACCTGCACCTGGGCGCCCATTGGAAAAAAACCCAAGAAAAATCACGAACGTCGGACGATTGCTCCCACACCGAAAGTGCCAGCCAGTCAAGCACTTGCTGCTCCTCACCGGCCATTGGCAGCGCATCTAAAGCACCACAGACATCGGGGCTCCGGGCTTTCCCTGACGAACAGGGCTTCGACGTTTACCACCACCTGCAGCTGGGCACGCATTGGCAAAAAACCCAAGAAAAATCACAAATGTCGGACGATTGCTCCCACACCGAAAGTGCCAGCCAGACATGCTCTTGCTGCTCATCACCGGCCATTGGCAGCGCATCTACAGCACCACAGACATCGGGGCTCCGGGCTTTCCCTGACGAACAGGGCTTCGACGTTTACCACCAGCTGCACCTGGGCGCCCATTGGAAAAAAACCAAGAAAAATCACGAACGTTGGACGATTGCTCCCACACCAAAAGTGCCAGAAACTCAAGCTCTTGCTGCTCATCACCGGCCATTGGCAGCACATCTACAGCACCACAGACATCGGGGTTCCGCGCTTTCCCTGACGAACAGGGCTTCGACGTTTACCACCACCTGCGCCTGGGAGTCCACTCCAAAAAAACCCGAGAAATCACAAACGTCGGACGATTGCTCCCACACAAAAAATGCCAGCCAGTCAAGCTCTTGCTGCTCCTCACCGGCCATTGGCAGCGCATCTACAGCACCACAGACATCGGGGCTCTGGGCTTTCCCTGACGAACAGGGCTTCGACGTTTACCACCAGCTGCACCTGGGGGCCCCACTGAAAAAAACCCCGAAAAAGCATGAACGTCGGACGATTGCTACGACACCGAAAGTGCCAGCCAGTCAAGCTCTTGCTGCTCCTCCCCGGCCATTGGCAGCACATCTACAGCACCACAGACATCGGGGTTCCGGGCTTTCCCTGACGAACAGGGCTTCGACGTTTACCACCACCTGCGCCTGGGAGTCCACTCCAAAAAAACCCGAAAAATCACCAACGTTGGACGATTGCTCCCACACCGAAAGTGCCAGCCAGTCAAGCTCTTGCTGCTCCTCACCGGCCATTGGCAGCGCATCTACAGCACCACAGACATCGGGGCTCCGGGCTTTCCCTGACGAACAGGGCTTCGACGTTTACCACCAGCTGCACCTGGGCCCCCATTGGAAAAAACCCCGAAAAATCACGAACGTTGGACGATTGCTCCCACACAAAAAGTGCCAGCCAGTCAAGCTCTTGCTGCTCCTCCCCGGCCATTGGCAGCGCATCTACAGCACCACAGACATCGGGGCTCCGGGCTTTCCCTGACGAACAGGGCTTCGACGTTTACCACCAGCTGCACCTGGGCGCCCATTGGAAAAAAACCCAAGAAAAATCACGAACGTTGGACAATTGCTCCCACACCGAAAGTGCCAGCCAGTGAAGCTGTTGCTGCTCCTCACCGGCCATTGGCAGCGCATCTACAGCACCACAGACATTGGGGCTCCGGGCTTTCCCTGACGAACAGGGCTTCGACCTTTACCATCAGCTGCACCTGGGCGCCCACTCCAAAAAAACACGAAAAATCACGAACGTCGGACGATTGCTCCCACACAAAAAGTGCCAGCCAGTCAAGCTCTTGCTGCTCCTCACCGGCCATTGGCAGCGCATCTACAGCACCACAGACATCGGGGCTCCGGGCTTTCCCTGACGAACAGGGCTTCGACGTTTACCACCAGCTGCACCTGGGCGCCCACTGAAAAAAACCCCGAAAAATCACGAATGTTGGACGATTGCTCCCACACCGAAAGTGCCAGCAACTCAAGCTCTTGCTGCTCCTCACTGGCCATTGGCAGCGCATCTACAGCACCACAGACATCGGGGTTCCGGGCTTTCCCTGACGACCCGGGCTTCGACGTTTACCACCAGCTGCACCTGGTCGCCCACTCCAAAAAAACCCGAAAAATCACGAACGTCACACGATTGCTCCCACACAAAAAGTGCCAGCCAGTCAAGCTCCTGCTGCTCCTCACTGGCCACTGGCAGCGCATCTACAGCACCACAGACATCGGGGCTTCGAGCTTTCCCTGACGAACAGGGCTTCGACGTTTACCACCAGCTGCACCTGGGGGCCCCACTGAAAAAATCCCCGAAAAAGCATGAACGTCGGACGATTGCTCCCACACCGAAAGTGCCAGCCAGTCAAGCTCTTGCTGCTCCTCACCGGCCATTGGCAGCGCATCTACAGCACCACAGACATCGGGGCTCCGGGCTTTCCCTGACGAACAGGGCTTCGACGTTTACCACCACCTGCACCTGGGCGCCCATTGGAAAAAACCCAAGAAAAATCACGAACGTTGGACGATTGCTCCCACACGGAAAGTGCCAGCAACTCAAGCTCTTGCTGCTCATCACCGGCCATTGGCAGCGCATCTACAGCACCACAGACATCGGGGCTCCGGGCTTTCCCTGACGAACAGGGCTTCGACGTTTACCACCAGCTGCACCTGGGGGGCCCACTGAAAGAAACCCCGAAAAATCGGGAACGTCGGATGATTACACCCACACCGAAAGTGCCAGCCAGTCAAGCTCTTGCTGCTCACCACCGGCCATTGGCAGCGCATCTACAGCACCACAGACATCGGGGCTCCGGGCTTTCCCTGACGATTAGGGCTTCGACGCTTAACACCAGCTGCACCTGGGCGCCCATTGGAAAAAAACCCAAGAAAAATCACGAACGTCGGACGATTGCTCCCACAGAAAAAGTGCCAGGCAGTGAAGCTCCTGCTGCTCCTCAGCGGCCATTGGCAGCGCATCTACAGCACCACAGACATCGGGGCTCCGGGCTTTCCCTGACGAACAGGGCTTCGACGTTTACCACCAGCTGCACCTGGGCGCCCATTGGAAAAAAACCCAAGAAAAATCACGAACGTTGGACAATTGCTCCCACACCGAAAGTGCCAGCAACTCAAGCTGTTGCTGCTCCTCACCGGCCATTGGCAGCGCATCTACAGCACCACAGACATCGGGGCTCCGGGCTTTCCCTGACAAACAGGGCTTCGACGTTTACCACCAGCTGGACCTGGGAGCCCACTCCAAAAAAACCCAAGAAAAATCACGAACGTCACATGATTGCTCCCACACAAAAAGTGCCAGCAAGTCAAGCTCCTGCTGCTCCTCACTGGCCATTGGCAGCACATCTACAGCACCACAGACATCGGGGCTCCGAGCTTTCCCTGACGAACAGGGCTTCGATATTTACCACCAGCTGCACCTGGGGGCCCCACTGAAAAAATCCCCGAAAAAGCATGAACGTCGGACGATTGCTCCCACACCGAAAGTGCCAGCCAGTCAAGCTCTTGCTGCTCCTCACCGGCCATTGGCAGCGCATCTACAGCACCACAGACATCGGGGCTCCGGGCTTTCCCTGACGAACAGGGCTTCGACGTTTACCACCACCTGCACCTGGGCGCCCATTGGAAAAAAGCCCAAGAAAAATCACGAACGTTGGACGATTGCTCCCACACCAAAAGTGCCAGCAACTCAAGCTCTTGCTGCTCCTCACCGGCCATTGGCAGCGCATCTACAGCACCACAGACATCGGGGCTCCGGGCTTTCCCTGACGAACAGGGCTTCGACGTTTACCACCACCTGCACCTGGGGGGCCCACTGAAAGAAACCCCGAAAAATCGGGAACGTCGGATGATTACTCCCACACCAAAAGTGCCAGCCAGTCAAGCTCTTGCTGCTCCTCACCGGCCATTGGCAGCGCATCTACAGCACCACAGACATCGGGGCTCCGGGCTTTCCCTGACGAATAGGGCTTCGACGCTTACCACCAGCTGCACCTGGGCGCCCATTGGAAAAAAACCCAAGAAAAATCACGAACGTCGGACGATTGCTCCCACACAAAAATTGCCAGCCAGTGAAGCTCCTGCTGCTCCTCAGCGGCCATTGGCAGCGCATCTACAGCACCACAGACATCGGGGCTCCGGGCTTTCCCTGACGAACAGGGCTTCGACGTTTACCACCAGCTGCACCTGGGCGCCCACTGAAAAAAACCCGAAAAATCACAAACGTCGGACGATTGCTCCCACACCGAAAGTGCCAGCCAGTCAAGCTCCTGCTGCTCCTCACCGGCCATTGGCAGCGCATCTACAGCACCACAGACATCGGGGCTCCGGGCTTTCCCTGACGAACAGGGCTTCGACGTTTACCACCACCTGCACCTGGGCGCCCATTGGAAAAAAACCCAAGAAAAATCACGAACGTCGGACGATTGCTCGCACACCGAAAGTGCCAGCAACTGAATCTCTTGCTGCTCCTCACCGGCCATTGGCAGCGCATCTACAGCACCACAGACATCGGGGCTCCGGGCTTTCCCTGACGAACAGGGCTTCGACGTTTACCACCAGCTGCACCTGGGGGGCCCACTGAAAAAAACCCCGAAAAATCATGAACGTCGGACGATTGCTCCCACACAAAAAGTTCCAGCCAGTCAAGCTCTTGCTGCTCATCACCGGCCATTGGCAGCGCATCTACAGCACCACAGACATCGGGGCTCCACGCTTTCCCTGACGAACAGGGCTTTGACGCTTACCACTAGCTGCGCCTGGGGGGCCCACTGAAAGAAACCCCGAAAAATCGGGGACGTCGGATGATTACTCCCACACCGAAAGTGCCAGCCAGTCAAGCTCTTGCTGCTCCTCACCTGCCATTGGCAGCGCATCTACAGCACCACAGACATCGGGGCTCCGGGCTTTCCCTGACGAACAGGGCTTCGAGGTTTACCACCAGCTGCACCTGGGGGGCCCACTGAAAAAAACCCCGAAAAATCATGAACGTCGGACGATTGCTCCCACACAAAAAGTGCCAGCCAGTCAAGCTCCTGCTGCTCCTCACCGGCCATTGGCAGCGCATCTACAGCACCACAGACATCGGGGCTCCAGGCTTTCCCTGACGAACAGGGCTTCGACGTTTACCACCAGCTGCACCTGGGCGCCCACTCCAAAAAAACACGAAAAATCACGAACGTCGGACGATTACTCCCACACCAAAAGTGCCAGCCAGTCAAGCTCTTGCTGCTCCTCACCGGCCATTGGCAGCGCATCTACAGCACCACAGACATCGGGGCTCCGGGCTTTCCCTGATGAACAGGGCTTCGACGTTTACCACCAGCTGCACCTGGTCGCCCACTCCAGAAAAACCCGAAAAATCACGAACGTCAGACGATTGCTCCCACACAAAAAGTGCCAGCCAGTCAAGCTCCTGCTGCTCCTCACTGGCCATTGGCAGTGCATCTACAGCACCACAAACATCGGGGCTCCGAGCTTTCCCTGACGAACAGGGCTTCGATATTTACCACCAGCTGCAACTGGGCGCCCACTGGAAAAATCCCTGAAAAATCACGAACGTCGGACGATTGCTCCCACTCCGAAAGTGCCAGCCAGTCAAGCTGTTGCTGCTCCTCACCGGCCATTGGCAGCGCATCTACAGCACCACAGACATCGGGGCTCCGGGCTTTCCCTGACGAACAGGGCTTCGACGTTTACCACCAGCTGCACCTGGGGGCCCCACTGAAAAAACCCCGAAAAAGCATGAACGTCGGACGATTGCTCCGACACCGAAAGCGCCAGCCAGTCAAGCTCTTGCTGCTCCTCCCCGGCCATTGGCAGCACATCTACAGCACCACAGACATCGGGGCTCCGGGCTTTCCCTGACGAACAGGGCTTCGACTTTTACCACCACCTGCGCCTGGGAGTCCACTCCAAAAAAACCCAAAAAATCACAAACGTCGGACGATTGCTCCCACACCGAAAGTGCCAGCCAGTCAAGCTCTTGCTGCTCCTCACCGGCCATTGGCAGCGCATCTACAGCACCACAGACATCGGGGCTCCGGGCTTTCCCTGACGAACAGGGGTTCGACGTTTACCACCAGCTGCACCTGGGCGCCCATTGGAAAAAAACCCAAGAAAAATCACGAACGTGGGACGATTGCTCCCACACCGAAAGTGCCAGCCAGTCAAGCTCTTGCTGCTCCTCAGCGGCCATTGGCAGCGCATCTACAGCACCACAGACATCGGGGCTCCGGGCTTTCCCTGACGAACAGGGCTTCGACGTTTACCACCAGCTGCACCTGGGGGGCCCACTGAAAAAAATCCCGAAAAAGCATGAATGTCGGACGATTGCTCCGACACCGAAAGTGCCAGCCAGTCAAGCTCTTGCTGCTCCTCACCGGCCATTGGCAGCGCATCTACAGCACCACAGACATCGGGGCTCCGGGCTTTCCCTGACGAACAGTGCTTTGACGTTTACCACCACCTGCACCTGGGCGCCCATTGGAAAAAAACCCAAGAAAAATCACGAACGTTGGACGATTGCTCCCACACCGAAAGTGCCAGCCAGTCAAGCTCTTGCTGCTCCTCACCGGCCATTGGCAGCGCATCTACAGCACCACAGACATCGGGGCTCCGGGCTTTCCCTGACGAACAGGGCTTTGACGTTTACCACCAGCTGCACCTGGGGGGCCCACTGAAAAAAACCCCGAAAAATCATGAACGTCAGACGATTGCTCCCACACCGAAAGTGCCAGCCAGTCAAGCTCTTGCTGCTCATCACCGGCCATTGGCAGCGCATCTACAGCACCACAGATATCGGGGCTCCGGGCTTTCCCTAACGAACAGGGCTTCGACGTTTACCACCAGCTGCACCTGGGGAGCCAACTGAAAAAAGCCCCGAAAAATCATGAACGTCGGACGATTGCTCCCACACCGAAAGTGCCAGCCAGTCAAGCACTTGCTGCTCCTCACCGGCCATTGGCAGCGCATCTACAGCACCACAGACATCGGGGCTCTGGGCTTTCCCTGACGAACAGGGCTTCGACGTTTACCACCACCTGCACCTGGGCGCCCATTGGCAAAAAACCCAAGAAAAATCACAAATGTCGGACGATTGCTCCCACACCGAAAGTGCCAGCCAGTCAAGCTCTTGCTGCTCACCACCGGCCATTGGCAGCGCATCTACAGCACCACAGACATCGGGGCTCCGGGCTTTCCCTGATAAACAGGGCTTCGACGTTTACCACCAGCTGCGCCTGGGCGCCCACTCCAAAAAACCCAGAAAAATCACGAACGTCGGACGATTGCTCCCACACCGAAAGTGCCAGCCAGTCAAGCTCTTGCTGCTCCTCACCGGCCATTGGCAGCGCATCTACAGCACCACAGACATCGGGGCTCCGGGCTTTCCCTGACAAACAGGGCTTCGACGTTTACCACCAGCTGGACCTGGGAGCCCACTCCAAAAAAACCCAAGAAAAATCACGAACGTCACATGATTGCTCCCACACAAAAAGTGCCAGCAAGTCAAGCTCCTGCTGCTCCTCAGCGGCCATTGGCAGCGCATCTACAGCACCACAGACATCGGGGCTCCGGGCTTTCCCTGACGAACAGGGCTTCGACGTTTACCACCAGCTGCACCTGGGCGCCCACTGAAAAAAACCCGAAAAATCACAAACGTCGGACGATTGCTCCCACACCGAAAGTGCCAGCCAGTCAAGCTCCTGCTGCTCCTCACCGGCCATTGGCAGCGCATCTACAGCACCACAGACATCGGGGCTCCGGGCTTTCCCTGACGAACAGGGCTTCGACGTTTACCACCACCTGCACCTGGGCGCCCATTGGAAAAAAACCCAAGAAAAATCACGAACGTCGGACGATTGCTCGCACACCGAAAGTGCCAGCAACTGAATCTCTTGCTGCTCCTCACCGGCCATTGGCAGCGCATCTACAGCACCACAGACATCGGGGCTCCGGGCTTTCCCTGACGAACAGGGCTTCGACGTTTACCACCAGCTGCACCTGGGGGGCCCACTGAAAAAAACCCCGAAAAATCATGAACGTCGGACGATTGCTCCCACACAAAAAGTTCCAGCCAGTCAAGCTCTTGCTGCTCATCACCGGCCATTGGCAGCGCATCTACAGCACCACAGACATCGGGGCTCCACGCTTTCCCTGACGAACAGGGCTTTGACGCTTACCACTAGCTGCGCCTGGGGGGCCCACTGAAAGAAACCCCGAAAAATCGGGGACGTCGGATGATTACTCCCACACCGAAAGTGCCAGCCAGTCAAGCTCTTGCTGCTCCTCACCTGCCATTGGCAGCGCATCTACAGCACCACAGACATCGGGGCTCCGGGCTTTCCCTGACGAACAGGGCTTCGACGTTTACCACCAGCTGCACCTGGGGGGCCCACTGAAAAAAACCCCGAAAAATCATGAACGTCGGACGATTGCTCCCACACAAAAAGTGCCAGCCAGTCAAGCTCCTGCTGCTCCTCACCGGCCATTGGCAGCGCATCTACAGCACCACAGACATCGGGGCTCCAGGCTTTCCCTGACGAACAGGGCTTCGACGTTTACCACCAGCTGCACCTGGGCGCCCACTCCAAAAAAACACGAAAAATCACGAACGTCGGACGATTACTCCCACACCAAAAGTGCCAGCCAGTCAAGCTCTTGCTGCTCCTCACCGGCCATTGGCAGCGCATCTACAGCACCACAGACATCGGGGCTCCGGGCTTTCCCTGATGAACAGGGCTTCGACGTTTACCACCAGCTGCACCTGGTCGCCCACTCCAGAAAAACCCGAAAAATCACGAACGTCAGACGATTGCTCCCACACAAAAAGTGCCAGCCAGTCAAGCTCCTGCTGCTCCTCACTGGCCATTGGCAGTGCATCTACAGCACCACAAACATCGGGGCTCCGAGCTTTCCCTGACGAACAGGGCTTCGATATTTACCACCAGCTGCAACTGGGCGCCCACTGGAAAAATCCCTGAAAAATCACGAACGTCGGACGATTGCTCCCACTCCGAAAGTGCCAGCCAGTCAAGCTGTTGCTGCTCCTCACCGGCCATTGGCAGCGCATCTACAGCACCACAGACATCGGGGCTCCGGGCTTTCCCTGACGAACAGGGCTTCGACGTTTACCACCAGCTGCACCTGGGGGCCCCACTGAAAAAACCCCGAAAAAGCATGAACGTCGGACGATTGCTCCGACACCGAAAGCGCCAGCCAGTCAAGCTCTTGCTGCTCCTCCCCGGCCATTGGCAGCACATCTACAGCACCACAGACATCGGGGCTCCGGGCTTTCCCTGACGAACAGGGCTTCGACTTTTACCACCACCTGCGCCTGGGAGTCCACTCCAAAAAAACCCAAAAAATCACAAACGTCGGACGATTGCTCCCACACCGAAAGTGCCAGCCAGTCAAGCTCTTGCTGCTCCTCACCGGCCATTGGCAGCGCATCTACAGCACCACAGACATCGGGGCTCCGGGCTTTCCCTGACGAACAGGGGTTCGACGTTTACCACCAGCTGCACCTGGGCGCCCATTGGAAAAAAACCCAAGAAAAATCACGAACGTGGGACGATTGCTCCCACACCGAAAGTGCCAGCCAGTCAAGCTCTTGCTGCTCCTCAGCGGCCATTGGCAGCGCATCTACAGCACCACAGACATCGGGGCTCCGGGCTTTCCCTGACGAACAGGGCTTCGACGTTTACCACCAGCTGCACCTGGGGGGCCCACTGAAAAAAATCCCGAAAAAGCATGAATGTCGGACGATTGCTCCGACACCGAAAGTGCCAGCCAGTCAAGCTCTTGCTGCTCCTCACCGGCCATTGGCAGCGCATCTACAGCACCACAGACATCGGGGCTCCGGGCTTTCCCTGACGAACAGTGCTTTGACGTTTACCACCACCTGCACCTGGGCGCCCATTGGAAAAAAACCCAAGAAAAATCACGAACGTTGGACGATTGCTCCCACACCGAAAGTGCCAGCCAGTCAAGCTCTTGCTGCTCCTCACCGGCCATTGGCAGCGCATCTACAGCACCACAGACATCGGGGCTCCGGGCTTTCCCTGACGAACAGGGCTTTGACGTTTACCACCAGCTGCACCTGGGGGGCCCACTGAAAAAAACCCCGAAAAATCATGAACGTCAGACGATTGCTCCCACACCGAAAGTGCCAGCCAGTCAAGCTCTTGCTGCTCATCACCGGCCATTGGCAGCGCATCTACAGCACCACAGATATCGGGGCTCCGGGCTTTCCCTAACGAACAGGGCTTCGACGTTTACCACCAGCTGCACCTGGGGAGCCAACTGAAAAAAGCCCCGAAAAATCATGAACGTCGGACGATTGCTCCCACACCGAAATTGCCAGCCAGACAAGCTCTTGCTGCTCCTCACCGGCCATTGGCAGCGCATCTACAGCACCACAGACATCGGGTCTCCGGGCTTTCCCTGACGAACAGGGCTTCGACTTTTACCACCACCTGAGCCTCGGAGTCCACTCCAAAAAAACCCAAAAAATCACAAACGTCGGATGATTGCTCCCACACCGAAAGTGCCAGCCAGTCAAGCACTTGCTGCTCCTCACCGGCCATTGGCAGCGCATCTACAGCACCACAGACATCGGGGCTCCGGGCTTTCCCTGACGAACAGGGCTTCGACGTTTACCACCACCTGCACCTGGGCGCCCATTGGCAAAAAACCCAAGAAAAATCACAAATGTCGGACGATTGCTCCCACACCGAAAGTGCCAGCCAGTCAAGCTCTTGCTGCTCACCACCGGCCATTGGCAGCGCATCTACAGCACCACAGACATCGGGGCTCCGGGCTTTCCCTGACAAACAGGGCTTCGACGTTTACCACCAGCTGGACCTGGGAGCCCACTCCAAAAAAACCCAAGAAAAATCACGAACGTCACATGATTGCTCCCACACAAAAAGTGCCAGCAAGTCAAGCTCCTGCTGCTCCTCACTGGCCATTGGCAGCACATCTACAGCACCACAAACATCGGGGCTTCGAGCTTTCCCTGACGAACAGGGCTTCGATATTTACCACCAGCTGCACCTGGGGGCCCCACTGAAAAAATCCCCGAAAAAGCATGAACGTCGGACGATTGCTCCCACACCGAAAGTGCCAGCCAGTCAAGCTCTTGCTGCTCCTCACCGGCCATTGGCAGCGCATCTACAGCACCACAGACATCGGGGCTCCGGGCTTTCCCTGACGAACAGGGCTTCGACGTTTACCACCACCTGCACCTGGGCGCCCATTGGAAAAAAGCCCAAGAAAAATCACGAACGTTGGACGATTGCTCCCACACCAAAAGTGCCAGCAACTCAAGCTCTTGCTGCTCCTCACCGGCCATTGGCAGCGCATCTACAGCACCACAGACATCGGGGCTCCGGGCTTTCCCTGACGAACAGGGCTTCGACGTTTACCACCACCTGCACCTGGGGGGCCCACTGAAAGAAACCCCGAAAAATCGGGAACGTCGGATGATTACTCCCACACCAAAAGTGCCAGCCAGTCAAGCTCTTGCTGCTCCTCACCGGCCATTGGCAGCGCATCTACAGCACCACAGACATCGGGGCTCCGGGCTTTCCCTGACGAATAGGGCTTCGACGCTTACCACCAGCTGCACCTGGGCGCCCATTGGAAAAAAACCCAAGAAAAATCACGAACGTCGGACGATTGCTCCCACACAAAAATTGCCAGCCAGTGAAGCTCCTGCTGCTCCTCAGCGGCCATTGGCAGCGCATCTACAGCACCACAGACATCGGGGCTCCGGGCTTTCCCTGACGAACAGGGCTTCGACGTTTACCACCAGCTGCACCTGGGCGCCCACTGAAAAAAACCCGAAAAATCACAAACGTCGGACGATTGCTCCCACACCGAAAGTGCCAGCCAGTCAAGCTCCTGCTGCTCCTCACCGGCCATTGGCAGCGCATCTACAGCACCACAGACATCGGGGCTCCGGGCTTTCCCTGACGAACAGGGCTTCGACGTTTACCACCACCTGCACCTGGGCGCCCATTGGAAAAAAACCCAAGAAAAATCACGAACGTCGGACGATTGCTCGCACACCGAAAGTGCCAGCAACTGAATCTCTTGCTGCTCCTCACCGGCCATTGGCAGCGCATCTACAGCACCACAGACATCGGGGCTCCGGGCTTTCCCTGACGAACAGGGCTTCGACGTTTACCACCAGCTGCACCTGGGGGGCCCACTGAAAAAAACCCCGAAAAATCATGAACGTCGGACGATTGCTCCCACACAAAAAGTTCCAGCCAGTCAAGCTCTTGCTGCTCATCACCGGCCATTGGCAGCGCATCTACAGCACCACAGACATCGGGGCTCCACGCTTTCCCTGACGAACAGGGCTTTGACGCTTACCACTAGCTGCGCCTGGGGGGCCCACTGAAAGAAACCCCGAAAAATCGGGGACGTCGGATGATTACTCCCACACCGAAAGTGCCAGCCAGTCAAGCTCTTGCTGCTCCTCACCTGCCATTGGCAGCGCATCTACAGCACCACAGACATCGGGGCTCCGGGCTTTCCCTGACGAACAGGGCTTCGAGGTTTACCACCAGCTGCACCTGGGGGGCCCACTGAAAAAAACCCCGAAAAATCATGAACGTCGGACGATTGCTCCCACACAAAAAGTGCCAGCCAGTCAAGCTCCTGCTGCTCCTCACCGGCCATTGGCAGCGCATCTACAGCACCACAGACATCGGGGCTCCAGGCTTTCCCTGACGAACAGGGCTTCGACGTTTACCACCAGCTGCACCTGGGCGCCCACTCCAAAAAAACACGAAAAATCACGAACGTCGGACGATTACTCCCACACCAAAAGTGCCAGCCAGTCAAGCTCTTGCTGCTCCTCACCGGCCATTGGCAGCGCATCTACAGCACCACAGACATCGGGGCTCCGGGCTTTCCCTGATGAACAGGGCTTCGACGTTTACCACCAGCTGCACCTGGTCGCCCACTCCAGAAAAACCCGAAAAATCACGAACGTCAGACGATTGCTCCCACACAAAAAGTGCCAGCCAGTCAAGCTCCTGCTGCTCCTCACTGGCCATTGGCAGTGCATCTACAGCACCACAAACATCGGGGCTCCGAGCTTTCCCTGACGAACAGGGCTTCGATATTTACCACCAGCTGCAACTGGGCGCCCACTGGAAAAATCCCTGAAAAATCACGAACGTCGGACGATTGCTCCCACTCCGAAAGTGCCAGCCAGTCAAGCTGTTGCTGCTCCTCACCGGCCATTGGCAGCGCATCTACAGCACCACAGACATCGGGGCTCCGGGCTTTCCCTGACGAACAGGGCTTCGACGTTTACCACCAGCTGCACCTGGGGGCCCCACTGAAAAAACCCCGAAAAAGCATGAACATCGGACGATTGCTCCGACACCGAAAGCGCCAGCCAGTCAAGCTCTTGCTGCTCCTCCCCGGCCATTGGCAGCACATCTACAGCACCACAGACATCGGGGCTCCGGGCTTTCCCTGACGAACAGGGCTTCGACTTTTACCACCACCTGCGCCTGGGAGTCCACTCCAAAAAAACCCAAAAAATCACAAACGTCGGACAATTGCTCCCACACCGAAAGTGCCAGCCAGTCAAGCTCTTGCTGCTCCTCACCGGCCATTGGCAGCGCATCTACAGCACCACAGACATCGGGGCTCCGGGCTTTCCCTGACGAACAGGGGTTCGACGTTTACCACCAGCTGCACCTGGGCGCCCATTGGAAAAAAACCCAAGAAAAATCACGAACGTGGGACGATTGCTTCCACACCAAAAGTGCCAGCCAGTCAAGCTCTTGCTGCTCCTCAGCGGCCATTGGCAGCGCATCTACAGCACCACAGACATCGGGGCTCCGGGCTTTCCCTGACGAACAGGGCTTCGACGTTTACCACCAGCTGCACCTGGGGGGCCCACTGAAAAAAATCCCGAAAAAGCATGAATGTCGGACGATTGCTCCGACACCGAAAGTGCCAGCCAGTCAAGCTCTTGCTGCTCCTCACCGGCCATTGGCAGCGCATCTACAGCACCACAGACATCGGGGCTCCGGGCTTTCCCTGACGAACAGTGCTTTGACGTTTACCACCACCTGCACCTGGGCGCCCATTGGAAAAAAACCCAAGAAAAATCACGAACGTTGGACGATTGCTCCCACACCGAAAGTGCCAGCCAGTCAAGCTCTTGCTGCTCCTCACCGGCCATTGGCAGCGCATCTACAGCACCACAGACATCGGGGCTCCGGGCTTTCCCTGACGAACAGGGCTTTGACGTTTACCACCAGCTGCACCTGGGGGCCCACTGAAAAAAACCCCGAAAAATCATGAACGTCAGACGATTGCTCCCACACCGAAAGTGCCAGCCAGTCAAGCTCTTGCTGCTCATCACCGGCCATTGGCAGCGCATCTACAGCACCACAGATATCGGGGCTCCGGGCTTTCCCTAACGAACAGGGCTTCGACGTTTACCACCAGCTGCACCTGGGGAGCCAACTGAAAAAAGCCCCGAAAAATCATGAACGTCGGACGATTGCTCCCACACCGAAATTGCCAGCCAGACAAGCTCTTGCTGCTCCTCACCGGCCATTGGCAGCGCATCTACAGCACCACAGACATCGGGTCTCCGGGCTTTCCCTGACGAACAGGGCTTCGACTTTTACCACCACCTGAGCCTCGGAGTCCACTCCAAAAAAACCCAAAAAATCACAAACGTCGGATGATTGCTCCCACACCGAAAGTGCCAGCCAGTCAAGCACTTGCTGCTCCTCACCGGCCATTGGCAGCGCATCTACAGCACCACAGACATCGGGGCTCCGGGCTTTCCCTGACGAACATGGCTTCGACGTTTACCACCACCTGCACCTGGGCGCCCATTGGCAAAAAACCCAAGAAAAATCACAAATGTCGGACGATTGCTCCCACACCGAAAGTGCCAGCCAGTCAAGCTCTTGCTGCTCACCACCGGCCATTGGCAGCGCATCTACAGCACCACAGACATCGGGGCTCCGGGCTTTCCCTGACAAACAGGGCTTCGACGTTTACCACCAGCTGCGCCTGGGCGCCCACTCCAAAAAACCCAGAAAAATCACGAACGTCGGACGATTGCTCCCACACCGAAAGTGCCAGCCAGTCAAGCTCTTGCTGCTCCTCACCGGCCATTGGCAGCGCATCTACAGCACCACAGACATCGGGGCTCCGGGCTTTCCCTGACGAACAGGGCTTCGACGTTTACCACCAGCTGCACCTGGGGGGCCCACTGAAAAAAATCCCGAAAAAGCATGAATGTCGGACGATTGCTCCGACACCGAAAGTGCCAGCCAGTCAAGCTCTTGCTGCTCCTCACCGGCCATTGGCAGCGCATCTACAGCACCACAGACATCGGGGCTCCGGGCTTTCCCTGACGAACAGTGCTTTGACGTTTACCACCACCTGCACCTGGGCGCCCATTGGAAAAAAACCCAAGAAAAATCACGAACGTCGGACGATTGCTCCCACACCGAAAGTGCCAGCCAGTCAAGCACTTGCTGCTCCTCACCGGCCATTGGCAGCGCATCTACAGCACCACAGACATCGGGGCTCCGGGCTTTCCCTGACGAACAGGGCTTCGACGTTTACCACCACCTGCACCTGGGCGCCCATTGGAAAAAAGCCCAAGAAAAATCACGAACGTTGGACGATTGCTCCCACACCAAAAGTGCCAGCAACTCAAGCTCTTGCTGCTCCTCACCGGCCATTGGCAGCGCATCTACAGCACCACAGACATCGGGGCTCCGGGCTTTCCCTGACGAACAGGGCTTCGACGTTTACCACCACCTGCACCTGGGGGGCCCACTGAAAGAAACCCCGAAAAATCGGGAACGTCGGATGATTACTCCCACACCAAAAGTGCCAGCCAGTCAAGCTCTTGCTGCTCCTCACCGGCCATTGGCAGCGCATCTACAGCACCACAGACATCGGGGCTCCGGGCTTTCCCTGACGAATAGGGCTTCGACGCTTACCACCAGCTGCACCTGGGCGCCCATTGGAAAAAAACCCAAGAAAAATCACGAACGTCGGACGATTGCTCCCACACAAAAATTGCCAGCCAGTGAAGCTCCTGCTGCTCCTCAGCGGCCATTGGCAGCGCATCTACAGCACCACAGACATCGGGGCTCCGGGCTTTCCCTGACGAACAGGGCTTCGACGTTTACCACCAGCTGCACCTGGGCGCCCACTGAAAAAAACCCGAAAAATCACAAACGTCGGACGATTGCTCCCACACCGAAAGTGCCAGCCAGTCAAGCTCCTGCTGCTCCTCACCGGCCATTGGCAGCGCATCTACAGCACCACAGACATCGGGGCTCCGGGCTTTCCCTGACGAACAGGGCTTCGACGTTTACCACCACCTGCACCTGGGCGCCCATTGGAAAAAAACCCAAGAAAAATCACGAACGTCGGACGATTGCTCGCACACCGAAAGTGCCAGCAACTGAATCTCTTGCTGCTCCTCACCGGCCATTGGCAGCGCATCTACAGCACCACAGACATCGGGGCTCCGGGCTTTCCCTGACGAACAGGGCTTCGACGTTTACCACCAGCTGCACCTGGGGGGCCCACTGAAAAAAACCCCGAAAAATCATGAACGTCGGACGATTGCTCCCACACAAAAAGTTCCAGCCAGTCAAGCTCTTGCTGCTCATCACCGGCCATTGGCAGCGCATCTACAGCACCACAGACATCGGGGCTCCACGCTTTCCCTGACGAACAGGGCTTTGACGCTTACCACTAGCTGCGCCTGGGGGGCCCACTGAAAGAAACCCCGAAAAATCGGGGACGTCGGATGATTACTCCCACACCGAAAGTGCCAGCCAGTCAAGCTCTTGCTGCTCCTCACCTGCCATTGGCAGCGCATCTACAGCACCACAGACATCGGGGCTCCGGGCTTTCCCTGACGAACAGGGCTTCGAGGTTTACCACCAGCTGCACCTGGGGGGCCCACTGAAAAAAACCCCGAAAAATCATGAACGTCGGACGATTGCTCCCACACAAAAA
Organism: Chlamydotis macqueenii; assembly: GCF_036417535.1. Classification (NCBI taxonomy): domain Eukaryota; kingdom Metazoa; phylum Chordata; class Aves; order Otidiformes; family Otididae; genus Chlamydotis; species Chlamydotis macqueenii. Next base: position 28,914,808 of record NC_141592.1, on the reverse strand, counting down.
GTGCCAGCCAGTCAAGCTCCTGCTGCTCCTCACCGGCCATTGGCAGCGCATCTACAGCACCACAGACATCGGGGCTCCAGGCTTTCCCTGACGAACAGGGCTTCGACGTTTACCACCAGCTGCACCTGGGCGCCCACTCCAAAAAAACACGAAAAATCACGAACGTCGGACGATTACTCCCACACCAAAAGTGCCAGCCAGTCAAGCTCTTGCTGCTCCTCACCGGCCATTGGCAGCGCATCTACAGCACCACAGACATCGGGGCTCCGGGCTTTCCCTGATGAACAGGGCTTCGACGTTTACCACCAGCTGCACCTGGTCGCCCACTCCAGAAAAACCCGAAAAATCACGAACGTCAGACGATTGCTCCCACACAAAAAGTGCCAGCCAGTCAAGCTCCTGCTGCTCCTCACTGGCCATTGGCAGTGCATCTACAGCACCACAAACATCGGGGCTCCGAGCTTTCCCTGACGAACAGGGCTTCGATATTTACCACCAGCTGCAACTGGGCGCCCACTGGAAAAATCCCTGAAAAATCACGAACGTCGGACGATTGCTCCCACTCCGAAAGTGCCAGCCAGTCAAGCTGTTGCTGCTCCTCACCGGCCATTGGCAGCGCATCTACAGCACCACAGACATCGGGGCTCCGGGCTTTCCCTGACGAACAGGGCTTCGACGTTTACCACCAGCTGCACCTGGGGGCCCCACTGAAAAAACCCCGAAAAAGCATGAACGTCGGACGATTGCTCCGACACCGAAAGCGCCAGCCAGTCAAGCTCTTGCTGCTCCTCCCCGGCCATTGGCAGCACATCTACAGCACCACAGACATCGGGGCTCCGGGCTTTCCCTGACGAACAGGGCTTCGACTTTTACCACCACCTGCGCCTGGGAGTCCACTCCAAAAAAACCCAAAAAATCACAAACGTCGGACGATTGCTCCCACACCGAAAGTGCCAGCCAGTCAAGCTCTTGCTGCTCCTCACCGGCCATTGGCAGCGCATCTACAGCACCACAGACATCGGGGCTCCGGGCTTTCCCTGACGAACAGGGGTTCGACGTTTACCACCAGCTGCACCTGGGCGCCCATTGGAAAAAAACCCAAGAAAAATCACGAACGTGGGACGATTGCTTCCACACCAAAAGTGCCAGCCAGTCAAGCTCTTGCTGCTCCTCAGCGGCCATTGGCAGCGCATCTACAGCACCACAGACATCGGGGCTCCGGGCTTTCCCTGACGAACAGGGCTTCGACGTTTACCACCAGCTGCACCTGGGGGGCCCACTGAAAAAAATCCCGAAAAAGCATGAATGTCGGACGATTGCTCCGACACCGAAAGTGCCAGCCAGTCAAGCTCTTGCTGCTCCTCACCGGCCATTGGCAGCGCATCTACAGCACCACAGACATCGGGGCTCCGGGCTTTCCCTGACGAACAGTGCTTTGACGTTTACCACCACCTGCACCTGGGCGCCCATTGGAAAAAAACCCAAGAAAAATCACGAACGTTGGACGATTGCTCCCACACCGAAAGTGCCAGCCAGTCAAGCTCTTGCTGCTCCTCACCGGCCATTGGCAGCGCATCTACAGCACCACAGACATCGGGGCTCCGGGCTTTCCCTGACGAACAGGGCTTTGACGTTTACCACCAGCTGCACCTGGGGGGCCCACTGAAAAAAACCCCGAAAAATCATGAACGTCAGACGATTGCTCCCACACAAAAAGTGCCAGCCAGTCAAGCTCTTGCTGCTCATCACCGGCCATTGGCAGCGCATCTACAGCACCACAGATATCGGGGCTCCGGGCTTTCCCTAACGAACAGGGCTTCGACGTTTACCACCAGCTGCACCTGGGGAGCCAACTGAAAAAAGCCCCGAAAAATCATGAACGTCGGACGATTGCTCCCACACCGAAATTGCCAGCCAGACAAGCTCTTGCTGCTCCTCACCGGCCATTGGCAGCGCATCTACAGCACCACAGACATCGGGTCTCCGGGCTTTCCCTGACGAACAGGGCTTCGACTTTTACCACCACCTGCGCCTCGGAGTCCACTCCAAAAAAACCCAAAAAATCACAAACGTCGGATGATTGCTCCCACACCGAAAGTGCCAGCCAGTCAAGCACTTGCTGCTCCTCACCGGCCATTGGCAGCGCATCTACAGCACCACAGACATCGGGGCTCTGGGCTTTCCCTGACGAACATGGCTTCGACGTTTACCACCACCTGCACCTGGGCGCCCATTGGCAAAAAACCCAAGAAAAATCACAAATGTCGGACGATTGCTCCCACACCGAAAGTGCCAGCCAGTCAAGCTCTTGCTGCTCACCACCGGCCATTGGCAGCGCATCTACAGCACCACAGACATCGGGGCTCCGGGCTTTCCCTGACGAACAGGGCTTCGACGTTTACCACCAGCTGCGCCTGGGCGCCCACTCCAAAAAACCCAGAAAAATCACGAACGTCGGACGATTGCTCCCACACCGAAAGTGCCAGCCAGTCAAGCTCTTGCTGCTCCTCACCGGCCATTGGCAGCGCATCTACAGCACCACAGACATCGGGGCTCCGGGCTTTCCCTGACGAACAGGGCTTCGACGTTTACCACCAGCTGCACCTGGGGGGCCCACTGAAAAAAATCCCGAAAAAGCATGAATGTCGGACGATTGCTCCGACACCGAAAGTGCCAGCCAGTCAAGCTCTTGCTGCTCCTCACCGGCCATTGGCAGCGCATCTACAGCACCACAGACATCGGGGCTCCGGGCTTTCCCTGACGAACAGTGCTTTGACGTTTACCACCACCTGCACCTGGGCGCCCATTGGAAAAAAACCCAAGAAAAATCACGAACGTCGGACGATTGCTCCCACACCGAAAGTGCCAGCCAGTCAAGCACTTGCTGCACCTCACCGGCCATTGGCAGCGCATCTACAGCACCACAGACATCGGGGCTCCGGGCTTTCCCTGACGAACAGGGCTTCGACGTTTACCACCACCTGCAGCTGGGCACGCATTGGCAAAAAACCCAAGAAAAATCACAAATGTCGGACGATTGTTCCCACACCGAAAGTGCCAGCCAGTCAAGCTCTTGCTGCTCACCACCGGCCATTGGCAGCGCATCTACAGCACCACAGACATCGGGGCTCCGGGCTTTCCCTGACAAACAGGGCTTCGACGTTTACCACCAGCTGCGCCTGGGCGCCCACTCCAAAAAACCCCGAAAAATCACGAACGTCGGACGATTGCTCCCACACCGAAAGTGCCAGCAACGCAAGCTCTTGCTGCTCCTCACCGGCCATTGGCAGCGCATCTACAGCACCACAGACATCGGGGCTCCGGGCTTTCCCTGACGAACAGGGCTTCGACGTTTACCACCAGCTGCACCTGGGGGGCCCACTGAAAAAAATCCCGAAAAAGCATGAATGTCGGACGATTGCTCCGACACCGAAAGTGCCAGCCAGTCAAGCTCTTGCTGCTCCTCACCGGCCATTGGCAGCGCATCTACAGCACCACAGACATCGGGGCTCCGGGCTTTCCCTGACGAACAGTGCTTTGACGTTTACCACCACCTGCACCTGGGCGCCCATTGGAAAAAAACCCAAGAAAAATCACGAACGTCGGACGATTGCTCCCACACCGAAAGTGCCAGCCAGTCAAGCACATGCTGCTCCTCACCGGCCATTGGCAGCGCATCTACAGCACCACAGACATCGGGGCTCCGGGCTTTCCCTGACGAACAGGGCTTCGACGTTTACCACCACCTGCAGCTGGGCACGCATTGGCAAAAAACCCAAGAAAAATCACAAATGTCGGACGATTGTTCCCACACCGAAAGTGCCAGCCAGTCAAGCTCTTGCTGCTCACCACCGGCCATTGGCAGCGCATCTACAGCACCACAGACATCGGGGCTCCGGGCTTTCCCTGACAAACAGGGCTTCGACGTTTACCACCAGCTGCGCCTGGGCGCCCACTCCAAAAAACCCCGAAAAATCACGAACGTCGGACGATTGCTCCCACACCGAAAGTGCCAGCAACGCAAGCTCTTGCTGTTCCTCACCGGCCATTGGCAGCGCATCTACAGCACCACAGACATCGGGGCTCCGGGCTTTCCCTGACGAACAGGGCTTCGACGTTTACCACCAGCTGCACCTGGGGGGCCCACTGAAAAAAACCCCGAAAAAGCATGAACGTCGGACGATTGCTCCGACACCGAAAGTCCCAGCCAGTCAAGCTCTTGCTGCTCCTCCCCGGCCATTGGCAGCACATCTACAGCACCACAGACATCGGGGCTCCGGGCTTTCCCTGATGAACAGGGCTTCGACCTTTACCACCACCTGCACCTGGTCGCCCACTCCAGAAAAACCCGAAAAATCACGAACGTCAGATGATTGCTCCCGCACAAAAAGTGCCAGCCACTCAAGCTCCTGCTACTCCTCACCGGCCATTGGCAGCGCATCTACAGCACCACAGACGTAGGGGCTCCACGCTTTCCCTGACAAACAGGGCTGCGACGTTTACCACCAGCTGCACCTGGTCGCCCACGCCAAAAAAACCCGAAAAATCATGAACGTCGGACGATTGTTCCCACACAAAAAGTGCCAGCCAGTCAAGCTCCTGCTGCTCCTCACCGGCCATTGGCAGCACATCTACAGCACCACAGACATCGGGGCTCCGGGCTTTCCCTGACGAACAGGGCTTCGACTTTTACCACCACCTGCGCCTCGGAGTCCACTCCAAAAAAACCCAAAAAATCACAAACGTCGGACGATTGCTCCCACACCGAAAGTGCCAGCCAGTCAAGCTCTTGCTGCTCCTCACCAGCCATTGGCAGCGCATCTACAGCACCACAGACATCGGGGCTCCGGGCTTTCCCTGACGAACAGGGCTTCGACGTTTACCACCACCTGCACCTGGGCGCCCATTGGAAAAAAACTAAAGAAAAATCACGAACGTCGGACGATTGCTCGCACACCGAAAGTGCCAGCAACTCAAGCTCTTGCTGCTCCTCACCGGCCATTGGCAGCGCATCTACAGCACCACAGACATCGGGGCTCCGGGCTTTCCCTGACGAACAGGGCTTCGACGTTTACCACCAGCTGCACCTGGGGGGCCCACTGAAAAAAACCCCGAAAAATCATGAACGTCGGACGATTGCTCCCACACAAAAAGTTCCAGCCAGTCAAGCTCTTGCTGCTCATCACCGGCCATTGGCAGCGCATCTACAGCACCACAGACATCGGGGCTCCACGCTTTCCCTGACGAACAGGGCTTTGACGCTTACCACTAGCTGCGCCTGGGGGGCCCACTGAAAGAAACCCCGAAAAATCGGGGACGTCGGATGATTACTCCCACACCGAAAGTGCCAGCCAGTCAAGCTCCTGCTGCTCCTCAGCGGCCATTGGCAGCGCATCTACAGCACCACAGACATCGGGGCTCCGAGCTTTCCCTGACGAACAGGGCTTCGACGTTTACCACCAGCTGCACCTGGGAGTCCACTCCAAAAAAACCCGAAAAATCACAAACGTCGGACGATTGCTCCCACACAAAAAGTGCCAGCCAGTCAAGCTCCTGCTGCTCCTCACCGGCCATTGGCAGCGCATCTACAGCACCACAGACATCGGGGCTCCAGGCTTTCCCTGACGAACAGGGCTTCGACGTTTACCACCAGCTGCACCTGGTCGCCCACTCCAAAAAAACACGAAAAATCACGAACGTCGGACGATTACTCCCACACAAAAAGTGCCAGCCAGTGAAGCTCTTGCTGCTCCTCACCGGCCATTGGCAGCGCATCTACAGCACCACAGACATCGGGGCTCCGGGCTTTCCCTGATGAACAGGGCTTCGACGTTTACCACCAGCTGCACCTGGTCGCCCACTCCAGAAAAACCCGAAAAATCACGAACGTTGGACGATTGCTCCCACACAAAAAGTGCCAGCCAGTCAAGCTCCTGCTGCTCCTCACTGGCCATTGGCAGTGCATCTATAGCACCACAAACATCGGGGCTCCGAGCTTTCCCTGACGAACAGGGCTTCGATATTTACCACCAGCTGCACCTGGGCGCCCACTGGAAAAATCCCTGAAAAATCACGAACGTCGGACGATTGCTCCCACACCTAAAGTGCCAGCCAGTCAAGCTGTTGCTGCTCCTCACCGGCCATTGGCAGCGCATCTACAGCACCACAGACATCGGGGCTCCGGGCTTTCCCTGACGAACAGGGCTTCGACGTTTACCACCAGCTGCACCTGGGGGCCCCACTGAAAAAACCCCGAAAAAGCATGAACGTCGGACGATTGCTCCCACACCGAAAGCGCCAGCCAGTCAAGCTCTTGCTGCTCCTCCCCGGCCATTGGCAGCACATCTACAGCACCACAGACATCGGGGCTCCGGGCTTTCCCTGACGAACAGGGCTTCGACGTTTACCACCAGCTGCGCCTGGGAGTCCACTCCAAAAAACCCAAAAAATCACAAACGTCGGACGATTGCTCCCACACCGAAAGTGCCAGCCAGACAAGCTCTTGCTGCTCCTCACCGGCCATTGGCAGCGCATCTACAGCACCACAGACATCGGGGCTCCGGGCTTTCCCTGACGAACAGGGCTTGAACCTTTACCACCAGCTGCACCTGGGGGGCCCACTGAAAGAAACCCCGAAAAATCGGGAACATCGGATGATTACTCCCACACCGAAAGTGCCAGCCAGTCAAGCTCTTGCTGCTCCTCACCGGCCATTGGCAGCGCATCTACAGCACCACAGACATCGGGGCTCCGGGCTTTCCCTGACGAACAGGGGTTCGACGTTTACCACCAGCTGCACCTGGGCGCCCATTGGAAAAAAACCCAAGAAAAATCACGAACGTGGGACGATTGCTTCCACACCGAAAGTGCCAGCCAGTCAAGCTCTTGCTGCTCCTCAGCGGCCATTGGCAGCGCATCTACAGCACCACAGACATCGGGGCTCCGGGCTTTCCCTGACGAACAGGGCTTCGACGTTTACCACCAGCTGCACCTGGGGGGCCCACTGAAAAAAATCCCGAAAAAGCATGAATGTCGGACGATTCCTCCGACACCGAAAGTGCCAGCCAGTCAAGCTCTTGCTGCTCCTCACCGGCCATTGGCAGCGCATCTACAGCACCACAGACATCGGGGCTCCGGGCTTTCCCTGACGAACAGGGCTTCGACGTTTACCACCACCTGCAGCTGGGCACGCATTGGCAAAAAACCCAAGAAAAATCACAAATGTCGGACGATTGCTCCCACACCGAAAGTGCCAGCCAGTCAAGCTCTTGCTGCTCACCACCGGCCATTGGCAGCGCATCTACAGCACCACAGACATCGGGGCTCCGGGCTTTCCCTGACAAACAGGGCTTCGACGTATACCAACAGCTGCACCTGGGCACGCATTGGCAAAAAACCCAAGAAAAATCACAAATGTCGGACGATTGCTCCCACACCGAAAGTGCCAGCCAGTCAAGCTCTTGCTGCTCACCACCGGCCATTGGCAGCGCATCTACAGCACCACAGACATCGGGGCTCCGGGCTTTCCCTGACGAACAGGGCTTCGACGTTTACCACCAGCTGCACCTGGGGGGCCCACTGAAAAAAACCCCGAAAAAGCATGAACGTCGGACGATTGCTCCGACACCGAAAGTCCCAGCCAGTCAAGCTCTTGCTGCTCCTCCCAGGCCATTGGCAGCACATCTACAGCACCACAGACATCGGGGCTCCGGGCTTTCCCTGATGAACAGGGCTTCGACATTTACCACCACCTGCACCTGGTCGCCCACTCCAGAAAAACCCGAAAAATCACGAACGTCAGATGATTGCTCCCGCACAAAAAGTGCCAGCCAGTCAAGCTCCTGCTGCTCCTCACCGGCCATTGGCAGCACATCTACAGCACCACAGACATCGGGGCTCCGGGCTTTCCCTGACGAACAGGGCTTCGACTTTTACCACCACCTGCGCCTCGGAGTCCACTCCAAAAAAACCCAAAAAATCACAAACGTCGGACGATTGCTCCCACACCGAAAATGCCAGCCAGTCAAGCTCTTGCTGCTCCTCACCGGCCATTGGCAGCGCATCTACAGCACCACAGACATCGGGGCTCCGGGCTTTCCCTGACGAACAGGGCTTCGACGTTTACCACCACCTGCACCTGGGCGCCCATTGGAAAAAAACCCAAGAAAAATCACAAATGTCGGACGATTGCTCCCACACCGAAAGTGCCAGCCAGTCAAGCTCTTGCTGCTCCTCACCGGCCATTGGCAGCGCATCTACAGCACCACAGACATCGGGGCTCCGGGCTTTCCCTGACGAACAGGGCTTCGACCTTTACCACCAGCTGCACCTGGTCGCACACTCCAAAAAACCCCGAAAAATCACGAACGTCGGACGATTGCTGCCACACCGAAAGTGCCAGCCAGTCAAGCTCTTGCTGCTCACCACCGGCCATTGGCAGCGCATGTACAGCACCACAGACATCGGGGTTCCGGGCTTTCCCTGACGAACAGGGCTTCGACGTTTACCACCAACTGCACCTGGTCGCCCACTCCAGAAAAACCCGAAAAATCACGAACGTCGGACGATTGCTCCCACACCGAATGTGCCAGCCAGTCAAGCTCTTGCTGCTCCTCCCCGGCCATTGGCAGCGCATCTACAGCACCACAGACATCGGGGCTCCGGGCTTTCCCTGACGAACAGGGCTTCGATATTTACCACCTGCTGCACCTGGTCGCCTACTGGAAAAATCCCTGAAAAATCACGAACGTCGGACGATTGCTCCCACACCGAATGTGCCAGCCAGTCAAGCTCTTGCTGCTCCTCACCGGCCATTGGCAGCGCATCTACAGCACCACAGACATCGGGGCTCCGGGCTTTCCCTGACGAACAGGGCTTTGACGTTTACCACCAGCTGCACCTGGGGGGCCCACTGAAAAAAACCCCGAAAAATCATGAACGTCGGACGATTGCTCCCACACAAAAAGTTCCAGCCAGTCAAGCTCTTGCTGCTCCTCACCGGCCATTGGCAGCGCATCTACAGCACCACAGACATCGGGGCTCCGGGCTTTCCCTGACAAACAGGGCTTCGACCTTTACCACCAGCTGCACCTGGGCGCCCATTGGAAAAAAACCCAAGAAAAATCACGAACGTCGGACGATTGCTGCCACACCGAAAGTGCCAGCCAGTCAAGCTCTTGCTGCTCCTCACCGGCCATTGGCAGCGCATCTACAGCACCACAGACATCGGAGCTCCGGGCTTTCCCTGACGAACAGGGCTTCGACGTTTACCACCAACTGCACCTGGTCGCCCACTCCAGAAAAACCCGAAAAATCACGAACGTCACACGATTGCTCCCACACAAAAAGTGCCAGCCAGTCAAGCTCCTACTGCTCCTCACCGGCCATTGGCAGCGCATCTACAGCACCACAAACATCGGGGCTCCGTACTTTCCTTGACGAACAGGGCTTCGATATTTACCACCTGCTGCACCTGGGCGCCCACTGGAAAAATCCATGAAAAATCACGAACGTCGGACGATTGCTCCCACACCGAATGTGCCAGCCAGTCAAGCTCTTGCTGTTCCTCACCGGCCATTGGCAGCGCATCTACAGCACCACAGACATCGGGGCTCCGGGCTTTCCCTGACGAACAGGGCTTCGACGTTTACCACCAGCTGCACCTGGGCGCCCACTGAAAAAAAGCCCCGAAAAAGCATGAACGTCGGACGATTGCTCCGACACCGAAAGTGCCAGCCAGTCAAGCTCTTGCTGCTCCTCACCGGCCATTGGCAGCGCATCTACAGCACCACAGACATCGGGGCTCCGGGCTTTCCCTGACGAACAGGGCTTCGACGTTTACCACCAGCTGCACCTTGTCACGCACTAAAAAAAAAAACGCAAAAAATCACGAACGTCGGACGATTGCTCCCACACCGAAAGTGCCAGCCAGTCAAACTCTTGCTGCTCCTCCCCGGCCATTGGCACCGCATCTACAGCAGCACAGACATCGGGGCTCCGGGCTTTCCCTGACGAACAGGGCTTCGACGTTTACCACCAGCTGCACCTGGGCGCCCACTCCAGAAAAACCCGAAAAATCACGAACGTCGGACGATTCCTCCCACACAAAAAGTGCCAGCCAGTCAAGCTCCTGCTGCTCATCACCGGCCATTGGCAGCGCATCTACAGCACCACAGACATCAGGGCTCCAGGCTTTCCCTGACGAACAGGGCTTGAACGTTTACCACCAGCTGCACCTGGGGGGCCCACTGAAAGAAACCCCGAAAAATCAGGAACGTCGGATGATTACTCCCACACAAAAAGTTCCAGCCAGTCAAGCTCTTGCTGCTCCTCACCGGCCATTGGCAGCGCATCTACAGCACCACAGACATCGGGGCTCCGGGCTTTCCCTGACGAACAGGAGTTCGATGTTTACCACCAGCTGCACCTGGGCGCCCATTGGAAAAAAACCCAAGAAAAATCACAAACGTTGGACGATTGCTCCCACACCAAATGTGCCAGCCAGTCACGCTCTTGCTGCTCATCACCAGCCATTGGCAGCGCATCTACAGCACCACAGACATCGGGGCTCTGGGCTTTCCCTGACGAACAGGGCTTCGACGTTTACCACCACCTGCACCTGGGGGGCCCACTGAAAAAAACCCCGAAAAAGCATGAACGTCTGACGATTGCTCCCACTCCGAAAGTGCAAGACAGTCAAGCTCTTGCTGCTCATCACCGGCCATTGGCAGCACATCTACAGCACCACAGACATCGGGGCTCCGGGCTTTCCCTGACGAACAGGGCTTCGACGTTTACCACCAGCTGCACCTGGGCGCCCACTCCAAAAAAACCCAAAAAATCTCAAACGTCGGACGATTGCTCCCACACCGAAAGTGCCAGCCTGTCAAGCTCTTGCTGCTCCTTACCGGCCATTGGCAGCGCATCTACAGCACCACAGACATCGGGGCTCCGGGCTTTCCCTGACGAACAGGGCTTCGACGTTTACCACCAGCTGCACCTGGGGGGCCCACTGAAAAAAATCCCGAAAAATCATGAACGTCGGACGATTGCTCCCACACAAAAAGTTCCAGCCAGTCAAGCTCTTGCTGCTCCTCCCCGGCCATTGGCAGCGCATCTACAGCACCACAGACATCGGGGCTCCGGGCTTTCCCTGACGAACAGGGCTTCGACGTTTACCACCAGCTGCACCTGGGGGGCCCACTGAAAGAAACCCCGAAAAATCATGAACGTCGGACAATTGCTCCCACACAAAAAGTGCCAGCCAGTCAAGCTCCTGCTGCTCCTCACCGGCCATTGGCAGCGCATCTACAGCACCACAGACATCAAGGCTCTGAGCTTTCCCTGACGAACAGGGCTTCGATATTTACCACCTGCTGCACCTGGGTGCCCACTGGAAAAAACCCCGAAAAATCACGAACGTCGGACGATTGCTCCCACACCGAAAGTGCCAGCCAGTGAAGCTCCTGCTGCTCCTCAGCGGCCATTGGCAGCGCATCTACAGCACCACAGACATCGGGGCTCCGGGCTTTCCCTGACGAACAGGGCTTCGACGTTTATCACCAGCTGCACCTGGGCGCCCACTGAAAAAAACCCCGAAAAATCACGAACGTCGGACGATTGCTCCCACACCGAAAGTGCCAGCCAGTGAAGCTCCTGCTGCTCCTCAGCGGCCATTGGCAGCGCATCTACAGCACCACAGACATCGGGGCTCCGGGCTTTCCCTGACGAACAGGGCTTGAACGTTTACCACCAGCTGCACCTGGTCGCCCACTCCAAAAAAACACGAAAAATCGGGAACGTCGGATGATTACTCCCACACCGAAAGTGCCAGCCAGTCAAGCTCTTGCTGCTCCTCACCGGCCATTGGCAGCGCATCTACAGCACCACAGACATCGGGGCTCCGAGCTTTCCCTGACGAACAGGGCTTCGACGTTTACCACCAGCTGCACCTGGGAGTCCACTCCAAAAAAACCCGAAAAATCACAAACGTCGGACGATTGCTCCCACACAAAAAGTGCCAGCCAGTCAAGCTCCTGCTGCTCCTCACCGGCCATTGGCAGTGCATCTACAGCACCACAAACATCGGGGCTCCGAGCTTTCCCTGACGAACAGGGCTTCGATATTTACCACCAGCTGCACCTGGGCGCCCACTGGAAAAAATCCCGAAAAATCATGAACGTCGGACGATTGCTCCCACACAAAAAGTTCCAGCCAGTCAAGCTCTTGCTGCTCCTCCCCGGCCATTGGCAGCGCATCTACAGCACCACAGACATCGGGGCTCCGGGCTTTCCCTGACGAACAGGGCTTCGACGTTTACCACCAGCTGCACCTGGGGGGCCCACTGAAAGAAACCCCGAAAAATCATGAACGTCGGACAATTGCTCCCACACAAAAAAGGTGCCAGCCAGTCAAGCTCCTGCTGCTCCTCAGCGGCCATTGGCAGCGCATCTACAGCACCACAGACATCAAGGCTCTGAGCTTTCCCTGACGAACAGGGCTTCGATATTTACCACCTGCTGCACCTGGGTGCCCACTGGAAAAAACCCCGAAAAATCACGAACGTCGGACGATTGCTCCCACACCGAAAGTGCCAGCCAGTGAAGCTCCTGCTGCTCCTCAGCGGCCATTGGCAGCGCATCTACAGCACCACAGACATCGGGGCTCCGGGCTTTCCCTGACGAACAGGGCTTCGACGTTTATCACCAGCTGCACCTGGGCGCCCACTGAAAAAAACCCCGAAAAATCAGGAACGTCGGACGATTGCTCCCACACCGAAAGTGCCAGCCAGTCAAGCTCTTGCTGCTCCTCCCCGGCCATTGGCAGCACATCTACAGCACCACAGACATCGGGGCTCTGAGCTTTCCCTGACGAACAGGGCTTCGATATTTACCACCTGCTGCACCTGGGCGCCCACTGAAAAAAACCCCGAAAAATCAAGAACGTCGGACGATTGCTCCCACACCAAAAGTGTCAGCCAGACAAGCCCTTGCTGCTGCTCCCCGGCCATTGGCAGCGCATCTACAGCACCACAGACATCAAGGCTCCGGGCTTTCCCTGACGAACAGGGCTTCGACGTTTACCACCAGCTGCACCTGGTCGCCCACTCCAGAAAAACCCTAAAAATCACGAACGTCGGACGATTGCTCCCACACAAAAAGTGCCAGCCAGTCAAGCTCCTGCTGCTCCTCACCGGCCATTGGCAGCGCATATACAGCACCACAGACATCGGGGCTCCGGGCTTTCCCTGACGAACAGGGCTTGAACGTTTACCACCAGCTGCACCTGGTCGCCCACTCCAAAAAAACACGAAAAATCGGGAACGTCGGATGATTACTCCCACACCGAAAGTGCCAGCCAGTCAAGCTCTTGCTGCTCCTCACCGGCCATTGGCAGCGCATCTACAGCACCACAGACATCGGGGCTCCGAGCTTTCCCTGACGAACAGGGCTTCGACGTTTACCACCAGCTGCACCTGGGAGTCCACTCCAAAAAAACCCGAAAAATCACAAACGTCGGACGATTGCTCCCACACAAAAAGTGCCAGCCAGTCAAGCTCCTGCTGCTCCTCACCGGCCATTGGCAGTGCATCTACAGCACCACAAACATCGGGGCTCCGAGCTTTCCCTGACGAACAGGGCTTCGATATTTACCACCAGCTGCACCTGGGCGCCCACTGGAAAAATCCCTGAAAAATCACGAACGTCGGACAATTGCTCCCACACCGAAAGTGCCAGCCAGTCCAGCTGTTGCTGCTCCTCACCGGCCATTGGCAGCGCATCTACAGCACCACAGACATCGGGGCTCCGGGCTTTCCCTGACGAACAGGGCTTCGACGTTTACCACCAGCTGCACCTGGGGGCCCCACTGAAAAAACCCCGAAAAAGCATGAACGTCGGACGATTGCTCCCACACCGAAAGCGCCAGCCAGTCAAGCTCTTGCTGCTCCTCCCCGGCCATTGGCAGCACATCTACAGCACCACAGACATCAGGGCTCCGGGCTTTCCCTGACGAACAGGGCTTCGACTTTTACCACCACCTGCGCCTGGGAGTCCACTCCAAAAAACCCAAAAAATCACAAACGTCGGACGATTGCTCCCACACCGAAAGTGCCAGCCAGACAAGCTCTTGCTGCTCCTCACCGGCCATTGGCAGCGCATCTACAGCACCACAGACATCGGGGCTCCGGGCTTTCCCTGACGAACAGGGCTTGAACCTTTACCACCAGCTGCACCTGGGGGGCCCACTGAAAGAAACCCCGAAAAATCGGGAACATCGGATGATTACTCCCACACCGAAAGTGCCAGCCAGTCAAGCTCTTGCTGCTCCTCACCGGCCATTGGCAGCGCATCTACAGCACCACAGACATCGGGGCTCCGGGCTTTCCCTGACGAACAGGGGTTCGACGTTTACCACCAGCTGCACCTGGGCGCCCATTGGAAAAAAACCCAAGAAAAATCACGAACGTGGGACGATTGCTTCCACACCAAAAGTGCCAGCCAGTCAAGCTCTTGCTGCTCCTCAGCGGCCATTGGCAGCGCATCTACAGCACCACAGACATCGGGGCTCCGGGCTTTCCCTGACGAACAGGGCTTCGACGTTTACCACCAGCTGCACCTGGGGGGCCCACTGAAAAAAATCCCGAAAAAGCATGAATGTCGGACGATTGCTCCGACACCGAAAGTGCCAGCCAGTCAAGCTCTTGCTGCTCCTCACCGGCCATTGGCAGCGCATCTACAGCACCACAGACATCGGGGCTCCGGGCTTTCCCTGACGAACAGGGCTTCGACGTTTACCACCACCTGCAGCTGGGCACGCATTGGCAAAAAACCCAAGAAAAATCACGAACGTCGGACGATTGCTCCCACACCGAAAGTGCCAGCCAGTCAAGCTCTTGCTGCTCACCACCGGCCATTGGCAGCGCATCTACAGCACCACAGACATCGGGGCTCCGGGCTTTCCCTGACAAACAGGGCTTCGACGTTTACCACCATCTGCACCTGGGCGCCCACTCCAAAAAACCCCGAAAAATCACGAACGTCGGACGATTGCTCCCACACCGAAAGTGCCAGCAACGCAAGCTCTTGCTGTTCCTCACCGGCCATTGGCAGCGCATCTACAGCACCACAGACATCGGGGCTCCGGGCTTTCCCTGACGAACAGGGCTTCGACGTTTACCACCAGCTGCACCTGGGGGGCCCACTGAAAAAAACCCCGAAAAAGCATGAACGTCGGACGATTGCTCCGACACCGAAAGTCCCAGCCAGTCAAGCTCTTGCTGCTCCTCCCCGGCCATTGGCAGCACATCTACAGCACCACAGACATCGGGGCTCCGGGCTTTCCCTGATGAACAGGGCTTCGACCTTTACCACCACCTGAACCTGGTCGCCCACTCCAGAAAAACCCGAAAAATCACGAACGTCAGATGATTGCTCCCGCACAAAAAGTGCCAGCCAGTCAAGCTCCTGCTGCTCCTCACCGGCCATTGGCAGCACATCTACAGCACCACAGACATCGGGGCTCCGGGCTTTCCCTGACGAACAGGGTTTCGACTTTTACCACCACCTGCGCCTCGGAGTCCACTCCAAAAAAACCCAAAAAATCACAAACGTCGGACGATTGCTCCCACACCGAAAGTGCCAGCCAGTCAAGCTCTTGCTGCTCCTCACCAGCCATTGGCAGCGCATCTACAGCACCACAGACATCGGGGCTCCGGGCTTTCCCTGACGAACAGGGCTTCGACTTTTACCACCACCTGCGCCTGGGCGCCCATTGGAAAAAAACCCAAGAAAAATCACAAATGTCGGACGATTGCTCCCACACCGAAAGTGCCAGCCAGTCAAGCTCTTGCTGCTCCTCACCCGCCATTGGCAGCGCATCTACAGCACCACAGATATCGGGGCTCCGGGCTTTCCCTGACGAACAGGGCTTCGACTTTTACCACCACCTGCGCCTGGGAGTCCACTCCAAAAAACCCAAAAAATCACAAACGTCGGACGATTGCTCCCACACCGAAAGTGCCAGCCAGACAAGCTCTTGCTGCTCCTCACCGGCCATTGGCAGCGCATCTACAGCACCACAGACATCGGGGCTCCGGGCTTTCCCTGACGAACAGGGCTTGAACCTTTACCACCAGCTGCACCTGGGGGGCCCACTGAAAGAAACCCCGAAAAATCGGGAACATCGGATGATTACTCCCACACCGAAAGTGCCAGCCAGTCAAGCTCTTGCTGCTCCTCACCGGCCATTGGCAGCGCATCTACAGCACCACAGACATCGGGGCTCCGGGCTTTCCCTGACGAACAGGGCTTCGACGTTTACCACCAGCTGCACCTGGGCGCCCATTGGAAAAAAACCCAAGAAAAATCACAAACGTGGGACGATTGCTTCCACACCAAAAGTGCCAGCCAGTCAAGCTCTTGCTGCTCCTCAGCGGCCATTGGCAGCGCATCTACAGCACCACAGACATCGGGGCTCCGGGCTTTCCCTGACGAACAGGGCTTCGACGTTTACCACCAGCTGCACCTGGGGGGCCCACTGAAAAAAATCCCGAAAAAGCATGAATGTCGGACGATTGCTCCGACACCGAAAGTGCCAGCCAGTCAAGCTCTTGCTGCTCCTCACCGGCCATTGGCAGCGCATCTACAGCACCACAGACATCGGGGCTCCGGGCTTTCCCTGACGAACAGGGCTTCGACGTTTACCACCACCTGCACCTGGGCACGCATTGGCAAAAAACCCAAGAAAAATCACAAATGTCGGACGATTGCTCCCACACCAAAAGTGCCAGCCAGTCAAGCTCTTGCTGCTCACCACCGGCCATTGGCAGCGCATCTACAGCACCACAGACATCGGGGCTCCGGGCTTTCCCTGACAAACAGGGCTTCGACGTTTACCACCAGCTGCGCCTGGGCGCCCACTCCAAAAAACCCCGAAAAATCACGAACGTCGGACGATTGCTCCCACACCGAAAGTGCCAGCAACGCAAGCTCTTGCTGCTCCTCCCCGGCCATTGGCAGCACATCTACAGCACCACAGACATCGGGGCTCCGGGCTTTCCCTGATGAACAGGGCTTCGACGTTTACCACCACCTGAACCTGGTCGCCCACTCCAGAAAAACCCGAAAAATCACGAACGTCAGATGATTGCTCCCGCACAAAAAGTGCCAGCCAGTCAAGCTCCTGCTACTCCTCACCGGCCATTGGCAGCGCATCTACAGCACCACAGACGTAGGGGCTCCACGCTTTCCCTGACAAACAGGGCTTCGACGTTTACCACCAGCTGCACCTGGTCGCCCACGCCAAAAAAACCCGAAAAATCACGAACGTCGGACGATTGTTCCCACACAAAAAGTGCCAGCCAGTCAAGTTCCTGCTGCTCCTCACCGGCCATTGGCAGCACATCTACAGCACCACAGACATCGGGGCTCCGGGCTTTCCCTGACGAACAGGGTTTCGACTTTTACCACCACCTGCGCCTCGGAGTCCACTCCAAAAAAACCCAAAAAATCACAAACGTCGGACGATTGCTCCCACACCGAAAGTGCCAGCCAGTCAAGCTCTTGCTGCTCCTCACCAGCCATTGGCAGCGCATCTACAGCACCACAGACATCGGGGCTCCGGGCTTTCCCTGACGAACAGGGCTTCGACGTTTACCACCACCTGCACCTGGGCGCCCATTGGAAAAAAACCCAAGAAAAATCACAAATGTCGGACGATTGCTCCCACACCGAAAGTGCCAGCCAGTCAAGCTCTTGCTGCTCCTCACCCGCCATTGGCAGCGCATCTACAGCACCACAGACATCGGGGCTCCGGGCTTTCCCTGACGAACAGGGCTTCGACCTTTACCACCAGCTGCACCTGGTCGCACACTCCAAAAAACCCCGAAAAATCAAGAACCTCGGACGATTGCTCCCACACCGAATGTGCCAGCCAGTCAAGCTCTTGCTGCTCCTCCCCGGCCATTGGCAGCGCATCTACAGCACCACAGACATCGGGGCTCCGGGCTTTCCCTGACGAACAGGGCTTCGATATTTACCACCTGCTGCACCTGGGCGCCTACTGGAAAAATCCCTGAAAAATCACGAACGTCGGACGATTGCTCCCACACCGAATGTGCCAGCCAGTCAAGCTCTTGCTGCTCCTCACCGGCCATTGGCAGCGCATCTACAGCACCACAGACATCGGGGCTCCGGGCTTTCCCTGACGAACAGGGCTTTGACGTTTACCACCAGCTGCACCTGGGGGGCCCACTGAAAAAAAACCCGAAAAATCATGAACGTCGGACGATTGCTCCCACACAAAAAGTTCCAGCCAGTCAAGCTCCTGCTGCTCCTCACCGGCCATTGGCAGCGCATCTACAGCACCACAGACATCGGGGCTCCGGGCTTTCCCTGACGAACAGGGCTTCGACGTTTACCACCACCTGCACCTGGGCGCCCATTGGAAAAAAACCCAAGAAAAATCACGAACGTTGGACGATTGCTGCCACACCGAAAGTGCCAGCCAGTCAAGCTCTTGCTGCTCCTCACCGGCCATTGGCAGCGCATCTACAGCACCACAGACATCGGAGCTCCGGGCTTTCCCTGACGAACAGGGCTTCGACGTTTACCACCAACTGCACCTGGTCGCCCACTCCAGAAAAACCCGAAAAATCACGAACGTCACACGATTGCTCCCACACAAAAAGTGCCAGCCAGTCAAGCTCCTACTGCTCCTCACCGGCCATTGGCAGCGCATCTACAGCACCACAGACATCGGGGCTCCGGGCTTTCCCTGACGAACAGGGCTTCGACGTTTACCACCAGCTGCACCTGGGCGCCCACTGAAAAAAAGCCCCGAAAAAGCATGAACGTCGGACGATTGCTCCGACACCGAAAGTGCCAGCCAGTCAAGCTCTTCCTGCTCCTCACCGGCCATTGGCAGCACATCTACAGCACCACAGACATCGGGGTTCCGGGCTTTCCCTGACGAACAGGGCTTCGACGTTTACCACCACCTGCGCCTGGGAGTCCACTCCAAAAAAACCCGAAAAATCACAAACGTCGGACGATTGCTCCCACACCGAAAGTGCCAGCCAGTCAAGCTCTTGCTGCTCCTCACCGGCCATTGGCAGCGCATCTACAGCACCACAGACATCGGGGCTCCGGGCATTCCCTGACGAACAGGGCTTCGACGTTTACCACCAGCTGCACCTTGTCACGCACTAAAAAAAAAACGCAAAAAATCACGAACGTCGGACGATTGCTCCCACACCGAAAGTGCCAGCCAGTCAATCTCTTGCTGCTCCTCCCCGGCCATTGGCACCGCATCTACAGCAGCACAGACATCGGGGCTCCGGGCTTTCCCTGACGAACAGGGCTTCGACGTTTACCACCAGCTGCACCTGGGCGCCCACTGAAAAAAAACCCCGAAAAATCACGAACGTCGGACGATTGCTCCCACACCGAAAGTGCCAGCCAGTCAAGCTCTTGCTGCTCCTCACCGGCCATTGGCAGCGCATCTACAGCACCACAGACATCGGGGTTCCGGGCTTTCCCTGACGAACAGGGCTTCGACGTTTACCACCAGCTGCACCTGGGGGGCCCACTGAAAAAAACCCCGAAAAAGCATGAACGTCAAACGATTGCTCCCACACAAAAAGTGCCAGCCAGTCAAGCTCTTGCTGCTCCTCACCGGCCATTGGCAGCGCATCTACAGCACCACAGACATCGGGGCTCCAGGCTTTCCCTGACGAACAGGGCTTCGATGTTTACCACCACCTGCACCTGCGCGCCCATTGGAAAAAAAACCAAGAAAAATCACGAACGTTGGACGATTGCTCCCACACAAAAAGTTCCAGCCAGTCAAGCTCTTGCTGCTCCTCACCGGCCATTGGCAGCGCATCTACAGCACCACAGACATCGGGGCTCCGGGCTTTCCCTGACGAACAGGGCTTCGACGTTTACCACCAGCTGCACCTGGGGGGCCCACCGAAAAAAACCCCGAAAAATCACGAACGTCGGACGATTGCTCCCACACAAAAAGTTCCAGCCAGTCAAGCTCTTGCTGCTCCTCCCCGGCCATTGGCAGCGCATCTACAGCACCACAGACATCGGGGCTCCGGGCTTTCCCTGACGAACAGGGCTTCGACGTTTACCACCAGCTGCACCTGGGCGCACATTGGAAAAAAACCCAAGAAAAATCACGAACGTCGGACGATTGCTCCCACACCAAAAGTGCCAGCCAGTCAAGCTCTTGCTGCTCCTCACCGGCCATTGGCAGCGCATCTACAGCACCACAGACATCGGGGCTCCGGGCTTTCCCTGACGAACAGGGCTTCGACGTTTACCACCAGCTGCACCTGGGAGTCCACTCCAAAAAAACCCGAAAAATCACAAACGTCGGACGATTGCTCCCACACAAAAAGTGCCAGCCAGTCAAGCTCTTGCTGCTCCTCACCGGCCATTGGCAGCGCATCTACAGCACCACAGACATCGGGGCTCCGGGCTTTCCCTGACGAACAGGGCTTCGACCTTTACCACCACCTGCACCTGGGCGCCCATTGGAAAAAAACCCAAGAAAAATCACGAACGTTGGACGATTGCTCCCACACCGAAAGTGCCAGCCAGTCAAGCTCTTGCTGCTCATCACCGGCCATTGGCAGCGCATCTACAGCACCACAGACATCGGGGCTCCGGGCTTTCCCTGACGAACAGGGTTTCGACTTTTACCACCAGCTGCACCTGGGGGTCAACTGAAAAAAGCCCCGAAAAATCACGAACGTCGGACGATTGCTCCCACACAAAAAGTGCGAGCCAGTCAAGCTCCTGCTGCTCCTCACCGGCCATTGGCAGCGCATCTACAGCACCACAGACATCGGGGCTCTGAGCTTTCCCTGACGAACAGGGCTTCGATATTTACCACCTGCTGCACCTGGGTGCCCACTGGAAAAAACCCCGAAAAATCACGAACGTCGGACGATTGCTCCCACTCCGAAAGTGCCAGCCAGTGAAGCTCCTGCTGCTCCTCAGCGGCCATTGGCAGCGCATCTACAGCACCACAGACATCGGGGCTCCGGGCTTTCCCTGACGAACAGGGCTTCGACGTTTACCACCAGCTGCACCTGGGCGCCTACTGAAAAAACCCCGAAAAATCACGAACGTCGGACGATTGCTCCCACACCGAAAGTGCCAGCCAGTCAAGCTCTTGCTGCTCCTCCCCGGCCATTGGCAGCACATCTACAGCACCACAGACATCGGGGCTCCGGGCTTTCCCTGACGAACAGGGCTTCGACCTTTACCACCACCTGTGCCTGGGAGTCCACTCCAAAAAAACCCGGAAAATCACAAACGTCGGACGATTGCTCCCACACCGAAAGTTCCGGCCAGTCAAGCTCTTGCTGCTCATCACCGGCCATTGGCAGCGCATCTACAGCACCACAGACATCGGGGCTCCGGGCTTTCCCTGACGAACAGGGCTTCGACGCTTACCACGAGCTGCACCTGAGCGCCCATTGGAAAAAAAACCAAGAAAAATCACGAACGTTGGACGGTTGCTCCCACACCAAAATTGCCAGCCAGTCAAGCTCTTGCTGCTCATCACAGGCCATTGGCAGCGCATCTACAGCACCACAGACATCGGGGCTCCGGGCTTTCCCTGACGAACAGGGCTTCGACGTTTACCACCAGCTGTACCTGGGGGGCCCACTGAAAGAAACCCCGAAAAATCACGAACATCGGACGATTGCTCCCACACCAAAAGTGTCAGCCAGACAAGCCCTTGCTGCTCCTCACCGGCCATTGGCAGCGCATCTACAGCACCACAGACATCGGGGCTCCGGGCTTTCCCTGACGAACAGGGCTTCGACGTTTACCACCAGCTGCACCTGGTCGCCCACTCCAGAAAAACCCTAAAAATCACGAACGTTGGACGATTGCTCCCACACAAAAAGTGCCAGCCAGTCAAGCTCCTGCTGCTCCTCACCGGCCATTGGCAGCGCATCTACAGCACCACAGACATCGGGGCTCCGGGCTTTCCCTGACGAACAGGGCTGCGACGTTTACCACCAGCTGCACCTGGGGGGCCCACTGAAAGAAACCCCGAAAAATCGGGAACGTCGGATGATTACTCCCACAACGAAAGTGCCAGCCAATCAAGCTCTTGCTGCTCCTCACCGGCCATTGGCAGCGCATCTACAGCACCACAGACATCGGGGCTCCGGGCTTTCCCTGACGAACAGGGCTTCGACGTTTACCACCAGCTGCACCTGGGCGCCCATTGGAAAAAAACCCAAGAAAAATCACGAATGTTGGACAATTGCTCCCACACCGAAAGTGCCAGCCAGTCAAGCTCTTGCTGCTCATCACCGGCCATCGGCAGCGCATCTACAGCACCACAGACATCGGGGCTCCGGGCTTTCCCTGACGAACAGGGCTTCGACGTTTACCACCAGCTGCACCTGGGGGGCCAACAGAAAAAAGCCCCGAAAAATCACGAACGTCGGACGATTGCTCGCACACAAAAAGTGCCAGCCAGTCAAGCTCCTGCTGCTCCTCACCGGCCATTGGCAGCGCATCTACAGCACCACAGACATCGGGGCTCTGAGCTTTCCCTGACGAACAGGGCTTCGATATTTACCACCTGCTGCACCTGGGCGCCCACTGGAAAAAAACCCCGAAAAATCACGAACGTCGGACGATTGCTCCCACACCGAAAGTGCCAGCCAGTCAAGCTCTTGCTGCTCCTCACCGGCCATTGGCAGCGCATCTACAGCACCACAGACATCGGGGCTCCTGGCTTTCCCTGACGAACAGGGCTTCGACGTTTACCACCACCTGCACCTGGGCGCCCATTAGAAAAAAACCCAAGAAAAATCACGAACGTCAGACGATTGCTCCCACACCGGAAGTGCCAGCCAGTCACGCTCTTGCTGCTCCTCCCCGGCCATTGGCAGCGCATCTACAGCACCACAGACATCGGGGCTCCGGGCTTTCCCTGACGAACAGGGCTTCGATGTTTACTACCAGCTGCACCTGGGCGCCCACTGGAAAAAAAACCCGAAAAATCAGGAACGTCGGACGATTGCTCCCACACCGAAAGTGTCATCCAGTCAAGCTCTTGCTGCTCCTCCCCGGCCATTGGCAGCGCATCTACAGCACCACAGACATAGGGCTCCGGTCTTTCCCTGACGAACAGGGCTTCGACGTTTACCACCAGCTGTGCCTGGGCGCCCACCTAAAAAATCCCAAAAAATCAGGAATGTTGGACGATTGCTCCCACACCGAAAGTGCCAGCCACACAAGCTCTTGCTGCTCCTCACCGGCCATTGGCAGTGCCTCTACAGCACCACAGACATCGGGGCTCCGGGCTTTCCCTGACGAACAGGGCTTCGACGTTTACCACCACCTGCACCTGGGCGCCCATTGGAAAAAAACCCAAGAAAAATCACGAACGTCGGACGATTGCTCCCACACCGAAAGTGCCAGCCAGTCAAGCTCTTGCTGCTCCTCACCGGCCATTGGCAGCGCATCTACAGCACCACAGACATCGGGGCTCCGGGCTTTCTGTGATGAACAGGGCTTCGACGTTTACCACCACCTGCACCTGGGCGCACATTGGAAAAAAACCCAATAAAAATCACGAACGTCGGACGATTGCTCCCACACCGAAAGTGCCAGCCACACAAGCTCTTGCTGCTCATCACCGGCCATTGGCAGTGCATCTACAGCACCACAGACATCGGGGCTCCGGGCTTTCCCTGACGAACAGGGCTTCGACCTTTACCACCACCTGCACCTTGGGGGCCCACTAAAAAAAACCCCAAAAAATCATGAACGTCGGACGATTGCTCCCACACCGAAAGTGCCAGCCAGTCAACCTCTTGCTGCTCCTCAGCGGCCATTGGCAGCGCATCTACAGCACCACAGACATCGGGGCTCTGGGCTTTCCCTGACGAACAGGGCTTCGACGTTTACCACCACCAGCACCTGGGCGCCCATTGGAAAAAAACCCAAGAAAAATCACGAACGTTGGACGATTGCTCCCACACCAAAAGTGCCAGCAACTCAAATTCTTGCTGCTCATCACCGGCCATTGGCAGCCCATCTACAGCACCACAGACATCGGGGCTCCGGGCTTTCCCTGACGAACAGGGCTTCGACGTTTACCACCAGCTGCACCTGGGGGCCCCACTGAAAAAAACCCCGATAAATCATGAACGTCGGACGATTGCGCCCACACCAAAAGTGCCAGCCAGTCAAGCTCTTGCTGCTCCTCCCCGGCCTTTGGCAGCGCATCTACAGCACCACAGACATCGGGGCTCCGGGCTTTCCCTGACGAAAAGGGCTTCGACGTTTACCACCACCTGCACCTGGGCGCCCATTGGAAAAAAACCCAAGAAAAATCACGAACGTTGGACGATTGCTCCCACACCAAAAGTGCCAGCAACTCAAACTCTTGCTGCTCATCACCGGCCATTGGTAGCCCATCTACAGCACCACAGACATCGGGGCTCCGGGCTTTCCCTGACGAACAGGTCTTCGACGTTTACCACCAGCTGCCCCTGGGCGCCCACTCCAAAAAAACCCCGAAAAATCACGAACGTCGGATGATTACTCCCACACCGAAATTGCCAGCTAGTCAAGCTCTTGCTGCTCATCACCGGGCATTGGCAGCGCATCTACAGCACCACAGACATGGGGGCTCCGGGCTTTCCCTGACGAACAGGGCTTCGACGTTTACCACCAGCTGCACCTGGGGGGCCCACTGAAAAAAACCCCGAAAAATCATGAACGTCGGACGATTGCTCCCACACCGAAAGTGCCAGCCAGTCAAGCTCTTGCTGCTCCTCACCGGCCATTGGCAGTGCATCTACAGCACCACACACATCGGGGCTCCGGGCTTTCCCTGGCGAAAAGGGCTTCGACTTTTACCACCACCTGCACCTGGTCGCCCACTCCAAAAAAGCCCCGAAAAATCATGAACGTGGGACGATTGCTCCCACACCGAAAGTGCCAGCCAGTCAAGCTCTTGCTGCTCCTCACCGGCCATTGGCAGCGCATCTACAGCACCACAGACATAGGGCTCCGGTCTTTCCCTGACGAACAGGGCTTCAACGTTTACCACCACCTGCACCTGGGCGCCCATTGGAAATAAACCCAAAAAATCACGAACGTCGGACGATTGCTCCCACACCGAAAGTGCCAGCCAGTCAAGCTCTTGCTGCTCCTCACCGGCCATTGGCAGCGCATCTACAGCACCACAGACATCGGGGCTCCGGGCTTTCCCTGACGAACAGGGCTTCGACGTTTACCACCACCAGCACCTGGGCGCCCATTGGAAAAAAACCCAAGAAAAATCACGAACGTTGGACGATTCCTCCCACAACGAAAGTGCCAGCAACTCAAGCTCTTGCTGCTCCTCCCCGGCCATTGGCAGCGCATGTACAGCACCACAGACATCGGGGCTCCGGGCTTTCCCTGACGAACAGGGCTTCGACGTTTACCACCAGCTGCACCTGGGGGGCCCACGGAAAAAACCCCAAAAAATCATGAACGTCGGACGATTGCTTGCACACAAAAAGTTCCAGCCAGTCAACCTCTTGCTGCTCCTCCCCGGCCATTGGCAGCGCATCTACAGCACCACAGACATCGGGGCTCCGGGCTTTCCCTGACGAACAGGGCTTCGACGCTTACCACCAGCTGCACCTGGGCGCCCATTGGAAAAAAACCCAAGAAAAATCACGAACGTTGGACGATTGCTCCCACACCAAAAGTGCCAGCAACTCAAACTCTTGCTGCTCATCACCGGCCATTGGTAGCCCATCTACAGCACCACAGACATCGGGGCTCCGGGCTTTCCCTGACGAACAGGTCTTCGACGTTTACCACCAGCTGCCCCTGGGCGCCCACTCCAAAAAAACCCCGAAAAATCACGAACGTCGGATGATTACTCCCACACCGAAATTGCCAGCTAGTCAAGCTCTTGCTGCTCATCACCGGGCATTGGCAGCGCATCTACAGCACCACAGACATGGGGGCTCCGGGCTTTCCCTGACGAACAGGGCTTCGACGTTTACCACCAGCTGCACCTGGGGGGCCCACTGAAAAAAACCCCGAAAAATCATGAACGTCGGACGATTGCTCCCACACAAAAAGTTCCAGCCAGTCAAGCTCTTGCTGCTCCTCACCGGCCATTGGCAGCGCATCTACAGCACCACAGACATCGGGGCTCCGGGCTTTCCCTGACGAACAGGGCTTCGACGTTTACCACCATGTTGACGCGGAAGAAACGGACACTGCTGACGACCAATATGATCAAGCAAATGCCAATTTATTGTTGATACATCCCGGTTAATATAGCCCTTCTAATTCCGTATCATGCGCAAGCTCTCTACTAATTGGTTAACTATATCATGCACGCGCTCCTAGCTAAAGTATGATTCGTTAAGTCTCTATGTTCACGCGCACGGCTTTCTCCACCTGCACCCTGTATCACGTTCAGCCCCCAGTCACGTATGCCAGCTGTTTTCCTTCTTCTCAAGGTTGCTTCGTTTACTTTCTCACAGGAAGCTTCATTACTTTCTCACAGACGGCCTCATTATTTTCTCGCAGGTGGCTTCAGTATTTTTCTTACAGGCAGCTTCAGTACTTTCTCACAAACGGCCTTATCGATGTCCCTGAGGCCTGCTACTCAAAAACACAACAATTCCATTCGGTCTGGATTGTTCACTAAGTGCCCCTGGCTCTCCAGGTATCCAACAAATCCCCCTTTTTGTTTTTGAACAATCCAGACCCCAGTTATCATACGTTCCATAACTTTCACAAAGCATTTTAAAATACACCCCAATACCATTAGTGCCAACAGCAAAGCCACTAATATTACCAGCCCATGTACTATCAAATCTTTTAGCCAACCTGTGACTCCCAATGATTTTAGCCAGTCCGAAAGTCCATTTTCCACCTGTATTGCATGCATGTTCCGGCGTAACTCTGCCAACTGATAGTGTATTGATTTAGAGTGATCAGAAATATTCATGCAACACATACCTTCAAAATCTTCACATCCATGTCCATGCGCTAATAACAAAAAATCAACGGCTGCCCGATTCTGCAAAATAGCATGACGCATACTATCCATGTCTTCTAACAATCCCGATAACATGCTAGAGGTTAAATTCATTTGCTTTTGTGCCCAACAAGCTAATCTATTTAAGCTAGCTAAAGCTTTTGCAGATGCCGCCCAAGGAACAAATATAGATAATGCTATACGCTCAGCTGTACCCATTAGGGTTAAATTGCCGTCACAGTTGGGAGCTAATACTTTTAGTGATCTCCTTGCTCGAGTACGATTTCGCAATACTTTCATAGATGGAGCAAACATTATCAATTTTCCAAAATAACATGGTCCTCCTATAGCCCCTTTTGGCACTCCTGACCAGGCCCGATCCCCACAAATTAAGAAGTATCCCGGGGGTATGGCCTTGGCCGTGTCATTCACCCAAAGAGGCATCTTTGAACCTTTGATTTCTGCTCCCACTGCTCCATTACAATAATCTCCTGAGCTGTTTTGATAAGTATACACAGGTTTTCCTTGGGCGTCAGTCATTTTACTAGTTACATCAGTCCATTGGTTCCTGTTCCATGCTGTACTTACCCCCTTTTCTGTAAAAAGGGGACCTCCCAGCATAAAACAAGACCCTGAACCATTTAAGGATCCCATTAGATCTAATTCTTGTGGATCCCAAGGCAAACTGTGATTTAAATGCCTAATCACCAATGCTGCAGCTATTCCAATTTGATTGCTATTCCCAGAACAACACACCGGTTTCTGTCCAGGGCGGAGGCTGGCACACTCCATCTTTGCGTGGCATGTTTGATTCACCACAGTCTCATTCAAAACAGTGTGATTATTGACCCATCCTTTCCAGTCATCCGGATTCCAATAGGGAGTACCAATCAGACACGTACGAAAAGGATCAGCAGGAGTAGCCATTGACACACAAAACGATGATTGGTTTGTAATGTTGGCAAATGTCAGCCACATGTTTGGTCTGGGGTCAATACGATGTAAGTCTACAGTCTCACCAACACACCCAGTTACCAGCATCAGGAGGATGATGATGATGCATCCTGCTGTCCCAGGTCTTCCTTCCAAGGTTTCACCCATCGACTTGGAACCCATCGTGGTCCTTCGTCTGTCAAAACACAAACATAACCTCGACCGGTCATTTTCACTTCTGCCGGACCTCTCCATTCCCCAGTTTTTAAATCCCGGTATTGCACCTTCACCGAATCACTTTTCTGCAGTCCAGATTGCAATGACATATGATGAATTACAATTGGAGGAGATTCACGGTCTCCTGTTAATCTCAGATAATTTAGCACATAAAGCGCTTTTGCAAGCCTTTCAGAGGGTGCCGGCTCTCCCCCTTTTTGTTTTTGCAAAAGCGATTTTAAGGTGGCATGTGCACGCTCTACAATGGCTTGGCCTGTAGGGGAGTGAGGAATACCTGTTATTCTGCGAATACCCCATAGTTGGCAAAAGCGTACAAACGTTTGCGAAACATATGCAGGGCCATTGTCAGTTTTGATTTCTTGAGGAGCTCCTAGTGCGGCAATGGCAGCATGCATATGCTTCAGAACATGTTTGGCTGTTTCCCCTGTTTGAGCAGTGGCCCATATTGCATGCGAGTAAGTGTCAATACTGACATGCACATACTTCTGACGTCCGAATTCTGCAATATGAGTAACATCCATTTGCCATAATTGCAAGGCACCTAAACCTCGAGGGTTGACCCCAAGGCCTAGACCAACTCCTGATTTTTGACAAGCAGGGCAGGACTGCACTATTCCTCGAGCATCTGAGAATTTTAAATCAAATTGTTTCGCTAGCACTTTAGCAGATTGATGTAAGAAATTATGAGATAAACGAGCCTGCTCAAACAGGTTAACCGTTTGATTTTTCCATGCAGCAGCGACTAGCTTGTCTACTATGTTGTTTCCTATAGACAAGCCTTGGTTAAACTGATGACTGCGAATGTGTGTTATAAAATAAGGTTCTCTGCGTTGATTTAGCAAAAACAACAGCTGCATCAATAACATATACAAAGTATTATTTTTTACTGTTTTTATCATGGCACGTTCTAAACGCTGTGTCGTGCCCACCACATATAATGAATCTGAAACAACATTTAGAGGCTCATCGTGCCACTGTTGAAAGGCCCACACCACTGCTCTCAGTTCAAGCGTCTGCAGGGAGTCCGTGATGTAACCTGTAAGAATTTGATGATTCCATTGGTTATTACTGTACCAAGCGATGGCAGCTCGTTTAGATTTCCTCCCAGCATCTGTAAATACTGTGAGTCCTTCTACCGGTACTTCCGACCTGCGAGGGGCTTCTTCAAAGTCTTGATTTTGCAACAGTGACAAAAGTTTGGCTGAAGGATAATGATTAGTTACAGCACCTGGGTAGTCAGCTAAAGCGACTTGAAGCATCTCTGAAGTTGCTAACAGCCAGTCCAAATAATTTTGAGCTATAGGTACAAATAGCCTTGTAGGTTCTTGAGCTGACAATTCCAAAATCCTTCTTCTGCCTTTTATAATCATGTTAGCTAACAGCTCGACCCTTGTACAAACTGTGTTTTTGGGTTGGTAAGATAGAAATACCCATTCCAAAATTCTAATGTGCTGTTCTTCTGATTGCACTATGAGCCCTATTAAATGTTGTCGCTTTGGTGACGAATTAACAATCAAAAACTGTAAAGGTAAATCATTAATTTTTCTTTGTGTGGTAGCTGTTAGAATTTTTTCTACAATCTGGTCTAACACCTGTTTCTGTTCTACTGATAAAGTTCGCCGTTCATTTGGTTTGGTCGTAGTTCCCAACAGGGGCATTAAAGGAGCTAAATCATCATTAGTGATTCCAGTGATGGATCTTACCCACTGTATGTCTCCCAACAATTTCTGAACATCTGAGAGGTTCTTAATGTCTGTATGAATTTGTATTTTTTGCGGTCGCACCGTGCTTCCAGTAATTACCCAGCCTAAATATTGCCATGGGCCTTTACGCTGTACTTTTTCAGGGGCAATTTTTAGTCCTTTTGGCTCTAAAGTTTTTATTAACTCTTGTAATATTTTTTCTGCATTCATTTTTTCGCCTGCTATTAAGATGTCATCCATATAATGATAGATTAACAAAGACTGATGCTCTTGCCGAAATGGCTGCAGAGCCCATGCGACAAAATTCTGACACATTGTGGGGGAATTTTTCATGCCTTGGGGTAGCACCACCCATTGATACCTTTTAGCAGGTTCCTGCTTATTAACTGTTGGTACCGTGAAAGCAAATTTTTCTGCGTCATCTGGATGTAAAGGAATGGTGAAAAAACAATCTTTTAAATCAATAATAAGTAAATCCCAATTTTCAGGGATCATTACAGGGGAAGGTAATCCCGACTGTAAAGTTCCCATATCCTGCATGACAGCGTTTACTGCACGTAAATCATGCAGCAGTCGCCATCTACCCGATTTTTTTGGAATAGTAAAAACGGGGGTGTTCCAAGGGCTTATAGATGGCACAATATGACCTGCTTCCAATTGCTCATGTACTAGGTTCTGTAATATTTGCAGCCTATCCTGCTTTAGCGGCCATTGGTCTACCCACACTGGGGTTGCCGTCGTCCAGGTGAGTTTTAAAACAGGCTGCTTGACCATGGCCGCCCCTAAAAAGGCTGGGTTACAAGCTGGGCTTTCATTTGGGACAGCACGTCTCGACCTAAAAGAGCTATAGGCATGTGCATTACATACGGCCTCGTGGTAACTACTGTACCATCTTGAAAATTAAATGACACTATTGATTTACTGATCATCGTGCGCTGTGCGCCTCCCACCCCTACCACAGTAGTAACTGCCGGTACCAATGGCCAATTACAGGGCCATTTTGTTGCAGGAATAATGGTAACATCTGCACCCGTGTCAATTAGCATCGACAGCGCCAAGGATTGTCCATTAGGATGTTTAATTGTGACCTTTTCTTCTGGCTTTCCCCTGGCGATATCGATTGCCAATAAGACACTTGGCGCGCCGGTGGACCCAAAGCCTCCCCGGCCGCGGACGACCGAGTGCGCCCGAGGAACACATGCATGAAACGGTACCAATTGTGCTATCTTTGATTGTGCTGGTATGGTCAGGGGTGGTGTTAGTGTATACACCATAATCTTTATAGTCCCGCAATAATCTGCATCAATGATTCCAGGCACTATAAATATGCCTTTTCGAGACACTGATGAACGGCCTATAAGTAATGCACTTAACCCATGCCCTAACGGTCCTTGCTGATCAGAATCAACTAGTTGAACCTCTGAAGTTGTTAATGTCACATCTACTGCTGTTGCCAAGTCCACTCCGGCACTGCCGACTGTGGCGGCCGCGCAGCGGTCCAAGCACCCTGTACTTGTGTCGTTGCGCGTGGGTGGAACGCGCTCCGTGCCCTGTTTCCCGATCGCAAACAATCCTTAGTGAAATGACCCAATTTTCCACAACTAAAACACCTTTTGTTCTTTCTTTTTGCCTGCTTTTTTGGTACCAAGGGTTTAACTGCTGCACCTACGACAGCAGCCATGACTGTAGCCTTTTCTTCTTCTACCATTCGCTCGGCAGTTTCCAGCAGTTGCCCTGTACTAGATCCTTTTGGCAGCACACTAAGGACTCTCTTAGTTTTTTCATTAGCATTATTAAAGGCAAGCATATCTAAGAACTTTGCTTTCATGTCATCATCCAGATCAGGGTGACCCATTATTGCAGCGTGCAACCGATCAATAAATTTCCCATATGGTTCTGTGGGACCTTGCCTTACTGACGTAAAGGCAGGTCCGGACTTTTCATCGTGCACCCTAGCAAGTGCTTTATAAGCCAAATCTTGGCTCAGTTCTAATACTTCGGTAGCAAATCGCGCTTGCCAATCAGATCGTGTGTAGGGTCCCGCTCCCATCAGCATTTGAGTTTGCACCCCGAATAATGGATCACCCTGTTGCCGAGGAGTTGCAGCTGCCTTATCACAAGCAGTCTGCCAGTGCTGAAAAAACTGCAGCTGCTGTGACGGCAGCAAAAGCATCTGGACAATCATTCTAGTATCATAAGGAGTTAACAACTGTGACAAAAAAATATGCTGCAACACAGTTTGAGTATATGATGATTTTAGCCCATACTGAGTAACTGCATTTTTAGCTTCCTTCAATATTTTCCAATCTAATGCCTGCCACACACTTCTCCCGGTATTATCAGTCACAACTGGAAATGCCATAGGAAAAGGCTCTCCTTCTATCAAAGCATCTCGAATCACCTCTTTCCACCGTGCTATCGGATTCAAATCCCCGGCCCCTCCCGCCAGCGTCCCTTGTAAAGATGCAAAAGGACTGATCTCACCCGATGCTCCGTTCGGAACGAATAGGTTGGACGCTGGCAGGTCTCGATGTGGCACAGGCGAAGGAGTTGACAAGTTTCCCAGTGACGCTTCTAGGCGAACCTCTAGGGCTTCCAGCCTTTTTAGCGTCTCTTCCAGCTGTGCGTCCTTGGAGCCAGATGAATGTTCATCCCCCTCCTCCTCACGCCGTGGTGGCAGGGAAGAAGGTGGTAATGGGGGATAAACCGGAGCTGTTGGTGCCGGCGAAAAGACTCGTGACTCTGAGCCTGCACTGGCGCAGTGTGGCGGGGTGCCTGGTAGTGGTACATCTGGTGGTGAAAGGCTTTCGGCAGTTTTTCCTTCTGGTGCTTGTATATCTATAGTTATAGGGGCTGTGGCTGCAGCTCCTGCAGTCCTTGCTGGGACTCGAACCCCCCCACCCTCAGCACGAGCCGGGGCGGCGGCAGGGCTCGTTAAACCCGAGAACGGCATGCTAGTAGCAGAGGTGGACCCGCCGGCTGGAGTTAAGGCCGCAAAAGCAGATGCGGCAACTGAACGCTCGGCTTTCATGCTTATCAGTGTTTCGTTAATTAGCCTCCACATAGTGGAGAGTTTGCTCGCCTCCTTTGATCCTTTACTTACTTCATCCCACAGCTCTTTTCCTATCTTTTCCCATGTCGGGAGTTCAAAAGCATCATCAACTGTGGGAATTAATTCCCTTTTCTTTGCCCACTGCAGCAAAGCTTCTAGGACGGCCGAGTCATAACTCAGTCCTCTCGCAGAGAGCATATGTTGGAGGAGCTTAACCACTGCTGACTCCTCTTTGGTCAGTGTGGACCCCATCTCCTCCCCGGCCGCTCGCCTGGCCAAGACGAGATTCCCTCTGTACCTTTCGTACCTTTTTGCGCTATAGCGACTTCCCGAGTGCCGGGGCAGCACTCGCCTGCGACCGGCTTCCGCCCCCTCTTCTTTTCCTATTTCGGTTCCGTCGGGATGACCAACGCCGATCTGAGAGTCCCTGTTCGGGCGCCACCTGTTGACGCGGAAGAAACGGACACTGCTGACGACCAATATGATCAAGCAAATGCCAATTTATTGTTGATACATCCCGGTTAATATAGCCCTTCTAATTCCGTATCATGCACAAGCTCTCTACTAATTGGTTAACTATATCATGCACGCGCTCCTAGCTAAAGTATGATTCGTTAAGTCTCTATGTTCATGCGCACGGCTTTCTCCACCTGCACCCTGTATCACGTTCAGCCCCCAGTCACGTATGCCAGCTGTTTTCCTTCTTCTCAAGGTTGCTTCGTTTACTTTCTCACAGGAAGCTTCATTACTTTCTCACAGACGGCCTCATTATTTTCTCGCAGGTGGCTTCAGTATTTTTCTTACAGGCAGCTTCAGTACTTTCTCACAAACGGCCTTATCGATGTCCCTGAGGCCTGCTACTCAAAAACACAACAATTCCATTCGGTCTGGATTGTTCACTAAGTGCCCCTGGCTCTCCAGGTATCCAACACCACCAGCTGCACCTGGGGGGCCCACTGAAAAAAACCCCGAAAAATCATGAACGTCGGACGATTGCTCCCACACCGAAAGTGCCAGCCAGTCAAGCTCTTGCTGCTCCTCACCGGCCATTGGCAGTGCATCTACAGCACCACACACATCGGGGCTCCGGGCTTTCCCTGGCGAAAAGGGCTTCGACTTTTACCACCACCTGCACCTGGTCGCCCACTCCAAAAAAGCCCCGAAAAATCATGAACGTTGGACGATTGCTCCCACACCGAAAGTGCCAGCCAGTCAAGCTCTTGCTGCTCCTCACCGGCCATTGGCAGCGCATCTACAGCACCACAGACATAGGGCTCCGGTCTTTCCCTGACGAACAGGGCTTCAACGTTTACCACCACCTGCACCTGGGCGCCCATTGGAAATAAACCCAAAAAATCACGAACGTCGGACGATTGCTCCCACACCGAAATTGCCAGCTAGTCAAGCTCTTGCTGCTCCTCACCGGCCATTGGCAGCGCATCTACAGCACCACAGACGTCGGGGCTCCGGGCTTTCCCTGACGAACAGGGCTTCGACGTTTACCACCAGCTGCACCTGGGGGGCCCACTGAAAAAAACCCCGAAAAATCATGAACGTCGGACGATTGCTCCCACACAAAAAGTTCCAGCCAGTCAAGCTCTTGCTGCTCCTCACCGGCCATTGGCAGCGCATCTACAGCACCACAGACATCGGGGCTCCGGGCTTTCCCTGACGAACAGGGCTTCGACGTTTACCACCAGCTGCACCTGGGGGGCCCACTGAAAAAAACCCCGAAAAATCATGAACGTCGGACGATTGCTCCCACACCGAAAGTGCCAGCCAGTCAAGCTCTTGCTGCTCCTCACCGGCCATTGGCAGTGCATCTACAGCACCACACACATCGGGGCTCCGGGCTTTCCCTGGCGAAAAGGGCTTCGACTTTTACCACCACCTGCACCTGGTCGCCCACTCCAAAAAAGCCCCGAAAAATCATGAACGTGGGACGATTGCTCCCACACCGAAAGTGCCAGCCAGTCAAGCTCTTGCTGCTCCTCACCGGCCATTGGCAGCGCATCTACAGCACCACAGACATAGGGCTCCGGTCTTTCCCTGACGAACAGGGCTTCAACGTTTACCACCACCTGCACCTGGGCGCCCATTGGAAATAAACCCAAAAAATCACGAACGTCGGACGATTGCTCCCACACCGAAAGTGCCAGCCAGTCAAGCTCTTGCTGCTCCTCCCCGGCCATTGGCAGCGCATCTACAGCACCACAGACATCGGGGCTCCGGGCTTTCCCTGACGAACAGGGCTTCGACGTTTACCACCATCTGCACCTGGGGGGCCCACGGAAAAAACCCCAAAAAATCATGAACGTCGGACGATTGCTCGCACACAAAAAGTTCCAGCCAGTCAAGCTCTTGCTGCTCCTCCCCGGCCATTGGCAGCGCATCTACAGCACCACAGACATCGGGGCTCCGGGCTTTCCCTGACGAACAGGGCTTCGACGCTTACCACCAGCTGCACCTGGCGGCCCCACTGAAAAAAACCCCGAAAAAGCATGAACGTCGGACGATTGCTCCCACACCGAAAGTGCCAGCCAGTGAAGCTCTTGCTGCTCCTCCACTGCCATTGGCAGCACATCTACAGCACCACAGACATCGGGGCTCCGGGCTTTCCCTGACGAACAGGGCTTCGATTTTACCACCACCTGCGCCTGGGAGTCCACTCCAAAAAAACCCAAAAAATCACAAACGTCGGACGATTGCTCCCACACCGAAAGTGCCAGCCAGTCAAGCTCTTGCTGCTCCTCACCAGCCATTTGCAGCGCATCTACAGCACCAGAGACATCGGGGCTCCGGGCTTTCCCTGACGAACAGGGCTTCGATGTTTACCACCAGCTGCACCTGGGCACCCACTGGAAAAAAACCCCGAAAAATCACGAACGTGGGACAATTGCTCCCACACCGAAAGTGCCAACAACTCAACCTCTTGCTGCTCCTCACCAGCCATTGGCAGCGCATCTACAGCACCACAGATATCGGGGCTCCGGGCTTTCCCTGACGAACAGGGCTTCGACGTTTACCACCAGCTGCACCTGGGGGGCCCACTGAAAAAAACCCCAATAAATAATGAACGTCGGACGATTGCTCCCACACAAAAAGTGCCAGCCAGTCAAGCTCTTGCTGCTCCTCACGGGCCATTGGCAGCGCATCTACAGCACCACAGACATCGGGGCTTCGGGCTTTCCCTGACGAACAGGGCTTCGACGTTTACCACCAGCTGCACCTGGGGGGCCCACTGAAAAAAACCCCAGTAAATCATGAACGTCGGACGATTGCTCCCACACCAAAAGTGCCAGCCAATCAAGCTCTTGCTGCTCCTCACCGGCCATTGGCAGCGCATCTACAGCACCACAGACATCGGGGCTCCGGTCTTTCTGTGATGAACAGGGCTTCGACCTTTACCACCACCTGCACCTGGGCGCCCATTGGAAAAAAACCCAAGAAAAATCACGAACGTTGGACGATTGCTCCCACACCGAAAGTGCCAGCCAGTCAAGCTCTTGCTGCTCCTCACCGGCCATTGGCAGCACATCTACAGCACCACAGACATCAGGGCTCCGGGCTTTCCCTGACGAATAGGGCTTCGACGTTTACCACCACCTACACCTGGGGGGCCCACTGAAAAAAACCCCAAAAAATCATGAACGTTGGACGATTGCTCCCACACCGAATGTGCCATCCAGTCAAGCTATTGCTGCTCCTCACCTACCATTGGCAGCGCATCTACAGCACCACAGACATCGGGGCTCCGGGCTTTCCCTGATGAACAGGGCTTCGACGTTTACCACCACCTGCACCTGGGCGCCCATTGGAAAAAAACCCCGAAAAATCACGAACGTCGGACGATTGCTCCCACACCGAAAGTGCCAGCCAGTCAAGCTCCTGCTGCTCCTCACCGGCCATCAGCAGCGCATCTACAGCACCACAGACATCAGGGCTCCGGGCTTTCCCTGACGAACAGGGCTTCGACGTTTACCACCAGGGGCACCTGGGCACCCACTGGAAAAAAACCCCGAAAAATCACGAACGTTGGACGATTGCTCCCACACCGAAAGTGCCAGTCAGACAAGCCCTTGCTGCTCCTCAGCGGCCATTGGCAGCGCATCTACAGCACCACAGACATCGGGGCTCCGGGCTTTCCCTGACGAACAGGGCTTCGACCTTTACCACCAGCTGCACCTGGGGGGCCCACTGAAAAAAACCCCGAAAAATCATGAACGTCGGACGATTGCTCCCACACCGAATGTGCCAGCCAGTCAAGCTTCTGCTGCTCATCACCGGCCATTGGCAGCGCATCTACAGCACCACAGACATCCGGGCTCCGGGCTTTCCCTGATGAACAGGGCTTCGACGTTTACCACCACCTGCACCTGGGCGCCCCTTGGAAATAAACCCGAAAAATCACGAACGTCGGACGATTCCTCCCACACAAAAAGTGCCAGCCAGTCAAGCTCCTGCTGCTCCTCACCGGCCATCAGCAGCGCATCTACAGCACCACAGATATCAGGGCTCCGGGCTTTCCCTGACGAACAGGGCTTTGACGTTTACCACCAGGGGCACCTGGGCACCCACTGGAAAAAAACCCCGAAAAATCACGAACGTCGGACGATTGCTCCCACACCGGAAGTGCCAGCCAGTGAAGCTCCTGCTGCTACTCCCCGGCCATTGGCAGCACATCTACAGCACCACAGACATTGGGGCTCCGGGCTTTCCCTGACGAACAGGGCTTTGACTTTTACCACCACCTGCACCTGGGAGTCCACTCCAAAAAAACCCGAAAAATCACAAACGTTGGACGATTGCTCCCACACCGAAAGTGCCAGCCAGTCAAGCTCTTGCTGCTCCTCACCGGCCATTGGCAGCACATCTACAGCACCACAGACATCAGGGCTCCGGGCTTTCCCTGACGAACAGGGCTTCGACGTTTACCACCACCTACACCTGGGGGGCCCACTGAAAAAAACCCCAAAAAATCATGAACGTCGGACGATTGCTCCCACACCGAATGTGCCATCCAGTCAAGCTATTGCTGCTCCTCACCGGCCATTGGCAGCGCATCTACAGCACCACAGACATCGGGGCTCCGGGCTTTCCCTGATGAACAGGGCTTCGACGTTTACCACCACCTGCACCTGGGCGCCCATTGGAAAAAAACCCCGAAAAATCACGAACGTCGGACGATTGCTCCCACACCGAAAGTGCCAGCCAGTCAAGCTCCTGCTGCTCCTCACCGGCCACCAGCAGCGCATCTACAGCACCACAGACATCAGGGCTCCGGGCTTTCCCTGACGAACAGGGCTTCGATGTTTACCACCAGGGGCACCTGGGCACCCACTGGAAAAAAACCCCGAAAAATCACGAACGTCGGACGATTGCTCCCACACCGAAAGTGCCAGCCAGTAAAGCTCTTGCTGCTCCTCCACTGCCAATGGCAGCACATCTACAGCACCACAGACATTGGGGCTCCGGGCTTTCCCTGACGAACAGGGCTTCGACTTTTACCACCACCTGCGCCTGGGAGTCCACTCCAAAAAAACCCAAAAAATCACAAACGTCGGACGATTGCTCCCACACCGAAAGTGCCAGCCAGTCAAGCTCTTGCTGCTCCTCACCAGCCATTTGCAGCGCATCTACAGCACCACAGACATCGGGGCTCCGGGCTTTCCCTGACGAACAGGGCTTCGATGTTTACCACCAGCTGCACCTGGGCACCCACTGGAAAAAAACCCCGAAAAATCACGAACGTGGGACGATTGCTCCCACACCGAAAGTGCCAGCCAGTCAAGCTCTTGCTGCTCCTCACCGGCCATTGGCAGCGCATCTACAGCACCACAGATATCGGGGCTCCGGGCTTTCCCTGACGAACAGGGCTTCGACGTTTACCACCAGCTGCACCTGGGGGGCCCAGTGAAAAAAACCCCAATAAATAATGAACGTCGGACGATTGCTCCCACACTGAAAGTGCCAGCCAGTCAAGCTCTTGCTGCTCCTCACCGGCCATTGGCAGCGCATCTACAGCACCACAGACATCGGGGCTTCGGGCATTCCCTGACAAACAGGGCTTCGACGTTTTCCACCACCTGCACCTGGGCGCCCACTGGAAAAAAACCCAAGAAAAATCACGAACGTCGGACGATTGCTCCCACACTGAAAGTGCCAGCCAGTCAAGCTCTTGCTGCTCCTCACCGGCCATTGGCAGCACATCTACAGCACCACAGACATCGGGGCTCCGGGCTTTCCCTGACGAACAGGGCTTCGACGTTTACCACCACCTGCACCTGGGGGGCCCACTGAAAAAAACCCCAAAAAATCATGAACGTCGGACGATTGCTCCCACACCGAATGTGCCATCCAGTCAAGCTCTTGCTGCTCCTCCCCGGCCATTGGCAGCGCATCTACAGCACCACAGACATCGGGGCTCCGGGCTTTCCCTGACGAACAGGGCTTCGACGTTTACCACCAGCTGCACCTGGTCGCCCACTCCAGAAAAACCCTAAAAATCATGAACGTCGGACGATTGCTCCCACACAAAAAGTGCCAGCCAGTCAAGCTCCTGCTGCTCCTCACCGGCCATTGGCAGCGCATCTACAGCACCACAGACATCGGGGCTCCGGGCTTTCCCTGACGAACAGGGCTTCGACGTTTACCACCAGCTGCACCTGGGGGGCCCACTGAAAGAAACCCCGAAAAATCGGGAACGTCGGATGATTACTCCCACACCGAAAGTGCCAGCCAGTCAAGCTCTTGCTGCTCCTCACCGGCCATTGGCAGCGCATCTACAGCACCACAGATATCGGGGCTCCGGGCTTTCCCTGACGAACAGGGCTTCGACGTTTACCACCAGCTGCACCTGGGGGGCCCAGTGAAAAAAACCCCAATAAATAATGAACGTCGGACGATTGCTCCCACACTGAAAGTGCCAGCCAGTCAAGCTCTTGCTGCTCCTCACCGGCCATTGGCAGCGCATCTACAGCACCACAGACATCGGGGCTTCGGGCATTCCCTGACAAACAGGGCTTCGACGTTTTCCACCACCTGCACCTGGGGGGCCCACTGGAAAAAAACCCAAGAAAAATCACGAACGTCGGACGATTGCTCCCACACCGAAAGTGCCAGCCAGTCAAGCTCTTGCTGCTCCTCACCGGCCATTGGCAGCACATCTACAGCACCACAGACATCGGGGCTCCGGGCTTTCCCTGACGAACAGGGCTTCGACGTTTACCACCACCTGCACCTGGGGGGCCCACTGAAAAAAACCCCAAAAAATCATGAACGTCGGACGATTGCTCCCACACCGAATGTGCCATCCAGTCAAGCTCTTGCTGCTCCTCCCCGGCCATTGGCAGCGCATCTACAGCACCACAGACATCCGGGCTCCGGGCTTTCCCTGACGAACAGGGCTTCGACGTTTACCACCAGCTGCACCTGGCGGCCCCACTGAAAAAAACCCCGAAAAAGCATGAACGTCGGACGATTGCTCCCACACCAAAAGTGTCAGCCAGACAAGCCCTTGCTGCTCCTCACCGGCCATTGGCAGCGCATCTACAGCACCACAGACATCGGGGCTCCGTGCTTTCCCTGACGAACAGGGCTTCGACGTTTACCACCAGCTGCACCTGGTCGCCCACTCCAGAAAAACCCTAAAAATCACGAACGTCGGACGATTGCTCCCACACAAAAAGTGCCAGCCAGTCAAGCTCCTGCTGCTCCTCACCGGCCATTGGCAGCGCATCTACAGCACCACAGACATCGGGGCTCCGGGCTTTCCCTGACGAACAGGGCTTCGACGTTTACCACCAGCTGCACCTGGGGGGCCCACTGAAAGAAACCCCGAAAAATCGGGAACGTCGGATGATTACTCCCACACCGAAAGTGCCAGCCAGTCAAGCTCTTGCTGCTCCTCACCGGCCATTGGCAGCGCATCTACAGCACCACAGACATCGGGGCTCCGGGCTTTCCCTGACGAACAGGGCTTCGACGTTTACCACCAGCTGCACCTGGGCGCCCATTGGAAAAAAACCCAAGAAAAATCACGAATGTTGGACAATTGCTCCCACACCAAAAGTGCCAGCCAGTCAAGCTCTTGCTGCTCATCACCGGCCATCGGCAGCGCATCTACAGCACCACAGACATCGGGGCTCCGGGCTTTCCCTGACGAACAGGGCTTCGACGTTTACCATTACCTGTGCCTGGGAGTCCACTCCAAAAAAACCCGAAAAATCACAAACGTCAGACGATTGCTCCCACACCGAAAGTGCCAGCCAGTCAAGCTCTTGCTGCTCCTCACCGGCCATTGGCAGCGCATCTACAGCACCACAGACATTGGGGCTCCGGGCTTTCCCTGACGAACAGGGCTTCGACGTTTACCACCACCTGCACCTGGGCGCCCATTGGAAAAAAACCCAAGAAAAATCACGAACGTTGGACGATTGCTCCCACACCAAAAGTGCCAGCCAGTAAAGCTCTTGCTGCTCCTCCACTGCCAATGGCAGCACATCTACAGCACCACAGACAGCGGGGCTCCGCGCTTTCCCTGACGAACAGGGCTTCGACGTTTACCACCACCTGCGCCTGGGAGTCCACTCCAAAAAAACCCAAAAAATCACAAACGTCGGACGATTGCTCCCACACCGAAAGTGCCAGCCAGTCAAGCTCTTGCTGCTCCTCACCAGCCATTTGCAGCGCATCTACAGCACCACAGACATCGGGGCTCCGGGCTTTCCCTGACGAACAGGGCTTCGATGTTTACCACCAGCTGCACCTGGGCACCCACTGGAAAAAAACCCCGAAAAATCACGAACGTGGGACGATTGCTCCCACACCGAAAGTGCCAACAACTCAAGCTCTTGCTGCTCCTCACCGGCCATTGGCAGCGCATCTACAGCACCACAGATATCGGGGCTCCGGGCTTTCCCTGACGAACAGGGCTTCGACGTTTACCACCAGCTGCACCTGGGGGGCCCAGTGAAAAAAACCCCAATAAATAATGAACGTCGGACGATTGCTCCCACACTGAAAGTGCCAGCCAGTCAAGCTCTTGCTGCTCCTCACCGGCCTTTGGCAGCGCATCTACAGCACCACAGACATCGGGGCTTCGGGCATTCCCTGACAAACAGGGCTTCGACGTTTTCCACCACCTGCACCTGGGCGCCCACTGGAAAAAAACCCAAGAAAAATCACGAACGTCGGACGATTGCTCCCACACCGAAAGTGCCAGCCAGTCAAGCTCTTGCTGCTCCTCACCGGCCACTGGCAGCACATCTACAGCACCACAGACATCGGGGCTCCGGGCTTTCCCTGACGAACAGGGCTTCGACGTTTACCACCACCTGCACCTGGGGGGCCCACTGAAAAAAACCCCAAAAAATCATGAACGTCGGACGATTGCTCCCACACCGAATGTGCCATCCAGTCAAGCTCTTGCTGCTCCTCCCCGGCCATTGGCAGCGCATCTACAGCACCACAGACATCCGGGCTCCGGGCTTTCCCTGACGAACAGGGCTTCGACGTTTACCACCAGCTGCACCTGGCGGCCCCACTGAAAAAAACCCCGAAAAATCACGAACGTCGGACGATTGCTCCCACACCAAAAGTGTCAGCCAGACAAGCCCTTGCTGCTCCTCACCGGCCATTGGCAGCGCATCTACAGCACCACAGACATCGGGGCTCCGGGCTTTCCCTGACGAACAGGGCTTCGACGTTTACCACCAGCTGCACCTGGTCGCCCACTCCAGAAAAACCCTAAAAATCACGAACGTCGGACGATTGCTCCCACACAAAAAGTGCCAGCCAGTCAAGCTCCTGCTGCTCCTCACCGGCCATTGGCAGCGCATCTACAGCACCACAGACATCGGGGCTCCGGGCTTTCCCCTACGAACAGGGCTTCGACGTTTACCACCACCTGCGCCTGGGCGCCCATTGGAAAAAAACCCAAGAAAAATCACGAATGTTGGACAATTGCTCCCACACCAAAAGTGCCAGCCAGTCAAGCTCTTGCTGCTCCTCACCGGCCATTGGCAGCGCATCTACAGCACCACAGACATCGGGGCTCCGGGCTTTCCCTGACGAACAGGGCTTCGACGTTTACCACCAGCTGCACCTGGGAGTCCACTCCAAAAAAACCCGAAAAATCACAAACGTCGGACGATTGCTCCCACACAAAAAGTGCCAGCCAGTCAAGCTCTTGCTGCTCCTCACCGGCCATTGGCAGCGCATCTACAGCACCACAGACATCGGGGCTCCGGGCTTTCCCTGACGAACAGGGCTTCGACGTTTACCACCAGCTGCACCTGGGGGGCCCACTGAAAAAAAACCCGAAAAATCATGAACGTCGGACGATTGCTCCCACACAAAAAGTTCCAGCAACTCAAGCTCTTGCTGCTCCTCCCCGGCCATTGGCAGCGCATCTACAGCACCACAGACATCGGGGCTCCGGGCTTTCCCTGACGAACAGGGCTTCGACGTTTACCACCACCTGCACCTGGGCGCCCATTGGAAAAAAACCCAAGAAAAATCAAGAACGTTGAACGATTGCTCCCACACAAAAAGTGCCAGCCAGTCAAGCTCTTGCTGCTCCTCCCCGGCCATTGGCAGCACATCTACAGCACCACAGACATCGGGGCTCCGGGCTTTCCCTGACGAACAGGGATTCGACGTTTACCACCAGCTGCACCTGGGGGGCCCACT
Organism: Chlamydotis macqueenii; assembly: GCF_036417535.1. Lineage (NCBI taxonomy): Eukaryota > Metazoa > Chordata > Aves > Otidiformes > Otididae > Chlamydotis > Chlamydotis macqueenii. The sequence goes on along the minus strand of NC_141592.1, from coordinate 28,871,146 downwards.
GAAAAAAACCCCGAAAAGTCACGAACGTCGGACGATTGCTCCCACACAAAAAGTTCCAGCCAGTCAAGCTCTTGCTGCTCCTCCCCGGCCATTGGCAGCGCATCTACAGCACCACAGACATCGGGGCTCCGGGCTTTCCCTGACGAACAGGGCTTCGACGTTTACCACCAGCTGCACCTGGGGGGCCCACTGATAGAAACCCCGAAAAATCGGGAATGTCGGATGATTACTCCCACACCGAAAGTGCCAGCCAGTCAAGCTCTTGCTGCTCCTCACCGGCCATTGGCAGCGCATCTACAGCACCACAGACATCGGGGCTCCGGGCTTTCCCTGACGAACAGGGCTTCGACCTTTACCACCACCTGCACCTGGGCGCCCATTGGAAAAAAACCCAAGAAAAATCACGAACGTTGGACGATTGCTTCCACACCGAAAGTGCCAGCCAGTCAAGCTCCTGCTGCTCCTCACCGGCCATTGGCAGCGCATCTACAGCACCACAGACATCGGGGCTCTGAGCTTTCCCTGACGAACAGGGCTTCGATATTTACCACCTGCTGCACCTGGGTGCCCACTGGAAAAAACCCCGAAAAATCACGAACGTCGGACGATTGCTCCCACACCGAAAGTGCCAGCCAGTGAAGCTCCTGCTGCTCCTAAGCGGCCATTGGCAGCGCATCTACAGCACCACAGACATCGGGGCTCCGGGCTTTCCCTGACGAACAGGGCTTCGACGTTTACCACCAGCTGCACCTGGGCGCCCACTGAAAAAAACCCCGAAAAATCGGGAACGTCGGACGATTGCTCCCACACCAAAAGTGCCAGCCAGTCAAGCTCTTGCTGCTCCTCCCCGGCCATTGGCAGCACATCTACAGCACCACAGACATCGGGGCTCCGGGCTTTCCCTGACGAAAAGGGCTTCGACCTTTACCACCAGCTGCACCTGGTCGCCCACTCCAGAAAAACCCTAAAAATCACGAACGTCGGACGATTGCTCCCACACAAAAAGTGCCAGCCAGTCAAGCTCCTGCTGCTCCTCACCGGCCATTGGCAGCGCATCTACAGCACCACAGACATCGGGGCTCCGGGCTTTCTCTGACGAACAGGGCTTGAACGTTTTCCACCAGCTGCACCTGGGGGGCCCACTGAAAGAAACCCCGAAAAATCGGGAACGTCGGATGATTACTCCCACACCGAAAGTGCCAGCCAGTCAAGCTCTTGCTGCTCCTCACCGGCCATTGGCAGCGCATCTACAGCACCACAGACATCGGGGCTCCGGGCTTTCCCTGACGAACAGGGCTTCGACGTTTACCACCAGCTGCACCTGAGCACCCATTGGAAAAAAACCCAAGAAAAATCACGAACGTTGGACAATTGCTCCCACACCGAAAGTGCCAGCCAGTCAAGCTCTTGCTGCTCATCACCGGCCATTGGCAGCGCATCTACAGCACCACAGACATCGGGGCTCCGGGCTTTCCCTGACAAACAGGGCTTCGACGTTTACCACCAGCTGCACCTGGGGGTCAACTGAAAAAAGCCCCGAAAAATCACGAACGTCGGACGATTGCTCCCACACAAAAAGTGCCAGCCAGTCAAGCTCCTGCTGCTCCTCACCGGCCATTGGCAGCGCATCTACAGCACCACAGACATCGGGGCTCTGAGCTTTCCCTGACGAACAGGGCTTCGATATTTACCACCTGCTGCACCTGGGCGCCCACTGGAAAAAACCCCGAAAAATCACGAACGTCGGACGATTGCTCCCACACCAAAAGTGCCAGCCAGTCAAGCTCTTGCTGCTCCTCCCCGGCCATTGGCAGCACATCTACAGCACCACAGACATCGGGGCTCCGGGCTTTCCCTGACGAAAAGGGCTTCGACCTTTACCACCAGCTGCACCTGGTCGCCCACTCCAGAAAAACCCTAAAAATCACGAACGTTGGACGATTGCTCCCACACAAAAAGTGCCAGCCAGTCAAGCTCCTGCTGCTCCTCACCGGCCATTGGCAGCGCATCTACAGCACCACAGACATCGGGGCTCCGGGCTTTCCCTGACGAACAGGGCTTGAACGTTTTCCACCAGCTGCACCTGGGGGCATCACTGAAAAAAACCCCGAAAAATCACGAACGTTGGACGATTGCTCCCACACCGAAAGTGCCAGCCAGTCAAGATCTTGCTGCTCCTCACCGGCCATTGGCAGCGCATCTACAGCACCACAGACATCGGGGCTCCGGGCTTTCCCTGACGAACAGGGCTTCGACGTTTACCACCACCTGCACCTGGGCGCCCATTGGAAAAAAACCCAAGAAAAATCACGAACGTTGGACGATTGCTCCCACACAAAAAGTGCCAGCCAGTCAAGCTCTTGCTGCTCCTCACCGGCCATTGGCAGCGCATCTACAGCACCACAGACATCGGGGCTCCGAGCTTTCCCTGACGAACAGGGCTTCGACGTTTACCACCAGCTGCACCTGGGCGCCCATTGGAAAAAAACCCAAGAAAAATCACGAACGTCGGACGATTGCTCCCACACCAAAAGTGCCAGCCAGTCAAGCTCTTGCTGCTCCTCACCGGCGATTGGCAGCGCATCTACAGCACCACAGACATCGGGGCTCCGGGCACTCCCTGACGAACAGGGCTTCGACGTTTACCACCAGCTGCACCTGGGCGCACATTGGAAAAAAACCCAAGAAAAATCACGAACGTTGGACGATTGCTCCCACACCGAAAGTGCCAGCCAGTCAAGCTCTTGCTGCTCCTCACCGGCCATTGGCAGCGCATCTACAGCACCACAGACATCGGGGCTCCGGGCTTTCCCTGACGAACAGGGCTTCGACGTTTACCACCAGCTGCACCTGGGAGTCCACTCCAAAAAAACCCGAAAAATCACGAACGTCGGACGATTGCTCCCACACAAAAAGTGCCAGCCAGTCAAGCTCTTGCTGCTCCTCCCCGGCCATTGGCAGCGCATCTACAGCACCACAGACATCGGGGCTCCGGGCTTTCCCTGACGAACAGGGCTTCGACGTTTACCACCAGCTGCACCTGGGGGGCCCACTGAAAAAAACCCCGAAAAATCATGAACGTCGGACGATTGATCCCACACAAAAAGTTCCAGCCAGTCAAGCTCTTGCTGCTCCTCCCCGGCCATTGGCAGCGCATCTACAGCACCACAGACATCGGGGCTCCGGGCTTTCCCTGACGAACAGGGCTTCGACGTTTACCACCAGCTGCACCTGGGGGGCCCACTGAAAAAAACCCCGAAAAATCATGAACGTCGGACGATTGCTCCCACACAAAAATTGCCAGCCAGTCAAGCTCCTGCTGCTCCTCACCGGCCATTGGCAGCGCATCTACAGCACCACAGACATCGGGGCTCCGGGCTTTCCCTGACGAACAGGGATTCGACCTTTACCACCACCTGCACCTGGGCGCCCATTGGAAAAAAACCCAAGAAAAATCACGAACGTTGGACGATTGCTCCCACACCGAAAGTGCCAGCCAGTCAAGCTCTTGCTGCTCATCACCGGCCATTGGCAGTGCCTCTACAGCACCACAGACATCGGGGCTCCGGGCTTTCCCTGACGAACAGGGCTTCGATGTTTACTACCAGCTGCACCTGGGCGCCCACTGGAAAAAAAACCCGAAAAATCACGAACGTCGGACGATTGCTCCCACACCGAAAGTGTCATCCAGTCAAGCTCTTGCTGCTCCTCAGCGGCCATTGGCAGCGCATCTACAGCACCACAGACATCGGGCTCCGGTCTTTCCCTGACGAACAGGGCTTCGACGTTTACCACCAGCTGCGCCTGGGCGCCCACTTAAAAAATCCCAAAAAATCAGGAATGTCGGACGATTGCTCCCACACCGAAAGTGCCAGCCACACAAGCTCTTGCTGCTCCTCACCGGCCATTGGCAGTGCCTCTACAGCACCACAGACATCGGGGCTCCGGGCTTTCCCTGATGAACAGGGCTTCGACCTTTACCACCAGCTGCACCTGGTCGCCCACTCCAAAAAACCCGAAAAATCACGAACGTTGGACGATTGCTCCCACACCGAAAGTGCCAGCCAGTCAAGCTCTTGCTGCTCCTCACCGGCCATTGGCAGCGCATCTACAGCACCACAGACATCGGGGCTCCGGGCTTTCCCTGACGAACAGGGCTTCGACGTTTACCACCACCTGCACCTGGGCGCCCATTGGAAAAAAACCCAAGAAAAATCACGAACGTCGGACGATTGCTCCCACACCGAAAGAGCCAGCAACTCAAGCTCTTGCTGCTCAGCACCGGCCATTGGCAGCCCATCTACAGCACCACAGACATCGGGGCTCCGGGCTTTCCCTGACGAACAGGGCTTCGACCTTTACCACCACCTGCATCTGGGGGGCCCACTGAAAAAAACCCCGAAAAATCATGAACGTCGGACGATTGCTCCCACACCGAAAGTGCCAGCCAGTCAACCTCTTGCTGATCCTCACCGGCCATTGGCAGCGCATCTACAGCACTACACACATCGGGGCTCCGGGCTTTCCCTGGCGAAAAGGGCTTCGACTTTTACCACCACCTGCACCTGGTCGCCCACTCCAAAAAACCCGAAAAATCACGAACGTTGGACGATTGCTCCCACACCGAAAGTGCCAGCCAGTCAAGCTCTTGCTGCTCCTCACCGGCCATTGGCAGCGCATCTACAGCACCACAGACATAGGGCTCCGGGCTTTCCCTGACGAACAGGGCTTCGACGTTTACCACCAGCTGCGCCTGGGCGCCCACTTAAAAAATCCCAAAAAATCACGAATGTCGGACGATTGCTCCCACACCGAAATGCCAACAAGTCAAGCTCTTGCTGCTCCTCACCGGCCATTGGCAGCGCATCTACAGCACCACAGACATCGGGGCTCCGGGCTTTCCCTGACGAACAGGGCTTCGACGTTTACCACCATCTGCACCTGGGGGGCCCACTGAAAAGAACCCCAATAAATCATGAACGTCGGACGATTGCTCCCACACCGAAAGTGCCAGCCAGACAAGCTCTTGCTGCTCCTCACCGGCCATTGGCAGCGCATCTACAGCACCACAGACATCGGGGCTCCGGTCTTTCTGTGATGAACAGGGCTTCGACGTTTACCACCAGCTGCACCTGGGCGCACATTGGAAAAAAACCCAAGAAAAATCACGAACATCGGACGATTGCTCCCACACAAAAAGTGCCAGCCAGTCAAGCTCTTGCTGCTCCTCACCGGCCATTGGCAGCGCATCTACAGCACCACAGACATCGGGGCTCCGGGCTTTCCCTGACGAACAGGGCTTCGACGTTTACCACCAGCTGCACCTGGGCACACACTAAAAAAACCCCAAAAAATCACGAACGTCGGACGATTGCTCCCACACCGAAAGTGCCAGCCAGTCAAGCTCTTGCTGCTCCTCAACGGACATTGGCAGCGCATCTACAGCACCACAGACATCGGGGCTCCGGGCTTTCCCTGACGAACAGGCCTTCGACGTTTATCACCAGCTGCACCGGGTCGCCCACTCCAAAAAACCCCGAAAAATCACGAACGTCGGACGATTGCTCCCACACCGAATGTGTCAGCCAGTCAAGCTCTTGCTGCTCCTCACCGGCCATTGGCAGCGCATCTACAGCACCACAGACATCGGGGCTCCGGGCTTTCCCTGACGAACAGGGCTTCGACGTTTACCACCAGCTGCTCCTGGGCACACACTAAAAAAAACCCAAAAAATCACGAACGTCGGACGATTGCTCCCACACCGAAAGTGCCAGCAACTCAAGCTCTTGCTGCTCCTCCTCGGTCATTGGCAACACATCTACAGCACCACAGACATCGGGGCTCCGGGCTTTCCCTGACGAACAGGGTTTCGACGTTTACCACCAGCTGCTCCTGGGCACGTACTAAAAACAAACCCCAAAAATCTAGAACGTCGGACGATTGCTCCCACACCAAAAGTGCCAGCAACTCAAGGTCTTGCTGCTCCTCACCGGCCATTGGCAGCGCATCTACAGCACCACAGACATCGGGGCTCAGGGCTTTCCCTGATGAACAGGGCTTCGACATTTACCACCACCTGCACCTGGGCGCCCATTGGAAAAAAACCCAAGAAAAATCACGAACGTTGGATGATTGCTCCCACACCGAAAGTGCCAGCCAGTCAAGCTCTTGCTGTTCCTCACCGGCCATTAGCAGCGCATCTACAGCACCACTGACATCGGGGCTCCGGGCTTTCCCTGACGAACAGGGCTTCGACCTTTACCACCAGCTGCACCTGGGCGCCCATTGGTAAAAAAACCAAGAAAAATCACGAACATCGGACGATTGCTCCCACTCCGAAAGTGCCAGCCAGTCAAGCTCTTGCTGATCCTCCCCGGCCATTGGTAGCGCATCTACAGCACCATAGACATCGGGGCTCCGGGCTTTCCCTGACGAACAGGGCTTCGACGTTTACCACCAGCTGCACCTGGGGGGCCCACTGAAAAAAAACCCAAGAAAAATCACGAACGTCGGACGATTGCTCCCACACCGAAAGTGCCAGCTAGTCAAGGTCTTGCTGCTCCTCACCGGCCATTGGCAGCGCATCTACAGCACCACAGACATGGGGGCTCCGGGCTTTCCCTGATGAACAGGGCTTTGACGTTTACCACCAGCTGCACCTGGGCGCCCACTCCAAAAAAATCCCGAACAATCACGAACGTCGGACGATTGCTCCCACACCGAAAGTGCCAGCCAGTCAAGCTCTTGCTGCTCCTCACCGGCCATTGGCAGCGCATCTACAGCACCACAGACATTGGGGCTCCTGGCTTTCCCTGACGAACAGGGCTTCGACCTTTACCACCCGCTGCACCTGGGCGCCCATTGGAAAAAATCCCAAGAAAAATCATGAACGTTGGACGATTGCTCCCACACCGAATGTGCCAGCCAGTCAAGCTCTTGCTGCTCCTCAGCGGCCATTGGCAGCCCATCTACAGCACCACAGACATCGGGGCTCAGGGCTTTCCCTGATGAACAGGGCTTCGACGTTTACCACCAGATGCACCTGGGCGCCCACTCCAAAAAAACCCGAAAAATCACGAACGTCGGACGATTGCTCCCACACCGAAAGTGCCAGCAACTCAAGCTCCTGCTGCTCCTCACCGGCCATTGGCAGCGCATCTACAGCACCACAGACATCGGGGCTCCGGGCTTTCCCTGACGAACAGGGCTTCGACATTTACCACCAGCTGCACCTGGGCGCCCACTCCAAAAAAACCCGAAAAATCACGAACGTCGGACGATTCCTCCCACACAAGAAGTGCCAGCCAGTCAAGCTCCTGCTGCTCCTCACCGGCCATTGGCAGCGCATCCACAGCACCACAGACATCGGGGCTCCGGGCTTTCCCTGACGAACAGGGCTTCGACGTTTACCACCACCTGCACCTGGGCGCCCATTGGAAAAAAACCCAAGAAAAATCACGAACGTTGGACGATTGCTCCCACACCGAAAATGCCAGCAACTCAAGCTCTTGCTGCTCCTCCCCGGCCATTGGCAGCGCATCTACAGCACCACAGACATCGGGGCTCCAGGCTTTCCCTGACGAACAGGGCTTCGATATTTACCACCACCTGCACCTGGGCGCCCATTGGAAAAAAACCCAAGAAAAATCACGAACGTTGGATGATTGCTCCCACTCCGAAAGTGCCAGCCAGTCAAGCTCTTGCTGCTCCTCCCCGGCCATTGGTAGCGCATCTACAGCACCATAGACATCGGGGCTCCGGGCTTTCCCTGACGAACAGGGCTTCGACGTTTACCACCAGCTGCACCTGGGGGGCCCACTGAAAAAAAACCCAAGAAAAATCATGAACGTCGGACGATTGCTCCCACACCGAAAGTGCCAGCTAGTCAAGCTCTTGCTGCTCCTCACCGGCCATTGGCAGCGCATCTACAGCACCACAGACATCGGGGCTCCGGGCTTTCCCTGACGAACAGGGCTTCGACCTTTACCACCCGCTGCACCTGGGCGCCCATTGGAAAAAATCCCAAGAAAAATCATGAACGTTGGACGATTGCTCCCACACCGAATGTGCCAGCCAGTCAAGCTCTTGATGCTCATCACCGGCCATTGGCAGCCCATCTACAGCACCACAGACATCGGGGCTCCGGGCTTTCCCTGATGAACAGGGCTTCGACGTTTACCACCACCTGCACCTGGGCGCCCACTGAAAAAAAAACCCCGAAAAATGACGAATGTCGGACGATTGCTCCCACACAAAAAGTGCCAGCCAGTCAAGCTCTTGCTGCTCCTCAGCGGCCATTGGCAGCGCATCTACAGCACCACAGACATCGGGGCTCCGGGCTTTCCCTGACGAACAGGACTTCGACGTTTACCACCAGCTGCACCTGGGCGCCCACTCCAAAAAAACCCGAAAAATCACGAACGTCGGACGATTGCTCCCACACAAAAAGTGCCAGCCAGTCAAGCTCTTGCTGCTCCTCACCGGCCATTGGCAGCGCATCTACAGCACCACAGACATCGGGGCTCCGGGCTTTCCCTGACGAACAGGGCTTCGACTTTTACCACCAGCTGCACCTGGGCACACACTAAAAAAACCCAAAAAATCACGAACGTCGGACGATTGCTCCCACACCGAAAGTGCCAGCAACTCAAGCTCTTGATGCTCCTCACCGGCCATTGGCAGCGCATCTACAGCACCACAGACATCGGAGCTCCGGGCTTTCCCTGACGAACAGGGCTTCGACGTTTACCACCAGCTGCACCTGGGCGCCCACTGAAAAAAACCCCGAAAAATCATGAACGTCGGACGATTGCTCCCACACCGAAAGTGCCAGCCAGTCAAGCTCTTGCTGCTCCTCAACGGACATTGGCAGCGCATCTACAGCACCACAGACATCGGGGCTCCGGGCTTTCCCTGACGAACAGGCCTTCGACGTTTATCACCAGCTGCACCGGGTCGCCCACTCCAAAAAACCCCGAAAAATCACGAACGTCGGACGATTGCTCCCACACCGAATGTGCCAGCCAGTCAAGCTCTTGCTGCTCCTCACCGGCCATTGGCAGCGCATCTACAGCACCACAGACATCGGGGCTCCGGGCTTTCCCTGACGAACAGGGCTTCGACGTTTACCACCAGCTGCTCCTGGGCACACACTAAAAAAAACCCAAAAAATCACGAACGTCGGACGATTGCTCCCACACCGAAAGTGCCAGCCAGTCAAGCTCTTGCTGCTCCTCCTCGGTCATTGGCAACACATCTACAGCACCACAGACATCGGGGCTCCGGGCTTTCCCTGACGAACAGGGTTTCGACGTTTACTACCAGCTGCTCCTGGGCACGTACTAAAAACAAACCCCAAAAATCTAGAACGTCGGACGATTGCTCCCACACCAAAAGTGCCAGCAACTCAAGGTCTTGCTGCTCCTCACCGGCCATTGGCAGCGCATCTACAGCACCACAGACATCGGGGCTCAGGGCTTTCCCTGATGAACAGGGCTTCGACGTTTACCACCAGATGCACCTGGGCGCCCACTCCAAAAAAACCCGAAAAATCACGAACGTCGGACGATTGCTCCCACACCGAAAGTGCCAGCAACTCAAGCTCCTGCTGCTCCTCACCGGCCATTGGCAGCGCATCTACAGCACCACAGACATCGGGGCTCCGGGCTTTCCCTGACGAACAGGGCTTCGACATTTACCACCAGCTGCACCTGGGCGCCCACTCCAAAAAAACCCGAAAAATCACGAACGTCGGACGATTCCTCCCACACAAGAAGTGCCAGCCAGTCAAGCTCCTGCTGCTCCTCACCGGCCATTGGCAGCGCATCCACAGCACCACAGACATCGGGGCTCCGGGCTTTCCCTGACGAACAGGGCTTCGACGTTTACCACCACCTGCACCTGGGCGCCCATTGGAAAAAAACCCAAGAAAAATCACGAACGTTGGACGATTGCTCCCACACCGAAAATGCCAGCAACTCAAGCTCTTGCTGCTCCTCACCGGCCATTGGCAGCGCATCTACAGCACCACAGACATCGGGGCTCCAGGCTTTCCCTGACGAACAGGGCTTCGACATTTACCACCACCTGCACCTGGGCGCCCATTGGAAAAAAACCCAAGAAAAATCACGAACGTTGGATGATTGCTCCCACACCGAAAGTGCCAGCCAGTCAAGCTCTTGCTGCTCCTCACCGGCCATTGGCAGCGCATCTACAGCACCACAGACATCGGGGCTCCGGGCTTTCCCTGACGAACAGGGCTTCGACATTTACCACCAGCTGCACCTGGGCGCCCACTCTAAAAAAACCCGAAAAATCACGAACATCGGACGATTGCTCCCACACAAGAAGTGCCAGCCAGTCAAGCTCCTGCTGCTCCTCAGCGGCCATTGGCAGCGCATCTACAGCACCACAGACATCGGGGCTCCGGGCTTTCCCTGACGAACAGGGCTTCGACGTTTACCACCAGCTGCACCTGGGCGCCCACTCCAAAAAAACCCCGAAAAATCACGAAGATCGGACGATTGCTCCCACACCGAAAGTGCCAGCCAGTCAAGCTCTTGCTGCTGCTCCCCGGCCATTGGCAGTGCATCTACAGCACCACAGACATCGGGGCTCCGGGCTTTCCCTGACGAACAGGGCTTCGACGTTTACCACCATCTGCACCTGGGCGCCCACTAAAAAAAACCCCAAAAAATCACGAACGTCGGACGATTGCTCCCACACAAAAAAAGGTGCCAGCCAGTCAAGCTCTTGCTGCTCATCACCGGCCATTGGCAGCGCATCTACAGCACCACAGACATCGGGGCTCCGGGCTTTCCCTCACGAACAGGGCTTCGACGTTTACCACCAGCTGCACCTGGGCACCCACTCCAAAAAAACCCGAAAAATGACGAACGTCTGACGATTGCTGCCACACAAAAAGTGTCAGCCAGTCAAGCTCCTGCTGCTCCTCAGCGGCCATTGGCAGCGCATCTACAGCACCACAGACATCGGGGCTCCGGGCTTTCCCTGACGAACAGGGCTTCGACGTTTACCACCATCTGCACCTGGGGGGCCCACTGAAAAAAACCCCAAAATATCATGAACGTCGGACGATTGCTCCCACACCAAAAGTGCCAGCCAGTCAAGCTCTTGCTGCTCCTCACCGGCCATTGGCAGCGCATCTACAGCACCACAGACATCGGGGCTCCGGGCTTTCCCTGACGAACAGGGCTTCGACGTTTACCACCAGCTGCACCTGGGGGGCCCACTGAAAAAAACCCCAAAAAATCATGAACGTCGGACGATTGCTCCCACACCGAAAGTGCCAGCCAGTCAAGCTCTTGCTGCTCCTCACCGGCCATTGGCAGCGCATCTACAGCACCACAGACATCGGGGCTCCGGGCTTTCCCTGACGAACAGGGCTTCGACGTTTACCACCACCTGCACCTGGGCGCCCATTGGAAAAAAACCCAAGAAAAATCACGAACGTTGGACGATTGGTCCCACACTGAAAGTGCCAGCCAGTCAAGCTCTTGCTGCTCCTCCCCGGCCATTGGCAGCGCATCTACAGCACCACAGACATCGGGGCTCCGGGCTTTCCCTGACGAACAGGGCTTCGACATTTACCACCACCTGCGCCTGGTCGCCCACACCAGAAAAACCCGAAAAATCACGAACGTCGGACGATTGCTCCCACACCGAAAATGCCAGCCATTCAAGCTCTTGCTGCTCCTCACCGGCCATTGGCAGCGCATCTACAGCACCACAGACATTGGGGCTCCGGGCTTTCCCTGACGAACCGGGCTTCGACGTTTACCACCAGCTGCACCTGGGCGCCCACTCCAAAAAAACCCGAAAAATCACGAACGTCAATCGATTGCTCCCACTCCGAAAGTGCAAGCCAGTCCAGCTTTTGCTGCTCCTCCCCGGCCATTGGCAGCGCATCTACAGCACCACAGACATCGGGGCTCCGGGCTTTCCCTGACGAACAGGGCTTTGACATTTACCACCAGCTGCACCTGGGCGCCCACTCCAAAAAAAACCCGAAAAATCACGAACGTCGGACGATTGCTCCCACACAAGAAGTGCCAGCCAGTCAAGCTCCTGCTGCTCCTCACCGGCCATTGGCAGCGCATCTACAGCACCACAGACATCGGGGCTCCGGGCTTTCCCTGACGAACAGGGCTTCGACGTTTACCACCAGCTGCACCTGGGCGCCCACTGAAAAAAACCTTGAAAAATCACGAACGTCGGACGATTACTCCCACACCGAACATGCCAGCCAGTCAAGCTCTTGTTGCTCCTCCTCGGTCATTGGCAACACATCTACAGCACCACAGACATCGGGGCTCCGGGCTTTCCCTGATGAACAGGGCTTCGACGTTTACCACCACCTGCACCTGGGCGCCCACTGAAAAAAAAACCCCAAAAAATGACGAATGTCGGACGATTGCTCCCACACAAAAAGTGCCAGCCAGTCAAGGTCTTGCTGCTCCTCACCGTCCATTGGCAGCGCATCTACAGCACCACAGACATCGGGGCTCCGGGCTTTCCCTGACGAACAGGGTTTCGACATTTACCACCAGCTGCACCTGGGCACCCACTCCAAAAAAACCCGAAAAATCACGAACGTCTGACGATTGCTCCCACACAAAAAGTGTCAGCCAGTCAAGCTCCTGCTGCTCCTCAGCGGCCATTGGCAGCGCATCTACAGCACCACAGACATCGGGGCTCCGGGCTTTCCCTGACGAACAGGGCTTCGACCTTTACCACCATCTGCACCTGGGGGGCCCACTGAAAAAAACCCCAAAAAATCATGAACGTCGGACGATTGCTCCCACACCAAAAGTGCCAGCCAGTCAAGCTCTTGCTGCTCCTCACCGGCCATTGGCAGCGCATCTACAGCACCACAGACATCGGGGCTCCGGGCTTTCCCTGACGAACAGGGCTTCGACGTTTACCACCAGATGCACCTGGGGGGCCCACTGAAAAAAACCCCAAAAAATCATGAACGTCGGACGATTGCTCCCACACCGAAAGTGCCAGCCAGTCAAGCTCTTGCTGCTCCTCACCGGCCATTGGCAGCGCATCTACAGCACCACAGACATCGGGGCTCCGGGCACTCCCAGACGAACAGGGTTTCGACGTTTACCACCAGCTGCTCATGGGCACGTACTAAAAACAAACCCCAAAAATCAAGAACGTCGGACGATTGCTCCCACACCAAAAGTGCCAGCAACTCAAGGTCTTGCTGCTCCTCACCGGCCATTGGCAGCGCATCTACAGCACCACAGACATCGGGGCTCCGGGCTTTCCCTGACGAACAGGGTTTCGACATTTACCACCAGCTGCACCTGGGCGCCCATTGGTAAAAAAACCAAGAAAAATCACCAACGTTGGACGATTGCTCCCACACCGAAAGTGGCAGCAACTCAAGCTCTTGCTGATCATCACCGGCCATTGGCAGCGCATCCACAGCACCACAGACATCGGGGCTCCGGGCTTTCCGTGACGTACAGGACTTCGACCTTTACCACCACCTGCACCTGGGCGCCCCTTAGAAAAAAACCCAAGAAAAATCACGAACGTTGGACGATTGCTCCCACACCGAAAGTGCCAGCACCTCAAGCTCCTGCTGCTCCTCACCGGCCATTGGCAGCGCATCTACAGCACCACAGACATCGGGGCTCCGGGCTTTCCCTGACGAACAGGGCTTCGACCTTTACCACCAGCTGCACCTGGGCGCCCATTGGTAAAAAAACCAAGAAAAGTCACCAACGTTGGACGATTGCTCCCACACAAAAAGTGCCAGCAACTCAAGCTCTTGCTGCTCCTCACCGGCCATTGGCAGCGCATCCACAGCACCACAGACATCGGGGCTCTGGGATTTCCCTGACGAACAGGGCTTCGACGTTTACCACCACCTGCACCTGGGCGCCCACTGAAAAAAACCCGGAAAAATCACCAACGTCGGACGATTGCTCCCACACAAAAAGTGCCAGCCAGTCAAGCTCTTGTTGCTCCTCCTCGGTCATTGGCAACACATCTACAGCACCACAGACATCGGGGCTCTGGGCTTTCCCTGACGAACAGGGCTTCGACGTTTACCACCAGCTGCACCTGGGCACCCACTGGAAAAAAACCCCAAAAAATCACGAACGTCGGACGATTGCTCCCACATAAAAAGTGCCAGCCAGTCAAGCTCCTGCTGCTCCTCCCCGGCCATTGGCAGCGCATCTACAGCACCACAGACATCGGGGCTCCGGGCTTTCCCTGACGAACAGGGCTTCGACGTTCACCACCAGCTGCACCTGGACGCCCACTCCAAAAAAATACCGAAAAATCACGAACGTCGGACGATTGCTCCCACACCGAAAGTGCCAGCAACTCAAGCTCCTGCTGCTCCTCACCGGCCATTGGCAGCGCATCTACAGCACCACAGACATCGGGGCTCCGGGCTTTCCCTGACGAACAGGGCTTCGACCTTTACCACCAGCTGCACCTGGGCGCCCATTGGTAAAAAAACCAAGAAAAATCACCAACGTCGGACGATTGCTCCCACACCGAAAGTGGCAGCAACTCAAGCTCTTGCTGATCATCACCGGCCATTGGCAGCGCATCCAAAGCACCACAGACATCGGGGCTCCGGGCTTTCCCTCACGAACAGGGCTTCGACGTTTACCACTAGCTGCACCTGGGCACCCACTCCAAAAAAACCCGAAAAATAACGAACGTCTGACGATTGCTGCCACACAAAAAGTGTCAGCCAGTCAAGCTCCTGCTGCTCCTCAGCGGCCATTGGCAGCGCATCTACAGCACCACAGACATCGGGGCTCCGGGCTTTCCCTGACGAACAGGGCTTCGACGTTTACCACCATCTGCACCTGGGGGGCCCACTGAAAAAAACCCCAAAATATCATGAACGTCGGACGATTGCTCCCACACCAAAAGTGCCAGCCAGTCAAGCTCTTGCTGCTCCTCACCGGCCATTGGCAGCGCATCTACAGCACCACAGACATCGGGGCTCCGGGCTTTCCCTGACGAACAGGGCTTCGACGTTTACCACCAGCTGCACCTGGGGGGCCCACTGAAAAAAACCCCAAAAATCATGAACGTCGGACGATTGCTCCCACACCGAAAGTGCCAGCCAGTCAAGCTCTTGCTGCTCCTCACCGGCCATTGGCAGCGCATCTACAGCACCACAGACATCGGGGCTCCGGGCTTTCCCTGACGAACAGGGCTTCGACGTTTACCACCACCTGCACCTGGGCGCCCATTGGAAAAAAACCCAAGAAAAATCACGAACGTTGGACGATTGCTCCCACACTGAAAGTGCCAGCCAGTCAAGCTCTTGCTGCTCCTCCCCGGCCATTGGCAGCGCATCTACAGCACCACAGACATCGGGGCTCCGGGCTTTCCCTGACGAACAGGGCTTCGACATTTACCACCACCTGCGCCTGGTCGCCCACTCCAGAAAAACCCGAAAAATCACGAACGTCGGACGATTGCTTCCACACCGAAAATGCCAGCCATTCAAGCTCTTGCTGCTCCTCACCGGCCATTGGCAGCGCATCTACAGCACCATAGACATCGGGGCTCCGGGCTTTCCCTGACGAACAGGGCTTCGACGTTTACCACCACCTGCACCTGGGGGGCCCACTGAAAAAAAACCCAAGAAAAATCACGAACGTCGGACGATTGCTCCCACACCGAAAGTGCCAGCTAGTCAAGGTCTTGCTGCTCCTCACCGGCCATTGGCAGCGCATCTACAGCACCACAGACATCGGGGCTCCGGGCTTTCCCTGATGAACAGGGCTTTGACGTTTACCACCAGCTGCACCTGGGCGCCCACTCCAAAAAAATCCCGAACAATCACGAACGTCGGACGATTGCTCCCACACCGAAAGTGCCAGCCTGTCAAGCTCTTGCTGCTCCTCACCCGCCATTGGCAGCGCATCTACAGCACCACAGACTTTGGGGCTCCTGGCTTTCCCTGACGAACAGGGCTTCGACCTTTACCACCCGCTGCACCTGGGCGCCCATTGGAAAAAATCCCAAGAAAAATCATGAACGTTGGACGATTGCTCCCACACCGAATGTGCCAGCCAGTCAAGCTCTTGCTGCTCCTCACCGGCCATTGGCAGCCCATCTACAGCACCACAGACATCGGGGCTCCGGGCTTTCCCTGATGAACAGGGCTTCGACGTTTACCACCACCTGCACCTGGGCGCCCACTGAAAAAAAAACCCCGAAAAATGACGAATGTCGGACGATTGCTCCCACACAAAAAGTGCCAGCCAGTCAAGCTCTTGCTGCTCCTCACCGTCCATTGGCAGCGCATCTACAGCACCACAGACATCGGGGCTCCGGGCTTTCCCTGACGAACAGGGTTTCGACATTTACCACCAGCTGCACCTGGGCACCCACTCCAAAAAAACCCGAAAAATCACGAACGTCTGACGATTGCTCCCACACAAAAAGTGTCAGCCAGTCAAGCTCCTGCTGCTCCTCAGCGGCCATTGGCAGCGCATCTACAGCACCACAGACATCGGGGCTCCGGGCTTTCCCTGACGAACAGGGCTTCGACGTTTACCACCATCTGCACCTGGGGGGCCCACTGAAAAAAACCCCAAAAAATCATGAACGTCGGACGATTGCTCCCACACCAAAAGTGCCAGCCAGTCAAGCTCTTGCTGCTCCTCACCGGCCATTGGCAGCGCATCTACAGCACCACAGACATCGGGGCTCCGGGCTTTCCCTGATGAACAGGGCTTTGACGTTTACCACCAGCTGCACTTGGGCGCCCACTCCAAAAAAATCCCGAACAATCACGAACGTCGGACGATTGCTCCCACACCGAAAGTGCCAGCCAGTCAAGCTCTTGCTGCTCCTCAACGGACATTGGCAGCGCATCTACAGCACCACAGACATCGGGGCTCCGTAGCTTTCCCTGACGAACAGGGCTTCGACGTTTACCACCAGCTGCACTGGGTCGCCCACTCCAAAAAACCCCGAAAAATCACGAACGTCGGACGATTGCTCCCACACCGAATGTGTCAGCCAGTCAAGCTCTTGCTGCTCCTCACCGGCCATTGGCAGCGCATCTACAGCACCCCAGACATCGGGGCTCCGGGCTTTCCCTGACGAACAGGGCTTCGACGTTTACCACCAGCTGCTCCTGGGCACACACTAAAAAAAACCCAAGAAAAATCATGAACGTCGCACGATTGCTCCCACACGGAAAGTTCCAGCCAGACAAGCTCTTGCTGCTCCTCACCGGCCATTGGCAGCGCATCTACAGCACCACAGACATCGGGGCTCCGGGCTTTCCCTCACGAACAGGGCTTCGACGTTTACCACTAGCTGCACCTGGGCACCCACTCCAAAAAAACCCGAAAAATGACGAACGTCTGACGATTGCTGCCACACAAAAAGTGTCAGCCAGTCAAGCTCCTGCTGCTCCTCAGCGGCCATTGGCAGCGCATCTACAGCACCACAGACATCGGGGCTCCGGGCTTTCCTGACGAACAGGGCTTCGACGTTTACCACCATCTGCACCTGGGGGGCCCACTGAAAAAAACCCCAAAATATCATGAACGTCGGACGATTGCTCCCACACCAAAAGTGCCAGCCAGTCAAGCTCTTGCTGCTCCTCACCGGCCATTGGCAGCGCATCTACAGCACCACAGACATTGGGGCTCCGGGCTTTCCCTGACGAACAGGGCTTCGACGTTTACCACCAGCTGCACCTGGGGGGCCCACTGAAAAAAACCCCAAAAAATCATGAACGTCGGACGATTGCTCCCACACCGAAAGTGCCAGCCAGTCAAGCTCTTGCTGCTCCTCACCGGCCATTGGCAGCGCATCTACAGCACCACAGACATCGGGGCTCCGGGCTTTCCCTGACGAACAGGGCTTCGACGTTTACCACCACCTGCACCTGGGCGCCCATTGGAAAAAAACCCAAGAAAAATCACGAACGTTGGACGATTGCTCCCACACTGAAAGTGCCAGCCAGTCAAGCTCTTGCTGCTCCTCCCCGGCCATTGGCAGCGCATCTACAGCACCACAGACATCGGGGCTCCGGGCTTTCCCTGACGAACAGGGCTTCGACATTTACCACCACCTGCGCCTGGTCGCCCACTCCAGAAAAACCCGAAAAATCACGAACGTCGGACGATTGCTCCCACACCGAAAATGCCAGCCATTCAAGCTCTTGCTGCTCCTCACCGGCCATTGGCAGCGCATCTACAGCACCATAGACATCGGGGCTCCGGGCTTTCCCTGACGAACAGGGCTTCGACGTTTACCACCAGCTGCACCTGGGGGGCCCACTGAAAAAAAACCCAAGAAAAATCACGAACGTCGGACGATTGCTCCCACACCGAAAGTGCCAGCTAGTCAAGGTCTTGCTGCTCCTCACCGGCCATTGGCAGCGCATCTACAGCACCACAGACATCGGGGCTCCGGGCTTTCCCTGATGAACAGGGCTTTGACGTTTACCACCAGCTGCACCTGGGCGCCCACTCCAAAAAAATCCCGAACAATCACGAACGTCGGACGATTGCTCCCACACCGAAAGTGCCAGCCAGTCAAGCTCTTGCTGCTCCTCACCGGCCATTGGCAGCGCATCTACAGCACCACAGACTTTGGGGCTCCTGGCTTTCCCTGACGAACAGGGCTTCGACCTTTACCACCCGCTGCACCTGGGCGCCCATTGGAAAAAATCCCAAGAAAAATCATGAACGTTGGACGATTGCTCCCACACCGAATGTGCCAGCCAGTCAAGCTCTTGCTGCTCCTCACCGGCCATTGGCAGCCCATCTACAGCACCACAGACATCGGGGCTCCGGGCTTTCCCTGATGAACAGGGCTTCGACGTTTACCACCACCTGCACCTGGGCGCCCACTGAAAAAAAAACCCCGAAAAATGACGAATGTCGGACGATTGCTCCCACACAAAAAGTGCCAGCCAGTCAAGCTCTTGCTGCTCCTCACCGTCCATTGGCAGCGCATCTACAGCACCACAGACATCGGGGCTCCGGGCTTTCCCTGACGAACAGGGTTTCGACATTTACCACCAGCTGCACCTGGGCACCCACTCCAAAAAAACCCGAAAAATCACGAACGTCTGACGATTGCTCCCACACAAAAAGTGTCAGCCAGTCAAGCTCCTGCTGCTCCTCAGCGGCCATTGGCAGCGCATCTACAGCACCACAGACATCGGGGCTCCGGGCTTTCCCTGACGAACAGGGCTTCGACGTTTACCACCATCTGCACCTGGGGGGCCCACTGAAAAAAACCCCAAAAAATCATGAACGTCGGACGATTGCTCCCACACCAAAAGTGCCAGCAACTCAAGCTCTTGCTGCTCCTCACCGGCCATTGGCAGCGCATCTACAGCACCACAGACATCGGGGCTCCGGGCTTTCCCTGACGAACAGGGCTTCGACGTTTACCACCAGATGCACCTGGGGGGCCCACTGAAAAAAACCCCAAAAAATCATGAACGTCGGACGATTGCTCCCACACCGAATGTGCCAGCCAGTCAAGCTCTTGCTGCTCCTCACCGGCCATTGGCAGCCCATCTACAGCACCACAGACATCGGGGCTCCGGGCTTTCCCTGATGAACAGGGCTTCGACGTTTACCACCACCTGCACCTGGGCGCCCACTGAAAAAAAAACCCCGAAAAATGACGAATGTCGGACGATTGCTCCCACACAAAAAGTGCCAGCCAGTCAAGCTCTTGCTGCTCCTCACCGTCCATTGGCAGCGCAGCTACAGCACCACAGACATCGGGGCTCCGGGCTTTCCCTGACGAACAGGGTTTCGACATTTACCACCAGCTGCACCTGGGCACCCACTCCAAAAAAACCCGAAAAATCACGAACGTCTGACGATTGCTCCCACACAAAAAGTGTCAGCCAGTCAAGCTCCTGCTGCTCCTCAGCGGCCATTGGCAGCGCATCTACAGCACCACAGACATCGGGGCTCCGGGCTTTCCCTGACGAACAGGGCTTCGACGTTTACCACCATCTGCACCTGGGGGGCCCACTGAAAAAAACCCCAAAAAATCATGAACGTCGGACGATTGCTCCCACACCAAAAGTGCCAGCCAGTCAAGCTCTTGCTGCTCCTCACCGGCCATTGGCAGCGCATCTACAGCACCACAGACATCGGGGCTCCGGGCTTTCCCTGATGAACAGGGCTTTGACGTTTACCACCAGCTGCACTTGGGCGCCCACTCCAAAAAAATCCCGAACAATCACGAACGTCGGACGATTGCTCCCACACCGAAAGTGCCAGCCAGTCAAGCTCTTGCTGCTCCTCAACGGACATTGGCAGCGCATCTACAGCACCACAGACATCGGGGCTCCGGGCTTTCCCTGACGAACAGGGCTTCGACGTTTACCACCAGCTGCACTGGGTCGCCCACTCCAAAAAACCCCGAAAAATCACGAACGTCGGACGATTGCTCCCACACCGAATGTATCAGCCAGTCAAGCTCTTGCTGCTCCTCACCGGCCATTGGCAGCGCATCTACAGCACCCCAGACATCGGGGCTCCGGGCTTTCCCTGACGAACAGGGCTTCGACGTTTACCACCAGCTGCTCCTGGGCACACACTAAAAAAAACCCAAGAAAAATCATGAACGTCGCACGATTGCTCCCACACGGAAAGTTCCAGCCAGACAAGCTCTTGCTGCTCCTCACCGGCCATTGGCAGCGCATCTACAGCACCACAGACATCGGGGCTCCGGGCTTTCCCTCACGAACAGGGCTTCGACGTTTACCACTAGCTGCACCTGGGCACCCACTCCAAAAAAACCCGAAAAATGACGAACGTCTGACGATTGCTGCCACACAAAAAGTGTCAGCCAGTCAAGCTCCTGCTGCTCCTCACCGGCCATTGGCAGCGCATCTACAGCACCACAGACATCGGGGCTCCGGGCTTTCCCTGACGAACAGGGCTTCGACGTTTACCACCATCTGCACCTGCGGGGCCCACTGAAAAAAACCCCAAAATATCATGAACGTCGGACGATTGCTCCCACACCAAAAGTGCCAGCCAGTCAAGCTCTTGCTGCTCCTCACCGGCCATTGGCAGCGCATCTACAGCACCACAGACATCGGGGCTCCGGGCTTTCCCTGACGAACAGGGCTTCGACGTTTACCACCAGCTGCACCTGGGGGGCCCACTGAAAAAAACCCCAAAAAATCATGAACGTCGGACGATTGCTCCCACACCGAAAGTGCCAGCCAGTCAAGCTCTTGCTGCTCCTCACCGGCCATTGGCAGCGCATCTACAGCACCACAGACATCGGGGCTCCGGGCTTTCCCTGACGAACAGGGCTTCGACGTTTACCACCACCTGCACCTGGGCGCCCATTGGAAAAAAACCCAAGAAAAATCACGAACGTTGGACGATTGCTCCCACACTGAAAGTGCCAGCCAGTCAAGCTCTTGCTGCTCCTCCCCGGCCATTGGCAGCGCATCTACAGCACCACAGACATCGGGGCTCCGGGCTTTCCCTGACGAACAGGGCTTCGACATTTACCACCACCTGCGCCTGGTCGCCCACTCCAGAAAAACCCGAAAAATCACGAACGTCGGACGATTGCTCCCACACCGAAAATGCCAGCCATTCAAGCTCTTGCTGCTCCTCACCGGCCATTGGCAGCGCATCTACAGCACCATAGACATCGGGGCTCCGGGCTTTCCCTGACGAACAGGGCTTCGACGTTTACCACCAGCTGCACCTGGGGGGCCCACTGAAAAAAAACCCAAGAAAAATCACGAACGTCGGACGATTGCTCCCACACCGAAAGTGCCAGCTAGTCAAGGTCTTGCTGCTCCTCACCGGCCATTGGCAGCGCATCTACAGCACCACAGACATCGGGGCTCCGGGCTTTCCCTGATGAACAGGGCTTTGACGTTTACCACCAGCTGCACCTGGGCGCCCACTCCAAAAAAATCCCGAACAATCACGAACGTCGGACGATTGCTCCCACACCGAAAGTGCCAGCCAGTCAAGCTCTTGCTGCTCCTCACCGGCCATTGGCAGCGCATCTACAGCACCACAGACTTTGGGGCTCCTGGCTTTCCCTGACGAACAGGGCTTCGACCTTTACCACCCGCTGCACCTGGGCGCCCATTGGAAAAAATCCCAAGAAAAATCATGAACGTTGGACGATTGCTCCCACACCGAATGTGCCAGCCAGTCAAGCTCTTGCTGCTCCTCACCGGCCATTGGCAGCCCATCTACAGCACCACAGACATCGGGGCTCCGGGCTTTCCCTGATGAACAGGGCTTCGACGTTTACCACCACCTGCACCTGGGCGCCCACTGAAAAAAAAACCCCGAAAAATGACGAATGTCGGACGATTGCTCCCACACAAAAAGTGCCAGCCAGTCAAGCTCTTGCTGCTCCTCACCGTCCATTGGCAGCGCATCTACAGCACCACAGACATCGGGGCTCCGGGCTTTCCCTGACGAACAGGGTTTCGACATTTACCACCAGCTGCACCTGGGCACCCACTCCAAAAAAACCCGAAAAATCACGAACGTCTGACGATTGCTCCCACACAAAAAGTGTCAGCCAGTCAAGCTCCTGCTGCTCCTCAGCGGCCATTGGCAGCGCATCTACAGCACCACAGACATCGGGGCTCCGGGCTTTCCCTGACGAACAGGGCTTCGACGTTTACCACCATCTGCACCTGGGGGGCCCACTGAAAAAAAACCCCAAAAAATCATGAACGTCGGACGATTGCTCCCACACCAAAAGTGCCAGCCAGTCAAGCTCTTGCTGCTCCTCACCGGCCATTGGCAGCGCATCTACAGCACCACAGACATCGGGGCTCCGGGCTTTCCCTGACGAACAGGGCTTCGACGTTTACCACCAGATGCACCTGGGGGGCCCACTGAAAAAAACCCCAAAAAATCATGAACGTCGGACGATTGCTCCCACACCGAAAGTGCCAGCCAGTCAAGCTCTTGCTGCTCCTCACCGGCCATTGGCAGCGCATCTACAGCACCACAGGCATCGGGGCTCCGGGCTTTCCCAGACGAACAGGGTTTCGACGTTTACCACCAGCTGCTCATGGGCACGTACTAAAAACAAACCCCAAAAATCAAGAACGTCGGACGATTGCTCCCACACCAAAAGTGCCAGCAACTCAAGGTCTTGCTGCTCCTCACCGGCCATTGGCAGCCCATCTACAGCACCACAGACATCGGGGCTCTGGGCTTTCCCTGACGAACAGGGCTTCGACGTTTACCACCACCTGTACCTGGGCGCCCACTGAAAAAAAACCCCGAAAAATCACGAATGTCGGACGATTGCTCCCACACAAAAAGTGCCAGCCAGTCAAGCTCTTGCTGCTCCTCACCGTCCATTGGCAGCGCATCTACAGCACCACAGACATCGGGGCTCCGGGCTTTCCCTGACGAACAGGGTTTCGACATTTACCACCAGCTGCACCTGGGCGCCCATTGGTAAAAAAACCAAGAAAAATCACCAACGTTGGACGATTGCTCCCACACCGAAAGTGGCAGCAACTCAAGCTCTTGCTGATCATCACCGGCCATTGGCAGTGCATCCACAGCACCACAGACATCGGGGCTCCGGGCTTTCCCTGACGTACAGGACGTCGACCTTTACCACCACCTGCACCTGGGCGCCCCTTGGAAAAAAACCCAAGAAAAATCACGAACGTTGGACGATTGCTCCCACACCGAAAGTGCCAGCAACTCAAGCTCCTGCTGCTCCTCACCGGCCATTGGCAGCGCATCTACAGCACCACAGACATCGGGGCTCCGGGCTTTCCCTGACGAACAGGGCTTCGACCTTTACCACCACCTGCACCTGGGCGCCCATTGGAAAAAAACCCAAGAAAAATCACGAACGTTGGACGATTGCTCCCACACTGAAAGTGCCAGCCAGTCAAGCTCTTGCTGCTCCTCCCCGGCCATTGGCAGCGCATCTACAGCACCACAGACATCGGGGCTCCGGGCTTTCCCTGACGAACAGGGCTTCGACATTTACCACCACCTGCGCCTGGTCGCCCACTCCAGAAAAACCCGAAAAATCACGAACGTCGGACGATTGCTCCCACACCGAAAATGCCAGCCATTCAAGCTCTTGCTGCTCCTCACCGGCCATTGGCAGCGCATCTACAGCACCATAGACATCGGGGCTCCGGGCTTTCCCTGACGAACAGGGCTTCGACGTTTACCACCAGCTGCACCTGGGGGGCCCACTGAAAAAAAACCCAAGAAAAATCACGAACGTCGGACGATTGCTCCCACACCGAAAGTGCCAGCTAGTCAAGGTCTTGCTGCTCCTCACCGGCCATTGGCAGCGCATCTACAGCACCACAGACATCGGGGCTCCGGGCTTTCCCTGATGAACAGGGCTTTGACGTTTACCACCAGCTGCACCTGGGCGCCCACTCCAAAAAAATCCCGAACAATCACGAACGTCGGACGATTGCTCCCACACCGAAAGTGCCAGCCAGTCAAGCTCTTGCTGCTCCTCACCGGCCATTGGCAGCGCATCTACAGCACCACAGACTTTGGGGCTCCTGGCTTTCCCTGACGAACAGGGCTTCGACCTTTACCACCCGCTGCACCTGGGCGCCCATTGGAAAAAATCCCAAGAAAAATCATGAACGTTGGACGATTGCTCCCACACCGAATGTGCCAGCCAGTCAAGCTCTTGCTGCTCCTCACCGGCCATTGGCAGCCCATCTACAGCACCACAGACATCGGGGCTCCGGGCTTTCCCTGATGAACAGGGCTTCGACGTTTACCACCACCTGCACCTGGGCGCCCACTGAAAAAAAAACCCCGAAAAATGACGAATGTCGGACGATTGCTCCCACACAAAAAGTGCCAGCCAGTCAAGCTCTTGCTGCTCCTCACCGTCCATTAGCAGCGCATCTACAGCACCACAGACATCGGGGCTCCGGGCTTTCCCTGACGAACAGGGTTTCGACATTTACCACCAGCTGCACCTGGGCACCCACTCCAAAAAAACCCGAAAAATCACGAACGTCTGACGATTGCTCCCACACAAAAAGTGTCAGCCAGTCAAGCTCCTGCTGCTCCTCAGCGGCCATTGGCAGCGCATCTACAGCACCACAGACATCGGGGCTCCGGGCTTTCCCTGACGAACAGGGCTTCGACGTTTACCACCATCTGCACCTGGGGGGCCCACTGAAAAAAACCCCAAAAAATCATGAACGTCGGACGATTGCTCCCACACCAAAAGTGCCAGCCAGTCAAGCTCTTGCTGCTCCTCACCGGCCATTGGCAGCGCATCTACAGCACCACAGACATCGGGGCTCCGGGCTTTCCCTGACGAACAGGGCTTCGACGTTTACCACCAGATGCACCTGGGGGGCCCACTGAAAAAAACCCCAAAAAATCATGAACGTCGGACGATTGCTCCCACACCGAAACTGCCAGCCAGTCAAGCTCTTGCTGCTCCTCACCGGCCATTGGCAGCGCATCTACAGCACCACAGACATCGGGGCTCCGGGCTTTCCCAGACGAACAGGGTTTCGACGTTTACCACCAGCTGCTCATGGGCACGTACTAAAAACAAACCCCAAAAATCAAGAACGTCGGACGATTGCTCCCACACCAAAAGTGCCAGCAACTCAAGGTCTTGCTGCTCCTCACCGGCCATTGGCAGCCCATCTACAGCACCACAGACATCGGGGCTCTGGGCTTTCCCTGACGAACAGGGCTTCGACGTTTACCACCACCTGCACCTGGGCGCCCACTGAAAAAAAACCCCGAAAAATCACGAATGTCGGACGATTGCTCCCACACAAAAAGTGCCAGCCAGTCAAGCTCTTGCTGCTCCTCACCGTCCATTGGCAGCGCATCTACAGCACCACAGACATCGGGGCTCCGGGCTTTCCCTGACGAACAGGGTTTCGACATTTACCACCAGCTGCACCTGGGCGCCCATTGGTAAAAAAACCAAGAAAAATCACCAACGTTGGACGATTGCTCCCACACCGAAAGTGGCAGCAACTCAAGCTCTTGCTGATCATCACCGGCCATTGGCAGCGCATCTACAGCACCACAGACATCGGGGCTCCGGGCTTTCCCTGACGTACAGGACGTCGACCTTTACCACCACCTGCACCTGGGCGCCCCTTGGAAAAAAACCCAAGAAAAATCACGAACGTTGGACGATTGCTCCCACACCGAAAGTGCCAGCAACTCAAGCTCCTGCTGCTCCTCACCGGCCATTGGCAGCGCATCTACAGCACCACAGACATCGGGGCTCCGGGCTTTCCCTGACGAACAGGGCTTCGACCTTTACCACCAGCTGCACCTGGGCGCCCATTGGTAAAAAAACCAAGAAAAGTCACCAACGTTGGACGATTGCTCCCACACAAAAAGTGCCAGCAACTCAAGCTCTTGCTGCTCCTCACCGGCCATTGGCAGCGCATCCACAGCACCACAGACATCGGGGCTCCGGGATTTCCCTGACGAACAGGGCTTCGACGTTTACCACCACCTGCACCTGGGCGCCCACTGAAAAAAACCCGGAAAAATCACCAACGTCGGACGATTGCTCCCACACAAAAAGTGCCAGCCAGTCAAGCTCTTGTTGCTCCTCCTCGGTCATTGGCAACACATCTACAGCACCACAGACATCGGGGCTCTGGGCTTTCCCTGACGAACAGGGCTTCGACGTTTACCACCAGCTGCACCTGGGCACCCACTGGAAAAAAAACCCAAAAAATCACGAACGTCGGACGATTGCTCCCACATAAAAAGTGCCAGCCAGTCAAGCTCCTGCTGCTCCTCACCGGCCATTGGCAGCACATCTACAGCACCACAGACATCGGGGCTCCGGGCTTTCCCTGACGAACAGGGCTTCGACGTTCACCACCAGCTGCACCTGGGCGCCCACTCCAAAAAAATCCCGAAAAATCACGAACGTCGGACGATTGCTCCCACACCGAAAGTGCCAGCAACTCAAGCTCCTGCTGCTCCTCACCGGCCATTGGCAGCACATCTACAGCACCACAGACATCGGGGCTCCGGGCTTTCCCTGATGAACAGGGCTTCGACGTTTACCACCACCTGCACCTGGGCGCCCACTGGAAAAAAAGCACAAAAACTCACGAAAGTCAGACGATTGCTCCCACTCCGAAAGTGCCAGCCAGTCAAGCTCTTGCTGCTCATCACCGGCCATTGGTAGCGCATCTACAGCACCACAGACATCGGGGCTCCGGGCTTTCCCTGACGAACAGGGCTTCGACGTTTACCACCAGCTGCACCTGGGGGGCCCACTGAAAAAAAACCCCGAAAAATCACGAACGTCGGACGATTGCTCCCACACCGAATGTGTCAGCCAGTCAAGCTCTTGCTGCTCCTCACCGGCCATTGGCAGCGCATCTACAGCACCCCAGACATCGGGGCTCCGGGCTTTCCCTGACGAACAGGGCTTCGACGTTTACCACCAGCTGCTCCTGGGCACACACTAAAAAAAACCCAAGAAAAATCATGAACGTCGGACGATTGCTCCCACACCGAAAGTGCCAGCAACTCAAGCTCCTGCTGCTCCTCACCGGCCATTGGCAGCGCATCTACAGCACCACAGACATCGGGGCTCCGGGCTTTCCCTGACGAACAGGGCTTCGACCTTTACCACCAGCTGCACCTGGGCGCCCATTGGTAAAAAAACCAAGAAAAGTCACCAACGTTGGACGATTGCTCCCACACAAAAAGTGCCAGCTAGTCAAGGTCTTGCTGCTCCTCACCGGCCATTGGCAGCGCATCTACAGCACCACAGACATCGGGGCTCTGGGCTTTCCCTGACGAACAGGGCTTCGACGTTTACCACCACCTGCACCTGGGCGCCCACTGAAAAAAAACCCCGAAAAATCACGAATGTCAGACGATTGCTCCCACACAAAAAGTGCCAGCCAGTCAAGCTCTTGCTGCTCCTCACCGGCCATTGGCAGCGCATCTACAGCACCACAGACATCGGGGCTCCGGGCTTTCCCTGACGAACAGGGTTTCGACATTTACCACCAGCTGCGCCTAGGCGCCCACTAAAAAAAAAACCCGAAAAATCACGAACGTCGGACGATTGCTCCCACACGGAAAGTGCCAGCCAGTCAAGCTCTTGCTGCTCCTCACCGGCCATTGGCAGCGCACCTACAGCACCACAGACATCGGGGCTCCGGGCTTTCCCTGACGAACAGGGCTTTGACGTTTACCACCAGCTGCACCTGGGAGCCCACTCCAAAAAAATCCCGAAAAAACACGAACGTCGGACGATTGCTCCCACACCGAAAGTGCCAGCCAGTCAAGCTCTTGCTGCTCCTCACCGGCCATTGGCAGCGCATCTACAGCACCACAGACATTGGGGCTCCTGGCTTTCCCTGACGAACAGGGCTTCGACCTTTACCACCCGCTGCACCTGGGCGCCCATTGGAAAAAATCCCAAGAAAAATCACGAACGTTGGACGATTGCTCCCACACCGAATGTGCCAGCCAGTCAAGCTCTTGATGCTCATCACCGGCCATTGGCAGGCCATCTACAGCACCACAGACATCGGGGCTCCGGGCTTTCCCTGACGAACAGGGCTTCGACCTTTACCACCAGCTGCACCTGGGCGCCCACTCCAAAAAAATCCCAAAAAATCACGAACGTCGGACGATTGCTCCCACACCGAAAGTGCCAGCCAGTCAAGCTCTTGCTGCTCCTCACCGGCCATTGGCAGCGCATCTACAGCACCACAGACATCGGGGCTCCGGGCTTTCCCTGACGAACAGGGCTTCGACGTTTACCACCAGCTGCACCTGGGCGCCCACTGAAAAAAACCCCGAAAAATCATGAACGTCGGACGATTGCTCCCACACCGAAAGTGCCAGCCAGTCAAGCTCTTGCTGCTCCTCACCGGACATTGGCAGTGCATCTACAGCACCACAGACATCGGGGCTCCGGGCTTTCCCTGACGAACAGGCCTTCGACGTTTACCACCAGCTGCACCTGGGCACCCACTCCAAAAAACCCCGAAAAATCATGAACGTCGGACGATTGCTCCCACACCGAAAGTGCCAGCCAGTCAAGCTCTTGCTGCTCATCACCGGCCATTGGCAGTGCATCTACAGCACCACAGACATTGGGGCTCCGGGCTTTCCCTGACGAACTGGGCTTCGACATTTACCACCACCTGCACCTGGGCGCCCACTGAAAAAAAACCCCAAAAAATCACGAACGTCGGACGATTACTCCCACACCGAAAGTGCCAGCCAGACAACCTCTTGCTGCTCCTCCCCGGCCATTGGCAGCGCATCTACAGCACCACAGACATCGGGGCTCCGGGCTTTCCCTGACGAACAGGGCTTCGACGTTTACCACCAGCTGCACCTGGGGGGCCCACTGAAAAAAACCCCAAAAAATCATGAACGTCAGACGATTGCTCCCACACAAAAAGTTCCAGCCAGTCAAGCTCTTGCTGCTCCTCAGCGGCCATTGGCAGCGCATCTACAGCACCACAGACATCGGGGCTCCGGGCTTTCCCTGACGAACAGGGCTTCGACGTTTACCACCAGCTGCACCTGGGCGCCCACTGAAAAAAACCTTGAAAAATCACGAACGTCGGACGATTACTCCCACACCGAACATGCCAGCCAGTCAAGCTCTTGTTGCTCCTCCTCGGTCATTGGCAACACATCTACAGCACCACAGACATCGGGGCTCCGGGCTTTCCCTGACGAACAGGGCTTCGACGTTTACCACCAGCTGCACCTGGGCACCCACTGGAAAAAAAACCCAAAAAATCACGAACGTCGGACGATTGCTCCCACGTAAAAAGTGCCAGCAACTCAAGCTCCTGCTGCTCCTCACCGGGCATTGGCAGCGCATCTACAGCACCACAGACATCGGGGCTCCGGGCTTTCCCTGACGAACAGGGCTTCGACCTTTACCACCAGCTGCACCTGGGCGCCCATTGGTAAAAAAACCAAGAAAAATCACGAACATCGGACGATTGATCCCACTCCGAAAGTGCCAGCCAGTCAAGCTCTTGCTGCTCCTCCCCAGCCATTGGTAGCGCATCTACAGCACCATAGACATCGGGGCTCCGGGCTTTCCCTGATGAACAGGGCTTTGACGTTTACCACCAGCTGCACCTGGGAGCCCACTCCAAAAAAATCCCGAACAATCACGAACGTCGGACGATTGCTCCCACACCGAAAGTGCCAGCAACTCAAGCTCTTGCTGCTCCTCACCGGCCATTGGCAGCGCATCTACAGCACCACAGACATTGGGGCTCCTGGCTTTCCCTGACGAACAGGGCTTCGACCTTTATCACCCGCTGCACCTGGGCGCCCATTGGAAAAAATCCCAAGAAAAATCATGAACGTTGGACGATTGCTCCCACACCGAATGTGCCAGCCAGTCAAGCTCTTGATGCTCATCACCGGCCATTGGCAGCCCATCTACAGCACCACAGACATCGGGGCTCCGGGCTTTCCCTGATGAACAGGGCTTCGACGTTTACCACCACCTGCACCTGGGCGCCCACTGAAAAAAAAACCCCGAAAAATGACGAATGTCGGACGATTGCTCCCACACAAAAAGTGCCAGCCAGTCAAGCTCTTGCTGCTCCTCAGCGGCCATTGGCAGCGCATCTACAGCACCACAGACATCGGGGCTCCGGGCTTTCCCTGACGAACAGGACTTCGACGTTTACCACCAGCTGCACCTGGGCGCCCACTCCAAAAAAACCCGAAAAATCACGAACGTCGGACGATTGCTCCCACACAAAAAGTGCCAGCCAGTCAAGCTCTTGCTGCTCCTCACCGGCCATTGGCAGCGCATCTACAGCACCACAGACATCGGGGCTCCGGGCTTTCCCTGACGAACAGGGCTTCGACGTTTACCACCAGCTGCACCTGGGCACACACTAAAAAAAACCCAAAAAATCACGAACGTCGGACGATTGCTCCCACACCGAAAGTGCCAGCAACTCAAGCTCTTGCTGCTCCTCACCGGCCATTGGCAGCGCATCTACAGCACCACAGACATCGGAGCTCCGGGCTTTCCCTGACGAACAGGGCTTCGACGTTTACCACCAGCTGCACCTGGGCGCCCACTGAAAAAAACCCCGAAAAATCACGAACGTCGGACGATTGCTCCCACACCGAAAGTGCCAGCCAGTCAAGCTCTTGCTGCTCCTCAACGGACATTGGCAGCGCATCTACAGCACCACAGACATCGGGGCTCCGGGCTTTCCCTGACGAACAGGCCTTCGACGTTTATCACCAGCTGCACCGGGTCGCCCACTCCAAAAAACCCCGAAAAATCACGAACGTCGGACGATTGCTCCCACACCGAAAGTGTCATCCAGTCAAGCTCTTGCTGCTCCTCACCGGCCATTGGCAGCGCATCTACAGCACCACAGACATCGGGGCTCCGGGCTTTCCCTGACGAACAGGGCTTCGACGTTTACCACCAGCTGCTCCTGGGCACACACTAAAAAAAACCCAAAAAATCACGAACGTCGGACGATTGCTCCCACACCGAAAGTGCCAGCAACTCAAGCTCTTGCTGCTCCTCCTCGGTCATTGGCAACACATCTACAGCACCACAGACATCGGGGCTCCGGGCTTTCCCAGACGAACAGGGTTTCGACGTTTACCACCAGCTGCTCCTGGGCACGTACTAAAAACAAACCCCAAAAATCTAGAACGTCGGACGATTGCTCCCACACCAAAAGTGCCAGCAACTCAAGGTCTTGCTGCTCCTCACCGGCCATTGGCAGCGCATCTACAGCACCACAGACATCGGGGCTCCGGGCTTTCCCTGACGAACAGGGCTTCGACATTTACCACCAGCTGCACCTGGGCGCCCACTCCAAAAAAACCCGAAAAATCACGAACATCGGACGATTCCTCCCACACCGAAAGTGCCAGCAACTCAAGCTCCTGCTGCTCCTCCCCGGCCATTGGCAGCGCGTCTACAGCACCACAGACGTCGGGGCTCCGGGCTTTCCCTGACGAACAGGGCTTCGACGTTTACCACCACCTGCACCTGGGCGCCCATTGGAAAAAAACCCAAGAAAAATCACCAACGTTGGACGATTGCTCCCACACCGAAAATGCCAGCCAGTCAAGCTCTTGCTGCTCCTCACCGGCCATTGGCAGCGCATCTACAGCACCACAGACATCGGGGCTCCGGGCTTTCCCTGACGAACAGGGCTTCGACGTTTACCACCACCTGCACCTGGGCGCCCATTGGAAAAAAACCCAAGAAAAATCACGAACGTCGGACGATTGCTCCCACACAAGAAGTGCCAGCCAGTCAAGCTCCTGCTGCTCCTCAGCGGCCATTGGCAGCGCATCTACAGCACCACAGACATCGGGGCTCCGGGCTTTCCCTGACGAACAGGGCTTCGACGTTTACCACCAGCTGCACCTGGGCGCCCACTCCAAAAAAACCCCGAAAAATCACGGAGATCGGACGATTGCTCCCACACCGAAAGTGACAGCCAGTCAAGCTCTTGCTGCTTCTCCCCGGCCATTGGCAGTGCATCTACAGCACCACAGACATCGGGGCTCCGGGCTTTCCCTGACGAACAGGGCTTCGACGTTTACCACCACCTGCACCTGGGCGCCCATTGGAAAAAAACCCAAGAAAAATCACGAACGTTGGACGATTGCTCCCACACCGAAAGTGCCAGCAACTCAAGCTCTTGCTACTCCTCACCGGCCATTGGCAGCGCATCTACAGCACCACAGACATCGGGGCTCCGGGCTTTCCCTGACGAACAGGGCTTCGACGTTTACCACCACCTGCACCTGGGCGCCCACTAAAAAAAACCCCAAAAAATCACGAACGTCGGACGATTGCTCCCACACAAAAAAAGGTGCCAGCCAGTCAAGCTCTTGCTGCTCCTCAGCGGCCATTGGCAGCGCATCTACAGCACCACAGACATCGGGGCTCCGGGCTTTCCCTGACGAACAGGGCTTCGACGTTTACCACCAGCTGCACCTGGGCACCCACTCCAAAAAAACCCGAAAAATGAGGAACGTCTGACGATTGCTGCCACACAAAAAGTGTCAGCCAGTCAAGCTCCTGCTGCTCCTCACCGGCCATTGGCAGCGCATCTACAGCACCACAGACATCGGGGCTCCGGGCTTTCCCTGACGAACAGGGCTTCGACGTTTACCACCATCTGCACCTGGGGGGCCCACTGAAAAAAACCCCAAAAAATCATGAACGTCGGACGATTGCTCCCACACCAAAAGTGCCAGCCAGTCAAGCTCTTGCTGCTCCTCACCGGCCATTGGCAGCGCATCTACAGCACCACAGACATCGGGGCTCCGGGCTTTCCCTGACGAACAGGGCTTCGATGTTTACCACCACCTGCACCTGGGCGCCCATTGGAAAAAAACCCAAGAAAAATCACGAACGTTGGACGATTGCTCCCACACTGAAAGTGCCAGCCAGTCAAGCTCTTGCTGCTCCTCCCCGGCCATTGGCAGCGCATCTACAGCACCACAGACATCGGGGCTCCGGGCTTTCCCTGACGAACAGGGCTTCGACGTTTACCACCACCTGCACCTGGGCGCCCACTGAAAAAAAACCCGAAAAATCACGAACGTTGGACGATTGCTCCCACACCGAAAATGCCAGCCAGTCAAGCTCTTGGTGCTCCTCCCCGGCCATTGGCAGCGCATCTACAGCACCACAGACATCGGGGCTCCGGGCTTTCCGTGACGAACAGGGCTTCGACGTTTACCACTACCTGCACCTGGGCGCTTATTGGAAAAAAGCCCAAGAAAAATCACGAACGTTGGATGATTGCTCCCACACCGAAAGTGCCAGCAACTCAAGCTCTTGCTGCTCACCACCGGCCATTGGCAGCGCATCTACAGCACCACAGACATCGGGGCTCCGGGCTTTCCCTGACGAACAGGGCTTCGACATTTACCACCAGCTGCACCTGGGCGCCCACTCCAAAAAAAACCCGAAAAATCACGAACGTCGGACGATTGCTCCCACACAAGAAGTGCCAGCCAGTCAAGCTCCTGCTGCTCCTCAGCGGCCATTGGCAGCGCATCTACAGCACCACAGACATCGGGGCTCCGGGCTTTCCCTGACGAACAGGGCTTCGACGTTTACCACCAGCTGCACCTAAGCGCCCACTCCAAAAAAACCCCGAAAAATCACGAAGATCGGACGATTGCTCCCACACCGAAAGTGCCAGCCAGTCAAGCTCTTGCTGCTGCTCCCCGGCCATTGGCAGCGCATCTACAGCACCACAGACATCGGGGCTCCGGGCTTTCCCTGACGAATAGGGCTTCGACGTTTACCACCACCTGCACCTGGGCGCCCATTGGAAAAAAAGCCAAGAAAAATCACGAACGTTGGACGATTGCTCCCACACCGAAAGTGCCAGCAACTCAAGCTCTTGCTACTCCTCACCGGCCATTGGCAGCGCATCTACAGCACCACAGACATCGGGGCTCCGGGCTTTCCCTGACGAGCAGGGCTTCGACGTTTACCACCATCTGCACCTGGTCGCCCACGCCAAAAAAACCCGAAAAATCACGAACGTCGGACGATTGCTCCCACAAAAAAAGTGCCAGCCAGTCAAGCTCCTGCTGCTCCTCACCGGCCATTGGCAGCGCATCTACAGCACCACAGACATCGGGGCTCCGGGCTTTCCCTGACGAACAGGGCTTCGACATTTACCACCACCTGCGCCTGGTCGCCCACTCCAGAAAAACCCGAAAAATCACGAACGTCGGACGATTGCTCCCACACCGAAAATGCCAGCCATTCAAGCTCTTGCTGCTCCTCACCGGCCATTGGCAGCGCATCTACAGCACCACAGACATTGGGGCTCCGGGCTTTCCCTGACGAACCGGGCTTCGACGTTTACCACCAGCTGCACCTGGGCGCCCACTCCAAAAAAACCCGAAAAATCACGAACGTCAATCGATTGCTCCCACTCCGAAAGTGCAAGCCAGTCCAGCTTTTGCTGCTCCTCCCCGGCCGTTGGCAGCGCATCTACAGCACCACAGACATCGGGGCTCCGGGCTTTCCCTGATGAACAGGGCTTTGACATTTACCACCAGCTGCACCTGGGCGCCCACTCCAAAAAAAACCCGAAAAATCACGAACGTCGGACGATTGCTCCCACACAAGAAGTGCCAGCCAGTCAAGCTCCTGCTGCTCCTCAGCGGCCATTGGCAGCGCATCTACAGCACCACAGACATCGGGGCTCCGGGCTTTCCCTGACGAACAGGGCTTCGACGTTTACCACCAGCTGCACCTGGGCGCCCACTCCAAAAAAACCCCGAAAAATCATGAACATCGGACGATTGCTCCCACACCGAAAGTGCCAGCCAGTCAAGCTCTTGCTGCTGCTCCCCGGCCATTGGCAGTGCATCTACAGCACCACAGACATCGGGGCTCCGGGCTTTCCCTGACGAATAGGGCTTCGACGTTTACCACCACCTGCACCTGCGCGCCCATTGGAAAAAACCCCAAGAAAAATCACGAACGTTGGACGATTGCTCCCACACCGAAAGTACCAGCAACTCAAGCTCTTGCTACTCCTCCCCGGCCATTGGCAGCGCATCTACAGCACCACAGACATCGGGGCTCCGGGCTTTCCCTGACGAACAGGGCTTCGACGTTTACCACCATCTGCACCTGGTCGCCCACGCCAAAAAAACCCGAAAAATCACGAACGTCGGACGATTGCTCCCACAAAAAAAGTTCCAGCCAGTCAAGCTCCTGCTGCTCCTCACCGGCCATTGGCAGCGCATCTACAGCACCACAGACATCGGGGCTCCGGGCTTTCCCTGACGAACAGGGCTTCGACGTTTACCACCACCTGCACCTGGGAACCCACTGGAAAAAAACCCAAGAAAAATCACGAACGATGGACGATTGCTCCCACACAAAAAGTGCCAGCCAGTCAAGCACTTGCTGCTCCTACCCGGCCATTGGCAGCGCATCTACAGCACCACAGACATCGGGGCTCCGGGCTTTCCCTGACGAACAGGGCTTCGACATTTACCACCAGCTGCACCTGGTCGCCCACTCCAAAAAAACCCGAAAAATCACGAACGTCGGACGATTGCTCCCACACAAGAAGTGCCAGCCAGTCAAGCTCCTGCTGCTCCTCAGCAGCCATTGGCAGCGCATCTACAGCACCACAGACATCGGGGCTCCGGGCTTTCCCTGACGAACAGGGCTTCGACGTTTACCACCAGCTGCACCTGGGGGGCCCACTGAAAAAAACCCCAAAAAATCATGAACGTCGGACGATTGCTCCCACACCGAAAGTGCCAGCCAGTCAAGCTCTTTCTGCTCCTCACCGGCCATTGGCAGCGCATCTACAGCACCACAGACATCGGGGCTCGGGCTTTCCCTGACGAACAGGGCTTCGACGTTTACCACCAGCTGCGCCTGAGCGCTCACTAAAAAAAAACCTGAAAAATCACGAACGTCGGACGATTGCTCCCACACAAAAAGTGCCAGCCAGTCAAGCTCCTGCTGCTCCTCAGCGGCCATTGGCAGCGCATCTACAGCACCACAGACACTGGGGCTCCGGGCTTTCCCTGACGAACAGGGCT
Organism: Chlamydotis macqueenii; assembly: GCF_036417535.1. Taxonomy (NCBI): domain Eukaryota; kingdom Metazoa; phylum Chordata; class Aves; order Otidiformes; family Otididae; genus Chlamydotis; species Chlamydotis macqueenii. The sequence goes on along the minus strand of NC_141592.1, from coordinate 28,834,523 downwards.
TCGACATTTACCACCACCTGCGCCTGGTCGCCCACTCCAGAAAAACCCGAAAAATCACGAACGTCGGACGATTGCTCCCACACCGAAAATGCCAGCCAGTCAAGCTCTTGCTGCTTCTCCCCGGCCATTGGCAGCGCATCTACAGCACCACAGACATCGGGGCTCCGGGCTTTCCCTGACGAACAGGGCTTCGACGTTTACCACCAGCTGCACCTGGGGGGCCCACTGAAAAAAACCCCAAAAAATCATGAACGTCGGACGATTGCTCCCACACCGAAAGTGCCAGCCAGTCAAGCTCTTGCTGCTCCTCTCCGGCCATTGACATCGCATCTACAGCACCACAGACATCGGGGCTCCGGGCTTTCCCTGACGAACAGGGCTTCGACGTTTACCACCAGCTGCACCTGGGCGCCCACTGAAAAAAAACCCGAAAAATCACGAACGTTGGACGATTGCTCCCACACCGAAAATGCCAGCCAGTCAAGCTCTTGGTGCTCCTCCCCGGCCATTGGCAGCGCATCTACAGCACCACAGACATCGGGGCTCCGGGCTTTCCGTGACGAACAGGGCTTCGACGTTTACCACTACCTGCACCTGGGCGCTTATTGGAAAAAAGCCCAAGAAAAATCACGAACGTTGGATGATTGCTCCCACACCGAAAGTGCCAGCAACTCAAGCTCTTGCTGCTCACCACCGGCCATTGGCAGCGCATCTACAGCACCACAGACATCGGGGCTCCGGGCTTTCCCTGACGAACAGGGCTTCGACATTTACCACCAGCTGCACCTGGGCGCCCACTCCAAAAAAAACCCGAAAAATCACGAACGTCGGACGATTGCTCCCACACAAGAAGTGCCAGCCAGTCAAGCTCCTGCTGCTCCTCAGCGGCCATTGGCAGCGCATCTACAGCACCACAGACATCGGGGCTCCGGGCTTTCCCTGACGAACAGGGCTTCGACGTTTACCACCAGCTGCACCTAAGCGCCCACTCCAAAAAAACCCCGAAAAATCACGAAGATCGGACGATTGCTCCCACACCAAAAGTGCCAGCCAGTCAAGCTCTTGCTGCTGCTCCCCGGCCATTGGCAGCGCATCTACAGCACCACAGACATCGGGGCTCCGGGCTTTCCCTGACGAATAGGGCTTCGACGTTTACCACCACCTGCACCTGGGCGCCCATTGGAAAAAAACCCAAGAAAAATCACGAACGTTGGACGATTGCTCCCACACCGAAAGTGCCAGCAACTCAAGCTCTTGCTACTCCTCACCGGCCATTGGCAGCGCATCTACAGCACCACAGACATCGGGGCTCCGGGCTTTCCCTGACGAGCAGGGCTTCGACGTTTACCACCATCTGCACCTGGTCGCCCACGCCAAAAAAACCCGAAAAATCACGAACGTCGGACGATTGCTCCCACAAAAAAAGTGCCAGCCAGTCAAGCTCCTGCTGCTCCTCACCGGCCATTGGCAGCGCATCTACAGCACCACAGACATCGGGGCTCCGGGCTTTCCCTGACGAACAGGGCTTCGACGTTTACCACCACCTGCACCTGGGAACCCACTGGAAAAAAACCCAAGAAAAATCACGAACGTTGGGCGATTGCTCCCACTCCGAAAGTGCCAGCCAGTCAAGCACTTGCTGCTCCTACCCGGCCATTGGCAGCGCATCTACAGCACCACAGACATCGGGGCTCCGGGCTTTCCCTGACGAACAGGGCTTCGACATTTACCACCAGCTGCACCTGGTCGCCCACTCCAAAAAAACCCGAAAAATCATGAACGTCGGACGATTGCTCCCACACAAGAAGTGCCAGCCAGTCAAGCTCCTGCTGCTCCTCAGCAGCCATTGGCAGCGCATCTACAGCACCACAGACATCGGGGCTCCGGGCTTTCCCTGACGAACAGGGCTTCAACGTTTACCACCAGCTGCACCTGGGCGCCCACTCCAAAAAAACCCCGAAAAATCACGAAGATCGGACGATTGCTCCCACACCGAAAGTGCCAGCCAGTCAAGCTCTTGCTGCTGCTCCCCGGCCATTGGCAGTGCATCTACAGCACCACAGACATCGGGGCTCCAGGCTTTCCCTGACGAACAGGGCTTCGACATTTACCACCACCTGCACCTGGGCGCCCATTGGAAAAAAACCCAAGAAAAATCACGAACGTTGGATGATTGCTCCCACACCGAAAGTGCCAGCCAGTCAAGCTCTTGCTGCTCCTCCCCGGCCATTGGCAGCGCATCTACAGCACCACAGACATCGGGGCTCCGGGCTTTCCCTGACGAACAGGGCTTCGACATTTACCACCAGCTGCACCTGGGCGCCCACTCTAAAAAAACCCGAAAAATCACGAACGTCGGACGATTGCTCCCACACAAGAAATGCCAGCCAGTCAAGCTCCTGCTGCTCCTCAGCGGCCATTGGCAGCGCATCTACAGCACCACAGACATCGGGGCTCCGGGCTTTCCCTGACGAACAGGGCTTCGACGTTTACCACCAGCTGCACCTGGGCGCCCACTCCAAAAAAACCCCGAAAAATCACGAAGATCGGACGATTGCTCCCACACCGAAAGTGCCAGCCAGTCAAGCTCTTGCTGCTGCTCCCCGGCCATTGGCAGTGCATCTACAGCACCACAGACATCGGGGCTCCGGGCTTTCCCTGACGAACAGGGCTTCGACGTTTACCACCACCTGCACCTGGGCGCCCATTGGAAAAAAACCCAAGAAAAATCACGAACGTTGGACGATTGCTCCCACACCGAAAGTGCCAGCAACTCAAGCTCTTGCTACTCCTCACCGGCCATTGGCAGCGCATCTACAGCACCACAGACATCGGGGCTCCGGGCTTTCCCTGACGAACAGGGCTTCGACGTTTACCACCACCTGCACCTGGGCGCCCACTAAAAAAAACCGCAAAAAATCACGAACGTTGGACGATTGCTCCCACACAAAAAAAGGTGCCAGCCAGTCAAGCTCTTGCTGCTGCTCCGCGGCCATTGGCAGTGCATCTACAGCACCACAGACATCGGGGCTCCGGGCTTTCCCTCACGAACAGGGCTTCGACGTTTACAGCAGCTGCACCTGGGCACCCACTCCAAAAAAACCCGAAAAATGATGAACGTCTGACGATTGCTGCCACACAAAAAGTGTCAGCCAGTCAAGCTCCTGCTGCTCCTCAGCGGCCATTGGCAGCGCATCTACAGCACCACAAACATCGGGGCTCCGGGCTTTCCCTGACGAACAGGGCTTCGACGTTTACCACCATCTGCACCTGGGGGGCCCACTGAAAAAAACCCCAAAAAATCATGAACGTCGGACGATTGCTCCCACACCAAAAGTGCCAGCCAGTCAAGCTCTTGCTGCTCGTCACCGGCCATTGGCAGCGCATCTACAGCACCACAGACATCGGGGCTCCGGGCTTTCCCTGACGAACAGGGCTTCGACATTTACCACCAGCTGCACCTGGGGGGCCCACTGAAAAAAACCCCAAAAAATCATGAACGTCGGACGATTGCTCCCACACCGAAAGTGCCAGCCAGTCAAGCTCTTGCTGCTCCTCACCGGCCATTGGCAGCGCATCTACAGCACCACAGACATCGGGGCTCCGGGCTTTCCCTGACGAACAGGGCTTCGACGTTTACCACCACCTGCACCTGGGCGCCCATTGGAAAAAAACCCAAGAAAAATCACGAACGTTGGACGATTGCTCCCACACTGAAAGTGCCAGCCAGTCAAGCTCTTGCTGCTCCTCCCCGGCCATTGGCAGCGCATCTACAGCACCACAGACATCGCGGCTCCGGGCTTTCCCTGACGAACAGGGCTTCGACATTTACCACCACCTGCGCCTGGTCGCCCACTCCAGAAAAACCCGAAAAATCACGAACGTCGGACGATTGCTCCCACACCGAAAATGCCAGCCATTCAAGCTCTTGCTGCTCCTCACCGGCCATTGGCAGCGCATCTACAGCACCACAGACATTGGGGCTCCGGGCTTTCCCTGACGAACCGGGCTTCGACGTTTACCACCAGCTGCACCTGGGCGCCCACTCCAAAAAAACCCGAAAAATCACGAACGTCAATCGATTGCTCCCACTCCGAAAGTGCAAGCCAGTCCAGCTTTTGCTGCTCCTCCCCGGCCGTTGGCAGCGCATCTACAGCACCACAGACATCGGGGCTCCGGGCTTTCCCTGACGAACAGGGCTTCGACGTTTACCACCAGCTGCACCTGGGCGCCCACTCCAAAAAAACCCCGAAAAATCATGAACATCGGACGATTGCTCCCACACCGAAAGTGCCAGCCAGTCAAGCTCTTGCTGCTGCTCCCCGGCCATTGGCAGTGCATCTACAGCACCACAGACATCGGGGCTCCGGGCTTTCCCTGACGAATAGGGCTTCGACGTTTACCACGACCTGCACCTGGGCGCCCATTGGAAAAAACCCCAAAAAAAATCACGAACGTTGGACGATTGCTCCCACACCGAAAGTGCCAGCAACTCAAGCTCTTGCTACTCCTCCCCGGCCATTGGCAGCGCATCTACAGCACCACAGACATCGGGGCTCCGGGCTTTCCCTGACGAACAGGGCTTCGACGTTTACCACCATCTGCACCTGGTCGCCCACGCCAAAAAAACCCGAAAAATCACGAACGTCGGACGATTGCTCCCACAAAAAAAGTTCCAGCCAGTCAAGCTCCTGCTGCTCCTCACCGGCCATTGGCAGCGCATCTACAGCACCACAGACATCGGATCTCCGGGCTTTCCCTGACGAACAGGGCTTCGACGTTTACCACCACCTGCACCTGGGAACCCACTGGAAAAAAACCCAAGAAAAATCACGAACGATGGACGATTGCTCCCACACCGAAAGTGCCAGCCAGTCAAGCACTTGCTGCTCCTACCCGGCCATTGGCAGCGCATCTACAGCACCACAGACATCGGGGCTCCGGGCTTTCCCTGACGAACAGGGCTTCGACATTTACCACCAGCTGCACCTGGTCGCCCACTCCAAAAAAACCCGAAAAATCACGAACGTCGGACGATTGCTCCCACACAAGAAGTGCCAGCCAGTCAAGCTCCTGCTGCTCCTCAGCAGCCATTGGCAGCGCATCTACAGCACCACAGACATCGGGGCTCCGGGCTTTCCCTGACGAACAGGGCTTCGACGTTTACCACCAGCTGCACCTGGGGGGCCCACTGAAAAAAACCCCAAAAAATCATGAACGTCGGACGATTGCTCCCACACCGAAAGTGCCAGCCAGTCAAGCTCTTGCTGCTCCTCACCGGCCATTGGCAGCGCATCTACAGCACCACAGACATCGGGGCTCCGGGCTTTCCCTGACGAACAGGGCTTCGACGTTTACCACCAGCTGCGCCTGAGCGCTCACTAAAAAAAAACCTGAAAAATCACGAACGTCGGACGATTGCTCCCACACAAAAAGTGCCAGCCAGTCAAGCTCCTGCTGCTCCTCAGCGGCCATTGGCAGCGCATCTACAGCACCACAGACACTGGGGCTCCGGGCTTTCCCTGACGAACAGGGCTTCGACATTTACCACCACCTGCGCCTGGTCGCCCACTCCAGAAAAACCCGAAAAATCACGAACGTCGGACGATTGCTCCCACACCGAAAATGCCAGCCAGTCAAGCTCTTGCTGCTTCTCCCCGGCCATTGGCAGCGCATCTACAGCACCACAGACATCGGGGCTCCGGGCTTTCCCTGACGAACAGGGCTTCGACGTTTACCACCAGCTGCACCTGGGGGGCCCACTGAAAAAAACCCCAAAAAATCATGAACGTCGGACGATTGCTTCCACACCGAAAGTGCCAGCCAGTCAAGCTCTTGCTGCTCCTCTCCGGCCATTGACATCGCATCTACAGCACCACAGACATCGGGGCTCCGGGCTTTCCCTGACGAACAGGGCTTCGACGTTTACCACCAGCTGCACCTGGGCGCCCACTCCAAAAAAAACCCGAAAAATCACGAACGTCGGACGATTGCTCCCACACAAGAAGTGCCAGCCAGTCAAGCTCCTGCTGCTCCTCAGCAGCCATTGGCAGCGCATCTACAGCACCACAGACATCGGGGCTCCGGGCTTTCCCTGACGAACAGGGCTTCAACGTTTACCACCAGCTGCACCTGGGCGCCCACTCCAAAAAAACCCCGAAAAATCACGAAGATCGGACGATTGCTCCCACACCGAAAGTGCCAGCCAGTCAAGCTCTTGCTGCTGCTCCCCGGCCATTGGCAGTGCATCTACAGCACCACAGACATCGGGGCTCCGGGCACTCCCTGACGAACAGGGCTTCGACGTTTACCACCAGCTGCACCTGGGCACGCACTCCAAAAAAACCCGAAAAATCACGAACGTCGGACGATTGCTGCCACACAAAAAGTGTCAGCCAGTCAAGCTCCTGCTGCTCCTCAGCGGCCATTGGCAGCGCATCTACAGCACCACAGACATCGGGGCTCCGGGCTTTCCCTGACAAACAGGGCTTCGACGTTTACCACCAGCTGCACCTGGGGGGCCCACTTAAAAAAACCTTGAAAAATCATGAAGGTCGGACGATTGCTCCCACACCAAAAGTGCCAGCCAGTCAAGCTCTTGCTGCTCCTCACCGGCCACTGACATCGCATCTACAGCACCACAGACATCGGGGCTCCGGGCTTTCCCTGACGAACAGGGCTTCGACCTTTACCACCACCTGCACCTGGGCGCCCACTGAAAAAAAACCCGAAAAATCACGAACGTCGGACGATTGCTCCCACACCGAAAATGCCAGCCAGTCAAGCTCTTGCTGCTCCTCCCCGGCCATTGGCAGCGCATCTACAGCACCACAGACATCGGGGCTCCGGGCTTTCCCTGACGAACAGGGCTTCGACGTTTACCACCACCTGCACCTGGGCGCTTATTGGAAAAAAGCCCAAGAAAAATCACGAACGTTGGATGATTGCTTCCACACCGAAAGTGCCAGCAACTCAAGCTCTTGCTGCTCACCACCGGCCATTGGCAGCGCATCTACAGCACCACAGACATCGGGGCTCCGGGCTTTCCCTGACGAATAGGGCTTCGACGTTTACCACCAGCTGCACCTGGTCGCCCACTCCAAAAAAACCGCAAAATCACGAACGTCAGTCGATTGCTCCCACTCCGAAAGTGCAAGCCAGTCCAGCTTTTGCTCTCCTCCCCGGCCGTTGGCAGCGCATCTACAGCACCACAGACATCGGGGCTCCGGGCTTTCCCTGACGAACAGGGCTTCGACATTTACCACCAGCTGCACCTGGGCGCCCACTCCAAAAAAACCCCGAAAAATCACGAACGTTGGACGATTGCTCCCACACCGAAAGTGCCAGCCAGTCAAGCTCTTGCTGCTGCTCCGCGGCCATTGGCAGTGCATCTACAGCACCACAGACATCGGGGCTCCGGGCTTTCCCTGACGAACAGGGCTTCGACGTTTACCACCAGCTGCACCTGGTCGCCCACGCCAAAAAAACCCGAAAAATCACGAACGTCGGACGATTGCTCCCACACCGAAAATGCCAGCCAGTCAAGCTCTTGCTGCTCCTCACCGGCCATTGGCAGCGCATCTACAGCACCACAGACATCGGGGCTCCGGGCTTTCCCTGACGAACAGGGCTTCGACGTTTACCACCAGCTGCACCTGGGCACCCACTCCAAAAAAACCCGAAAAATCACGAACGTCGGACGATTGCTCCCACACCGAAAGTGCCAGCAACTCAAGCTCTTGCTACTCCTCACCGGCCATTGGCAGCGCATCTACAGCACCACAGACATCGGGGCTCCGGGCTTTCCCTGACGAACAGGGCTTCGACGTTTACCACCAGCTGCACCTGGGGGGCCCACTGAAAAAAACCCCGAAAAATCATGAAGGTCGGACAATTGCTCCCACACCGAAAGTGCCAGCCACTCAAGCTCTTGCTGCTCATCACCGGCCATTGGCAGCGCATCTACAGCACCACAGACACTGGGGCTCCGGGCACTCCCTGACGAACAGGGCTTCGACGTTTACCACCAGCTGCACCTGGGCACCCACTCCAAAAAAACCCCGAAAAATCACGAACGTCGGACGATTGCTGCCACACAAAAAGTGTCAGCCAGTCAAGCTCCTGCTGCTTCGCAGCGGCCATTGGCAGCGCATCTACAGCACCACAGACATCGGGGCTCCGGGCTTTCCCTGACGAACAGGGCTTCCACGTTTAACACCAGCTGCACCTGGGGGGCCCACTGAAAAAAACCCCGAAAAATCATGAACGTCGGACGATTGCTCCCACACCAAAAGTGCCAGCCAGTCAAGCTCTTGCTGCTCCTCACCGGCCGTTGGCAGCGCATCTACAGCACCACAGACATCGGGGCTCCGGGCTTTCCCTGACGAACAGGGCTTCGACATTTACCACCACCTGCGCCTGGTCGCCCACTCCAGAAAAACCCGAAAAATCACGAACGTCGGACGATTGCTCCCACACCGAAAATGCCAGCCATTCAAGCTCTTGCTGCTCCTCACCGGCCATTGGCAGCGCATCTACAGCACCACAGACATTGGGGCTCCGGGCTTTCCCTGACGAACCGGGCTTCGACGTTTACCACCAGCTGCACCTGGGCGCCCACTCCAAAAAAACCCGAAAAATCACGAACGTCAATCGATTGCTCCCACTCCGAAAGTGCAAGCCAGTCCAGCTTTTGCTGCTCATCCCCGGCCGTTGGCAGCGCATCTACAGCACCACAGACATCGGGGCTCCGGGCTTTCCCTGATGAACAGGGCTTTGACATTTACCACCAGCTGCACCTGGGCGCCCACTCCAAAAAAAACCCGAAAAATCACGAACGTCAGACGATTGCTCCCACACAAGAAGTGCCAGCCAGTCAAGCTCCTGCTGCTCCTCAGCGGCCATTGGCAGCGCATCTACAGCACCACAGACATCGGGGCTCCGGGCTTTCCCTGACGAACAGGGCTTCGACGTTTACCACCAGCTGCACCTGGGCGCCCACTCCAAAAAAACCCCGAAAAATCATGAACATCGGACGATTGCTCCCACACCGAAAGTGCCAGCCAGTCAAGCTCTTGCTGCTCCTCACCGGCCATTGGCAGCGCATCTACAGCACCACAGACATCGGGGCTCCGGGCTTTCCCTGACGAATAGGGCTTCGACGTTTACCACCACCTGCACCTGGGCGCCCATTGGAAAAAACCCCAAGAAAAATCACGAACGTTGGACGATTGCTCCCACACCGAAAGTACCAGCAACTCAAGCTCTTGCTACTCCTCACCGGCCATTGGCAGCGCATCTACAGCACCACAGACATCGGGGCTCCGGGCTTTCCCTGACGAACAGGGCTTCGACGTTTACCACCACCTGCACCTGGGCGCCCACTAAAAAAAACCGCAAAAAATCACGAACGTTGGACGATTGCTCCCACACAAAAAAAGGTGCCAGCCAGTCAAGCTCTTGCTGCTGCTCCGCGGCCATTGGCAGTGCATCTACAGCACCACAGACATCGGGGCTCCGGGCTTTCCCTCACGAACAGGGCTTCGACGTTTACAGCAGCTGCACCTGGGCACCCACTCCAAAAAAACCCGAAAAATGACGAACGTCTGACGATTGCTGCCACACAAAAAGTGTCAGCCAGTCAAGCTCCTGCTGCTCCTCAGCGGCCATTGGCAGCGCATCTACAGCACCACAGACATCGGGGCTCCGGGCTTTCCCTGACGAACAGGGCTTCGACGTTTACCACCAGCTGCACCAGGGCGCCCACTGAAAAAAACCCCGAAAAATCATGAACGTCGGACGATTGCTCCCACACCAAAAGTGCCAGCCAGTCAAGCTCTTGCTGCTCGTCACCGGCCATTGGCAGCGCATCTACAGCACCACAGACATCGGGGCTCCGGGCTTTCCCTGACGAACAGGGCTTCGACGTTTACCACCAGCTGCACCTGGGGGGCCCACTGAAAAAAACCCCAAAAAATCATGAACGTCGGACGATTGCTCCCACACCGAAAGTGCCAGCCAGTCAAGCTCTTGCTGCTCCTCACCGGCCATTGGCAGCGCATCTACAGCACCACAGACATCGGGGCTCCGGGCTTTCCCTGACGAACAGGGCTTCGACGTTTACCACCACCTGCACCTGGGCGCCCATTGGAAAAAAACCCAAGAAAAATCACGAACGTTGGACGATTGCTCCCACACTGAAAGTGCCAGCCAGTCAAGCTCTTGCTGCTCCTCCCCGGCCATTGGCAGCGCATCTACAGCACCACAGACATCGCGGCTCCGGGCTTTCCCTGACGAACAGGGCTTCGACATTTACCACCACCTGCGCCTGGTCGCCCACTCCAGAAAAACCCGAAAAATCACGAACGTCGGACGATTGCTCCCACACCGAAAATGCCAGCCATTCAAGCTCTTGCTGCTCCTCACCGGCCATTGGCAGCGCATCTACAGCACCACAGACATTGGGGCTCCGGGCTTTCCCTGACGAACCGGGCTTCGACGTTTACCACCAGCTGCACCTGGGCGCCCACTCCAAAAAAACCCGAAAAATCACGAACGTCAATCGATTGCTCCCACTCCGAAAGTGCAAGCCAGTCCAGCTTTTGCTGCTCCTCCCCGGCCGTTGGCAGCGCATCTACAGCACCACAGACATCGGGGCTCCGGGCTTTCCCTGACGAACAGGGCTTCGACGTTTACCACCAGCTGCACCTGGGCGCCCACTCCAAAAAAACCCCGAAAAATCATGAACATCGGACGATTGCTCCCACACCGAAAGTGCCAGCCAGTCAAGCTCTTGCTGCTGCTCCCCGGCCATTGGCAGTGCATCTACAGCACCACAGACATCGGGGCTCCGGGCTTTCCCTGACGAATAGGGCTTCGACGTTTACCACGACCTGCACCTGGGCGCCCATTGGAAAAAACCCCAAAAAAAATCACGAACGTTGGACGATTGCTCCCACACCGAAAGTGCCAGCAACTCAAGCTCTTGCTACTCCTCCCCGGCCATTGGCAGCGCATCTACAGCACCACAGACATCGGGGCTCCGGGCTTTCCCTGACGAACAGGGCTTCGACGTTTACCACCATCTGCACCTGGTCGCCCACGCCAAAAAAACCCGAAAAATCACGAACGTCGGACGATTGCTCCCACAAAAAAAGTTCCAGCCAGTCAAGCTCCTGCTGCTCCTCACCGGCCATTGGCAGCGCATCTACAGCACCACAGACATCGGATCTCCGGGCTTTCCCTGACGAACAGGGCTTCGACGTTTACCACCACCTGCACCTGGGAACCCACTGGAAAAAAACCCAAGAAAAATCACGAACGATGGACGATTGCTCCCACACCGAAAGTGCCAGCCAGTCAAGCACTTGCTGCTCCTACCCGGCCATTGGCAGCGCATCTACAGCACCACAGACATCGGGGCTCCGGGCTTTCCCTGACGAACAGGGCTTCGACATTTACCACCAGCTGCACCTGGTCGCCCACTCCAAAAAAACCCGAAAAATCACGAACGTCGGACGATTGCTCCCACACAAGAAGTGCCAGCCAGTCAAGCTCCTGCTGCTCCTCAGCAGCCATTGGCAGCGCATCTACAGCACCACAGACATCGGGGCTCCGGGCTTTCCCTGACGAACAGGGCTTCGACGTTTACCACCAGCTGCACCTGGGGGGCCCACTGAAAAAAACCCCAAAAAATCATGAACGTCGGACGATTGCTCCCACACCGAAAGTGCCAGCCAGTCAAGCTCTTGCTGCTCCTCACCGGCCATTGGCAGCGCATCTACAGCACCACAGACATCGGGGCTCCGGGCTTTCCCTGACGAACAGGGCTTCGACGTTTACCACCAGCTGCGCCTGAGCGCTCACTAAAAAAAAACCTGAAAAATCACGAACGTCGGACGATTGCTCCCACACAAAAAGTGCCAGCCAGTCAAGCTCCTGCTGCTCCTCAGCGGCCATTGGCAGCGCATCTACAGCACCACAGACACTGGGGCTCCGGGCTTTCCCTGACGAACAGGGCTTCGACATTTACCACCACCTGCGCCTGGTCGCCCACTCCAGAAAAACCCGAAAAATCACGAACGTCGGACGATTGCTCCCACACCGAAAATGCCAGCCAGTCAAGCTCTTGCTGCTTCTCCCCGGCCATTGGCAGCGCATCTACAGCACCACAGACATCGGGGCTCCGGGCTTTCCCTGACGAACAGGGCTTCGACGTTTACCACCAGCTGCACCTGGGGGGCCCACTGAAAAAAACCCCAAAAAATCATGAACGTCGGACGATTGCTTCCACACCGAAAGTGCCAGCCAGTCAAGCTCTTGCTGCTCCTCTCCGGCCATTGACATCGCATCTACAGCACCACAGACATCGGGGCTCCGGGCTTTCCCTGACGAACAGGGCTTCGACGTTTACCACCAGCTGCACCTGGGCGCCCACTCCAAAAAAAACCCGAAAAATCACGAACGTCGGACGATTGCTCCCACACCGAAAGTGCCAGCCAGTCAAGCTCCTGCTGCTCCTCAGCAGCCATTGGCAGCGCATCTACAGCACCACAGACATCGGGGCTCCGGGCTTTCCCTGACGAACAGGGCTTCAACGTTTACCACCAGCTGCACCTGGGCGCCCACTCCAAAAAAACCCCGAAAAATCACGAAGATCGGACGATTGCTCCCACACCGAAAGTGCCAGCCAGTCAAGCTCTTGCTGCTGCTCCCCGGCCATTGGCAGTGCATCTACAGCACCACAGACATCGGGGCTCCGGGCACTCCCTGACGAACAGGGCTTCGACGTTTACCACCAGCTGCACCTGGGCACGCACTCCAAAAAAACCCGAAAAATCACGAACGTCGGACGATTGCTGCCACACAAAAAGTGTCAGCCAGTCAAGCTCCTGCTGCTCCTCAGCGGCCATTGGCAGCGCATCTACAGCACCACAGACATCGGGGCTCCGGGCTTTCCCTGACAAACAGGGCTTCGACGTTTACCACCAGCTGCACCTGGGGGGCCCACTTAAAAAAACCCCGAAAAATCATGAAGGTCGGACGATTGCTCCCACACCAAAAGTGCCAGCCAGTCAAGCTCTTGCTGCTCCTCACCGGCCACTGACATCGCATCTACAGCACCACAGACATCGGGGCTCCGGGCTTTCCCTGACGAACAGGGCTTCGACCTTTACCACCACCTGCACCTGGGCGCCCACTGAAAAAAAACCCGAAAAATCACGAACGTCGGACGATTGCTCCCACACCGAAAATGCCAGCCAGTCAAGCTCTTGCTGCTCCTCCCCGGCCATTGGCAGCGCATCTACAGCACCACAGACATCGGGGCTCCGGGCTTTCCCTGACGAACAGGGCTTCGACGTTTACCACCACCTGCACCTGGGCGCTTATTGGAAAAAAGCCCAAGAAAAATCACGAACGTTGGATGATTGCTTCCACACCGAAAGTGCCAGCAACTCAAGCTCTTGCTGCTCACCACCGGCCATTGGCAGCGCATCTACAGCACCACAGACATCGGGGCTCCGGGCTTTCCCTGACGAATAGGGCTTCGACGTTTACCACCAGCTGCACCTGGTCGCCCACTCCAAAAAAACCGCAAAATCACGAACGTCAGTCGATTGCTCCCACTCCGAAAGTGCAAGCCAGTCCAGCTTTTGCTCTCCTCCCCGGCCGTTGGCAGCGCATCTACAGCACCACAGACATCGGGGCTCCGGGCTTTCCCTGACGAACAGGGCTTCGACATTTACCACCAGCTGCACCTGGGCGCCCACTCCAAAAAAACCCCGAAAAATCACGAACGTTGGACGATTGCTCCCACACCGAAAGTGCCAGCCAGTCAAGCTCTTGCTGCTGCTCCGCGGCCATTGGCAGTGCATCTACAGCACCACAGACATCGGGGCTCCGGGCTTTCCCTGACGAACAGGGCTTCGACGTTTACCACCAGCTGCACCTGGTCGCCCACGCCAAAAAAACCCGAAAAATCACGAACGTCGGACGATTGCTCCCACACCGAAAATGCCAGCCAGTCAAGCTCTTGCTGCTCCTCACCGGCCATTGGCAGCGCATCTACAGCACCACAGACATCGGGGCTCCGGGCTTTCCCTGACGAACAGGGCTTCGACGTTTACCACCAGCTGCACCTGGGCACCCACTCCAAAAAAACCCGAAAAATCACGAACGTCGGACGATTGCTCCCACACCGAAAGTGCCAGCAACTCAAGCTCTTGCTACTCCTCACCGGCCATTGGCAGCGCATCTACAGCACCACAGACATCGGGGCTCCGGGCTTTCCCTGACGAACAGGGCTTCGACGTTTACCACCAGCTGCACCTGGGGGGCCCACTGAAAAAAACCCCGAAAAATCATGAAGGTCGGACAATTGCTCCCACACCGAAAGTGCCAGCCACTCAAGCTCTTGCTGCTCATCACCGGCCATTGGCAGCGCATCTACAGCACCACAGACACTGGGGCTCCGGGCACTCCCTGACGAACAGGGCTTCGACGTTTACCACCAGCTGCACCTGGGCACCCACTCCAAAAAAACCCCGAAAAATCACGAACGTCGGACGATTGCTGCCACACAAAAAGTGTCAGCCAGTCAAGCTCCTGCTGCTTCGCAGCGGCCATTGGCAGCGCATCTACAGCACCACAGACATCGGGGCTCCGGGCTTTCCCTGACGAACAGGGCTTCCACGTTTACCACCAGCTGCACCTGGGGGGCCCACTGAAAAAAACCCCGAAAAATCATGAACGTCGGACGATTGCTCCCACACCAAAAGTGCCAGCCAGTCAAGCTCTTGCTGCTCCTCACCGGCCGTTGGCAGCGCATCTACAGCACCACAGACATCGGGGCTCCGGGCTTTCCCTGACGAACAGGGCTTCGACATTTACCACCACCTGCGCCTGGTCGCCCACTCCAGAAAAACCCGAAAAATCACGAACGTCGGACGATTGCTCCCACACCGAAAATGCCAGCCATTCAAGCTCTTGCTGCTCCTCACCGGCCATTGGCAGCGCATCTACAGCACCACAGACATTGGGGCTCCGGGCTTTCCCTGACGAACCGGGCTTCGACGTTTACCACCAGCTGCACCTGGGCGCCCACTCCAAAAAAACCCGAAAAATCACGAACGTCAATCGATTGCTCCCACTCCGAAAGTGCAAGCCAGTCCAGCTTTTGCTGCTCATCCCCGGCCGTTGGCAGCGCATCTACAGCACCACAGACATCGGGGCTCCGGGCTTTCCCTGATGAACAGGGCTTTGACATTTACCACCAGCTGCACCTGGGCGCCCACTCCAAAAAAAACCCGAAAAATCACGAACGTCGGACGATTGCTCCCACACAAGAAGTGCCAGCCAGTCAAGCTCCTGCTGCTCCTCAGCGGCCATTGGCAGCGCATCTACAGCACCACAGACATCGGGGCTCCGGGCTTTCCCTGACGAACAGGGCTTCGACGTTTACCACCAGCTGCACCTGGGCGCCCACTCCAAAAAAACCCCGAAAAATCATGAACATCGGACGATTGCTCCCACACCGAAAGTGCCAGCCAGTCAAGCTCTTGCTGCTCCTCACCGGCCATTGGCAGCGCATCTACAGCACCACAGACATCGGGGCTCCGGGCTTTCCCTGACGAATAGGGCTTCGACGTTTACCACCACCTGCACCTGGGCGCCCATTGGAAAAAACCCCAAGAAAAATCACGAACGTTGGACGATTGCTCCCACACCGAAAGTACCAGCAACTCAAGCTCTTGCTACTCCTCCCCGGCCATTGGCAGCGCATCTACAGCACCACAGACATCGGGGCTCCGGGCTTTCCCTGACGAACAGGGCTTCGACGTTTACCACCATCTGCACCTGGTCGCCCACGCCAAAAAAACCCGAAAAATCACGAACGTCGGACGATTGCTCCCACAAAAAAAGTTCCAGCCAGTCAAGCTCCTGCTGCTCCTCACCGGCCATTGGCAGCGCATCTACAGCACCACAGACATCGGGGCTCCGGGCTTTCCCTGACGAACAGGGCTTCGACATTTACCACCACCTGCGCCTGGTCGCCCACTCCAGAAAAACCCGAAAAATCACGAACGTCGGACGATTGCTCCCACACCGAAAATGCCAGCCAGTCAAGCTCTTGCTGCTTCTCCCCGGCCATTGGCAGCGCATCTACAGCACCACAGACATCGGGGCTCCGGGCTTTCCCTGACGAACAGGGCTTCGACGTTTACCACCAGCTGCACCTGGGGGGCCCACTGAAAAAAACCCCAAAAAATCATGAACGTCGGACGATTGCTCCCACACCGAAAGTGCCAGCCAGTCAAGCTCTTGCTGCTCCTCACCGGCCATTGGCAGCGCATCTACAGCACCACAGACATCGGGGCTCCGGGCTTTCCCTGACGAACAGGGCTTCGACGTTTACCACCAGCTGCGCCTGAGCGCTCACTAAAAAAAAACCTGAAAAATCACGAACGTCGGACGATTGCTCCCACACAAAAAGTGCCAGCCAGTCAAGCTCCTGCTGCTCCTCAGCGGCCATTGGCAGCGCATCTACAGCACCACAGACACTGGGGCTCCGGGCTTTCCCTGACGAACAGGGCTTCGACATTTACCACCACCTGCGCCTGGTCGCCCACTCCAGAAAAACCCGAAAAATCACGAACGTCGGACGATTGCTCCCACACCGAAAATGCCAGCCAGTCAAGCTCTTGCTGCTTCTCCCCGGCCATTGGCAGCGCATCTACAGCACCACAGACATCGGGGCTCCGGGCTTTCCCTGACGAACAGGGCTTCGACGTTTACCACCAGCTGCACCTGGGGGGCCCACTGAAAAAAACCCCAAAAAATCATGAACGTCGGACGATTGCTTCCACACCGAAAGTGCCAGCCAGTCAAGCTCTTGCTGCTCCTCTCCGGCCATTGACATCGCATCTACAGCACCACAGACATCGGGGCTCCGGGCTTTCCCTGACGAACAGGGCTTCGACGTTTACCACTACCTGCACCTGGGCGCTTATTGGAAAAAAGCCCAAGAAAAATCACGAACGTTGGATGATTGCTCCCACACCGAAAGTGCCAGCAACTCAAGCTCTTGCTGCTCACCACCGGCCATTGGCAGCGCATCTACAGCACCACAGACATCGGGGCTCCGGGCTTTCCCTGACGAACAGGGCTTCGACGTTTACCACCAGCTGCACCTGGGCGCCCACTCCAAAAAAAACCCGAAAAATCACGAACGTCGGACGATTGCTCCCACACAAGAAGTGCCAGCCAGTCAAGCTCCTGCTGCTCCTCAGCAGCCATTGGCAGCGCATCTACAGCACCACAGACATCGGGGCTCCGGGCTTTCCCTGACGAACAGGGCTTCAACGTTTACCACCAGCTGCACCTGGGCGCCCACTCCAAAAAAACCCCGAAAAATCACGAAGATCGGACGATTGCTCCCACACCGAAAGTGCCAGCCAGTCAAGCTCTTGCTGCTGCTCCCCGGCCATTGGCAGTGCATCTACAGCACCACAGACATCGGGGCTCCGGGCACTCCCTGACGAACAGGGCTTCGACGTTTACCACCAGCTGCACCTGGGCACGCACTCCAAAAAAACCCGAAAAATCACGAACGTCGGACGATTGCTGCCACACAAAAAGTGTCAGCCAGTCAAGCTCCTGCTGCTCCTCAGCGGCCATTGGCAGCGCATCTACAGCACCACAGACATCGGGGCTCCGGGCTTTCCCTGACAAACAGGGCTTCGACGTTTACCACCAGCTGCACCTGGGGGGCCCACTGAAAAAAACCCCGAAAAATCATGAAGGTCGGACGATTGCTCCCACACCAAAAGTGCCAGCCAGTCAAGCTCTTGCTGCTCCTCACCGGCCACTGACATCGCATCTACAGCACCACAGACATCGGGGCTCCGGGCTTTCCCTGACGAACAGGGCTTCGACCTTTACCACCACCTGCACCTGGGCGCCCACTGAAAAAAAACCCGAAAAATCACGAACGTCGGACGATTGCTCCCACACCGAAAATGCCAGCCAGTCAAGCTCTTGCTGCTCCTCCCCGGCCATTGGCAGCGCATCTACAGCACCACAGACATCGGGGCTCCGGGCTTTCCCTGACGAACAGGGCTTCGACGTTTACCACCACCTGCACCTGGGCGCTTATTGGAAAAAAGCCCAAGAAAAATCACGAACGTTGGATGATTGCTTCCACACCGAAAGTGCCAGCAACACAAGCTCTTGCTGCTCCTCACCGGCCATTGGCAGCGCATCTACAGCACCACAGACATCGGGGCTCCGGGCTTTCCCTGACGAACAGGGCTTCGACGTTTACCACCAGCTGCACCTGGTCGCCCACTCCAAAAAAACCGAAAAATCACGAACGTCAGTCGATTGCTCCCACTCCGAAAGTGCAAGCCAGTCCAGCTTTTGCTCTCCTCCCCGGCCGTTGGCAGCGCATCTACAGCACCACAGACATCGGGGCTCCGGGCTTTCCCTGACGAACAGGGCTTCGACATTTACCACCAGCTGCACCTGGGCGCCCACTCCAAAAAAACCCCGAAAAATCACGAACATCGGACGATTGCTCCCACACCGAAAGTGCCAGCCAGTCAAGCTCTTGCTGCTGCTCCGCGGCCATTGGCAGCGCATCTACAGCACCACAGACATCGGGGCTCCGGGCTTTCCCTGACGAACAGGGCTTCGACGTTTACCACCAGCTGCACCTGGTCGCCCACTCCAAAAAAACCCGAAAAATCACGAACGTCGGACGATTGCTCCCACACCGAAAGTGCCAGCCAGTCAAGCTCTTGCTGCTCCTCACCGGCCATTGGCAGCGCATCTACAGCACCACAGACATCGGGGCTCCAGGCTTTCCCTGACGAACAGGGCTTCGACGTTTACCACCAGCTGCACCTGGGCACCCACTCCAAAAAAACCCGAAAAATCACGAACGTCGGACGATTGCTCCCACACCGAAAGTGCCAGCAACTCAAGCTCTTGCTACTCCTCACCGGCCATTGGCAGCGCATCTACAGCACCACAGACATCGGGGCTCCGGGCTTTCCCTGACGAACAGGGCTTCGACGTTTACCACCAGCTGCACCTGGGGGGCCCACTGAAAAAAACCCCGAAAAATCATGAAGGTCGGACAATTGCTCCCACACCGAAAGTGCCAGCCACTCAAGCTCTTGCTACTCATCACCGGCCATTGGCAGCGCATCTACAGCACCACAGACACTGGGGCTCCGGGCACTCCCTGACAAACAGGGCTTCGACGTTTACCACCAGCTGCACCTGGGCACCCACTCCAAAAAAACCCCGAAAAATCACGAACGTCGGACGATTGCTGCCACACAAACAGTGTCAGCCAGTCAAGCTCCTGCTGCTTCGCAGCGGCCATTGGCAGCGCATCTACAGCACCACAGACATCGGGGCTCCGGGCTTTCCCTGACGAACATGGCTTCCACGTTTACCACCAGCTGCACCTGGGGGGCCCACTGAA
The DNA here is from genome assembly GCF_036417535.1 of Chlamydotis macqueenii. Taxonomy (NCBI): domain Eukaryota; kingdom Metazoa; phylum Chordata; class Aves; order Otidiformes; family Otididae; genus Chlamydotis; species Chlamydotis macqueenii. The sequence goes on along the minus strand of NC_141592.1, from coordinate 28,815,031 downwards.
ACAAACCCCGAAAAATCATGAACGTCGGACGATTGCTCCCACACCAAAAGTGCCAGCCAGTCAAGCTCTTGCTGCTCCTCACCGGCCGTTGGCAGCGCATCTACAGCACCACAGACATCGGGGCTCCGGGCTTTCCCTGACGAACAGGGCTTCGACGTTTACCACCAGCTGCACCTGGGCGCCCACTCCAAAAAAACCTGAAAAATCACGAACGTCTGACGATTGCTGCCACACAAAAAGTGTCAGCCAGTCAAGCTCCTGCTGCTCCTCAGCGGCCATTGGCAGCGCATCTACAGCACCACAGACATCGGGGCTCCGGGCTTTCCCTGACGAACGGGGCTTCGACTTTTACCCCCAGCTGCACCTGGGCACCCACTCCAAAAAAACCCCGAAAAATCACGAAGATCGGACGATTGCTCCCACACTGAAAGTGCCAGCCAGTCAAGCTCTTGCTGCTTCTCCCCGGCCATTGGCAGCGCATCTACAGCACCACAGACATCGGGGCTCCGGGCTTTCCCTGACGAACAGGGCTTCGACGTTTACCACCAGCTGCACCTGGGGGGCCCACTGAAAAAAACCCCAAAAAATCATGAACGTCGGACGATTGCTCCCACACCGAAAGTGCCAGCCAATCAAGCTCTTGCTGCTCCTCACCGGCCATTGGCAGCGCATCTACAGCACCACAGACATCGGGGCTCCGGGCTTTCCCGGACGAACAGGGCTTCGACGTTTACCACCACCTGCACCTGGGCGCCCATTGGAAAAAAACCCAAGAAAAATCAAGAAAGTTGGACGATTGCTCCCACACCGAAAGTGCCAGCCAGTCAAGCTCTTGCTGCTCCTCACCGGCCATTGGCAGCGCATCTACAGCGCCACAGACATCGGGGCTCTGGGCTTTCCCTGACGAGCAGTGCTTCGACATTTACCACCAGCTGCGCCTGAGCGCTCACTAAAAAAAAACCCGAAAAATCACGAACGTCGGACGATTGCTCCCACACAAAAAGTGCCAGCCAGTGAAGCTCCTGCTGCTCCTCAGCGGCCATTGGCAGCGCATCTACAGCACCACAGACATCGGGGCTCCGGGCTTTCCCTGACGAACAGGGCTTCGACATTTACCACCACCTGCGCCTGGTCGCCCACTCCAGAAAAACCCGAAAAATCACGAACGTCGGACGATTGCTCCCACACCGAAAATGCCAGCCAGTCAAGCTCTTGCTGCTCCTCACCGGCCATTGGCAGCGCATCTACAGCACCACAGACATCGGGGCTCCGGGCTTTCCCTGACAAACAGGGCTTCGACGTTTACCACCACCTGCACCTGGGCGCCCATTGGAAAAAAACCCAAGAAAAATCACGAACGTTGGATGATTGCTCCCACACCGAAAGTGCCAGCAACTCAAGCTCTTGCTGCTCACCACCGGCCATTGGCAGCACATCTACAGCACCACAGACATTGGGGCTCCGGGCTTTCCCTGACGAACAGGGCTTCGACGTTTACCACCAGCTGCACCTGGGCGCCCACTCCAAAAAAACCCGAAAAATCACGAACGTCGGTCGATTGCTCCCACTCCGAAAGTGCAAGCCAGTCCAGCTTTTCCTGCTCCTCCCCGGCCGTTGGCAGCGCATCTACAGCACCAAAGACATCGGGGCTCCGGGCTTTCCCTGACGAACAGGGCTTCGACATTTACCACCAGCTGCACCTGGGCGCCCACTCCAAAAAAACCCTGAAAAATCATGAATATCGGACGATTGCTCCCACACCGAAAGTGCCAGCCAGTCAAGCTCTTGCTGCTGCTCCCCGGCCATTGGCAGTGCATCTACAGCACCACAGACATCGGGGCTCCGGGCTTTCCCTGATGAATAGGGCTTCGACGTTTACCACCACCTGCACCTGGGCGCCCATTGGAAAAAAACCCAAGAAAAATCACGAACGTTGGACGATTGCTCCCACACCGAAAGTGCCAGCAACTCAAGCTCTTGCTACTCCTCACCGGCCATTGGCAGCGCATCTACAGCACCACAGACATCGGGGCTCCGGGCTTTCCCTGACGAACAGGGCTTCGACGTTTACCACCATCTGCACCTGGTCGCCCACGCCAAAAAAACCCGAAAAATCACGAACGTCGGACGATTGCTCCCACAAAAAAAGTGCCAGCCAGTCAAGCTCCTGCTGCTCCTCCCCGGCCATTGGCAGCGCATCTACAGCACCACAGACATCGGGGCTCCGGGCACTCCCTGACGAACAGGGCTTCGACGTTTACCACCAGCTGCACCTGGGCACCCACTCCAAAAAAACCCGAAAAATCACGAACGTCGGACGATTGCTCCCACACAAGAAGTGCCAGCCAGTCAAGCTCCTGCTGCTCCTCAGCGGCCATTGGCAGCGCATCTACAGCACCACAGACATCGGGGCTCCGGGCTTTCCCTGACGAACAGGGCTTCGACCTTTACCACCACCTGCACCTGGGCGCCCACTGAAAAAAAACCCGAAAAATCACGAACGTCGGACGATTGCTCCCACACCGAAAATGCCAGCCAGTCAAGATCTTGCTGCTCCTCACCGGCCATTGGCAGTGCATCTACAGCACCACAGACATCGGGGCTCCGGGCTTTCCCTGACGAACAGGGCTTCGACGTTTACCACCACCTGCACCTGGGCGCTTATTGGAAAAAAGCCCAAGAAAAATCACGAACGTTGGATGATTGCTCCCACACCGAAAGTGCCAGCAACTCAAGCTCTTGCTGCTCACCACCGGCCATTGGCAGCGCATCTACAGCACCACAGACATCGGGGCTCCGGGCTTTCCCTGACGAACAGGGCTTCGACGTTTACCACCAGCTGCACCTGGTCGCCCACGCCAAAAAAACCCGAAAAATCACGAACGTCGGACGATTGCTCCCACACAAAAAGTGCCAGCCAGTGAAGCTCCTGCTGCTCCTCAGCGGCCATTGGCAGCGCATCTACAGCACCACAGACATCGGGGCTCCAGGCTTTCCCTGACGAACAGGGCTTCGACGTTTACCACCACCTGCACCTGGGCGCCCATTGGAAAAAAACCCAAGAAAAATCACGAACGTTGGACGATTGCTCCCACACTGAAATTGCCAGCCAGTCAAGCACTTGCTGCTCCTACCCGGCCATTGGCAGAGCTTCTACAGCACCACAGACATCGGGGCTCCGGGCTTTCCCTGACGAACAGGGCTTCGACATTTACCACCAGCTGCACCTGGTCGCCCACTCCAAAAAAACCCGAAAAATCACGAACGTCGGACGATTGCTCCCACACAAGAAGTGCCAGCCAGTCAAGCTCCTGCTGCTCCTCAGCGGCCATTGGCAGCGCATCTACAGCACCACAGACATCGGGGCTCCGGGCTTTCCCTGACGAACAGGGCTTCGACGTTTACCACCAGCTGCACCTGGGCGCCCACTCCAAAAAAAACCCGAAAAATCACGAACGTCGGACGATTGCTCCCACACCGAAAGTGCCAGCCAGTCAAGCTCTTGCTGCTGCTCCCCGGCCATTGGCAGTGCATCTACAGCACCACAGACATCGGGGCTCCGGGCTTTCCCTGACGAACAGGGCTTCGACGTTTACCACCACCTGCACATGGGCGCCCATTGGAAAAAAACCCAAGAAAAATCACGAACGTTGGACGATTGCTCCCACACCGAAAGTGCCAGCCAGTCAAGCTCTTGCTACTCCTCACCGGCCATTGGCAGCGCATCTACAGCACCACAGACATCGGGGCTCCGGGCTTTCCCTGACGAACAGGGCTTCGACGTTTACCACCAGCTGCACCTGGGGGGCCCACTGAAAAAAACCCCGGAAAAGCATGAACGTCGGACGATTGCTCCCACACCGAAAGTGCCAGCCAGTCAAGCTCCTGCTGCTCCTCAGCGGCCATTGGCAGCGCATCTACAGCACCACAGACATCGGGGCTCCGGGCTTTCCCTGACAAACAGGGCTTCGACGTTTACCACCAGCTGCACCTGGGGGGCCCACTGAAAAAAACCCCGAAAAATCATGAACGTCGGACGATTGCTCCCACACCAAAAGTGCCAGCCAGTCAATCTCTTGCTGCTTCTCCCCGGCCATTGGCAGCGCATCTACAGCACCACAGACATCGGGGCTCCGGGCTTTCCCTGACGAACAGGGCTTCGACGTTTACCACCAGCTGCACCTGTGGGGCCCACTGAAAAAAACCCCAAAAAATCATGAACGTCGGACGATTGCTCCCACACCGAAAGTGCCAGCCAGTCAAGCTCTTGCTGCTCCTCACCGGCCATTGACATCGCATCTACAGCACCACAGACATCGGGGCTCCGGGCTTTCCCTGACGAACAGGGCTTCGACGTTTACCACCACCTGCACCTGGGCACCCACTGAAAAAAAACCCGAAAAATCACGAATGTCGGACGATTGCTCCCACACCGAAAATGCCAGCCAGTCAAGCTCTTGCTGCTCCTCCCCGGCCACTGGCAGCGCATGTACAGCACCACAGACATCGGGGCTCCGGGCACTCCCTGACGAACAGGGCTTCGACGTTTACCACCAGCTGCACCTGGGCACGCACTCCAAAAAAACCCGAAAAATCACGAACGTCGGACGATTGCTGCCACACAAAAAGTGTCAGCCAGTCAAGCTCCTGCTGCTCCTCAGCGGCCATTGGCAGCGCATCTACAGCACCACAGACATCGGGGCTCCGGGCTTTCCCTGACAAACAGGGCTTCGACGTTTACCACCAGCTGCACCTGGGGGGCCCACTGAAAAAAACCCCGAAATATCATGAAGGTCGGACGATTGCTCCCACACCAAAAGTGCCAGCCAGTCAAGCTCTTGCTGCTCCTCACCGGCCACTGACATCGCATCTACAGCACCACAGACATCGGGGCTCCGGGCTTTCCCTGACGAACAGGGCTTCGACCTTTACCACCACCTGCACCTGGGCGCCCACTGAAAAAAAACCCGAAAAATCACGAACGTCGGACGATTGCTCCCACACCGAAAATGCCAGCCAGTCAAGCTCTTGCTGCTCCTCCCCGGCCATTGGCAGCGCATCTACAGCACCACAGACATCGGTGCTCCGGGCTTTCCCTGACGAACAGGGCTTCGACGTTTACCACCACCTGCACCTGGGCGCTTATTGGAAAAAAGCCCAAGAAAAATCACGAACGTTGGATGATTGCTTCCACACCGAAAGTGCCAGCAACACAAGCTCTTGCTGCTCCTCACCGGCCATTGGCAGCGCATCTACAGCACCACAGATATCGGGGCTCCGGGCTTTCCCTGACGAACAGGGCTTCGACGTTTACCACCAGCTGCACCTGGTCGCCCACTCCAAAAAAACCGAAAAAACACGAACGTCAGTCGATTGCTCCCACTCCGAAAGTGCAAGCCAGTCCAGCTTTTGCTCTCCTCCCCGGCCGTTGGCAGCGCATCTACAGCACCACAGACATCGGGGCTCCGGGCTTTCCCTGACGAACAGGGCTTCGACATTTACCACCAGCTGCACCTGGGCGCCCACTCCAAAAAAACCCCGAAAAATCACGAACGTTGGACGATTGCTCCCACACCGAAAGTGCCAGCCAGTCAAGCTCTTGCTGCTGCTCCGCGGCCATTGGCAGCGCATCTACAGCACCACAGACATCGGGGCTCCGGGCTTTCCCTGACGAACAGGGCTTCGACGTTTACCACCAGCTGCACCTGGTCGCCCACTCCAAAAAAACCCGAAAAATCACGAACGTCGGACGATTGCTCCCACACCGAAAGTGCCAGCCAGTCAAGCTCTTGCTGCTCCTCACCGGCCATTGGCAGCGCATCTACAGCACCACAGACATCGGGGCTCCAGGCTTTCCCTGACGAACAGGGCTTCGACGTTTACCACCAGCTGCACCTGGGCACCCACTCCAAAAAAACCCGAAAAATCACGAACGTCGGACGATTGCTCCCACACCGAAAGTGCCAGCAACTCAAGCTCTTGCTACTCCTCACCGGCCATTGGCAGCGCATCTACAGCACCACAGACATCGGGGCTCCGGGCTTTCCCTGACGAACAGGGCTTCGACGTTTACCACCAGCTGCACCTGGGGGGCCCACTGAAAAAAACCCCGAAAAATCATGAAGGTCGGACAATTGCTCCCACACCGAAAGTGCCAGCCACTCAAGCTCTTGCTACTCATCACCGGCCATTGGCAGCGCATCTACAGCACCACAGACACTGGGGCTCCGGGCACTCCCTGACGAACAGGGCTTCGACGTTTACCACCAGCTGCACCTGGGCACCCACTCCAAAAAAACCCCGAAAAATCACGAACGTCGGACGATTGCTGCCACACAAAAAGTGTCAGCCAGTCAAGCTCCTGCTGCTTCGCAGCGGCCATTGGCAGCGCATCTACAGCACCACAGACATCGGGGCTCCGGGCTTTCCCTGACGAACAGGGCTTCGACGTTTACCACCAGCTGCACCTGGGGGGCCCACTGAAACAAACCCCGAAAAATCATGAACGTCGGACGATTGCTCCCACACCAAAAGTGCCAGCCAGTCAAGCTCTTGCTGCTCCTCACCGGCCGTTGGCAGCGCATCTACAGCACCACAGACATCGGGGCTCCGGGCTTTCCCTGACGAACAGGGCTTCGACGTTTACCACCAGCTGCACCTGGGTGCCCACTCCAAAAAAACCTGAAAAATCACGAACGTCTGACGATTGCTGCCACACAAAAAGTGTCAGCCAGTCAAGCTCCTGCTGCTCCTCAGCGGCCATTGGCAGCGCATCTACAGCACCACAGACATCGGGGCTCCGGGCTTTCCCTGACGAACGGGGCTTCGACTTTTACCCCCAGCTGCACCTGGGCACCCACTCCAAAAAAACCCCGAAAAATCACGAAGATCGGACGATTGCTCCCACACTGAAAGTGCCAGCCAGTCAAGCTCTTGCTGCTTCTCCCCGGCCATTGGCAGCGCATCTACAGCACCACAGACATCGGGGCTCCGGGCTTTCCCTGACGAACAGGGCTTCGACGTTTACCACCAGCTGCACCTGGGGGGCCCACTGAAAAAAACCCCAAAAAACCATTAACGTCGGACGATTGCTCCCACACCGAAAGTGCCAGCCAGTCAAGCTCTTGCTGCTCCTCACCGGCCATTGGCAGCGCATCTACAGCACCACAGACATCGGGGCTCCGGGCTTTCCCGGACGAACAGGGCTTCGACGTTTACCACCACCTGCACCTGGGCGCCCATTGGAAAAAAACCCAAGAAAAATCAAGAAAGTTGGACGATTGCTCCCACACCGAAAGTGCCAGCCAGTCAAGCTCTTGCTGCTCCTCACCGGCCATTGGCAGCGCATCTACAGCGCCACAGACATCGGGGCTCTGGGCTTTCCCTGACGAGCAGTGCTTCGACATTTACCACCAGCTGCGCCTGAGCGCTCACTAAAAAAAAACCCGAAAAATCACGAACGTCGGACGATTGCTCCCACACAAAAAGTGCCAGCCAGTGAAGCTCCTGCTGCTCCTCAGCGGCCATTGGCAGCGCATCTACAGCACCACAGACATCGGGGCTCCGGGCTTTCCCTGACGAACAGGGCTTCGACATTTACCACCACCTGCGCCTGGTCGCCCACTCCAGAAAAACCCGAAAAATCACGAACGTCGGACGATTGCTCCCACACCGAAAATGCCAGCCAGTCAAGCTCTTGCTGCTCCTCACCGGCCATTGGCAGCGCATCTACAGCACCACAGACATCGGGGCTCCGGGCTTTCCCTGACAAACAGGGCTTCGACGTTTACCACCACCTGCACCTGGGCGCCCATTGGAAAAAAACCCAAGAAAAATCACGAACGTTGGATGATTGCTCCCACACCGAAAGTGCCAGCAACTCAAGCTCTTGCTGCTCACCACCGGCCATTGGCAGCACATCTACAGCACCACAGACATTGGGGCTCCGGGCTTTCCCTGACGAACAGGGCTTCGACGTTTACCACCAGCTGCACCTGGGCGCCCACTCCAAAAAAACCCGAAAAATCACGAACGTCGGTCGATTGCTCCCACTCCGAAAGTGCAAGCCAGTCCAGCTTTTCCTGCTCCTCCCCGGCCGTTGGCAGCGCATCTACAGCACCAAAGACATCGGGGCTCCGGGCTTTCCCTGACGAACAGGGCTTCGACATTTACCACCAGCTGCACCTGGGCGCCCACTCCAAAAAAACCCTGAAAAATCATGAATATCGGACGATTGCTCCCACACCGAAAGTGCCAGCCAGTCAAGCTCTTGCTGCTGCTCCCCGGCCATTGGCAGTGCATCTACAGCACCACAGACATCGGGGCTCCGGGCTTTCCCTGATGAATAGGGCTTCGACGTTTACCACCACCTGCACCTGGGCGCCCATTGGAAAAAAACCCAAGAAAAATCACGAACGTTGGACGATTGCTCCCACACCGAAAGTGCCAGCAACTCAAGCTCTTGCTACTCCTCACCGGCCATTGGCAGCGCATCTACAGCACCACAGACATCGGGGCTCCGGGCTTTCCCTGACGAACAGGGCTTCGACGTTTACCACCATCTGCACCTGGTCGCCCACGCCAAAAAAACCCGAAAAATCACGAACGTCGGACGATTGCTCCCACAAAAAAAGTGCCAGCCAGTCAAGCTCCTGCTGCTCCTCCCCGGCCATTGGCAGCGCATCTACAGCACCACAGACATCGGGGCTCCGGGCACTCCCTGACGAACAGGGCTTCGACGTTTACCACCAGCTGCACCTGGGCACCCACTCCAAAAAAACCCGAAAAATCACGAACGTCGGACGATTGCTCCCACACAAGAAGTGCCAGCCAGTCAAGCTCCTGCTGCTCCTCAGCGGCCATTGGCAGCGCATCTACAGCACCACAGACATCGGGGCTCCGGGCTTTCCCTGACGAACAGGGCTTCGACCTTTACCACCACCTGCACCTGGGCGCCCACTGAAAAAAAACCCGAAAAATCACGAACGTCGGACGATTGCTCCCACACCGAAAATGCCAGCCAGTCAAGATCTTGCTGCTCCTCCCCGGCCATTGGCAGCGCATCTACAGCACCACAGACATCGGGGCTCCGGGCTTTCCCTGACGAACAGGGCTTCGACGTTTACCACCACCTGCACCTGGGCGCTTATTGGAAAAAAGCCCAAGAAAAATCACGAACGTTGGATGATTGCTCCCACACCGAAAGTGCCAGCAACTCAAGCTCTTGCTGCTCACCACCGGCCATTGGCAGCGCATCTACAGCACCACAGACATCGGGGCTCCGGGCTTTCCCTGACGAACAGGGCTTCGACGTTTACCACCAGCTGCACCTGGGCACCCACTCCAAAAAAACCCGAAAAATCACGAACGTCGGACGATTGCTCCCACACAAAAAGTGTCAGCCAGTCAAGCTCCTGCTGCTTCTCAGCGGCCATTGGCAGCGCATCTACAGCACCACAGACATCAGGGCTCCGGGCTTTCCCTGACGAACAGGGCTTCGACGTTTACCACCAGCTGCACCTGGGGGGCCCACTGAAAAAAACCCCGAAAAATCATGAACGTCGGACGATTGCTCCCACACCAAAAGTGCCAGCCAGTCAAGCTCTTGCTACTCCTCACCGGCCATTGGCAGCGCATCTACAGCACCACAGACATCGGGGCTCCGGGCTTTCCCTGACGAACAGGGCTTCGACTTTTACCACCAGCTGCACCTGGTCGCCCACGACAAAAAAACCCGAAAAATCACGAACGTCGGACGATTGCTCCCACAAAAAAAGTGCCAGCCAGTCAAGCTCCTGCTGCTCCTCACCGGCCATTGGCAGCGCATCTACAGCACCACAGACATCGGGGCTCCGGGCTTTCCCTGACGAACAGGGCTTCGACGTTTACCACCAGCTGCGTCTGGGCGCCCACTCCAAAAAAACCCGAAAAATCACGAACGTCGGACGATTGCTCCCACAAAAAAAGTGCCAGCCAGTCAAGCTCCTGCTGCTCCTCAGCGGCCATTGGCAGCGCATCTACAGCACCACAGACATCGGGGCTCCGGGCTTTCCCTGACGAACAGGGCTTCGACGTTTACCACCACCTGCACCTGGGGGGCCAACAAAAAAAAAACCCAAAAAATCACGAACGTCGGACGATTGCTCCCACACAAAAAGTGCCAGCCAGTCAAGCTCTTGCTACTCCTCACCGGCCATTGGCAGCGCATCTACAGCACCACAGACATCGGGGCTCCGGGCTTTCCCTGACGAACAGGGCTTCGACGTTTACCACCATCTGCACCTGGTCGCCCACGCCAAAAAAACCCGAAAAATCACGAACGTCGGACGATTGCTCCCACAAAAAAAGTGCCAGCCAGTCAAGCTCCTGCTGCTCCTCACCGGCCATTGGCAGCGCATCTACAGCACCACAGACATCGGGGCTCCGGGCTTTCCCTGACGAACAGGGCTTCGACGTTTACCACCAGCTGCGTCTGGGCGCCCACTAAAAAAAACCCGAAAAATCACGAACGTCGGACGATTGCTGCCACACAAAAAGTGTCAGCCAGTCAAGCTCCTGCTGCTCCTCAGCGGCCATTGGCAGCGCATCTACAGCACCACAGACATCAGGGCTCCGGGCTTTCCCTGACAAACAGGGCTTCGACGTTTACCACCAGCTGCACCTGGGGGGCCCACTGAAAAAAACCCCGAAAAATCACGAACGTCGGACGATTGCTCCCACAAAAAAAGTGCCAGCCAGTCAAGCTCCTGCTGCTCCTCAGCGGCCATTGGCAGCGCATCTACAGCACCACAGACATCGGGGCTCCGGGCTTTCCCTGACGAACAGGGCTTCGACGTTTACCACCACCTGCACCTGGGGGGCCAACAAAAAAAAAACCCAAAAAATCACGAACGTCGGACGATTGCTCCCACACAAAAAGTGCCAGCCAGTCAAGCTCTTGCTACTCCTCACCGGCCATTGGCAGCGCATCTACAGCACCACAGACATCGGGGCTCCGGGCTTTCCCTGACGAACAGGGCTTCGACGTTTACCACCATCTGCACCTGGTCGCCCACGCCAAAAAAACCCGAAAAATCACGAACGTCGGACGATTGCTCCCACAAAAAAAGTGCCAGCCAGTCAAGCTCCTGCTGCTCCTCACCGGCCATTGGCAGCGCATCTACAGCACCACAGACATCGGGGCTCCGGGCTTTCCCTGACGAACAGGGCTTCGACGTTTACCACCAGCTGCGTCTGGGCGCCCACTAAAAAAAACCCGAAAAATCAAGAACGTCGGACGATTGCTGCCACACAAAAAGTGTCAGCCAGTCAAGCTCCTGCTGCTCCTCAGCGGCCATTGGCAGCGCATCTACAGCACCACAGACATCGGGGCTCCGGGCTTTCCCTGACAAACAGGGCTTCGACGTTTACCACCAGCTGCACCTGGGGGGCCCACTGAAAAAAACCCCGAAAAATCACGAACGTCGGACGATTGCTCCCACACCAAAAGTGCCAGCCAGTCAATCTCTTGCTGCTTCTCCCCGGCCATTGGCAGCGCATCTACAGCACCACAGACATCGGGGCTCCGGGCTTTCCCTGACGAACAGGGCTTCGACGTTTACCACCAGCTGCACCTGGGGGGCCCACTGAAAAAAACCCCAAAAAATCATGAACGTCGGACGATTGCTCCCACACCGAAAGTGCCAGCCAGTCAAGCTCTTGCTGCTCCTCACCGGCCATTGACATCGCATCTACAGCACCACAGACATCGGGGCTCCGGGCTTTCCCTGACGAACAGGGCTTCGACGTTTACCACCAGCTGCACCTGGTCGCCCACTCCAAAAAAACCCGAAAAATCACGAACGTCGGTCGATTGCTCCCACTCCGAAAGTGCAAGCCAGTCCAGCTTTTGCTCTCCTCCCCGGCCGTTGGCAGCGCATCTACAGCACCACAGACATCGGGGCTCCGGGCTTTCCCTGACGAACAGGGCTTCGACATTTACCACCAGCTGCACCTGGGCGCCCACTCCAAAAAAACCCGAAAAATCACGAACGTCGGACGATTGCTCCCACACAAGAAGTGCCAGCCAGTCAAGCTCCTGCTGCTCCTCCCCGGCCATTGGCAGCGCATCTACAGCACCACAGACATCGGGGCTCCGGGCTTTCCCTGACGAACAGGGCTTCGACGTTTACCACCAGCTGCACCTGGGCGCCCGCTCCAAAAAAACCCCGAAAAATCACGAAGATCGGACGATTGCTCCCACACCGAAAGTGCCAGCCAGTCAAGCTCTTGCTGCGGCTCCGCGGCCATTGGCAGTGCATCTACAGCACCACAGACATCGGGGCTCCGGGCTTTCCCTGACGAACAGGGCTTCGACGTTTACCACCATCCGCACCTGGTCGCCCACTCCAAAAAAACCCGAAAAATCACGAACGTCGGACGATTGCTCCCACACCGAAAGTGCCAGCCAGTCAAGCTCTTGCTGCTCCTCACCGGCCATTGGCAGCGCATCTACAGCACCACAGACATCGGGGCTCCGGGCTTTCCCTGACGAACAGGGCTTCGACGTTTACCACCACCTGCACCTGGGCGCCCATTGGAAAAAAACCCAAGAAAAATCACGAACGTTGGACGATTGCTCCCACACCGAAAGTGCCAGCAACTCAAGCTCTTGCTACTCCTCACCGGCCATTGGCAGCGCATCTACAGCACCACAGACATCGGGGCTCCGGGCTTTCCCTGACGAACAGGGCTTCGACGTTTACCACCATCTGCACCTGGTCGCCCACGCCAAAAAAACCCGAAAAATCACGAACGTCGGACGATTGCTCCCACACAAAAAGTGCCAGCCAGTGAAGCTCCTGCTGCTCCTCACCGGCCATTGGCAGCGCATCTACAGCACCACAGACATCGGGGCTCCGGGCTTTCCCTGACGAACAGGGCTTCGACGTTTACCACCACCTGCACCTGGGCGCCCATTGGAAAAAAACCCAAGAAAAATCACGAACGTTGGACGATTGCTCCCACACCGAAAGTGCCAGCCAGTCAAGCACTTGCTGCTCCTACCCGCCCATTGGCAGAGCATCTACATCACCACAGACATCGGGGCTCCGGGCTTTCCCTGACGATCAGGGCTTCGACGTTTACCACCAGCTGCACCTGGGCGCCCGCTCCAAAAAACCCCGAAAAATCACGAAGATCGGACGATTGCTCCCACACCGAAAGTGCCAGCCAGTCAAGCTCTTGCTGCGGCTCCGCGGCCATTGGCAGTGCATCTACAGCACCACAGACATCGGGGCTCCGGGCTTTCCCTGACGAACAGGGCTTCGACGTTTACCACCATCCGCACCTGGTCGCCCACTCCAAAAAAACCCGAAAAATCACGAACGTCGGACGATTGCTCCCACACCGAAAGTGCCAGCCAGTCAAGCTCTTGCTGCTCCTCACCGGCCATTGGCAGCGCATCTACAGCACCACAGACATCGGGGCTCCGGGCTTTCCCTGACGAACAGGGCTTCGACGTTTACCACCACCTGCACCTGGGCGCCCATTGGAAAAAAACCCAAGAAAAATCACGAACGTTGGACGATTGCTCCCACACCGAAAGTGCCAGCAACTCAAGCTCTTGCTACTCCTCACCGGCCATTGGCAGCGCATCTACAGCACCACAGACATCGGGGCTCCGGGCTTTCCCTGACGAACAGGGCTTCGACGTTTACCACCAGCTGCACCTGGTCGCCCACGCCAAAAAAACCCGAAAAATCACGAACGTCGGACGATTGCTCCCACACAAAAAGTGCCAGCCAGTGAAGCTCCTGCTGCTCCTCAGCGGCCATTGGCAGCGCATCTACAGCACCACAGACATCGGGGCTCCGGGCTTTCCCTGACGAACAGGGCTTCGACGTTTACCACCACCTGCACCTGGGCGCCCATTGGAAAAAAACCCAAGAAAAATCACGAACGTTGGACGATTGCTCCCACACCGAAAGTGCCAGCCAGTCAAGCACTTGCTGCTCCTACCCGGCCATTGGCAGAGCATCTACAGCACCACAGACATCGGGGCTCCGGGCTTTCCCTGTCGAACAGGGCTTCGACATTTACCACCAGCTGCACCTGGTCGCCCACTCCAAAAAAACCCGAAAAATCACGAACGTCAGACGATTGCTCCCACACAAGAAGTGCCAGCCAGTCAAGCTCCTGCTGCTGCTCCCCGGCCATTGGCAGTGCATCTACAGCACCACAGACATCGGGGCTCCGGGCACTCCCTGACGAACAGGGCTTCGACGTTTACCACCAGCTGCACCTGGGCGCCCACTCCAAAAAAACCCCGAAAAATCACGAACGTCGGACGATTGCTCCCACACCGAAAGTGCCAGCCAGTCAAGCTCTTGCTGCTGCTCCCCGGCCATTGGCAGTGCATCTACAGCACCACAGACATCGGGGCTCCGGGCTTTCCCTGACGAACAGGGCTTCGACGTTTACCACCACCTGCACCTGGGCGCCCATTGGAAAAAAACCCAAGAAAAATCACGAACGTTGGACGATTGCTCCCACACCGAAAGTGCCAGCAACTCAAGCTCTTGCTACTCCTCACCGGCCATTGGCAGCGCATCTACAGCACCACAGACATCGGGGCTCCGGGCTTTCCCTGACGAACAGGGCTTCGACGTTTACCACCATCTGCACCTGGTCGCCCACTCCAAAAAAACCCGAAAAATCACGAACGTCGGACGATTCCTCCCACAAAAAAAGTGCCAGCCAGTCAAGCTCCTGCTGCTCCTCACCGGCCATTGGCAGCGCATCTACAGCACCACAGACATCGGGGCTCCGGGCTTTCCCTGACGAACAGGGCTTCGACGTTTACCACCACCTGCACCTGGGGGGCCCACTAAAAAAAACCCCAAAAAATCACGAACGTCGGACGATTGCTCCCACACAAAAAGTGCCAGCCAGTCAAGCTCTTGCTGCTCCTCACCGGCCATTGGCAGCGCATCTACAGCACCACAGACATCGGGGCTCCGGGCTTTCCCTGACGAACAGGGCTTCGACGTTTACCACCAGCTGCACCTGGTCGCCCACGCCAAAAAAACCCGAAAAATCACGAACGTTGGACGATTGCTCCCACAAAAAAAGTGCCAGCCAGTCAAGCTCCTGCTGCTCCTCACCGGCCATTGGCAGCGCATCTACAGCACCACAGACATCGGGGCTCCGGGCTTTCCCTGACGAACAGGGCTTCGACGTTTACCACCAGCTGCACCTGGGCGCCCACTAAAAAAAACCCCAAAAAATCACGAACGTCGGACGATTGCTCCCACACAAGAAGTGCCAGCCACACAAGCTCTTCCTGCTCATCACCGGCCATTGGCAGCGCATCTACAGCACCACAGACATCGGGGCTCCGGGCTTTCCCTGACGAACAGGGCTTCGACGTTTACCACCAGCTGCACCTGGGCACCCACTCCAAAAAAACCCGAAAAATCACGAACGTCTGACGATTGCTACCACACAAAAAGTGTCAGCCAGTCAAGCTCCTGCTGCTCCTCAGCGGCCATTGGCAGCGCATCTACAGCACCACAGACATCGGGGCTCCGGGCTTTCCCTGACAAACAGGGCTTCGACGTTTACCACCAGCTGCACCTGGGGGGCCCACTGAAAAAAACCCCGAAAAATCATGAACGTCGGACGATTGCTCCCACACCAAAAGTGCCAGCCAGTCAATCTCTTGCTGCTTCTCCCCGGCCATTGGCAGCGCATCTACAGCACCACAGACATCGGGGCTCCGGGCTTTCCCTGACGAACAGGGCTTCGACGTTTACCACCAGCTGCACCTGGGGGGCCCACTGAAAAAAACCCCAAAAAATCATGAACGTCGGACGATTGCTCCCACACCGAAAGTGCCAGCCAGTCAAGCTCTTGCTGCTCCTCACCGGCCATTGACATCGCATCTACAGCACCACAGACATCGGGGCTCCGGGCTTTCCCTGACGAACAGGGCTTCGACATTTACCACCACCTGCACCTGGGCGCCCACTGAAAAAAAACCCGAAAAATCACGAACGTCGGACGATTGCTCCCACACCGAAAATGCCAGCCAGTCAAGCTCTTGCTGCTCCTCCCCGGCCACTGGCAGCGCATCTACAGCACCACAGACATCGGGGCTCCGGGCTTTCCCTGACGAACAGGGCTTCGATGTTTACCACCAGCTGCACCTGGTCGCCCACTCCAAAAAAACCGAAAAATCACGAACGTCGGTCGATTGCTCCCACTCCGAAAGTCCAAGCCAGTCCAGCTTTTGCTCTCCTCCCCGGCCGTTGGCAGCGCATCTACAGCACCACAGACATCGGGGCTCCGGGCTTTCCCTGACGAACAGGGCTTCGACATTTACCACCAGCTGCACCTGGGCGCCCACTCCAAAAAAACCCGAAAAATCACGAACGTCGGACGATTGCTCCCACACCGAAAGTGCCAGCCAGTCAAGCTCTTGCTGCTCCTCACCGGCCATTGGCAGTGCATCTACAGCACCACAGACATCGGGGCTCCGGGCTTTCCCTGACGAACAGGGCTTCGACGTTTACCACCATCCGCACCTGGGCACCCACGCCAAAAAAACCCGAAAAATCACGAACGTCGGACGATTGCTCCCACACCGAAAGTGCCAGCCAGTCAAGCTCTTGCTGCTCCTCACCGGCCATTGGCAGCGCATCTACAGCACCACAGACATCGGGGCTCCGGGCTTTCCCTGACGAACAGGGCTTCGACATTTACCACCAGCTGCACCTGGGCACCCACTCCAAAAAAACCCGAAAAATCACGAACGTCGGACGATTGCACCCACACCGAAAGTGCCAGCCAGTCAAGCTCTTGCTGCTCCTCCCCGGCCATTGGCAGCGCATCTACAGCACCACAGACATCGGGGCTCCGGGCACTCCCTGACGAACAGGGCTTCGATATATACTACCAGCTGCACCTGGGCGCCCACTCCAAAAAAACCCCGAAAACTCATCAAGATCGGACGATTGCTCCCACACCAAAAGTGCCAGCCAGTCAAGCTCTTGCTGCTCCTCACCGGCCATTGGCAGCGCATCTACAGCACCACAGACATCGGGGCTCCGGGCTTTCCCTGACGAACAGGGCTTCGACGTTTACCACCACCTGCACCTGGGCGCCCATTGGAAAAAAACCCAAGAAAAATCACGAACGTTGGACGATTGCTCCCACACCGAAAGTGCCAGCAACTCAAGCTCTTGCTACTCCTCACCGGCCATTGGCAGCGCATCTACAGCACCACAGACATCGGGGCTCCGGGCTTTCCCTGACGAACAGGGCTTCGACGTTTACCACCAGCTGCACCTGGGGGGCCCACTGAAAAAAACCCCTAAAAATCATGAAGGTCGGACGATTGCTCCCACACCGAAAGTGCCAGCCACTCAAGCTCTTGCTGCTCATCACCGGCCATTGGCAGCGCATCTACAGCACCACAGACACTGCGGCTCCGGGCACTCCCTGACGAACAGGGCTTCGACGTTTACCACCAGCTGCACCTGGGCACCCACTCCAAAAAAACCCGAAAAATCACGAACGTCTGACGATTGCTGCCACACAAAAAGTGTCAGCCAGTCAAGCTCCTGCTGCTTCTCAGCGGCCATTGGCAGCGCATCTACAGCACCACAGACATCAGGGCTCCGGGCTTTCCCTGACGAACAGGGCTTCGACGTTTACCACCAGCTGCACCTGGAGGGCCCACTGAAAAAAACCCCGAAAAATCATGAACGTCGGACGATTGCTCCCACACCAAAAGTGCCAGCCAGTCAAGCTCTTGCTGCTCCTCCCCGGCCGTTGGCAGCGCATCTACAGCACCACAGACATCGGGGCTCTGGGCTTTCCCTGACGAACAGGGCTTCGACGTTTACCACCAGCTGCACCTGGGCGCCCACTCCAAAAAAACCTGAAAAATCACGAACGTCTGACGATTGCTGCCACACAAAAAGTGTCAGCCAGTCAAGCTCCTGCTGCTCCTCAGCGGCCATTGGCAGCACATCTACAGCACCACAGACATCGGGGCTCTGAGCTTTCCCTGACGAACAGGGCTTCGACGTTTACCACCACCTGCACCTGGGCGCCCATTGGAAAAAAACCCAAGAAAAATCACGAACGTTGGACGATTGCTCCCACACCGAAAGTGCCAGCCAGTCAAGCTCTTGCTGCTCCTCCCCGGCCATTGGCAGCGCATCTACAGCGCCACAGACATCGGGGCTCTGGGCTTTCCCTGACGAACAGTGCTTCGACATTTACCACCAGCTGCGCCTGAGCGCTCACTAAAAAAAAACCCGAAAAATCACGAACGTCGGACGATTGCTCCCACACAAAAAGTGCCAGCCAGTGAAGCTCCTGCTGCTCCTCAGCGGCCATTGGCAGCGCATCTACAGCACCACAGACATCGGGGCTCCGGGCTTTCCCTGACGAACAGGGCTTCGACATTTACCACCACCTGCGCCTGGTCGCCCACTCCAGAAAAACCCGAAAAATCACGAACGTCGGACGATTGCTCCCACACCGAAAATGCCAGCCAGTCAAGCTCTTGCTGCTCCTCACCGGCCATTGGCAGCGCATCTACAGCACCACAGACATCGGGGCTCCGGGCTTTCCCTGACAAACAGGGCTTCGACGTTTACCACCACCTGCACCTGGGCGCCCATTGGAAAAAAACCCAAGAAAAATCACGAACGTTGGATGATTGCTCCCACACCGAAATTGCCAGCAACTCAAGCTCTTGCTGCTCCTCACCGGCCATTGGCAGCACATCTACAGCACCACAGACATTGGGGCTCCGGGCTTTCCCTGACGAACAGGGCTTCGACGTTTACCACCAGCTGCACCTGGGCGCCCACTCCAAAAAAACCCGAAAAATCACGAACGTCGGTCGATTGCTCCCACTCCAAAAGTGCAAGCCAGTCCAGCTCCTGCTGCTCCTCACCGGCCGTTGGCAGCGCATCTACAGCACCACAGACATCGGGGCTCCGGGCTTTCCCTGACGAACAGGGCTTCGACATTTACCACCAGCTGCATCTGGGCGCCCACTCCAAAAAAAACCCGAAAAATCACGAACGTCGGACGATTGCTCCCACACAAGAAGTGCCAGCCAGTCAAGCTCCTGCTGCTCCTCAGCGGCCATTGGCAGCGCATCTACAGCACCACAGACATCGGGGCTCCGGGCTTTCCCTGACGAACAGGGCTTCGACGTTTACCACCAGCTGCACCTGGGCGCCCACTCCAAAAAAACCCCGAAAAATCACGAAGATCGGACGATTGTTCCCACACCGAAAGTGCCAGCCAGTCAAGCTCTTGCTGCTGCTCCCCGGCCATTGGCAGTGCAACTACAGCACCACAGACATCGGGGCTCCGGGCTTTCCCTGACGAACAGGGCTTCGACATTTACCACCAGCTGCATCTGGGCGCCCACTCCAAAAAAAACCCGAAAAATCACGAACGTCGGACGATTGCTCCCACACAAGAAGTGCCAGCCAGTCAAGCTCCTGCTGCTCCTCAGCGGCCATTGGCAGCGCATCTACAGCACCACAGACATCGGGGCTCCGGGCTTTCCCTGACGAACAGGGCTTCGACGTTTACCACCAGCTGCACCTGGGCGCCCACTCCAAAAAAACCCCGAAAAATCACGAAGATCGGACGATTGTTCCCACACCGAAAGTGCCAGCCAGTCAAGCTCTTGCTGCTGCTCCCCGGCCATTGGCAGTGCATCTACAGCACCACAGACATCGGGGCTCTGGGCTTTCCCTGACGAATAGGGCTTCGACGTTTACCACCACATGCACCTGGGCGCCCATTGGAAAAAAACCCAAGAAAAATCACGAACGTCGGACGATTGCTCCCACACAAGAAGTGCCAGCCAGTCAAGCTCCTGCTGCTCCTCACCGGCCATTGGCAGCGCATCTACAGCACCACAGACATCGGGGCTCCGGGCTTTCCCTGACGAACAGGGCTTCGACGTTTACCACCATCTGCACCTGGTCGCCCACGCCAAAAAAACCCAAAAAATCACGAACGTCGGACGATTGCTCCCACAAAAAAAGTGCCAGCCAGTCAAGCTCCTGTTGCTCCTCACCGGCCATTGGCAGCGCATCTACAGCACCACAGACATCGGGGCTCCGGGCTTTCCCTGAGGAACAGGGCTTCGACGTTTACCACCACCTGCACCTGGGGGGCCCACTGAAAAAAACCCCGAAAAATCATGAAGGTCGGACGATTGCTCCCACACCGAAAGTGCCAGCCAGTCAAGCTCTTGCTGCTCCTCACCGGCCATTGGCAGCGCATCTACAGCACCACAGACACTGGGGCTCCGGGCACTCCCTGACGAACAGGGCTTCGACGTTTACCACCTGCTGCACCTGGGCACCCACTCCAAAAAAACCCGAAAAATCACGAACGTCTGACGATTGCTGCCACACAAAAAGTGTCAGCCAGTCAAGCTCTTGCTGCTTCTCAGCGGCCATTGGCAGCGCATCTACAGCACGACAGACATCGGGGCTCCGGGCTTTCCCTGACAAACGGGGCTTCGACTTTTACCACCAGCTGCACCTGGGCGCCCACTCCAAAAAAACCCTGAAAAATCACGAAGATCGGACGATTGCTCCCACACCGAAAGTGCCAGCCAGTCAATCTCTTGCTGCTCCTCACCGGCCATTGGCAGCGCATCTACAGCACCACAGACATCGGGGCTCCAGGCTTTCCCTGACGAACAGGGCTTCGACGTTTACCACCAGCTGCACCTGGGGGGCCCACTGAAAAAAACCCCAAAAAATCACGAACGTCGGACGATTGCTCCCACACCGAAAATGCCAGCCAGTCAAGCTCTTGCTGCTCCTCACCGGCCATTGGCAGCGCATCTACAGCACCACAGACATCGGGGCTCCGGGCTTTCCCTGACGAACAGGGCTTCGACGTTTACCACCACCTGCACCTGGGCGCCCATTGTAAAAAAACCCAAGAAAAATCACGAACGTTGGATGATTGCTCCCACACCGAAATTGCCAGCAACTCAAGCTCTTGCTGCTCACCACCGGCCATTGGCAGCACATCTACAGCACCACAGACATCGGGGCTCCGGGCTTTCCCTGACGAACAGGGCTTCGACGTTTACCACCAGCTGCACCTGGGCGCCCACTCCAAAAAAACCCGAAAAATCACGAACGTCGGTCGATTGCTCCCACTCCGAAAGTGCAAGCCAGTCCAGCTTTTGCTGCTCCTCCCTGGCCGTTGGCAGCGCATCTACAACACCACAGACATCGGGGCTCCGGGCTTTCCCTGACGAACAGGGCTTCGACATTTACCACCAGCTGCATCTGGGCGCCCACTCCAAAAAAAACCCGAAAAATCACGAACGTCGGACGATTGCTCCCACACAAGAAGTGCCAGCCAGTCAAGCTCCTGCTGCTCCTCAGCGGCCATTGGCAGCGCATCTACAGCACCACAGACATCGGGGCTCCGGGCTTTCCCTGACGAACAGGGCTTCGACGTTTACCACCACCTGCACCTGGGCGCCCATTGGAAAAAAACCCAAGAAAAATCACGAACGTTGGACGATTGCTCCCACACCGAAAGTGCCAGCAACTCAAGCTCTTGCTACTCCTCACCGGCCATTGGCAGCGCATCTACAGCACCACAGACATCGGGGCTCCGGGCTTTCCCTGACGAACAGGGCTTCGACGTTTACCACCACCTGCACCTGGGCGCCATTTGGAAAAAAACCCAAGAAAAATCACGAACGTTGGACGATTGCTCCCACACCGAAAGTGCCAGCCAGTCAAGCACTTGCTGCTCCTACCCGGCCATTGGCAGAGCATCTACAGCACTACAGACATCGGGGCTCCGGGCTTTCCCTGACGAACAGGGCTTCGACATTTACCACCAGCTGCACCTGGGAGTCCACTCCAAAAAAACCCGAAAAATCACGAACGTCGGACGATTGCTCCCACAAAAAAAGTGCCAGCCAGTCAAGCTCCTGCTGCTCCTCAGCGGCCATTGGCAGCGCATCTACAGCACCACAGACATCGGGGCTCCGGGCTTTCCCTGACGAACAGGGCTTCGACGTTTACCACCACCAGCACCTGGGCACCCACTCCAAATAAACCCGAAAAATCACGAACGTCTGACGATTGCTGCCACACAAAAAGTGTCAGCCAGTCAAGCTCCTGCTGCTCCTCAGCGGCCATTGGCAGCGCATCTACAGCACCACAGACATCGGGGCTCCGGGCTTTCCCTGACGAACAGGACTTCGATATTTACCACCAGCTGCACCTGGGCGCCCACTCCAAAAATACCCCGAAAAATCACGAACATCGGACGATTGCTCCCACACCGAAAGTGCCAGCCAGTCAATCTCTTGCTGCTTCTCCCCGGCCATTGGCAGCGCATCTACAGCACCACAGACATCGGGGCTCCGGGCTTTCCCTGACGAACAGGGCTTCGACGTTTACCACCAGCTGCACCTGGGGGGCCCACTGAAAAAAACCCCAAAAAATCATGAACGTCGGACGATTGCTCCCACACCGAAAGTGCCAGCCAGTCAAGCTCTTGCTGCTCCTCCCCGGCCATTGGCAGCGCATCTACAGCGCCACAGACATCGGGGCTCTGGGCTTTCCCTGACGAACAGTGCTTCGACATTTACCACCAGCTGCGCCTGAGCGCTCACTAAAAAAAAACCCGAAAAATCACGAACGTCGGACGATTGCTCCCACACAAAAAGTGCCAGCCAGTGAAGCTCCTGCTGCTCCTCAGCGGCCATTGGCAGCGCATCTACAGCACCACAGACATCGGGGCTCCGGGCTTTCCCTGACGAACAGGGCTTCGACATTTACCACCACCTGCGCCTGGTCGCCCACTCCAGAAAAACCCGAAAAATCACGAACCTCGGACGATTGCTCCCACACCGAAAATGCCAGCCAGTCAAGCTCTTGCTGCTCCTCACCGGCCATTGGCAGCGCATCTACAGCACCACAGACATCGGGGCTCCGGGCTTTCCCTGACAAACAGGGCTTCGACGTTTACCACCACCTGCACCTGGGCGCCCATTGGAAAAAAACCCAAGAAAAATCACGAACGTTGGATGATTGCTCCCACACCGAAATTGCCAGCAACTCAAGCTCTTGCTGCTCCTCACCGGCCATTGGCAGCACATCTACAGCACCACAGACATTGGGGCTCCGGGCTTTCCCTGACGAACAGGGCTTCGACGTTTACCACCAGCTGCACCTGGGGGGCCCACTGAAAAAAACCCCGTAAAATCATGAACGTCGGACGATTGCTCCCACACCAAAAGTGCCAGCCAGTCAAGCTCTTGCTGCTCCTCACCGGCCGTTGGCAGCGCATCTACAGCACCACAGACATCGGGGCTCCGGGCTTTCCCTGACGAACAGGGCTTCGACGTTTACCACCAGCTGCACCTGGGCGCCCACTCCAAAAAAACCTGAAAAATCACGAACGTCTGACGATTGCTGCCACACAAAAAGTGTCAGCCAGTCAAGCTCCTGCTGCTCCTCAGCGGCCATTGGCAGCGCATCTACAGCACGACAGACATCGGGGCTCCGGGCTTTCCCTGACAAACGGGGCTTCGACTTTTACCACCAGCTGCACCTGGGCGCCCACTCCAAAAAAACCCTGAAAAATCACGAAGATCGGACGATTGCTCCCACACCGAAAGTGCCAGCCAGTCAATCTCTTGCTGCTCCTCCCCGGCCATTGGCAGCGCATCTACAGCACCACAGACATCGGGGCTCCGGGCTTTCCCTGACGAACAGGGCTTCGACCTTTACCACCAGCTGCACCTGGGGGGCCCACTGAAAAAAACCCCAAAAAATCACGAACGTCGGACGATTGCTCCCACACCGAAAGTGCCAGCCAGTCAAGCTCTTGCTGCTCCTCACCGGCCATTGGCAGCGCATCTACAGCACCACAGACATCGGGGCTCCGGGCTTTCCCTGACAAACAGGGCTTCGACGTTTACCACCACCTGCACCTGGGCGCCCATTGGAAAAAAACCCAAGAAAAATCACGAACGTTGGATGATTGCTCCCACACCGAAATTGCCAGCAACTCAAGCTCTTGCTGCTCACCACCGGCCATTGGCAGCACATCTACAGCACCACAGACATTGGGGCTCCGGGCTTTCCCTGACGAACAGGGCTTCGACGTTTACCACCAGCTGCACCTGGGCGCCCACTCCAAAAAAACCCGAAAAATCACGAACGTCGGTCGATTGCTCCCACTCCGAAAGTGCAAGCCAGTCCAGCTTTTGCTGCTCCTCCCTGGCCGTTGGCAGCGCATCTACAGCACCACAGACATCGGGGCTCCGGGCTTTCCCTGACGAACAGGGCTTCGACATTTACCACCAGCTGCATCTGGGCGCCCACTCCAAAAAAAACCCGAAAAATCACGAACGTCGGACGATTGCTCCCACACAAGAAGTGCCAGCCAGTCAAGCTCCTGCTGCTCCTCAGCGGCCATTGGCAGCGCATCTACAGCACCACAGACATCGTGGCTCCGGGCTTTCCCTGACGAACAGGGCTTCGACGTTTACCACCACCTGCACCTGGGCGCCCATTGGAAAAAAACCCAAGAAAAATCACGAACGTTGGACGATTGCTCCCGCACCGAAAGTGCCAGCAACTCAAGCTCTTGCTACTCCTCACCGGCCATTGGCAGCGCATCTACAGCACCACAGACATCGGGGCTCCGGGCTTTCCCTGACGAACAGGGCTTCGACGTTTACCACCAGCTGCACCTGGTCGCCCACGCCAAAAAAACCCAAAAAATCACGAACGTCGGACGATTGCTCCCACAAAAAAAGTGCCAGCCAGTCAAGCTCCTGCTGCTCCTCACCGGCCATTGGCAGCACATCTACAGCACCACAGACATCGGGGCTCCGGGCTTTCCCTGACGAACAGGGCTTCGACGTTTACCACCAGCTGCACCTGGGCGCCATTTGGAAAAAAACCCAAGAAAAATCACGAACGTTGGACGATTGCTCCCACATCGAAAGTGCCAGCCAGTCAAGCACTTGCTGCTCCTACCCGGCCATTGGCAGAGCATCTACAGCACCACAGACATCGGGGCTCCGGGCTTTCCCTGACGAACAGGGCTTCGACATTTACCACCAGCTGCACCTGGTCGCCCACTCCAAAAAAACCCGAAAAATCACGAACGTTGGACGATTGCTCCCACACAAGAAGTGCCAGCCAGTCAAGCTCCTGCTGCTCCTCAGCGGCCATTGGCAGCGCATCTACAGCACCACAGACATCGGGGCTCCGGGCTTTCCCTGACGAACAGGGCTTCGACGTTTACCACCAGCTGCACCTGGGCGCCCACTCCAAAAAAACCCCGAAAAATCACGAACGTCGGACGATTGCTCCCACACCGAAAGTGCCAGCCAGTCAAGCTCTTGCTGCTGCTCCCCGGCCATTGGCAGTGCATCTACAGCACCACAGACATCGGGGCTCCGGGCTTTCCCTGACGAACAGGGCTTCGACGTTTACCACCACCTGCACCTGGGCGCCCATTGGAAAAAAACCCAAGAAAAATCACGAACGTTGGACGATTGCTCCCACACCGAAAGTGCCAGCAACTCAAGCTCTTGCTACTCCTCACCGGCCATTGGCAGCGCATCTACAGCACCACAGACATCGGGGCTACGGGCTTTCCCTGACGAACAGGGCTTCGACGTTTACCACCAGCTGCACCTGGTCGCCCACTCCAAAAAAACCCGAAAAATCACGAACGTCGGACGATTGCTCCCACAAAAAAAGTGCCAGCCAGTCAAGCTCCTGCTGCTCCTCACCGGCCATTGGCAGCGCATCTACAGCACCACAGACATCGGGGCTCCGGGCACTCCCTGACGAACAGGGCTTCGACGTTTACCACCACCTGCACCTGGGGGGCCCACTAAAAAAAACCCCAAAAAATCACGAACGTCGGACGATTGCTCCCACACAAAAAGTGCCAGCCAGTCAAGCTCTTCCTGCTCCTCAGCGGCCATTGGCAGCGCATCTACAGCACCACAGACATCGGGGCTCCGGGCTTTCCCTGACGAACAGGGCTTTGACTTTTACCACCACCTGCACCTGGGCGCCCATTGGAAAAAAACCCAAGAAAAATCACGAACGTTGGACGATTGCTCCCACACCGAAAGTGCCAGCAACTCAAGCTCTTGCTACTCCTCACCGGCCATTGGCAGCGCATCTACAGCACCACAGACATCGGGGCTCCGGGCTTTCCCTGACGAACAGGGCTTCGACGTTTACCACCATCTGCACCTGGTCGCCCACGCCAAAAAAACCCGAAAAATCACGAACGTCGGACGATTGCTCCCACAAAAAAAGTGCCAGCCAGTCAAGCTCCTGCTGCTCCTCAGCGGCCATTGGCAGCGCATCTACCGCACCAGAGACATCGGGGCTCCGGGCTTTCCCTGACGAACAGGGCTTCGACGTTTACCACCAGCTGCACCTGGGCGCCCACTCCAAAAAAACCCGAAAAATCATGTACGTCGGACGATTGTTCCCACACAAAAAGTGCCAGCCAGTCAAGCTCCTGCTGCTCCTCAGCGGCCATTGGCAGCGCATCTACAGCACCACAGACATCGGGGCTCCGGGCTTTCCCTCACGAACAGGGCTTCGACGTTTACCACCGTCTGCACATGGGGGGCCCACTGAAAAAAAACCCGAAAAATCATGAACATCGGACGTTTGCTCCCGCACCGAAAGTGCCAGCCACTCAAGCTCTTGCTGCTCCTCCCCGGCCATTGGCAGCGCATCTACAGCACCACAGACATCAGGCCTCCGGGCTTTCCCTGACGAACAGGGCTTCGACGTTTACCACCATCTGCACCTGGACACCCATTGGAAAAAAACCCAAGAAAAATCACGAACGTTGGACGATTGCTCCCACACCGAAAATGCCAGCAACTCAAGCTCTTGCTGCTCCTCACCGGCCATTGGCAGCCCATCTACAGCACCACAGACATCGGGGCTCCGGGCTTTCCCTGACGAACAGGGCTTCAACATTTACCACCACCTGCACCTGGGCGACCACTCCAAAAAAAACCCGAAAAATCACGAATGTCGGACGATTGCTCCCACACAAAATGTGCCAGCCAGTCAAGCTCTTGCTGCTCATCACCGGCCATTGGCAGCCCATCTACAGCACCACAGACATAGGGGCTCCGGGCTTTCCCTGACGAACAGGGCTTCGACGTTTACCACCAGCTGCACCTGGGGGGCCCACTGAAAAAAACCCCGAAAAATCACGAACATCGGACGATTGCTCCCACACCGAATGTGCCAGCCACTCAAGCTCTTGCTGCTCCTCCCCGGCCATTGGCAGCGCATCTACAGCACCACAGACATCACGCCTCCGGGCTTTCCCTGACGAACAGGGCTTCGACGTTTACCACCATCTGCACCTGGACACCCATTGGAAAAAAACCCCAAAAAATCACGAATGTCGGACGATTGCTCCCACACCGAAAATGCCAGCAACTCAAGCTCTTGCTGCTCCTCACCGGCCATTGGCAGCCCATCTACAGCACCACAGACATCGGGGCTCCGGGCTTTCCCTCACGAACAGGGTTTCAACATTTACCACCACCTGCACCTGGGCGCCCACTCCAAAAAAAACCCGAAAAATCACGAACGTCGGACGATTGCTCCCACACCAAAAGTGCCAGCCAGTCAAGCTCTTGCTGCTCCTCACCGGCCATTGGCAGCGCATCTACAGCACCACAGACATCGGGGCTCCAGGCTTTCCCTGACGAACAGGGCTTCGACGTTTACCACCACCTGCACCTGGGCGCCCATTGGAAAAAAACCCAAGAAAAATCACGAACGTTGGACGATTGCTCCCACACCGAAAGTGCCAGCAACTCAAGCTCTTGCTACTCCTCACCGGCCATTGGCAGCGCATCTACAGCACCACAGACATCGGGGCTCCGGGCTTTCCCTGACGAACAGGGCTTCGACGTTTACCACCATCTGCACCTGGTCGCCCACGCCAAAAAAAACCCGAAAAATCACGAACGTCGAACGATTGCTCCCACACAAGAAGTGCCAGCCAGTCAAGCTCCTGCTGCTCCTCACCGGCCATTGGCAGCGCATCTACAGCACCACAGACATCGGGGCTCCGGGCTTTCCCTGACGAACAGGGCTTCGACGTTTACCACCAGCTGCGTCTGGGCGCCCACTAAAAAAAAACCCAAAAAATCACGAATGTCGGACGATTGCTCCCACACAAAAAGTGCCAGCCAGTCAAGCTCTTGCTGCTCATCGCCGGCCATTGGCAGCGCATCTACAGCACCACAGACATCGGGGCTCCGGGCTTTCCCTGACGAACAGGGCTTCGACGTTTACCACCACCTGCACCTGGGCGCCCATTGGAAAAAAACCCAAGAAAAATCACGAACGTTGGACGATTGCTCCCACACCGAAAGTGCCAGCAACTCAAGCTCTTGCTACTCCTCACCGGCCATTGGCAGCGCATCTACAGCACCACAGACATCGGGGCTCCGGGCTTTCCCTGACGAACAGGGCTTCGACGTTTACCACCATCTGCACCTGGTCGCCCACTCCAAAAAAACCCGAAAAATCACGAACGTCGGACGATTCCTCCCACAAAAAAAGTGCCAGCCAGTCAAGCTCCTGCTGCTCCTCACCGGCCATTGGCAGCGCATCTACAGCACCACAGACATCGGGGCTCCGGGCTTTCCCTGACGAACAGGGCTTCGACGTTTACCACCACCTGCACCTGGGGGGCCCACTAAAAAAAGCCCCAAAAAATCACGAACGTCGGACGATTGCTCCCACACAAAAAGTGCCAGCCAGTCAAGCTCTTGCTGCTCCTCACCGGCCATTGGCAGCGCATCTACAGCACCACAGACATCGGGGCTCCGGGCTTTCCCTGACGAACAGGGCTTCGACGTTTACCACCAGCTGCACCTGGTCGCCCACGCCAAAAAAACCCGAAAAATCACGAACGTTGGACGATTGCTCCCACAAAAAAAGTGCCAGCCAGTCAAGCTCCTGCTGCTCCTCACCGGCCATTGGCAGCGCATCTACAGCACCACAGACATCGGGGCTCCGGGCTTTCCCTGACGAACAGGGCTTCGACGTTTACCACCAGCTGCACCTGGGCGCCCACTAAAAAAAACCCCAAAAAATCACGAACGTCGGACGATTGCTCCCACACAAGAAGTGCCAGCCACACAAGCTCTTCCTGCTCATCACCGGCCATTGGCAGCGCATCTACAGCACCACAGACATCGGGGCTCCGGGCTTTCCCTGACGAACAGGGCTTCTACGTTTACCACCAGCTGCACCTGGGCACCCACTCCAAAAAAACCCGAAAAATCACGAACGTCTGACGATTGCTACCACACAAAAAGTGTCAGCCAGTCAAGCTCCTGCTGCTCCTCAGCGGCCATTGGCAGCGCATCTACAGCACCACAGACATCGGGGCTCCGGGCTTTCCCTGACAAACAGGGCTTCGACGTTTACCACCAGCTGCACCTGGGCGGCCCACTGAAAAAAACCCCGAAAAATCATGAACGTCGGACGATTGCTCCCACACCAAAAGTGCCAGCCAGTCAATCTCTTGCTGCTTCTCCCCGGCCATTGGCAGCGCATCTACAGCACCACAGACATCGGGGCTCCGGGCTTTCCCTGACGAACAGGGCTTCGACGTTTACCACCAGCTGCACCTGGGGGGCCCACTGAAATAAACCCCAAAAAATCATGAACGTCGGACGATTGCTCCCACACCGAAAGTGCCAGCCAGTCAAGCTCTTGCTGCTCCTCCCCGGCCATTGACATCGCATCTACAGCACCACAGACATCGGGGCTCCGGGCTTTCCCTGACGAACAGGGCTTCGACGTTTACCACCACCTGCACCTGGGCGCCCACTGAAAAAAAACCCGAAAAATCACGAACGTCGGACGATTGCTCCCACACCGAAAATGCCAGCCAGTCAAGCTCTTGCTGCTCCTCCCCGGCCACTGGCAGCGCATCTACAGCACCACAGACATCGGGGCTCCGGGCTTTCCCTGACGAACAGGGCTTCGACGTTTACCACCAGCTGCACCTGGTCGCCCACTCCAAAAAAACCGAAAAATCACGAACGTCGGTCGATTGCTCCCACTCCGAAAGTCCAAGCCAGTCCAGCTTTTGCTCTCCTCCCCGGCCGTTGGCAGCGCATCTACAGCACCACAGACATCGGGGCTCCGGGCTTTCCCTGACGAACAGGGCTTCGACATTTACCACCAGCTGCACCTGGGCGCCCACTCCAAAAAAACCCGAAAAATCACGAACGTCGGACGATTGCTCCCACACCGAAAGTGCCAGCCAGTCAAGCTCTTGCTGCTCCTCACCGGCCATTGGCAGTGCATCTACAGCACCACAGACATCGGGGCTCCGGGCTTTCCCTGACGAACAGGGCTTCGACGTTTACCACCATCCGCACCTGGTCGCCCACGCCAAAAAAACCCGAAAAATCACGAACGTCGGACGATTGCTCCCACACCGAAAGTGCCAGCCAGTCAAGCTCTTGCTGCTCCTCACCGGCCATTGGCAGCGCATCTACAGCACCACAGACATCGGGGCTCCGGGCTTTCCCTGACGAACAGGGCTTCGACATTTACCACCAGCTGCACCTGGGCACCCACTCCAAAAAAACCCGAAAAATCACGAACGTCGGACGATTGCACCCACACCGAAAGTGCCAGCCAGTCAAGCTCTTGCTGCTCCTCCCCGGCCATTGGCAGCGCATCTACAGCACCACAGACATCGGGGCTCCGGGCACTCCCTGACGAACAGGGCTTCGATATATACTACCAGCTGCACCTGGGCGCCCACTCCAAAAAAACCCCGAAAACTCATCAAGATCGGACGATTGCTCCCACACCAAAAGTGCCAGCCAGTCAAGCTCTTGCTGCTCCTCACCGGCCATTGGCAGCGCATCTACAGCACCACAGACATCGGGGCTCCGGGCTTTCCCTGACGAACAGGGCTTCGACGTTTACCACCACCTGCACCTGGGCGCCCATTGGAAAAAAACCCAAGAAAAATCACGAACGTTGGACGATTGCTCCCACACCGAAAGTGCCAGCAACTCAAGCTCTTGCTACTCCTCACCGGCCATTGGCAGCGCATCTACAGCACCACAGACATCGGGGCTCCGGGCTTTCCCTGACGAACAGGGCTTCGACGTTTACCACCAGCTGCACCTGGGGGGCCCACTGAAAAAAACCCCGAAAAATCATGAAGGTCGGACGATTGCTCCCACACCGAAAGTGCCAGCCACTCAAGCTCTTGCTGCTCATCACCGGCCATTGGCAGCGCATCTACAGCACCACAGACACTGCGGCTCCGGGCACTCCCTGACGAACAGGGCTTCGACGTTTACCACCAGCTGCACCTGGGCACCCACTCCAAAAAAACCCGAAAAATCACGAACGTCTGACGATTGCTGCCACACAAAAAGTGTCAGCCAGTCAAGCTCCTGCTGCTTCTCAGCGGCCATTGGCAGCGCATCTACAGCACCACAGACATCAGGGCTCCGGGCTTTCCCTGACGAACAGGGCTTCGACGTTTACCACCAGCTGCACCTGGGGGGCCCACTGAAAAAAACCCCGAAAAATCATGAACGTCGGACGATTGCTCCCACACCAAAAGTGCCAGCCAGTCAAGCTCTTGCTGCTCCTCCCCGGCCGTTGGCAGCGCATCTACAGCACCACAGACATCGGGGCTCTGGGCTTTCCCTGACGAACAGGGCTTCGACGTTTACCACCAGCTGCACCTGGGCGCCCACTCCAAAAAAACCTGAAAAATCACGAACGTCTGACGATTGCTGCCACACAAAAAGTGTCAGCCAGTCAAGCTCCTGCTGCTCCTCAGCGGCCATTGGCAGCACATCTACAGCACCACAGACATCGGGGCTCTGAGCTTTCCCTGACGAACAGGGCTTCGACGTTTACCACCACCTGCACCTGGGCGCCCATTGGAAAAAAACCCAAGAAAAATCACGAACGTTGGACGATTGCTCCCACACCGAAAGTGCCAGCCAGTCAAGCTCTTGCTGCTCCTCCCCGGCCATTGGCAGCGCATCTACAGCGCCACAGACATCGGGGCTCTGGGCTTTCCCTGACGAACAGTGCTTCGACATTTACCACCAGCTGCGCCTGAGCGCTCACTAAAAAAAAACCCGAAAAATCACGAACGTCGGACGATTGCTCCCACACAAAAAGTGCCAGCCAGTGAAGCTCCTGCTGCTCCTCAGCGGCCATTGGCAGCGCATCTACAGCACCACAGACATCGGGGCTCCGGGCTTTCCCTGACGAACAGTGCTTCGACATTTACCACCACCTGCGCCTGGTCGCCCACTCCAGAAAAACCCGAAAAATCACGAACGTCGGACGATTGCTCCCACACCGAAAATGCCAGCCAGTCAAGCTCTTGCTGCTCCTCACCGGCCATTGGCAGCGCATCTACAGCACCACAGACATCGGGGCTCCGGGCTTTCCCTGACAAACAGGGCTTCGACGTTTACCACCACCTGCACCTGGGCGCCCATTGGAAAAAAACCCAAGAAAAATCACGAACGTTGGATGATTGCTCCCACACCGAAAGTGCCAGCAACTCAAGCTCTTGCTGCTCCTCACCGGCCATTGGCAGCACATCTACAGCACCACAGACATTGGGGCTCCGGGCTTTCCCTGACGAACAGGGCTTCGACGTTTACCACCAGCTGCACCTGGGCGCCCACTCCAAAAAAACCCGAAAAATCACGAACGTCGGTCGATTGCTCCCACTCCAAAAGTGCAAGCCAGTCCAGCTCCTGCTGCTCCTCACCGGCCGTTGGCAGCGCATCTACAGCACCACAGACATCGGGGCTCCGGGCTTTCCCTGACGAACAGGGCTTCGACATTTACCACCAGCTGCATCTGGGCGCCCACTCCAAAAAAAACCCGAAAAATCACGAACGTCGGACGATTGCTCCCACACAAGAAGTGCCAGCCAGTCAAGCTCCTGCTGCTCCTCAGCGGCCATTGGCAGCGCATCTACAGCACCACAGACATCGGGGCTCCGGGCTTTCCCTGACGAACAGGGCTTCGACGTTTACCACCAGCTGCACCTGGGCGCCCACTCCAAAAAAACCCCGAAAAATCACGAAGATCGGACGATTGTTCCCACACCGAAAGTGCCAGCCAGTCAAGCTCTTGCTGCTGCTCCCCGGCCATTGGCAGTGCAACTACAGCACCACAGACATCGGGGCTCTGGGCTTTCCCTGACGAATAGGGCTTCGACGTTTACCACCACATGCACCTGGGCGCCCATTGGAAAAAAACCCAAGAAAAATCACGAACGTCGGTCGATTGCTCCCACTCCGAAAGTGCAAGCCAGTCCAGCTCCTGCTGCTCCTCACCGGCCGTTGGCAGCGCATCTACAGCACCACAGACATCGGGGCTCCGGGCTTTCCCTGACGAACAGGGCTTCGACATTTACCACCAGCTGCATCTGGGCGCCCACTCCAAAAAAAACCCGAAAAATCACGAACGTCGGACGATTGCTCCCACACAAGAAGTGCCAGCCAGTCAAGCTCCTGCTGCTCCTCAGCGGCCATTGGCAGCGCATCTACAGCACCACAGACATCGGGGCTCCGGGCTTTCCCTGACGAACAGGGCTTCGACGTTTACCACCAGCTGCACCTGGGCGCCCACTCCAAAAAAACCCCGAAAAATCACGAAGATCGGACGATTGTTCCCACACCGAAAGTGCCAGCCAGTCAAGCTCTTGCTGCTGCTCCCCGGCCATTGGCAGTGCATCTACAGCACCACAGACATCGGGGCTCTGGGCTTTCCCTGACGAATAGGGCTTCGACGTTTACCACCACATGCACCTGGGCGCCCATTGGAAAAAAACCCAAGAAAAATCACGAACGTCGGACGATTGCTCCCACACAAGAAGTGCCAGCCAGTCAAGCTCCTGCTGCTCCTCACCGGCCATTGGCAGCGCATCTACAGCACCACAGACATCGGGGCTCCGGGCTTTCCCTGACGAACAGGGCTTCGACGTTTACCACCATCTGCACCTGGTCGCCCACGCCAAAAAAACCCAAAAAATCACGAACGTCGGACGATTGCTCCCACAAAAAAAGTGCCAGCCAGTCAAGCTCCTGTTGCTCCTCACCGGCCATTGGCAGCGCATCTACAGCACCACAGACATCGGGGCTCCGGGCTTTCCCTGAGGAACAGGGCTTCGACGTTTACCACCACCTGCACCTGGGGGGCCCACTGAAAAAAACCCCGAAAAATCATGAAGGTCGGACGATTGCTCCCATACCGAAAGTGCCAGCCAGTCAAGCTCTTGCTGCTCCTCACCGGCCATTGGCAGCGCATCTACAGCACCACAGACACTGGGGCTCCGGGCACTCCCTGACGAACAGGGCTTCGACGTTTACCACCAGCTGCACCTGGGCACCCACTCCAAAAAAACCCGAAAAATCACGAACGTCTGACGATTGCTGCCACACAAAAAGTGTCAGCCAGTCAAGCTCCTGCTGCTTCTCAGCGGCCATTGGCAGCGCATCTACAGCACGACAGACATCGGGGCTCCGGGCTTTCCCTGACAAACGGGGCTTCGACGTTTACCACCAGCTGCACCTGGGCGCCCACTCCAAAAAAACCCTGAAAAATCACGAAGATCGGACGATTGCTCCCACACCGAAAGTGCCAGCCAGTCAATCTCTTGCTGCTCCTCACCGGCCATTGGCAGCGCATCTACAGCACCACAGACATCGGGGCTCCGGGCTTTCCCTGACGAACAGGGCTTCGACGTTTACCACCAGCTGCACCTGGGGGGCCCACTGAAAAAAACCCCAAAAAATCACGAACGTCGGACGATTGCTCCCACACCGAAAATGCCAGCCAGTCAAGCTCTTGCTGCTCCTCACCGGCCATTGGCAGCGCATCTACAGCACCACAGACATCGGGGCTCCGGGCTTTCCCTGACAAACAGGGCTTCGACGTTTACCACCACCTGCACCTGGGCGCCCATTGTAAAAAAACCCAAGAAAAATCACGAACGTTGGATGATTGCTCCCACACCGAAATTGCCAGCAACTCAAGCTCTTGCTGCTCACCACCGGCCATTGGCAGCACATCTACAGCACCACAGACATTGGGGCTCCGGGCTTTCCCTGACGAACAGGGCTTCGAAGTTTACCACCAGCTGCACCTGGGCGCCCACTCCAAAAAAACCCGAAAAATCACGAACGTCGGTCGATTGCTCCCACTCCGAAAGTGCAAGCCAGTCCAGCTTTTGCTGCTCCTCCCTGGCCGTTGGCAGCGCATCTACAGCACCACAGACATCGGGGCTCCGGGCTTTCCCTGACGAACAGGGCTTCGACATTTACCACCAGCTGCATCTGGGCGCCCACTCCAAAAAAAACCCGAAAAATCACGAACGTCGGACGATTGCTCCCACACAAGAAGTGCCAGCAACTCAAGCTCTTGCTACTCCTCAGCGGCCATTGGCAGCGCATCTACAGCACCACAGACATCGGGGCTCCGGGCTTTCCCTGACGAACAGGGCTTCGACGTTTACCACCACCTGCACCTGGGCGCCATTTGGAAAAAAACCCAAGAAAAATCACGAACGTTGGACGATTGCTCCCACACCGAAAGTGCCAGCCAGTCAAGCACTTGCTGCTCCTACCCGGCCATTGGCAGAGCATCTACAGCACCACAGACATCGGGGCTCCGGGCTTTCCCTGACGAACAGGGCTTCGACATTTACCACCAGCTGCACCTGGGAGTCCACTCCAAAAAAACCCGAAAAATCACGAACGTCGGACGATTGCTCCCACACAAGAAGTGCCAGCCAGTCAAGCTCCTGCTGCTCCTCAGCGGCCATTGGCAGCGCATCTACAGCACCACAGACATCGGGGCTCCGGGCTTTCCCTGACGAACAGGGCTTCGACCTTTACCACCAGCTGCACCTGGGCGCCCACTCCAAAAAAACCCCGAAAAATCACGAACGTCGGACGATTGCTCCCACACCGAAAGTGCCAGCCATCAAGCTCTTGCTGCTGCTCCCCGGCCATTGGCAGTGCATCTACAGCACCACAGACATCGGGGCTCCGGGCTTTCCCTGACGAACAGGGCTTCGACGTTTACCACCACCTGCACCTGGGCGCCCATTGGAAAAAAACCCAAGAAAAATCACGAACGTTGGACGATTGCTCCCACACCGAAAGTGCCAGCAACTCAAGCTCTTGCTACTCCTCACCGGCCATTGGCAGCGCATCTACAGCACCACAGACATCGGGGCTACGGGCTTTCCCTGACGAACAGGGGTTCGACGTTTACCACCATCTGCACCTGGTCGCCCACTCCAAAAAAACCCGAAAAATCACGAACGTCGGACGATTGCTCCCACAAAAAAAGTGCCAGCCAGTCAAGCTCCTGCTGCTTCTCACCGGCCATTGGCAGCGCATCTACAGCACCACAGACATCGGGGCTCCGGGCTTTCCCTGACGAACAGGGCTTCGACGTTTACCACCAGCTGCACCTGGGCACCCACTCCAAATAAACCCGAAAAATCACGAACGTCTGACGATTGCTGCCACACAAAAAGTGTCAGCCAGTCAAGCTCCTGCTGCTCCTCAGCGGCCATTGGCAGCGCATCTACAGCACCACAGACATCGGGGCTCCGGGCTTTCCCTGACGAACAGGACTTCGATATTTACCACCAGCTGCACCTGGGCGCCCACTCCAAAAAAACCCCGAAAAATCACGAACATCGGACGATTGCTCCCACACCGAAAGTGCCAGCCAGTCAATCTCTTGCTGCTTCTCCCCGGCCATTGGCAGCGCATCTACAGCACCACAGACATCGGGGCTCCGGGCTTTCCCTGACGAACAGGGCTTCGACGTTTACCACCAGCTGCACCTGGGGGGCCCACTGAAAAAAACCCCAAAAAATCACGAACGTCGGACGATTGCTCCCACACCGAAAGTGCCAGCCAGTCAAGCTCTTGCTGCTCCTCCCCGGCCATTGGCAGCGCATCTACAGCGCCACAGACATCGGGGCTCTGGGCTTTCCCTGACGAACAGTGCTTCGACATTTACCACCAGCTGCGCCTGAGCGCTCACTAAAAAAAAACCCGAAAAATCACGAACGTCGGACGATTGCTCCCACACAAAAAGTGCCAGCCAGTGAAGCTCCTGCTGCTCCTCAGCGGCCATTGGCAGCGCATCTACAGCACCACAGACATCGGGGCTCCGGGCTTTCCCTGACGAACAGGGCTTCGACATTTACCACCACCTGCGCCTGGTCGCCCACTCCAGAAAAACCCGAAAAATCACGAACGTCGGACGATTGCTCCCACACCGAAAATGCCAGCCAGTCAAGCTCTTGCTGCTCCTCACCGGCCATTGGCAGCGCATCTACAGCACCACAGACATCGGGGCTCCGGGCTTTCCCTGACAAACAGGGCTTCGACGTTTACCACCACCTGCACCTGGGCGCCCATTGGAAAAAAACCCAAGAAAAATCACGAACGTTGGATGATTGCTCCCACACCGAAATTGCCAGCAACTCAAGCTCTTGCTGCTCCTCACCGGCCATTGGCAGCACATCTACAGCACCACAGACATTGGGGCTCCGGGCTTTCCCTGACGAACAGGGCTTCGACGTTTACCACCAGCTGCACCTGGGGGGCCCACTGAAAAAAACCCCGTAAAATCATGAACGTCGGACGATTGCTCCCACACCAAAAGTGCCAGCCAGTCAAGCTCTTGCTGCTCCTCACCGGCCGTTGGCAGCGCATCTACAGCACCACAGACATCGGGGCTCCGGGCTTTCCCTGACGAACAGGGCTTCGACGTTTACCACCAGCTGCACCTGGGCGCCCACTCCAAAAAAACCTGAAAAATCACGAACGTCTGACGATTGCTGCCACACAAAAAGTGTCAGCCAGTCAAGCTCCTGCTGCTCCTCACCGGCCGTTGGCAGCGCATCTACAGCACCACAGACATCGGGGCTCCGGGCTTTCCCTGACGAACAGGGCTTCGACCTTTACCACCAGCTGCACCTGGGCGCCCACTCCAAAAAAACCTGAAAAATCACGAACGTCTGACGATTGCTGCCACACAAAAAGTGTCAGCCAGTCAAGCTCTTGCTGCTCCTCACCGGCCGTTGGCAGCGCATCTACAGCACCACAGACATCGGGGCTCCGGGCTTTCCCTGACGAACAGGGCTTCGACCTTTACCACCAGCTGCACCTGGGGGGCCCACTGAAAAAAACCCCAAAAAATCACGAACGTCGGACGATTGCTCCCACACCGAAAATGCCAGCCAGTCAAGCTCTTGCTGCTCCTCACCGGCCATTGGCAGCGCATCTACAGCACCACAGACATCGGGGCTCCGGGCTTTCCCTGACAAACAGGGCTTCGACGTTTACCACCACCTGCATCTGGGCGCCCATTGGAAAAAAACCCAAGAAAAATCACGAACGTTGGATGATTGCTCCCACACCGAAATTGCCAGCAACTCAAGCTCTTGCTGCTCACCACCGGCCATTGGCAGCACATCTACAGCACCACAGACATTGGGGCTCCGGGCTTTCCCTGACGAACAGGGCTTCGACGTTTACCACCAGCTGCACCTGGGCGCCCACTCCAAAAAAACCCGAAAAATCACGAACGTCGGTCGATTGCTCCCACTCCGAAAGTGCAAGCCAGTCCAGCTTTTGCTGCTCCTCCCTGGCCGTTGGCAGCGCATCTACAGCACCACAGACATCGGGGCTCCGGGCTTTCCCTGACGAACAGGGCTTCGACATTTACCACCAGCTGCATCTGGGCGCCCACTCCAAAAAAAACCCGAAAAATCACGAACGTCGGACGATTGCTCCCACACAAGAAGTGCCAGCCAGTCAAGCTCCTGCTGCTCCTCAGCGGCCATTGGCAGCGCATCTACAGCACCACAGACATCGTGGCTCCGGGCTTTCCCTGACGAACAGGGCTTCGACGTTTACCACCACCTGCACCTGGGCGCCCATTGGAAAAAAACCCAAGAAAAATCACGAACGTTGGACGATTGCTCCCGCACCGAAAGTGCCAGCAACTCAAGCTCTTGCTACTCCTCACCGGCCATTGGCAGCGCATCTACAGCACCACAGACATCGGGGCTCCGGGCTTTCCCTGACGAACAGGGCTTCGACGTTTACCACCAGCTGCACCTGGTCGCCCACGCCAAAAAAACCCAAAAAATCACGAACGTCGGACGATTGCTCCCACAAAAAAAAGTGCCAGCCAGTCAAGCTCCTGCTGCTCCTCACCGGCCATTGGCAGCACATCTACAGCACCACAGACATCGGGGCTCCGGGCTTTCCCTGACGAACAGGGCTTCGACGTTTACCACCAGCTGCACCTGGGCGCCATTTGGAAAAAAACCCAAGAAAAATCACGAACGTTGGACGATTGCTCCCACACCGAAAGTGCCAGCCAGTCAAGCTCTTGCTGCTCCTACCCGGCCATTGGCAGAGCATCTACAGCACCACAGACATCGGGGCTCCGGTCTTTCCCTGACGAACAGGGCTTCGACATTTACCACCAGCTGCACCTGGTCGCCCACTCCAAAAAAACCCGAAAAATCACGAACGTTGGACGATTGCTCCCACACAAGAAGTGCCAGCCAGTCAAGCTCCTGCTGCTCCTCAGCGGCCATTGGCAGCGCATCTACAGCACCACAGACATCGGGGCTCCGGGCTTTCCCTGACGAACAGGGCTTCGACGTTTACCACCAGCTGCACCTGGGCGCCCACTCCAAAAAAACCCCGAAAAATCACGAACGTCGGACGATTGCTCCCACACCGAAAGTGCCAGCCAGTCAAGCTCTTGCTGCTGCTCCCCGGCCATTGGCAGTGCATCTACAGCACCACAGACATCGGGGCTCCGGGCTTTCCCTGACGAACAGGGCTTCGACGTTTACCACCACCTGCACCTGGGCGCCCATTGGAAAAAAACCCAAGAAAAATCACGAACGTTGGACGATTGCTCCCACACCGAAAGTGCCAGCAACTCAAGCTCTTGCTACTCCTCACCGGCCATTGGCAGCGCATCTACAGCACCACAGACATCGGGGCTACGGGCTTTCCCTGACGAACAGGGCTTCGACGTTTACCACCAGCTGCACCTGGTCGCCCACTCCAAAAAAACCCGAAAAATCACGAACGTCGGACGATTGCTCCCACAAAAAAAGTGCCAGCCAGTCAAGCTCCTGCTGCTCCTCACCGGCCATTGGCAGCGCATCTACAGCACCACAGACATCGGGGCTCCGGGCTTTCCCTGACGAACAGGGCTTCGACGTTTACCACCACCTGCACCTGGGGGGCCCACTAAAAAAAACCCCAAAAAATCACGAACGTCGGACGATTGCTCCCACACAAAAAGTGCCAGCCAGTCAAGCTCTTCCTGCTCCTCAGCGGCCATTGGCAGCGCATCTACAGCACCACAGACATCGGGGCTCCGGGCTTTCCCTGACGAACAGGGCTTTGACTTTTACCACCACCTGCACCTGGGCGCCCATTGGAAAAAAACCCAAGAAAAATCACGAACGTTGGACGATTGCTCCCACACCGAAAGTGCCAGCAACTCAAGCTCTTGCTACTCCTCACCGGCCATTGGCAGCGCATCTACAGCACCACAGACATCGGGGC
The DNA here is from genome assembly GCF_036417535.1 of Chlamydotis macqueenii. NCBI lineage: Eukaryota > Metazoa > Chordata > Aves > Otidiformes > Otididae > Chlamydotis > Chlamydotis macqueenii. Next base: position 28,774,281 of record NC_141592.1, on the reverse strand, counting down.
TCCGGGCTTTCCCTGACGAACAGGGCTTCGACGTTTACCACCATCTGCACCTGGTCGCCCACGCCAAAAAACCCCGAAAAATCACGAACGTCGGACGATTGCTCCCACAAAAAAAGTGCCAGCCAGTCAAGCTCCTGCTGCTCCTCAGCGGCCATTGGCAGCGCATCTACCGCACCAGAGACATCGGGGCTCCGGGCTTTCCCTGACGAACAGGGCTTCGACGTTTACCACCAGCTGCACCTGGGCGCCCACTCCAAAAAAACCCGAAAAATCATGTACGTCGGACGATTGCTCCCACACAAAAAGTGCCAGCCAGTCAAGCTCCTGCTGCTCCTCAGCGGCCATTGGCAGCGCATCTACAGCACCACAGACATCGGGGCTCCGGGCTTTCCCTCACGAACAGGGCTTCGACGTTTACCACCATCTGCACATGGGGGGCCCACTGAAAAAAAACCCGAAAAATCATGAACATCGGACGATTGCTCCCACACCGAAAGTGCCAGCCACTCAAGCTCTTGCTGCTCCTCCCCGGCCATTGGCAGCGCATCTACAGCACCACAGACATCAGGCCTCCGGGCTTTCCCTGACGAACAGGGCTTCGACGTTTACCACCATCTGCACCTGGACACCCATTGGAAAAAAACCCAAGAAAAATCACGAACGTTGGACGATTGCTCCCACACCGAAAATGCCAGCAACTCAAGCTCTTGCTGCTCCTCACCGGCCATTGGCAGCCCATCTACAGCACCACAGACATCGGGGCTCCGGGCTTTCCCTGACGAACAGAGCTTCAACATTTACCACCACCTGCACCTGGGCGACCACTCCAAAAAAAACCCGAAAAATCATGAACGTCGGACGATTGCTCCCACACCAAAAGTGCCAGCCAGTCAAGCTCTTGCTGCTCCTCACCGGCCATTGGCAGCGCATCTACAGCACCACAGACATCGGGGCTCCGGGCTTTCCCTGACGAACAGGGCTTCGACGTTTACCACCACCTGCACCTGGGCGCCCATTGGAAAAAAAACCAAGAAAAATCACGAACGTTGGACGATTGCTCCCACACCGAAAGTGCCAGCAACTCAAGCTCTTGCTACTCCTCACCGGCCATTGGCAGCGCATCTACAGCACCACAGACATCGGGGCTCCAGGCTTTCCCTCACGAACAGGGCTTCGACGTTTACCACCAGCTGCACCTGGGCGCCCACTCCAAAAAAACCCGAAAAATCACGAACGTCGGACGATTGCTCCTACAAAAAAAGTGCCAGCCAGTCAAGCTCTTGCTGCTCCTCAGCGGCCATTGGCAGCGCATCTACAGCACCACAGACATCGGGGCTCCGGGCTTTCCCTGACGAACAGGGCTTCGACGTTTACCACCACCTGCACCTGGGCGCCCATTGGAAAAAAACCCAAGAAAAATCACGAACGTTGGACGATTGCTCCCACACCGAAAGTGCCAGCAACTCAAGCTCTTGCTACTCCTCACCGGCCATTGGCAGCGCATCTACAGCACCACAGACATTGGGGCTCCGGGCTTTCCCTGACGAACAGGGCTTCGACGTTTACCACCAGCTGCACCTGGGCGCCCACTCCAAAAAAACCCGAAAAATCACGAACGTCGGTCGATTGCTCCCACTCCGAAAGTGCAAGCCAGTCCAGCTTTTGCTGCTCCTCCCTGGCCGTTGGCAGCGCATCTACAGCACCACAGACATCGGGGCTCCGGGCTTTCCCTGACGAACAGGGCTTCGACATTTACCACCAGCTGCATCTGGGCGCCCACTCCAAAAAAAACCCGAAAAATCACGAACGTCGGACGATTGCTCCCACACAAGAAGTGCCAGCCAGTCAAGCTCCTGCTGCTCCTCAGCGGCCATTGGCAGCGCATCTACAGCACCACAGACATCGTGGCTCCGGGCTTTCCCTGACGAACAGGGCTTCGACGTTTACCACCACCTGCACCTGGGCGCCCATTGGAAAAAAACCCAAGAAAAATCACGAACGTTGGACGATTGCTCCCGCACCGAAAGTGCCAGCAACTCAAGCTCTTGCTACTCCTCACCGGCCATTGGCAGCGCATCTACAGCACCACAGACATCGGGGCTCCGGGCTTTCCCTGACGAACAGGGCTTCGACGTTTACCACCAGCTGCACCTGGTCGCCCACGCCAAAAAAACCCAAAAAATCACGAACGTCGGACGATTGCTCCCACAAAAAAAAGTGCCAGCCAGTCAAGCTCCTGCTGCTCCTCACCGGCCATTGGCAGCACATCTACAGCACCACAGACATCGGGGCTCCGGGCTTTCCCTGACGAACAGGGCTTCGACGTTTACCACCAGCTGCACCTGGGCGCCATTTGGAAAAAAACCCAAGAAAAATCACGAACGTTGGACGATTGCTCCCACACCGAAAGTGCCAGCCAGTCAAGCTCTTGCTGCTCCTACCCGGCCATTGGCAGAGCATCTACAGCACCACAGACATCGGGGCTCCGGTCTTTCCCTGACGAACAGGGCTTCGACATTTACCACCAGCTGCACCTGGTCGCCCACTCCAAAAAAACCCGAAAAATCACGAACGTTGGACGATTGCTCCCACACAAGAAGTGCCAGCCAGTCAAGCTCCTGCTGCTCCTCAGCGGCCATTGGCAGCGCATCTACAGCACCACAGACATCGGGGCTCCGGGCTTTCCCTGACGAACAGGGCTTCGACGTTTACCACCAGCTGCACCTGGGCGCCCACTCCAAAAAAACCCCGAAAAATCACGAACGTCGGACGATTGCTCCCACACCGAAAGTGCCAGCCAGTCAAGCTCTTGCTGCTGCTCCCCGGCCATTGGCAGTGCATCTACAGCACCACAGACATCGGGGCTCCGGGCTTTCCCTGACGAACAGGGCTTCGACGTTTACCACCACCTGCACCTGGGCGCCCATTGGAAAAAAACCCAAGAAAAATCACGAACGTTGGACGATTGCTCCCACACCGAAAGTGCCAGCAACTCAAGCTCTTGCTACTCCTCACCGGCCATTGGCAGCGCATCTACAGCACCACAGACATCGGGGCTACGGGCTTTCCCTGACGAACAGGGCTTCGACGTTTACCACCAGCTGCACCTGGTCGCCCACTCCAAAAAAACCCGAAAAATCACGAACGTCGGACGATTGCTCCCACAAAAAAAGTGCCAGCCAGTCAAGCTCCTGCTGCTCCTCACCGGCCATTGGCAGCGCATCTACAGCACCACAGACATCGGGGCTCCGGGCTTTCCCTGACGAACAGGGCTTCGACGTTTACCACCACCTGCACCTGGGGGGCCCACTAAAAAAAACCCCAAAAAATCACGAACATCGGACGATTGCTCCCACACAAAAAGTGCCAGCCAGTCAAGCTCTTCCTGCTCCTCAGCGGCCATTGGCAGCGCATCTACAGCACCACAGACATCGGGGCTCCGGGCTTTCCCTGACGAACAGGGCTTCGACTTTTACCACCACCTGCACCTGGGCGCCCATTGGAAAAAAACCCAAGAAAAATCACGAACGTTGGACGATTGCTCCCACACCGAAAGTGCCAGCAACTCAAGCTCTTGCTACTCCTCACCGGCCATTGGCAGCGCATCTACAGCACCACAGACATCGGGGCTCCGGGCTTTCCCTGACGAACAGGGCTTCGACGTTTACCACCATCTGCACCTGGTCGCCCACGCCAAAAAACCCCGAAAAATCACGAACGTCGGACGATTGCTCCCACAAAAAAAGTGCCAGCCAGTCAAGCTCCTGCTGCTCCTCAGCGGCCATTGGCAGCGCATCTACCGCACCAGAGACATCGGGGCTCCGGGCTTTCCCTGACGAACAGGGCTTCGACGTTTACCACCAGCTGCACCTGGGCGCCCACTCCAAAAAAACCCGAAAAATCATGTACGTCGGACGATTGCTCCCACACAAAAAGTGCCAGCCAGTCAAGCTCCTGCTGCTCCTCAGCGGCCATTGGCAGCGCATCTACAGCACCACAGACATCGGGGCTCCGGGCTTTCCCTCACGAACAGGGCTTCGACGTTTACCACCATCTGCACATGGGGGGCCCACTGAAAAAAAACCCGAAAAATCATGAACATCGGACGATTGCTCCCACACCGAAAGTGCCAGCCACTCAAGCTCTTGCTGCTCCTCCCCGGCCATTGGCAGCGCATCTACAGCACCACAGACATCAGGCCTCCGGGCTTTCCCTGACGAACAGGGCTTCGACGTTTACCACCATCTGCACCTGGACACCCATTGGAAAAAAACCCAAGAAAAAACACGAACGTTGGACGATTGCTCCCACACCGAAAATGCCAGCAACTCAAGCTCTTGCTGCTCCTCACCGGCCATTGGCAGCCCATCTACAGCACCACAGACATCGGGGCTCCGGGCTTTCCCTGACGAACAGGGCTTCAACATTTACCACCACCTGCACCTGGGCGACCACTCCAAAAAAAACCCGAAAAATCATGAACGTCGGACGATTGCTCCCACACCAAAAGTGCCAGCCAGTCAAGCTCTTGCTGCTCCTCACCGGCCATTGGCAGCGCATCTACAGCACCACAGACATCGGGGCTCCGGGCTTTCCCTGACGAACAGGGCTTCGACGTTTACCACCACCTGCACCTGGGCGCCCATTGGAAAAAAAACCAAGAAAAATCACGAACGTTGGACGATTGCTCCCACACCGAAAGTGCCAGCAACTCAAGCTCTTGCTACTCCTCACCGGCCATTGGCAGCGCATCTACAGCACCACAGACATCGGGGCTCCAGGCTTTCCCTCACGAACAGGGCTTCGACGTTTACCACCAGCTGCACCTGGGCGCCCACTCCAAAAAAACCCGAAAAATCACGAACGTCGGACGATTGCTCCTACAAAAAAAGTGCCAGCCAGTCAAGCTCTTGCTGCTCCTCAGCGGCCATTGGCAGCGCATCTACAGCACCACAGACATCGGGGCTCCGGGCTTTCCCTGACGAACAGGGCTTCGACGTTTACCACCAGCTGCGTCTGGGCTCCCACTAAAAAACAACCCAAAAAATCACGAACATCGGACGATTGCTCCCACACCGAAAGTGCCAGCCAGTCAAGCTCTTGCTGCTCCTCAGCGGCCATTGGCAGCGCATCTACAGCACCACAGACATCGGGCCTCCGGGCTTTCCCTGACGAACAGGCCTTCGACGTTTACCACCAGCTGCACCTGGGCGCCCATTGGAAAAAAACCCAAGAAAATCATGAACGTTGGACGATTGCTCCCACACAAAAAGTGCCAGCAACTCAAGCTCTTGCTCCTCATCACCGGCCACTGGCAGCGCATCTACAGCACCACAGACACTGGGGCTCCGGGCTTTCCCTGACGTACAGGGCTTCGACGTTTACCACCAGCTGCACCTGGGGGGCCCACTGAAAAAAACCCCGAAAGTCATGAACGTAGGACGATTGCTCCCACTCCGAAAGTGCCAGCCAGTCAAGCTCTTGCTGTATCAAACTGGCCATTGGCAGCGCATCTACAGCACGACAGACATCGGGGCTCTGGGATTTCCCTGACGAACAGGGCTTTGACGTTTACCAGCAGCTGCACCTGGTCGCACACTCCAAAATAACCCGAAAAATCACGAACGTCGGACGATTGCTCCCACACAAAAAGTTCCAGCCAGTCAAGCTCCTGCTGCTCCTCAGCGGCCATTGGCAGCGCATCTACAGCACCACAGACATCGGGGCTCCGGGCTTTCCCTGATGAACAGGGCTTCGACGTTTACCACCACCTGCACCTGGGCGCCCATTGGAAAAAAACCCAAGAAAAATCACGAACGTTGGACGATTGCTCCCACACCGAAAGTGGCAGCAACTCAAGCTCTTGCTACTCCTCACCGGCCATTGGCAGCGCATCTACAGCACCACAGACATCGGGGCTCCGGGCTTTCCCTGACGAACAGGGCTTCGACGTTTACCACCAGCTGCGTCTGGGCGCCCACTAAAAAAAAACCCAAAAAATCACGAATGTCGGACGATTGCTCCCACACAAAATGTGCCAGCCAGTCAAGCTCTTGCTGCTCATCACCGGCCATTGGCAGCCCATCTACAGCACCACAGACATAGGGGCTCCGGGCTTTCCCTGACGAACAGGGCTTCGACGTTTACCACCAGCTGCACCTGGGGGGCCCACTGAAAAAAACCCCGAAAAATCACGAACATCGGACGATTGCTCCCACACCGAAAGTGCCAGCCACTCAAGCTCTTGCTGCTCCTCAGCGGCCATTGGCAGCGCATCTACAGCACCACAGACATCGGGGCTCCGGGCTTTCCCTGACGAACAGGGCTTCGACGTTTACCACCAGCTGCACCTGGGCGCCCACTGAAAAGAAAACCCCGAAAAATCACGAACATCGGACGATTGCTCCCACACCGAAAGTGCCAGCCAGTCAAGCTCTTGCTGCTCCTCCCCGGCCATTGGCAGCGCATCTACAGCACCACAGACATCGGGACTCCGGGCTTTCCCTGATGAACAGGCCTTCGACGTTTACCACCAGCTGCACCGGGTCGCCCACTCCAAAAAAACCCGAAAAATCACGAACGTCGGACGATTGCTCCCACACCGAAAGTGCCAGCCAGTCAAGCTCTTGCTGCTCCTCACCGGCCATTGGCAGCGCATCTACAGCAGCACAGACATCGGGGCTCCGGGCTTTCCCTGACGAACAGGGCTTCGACGTTTACCACCAGCTGCACCTGGGCGCCCACTCCAAAAAAACCCGAAAAATCATGTACGTCGGACGATTGCTCCCACACAAAAAGTGCCAGCCAGTCAAGCTCCTACTGCTCCTCACCGGCCATTGGCAGCGCATCTACAGCACCACAGACATCGGGGCTCCGGGCTTTCCCTGACGAACAGGGCTTCGACGTTTACCACCATCTGCACCTGGTCGCCCACGCCAAAAAAACCCGAAAAATCACGAACGTCTGACGATTGCTCCCACACAAAAAGTGCCAGCCAGTCAAGCTCTTGCTGCTCATCACCGGCCATTGGCAGCCCATCTACAGCACCACAGACATAGGGGCTCCAGGCTTTCCCTCACGAACAGGGCTTCGACGTTTACCACCAGCTGCACATGGGGGGCCCACTGAAAAAAACCCCGAAAAATCACGAACATCGGACGATTGCTCCCACACCGAATGTGCCAGCCACTCAAGCTCTTGCTGCTCCTCCCCGGCCATTGGCAGCGCATCTACAGCACCACAGACATCACGCATCCAGGCTTTCCCTGACGAACAGGGCTTCGACGTTTACCACCATCTGCACCTGGACACCCATTGGAAAAAAACCCCAAAAAATCACGAATGTCGGACGATTGCTCCCACACCGAAAATGCCAGCAACTCAAGCTCTTGCTGCTCCTCACCGGCCATTGGCAGCCCATCTACAGCACCACAGACATCGGGGCTCCGGGCTTTCCCTCACGAACAGGGTTTCAACATTTACCACCACCTGCACCTGGGCGCCCACTCCAAAAAAAACCCGAAAAATCACGAACGTCGGACGATTGCTCCCACACCAAAAGTGCCAGCCAGTCAAGCTCTTGCTGCTCCTCACCGGCCATTGGCAGCGCATCTACAGCACCACAGACATCGGGGCTCCAGGCTTTCCCTGACGAACAGGGCTTCGACGTTTACCACCACCTGCACCTGGGCGCCCATTGGAAAAAAACCCAAGAAAAATCACGAACGTTGGACGATTGCTCCCACACCGAAAGTGCCAGCAACTCAAGCTCTTGCTACTCCTCACCGGCCATTGGCAGCGCATCTACAGCACCACAGACATCGGGGCTCCGGGCTTTCCCTGACGAACAGGGCTTCGACGTTTACCACCATCTGCACCTGGTCGCCCACGCCAAAAAAAACCCGAAAAATCACGAACGTCGAACGATTGCTCCCACACAAGAAGTGCCAGCCAGTCAAGCTCCTGCTGCTCCTCACCGGCCATTGGCAGCGCATCTACAGCACCACAGACATCGGGGCTCCGGGCTTTCCCTGACGAACAGGGCTTCGACGTTTACCACCAGCTGCGTCTGGGCGCCCACTAAAAAAAAACCCAAAAAATCACGAATGTCGGACGATTGCTCCCACACAAAAAGTGCCAGCCAGTCAAGCTCTTGCTGCTCATCGCCGGCCATTGGCAGCCCATCTACAGCACCACAGACATCGGGGCTCCAGGCTTTCCCTCACGAACAGGGCTTCGACGTTTACCACCAGCTGCACCTGGGGGGCCCACTGAAAAAAACCCCGAAAAATCACGAACATCGGACAATTGCTCCCACACCGAAAGTGCCAGCCAGTCAAGCTCCTGCTGCTCCTCACCGGCCATTGGCAGCGCATCTACAGCACCACACACATCGGTGCTCCGGGCTTTCCCTGACGAACAGGGCTTCGACGTTTACCACCAGCTGCACCTGGGCGCCCACTGAAAAGAAAACCCCGAAAAATCACGAACATCGGACGATTGCTCCCACACCGAAAGTGCCAGCCAGTCAAGCTCTTGCTGCTCCTCCCCGGCCATTGTCAGCGCATCTACAGCACCACAGACATCGGGGCTCCGGGCTTTCCCTGACGAACAGGGCTTCGACGTTTACCACCAGCTGCACCTGGGCGCCCACTCCAAAAAAACCCGAAAAATCATGAACGTCGGACGATTGCCCCCACACAAAAAGTGCCAGCCAGTCAAGCTCTTGCTGCTCCTCAGCAGCCATTGGCAGCGCATCTACAGCACCACAGACATCGGGGCTCCGGGCTTTCCCTGACGAACAGGGCTTCGACGTTTACCACCATCTGCACCTGGTCGCCCACGCCAAAAAAACCCGAAAAATCACGAACGTCGGACGATTGCTCCCACACGGAAAGTGCCAGCCAGTCAAGCTCCTGCTGCTCCTCAGCGGCCATTGGCAGCGCATCTACCGCACCAGAGACATCGGGGCTCCGGGCACTCCCTGACGAACAGGGCTTCGATGTTTACCACCAGCTGCACCTGGGCACCCACTCCAAAAAAACCCGAAAAATCACGAACGTCGGACGATTGCTCCCACACCGAAAGTGCCAGCCAGTCAATTTCCTGCTGCTTCTCAGCGGCCATTGGCAGCGCATCTACAGCACCACAGACATCGGGGCTCCGGGCTTTCCCTGACGAACAGGGCTTCGATGTTTACCACCAGCTGCATCTGGGGGGCCCACTGAAAAAAACCCCGAAAAATCATGAACGTCGGACGATTGCTCCCACACAAAAAGTGCCAGCCAGTCAAGCTCTTGCTGCTCCTCACTGACCATTGGCAGCGCATCTACAGCACCACAGACATCGGGGCTCTGGGCTTTCCCTGACGAAAAGGGCTTCGACGTTTACCACCAGCTGCACCTGGGCGCCCACTCCAAAAAAACCCGAAAAATCACGAACGTCTGACGATTGCTGCCACACAAAAAGTGTCAGCCAGTCAAGCCCCTGCTGCTCCTCAGCGGCCATTGGCAGCGCATCTACAGCACCACAGACATCGGGGCTCCGGGCTTTCCCTGACGAACAGGGCTTCGACGTATACCACCACCTGCACCTGGTCGCCCACGCCAAAAAAACCCGAAAAATCACGAACGTCGGACGATTGCTCCCACAAAAAAAGTGCCAGCCAGTCAAGCTCTTGCTGCTGCTCCCCGGCCATTGGCAGTGCATCTACAGCACCACAGACATCGGGGCTCCGGGCTTTCCCTGACGAACAGGGCTTCGACGTTTACCACCACCTGCACCTGGGCGCCCATTGGAAAAAAACCCAAGAAAAATCATGAACGTCGGACGATTGCTCCCACACCGAAAGTGCCAGCCAGTCAAGCTCTTGCTGCTCCTCCCCGGCCATTGGCAGCGCATCTACAGCACCACAGACATCGGGGCTCCGGGCACTCCCTGACGAACAGGGCTTCGACGTTTACCACCAGCTGCACCTGGTCGCCCACTCCAAAAAAACCCCGAAAAATCACGAACGTCTGACGATTGCTGCCACACAAAAAGTGTCAGCCAGTCAAGCTCCTGCTGCTCCTCAGCGGCCATTGGCAGCGCATCTACAGCACCACAGACATCGGGGCTCCGGGCTTTCCCTGACAAACAGGGCTTCGACGTTTACCACCATCTGCACCTGGTCGCCCACGCCAAAAAAACCCGAAAAATCACGAACGTCGGACGATTGCTCCCACACCGAAAGTGCCAGCAACTCAAGCTCTTCCTGCTCATCACCGGCCATTGGCAGCGCATCTACAGCACCACAGACACTGGGGCTCCGGGCTTTCCCTGACGAACATGGTTTCGACGTTTACCACCAGCTGCACCTGGGCGCCCACTCCAAAAAAACCCGAAAAATCACGAACGTCGGATGATTGCTCCCACACCGAAAGTGCCAGCCAGTCAAGCTCCTGCTGCACCTCCCCGGCCATTGGCAGCGCATCTACAGCACCACAGACGTCGGGGCTCCGGGCTTTCCCTGACGAACATGGTTTCGACGTTTACCACCAGCTGCACCTGGGCGCCCACTCCAAAAAAACCCGAAAAATCATGAACGTCGGACGATTGCTCCCACACAAAAAGTGCCAGCCAGTCAAGCTCCTGCTGCTCCTCAGCGGCCATTGGCAGCGCATCTACAGCACCACAGACATCGGGGCTCCGGGCTTTCCCTGACGAACAGGGCTTCGACGTTTACCACCACCTGCACCTGGGCGCCCATTGGAAAAAAACCCAAGAAAAATCACGAACGTTGGACGATTGCTCCCACACCGAAAGTGCCAGCAACTCAAGCTCTTGCTACTCCTCACCGGCCATTGGCAGCGCATCTACAGCACCACAGACATCGGGGCTCCGGGCTTTCCCTGACGAACAGGGCTTCGACGTTTACCACCAGCTGCGTCTGGGCTCCCACTAAAAAAAAACCCAAAAAATCACGAATGTCGGACGATTGCTCCCACACCGAAAGTGCCAGCCAGTCAAGCTCTTGCTGCTCATCACCGGCCATTGGCAGCCCATCTACAGCACCACAGACATAGGGGCTCCGGGCTTTCCCTGACGAACAGGGCTTCGACGTTTACCACCAGCTGCACCTGGGGGGCCCACTGAAAAAAACCCCGAAAAATCACGAACATCGGACGATTGCTCCCACACCGAAAGTGCCAGCCACTCAAGCTCTTGCTGCTCCTCACCGGCCATTGGCAGCGCATCTACAGCACCACAGACATCTGGGCTCCGGGCTTTCCCTGACGAACAGGCCTTCGACGTTTACCACCAGCTGCACCTGGTCGCCCACTCCAAAAAAACCCGAAAAATCACGAACGTCGGACGATTGCTCCCACACCGAAAGTGCCAGCCAGTCAAGCTCTTGCTGCTCCTCAACGGCCATTGGCAGCGCATCTACAGCACCACAGACATCGGGGCTCCGGGCTTTCCCTGACGAACAGGGCTTCGACGTTTACCACCACCTGCACCTGTGCGCCCACTCCAAAAAAACCCGAAAAATCATGTACGTCGGACGATTGCTCCCACACCAAAAGTGCCAGCCAGTCAAGCTCTTGCTGCTCCTCACCGGCCATTGGCAGCGCATCTACAGCAACACAGACATCGGGGCTCCGGGCTTTCCCTGACGAACAGGGCTTCGACATTTACCACCACCTGCACCTGGGCGCCCATTGGAAAAAAACCCAAGAAAAATCACGAACGTTGGACGATTGCTCCCACACCGAAAGTGCCAGCAACTCAAGCTCTTGCTACTCCTCATTGGCCATTGGCAGCGCATTTACAGCACCACAGACATCGGGGCTCCAGGCTTTCCCTCACGAACAGGGCTTCGACATTTACCACCAGCTGCACCTGGTCGCACACTCCAAAAAAACCCGAAAAATCAAGAACGTCGGACGATTGCTCCCACACAAAAAGTTCCAGACATTCAACCTCCTGCTGCTCCTCAGCGGCCATTGGCAGCGCATCTACAGCACCACAGACATCGGGGCTCCGGGCTTTCCCTGACGAACAGGGCTTCGACGTTTACCACCACCTGCACCTGGGCGCCCACTCAAGAAAAACCCCGAAAAATCACGAAGATCGGACGATTGCTCCCACACCGAAAGTGCCAGCCAATCAAGCTCTTGCTGCTGCTCCCCGTCCATTGGCAGTGCATCTACAGCACCACAGACATCGGGGCTCCGGGCTTTCCCTGACGAACAGGGCTTCGACGTTTACCACCATCTGCACCTGGTCGCCCACGCCAAAAAAACCCGAAAAATCACGAACGTCGGACGATTGCTCCTACAAAAAAAGTGCCAGCCAGTCAAGCTCCTGCTGCTCCTCACCGGCCATTGGCAGCGCATCTACAGCACCACAGACATCGGGGCTCCGGGCTTTCCCTGACGAACAGGGCTTCGACGTTTACCACCAGCTGCGTCTGGGCTCCCACTAAAAAAAAACCCAAAAAATCACGAACATCGGACGATTGCTCCCACACCGAAAGTGCCAGCCAGTCAAGCTCTTGCTGCTCCTCACCGGCCATTGGCAGCGCATCTACAGCACCACAGACATCGGGGCTCCGGGCTTTCCCTGACGAACAGGGCTTCAACATTTACCACCACCTGCACCTGGGCGCCCACTCCAAAAAAACCCGAAAAATCACGAACGTCGGACGATTGCTCCCACACCGAAAATGCTAGCAACTCAAGCTCTTGCTCCTCATCACCGGCCATTGGCAGCGCATCTACAGCACCACAGACATCGGGGCTCCGGGCTTTCCCTGACGAACAGGGCTTCGATTTTTACCACCAGCTGCACCTGGGCGCCCACTCCAAAAAAACCCCGAAAAATCACGAAGATCGAACGATTGCTCCCACACCGAAAGTGCCAGCCAGTCAAGCTCTTGCTGCTCCTCACCGGCCATTGGCAGCGCATCTACAGCACCACAGACATCGGGGCTCCGGGCTTTCCCTGACGAACAGGGCTTCGATGTTTACCACCATCTGCACCTGGGCGCCAACGCCAAAAAAACCCGAAAAATCACAAACATCGTACGATTGCTCCCAAACAAAAAGTGCCAGCCAGTCAAGCTCTTGCTGCTCCTCACCGGCCATTGGCAGCGCATCTACAGCACCACAGACATCGGGGCTCCGGGCTTTCCCTGACGAACAGGGCTTCGACGTTTACCACCAGCTGCACCTGGGCGCCCACTGAAAAAAACCCCGAAAAATCACAAACGTCGGATGATTGCTCCCACACCGAAAGTGCCAGCCAGTCAAGCTCTTGCTGCTCCTCCTTGGTCATTGGCAGCGCATCTACAGCACCACAGACATTGGGGCTCCGGGCTTTCCCTGACGAACAGGGCTTCGACGTTTACCACCAGCTGCACCTGGGCGCCCACAGGAAGAAACCCCGAAAAATCACGAACGTCTCACGATTGCTCCCACACCGGAAGTGACAGCCAGTCAAGCTCCTGCTGCTCCTCAGCGGCCATTGGCAGCGCATCTACAGCACCACAGACATCGGGGCTCCAAGCTTTCCCTGACGAACAGGGCTTCGACGTTTACCACTAGCTGCACCGTGGAGCCCACTGAAAAAAACCCCAAAAAATCATGAACGTCGGATGGTTGCTCCCACACCGAAAGTGCCAGCCAGTCAAGCTTGTGCTGCACCTCACCGGCCATTGGCAGCGCATCTACAGCACCACAGACATAGGGGCTCCAGGCTTTCCCTCACGAACAGGGCTTCGACGTTTACCACCAGCTGCACCTGGGGGGCCCACTGAAAAAAACCCCGAAAAATCACGAACATCGGACGATTGCTCCCACACCGAAAGTGCCAACCACTCAAGCTCTTGCTGCTCCTCAGCGGCCATTGGCAGTGCATCTACAGCACCACAGACATCGGGGCTCCGGGCTTTCCCTGACGAACAGGCCTTTGACGTTTACCACCACCTGCACCGGGTCGCCCACTCCAAAAAAACCCGAAAAATCACGAACGTCGGACGATTGCTCCCACACCGAAAGTGCCAGCCAGTCAAGCTCTTGCTGCTCCTCAACGGCCATTGGCAGTGCATCTACAGCACCACAGACATCGGGGCTCCGGGCTTTCCCTGACGAACAGGGCTTCGACGTTTACCACCAGCTGCACCTGGGCGCCCACTCCAAAAAAACCCGAAAAATCATGTACGTCGGACGATTGCTCCCACACAAAAAGTGCCAGCCAGTCAAGCTCCTGCTGCTCCTCACCGGCCATTGGCAGCGCATCTACAGCACCACAGACATCGGGGCTCCGGGCTTTCCCTGACGAACAGGGCTTCGACGTTTACCACCAGCTGCACCTGGGCGCCCATTCCAAAAAAACCCGAAAAATCATGTACGTCGGACGATTGCTCCCACACAAAAAGTGCCAGCAACTCAAGCTCTTGCTGCTCCTCACCGGCCATTGGCAGCCCATCTACAGCACCACAGACATCGGGGCTCCGGGCTTTCCCTGACGAACAGGGCTTCAACATTTACCACCACCTGCACCTGGGCGCCCACTCCAAAAAAAAACCCGAAAAATCACGAACGTCGGACGATTGCTCCCACACCAAAAGTGCCAGCAACTCAAGCTCTTGCTACTCCTCACCGGCCATTGGCAGCGCATCTACAGCACCACAGACATCGGGGCTCCGGGCTTTCCCTGACGAACAGGGCTTCGACGTTTACCACCAGCTGCACCTGGGGGGCCCACTGAAAAAAAACCCCGAAAAATCACGAACATCGGACGATTGCTCCCACACCAAAAGTGCCAGCCAGTCAAGCTCCTGCTGCTCCTCAGCGGCCATTGGCAGCGCATCTACAGCACCACAGACATCGGGGCTCCGGGCTTTCCCTGACGAACAGGGCTTCGACGTTTACCACCAGCTGCACCTGGTCGCACACTCCAAAAAAACCCGAAAAATCACGAACGTCGGACGATTGCTCCCACACCAAAAGTGCCAGCCCGTCAAGCTCTTGCTGCTCCTCACCGGCCATTGGCAGCGCATCTACAGCACCACGGACATCGGGGCTCCGGGCTTTCCCTGACGAACAGGGCTTCGACCTTTACCACCACCTGCACCTCTGCCCCCATTGGAAAAAAACCCAAGAAAAATAACGAACGTTGGACGATTGCTCCCACACCGAAAGTGCCAGCCTGTCAAGCTCTTGCTGCTCCTCACGGGCCATTGGCAGCGCATCTACAGCACCACAGACATCGGGGCTCCGGGCTTTCCCTGACGAACAGGGCTTCGACCTTTACCACCACCTGCACCTCTGCCCCCATTGGAAAAAAACCCAAGAAAAATCACAAACGTCGGATGATTGCTCCCACACCGAAAGTGCCAGCCAGTCAAGCTCTTGCTGCTCCTCCTCGGTCATTGGCAGCGCATCTACAGCACCACAGACATTGGGGCTCCGGGCTTTCCCTGACGAACAGGGCTTCGACGTTTACCACCAGCTGCACCTGGGCACCCACTGGAAAAAAACCCCAAGATATCACGAACGTCGGACGATTGCTCCCACACCGAAAGTGCCAGCCAGTCAAGCTCCTGCTGCTCCTCAGCGGCCATTGGCAGCGCATCTACAGCACCACAGACATCAGGGCTCCGGGCTTTCCCTGACGAACAGGGCTTCGACGTTTACCACCAGCTGCAACTGGGGGCCCCACTGAAAAAAACCCCGAAAAAGCACGAACGTCAGACGATTGCTCCCACACCAAAAGTGCCAGCAACTCAAGCTTCTGCTGCTCCTCCCCGGCCATTGGCAGCGCATCTACAGCACCACAGACATCGGGGCTCCGGGCTTTCCCTGACGAACAGGGCTTCGACGTTTACCACCAGCTGCACCTGGGCGCCCACAGGAAGAAACCCCGAAAAATCACGAACATCTCACGATTGCTCCCACACCGGAAGTGACAGCCAGTCAAGCTCTTGCTGCTCCTCACCGGCCATTGGCAGCACATCTACAGCACCACAGACATCGGGGCTCCAAGCTTTCCCTGACGAACAGGGCTTCGACGTTTACCACCAGCTGCACCTGGGGCCCACTGAAAAAAAACCCAAAAAATCATGAACGTCGGATGGTTGCTCCCACACCGAAAGTGCCAGCCAGTCAAGCTTCTGCTGCACCTCCCCGGCCATTGGCAGCGCATCTACAGCACCACAGACATAGGGGCTCCAGGCTTTCCCTCACGAACAGGGCTTCGACGTTTACCACCAGCTGCACCTGGGGGGCCCACTGAAAAAAACCCCGAAAAATCACGAACATCGGACGATTGCTCCCACAAAAAAAGTGCCAACCACTCAAGCTCTTGCTGCTCCTCAGCGGCCATTGGCAGCGCATCTACAGCACCACAGACATCGGGGCTCCGGGCTTTCCCTGACGAACAGGGCTTCGACGTTTACCACCAGCTGCACCTGGGCGCCCACTGAAAAGAAAACCCCGAAAAATCACGAACATCGGACGATTGCTCCCACACCGAAAGTGCCAGCCAGTCAATCTCTTGCTGCTCCTCCCCGGCCACTGGCAGCGCATCTACAGCACCACAGACATCGGGGCTCCGGGCTTTCCCTGACGAACAGGCCTTTGACGTTTACCACCAGCTGCACCGGGTCGCCCACTCCAGAAAAACCCGAAAAATCACAAACGTCGGACGATTGCTCCCACACCGAAAGTGCCAGCCAGTCAAGCTCTTGCTGCTCATCACCGGCCATTGGCAGCGCATCTACAGCACCACAGACATCGGGGCTCCGGGCTTTCCCTGACGAACAGGGCTTCGACGTTTACCACCATCTGCACCTGGACACCCATTGGAAAAAAACCCAAGAAAAATCACGAACGTTGGACGATTGCTCCCACACCGAAAATGCCAGCAACTCAAGCTCTTGCTGCTCCTCACCGGCCATTGGCAGCCCATCTACAGCACCACAGACATCGGGGCTCCGGGCTTTCCCTGACGAACAGGGCTTCAACATTTACCACCACCTGCACCTGGGCGCCCACTCCAAAAAAAACCCGAAAAATCACGAACGTCGGACGATTGCTCCCACACCAAAAGTGCCAGCCAGTAAAGCTCTTGCTGCTCCTCACCGGCCATTGGCAGCGCATCTACAGCACCACAGACATCGGGGCTCCGGGCTTTCCCTGACGAACAGGGCTTCGACGTTTACCACCACCTGCACCTGGGCGCCCACTCCAAAAAAACCCGAAAAATCATGAACGTCGGACGATTGCTCCCACACAAAAAGTGCCAGCCAGTCAAGCTCCTGCTGCTGCTCCCCGGCCATTGGCAGCGCATCTACAGCACCACAGACATCGGGGCTCCGGGCTTTCCCTGACGAACAGGGCTTCGACGTTTACCACCACCTGCACCTGGGCGCCCATTGGAAAAAAACCCAAGAAAAATCACGAACGTTGGACGATTGCTCCCACACCGAAAGTGCCAGCAACTCAAGCTCTTGCTACTCCTCACCGGCCATTGGCAGCGCATCTACAGCACCACAGACATCGGGGCTCCGGGCTTTCCCTGACGAACAGGGCTTCGACGTTTACCACCATCTGCACCTGGTCGCCCACGCCAAAAAAACCCGAAAAATCACGAACGTCGGACGATTGCTCCCACAAAAAACGTGCCAGCCAGTCAAGCTCCTGCTGCTCCTCACCGGCCATTGGCAGCGCATCTACAGCACCAGAGACATCGGGGCTCCGGGCTTTCCCTGACGAACAGGGCTTCGACGTTTACCACCAGCTGCACCTGGGGGGCCCACTGAAAAAAAACCCCGAAAAATCACGAACATCGGACGATTGCTCCCACACCAAAAGTGCCAGCCAGTCAAGCTCCTGCTGCTCCTCACCGGCCATTGGCAGCGCATCTACAGCACCACAGACATCGGGGCTCCGGGCTTTCCCTGACGAACAGGGCTTCGACGTTTACCACCAGCTGCACCTGGTCGCACACTCCAAAAAAAACCGAAAAATCACGAACGTCGGACGATTGCTCTTACACCAAAAGTGCCAGCCAGTCAAGCTCTTGCTGCTCCTCACTGGCCATTGGCAGCGCATCTACAGCACCACGGACATCGGGGCTCCGGGCTTTCCCTGATGAACAGGGCTTCGACGTTTACCACCAGCTGCACCTGGTCGCACACTCCAAAAAAACCCGAAAAATCAAGAACGTCGGACGATTGCTCCCACACAAAAAGTTCCAGACAGTCAAGCTCCTGCTGCTCCTCAGCGGCCATTGGCAGCGCATCTACAGCACCACAGACATCGGGGCTCCGGGCTTTCCCTGACGAACAGGGCTTCGACGTTTACCACCAGCTGCACCTGGGCGCCCACTCCAGAAAAACCCCGAAAAATCACGAACGTCGGACGATTGCTCCCACACCGAAAGTGCCAGCAACTCAAGCTCTTGCTACTCCTCACCGGCCATTGGCAGCGCATCTACAGCACCACAGACATCGGGGCTCCGGGCTTTCCCTGACGAACAGGGCTTCGACGTTTACCACAATCTGCACCTGGGCGCCCACGCCAAAAAAACCCGAAAAATCACGAACGTCGGACGATTGCTCCTACAAAAAAAGTGCCAGCCAGTCAAGCTCCTGCTGCTCCTCACCGGCCATTGGCAGCGCATCTACAGCACCAGAGACATCGGGGCTCCGGGCTTTCCCTGACGAACAGGGCTTCGACGTTTACCACCAGCTGCGTCTGGGCTCCCACTAAAAAAAAACCCAGAAAATCACGAACATCGGACGATTGCTCCCACACCGAAAGTGCCAGCCAGTCAAGCTCTTGCTGCTCCTCAACGGCCATTGGCAGCGCATCTACAGCACCACAGACATCGGGGCTCCGGGCTTTCCCTCACGAACAGGGCTTCGACGTTTACCACCAGCTGCACCTGGGCGCCCACTCCAAAAAAACCCGAAAAATCATGTACGTCGGACGATTGCTCCCACACAAAAAGTGCCAGCCAGTCAAGCTCCTGCTGCTCCTCAGCGGCCATTGGCAGCGCATCTACAGCACCACAGACATCGGGGCTCCGGGCTTTCCCTGACGAACAGGGCTTCGACGTTTACCACCATCTGCACATGGGGGGCCCACTGAAAAAAACCCCGAAAAATCACGAACATCGGACGATTGCTCCCACACCGAAAGTGCCAGCCACTCAAGCTCTTGCTGCTCCTCCCCGGCCATTGGCAGCGCATCTACAGCACCACAGACATCAGGCCTCCGGGCTTTCCCTGACGAACAGGGCTTCGACGTTTACCACCATCTGCACCTGGACACCCATTGGAAAAAAACCCAAGAAAAATCACGAACGTTGGACGATTGCTCCCACACCGAAAATGCCAGCAACTCAAGCTCTTGCTGCTCCTCCCCGGCCATTGGCAGTGCATCTACATCACCACAGACATCGGGGCTCCGGGCTTTCCCTGACGAACAGGGCTTCAACATTTACCACCACCTGCACCTGGGCGCCCACTCCAAAAAAAACCCGAAAAATCATGAACGTCGGACGATTGCTCCCACACCAAAAGTGCCAGCCAGTCAAGCTCTTGCTGCTCCTCACCGGCCATTGGCAGCGCATCTACAGCACCACAGACATCGGGGCTCCGGGCTTTCCCTGACGAACAGGGCTTCGACATTTACCACCACCTGCACCTGGGCGCCCATTGGAAAAAAACCCAAGAAAAATCACGAACGTTGGACGATTGTTCCCACACCGAAAGTGCCAGCAACTCAAGCTCTTGCTACTCCTCACCGGCCATTGGCAGCGCATCTACAGCACCACAGACATCGGGGCTCCAGGCTTTCCCTCACGAACAGGGCTTCGACGTTTACCACCAGCTGCACCTGGTCGCACACTCCAAAAAACCCCGAAAAATCAAGAACTTCGGACGATTGCTCCCACACCGAAAGTGCCAGCCAGTCAAGCTCTTGCTGCTGCTCCCCGTCCATTGGCAGTGCATCTACAGCACCACAGACATCGGGGCTCCGGGCTTTCCCTGACGAACAGGGCTTCGACGTTTACCACCAGCTGCACCTGGGCGCCCACGCCAAAAAAACCCGAAAAATCACGAACGTCGGACGATTGCTCCTACAAAAAAAGTGCCAGCCAGTCAAGCTCCTGCTGCTCCTCACCGGCCATTGGCAGCGCATCTACAGCACCACAGACATCGGGGCTCCGGGCTTTCCCTGACGAACAGGGCTTCGACGTTTACCACCAGCTGCGTCTGGGCGCCCACTAAAAAAAAACCCGAAAAATCACGAACATCGGACGATTGCTCCCACACCGAAAGTGCCAGCCAGTCAAGCTCTTGCTGCTCCTCAGCGGCCATTGGCAGCGCATCTACAGCACCACAGACATCGGGCCTCCGGGCTTTCCCTGACGAACAGGGCTTCGACGTTTACCACCAGCTGCACCTGGGCGCCCATTGGAAAAAAACCCAAGAAAATCACGAACGTTGGACGATTGCTCCCACACAAAAAGTGCCAGCAACTCAACCTCTTGCTCCTCATCACCGGCCACTGGCAGCGCATCTACAGGACCACAGACACTGGGGCTCCGGGCTTTCCCTGATGTACAGGGCTTCGACGTTTACCACAAGCTGCACCTGGGGGGCCCACTGAAAAAAACCCCGAAAGTCATGAACGTAGGACGATTGCTCCCACACCGAAAGTGCCAGCCAGTCAAGATCTTGCTGTATCAAACTGGCCATTGGCAGCGCATCTACAGCACGACAGACATCGGGGCTCCGGGCTTTCCCTGACGAACAGGGCTTTGACGTTTACCACCAGCTGCACCTGGTCGCACACTCCAAAATAACCCGAAAAATCACGAACGTCGGACGATTGCTCCCACACAAAAAGTTCCAGCCAGTCAAGCTCCTGCTGCTCCTCAGCGGCCATTGGCAGCGCATCTACAGCACCACAGACATCGGGGCTCCGGGCTTTCCCTGACGAACAGGGCTTCGACGTTTACCACCAGCTGCACCTGGGCGCCCACTCCAAAAAAACCCGAAAAATCATGAACGTCGGACGATTGCTCCCACACAAAAAGTGCCAGCCAGTCAAGCTCCTGCTGCTCCTCAGCGGCCATTGGCAGCGCATCTACAGCACCACAGACATCGGGGCTCCGGGCTTTCCCTGACGAACAGGGCTTCGACGTTTACCACCACCTGCACCTGGGCGCCCATTGGAAAAAAACCCAAGAAAAATCACGAACGTTGGACGATTGCTCCCACACCGAAAGTGCCAGCACCTCAAGCTCTTGCTACTCCTCACCGGCCATTGGCAGCGCATCTACAGCACCACAGACATCGGGGCTCCGGGCTTTCCCTGACGAACAGGGCTTCGACGTTTACCACCAGCTGCGTCAGGGCGCCCACTAAAAAAAAACCCAAAAAATCACGAATGTCGGACGATTGCTCCCACACAAAAAGTGCCAGCCAGTCAAGCTCTTGCTGCTCATCACCGGCCATTGGCAGCCCATCTACAGCACCACAGACATCGGGGTTCCGGGCTTTCCCTGACGAACAGGCCTTCGACGTTTACCACCAGCTGCACCTGGGGGGCCCACTGAAAAAAACCCCGAAAAATCACGAACATCGGACGATTACTCCCACACCGAAAGTGCCAGCCACTCAAGCTCTTGCTGCTCCTCAGCGGCCATTGGCAGCGCATCTACAGCACCACAGACATCGGGGCTCCGGGCTTTCCCTGACGAACAGGGCTTCGACGTTTACCACCAGCTGCACCTGGGCGCCCACTGAAAAGAAAACCTCGAAAAATCACGAACATCGGACGATTGCTCCCACACCAAAAGTGCCAGCCAGTCAATCTCTTGCTGCTCCTCCCCGGCCATTGGCAGCGCATCTACAGCACCACAGACATCGGGGCTCCGGGCTTTCCCTGACGAACAGGCCTTCGACGTTTACCACCAGCTGCACCGGGTCGCGCACTCCAAAAAAACCCGAAAAATCACGAACGTCGGACGATTGCTCCCACACCGAAAGTGCCAGCCAGTCAAGCTCTTGCTGCTCCTCAACGGCCATTGGCAGCGCATCTACAGCACCACAGACATCGGGGCTCCGGGCTTTCCCTGACGAACAGGGCTTCGACGTTTACCACCAGCTGCACCTGGGCGCCCACTCCAAAAAAACCCGAAAAATCATGTACGTCGAACGATTGCTCCCACACAAAAAGTGCCAGCCAGTCAAGCTCCTGCTGCTCCTCACCGGCCATTGGCAGCGCATCTACAGCACCACAGACATCGGGGCTCCGGGCTTTCCCTGACGAACAGGGCTTCGACGTTTACCACCATCTGCACCTGGTCGCCCACGCCAAAAAAAACCCGAAAAATCACGAACGTCTGACGATTGCTCCCACACAAAAAGTGCCAGCCAGTCAAGCTCTTGCTGCTCATCACCGGCCATTGGCAGCCCATCTACAGCACCACAGACATAGGGGCTCCAGGCTTTCCCTCACGAACAGGGCTTCGACGTTTACCACCAGCTGCACATGGGGGGCCCACTGAAAAAAACCCCGAAAAATCACGAATATCGGACGATTGCTCCCACACCGAAAGTGCCAGCCACTCAAGCTCTTGCTGCTCCTCCCCGGCCATTGGCAGCGCATCTACAGCACCACAGACATCGGGGCTCCGGGCTTTCCCTGACGAACAGGGCTTTGACGTTTACCACCACCTGCACCTGGTCGCACACTCCAAAATAACCCGAAAAATCACGAACGTCGGACGATTGCTCCCACACCAAAAGTTCCAGCCAGTCAAGCTCTTGCTGCTCCTCAGCGGCCATTGGCAGCGCATCTACAGCACCACAGACATCGGGGCTCCGGGCTTTCCCTGACGAACAGGGCTTCGACGTTTACCACCAGCTGCACCTGGGCGCCCACTCCAAAAAAACCCGAAAAATCATGAACGTCGGATGATTGCTCCCACACAAAAAGTGCCAGCCAGTCAAGCTCCTGCTGCTCCTCAGCGGCCATTGGCAGCGCATCTACAGCACCACAGACATCGGGGCTCCGGGCTTTCCCTGACGAACAGGGCTTCGACGTTTACCACCACCTGCACCTGGGCGCCCATTGGAAAAAAACCCAAGAAAAATCACGAACGTTGGACGATTGCTCCCACACCGAAAGTGCCAGCAACTCAAGCTCTTGCTACTCCTCACCGGCCATTGGCAGCGCATCTACAGCACCACAGACATCGGGGCTCCGGGCTTTCCCTGACGAACAGGGCTTCGACGTTTACCACCAGCTGCACCTGGGGGGCCCACTGAAAAAAACCCCGAAAAATCACGAACATCGGACGATTGCTCCCACACCGAAAGTGCCAGCCACTCAAGCTCTTGCTGCTCCTCACCGGCCATTGGCAGCGCATCTACAGCACCACAGACATCGGGGCTCCGGGCTTTCCCTGACGAACAGGGCTTCGACGTTTACCACCAGCTGCACCTGGGCGCCCACTGAAAAGAAAACCCCGAAAAATCACGAACATCGGACGATTGCTCCAACACCGAAAGTGCCAGCCAGTCAATCTCTTGCTGCTCCTCCCCGGCCATTGGCAGCGCATCTACAGCACCACAGACATCGGGGCTCCGGGCTTTCCCTGACGAACAGGCCTTCGACGTTTACCACCAGCTGCACCGGGTCGCCCACTCCAAAAAAACCCGAAAAATCACGAACGTCGGACGATTGCTCCCACACCGAAAGTGCCAGCCAGTCAAGCTCTTGCTGCTCCTCAACGGCCATTGGCAGCGCATCTACAGCACCACAGACATCGGGGCTCCGGGCTTTCCCTCACGAACAGGGGTTCGACGTTTACCACCAGCTGCACCTGGGCGCCCACTCCAAAAAAACCCGAAAAATCATGTACGTCGGACGATTGCTCCCACACAAAAAGTGCCAGCCAGTCAAGCTCCTGCTGCTCCTCAGCGGCCATTGGCAGCGCATCTACAGCACCACAGACATCGGGGCTCCGGGCTTTCCCTGACGAACAGGGCTTCGACGTTTACCACAATCTGCACCTGGGCGCCCACGCCAAAAAAACCCGAAAAATCACGAACGTCGGACGATTGCTCCTACAAAAAAAGTGCCAGCCAGTCAAGCTCCTGCTGCTCCTCACCGGCCATTGGCAGCGCATCTACAGCACCAGAGACATCGGGGCTCCGGGCTTTCCCTGACGAACAGGGCTTCGACGTTTACCACCAGCTGCGTCTGGGCTCCCACTAAAAAAAAACCCAGAAAATCACGAACATCGGACGATTGCTCCCACACCGAAAGTGCCAGCCAGTCAAGCTCTTGCTGCTCCTCAACGGCCATTGGCAGCGCATCTACAGCACCACAGACATCGGGGCTCCGGGCTTTCCCTCACGAACAGGGCTTCGACGTTTACCACCAGCTGCACCTGGGCGCCCACTCCAAAAAAACCCGAAAAATCATGTACGTCGGACGATTGCTCCCACACAAAAAGTGCCAGCCAGTCAAGCTCCTGCTGCTCCTCAGCGGCCATTGGCAGCGCATCTACAGCACCACAGACATCGGGGCTCCGGGCTTTCCCTGACGAACAGGGCTTCGACATTTACCACCACCTGCACCTGGGCGCCCATTGGAAAAAAACCCAAGAAAAATCACGAACGTTGGACGATTGTTCCCACACCGAAAGTGCCAGCAACTCAAGCTCTTGCTACTCCTCACCGGCCATTGGCAGCGCATCTACAGCACCACAGACATCGGGGCTCCAGGCTTTCCCTCACGAACAGGGCTTCGACGTTTACCACCATCTGCACCTGGTCGCACACTCCAAAAAAACCCGAAAAATCAAGAACTTCGGACGATTGCTCCCACACCGAAAGTGCCAGCCAGTCAAGCTCTTGCTGCTGCTCCCCGTCCATTGGCAGTGCATCTACAGCACCACAGACATCGGGGCTCCGGGCTTTCCCTGACGAACAGGGCTTCGACGTTTACCACCAGCTGCACCTGGGCGCCCACGCCAAAAAAACCCGAAAAATCACGAACGTCGGACGATTGCTCCTACAAAAAAAGTGCCAGCCAGTCAAGCTCCTGCTGCTCCTCACCGGACATTGGCAGCGCATCTACAGCACCACAGACATCGGGGCTTCGGGCTTTCCCTGACGAACAGGGCTTCGACGTTTACCACCAGCTGCGTCTGGGCGCCCACTAAAAAAAAACCCAAAAAATCACGAACATCGGACGATTGCTCCCACACCGAAAGTGCCAGCCAGTCAAGCTCTTGCTGCTCCTCAGCGGCCATTGGCAGCGCATCTACAGCACCACAGACATCGGGGCTCCGGGCTTTCCCTGACGAACAGGGCTTCGACGTTTACCACCAGCTGCACCTGGGCGCCCACTGAAAAGAAAACCTCGAAAAATCACGAACATCGGACGATTGCTCCCACACCAAAAGTGCCAGCCAGTCAATCTCTTGCTGCTCCTCCCCGGCCATTGGCAGCGCATCTACAGCACCACAGACATCGGGGCTCCGGGCTTTCCCTGACGAACAGGCCTTCGACGTTTACCACCAGCTGCACCGGGTCGCGCACTCCAAAAAAACCCGAAAAATCACGAACGTCGGACGATTGCTCCCACACCGAAAGTGCCAGCCAGTCAAGCTCTTGCTGCTCCTCAACGGCCATTGGCAGTGCATCTACAGCACCACAGACATCGGGGCTCCGGGCTTTCCCTGACGAACAGGGCTTCGACGTTTACCACCAGCTGCACCTGGGCGCCCACTCCAAAAAAACCCAAAAAATCATGTACGTCGAACGATTGCTCCCACACAAAAAGTGCCAGCCAGTCAAGCTCCTGCTGCTCCTCACCGGCCATTGGCAGCGCATCTACAGCACCACAGACATCGGGGCTCCGGGCTTTCCCTGACGAACAGGGCTTCGACGTTTACCACCATCTGCACCTGGTCGCCCACGCCAAAAAAAACCCGAAAAATCACGAACGTCTGACGATTGCTCCCACACAAAAAGTGCCAGCCAGTCAAGCTCTTGCTGCTCATCACCGGCCATTGGCAGCGCATCTACAGCACCACAGACATCGGGGCTCCGGGCTTTCCCTGACGAACAGGGCTTCGACGCATACCACCAGCTGCACATGGGGGGCCCACTGAAAAAAACCCCGAAAAATCACGAATATCGGACGATTGCTCCCACACCGAAAGTGCCAGCCACTCAAGCTCTTGCTGCTCCTCCCCGGCCATTGGCAGCGCATCTACAGCACCACAGACATCGGGGCTCCGGGCTTTCCCTGACGAACAGGGCTTCGACGTTTACCACCATCTGCACCTGGTCGCCCATGCCAAAAAAACCCGAAAAATCACGAACGTCGGACGATTGCTCCCACACCGAAAGTGCCAGCCAGTCAAGCTCCTGCTGCTCCTCAGCGGCCATTGGCAGCGCATCTACCGTACCAGAGACATCGGGGCTCCGGGCACTCCCTGACGAACAGGGCTTCGACATTTACCACCAGCTGCACCTGGGCGCCCACTCCAAAAAAACCCGAAAAATCACGAACGTCGGATGATTGCTCCCACACCGAAAGTGCCAGCCAGTCAAGCTCCTGCTGCTCCTCACCGGCCACTGGCAGCGCATCTACCGCACCAGAGACATCGGGGCTCCGGGCACTCCCTGACGAACAGGGCTTCGACGTTTACCACCAGCTGCACCTGGGCGCCCACTCCAAAAAAACCCGAAAAATCACGAACGTCTGACGATTGCTCCCACACAAAAAGTGTCAGCCAGTCAATCTCCTGCTGCTCCTCAGCGGCCATTGGCAGCGCATCTACAGCACCACAGACATCGGGGCTCCGGGCTTTCCCTGACGAACAGGGCTTCGACGTTTACCACCAGCTGCACCTGGGGGGCCCACTGAAAAAAACCCCAAAAAATCATGAACGTCGGACGATTGCTCCCACACAAAAAGTGTCAGCCAGTCAAGCCCCTGCTGCTCCTCAGCGGCCATTGGCAGCGCATCTACAGCACCACAGACATCGGGGCTCCGGGCTTTCCCTGACGAACAGGGCTTCGACGTTTACCACCACCTGCACCTGGTCGCCCACGCCAAAAAAACCCGAAAAATCACGAACGTCGGACGATTGCTCCCACAAAAAAAGTGCCAGCCAGTCAAGCTCTTACTGCTGCTCCCCGGCCATTGGCAGTGCATCTACAGCACCACAGACATCGGGGCTCCGGGCTTTCCCTGACGAATAGGGCTTCGACGTTTACCACCACCTGCACCTGGGCGCCCATTGGAAAAAAACCCAAGAAAAATCACGAACGTTGGACGATTGCTCCCACACCGAAAGTGCCAGCAACTCAAGCTCTTGCTACTCCTCACCGGCCATTGGCAGCGCATCTACAGCACCACAGACATCGGGGCTCCGGGCTTTCCCTGACGAACAGGGCTTCGACGTTTACCACCAGCTGCACCTGGGGGGCCCACTGAAAAAAACCCCGAAAAATCATGAACGTCGGACGATTGCTCCCACACCGAAAGTGCCAGCCAGTCAAGCACTTGCTGCTCCTCCCCGGCCATTGGCAGCGCATCTACAGCACCACAGACATCGGGGCTCCGGGCACTCCCTGACGAACAAGGCTTCAACGTTTACCACCAGCTGCACCTGCTCGCCCATTCCAAAAAAACCCCGAAAAATCACGAACATCTGACGATTGCTGCCACACAAAAAGTGTCAGCCAGTCAAGCTCCTGCTGCTCCTCAGCGGCCATTGGCAGCGCATCTACAGCACCACAGACATCGGGGCTCCGGGCTTTCCCTGACGAACAGGACTTCGACGTTTACCACCAGCTGCACCTGGGCACCCACTCCAAAAAAACCCCAAAAAATCACGAAGATCGGACGATTTCTCCCACACCGAAAGTGCGAGCCAGTCAAGCTCTTGCTGCTCATCACCGGCCATTGGCAGCGCATCTACAGCACCACAGACATCGGGGCTCCGGGCTTTCCCTGACGAACAGGGCTTCGACGTTTACCACCATCTGCACCTGGTCGCCCACGCCAAAAAAACCCGAAAAATCACAAACGTCGGACGATTGCTCCCACACCGAAACTGCCAGCCAGTCAAGCTCTTGCTGCTCCTCACCGGCCATTGGCAGCGCATCTACAGCACCACAGACATCGGGGCTCCGGGCTTTCCCTGACGAACAGGGCTTCGACGTTTACCACCACCTGCACCTGGGCGCCCATTGGAAAAAACCCCAAGAAAAATCACGAACGTTGGACGATTGCTCCCACACCGAAAGTGCCAGCAACTCAAGCTCTTCCTGCTCATCACCGGCCATTGGCAGCGCATCTACAGCACCACAGACACTGGGGCTCCGGGCTTTCCCTGACGAACATGGTTTCGACGTTTACCACCAGCTGCACCTGGGCGCCCACTCCAGAAAAACCCGAAAAATCACGAACGTCGGATGATTGCTCCCACACCGAAAGTGCCAGCGAGTCAAGCTCCTGCTGCACCTCCCCGGCCATTGGCAGCGCATCTACAGCACCACAGACGTCGGGGCTCCGGGCTTTCCCTGACGAACAGGGCTTCGACGTTTACCACCAGCTGCACCTGGGCGCCCACTCCAAAAAAAACCGAAAAATCACGAACGTCGGACGATTGCTCCCACACCGAAAGTGCCAGCCAGTCAAGCTCTTGCTTGTCCTCACTGGCCATTGGCAGCGCATCTACAGCACCACAGACATCGGGGCTCCGGGCTTTCCCTGACGAACAGGGCTTCGACGTTTACCACCAGCTGCACCTGGTCGCACACTCCAAAAAAACCCGAAAAATCACGAACGTCGGACGATTGCTCCCACACAAAAAGTGCCAGCCAGTCAAGCTCCTGCTGCTCCTCAGCGGCCATTGGCAGCGCATCTACAGCACCACAGACATCGGGGCTCCGGGCTTTCCCTGACGAACAGGGCTTCGACGTTTACCACCACCTGCACCTGGGCGCCCATTGGAAAAAAACCCAAGAAAAATCACGAACGTTGGACGATTGCTCCCACACCGAAAGTGCCAGCCAGTCAAGCTCTTGCTACTCCTCACCGGCCATTGGCAGCGCATCTACAGCACCACAGACATCGGGGCTCCGGGCTTTCCCTGACGAACAGGGCTTCGACGTTTACCACCATCTGCACCTGGTCGCCCACGCCAAAAAAACCCGAAAAATCGCGAACGTCGGACGATTGCTCCTACACCGAAAGTGCCAGCAACTCAAGCTCTTGCTGCTCCTCACCGGCCATTGGCAGCGCATCTACAGCACCACAGACATCGGGGCTCCGGGCTTTCCCTGACGAACAGGGCTTCGACGTTTACCACCACCTGCACCTGGGCGCCCATTGGAAAAAACCCCAAGAAAAATCACGAACGTTGGACGATTGCTCCCACACCGAAAGTGCCAGCAACTCAAGCTCTTCCTGCTCATCACCGGCCATTGGCAGCGCATCTACAGCACCACAGACATCGGGGCTCCGGGCTTTCCCTCACGAACAGGGCTTCGACGTTTACCACCAGCTGCACCTGGTCGCCCATTGGAAAAAAACCCAAGAAAAATCACGAACGTTGGATGATTGCTCCCACACCGAAAGTGCCAGCCAGTCAAGCACTTGCTGCTCCTCCCCGGCCATTGGCAGCGCATCTACAGCACAACAGACATCGGGGCTCCGGGCTTTCCCTGACGAACAGGGCTTCGACGTTTACCACCATCTGCACCTGGTCGCCCATGCCAAAAAAACCCGAAAAATCACGAACGTCGGACGATTGCTCCCACACCGAAAGTGCCAGCCAGTCAAGCTCCTGCTGCTCCTCAGCGGCCATTGGCAGCGCATCTACCGTACCAGAGACATCGGGGCTCCGGGCACTCCCTGACGAACAGGGCTTCGACGTTTACCACCAGCTGCACCTGGGCGCCCACTCCAAAAAAACCCGAAAAATCACGAACGTCGGACGATTGCTCCCACACCGAAAGTGCCAGCCAGTCAAGCTCCTGCTGCTCCTCAGCGGCCATTGGCAGCGCATCTACCGCACCAGAGACATCGGGGCTCCGGGCTTTCCCTGACGAACAGGGCTTCGACGTTTACCACCAGCTGCACCTGGGGGGCCCACTGAAAAAAACCCCGAAAAATCATGAACGTCGGACGATTGCTCCCACACAAAAAGTGTCAGCCAGTCAAGCCCCTGCTGCTCCTCAGCAGCCATTGGCAGCGCATCTACAGCACCACAGACATCGGGGCTCCGGGCTTTCCCTGACGAACAGGGCTTCGACGTTTACCACCACCTGCACCTGGTCGCCCACGCCAAAAAAACCCGAAAAATCACGAACGTCGGACGATTGCTCCCACAAAAAAAGTGCCAGCCAGTCAAGCTCTTACTGCTGCTCCCCGGCCATTGGCAGTGCATCTACAGCACCACAGACATCGGGGCTCCGGGCTTTCCCTGACGAATAGGGCTTCGACGTTTACCACCACCTGCACCTGGGCGCCCATTGGAAAAAAACCCAAGAAAAATCACGAACGTTGGACGATTGCTCCCACACCGAAAGTGCCAGCCAGTCAAGCTCTTGCTACTCCTCACCGGCCATTGGCAGCGCATCTACAGCACCATAGACATCGGGGCTCCGGGCTTTCCCTGACGAACAGGGCTTCGACGTTTACCACCAGCTGCACCTGGGGGGCCCACTGAAAAAAACCCCGAAAAATCATGAACGTCGGACGATTGCTCCCACACTGAAAGTGCCAGCCAGTCAAGCACTTGCTGCTCCTCCCCGGCCATTGGCAGCGCATCTACAGCACCACAGACATCGGGGTTCCGGGCACTCCCTGACGAACAAGGCTTCAACGTTTACCACCAGCTGCACCTGCTCGCCCATTCCAAAAAAACCCCGAAAAATCACGAACATCTGGCGATTGCTGCCACACAAAAAGTGTCAGCCAGTCAAGCTCCTGCTGCTCCTCAGCGGCCATTGGCAGCGCATCTACAGCACCACAGACATCGGGGCTCCGGGCTTTCCCTGACGAACAGGACTTCGACGTTTACCACCAGCTGCACCTGGGCACCCACTCCAAAAAAACCCCAAAAAATCACGAAGATCGGACGATTTCTCCCACACCGAAAGTGCGAGCCAGTCAAGCTCTTGCTGCTCATCACCGGCCATTGGCAGCGCATCTACAGCACCACAGACATCGGGGCTCCGGGCTTTCCCTGACGAACAGGGCTTCGACGTTTACCACCAGCTGCACCTGGGGGGCCCACTGAAAAAAACCCCGAAAAATCATGAACGTCGGACGATTGCTCCCACACCGAAAGTGCCAGCCAGTCAAGCTCTTGCTACTCCTCACCGGCCATTGGCAGCGCATCTACAGCACCACAGACATCGGGGCTCCGGGCTTTCCCTGACGAAAAGGGCTTCGACGTTTACCACCATCTGCACCTGGTCGCCCACGCCAAAAAAACCCGAAAAATCACAAACGTCGGACGATTGCTCCCACACCGAAAGTGCCAGCAACTCAAGCTCTTGCTGCTCCTCACCGGCCATTGGCAGCGCATCTACAGCACCACAGACATCGGGGCTCCGGGCTTTCCCTGACGAACAGGGCTTCGACGTTTACCACCACCTGCACCTGGGCGCCCATTGGAAAAAACCCCAAGAAAAATCACGAACGTTGGACGATTGCTCCCACACCGAAAGTGCCAGCAACTCAAGCTCTTCCTGCTCATCACCGGCCATTGGCAGCGCATCTACAGCACCACAGACACTGGGGCTCCGGGCTTTCCCTGACGAACATGGTTTCGACGTTTACCACCAGCTGCACCTGGGCGCCCACTCCAAAAAAACCCGAAAAATCACGAACGTCGGATGATTGCTCCCACACCGAAAGTGCCAGCCAGTCAAGCTCCTGCTGCACCTCCCCGGCCATTGGCAGCGCATCTACAGCACCACAGACGTCGGGGCTCCGGGCTTTCCCTGACGAACAGGGCTTCGACGTTTACCACCAGCTGCACCTGGGCGCCCACTCCAAAAAAAACCGAAAAATCACAAACGTCGGACGATTGCTCCCACAAAAAAAGTGCCAGCCAGTCAAGCTCTTGCTTGTCCTCACTGGCCATTGGCAGCGCATCTACAGCACCACAGACATCGGGGCTCCGGGCTTTCCCTGACGAACAGGGCTTCGACGTTTACCACCAGCTGCACCTGGGCGCCCACTCCAAAAAAACCTGAAAAATCACGAACGTCTGACGATTGCTGCCACACAAAAAGTGTCAGCCAGTCAAGCCCCTGCTGCTCCTCAGCGGCCATTGGCAGCGCATCTACAGCACCACAGACATCGGGGCTCCGGGCTTTCCCTGACGAACAGGGCTTCGACGTTTACCA
This sequence comes from Chlamydotis macqueenii, assembly GCF_036417535.1. NCBI lineage: Eukaryota > Metazoa > Chordata > Aves > Otidiformes > Otididae > Chlamydotis > Chlamydotis macqueenii. Next base: position 28,741,820 of record NC_141592.1, on the reverse strand, counting down.
CCAGCTGCACCTGGTCGCCCACGCCAAAAAACCCGAAAAATCACGAACGTCGGACGATTGCTCCCACAAAAAAAGTGCCAGCCAGTCACGCTCTTGCTGCTGCTCCCCGGCCATTGGCAGTGCATCTACAGCACCACAGACATTGGGGCTCCGGGCTTTCCCTGACGAACAGGGCTTCGACCTTTACCACCATCTGCACCTGGTCGCCCACGCCAAAAAAACCCGAAAAATCACGAACGTCGGACGATTGCTCCCACACCGAAAGTGCCAGCCAGTCAAGCTCCTGCTGCTCCTCAGCGGCCATTGGCAGCGCATCTACCGCACCAGAGACATCGGGGCTCCGGGCACTCCCTGACGAACAGGGCTTCGACGTTTACCACCAGCTGCACCTGGGCGCCCACTCCAAAAAAACCCGAAAAATCACGAACGTCTGACGATTGCTCCCACACAAAAAGTGTCAGCCAGTCAATCTCCTGCTGCTCCTCAGCGGCCATTGGCAGCGCATCTACAGCACCACAGACATCGGGGCTCCGGGCTTTCCCTGACGAACAGGGCTTCGATGTTTACCACCAGCTGCACCTGGGGGGCCCACTGAAAAAAACCCCGAAAAATCACGAACGTCGGACGATTGCTCCCACACCAAAAGTGCCAGCCAGTCAAGCTCTTGCTGCTCCTCACCGACCATTGGCAGCGCATCTACAGCACCACAGACATCGGGGCTCCGGGCTTTCCCTGACGAACAGGGCTTCGACGTTTACCACCAGCTGCACCTGGGCGCCCATTGGAAAAAAACCCAAGAAAAATCACGAACGTTGGACGATTGCTCCCACACCGGAAGTGCCAGCAACTCAAGCTCTTGCTACTCCTCACCGGCCATTGGCAGCGCATCTACAGCACCACAGACATCGGGGCTCTGGGCTTTCCCTGACGAACAGGGCTTCGACGTTTACCACCAGCTGCACCTGGTCGCCCATTCCAAAAAAACCCCGAAAAATCACGAACGTCTGACGATTGCTGCCACACAAAAAGTGCCAGCCAGTCAAGCTCTTGCTACTCCTCACCGGCCATTGGCAGCGCATCTACAGCACCACAGACATCGGGGCTCCGGGCTTTCCCTGACGAACAGGGCTTCGACGTTTACCACCACCTGCACCTGGGCGCCCATTGGAAAAAACCCCAAGAAAAATCACGAACGTTGGACGATTGCTCCCACACCGAAAGTGCCAGCAACTCAAGCTCTTCCTGCTCATCACCGGCCATTGGCAGCGCATCTACAGCACCACAGACACTGGGGCTCCGGGCTTTCCCTGACGAACATGGTTTCGACGTTTACCACCAGCTGCACCTGGGCGCCCACTCCAAAAAAACCCGAAAAATCACGAACGTCGGACGATTGCTCCCACACCGAAAGTGCCAGCCAGTCAAGCTCTTGCTGCTCCTCACCGGCCATTGGCAGCGCATCTACAGCACCACAGACATCGGGGCTCCGGGCTTTCCCTGACGAACAGGGCTTCGACGTTTACCACCATCTGCACCTGGTCGCCCACGCCAAAAAAACCCGAAAAATCACGAACGTCGGACGATTGCTCCCACACCGAAAGTGCCAGCAACTCAAGCTCTTGCTGCTCCTCAGCGGCCATTGGCAGCGCATCTACAGCACCACAGACACTGGGGCTCCGGGCTTTCCCTGACGAACAGGGCTTCGACGTTTACCACCACCTGCACCTGGGCGCCCATTGGAAAAAAACCCAAGAAAAATCACGAACGTTGGATGATTGCTCCCACACCGAAAGTGCCAGCCAGTCAAGCACTTGCTGCTCCTCCCCGGCCATTGGCAGCGCATCTACAGCACCACAGACATCGGGGCTCCGGGCTTTCCCTGACGAACAGGGCTTCGACATTTACCACCAGCTGCACCTGGGCGCCCACTCCAAAAAAACCCGAAAAATCACGAACGTCGGACGATTGCTCCCACACCGAAAGTGCCAGCCAGTCAAGCTCCTGCTGCTCCTCAGCGGCCATTGGCAGCGCATCTACCGCACCAGAGACATCGGGGCTCCGGGCACTCCCTGACGAACAGGGCTTCGACGTTTACCACCAGCTGCACCTGGGCGCCCACTCCAAAAAAACCTGAAAAATCACGAACGTCTGACGATTGCTGCCACACAAAAAGTGTCAGCCAGTCAAGCCCCTGCTGCTCCTCAGCGGCCATTGGCAGCGCATCTACAGCACCACAGACATCGGGGCTCCGGGCTTTCCCTGACGAACAGGGCTTCAACGTTTACCACCACCTGCACCTGGTCGCCCACTCCAAAAAAACCCGAAAAATCACGAACGTCGGACGATTGCTCCCACAAAAAAAGTGCCAGCCAGTCAAGCTCTTGCTGCTGCTCCCCGGCCATTGGCAGTGCATCTACAGCACCACAGACATCGGGGCTCCGGGCTTTCCCTGACGAACAGGGCTTCGACATTTACCACCACCTGCACCTGGGCGCCCATTGGAAAAAAACCCAAGAAAAATCACGAACGTTGGACGATTGCTCCCACACCGAAAGTGCCAGCAACTCAAGCTCTTGCTACTCCTCACCGGCCATTGGCAGCGCATCTACAGCACCACAGACATCGGGGCTCCGGGCTTTCCCTGACGAACAGGGCTTCGACGTTTACCACCAGCTGCACCTGGGGGGCCCACTGAAAAAAACCCCGTAAAATCATGAACGTCGGACGATTGTTCCCACACCAAAAGTGCCAGCCAGTCAAGCTCCTGCTGCTCCTCAGCGGCCATTGGCAGCGCATCTACAGCACCACAGACATCGGGGCTCCGGGCTTTCCCTGACGAACAGGACTTCGACCTTTACCACCAGCTGCACCTGGGCACCCATTCTAAAAAAACCCCGAAAAATCACGAAGATCGGACGATTTCTCCCACACCGAAAGTGTGAGCCAGTCAAGCTCTTGCTGCTCATCACCGGCCATTGGCAGCGCATCTACAGCACCACAGACATCGGGGCTCCGGGCTTTCCCTGACGAACAGGGCTTCGACGTTTACCACCAGCTGCACCTGGGGGGCCCACTGAAAAAAACCCCGAAAAATCATGAACGTCGGACGATTGCTCCCACACCGAAAGTGCCAGCCAGTCAAGCTCTTGCTACTCCTCACCGGCCATTGGCAGCGCATCTACAGCACCACAGACATCGGGGCTCCGGGCTTTCCCTGACGAACAGGGCTTTGACGTTTACCACCACCTGCACCTGGGCGCCCATTGGAAAAAACCCCAAGAAAAATCACGAACGTTGGACGATTGCTCCCACACCGAATGTGCCAGCAACTCAAGCTCTTCCTGCTCATCACCGGCCATTGGCAGCGCATCTACAGCACCACAGACGTCGGGGCTCCGGGCTTTCCCTGACGAACAGGGCTTCGACGTTTACCACCAGCTGCACCTGGGCGCCCACTCCAAAAAAAAACGAAAAATCACGAACGTCGGACGATTGCTCCCACACAAAAAGTGCCAGCCAGTCAAGCTCTTGCTTGTCCTCACTGGCCATTGGCAGCGCATCTACAGCACCACGGACATCGGGGCTCCGGGCTTTCCCTGACGAACAGGGCTTCGACGTTTACCACCAGCTGCACCTGGTCGCACACTCCAAAAAAACCCGAAAAATCACGAACGTCGGACGATTGCTCCCACACAAAAAGTGCCAGCCAGTCAAGCTCCTGCTGCTCCTCAGCGGCCATTGGCAGCGCATCTACAGCACCACAGACATCGGGGCTCCGGGCTTTCCCTGACGAACAGGGCTTCGACCTTTACCACCACCTGCACCTGGGCGCCCATTGGAAAAAAACCCAAGAAAAATCACGAACGTTGGACGATTGCTCCCACACCGAAAGTACCAGCCAGTCAAGCACTTGCTGCTCCTCCCCGGCCATTGGCAGCGCATCTACAGCACCACAGACATCGGGGCTCCGGGCTTTCCCTGACGAACAGGGCTTCGACATTTACCACCAGCTGCACCTGGGCGCCCACTCCAAAAAAACCCGAAAAATCACGAACGTCGGACGATTGCTCCCACAATGAAAGTGCCAGCCAGTCAAGATCCTGCTGCTCCTCACCGGCCATTGGCAGCGCATCTACTGCACCAGAGACATGGGGGCTCCGGGCACTCCCTGACGAACAGGGCTTCGACGTTTACCACCAGCTGCACCTGGGCGCCCACTCCAAAAAAACCTGAAAAATCACGAACGTCTGACGATTGCTGCCACACAAAAAGTGTCAGCCAGTCAAGCCCCTGCTGCTCCTCAGCGGCCATTGGCAGCGCATCTACAGCACCACAGACATCGGGGCTCCGGGCTTTCCCTGACGAACAGGGCTTCGACGTTTACCACCACCTGCACCTGGTCGCCCACGCCAAAAAAACCCGAAAAATCACGAACGTCGGACGATTGCTCCCACAAAAAAAGTGCCAGCCAGTCAAGCTCTTGCTGCTGCTCCCCGGCCATTGGCAGTGCATCTACAGCACCACAGACATCGGGGCTCCGGGCTTTCCCTGACGAACAGGGCTTCGACGTTTACCACCACCTGCACCTGGGCGCCCATTGGAAAAAAACCCAAGAAAAATCACGAACGTTGGACGATTGCTCCCACACCGAAAGTGCCAGCAACTCAAGCTCTTGCTACTCGTCACCGGCCATTGGCAGCGCATCTACAGCACCACAGACATCGGGGCTCCGGGCTTTCCCTGACGAACAGGGCTTCGACGTTTACCACCACCTGCACCTGGTCGCCCATTCCAAAAAAACCCCGAAAAATCACGAACGTCTAACGATTGCTGCCACACAAAAAGTGTCAGCCAGTCAAGCTCCTGCTGCTCCTCAGCGGCCATTGGCAGCGCATCTACAGCACCACAGACATCGGGGCTCCGGGCTTTCCCTGACGAACAGGGCTTCGACGTTTACCACCATCTGCACCTGGTCGCCCACGCCAAAAAAACCCGAAAAATCACGAACGTCGGACGATTGCTCCCACACCGAAAGTGCCAGCAACTCAAGCTCTTGCTGCTCCTCACCGGCCATTGGCAGCGCATCTACAGCACCACAGACATTGGGGCTCCGGGCTTTCCCTGACGAACAGGGCTTCGACGTTTACCACCACCTGCACCTGGGCGCCCACTCCAAGAAAACCCGAAAAATCACGAACGTCGGATGATTGCTCCCACACCGAAAGTGCCAGCCAGTCAAGCTCCTGCTGCACCTCCCCGGCCATTGGCAGCGCATCTACAGCACCACAGACATCGGGGCTCCGGGCTTTCCCTGACGAACAGGGCTTCGACGTTTACCACCAGCTGCACCTGGGGGGCCCACTGAAAAAAACCCCGAAAAATCATGAACGTCGGACGATTGCTCCCACACCAAAAGTGCCAGCCAGTCAAGCTCTTGCTGCTCCTCAGCGGCCATTGGCAGCGCATCTACAGCACCACAGACATCGGGGCTCCGGGCTTTCCCTGACGAACAGGGCTTCGACGTTTACCACCAGCTGCACCTGGGCACCCACTCCAAAAAAACCCCGAAAAATCACAAAGATCGGATGATTGCTCCCACACCAAAAGTGCCAGCCAGTCAAGCTCTTGCTGCTGCTCCCCGGCCATTGGCAGTGCATCTACAGCACCACAGACATCGGGGCTCCGGGCTTTCCCTGACGAACAGGGCTTCGACGTTTACCACCTGCACCTGGGCGCCCATTGGAAAAAAACCCAAGGAAAATCACGAACGTTGGACGATTGCTCCCACACCGAAAGTGCCAGCAACTCAAGCTCTTGCTACTCCTCACCGGCCATTGGCAGCGCATCTACAGCACCACAGACATCGGGGCTCCGGGCTTTCCCTGACGAACAGGGCTTCGAAGTTTACCACCAGCTGCACCTGGGGGGCCCACTGAAAAAAACCCCAAAAAATCATGAACGTCGGACGATTGCTCCCACACAAAAAGTGCCAGCCAGTCAAGCTCTTGCTGCTCACCACCGGCCACTGGCAGCGCATCTACAGCACCACAGACACTGGGGCTCCGGGCTTTCCCTGACGAACAGGGCTTCGACGTTTACCACCCGCTGCACCTGGTCGCCCACTCCAAAAAAACCCGAAAAATCACAAACGTCGGTCGATTGCTCCCACTCCGAAAGTGCAAGCCAGTCAAGCTTTTGCTGCTCCTTCCCGGCCGTTGGCAGCGCATCTACAGCACCACAGACATCGGGGCTCCGGGCTTTCCCTGACGAACAGGGCTTCGACGTTTACCACCAGCTGCACCTGGGGGGCCCACTGAAAAAAACCCCGAAAAATCATGAACGTCGGACGATTGCTCCCACACCGAAAGTGTCAGCCAGTCAAGCTCCTGCTGCTCCTCAGCGGCCATTGGCAGCGCATCTACAGCACCACAGACATCGGGGCTCCGGGCTTTCCCTGACGAACAGGACTTCGACGTTTACCACCAGCTGCACCTGGGCACCCACTCCAAAAAAACCCCAAAAAATCACGAAGTTCGGACGATTTCTCCCACACCGAAGTGCGAGCCAGTCAAGCTCTTGCTGCTCATCACCGGCCATTGGCAGCGCATCTACAGCACCACAGACATCGGGGCTCCGGGCTTTCCCTGACGAACAGGGCTTCGACGTTTACCACCAGCTGCACCTGGGCGCCCACTCCAAAAAAACCCCGAAAAATCACGAACGTCGGACGATTGCTCCCACACAAAAAGTGCCAGCCAGTCAAGCTCCTGCTGCTCCTCAGCGGCCATTGGCAGCGCATCTACAGCACCACAGACATCGGGGCTCCGGGCTTTCCCTGACGAACAGGGCTTCGACGTTTACCACCAGCTGCACCTGGGGGGCCCAGTGAAAAAAACCCCAAAAAATTATGAACGTCGGACGATTGCTCCCACACCGAAAGTTCAAGCCAGTCAAGCACTTGCTGCTCCTCCCCGGCCATTGGCAGCGCATCTACAGCACCACAGACATCGGGGCTCCGGGCTTTCCCTGACGAACAGGGCTTCGACGTTTACCACCACCTGCACCTGGGCGCCCATTGGAAAAAAACCCAAGAAAAATCACGAACGTTGGATGATTGCTCCCACACCAAAAGTGCCAGCCAGTCAAGCACTTGCTGCTCCTCCCCGGCCATTGGCAGCGCATCTACAGCACCACAGACATCGGGGCTCCGGGCTTTCCCTGACGAACAGGGCTTCGACATTTACCACCAGCTGCACCTGGGCGCCCACTCCAAAAAAACCCGAAAAATCACGAACGTCGGACGATTGCTCCCACACCGAAAGTGCCAGCCAGTCAAGCTCCTGCTGCTCCTCAGCGGCCATTGGCAGCGCATCTACAGCACCAGAGACATCGGGGCTCCGGGCACTCCCTGACGAACAGGGCTTCGACGTTTACCACCAGCTGCACCTGGGCACCCACTCCAAAAAAACCTGAAAAATCACGAACGTCTGACGATTGCTCCCACACAAAAAGTGTCAGCCAGTCAATCTCCTGCTGCTCCTCAGCGGCCATTGGCAGCGCATCTACAGCACCACAGACATCGGGGCTCCGGGCTTTCCCTGACGAACAGGGCTTCGACGTTTACCACCACCTGCGCCTGGGAGTCCACTCCAAAAAAACCCGAAAAATCACAAACGTTGGACGATTGCTCCCACACCGAAAGTGCCAGCCAGTCAAGCTCCTGCTGCTCCTCACCGGCCATTGGCAGCGCATCTACAGCACCACAGACATCGGGGCTCCGGGCTTTCCCTGACGAACAGGGCTTCGACCCTTACCACCAGCTGCACCTGGGGGGCCCACTGAAAAAAACCCAGAAAAATCATGAACGTCGGATGATTGCTCCCACACCGAAAGTGCCAGCCAGTCAAGCTCTTGCTGCTCCTCACCGGCCATTGGCAGCGCATCTACAGCACCACAGACATCGGGGCTCCGGGCTTTCCCTGACGAACAGGGCTTCGACCTTTACCACCACCTGCACCTGGGCGCCCAGTCCAGAAAAACCCTAAAAATCGCGAACGTCGGACGATTGCTCCCACACCGAAAGTGCCAGCCAGTCAAGCTCCTGCTGCTCCTCACCGGCCATTGGCAGTGCATCTACAGCACCACAGACATCGGGGCTCCGGGCTTTCCCTGACGAACAGGGCTTTGACGTTTACCACCAGCTGCACCTGGTCGCCCACGCCAAAAAACCCGAAAAATCACAAACGTCGGACGATTGCTCCCACACAAAAAGTGCCAGCCAGTCAAGCTCCTGCTGCACCTCACCGGCCATTGGCAGCGCATCTACAGCACCACAGACATCGGGGCTCCGGGCTTTCCCTCACGAACAGGGCTTCGACGTTTACCACCAGCTGCACCTGGTCGCCCACTCCAGAAAAACCCGAAAAATCACGAACGTCAGACGATTGCTCCCACACAAAAAGTGCCAGCCAGTCAAGCTCCTGCTGCTCCTCACTGGCCATTGGCAGCGCATCTACAGCACCACAAACATCGGGGCTCCGAGCTTTCCCTGACGAACAGGGCTTCGATATTTACCACAAGCTGCACCTGGGCGCCCACTGGAAAAATCCCTGAAAAATCACGAACGTCGGACTATTGCTCCCACACCAAAAGTGCCAGCCAGTCAAGCTCTTGCTGCTCCTCACCGGCCATTGGCAGCGCATCTACAGCACCACAGACATCGGGGCTCCGGGCTTTCCCTGACGAACAGGGCTTCGACGTTTACCACCAGCTGCACCTGGGGGGCCAACTGAAAAAACCCCGAAAAATCATGAACGTCGGACGGTTGCTCCGACACCGAAAGTGCCAGCCAGTCAAGCTCTTGCTGCTCCTCCCCGGTCATTGGCAGCACATCTACAGCACCACAGACATCGGGGCTCCGGGCTTTCCCTGACGAACAGGGCTTCGACTTTTACCACCACCTGCGCCTGGGAGTCCACTCCAAAAAAACCCGAAAAATCACAAACGTCGGACGATTGCTCCCACACCGAAAGTGCCAGCCAGACAAGCTCTTGCTGCTCCTCACCGGCCATTGGCAGCGCATCTACAGCACCACAGACATCGGGGCTCCGGGCTTTCCCTGACGAACAGGGCTTGAACCTTTACCACCAGCTGCACCTGGGGGGCCCACTGAAAGAAACCCCGAAAAATCGGGAACGTCGGATGATTACTCCCACACCGAAAGTGCCAGCCAGTCAAGCTCTTGCTGCTCCTCCCCGGCCATTGGCAGCGCATCTACAGCACCACAGACATCGGGTCTCCGGGCTTTCCCTGACGAACAGGGGTTCGACGTTTACCACCAGCTGCACCTGGGCGCCCATTGGAAAAAAACCCAAGAAAAATCACGAACGTTGGACGATTGCTCCCACACCAAAAGTGCCAGCCAGTCAAGCTCTTGCTGCTCCTCACCGGCCATTGGCAGCGCATCTACAGCACCACAGACATCGGGGCTCCGGGCTTTCCCTGACGAACAGTGCTTCGTCGTTTACCACCACCTGCACCTGCGCGCCCATTGGAAAAAAACCCAAGAAAAATCACGAACGTCGGACGATTGCTCCCACACAAAAAGTGCCAGCCAGTCAAGCTCCTGCTGCTCCTCACCGGCCCTTGGCAGCGCATCTACAGCACCACAGACATCGGGGCTCTGGGCTTTCCCTGACGAACAGGGCTTTGACGTTTACAACCATCTGCACCTGGTCACCCACGCCAAAAAAAACCGAAAAATCACGAACGTTGGACGATTGCTCCCACACAAAAAGTGCCAGCCAGTCAAGCTCTTGCTGCTCCTCACCGGCCATTGGCAGAGCATCTACAGCACCACAGACATCGGGGCTCCGGGCTTTCCCTGACGAACAGGGCTTCGACGTTTACCACCAGCTGCACCTGGGCGCCCATTGGAAAAAAACCCAAGAAAAATCACGAACGTTGGACAATTGCTCCCACACCGAAAGTGCCAGCAACTCAAGCTGTTACTGCTCCTCACCGGCCATTGGCAGCGCATCTACAGCACCACAGACATCGGGGCTCCGAGCTTTCCCTGACGAACAGGGCTTCGACGTTTACCACCAGCTGCACCTGGGGGGCCCACTCCAAAAAAACACGAAAAATCACGAACGTCGGACGATTACTCCCACACAAAAAGTGCCAGCCAGTGAAGCTCTTGCTGCTCCTCACCGGCCATTGGCAGCCCATCTACAGCACCACAGACATCGGGGCTCCGGGCTTTCCCTGATGTAAAGGGCTTCGACGTTTACCACCAGCTGCACCTGGGCGCCCACTGGAAAAAAACCCCGAAATATCACGAACGTCGGACGATTGCTCCCACACCGAAAGTGCCAGCCAGTCAAGCTCTTGCTGCTCCTCACCGGCCATTGGCAGCGCATCTACAGCACCACAGACATCGGGGCTCCGGGCTTTCCCTGACGAACAGGGCTTCGAAGTTTGCCACCAGCTGCATCAGTGGGCCCACTGAAAAAAAACAGAAAAATCATGAACATCGGACAATTGCTCCCACACAAAGTGTGCCAGCAACTCAAGCTCTTGCTGCTCCTCACTGGCCATTGGCAGCTCATCTACAGCACCACAGACATCGGGGCTCCGGGCTTTCCCTGACGAACAGGGCTTCGACGTTTACCACCAGCTGCACCTCGGTGCCCACTAAAAAAAAAAAACCCAAAAATCACGAACGTCGGACGATTGCTCCCACACCGAAAGTGCCAGCCAGTCAAGCTCTTGCTGCTCCTCACCGGCCATTGGCAGGGCATCTACAGCACCACAGACATCGGGGCTCCGGGCTTTCCCTGACGAACAGGGCTTTGACTTTTACAACCATCTGCACCTGGTCGCCCACGCCAAAAAAACCCGAAAAATCACGAACGTTGGACGATTGCTCCCACACAAAAAGTGCCAGCCAGTCAAGCTCTTGCTGCTCCTCACCGGCCATTGGCAGCCCATCTACAGCACCACAGACATCGGGGCTCCGGGCTTTCCCTAACGAACAGGGCTTCGACGTTTACCACCAGCTGCACCTGGGGGGCCAACTGAAAAAAGCCCCGAAAAATCATGAACGTTGGACGATTGCTCCCACACCGAAAGTGCTAGCCAGAAAAGCTCTTGCTGCTCCTCACCGGCCATTGGCAGCGCATCTACAGCACCACAGACATCGGGGCTCCGGGCTTTCCCTGACGAACAGGGCTTCGACGTTTACCACCATCTGCACCTGGGGGGCCCACTGAAAGAAACCCCGAAAAATCGGGAACGTCGGATGATTACTCCCACACCGAAAGTGCCAGCCAGTCAAGCTCTTGCTGCTCCTCACCGGCCATTGGCAGCGCATCTACAGCACCACAGACATCGGGGCTCCGGGCTTTCCCTGACGAACAGGGCTTCGACCTTTACCACCAGCTGCACCTAGGGGTCCCACTGAAAAAAACCCCGAAAAAGCATGAACGTCGGACGATTGCTCCCACACCGAAAGTGCCAGCCAGTCAAGCTCTTGCTGCTGCTCCCCGGCCATTGGCAGCGCATCTACAGCACCACAGACATCGGGGCTCCGGGCTTTCCCTGACGAACAGGGCTTCGACTTTTACCACCACCTGCGCCCCGGAGTCCACTCCAAAAAAACCCAAAAAATCACAAACGTCAGACGATTGCTCCCACACCGAAACTGCCAGCCAGTCAAGCTCTTGCTGCTCCTCACCGGCCATTGGCAGCGCATCTACAGCACCACAGACATCGGGGCTCCGGGCTTTCCCTGACGAACAGGGCTTCGACGTTTACCACCACCTGCACCTGGGCGCCCATTGGAAAAAAACCCCAGAAAAATCACGAACGTTGGACAATTGCTCCCACACCGAAAGTGCCAGCAACTGAAGCTGTTACTGCTCCTTACCGGCCATTGGCAGCGCATCTACAGCACCACAGACATCGGGGCTCCGAGCTTTCCCTGACGAACAGGGCTTCGACGTTTACCACCAGCTGCACCTGGGCGCCCACTCCAAAAAAACCCCGAAAAATCACGAACGTCGGACGATTGCTCCCACACAAAAAGTTCCAGCCAGTCAAGCTCCTGCTGCTCCTCAGCGGCCATTGGCAGCGCATTTACAGCACCACAGACATCGGGGCTCCGGGCTTTCCCTGACGAACAGGGCTTCGACGTTTACCACCATCTGCACCTGGTCGCCCACGCCAAAAAAACCCGAAAAATCACGAACGTCGGACGATTGCTCCCACACCGAAAGTGCCAGCAACTCAAGCTCTTGCTGCTCCTCACCGGCCATTGGCAGCGCATCTACAGCACCACAGACATCGGGGCTCCGGGCTTTCCCTGACGAACAGGGCTTCGACGTTTACCACCAGCTGCACCTGGGCACGCACTCCAAAAAACCCCGAAAAATCACGAACGTCGGACGATTGCTCCCACACAAAAAGTGCCAGCCAGTCAAGCTCCTGCTGCTCCTCAGCGGCCATTGGCAGCGCATCTACAGCACCACAGACATCGGGGCTCCGGGCTTTCCCTGACGAACAGGGCTTCGACGTTTACCACCAGCTGCACCTGGGGGGCCCAGTGAAAAAAACCCCAAAAAATCATGAACGTCGGACGATTGCTCCCACACCGAAAGTGCAAGCCAGTCAAGCACTTGCTGCTCCTCCCCGGCCATTGGCAGCGCATCTACAGCACCACAGACATCAGGGCTCCGGGCTTTCCCTGACGAACAGGGCTTCGACGTTTACCACCACCTGCACCTGGGCGCCCATTGGAAAAAAACCCAAGAAAAATCACGAACGTTGGATTATTGCTCCCACACCAAAAGTGCCAGCCAGTCAAGCACTTGCTGCTCCTCCCCGGCCATTGGCAGCGCATCTACAGCACCACAGACATCGGGGCTCCGGGCTTTCCCTGACGAACAGGGCTTCGACATTTACCACCAGCTGCACCTGGGCGCCCACTCCAAAAAAACCCGAAAAATCACGAACGTCGGACGATTGCTCCCACACAAAAAGTGCCAGCCAGTCAAGCTCCTGCTGCTCCTCAGCGGCCATTGGCAGCGCATCTACAGCACCAGAGACATCGGGGCTCCGGGCTTTCCCTGACGAACAGGGCTTCGACGTTTACCACCAGCTGCACCTGGGCACCCACTCCAAAAAAACCTGAAAAATCACGAACGTCTGACGATTGCTCCCACACAAAAAGTGTCAGCCAGTCAATCTCCTGCTGCTCCTCAGCGGCCATTGGCAGCGCATCTACAGCACCACAGACATCGGGGCTCCGGGCTTTCCCTGACGAACAGGGCTTCGACGTTTACCACCAGCTGCACCTCGGGGGCCCACTGAAAAAAACCCCGAAAAATCATGAACGTCGGACGATTGCTCCCACACCAAAAGTGCCAGCCAGTCAAGCTCTTGCTGCTCCGCAGCGGCCATTGGCAGCGCATCTACAGCACCACAGACATCGGGGCTCCGGGCTTTCCCTGACGAACAGGGCTTCGACGTTTACCACCAGCTGCACCTGGGCGCCCACTCCAAAAAAACCCCGAAAAATCACGAAGATCGGACGATTGCTCCCACACCAAAAGTGCCAGCCAGTCAAGCTCCTGCTGCTCCTCACCGGCCATTGGCAGCGCATTTACAGCACCACAGACATCGGGGCTCCGGGCTTTCCCTGACGAACAGGGCTTCGACGTTTACCACCAGCTGCACCTGGTCGCCCACGCCAAAAAAACCCGAAAAATCACGAACGTCGGACGATTGCTCCCACACCGAAAGTGCCAGCAACTCAAGCTCTTGCTGCTCCTCACCGGCCATTGGCAGCGCATCTACAGCACCACAGACATCGGGGCTCCGGGCTTTCCCTGACGAACAGGGCTTCGACGTTTACCACCAGCTGCACCTGGGCACGCACTCCAAAAAAACCCGAAAAATCACGAACGTCGGACGATTGCTCCCACACAAAAAGTGCCAGCCAGTCAAGCTCCTGCTGCTCCTCAGCAGCCATTGGCAGCGCATCTACAGCACCACAGACATCGGGGCTCCGGGTTTCCCTGACGAACAGGACTTCGACGTTTACCACCAGCTGCACCTGGGGGGCCCACTGAAAAAAACCCCAAAAAATCATGAACGTCGGACGATTGCTCCCACACCAAAAGTGCTAGCCAGTCAAGCTCTTGCTGCTCCTCACCGGCCATTGGCAGCGCATCTACAGCACCACAGACATCGGGGCTCCGGGCTTTCCCTGACGAACAGGGCTTCGACGTTTACCACCACCTGCACCTGGGCGCCCATTGGAAAAAAACCCAAGAAAAATCACGAACGTTGGATGATTGCTCCCACACCAAAAGTGCCAGCCAGTCAAGCACTTGCTGCTCCTCCCCGGCCATTGGCAGCGCATCTACAGCACCACAGACATCGGGGCTCCGGGCTTTCCCTGACGAACAGGGCTTCGACGTTTACCACCAGCTGCACCTGGGCGCCCACTCCAAAAAAACCCAAGAATCACGAACGTCGGACGATTGCTCCCACACCGAAAGTGCTAGCCAGTCAAGCTCCTGCTGCTCCTCCCCGGCCGTTGGCAGCGCATCTACAGCACCACAGACATCGGGGCTCCGGGCTTTCCCTGACGAACAGGGCTTCGACGTTTACCACCAGCTGCACCTGGGCGCCCACTCCAAAAAAACCCAAAAAATCACGAACGTCGGACGATTGCTCCCACACAAAAAGGGCCAGCCAGTCAAGCTCTTGCTGCTGCTCCCCGGCCATTGGCAGCGCATCTACAGCACCACAGACATCGGGGCTCCGGGCTTTCCCTGACGAACAGGGCTTCGACGTTTACCACCAGCTGCACCTGGGCGCCCACTCCAAAAAAACCCCGAAAAATCACGAAGATCGGACGATTGCTCCCACACCGAAAGTGCCAGCCAGTCAAGCTCTTGCTGCTCATCACCGGCCATTGGCAGCCCATCTACAGCACCACAGACATCGGGGCTCCGGGCTTTCCCTGACGAACAGGGCTTCGATGTTTACCACCTCCTGCACCTGGGCACCCATTGGAAAAAAACCCAAGAAAAATCACGAACGTTGGACGATTGCTCCCACACCGAAAGTGCCAGCCAGTCAAGCTCCTGCTGCTCCTCAGCGGCCATTAGCAGCGCATCTACAGCACCACAGACATCGGGGCTCCGGGCTTTCCCTGACGAACAGGGCTTCGATGTTTACCACCAGCTGCACCTGGGCGCCCACTCCAAAAAAACCCGAAAAATCACGAACGTCGGACGATTGCTCCCACACCAAAAGTGCCAGCCAGTCAAGCTCCTGCTGCTCCTCAGCGGCCATTGGCAACGCATTTACAGCACCACAGACATCGGGGCTCCGGGCTTTCCCTGACGAACAGGGCTTCGACGTTTACCACCAGCTGCACCTGGGCGCTCACTCCAAAAAAACCCCGAAAAATCACGAAGATCGGACGATTGCTCCCACACCGAAAGTGCCAGCCAGTCAAGCTCTTGCTGCTCCTCCCCGGCCATTGGCAGCGCATCTACAGCACCACAGACATCGGGGCTCCGGGCTTTCCCTGACGAACAGGGCTTCGACGTTTACCACCACCTGCACCTGGGCGCCCATTGGAAACAAACCCAAGAAAAATCACGAACGTTGGACGATTGCTCCCACACCGAAAGTACCAGCAACTCAAGCTCTTGCTGCTCCTCACCGGCCATTGGCAGCGCATCTACAGCACCACAGACACTGGGACTCCGGGCTTTCCCTGACGAACAGGGCTTCGACGTTTACCACCAGCTGGACCTGGGAGCCCACTGAAAAAAACCTTGAAAAATCACGAACGTCGGACGATTACTCCCACACCGAACATGCCAGCCAGTCAAGCTCTTGTTGCTCCTCCTCGGTCATTGGCAACACATCTACAGCACCACAGACATCGGGGCTCCGGGCTTTCCCTGACGAACAGGGCTTCGACGTTTACCACCAGCTGCACCTGGGGGGCCCCCTGAAAAAAACCCCGAAAAATCATGAACGTCGGACGATTGCTCCCACACTGAAAGTGCCAGCCAGTCAAGCTCTTGCTGCTCCTCCCCGGCCATTGGCAGCGCATCTACAGCACCACAGACATCGGGGCTCCGGGCATTCCTTGACGAACAGGGCTTCGACGTTTACCACCAGCTGCACCTGGGCGCCCATTGGAAAAAAACCCAAGAAAAATCACGAACGTCGGACGATTGCTCCCACACCGAAAGTGCCAGCCAGTCAAGCTCTTGCTGCTCCTCAGCGGCCATTGGCAGCGCATCTACAGCACCACAGACATCGGGGCTCCGGGCTTTCCCTGACGAACAGGGCTTCGACGTTTACCACCAGCTGCACCTGGGCGCCCATTGGAAAAAAACCCAAGAAAAATCACGAACGTCGGACGATTGCTCCCACACAAAAAGTGACAGCCAGTCAAGCTCCTGCTGCTCCTCACCGGCCATTGGCAGCGCATCTACAGCACCACAGACATCGGGGCTCCGGGCTTTCCCTGACGAACAGGGCTTCGCTGTTTACCACCAGCTGCACCTGGGCACCCACTGGAAAAAAACCCCGAAAAATCATGAACGTCGGACGATTGCTCCCACACCGAAAGTGTCATCCAGTCAAGCTCTTGCTGCTCCTCACCGGCCATTGGCAGCGCATCTACAGCACCACAGACATCGGGGCTCCGGGCTTTCCCTGACGAACAGGGCTTCGACGTTTATCACCAGCTGCACCTGGGCGCCCATTGGAAAAAAACCCAGGAAAAATCACGAACGTTGGACGATTGCTCCCACACCAAAAGTGCCAGCCAGTCAAGCTCTTGCTGCTCATCACCGGCCATTGGCAGCGCATCTACAGCACCACAGACATCGGGGCTCCGGGCTTTCCCTGACGAACAGGGCTTCGACTTTTACCAGCAGCTGCACCTGGGCGCCCATTGGAAAAAAAACCCAAGAAAAATCACGAACGTCGGACGATTGCTCCCACACCGAAAGTGCCAGCCAGTCAAGCTCTTGCTGCTCCTCACCGGCCATTGGCAGCGCATCTACAGCACCACAGACATCGGGGCTCCGGGCTTTCCCTGACGAACAGGGCTTCGACGTTTACCACCAGCTGCACCTGGGGGGCCCACTGAAAAAAACCCCGAAAAATCATGAACGTCGGACGATTGCTCCCACACAAAAAGTTCCAGCCAGTCAAGCTCTTGCTGCTTCTCCCCTGACATTGGCAGCGCATCTACAGCACCACAGACATCGGGGCTCCGGGCTTTCCCTGACGAACAGGCCTTCGACGTTTACCACCACCTGCGCCTGGGAGTCCATTCCAAAAAAACCCGAAAAATCACGAACGTCGGACGATTGCTCCCACACCGAAAGTGCCAGCCAGTCAAGCTCTTGCTGCTCCTCACCGGCCATTGGCAGCGCATCTACAGCACCACAGACATCGGGGCTCCGGGCTTTCCCTGACGAACAGGGCTTCGACGTTTACCACCAGCTGCACCTGGGGGGCCACTGAAAAAAACCCCGAAAAATCATGAACGTCGGACGATTGCTCCCACACCGAAACTGCCAGCCAGTCAAGCTCTTGCTGCTCGTCACCGGCCATTGGCAGCGCATCTACAGCACCACAGACATCGGGGCTCCGGGCTTTCCCTGACAAACAGGGCTTCGACGTTTACCACCAGCTGCACCTGGGCGCCCATTGGAAATAAACCCAAGAACAATCACGAACGTCGGACGATTGCTCCCACACAAAAAGTGCCAGCCAGTCAAGCTCCTGCTGCTCCTCACCGGCCATTGGCAGCGCATCTACAGCACCACAGACATCGGGGCTCCGGGCTTTCCCTGACGAACAGGGCTTCGACGTTTACCACCACCTGCGCCTGGGAGTCCACTCCAAAAAAACCCAAAAAATCACGAACATCGGACGATTGCTCCCACACCGAAAGTGCCAGCCAGTCAAGCTCTTGCTGCTCCTCACCGGCCATTGGCAGCGCATCTACAGCACCACAGACATCGGGGCTCCACGCTTTCCCTGACGAACAGGGCTTCGACTTTTACCACCAGCTGCACCTGGGGGGCCCACTGAAAGAAACCCCGAAAAATCGGGAACGTCGGATGATTACTCCCACACCGAAAGTGCCAGCCAGTCAAGCTCTTGCTGCTCCTCACCTGCCATTGGCAGCGCATCTACAGCACCACAGACATCGGGGCTCCGGGCTTTCCCTGACGAACAGGGCTTCGACCTTTACCACCAGCTGCACCTGGGAGGCCCACTGAAAAAACCCCGAAAAAGCATGAACGTCGGACGATTGCTCCGTCACCGAAAGTGCCAGCCAGTCAAGCTCTTGCTGCTCCTCCCCGGCCATTGGCAACACATCTACAGCACCACAGACATCGGGGCTCCGGGCTTTCCCTGACGAACAGGGCTTTGACTTTTACCACCACCTGCGCCCCGGAGTCCACTCCAAAAAAACCCAAAAAATCACAAACGTCAGACGATTGCTCCCACACCGAAACTGCCAGCCAGACAAGCTCTTGCTGCTCCTCCCCGGCCATTGGCAGCGCATCTACAGCACCACAGACATCGGGGCTCCGGGCTTTCCCTGACGAACAGGGCTTCGACCTTTACCACCAGCTGCACCTGGTCGCCCACTCCAAAAAAACACGAAAAATCACGAACGTCGGATGATTGCTCCCACACCAAAAGTGCCAGCCAGTGAAGCTCCTGCTGCTCCTCAGCGGCCATTGGCAGCGCATCTACAGCACCACAGACATCGGGGCTCCGAGCTTTCCCTGACGAACAGGGCTTCGACGTTTACCACCAGCTGCACCTGGGGGCCCCACTGAAAAAAACCCCGAAAAATCACGAACGTTGGACGATTGCTCCCACACCGAAAGTGTCATCCAGTCAAGCTCTTGCTGCTCCTCCCCGGCCATTGGCAGCACATCTACAGCACCACAGACATCGGGGTTCCGGGCATTCCCTGACGAACAGGGCTTCGACTTTTACCACCACCTGCGCCTGGGAGTCCACTCCAAAAAAACCCGAAAAATCACAAATGTTGGACGATTGCTCCCACACCGAAAGTGCCAGCCAGTCAAGCTCCTGCTGCTCCTCACCGGCCATTGGCAGCGCATCTACAGCACCACAGACATCGGGGCTCCGGGCTTTCCCTGACGAACAGGGCTTCGACCCTTACCACCAGCTGCACCTGGGGGGCCCACTGAAAAAAACCCAGAAAAATCATGAACGTCGGATGATTGCTCCCACACCGAAAGTGCCAGCCAGTCAAGCTCTTGCTGCTCCTCACCGGCCATTGGCAGCGCATCTACAGCACCACAGACATCGGGGCTCCGGGCTTTCCCTGACGAACAGGGCTTCGACCTTTACCACCACCTGCACCTGGGCGCCCACTCCAGAAAAAACCCTAAAAATCGCGAACGTCGGACGATTGCTCCCACACCGAAAGTGCCAGCCAGTCAAGCTCCTGCTGCTCCTCACCGGCCATTGGCAGTGCATCTACAGCACCACAGATATCGGGGCTCCGGGCTTTCCCTGACGAACAGGGCTTTGACGTTTACCACCAGCTGCACCTGGTCGCCCACGCCAAAAAACCCGAAAAATCACAAACGTCGGACGATTGCTCCCACACAAAAAGTGCCAGCCAGTCAAGCTCCTGCTGCTCCTCACCGGCCATTGGCAGCGCATCTACAGCACCACAGACATCGGGGCTCCGGGCTTTCCCTGACGAACAGGGCTTCGACGTTTACCACCAGCTGCACCTGGTCGCCCACTCCAGAAAAACCCGAAAAATCACGAACGTCAGACGATTGCTCCCACACAAAAAGTGCCAGCCAGTCAAGCTCCTGCTGCTCCTCACTGGCCATTGGCAGCGCATCTACAGCACCACAAACATCGGGGCTCCGAGCTTTCCCTGACGAACAGGGCTTCGATATTTACCACAAGCTGCACCTGGGCGCCCACTGGAAAAATCCCTGAAAAATCACGAACGTCGGACTATTGCTCCCACACCAAAAGTGCCAGCCAGTCAAGCTCTTGCTGCTCCTCACCGGCCATTGGCAGCGCATCTACAGCACCACAGACATCGGGGCTCCGGGCTTTCCCTGACGAACAGGAGTTCGACGTTTACCACCAGCTGCACCTGGGCGCCCATTGGAAAAAAACCCAAGAAAAATCACGAACGTTGGACGATTGCTCCCACACAAAAAGTGCCAGCCAGTCAAGCTCCTGCTGCTCCTCACCGGCCCTTGGCAGCGCATCTACAGCACCACAGACATCGGGGCTCTGGGCTTTCCCTGACGAACAGGGCTTTGACGTTTACAACCATCTGCACCTGGTCGCCCACGCCAAAAAAAACCGAAAAATCACGAACGTTGGACGATTGCTCCCACACAAAAAGTGCCAGCCAGTCAAGCTCTTGCTGCTCCTCACCGGCCATTGGCAGAGCATCTACAGCACCACAGACATCGGGGCTCCGGGCTTTCCCTGACGAACAGGGCTTCGAAGTTTGCCACCAGCTGCATCAGTGGGCCCACTGAAAAAAAACAGAAAAATCATGAACATCGGACAATTGCTCCCACACAAAGTGTGCCAGCAACTCAAGCTCTTGCTGCTCCTCACTGGCCATTGGCAGCGCATCTACAGCACCACAGACATCGGGGCTCCGGGCTTTCCCTGACGAACAGGGCTTCGACGTTTACCACCAGCTGCACCTCGGTGCCCACTAAAAAAAAAAAACCCAAAAATCACAAACGTCGGACGATTGCTCCCACACCGAAAGTGCCAGCCAGTCAAGCTCTTGCTGCTCCTCACCGGCCATTGGCAGCGCATCTACAGCACCACAGACATCGGGGCTCCGGGCTTTCCCTGACGAAAAGGGCTTCGACTTTTACCACCAGCTGCACCTGGGCACCCACTGGAAAAAAACCCCGAAAAATCATGAACGTCGGACGATTGCTCCCACACCGAAACTGCCAGCCAGTCAAGCTCTTGCTGCTCCTCCCCGGCCATTGGCAGCGCATCTACAGCACCACAGACATCGGGGCTCCGGGCTTTCCCTGACGAACAGGGCTTCGACGTTTACCACCACCTGCACCTGGGCGCCCATTTGAAACAAACCCAAGAAAAATCACGAACGTTGGACGATTGCTCCCACACCGAAAGTACCAGCAACTCAAGCTCTTGCTGCTCCTCACCGGCCATTGGCAGCGCATCTACAGCACCACAGACACTGGGACTCCGGGCTTTCCATGACGAACAGGGCTTCGACGTTTACCACCAGCTGGACCTGGGAGCCCACTGAAAAAAACCTTGAAAAATCACGAACGTCGGACGATTACTCCCACACCGAACATGCCAGCCAGTCAAGCTCTTGTTGCTCCTCCTCGGTCATTGGCAACACATCTACAGCACCACAGACATCGGGGCTCCGGGCTTTCCCTGACGAACAGGGCTTCGACGTTTACCACCAGCTGCACCTGGGGGGCCCCCTGAAAAAAACCCCGAAAAATCATGAACGTCGGACGATTGCTCCCACACTGAAAGTGCCAGCCAGTCAAGCTCTTGCTGCTCCTCACCGGCCATTGGCAGCGCATCTACAGCACCACAGACATCGGGGCTCCGGGCATTCCTTGACGAACAGGGCTTCGACGTTTACCACCAGCTGCACCTGGGCGCCCATTGGAAAAAAACCCAAGAAAAATCACGAACGTCGGACGATTGCTCCCACACAAAAAGTGCCAGCCAGTCAAGCTCTTGCTGCTCCTCAGCGGCCATTGGCAGCGCATCTACAGCACCACAGACATCGGGGCTCCGGGCTTTCCCTGACGAACAGGGCTTCGACGTTTACCACCAGCTGCACCTGGGCGCCCATTGGAAAAAAACCCAAGAAAAATCACGAACGTCGGACGATTGCTCCCACACAAAAAGTGACAGCCAGTCAAGCTCCTGCTGCTCCTCACCGGCCATTGGCAGCGCATCTACAGCACCACAGACATCGGGGCTCCGGGCTTTCCCTGACGAACAGGGCTTCGCTGTTTACCACCAGCTGCACCTGGGCACCCACTGGAAAAAAACCCCGAAAAATCATGAACGTCGGACGATTGCTCCCACACCGAAAGTGTCATCCAGTCAAGCTCTTGCTGCTCCTCACCGGCCATTGGCAGCGCATCTACAGCACCACAGACATCGGGGCTCCGGGCTTTCCCTGACGAACAGGGCTTCGACGTTTATCACCAGCTGCACCTGGGCGCCCATTGGAAAAAAACCCAAGAAAAATCACGAACGTTGGACGATTGCTCCCACACCAAAAGTGCCAGCCAGTCAAGCTCTTGCTGCTCATCACCGGCCATTGGCAGCGCATCTACAGCACCACAGACATCGGGGCTCCGGGCTTTCCCTGACGAACAGGGCTTCGACTTTTACCAGCAGCTGCACCTGGGGGGCCACTGAAAAAAACCCCGAAAAATCATGAACGTCGGACGATTGCTCCCACACCGAAACTGCCAGCCAGTCAAGCTCTTGCTGCTCGTCACCGGCCATTGGCAGCGCATCTACAGCACCACAGACATCGGGGCTCCGGGCTTTCCCTGACAAACAGGGCTTCGACGTTTACCACCAGCTGCACCTGGGCGCCCATTGGAAATAAACCCAAGAACAATCACGAACGTCGGACGATTGCTCCCACACAAAAAGTGCCAGCCAGTCAAGCTCCTGCTGCTCCTCACCGGCCATTGGCAGCGCATCTACAGCACCACAGACATCGGGGCTCCGGGCTTTCCCTGACGAACAGGGCTTCGACGTTTACCACCACCTGCGCCTGGGAGTCCACTCCAAAAAAACCCAAAAAATCACGAACATCGGACGATTGCTCCCACACCGAAAGTGCCAGCCAGTCAAGCTCTTGCTGCTCCTCACCGGCCATTGGCAGCGCATCTACAGCACCACAGACATCGGGGCTCCACGCTTTCCCTGACGAACAGGGCTTCGACTTTTACCACCAGCTGCACCTGGGGGGCCCACTGAAAGAAACCCCGAAAAATCGGGAACGTCGGATGATTACTCCCACACCGAAAGTGCCAGCCAGTCAAGCTCTTGCTGCTCCTCACCTGCCATTGGCAGCGCATCTACAGCACCACAGACATCGGGGCTCCGGGCTTTCCCTGACGAACAGGGCTTCGACCTTTACCACCAGCTGCACCTGGGAGGCCCACTGAAAAAACCCCGAAAAAGCATGAACGTCGGACGATTGCTCCGTCACCGAAAGTGCCAGCCAGTCAAGCTCTTGCTGCTCCTCCCCGGCCATTGGCAACACATCTACAGCACCACAGACATCGGGGCTCCGGGCTTTCCCTGACGAACAGGGCTTTGACTTTTACCACCACCTGCGCCCCGGAGTCCACTCCAAAAAAACCCAAAAAATCACAAACGTCAGACGATTGCTCCCACACCGAAACTGCCAGCCAGACAAGCTCTTGCTGCTCCTCCCCGGCCATTGGCAGCGCATCTACAGCACCACAGACATCGGGGCTCCGGGCTTTCCCTGACAAACAGGGCTTCGACCTTTACCACCAGCTGCACCTGGTCGCCCACTCCAAAAAAACACGAAAAATCACGAACGTCGGATGATTGCTCCCACACCAAAAGTGCCAGCCAGTGAAGCTCCTGCTGCTCCTCAGCGGCCATTGGCAGCGCATCTACAGCACCACAGACATCGGGGCTCCGAGCTTTCCCTGACGAACAGGGCTTCGACGTTTACCACCAGCTGCACCTGGGGGCCCCACTGAAAAAAACCCCGAAAAATCACGAACGTTGGACGATTGCTCCCACACCGAAAGTGTCATCCAGTCAAGCTCTTGCTGCTCCTCCCCGGCCATTGGCAGCACATCTACAGCACCACAGACATCGGGGTTCCGGGCATTCCCTGACGAACAGGGCTTCGACTTTTACCACCACCTGCGCCTGGGAGTCCACTCCAAAAAAACCCGAAAAATCACAAATGTTGGACGATTGCTCCCACACCGAAAGTGCCAGCCAGTCAAGCTCCTGCTGCTCCTCACCGGCCATTGGCAGCGCATCTACAGCACCACAGACATCGGGGCTCCGGGCTTTCCCTGACGAACAGGGCTTCGACCCTTACCACCAGCTGCACCTGGGGGGCCCACTGAAAAAAACCCAGAAAAATCATGAACGTCGGATGATTGCTCCCACACCGAAAGTGCCAGCCAGTCAAGCTCTTGCTGCTCCTCACCGGCCATTGGCAGCGCATCTACAGCACCACAGACATCGGGGCTCCGGGCTTTCCCTGACGAACAGGGCTTCGACCTTTACCACCACCTGCACCTGGGCGCCCACTCCAGAAAAACCCTAAAAATCGCGAACGTCGGACGATTGCTCCCACACCGAAAGTGCCAGCCAGTCAAGCTCCTGCTGCTCCTCACCGGCCATTGGCAGTGCATCTACAGCACCACAGACATCGGGGCTCCGGGCTTTCCCTGACGAACAGGGCTTTGACGTTTACCACCAGCTGCACCTGGTCGCCCACGCCAAAAAACCCGAAAAATCACAAACGTCGGACGATTGCTCCCACACAAAAAGTGCCAGCCAGTCAAGCTCTTGCTGCTCCTCACCGGCCATTGGCAGCGCATCTACAGCACCACAGACATCGGGGCTCCGGGCTTTCCCTGACGAACAGGGCTTCGACGTTTACCACCAGCTGCACCTGGTCGCCCACTCCAGAAAAACCCGAAAAATCACGAACGTCAGACGATTGCTCCCACACAAAAAGTGCCAGCCAGTCAAGCTCCTGCTGCTCCTCACTGGCCATTGGCAGCGCATCTACAGCACCACAAACATCGGGGCTCCGAGCTTTCCCTGACGAACAGGGCTTCGATATTTACCACAAGCTGCACCTGGGCGCCCATTGGAAAAATCCCTGAAAAATCACGAACGTCGGACTATTGCTCCCACACCAAAAGTGCCAGCCAGTCAAGCTCTTGCTGCTCCTCACCGGCCATTGGCAGCGCATCTACAGCACCACAGACATCGGGGCTCCGGGCTTTCCCTGACGAACAGGAGTTCGACGTTTACCACCAGCTGCACCTGGGCGCCCATTGGAAAAAAACCCAAGAAAAATCACGAACGTCGGACGAT
Source organism: Chlamydotis macqueenii (assembly GCF_036417535.1). Lineage (NCBI taxonomy): Eukaryota > Metazoa > Chordata > Aves > Otidiformes > Otididae > Chlamydotis > Chlamydotis macqueenii. The sequence continues at coordinate 28,716,590 of NC_141592.1, read as the reverse complement.
TGCTCCCACACAAAAAGTGCCAGCCAGTCAAGCTCCTGCTGCTCCTCACCGGCCCTTGGCAGCGCATCTACAGCACCACAGACATCGGGGCTCTGGGCTTTCCCTGACGAACAGGGCTTTGACGTTTACAACCATCTGCACCTGGTCGCCCACGCCAAAAAAAACCGAAAAATCACGAAATTGGACGATTGCTCCCACACAAAAAGTGCCAGCCAGTCAAGCTCTTGCTGCTCCTCACCGGCCATTGGCAGAGCATCTACAGCACCACAGACATCGGGGCTCCGGGCTTTCCCTGACGAACAGGGCTTCGAAGTTTGCCACCAGCTGCATCAGTGGGCCCACTGAAAAAAAACAGAAAAATCATGAACATCGGACGATTGCTCCCACACAAAGTGTGCCAGCAACTCAAGCTCTTGCTGCTCCTCACTGGCCATTGGCAGCGCATCTACAGCACCACAGACATCGGGGCTCCGGGCTTTCCCTGACGAACAGGGCTTCGACGTTTACCACCAGCTGCACCTCGGTGCCCACTAAAAAAAAAAAACCCAAAAATCACAAACGTCGGACGATTGCTCCCACACCGAAAGTGCCAGCCAGTCAAGCTCTTGCTGCTCCTCACCGGCCATTGGCAGCGCATCTACAGCACCACAGACATCGGGGCTCCGGGCTTTCCCTGACGAAAAGGGCTTCGACTTTTACCACCAGCTGCACCTGGGCACCCACTGGAAAAAAACCCCGAAAAATCATGAACGTCGGACGATTGCTCCCACACCGAAACTGCCAGCCAGTCAAGCTCTTGCTGCTCCTCACCGGCCATTGGCAGCGCATCTACAGCACCACAGACATCGGGGCTCCGGGCTTTCCCTGACGAACAGGGCTTTGACGTTTACAACCATCTGCACCTGGTCGCCCACGCCAAAAAAACCCGAAAAATCACGAACGTTGGACGATTGCTCCCACACAAAAAGTGCCAGCCAGTCAAGCTCTTGCTGCTCCTCACCGGCCATTGGCAGCCCATCTACAGCACCACAGACATCGGGGCTCCGGGCTTTCCCTAACGAACAGGGCTTCGACGTTTACCACCAGCTGCACCTGGTCGCCCACGCCAAAAAACCCGAAAAATCACAAACGTCGGACGATTGCTCCCACACAAAAAGTGCCAGCCAGTCAAGCTCCTGCTGCTCCTCACCGGCCATTGGCAGCGCATCTACAGCACCACAGACATCGGGGCTCCGGGCTTTCCCTGACGAACAGGGCTTCGACGTTTACCACCAGCTGCACCTGGTCGCCCACTCCAGAAAAACCCGAAAAATCACGAACGTCAGACGATTGCTCCCACACAAAAAGTGCCAGCCAGTCAAGCTCCTGCTGCTCCTCACTGGCCATTGGCAGCGCATCTACAGCACCACAAACATCGGGGCTCCGAGCTTTCCCTGACGAACAGGGCTTCGATATTTACCACAAGCTGCACCTGGGCGCCCACTGGAAAAATCCCTGAAAAATCACGAACGTCGGACTATTGCTCCCACACCAAAAGTGCCAGCCAGTCAAGCTCTTGCTGCTCCTCACCGGCCATTGGCAGCGCATCTACAGCACCACAGACATCGGGGCTCCGGGCTTTCCCTGACGAACAGGAGTTCGACGTTTACCACCAGCTGCACCTGGGCGCCCATTGGAAAAAAACCCAAGAAAAATCACGAACGTCGGACGATTGCTCCCACACCAAAAGTGCCAGCCAGTCAAGCTCCTGCTGCTCCTCACCGGCCCTTGGCAGCGCATCTACAGCACCACAGACATCGGGGCTCTGGGCTTTCCCTGACGAACAGGGCTTTGACGTTTACAACCATCTGCACCTGGTCGCCCACGCCAAAAAAAACCGAAAAATCACGAACGTTGGACGATTGCTCCCACACAAAAAGTGCCAGCCAGTCAAGCTCTTGCTGCTCCTCACCGGCCATTGGCAGAGCATCTACAGCACCACAGACATCGGGGCTCCGGGCTTTCCCTGACGAACAGGGCTTCGAAGTTTGCCACCAGCTGCATCAGTGGGCCCACTGAAAAAAAACAGAAAAATCATGAACATCGGACAATTGCTCCCACACAAAGTGTGCCAGCAACTCAAGCTCTTGCTGCTCCTCACTGGCCATTGGCAGCGCATCTACAGCACCACAGACATCGGGGCTCCGGGCTTTCCCTGACGAACAGGGCTTCGACGTTTACCACCAGCTGCACCTCGGTGCCCACTAAAAAAAAAAAACCCAAAAATCACAAACGTCGGACGATTGCTCCCACACCGAAAGTGCCAGCCAGTCAAGCTCTTGCTGCTCCTCACCGGCCATTGGCAGCGCATCTACAGCACCACAGACATCGGGGCTCCGGGCTTTCCCTGACGAAAAGGGCTTCGACTTTTACCACCAGCTGCACCTGGGCACCCACTGGAAAAAAACCCCGAAAAATCATGAACGTCGGACGATTGCTCCCACACCGAAACTGCCAGCCAGTCAAGCTCTTGCTGCTCCTCACCGGCCATTGGCAGCGCATCTACAGCACCACAGACATCGGGGCTCCGGGCTTTCCCTGACGAACAGGGCTTTGACGTTTACAACCATCTGCACCTGGTCGCCCACGCCAAAAAAACCCGAAAAATCACGAACGTTGGACGATTGCTCCCACACAAAAAGTGCCAGCCAGTCAAGCTCTTGCTGCTCCTCACCGGCCATTGGCAGTGCATCTACAGCACCACAGACATCGGGGCTCCGGGCTTTCCCTGACGAACAGGGCTTTGACGTTTACCACCAGCTGCACCTGGGGGGCCAACTGAAAAAAGCCCCGAAAAATCATGAACGTTGGACGATTGCTCCCACACCGAAAGTGCTAGCCAGAAAAGCTCTTGCTGCTCCTCACCGGCCATTGGCAGCGCATCTACAGCACCACAGACATCGGGGCTCCGGGCTTTCCCTGACGAACAGGGCTTCGACGTTTACCACCATCTGCACCTGGGGGGCCCACTGAAAGAAACCCCGAAAAATCGGGAACGTCGGATGATTACTCCCACACCGAAAGTGCCAGCCAGTCAAGCTCTTGCTGCTCCTCACCGGCCATTGGCAGCGCATCTACAGCACCACAGACATCGGGGCTCCGGGCTTTCCCTGACGAACAGGGCTTCGACCTTTACCACCAGCTGCACCTAGGGGGCCCACTGAAAAAAACCCCGAAAAAGCATGAACGTCGGACGATTGCTCCCACACCGAAAGTGCCAGCCAGTCAAGCTCTTGCTGCTCCTCCCCGGCCATTGGCAGCGCATCTACAGCACCACAGACATCGGGGCTCCGGGCTTTCCCTGATGAACAGGGCTTCGACTTTTACCACCACCTGCGCCCCGGAGTCCACTCCAAAAAAACCCAAAAAATCACAAACGTCAGACGATTGCTCCCACACCGAAACTGCCAGCCAGTCAAGCTCTTGCTGCTCCTCACCGGCCATTGGCAGCGCATCTACAGCACCACAGACATCGGGGCTCCGGGCTTTCCCTGACGAACAGGGCTTCGACGTTTACCACCACCTGCACCTGGGCGCCCATTGGAAAAAAACCCCTGAAAAATCACGAACGTTGGACAATTGCTCCCACACCAAATGTGCCAGCCAGTCAAGCTCTTGCTGCTCCTCACCGGCCATTGGCAGCGCATCTACAGCACCACAGACATCGGGGCTCTGGGCTTTCCCTGACGAACAGGGCTTCGACGTTTACCACCAGCTGCACCTGGGGGGCCCACTGAAAAAAACCCCGAAAAAGCATGAACGTCTGACTATTGCTCCCACTCCGAAAGTGCAAGACAGTCAAGCTCTTGCTGCTCCTCACCGGCCATTGGCAGCACATCTACAGCACCACAGACATCGGGGCTCCGGGCTTTCCCTGACGAACAGGGCTTCGACGTTTACCACCAGCTGCACCTGGTCGCCCACTCCAAAAAAACCCAAAAAATCACAAACGTCGGACGATTGCTCCCACACCGAAAGTGCCAGCCAGTCAAGCTCTTGCTGCTCCTCACCGGCCATTGGCAGCGCATCTACAGCACCACAGACATCAGGGCTCCGGGCTTTCCCTGACGAAAAGGGCTTCGACTTTTACCACCAGCTGCACCTGGGCGCTCACTGAAAGAAAAACCCCGAAAAATCACGAACGTCGGACGATTGCTCCCACACCGAAAGTGCCAGCCAGTCAAGCTCTTGCTGCTCCTCACCGGCCATTGGCAGCGCATCTACAGCACCACAGACATCGGGGCTCCGGGCTTTCCCTGACGAACAGGGCTTGAACGTTTACCACCAGCTGCACCTGGGGGGCCCACTGAAAGAAACCCCGAAAAATCGGGAACGTCGGATGATTACTCCCACACCAAAAGTGCCAGCCAGTCAAGCTCTTGCTGCTCCTCCCCGGCCATTGTCAGCGCATCTACAGCACCACAGACATCGGGGCTCCGGGCTTTCCCTGACGAACAGGGCTTCGACGCTTACCACCAGCTGCACCTGGGCGCCCATTGGAAAAAAACCCAAGAAAAATCACGAACGTTGGACGATTGCTCCCACACCGAAAGTGCCAGCCAGTCAAGCTCTTGCTGCTCCTCACCGGCCATTGGCAGCGCATCTACAGCACCACAGACATCGGGGCTCCGGGCTTTCCCTGACGAACAGGGCTTCGACGTTTACCACCAGCTGCACCTGGGCGTCCACTCCAAAAAAACCCGAAAAATCACAAACGTCGGACGATTGCTCCCACACCGAAAGTGCCAGCCAGTCAAGCTCTTGCTGCTCCTCACCGGCCATTGGCAGCGCATCTACAGCACCACAGACATCGGGGCTCCGGGCTTTCCCTGACGAACAGGGCTTCGACGTTTACCACCAGCTGCACCTGGGGGGCCCACTGAAAAAAACCCCGAAAAATCATGAACGTCGGACGATTGCTCCCACACAAAAAGTTCCAGCCAGTCAAGCTCTTGCTGCTCCTCCCCGGCCATTGGCAGCGCATCTACAGCACCACAGACATCGGGGCTCCGGGCTTTCCCTGACGAACAGGGCTTCGACGTTTACCACCAGCTGCACCTGGGGGGCCCACTGAAAAAAACCCCGAAAAATCATGAACGTCGGACGATTGCTCCCACACAAAAAGTGCCAGCCAGTGAAGCTCCTGCAGGTCCTCCCCGGCCATTGGCAGCGCATCTACAGCACCACAGACATCGGGGCTCCGGGCTTTCCCTGACGAACAGGGCTTCGACGTTTACCACCAGCTGCACCTGGGCGCCCACTGAAAAAAACCCCGAAAAATCACGAACGTCAGACGATTGCTCCCACACCGAAAGTGCCAGCCAGTCAAGCTCTTGCTGCTCCTCACCGGCCATTGGCAGCACATCTACAGCACCACAGACATCGGGGCTCTGAGCTTTCCCTGACGAACAGGGCTTCGATATTTACCACCTGCTGCACCTGGGCGCCCACTGAAAAAAACCCCGAAAAATCACGAACGTCGGACGATTGCTCCCACACAAAAAGTGCCAGCCAGTCAAGCTCCTGCTGCTCCTCACCGGCCATTGGCAGCACATCTACAGCACCACAGACATCGGGGTTCCGGGCTTTCCCTGACGAACAGGGCTTCGACGTTTACCATTACCTGTGCCTGGGAGTCCACTCCAAAAAAACCCGAAAAATCACAAACGTCGGACGATTGCTCCCACACCGAAAGTGCCAGCCAGTCAAGCTCTTGCTGCTCCTCACCGGCCATTGGCAGCGCATCTACAGCACCACAGACATCGGGGCTCCGGGCTTTCCCTGACGAACAGGGCTTCGACGTTTACCACCAGCTGCACCTGGGGGGCCCACTGAAAAAAACCCCGAAAAATCATGAACGTCGGACGATTGCTCCCACACAAAAAGTGCCAGCCAGTCAAGCTCTTGCTGCTCCTCCCCGGCCATTGGCAGCGCATCTACAGCACCACAGACATCGGGGCTCCGGGCTTTCCCTGACGAAAAGGGTTTCGACGTTTACCACCAGCTGCACCTGGGCGCACATTGGAAAAAAACCCAAGAAAAATCGGGAACGTCGGATGATTACTCCCACACAGAAAGTGCCAGCCAGTCAAGCTCTTGCTGCTCCTCACCGGCCATTGGCAGCGCATCTCCAGCACCACAGACATCGGGGCTCCGGGCTTTCCCTGACGAACAGGGCTTCGACGCTTACCACCAGCTGCACCTGGTCGCCCACTCCAAAAAAACCCAAGAAAAATCACGAACGTTGGACGATTGCTCCCACACCGAAAGTGCCAGCCAGTCAAGCTCTTGCTGCTCCTCACCGGCCATTGGCAGCGCATCTACAGCACCACAGACATCGGGGCTCCGGGCTTTCCCTGACGAACAGGGCTTCGATGTTTACCACCAGCTGCACCTGGGAGTCCACTCCAAAAAAACCCGAAAAATCACAAACGTCGGACGATTGCTCCCACACCGAAAGTGCCAGCCAGTCAAGCTCTTGCTGCTCCTCACCGGCCATTGGCAGCGCATCTACAGCACCACAGACATCGGGGCTCCGGGCTTTCCCTGACGAACAGGGCTTCGACCTTTACCACCACCTGCACCTGGGCGACCATTGGAAAAAAACCCAAGAAAAATCACGAACGTTGGACGATTGCTCCCACACCGAAAGTGCCAGCCAGTCAAGCTCTTGCTGCTCATCACCGGCCATTGGCAGCGCATCTACAGCACCACAGACATCGGGGCTCCGGGCTTTCCCTGACGAACAGGGCTTCGACGTTTACCACCAGCTGCACCTGGGGGGCCAACTGAAAAAAGCCCCGAAAAATCATGAACGTCGGACGATTGCTCCCACACAAAAAGTGCCAGCCAGTCAAGCTCCTGCTGCTCCTCAGCGGCCATTGGCAGCGCATCTACAGCACCACAGACATCGGGGCTCTGAGCTTTCCCTGACGAACAGGGCTTCGATATTTACCACCTGCTGCACCTGGGTGCCCACTGGAAAAAACCCCGAAAAATCACGAACGTCGGACGATTGCTCCCACTCCGAAAGTGCCAGCCAGTGAAGCTCCTGCTGCTCCTCACCGGCCATTGGCAGCACATCTACAGCACCACAGACATCGGGGCTCCGGGCTTTCCCTGACGAAAAGGGCTTCGACCTTTACCACCACCTGTGCCTGGGAGTCCACTCCAAAAAAACCCGGAAAATCACGAACGTCGGACGATTGGTCCCACACCGAAAGTTCCAGCCAGTCAAGCTCTTGCTGCTCATCACCGGCCATTGGCAGCGCATCTACAGCACCACAGACATCGGGGCTCCGGGCTTTCCCTGACAAACAGGGCTTCGACCTTTACCACCAGCTGCACCTGGTCGCCCACTCCAAAAAAACACGAAAAATCACGAACGTCGGATGATTGCTCCCACACCAAAAGTGCCAGCCAGTGAAGCTCCTGCTGCTCCTCAGCGGCCATTGGCAGCGCATCTACAGCACCACAGACATCGGGGCTCCGAGCTTTCCCTGACGAACAGGGCTTCGACGTTTACCACCAGCTGCACCTGGGGGCCCCACTGAAAAAAACCCCGAAAAATCACGAACGTTGGACGATTGCTCCCACACCGAAAGTGTCATCCAGTCAAGCTCTTGCTGCTCCTCCCCGGCCATTGGCAGCACATCTACAGCACCACAGACATCGGGGTTCCGGGCATTCCCTGACGAACAGGGCTTCGACTTTTACCACCACCTGCGCCTGGGAGTCCACTCCAAAAAAACCCGAAAAATCACGAACGTCGGACGATTGCTCCCACACCGAAAGTGCCAGCCAGTCAAGCTCCTGCTGCTCCTCACCGGCCATTGGCAGCGCATCTACAGCACCACAGACATCGGGGCTCCGGGCTTTCCCTGACGAACAGGGCTTCGACCCTTACCACCAGCTGCACCTGGGGGGCCCACTGAAAAAAACCCAGAAAAATCATGAACGTCGGATGATTGCTCCCACACCGAAAGTGCCAGCCAGTCAAGCTCTTGCTGCTCCTCACCGGCCATTGGCAGCGCATCTACAGCACCACAGACATCGGGGCTCCGGGCTTTCCCTGACGAACAGGGCTTTGACGTTTACCACCAGCTGCACCTGGTCGCCCACGCCAAAAAACCCGAAAAATCACAAGCGTCGGACGATTGCTCCCACACAAAAAGTGCCAGCCAGTCAAGCTCTTGCTGCTCCTCACCGGCCATTGGCAGCGCATCTACAGCACCACAGACATCGGGGCTCCGGGCTTTCCCTGACGAACAGGGCTTCGACGTTTACCACCAGCTGCACCTGGTCGCCCACTCCAGAAAAACCCGAAAAATCACGAACGTCAGACGATTGCTCCCACACAAAAAGTGCCAGCCAGTCAAGCTCCTGCTGCTCCTCACTGGCCATTGGCAGCGCATCTACAGCACCACAAACATCGGGGCTCCGAGCTTTCCCTGACGAACAGGGCTTCGATATTTACCACAAGCTGCACCTGGGCGCCCATTGGAAAAATCCCTGAAAAATCACGAACGTCGGACTATTGCTCCCACACCAAAAGTGCCAGCCAGTCAAGCTCTTGCTGCTCCTCACCGGCCATTGGCAGCGCATCTACAGCACCACAGACATCGGGGCTCCGGGCTTTCCCTGACGAACAGGAGTTCGACGTTTACCACCAGCTGCACCTGGGCGCCCATTGGAAAAAAACCCAAGAAAAATCACGAACGTCGGACGATTGCTCCCACACAAAAAGTGCCAGCCAGTCAAGCTCCTGCTGCTCCTCACCGGCCCTTGGCAGCGCATCTACAGCACCACAGACATCGGGGCTCTGGGCTTTCCCTGACGAACAGGGCTTTGACGTTTACAACCATCTGAACCTGGTCGCCCACGCCAAAAAAAACCGAAAAATCACGAAATTGGACGATTGCTCCCACACAAAAAGTGCCAGCCAGTCAAGCTCTTGCTGCTCCTCACCGGCCATTGGCAGAGCATCTACAGCACCACAGACATCGGGGCTCCGGGCTTTCCCTGACGAACAGGGCTTCGAAGTTTGCCACCAGCTGCATCAGTGGGCCCACTGAAAAAAAACAGAAAAATCATGAACATCGGACAATTGCTCCCACACAAAGTGTGCCAGCAACTCAAGCTCTTGCTGCTCCTCACTGGCCATTGGCAGCGCATCTACAGCACCACAGACATCGGGGCTCCGGGCTTTCCCTGACGAACAGGGCTTCGACGTTTACCACCAGCTGCACCTCGGTGCCCACTAAAAAAAAAAAACCCAAAAATCACAAACGTCGGACGATTGCTCCCACACCGAAAGTGCCAGCCAGTCAAGCTCTTGCTGCTCCTCACCGGCCATTGGCAGCGCATCTACAGCACCACAGACATCGGGGCTCCGGGCTTTCCCTGACGAAAAGGGCTTCGACTTTTACCACCAGCTGCACCTGGGCACCCACTGGAAAAAAACCCCGAAAAATCATGAACGTCGGACGATTGCTCCCACACCGAAACTGCCAGCCAGTCAAGCTCTTGCTGCTCCTCACCGGCCATTGGCAGCGCATCTACAGCACCACAGACATCGGGGCTCCGGGCTTTCCCTGACGAACAGGGCTTTGACGTTTACAACCATCTGCACCTGGTCGCCCACGCCAAAAAAACCCGAAAAATCACGAACGTTGGACGATTGCTCCCACACAAAAAGTGCCAGCCAGTCAAGCTCTTGCTGCTCCTCACCGGCCATTGGCAGCCCATCTACAGCACCACAGACATCGGGGCTCCGGGCTTTCCCTAACGAACAGGGCTTCGACGTTTACCACCAGCTGCACCTGGTCGCCCACGCCAAAAAACCCGAAAAATCACAAACGTCGGACGATTGCTCCCACACAAAAAGTGCCAGCCAGTCAAGCTCCTGCTGCTCCTCACCGGCCATTGGCAGCGCATCTACAGCACCACAGACATCGGGGCTCCGGGCTTTCCCTGACGAACAGGGCTTCGACGTTTACCACCAGCTGCACCTGGTCGCCCACTCCAGAAAAACCCGAAAAATCACGAACGTCAGACGATTGCTCCCACACAAAAAGTGCCAGCCAGTCAAGCTCCTGCTGCTCCTCACTGGCCATTGGCAGCGCATCTACAGCACCACAAACATCGGGGCTCCGAGCTTTCCCTGACGAACAGGGCTTCGATATTTACCACAAGCTGCACCTGGGCGCCCACTGGAAAAATCCCTGAAAAATCACGAACGTCGGACTATTGCTCCCACACCAAAAGTGCCAGCCAGTCAAGCTCTTGCTGCTCCTCACCGGCCATTGGCAGCGCATCTACAGCACCACAGACATCGGGGCTCCGGGCTTTCCCTGACGAACAGGAGTTCGACGTTTACCACCAGCTGCACCTGGGCGCCCATTGGAAAAAAACCCAAGAAAAATCACGAACGTCGGACGATTGCTCCCACACCAAAAGTGCCAGCCAGTCAAGCTCCTGCTGCTCCTCACCGGCCCTTGGCAGCGCATCTACAGCACCACAGACATCGGGGCTCTGGGCTTTCCCTGACGAACAGGGCTTTGACGTTTACAACCATCTGCACCTGGTCGCCCACGCCAAAAAAAACCGAAAAATCACGAACGTTGGACGATTGCTCCCACACAAAAAGTGCCAGCCAGTCAAGCTCTTGCTGCTCCTCACCGGCCATTGGCAGAGCATCTACAGCACCACAGACATCGGGGCTCCGGGCTTTCCCTGACGAACAGGGCTTCGAAGTTTGCCACCAGCTGCATCAGTGGGCCCACTGAAAAAAAACAGAAAAATCATGAACATCGGACAATTGCTCCCACACAAAGTGTGCCAGCAACTCAAGCTCTTGCTGCTCCTCACTGGCCATTGGCAGCGCATCTACAGCACCACAGACATCGGGGCTCCGGGCTTTCCCTGACGAACAGGGCTTCGACGTTTACCACCAGCTGCACCTCGGTGCCCACTAAAAAAAAAAAACCCAAAAATCACAAACGTCGGACGATTGCTCCCACACCGAAAGTGCCAGCCAGTCAAGCTCTTGCTGCTCCTCACCGGCCATTGGCAGCGCATCTACAGCACCACAGACATCGGGGCTCCGGGCTTTCCCTGACGAAAAGGGCTTCGACTTTTACCACCAGCTGCACCTGGGCACCCACTGGAAAAAAACCCCGAAAAATCATGAACGTCGGACGATTGCTCCCACACCGAAACTGCCAGCCAGTCAAGCTCTTGCTGCTCCTCACCGGCCATTGGCAGCGCATCTACAGCACCACAGACATCGGGGCTCCGGGCTTTCCCTGACGAACAGGGCTTTGACGTTTACAACCATCTGCACCTGGTCGCCCACGCCAAAAAAACCCGAAAAATCACGAACGTTGGACGATTGCTCCCACACAAAAAGTGCCAGCCAGTCAAGCTCTTGCTGCTCCTCACCGGCCATTGGCAGTGCATCTACAGCACCACAGACATCGGGGCTCCGGGCTTTCCCTGACGAACAGGGCTTTGACGTTTACCACCAGCTGCACCTGGGGGGCCAACTGAAAAAAGCCCCGAAAAATCATGAACGTTGGACGATTGCTCCCACACCGAAAGTGCTAGCCAGAAAAGCTCTTGCTGCTCCTCACCGGCCATTGGCAGCGCATCTACAGCACCACAGACATCGGGGCTCCGGGCTTTCCCTGACGAACAGGGCTTCGACGTTTACCACCATCTGCACCTGGGGGGCCCACTGAAAGAAACCCCGAAAAATCGGGAACGTCGGATGATTACTCCCACACCGAAAGTGCCAGCCAGTCAAGCTCTTGCTGCTCCTCACCGGCCATTGGCAGCGCATCTACAGCACCACAGACATCGGGGCTCCGGGCTTTCCCTGACGAACAGGGCTTCGACCTTTACCACCAGCTGCACCTAGGGGGCCCACTGAAAAAAACCCCGAAAAAGCATGAACGTCGGACGATTGCTCCCACACCGAAAGTGCCAGCCAGTCAAGCTCTTGCTGCTCCTCCCCGGCCATTGGCAGCGCATCTACAGCACCACAGACATCGGGGCTCCGGGCTTTCCCTGATGAACAGGGCTTCGACTTTTACCACCACCTGCGCCCCGGAGTCCACTCCAAAAAAACCCAAAAAATCACAAACGTCAGACGATTGCTCCCACACCGAAACTGCCAGCCAGTCAAGCTCTTGCTGCTCCTCACCGGCCATTGGCAGCGCATCTACAGCACCACAGACATCGGGGCTCCGGGCTTTCCCTGACGAACAGGGCTTCGACGTTTACCACCACCTGCACCTGGGCGCCCATTGGAAAAAAACCCCTGAAAAATCACGAACGTTGGACAATTGCTCCCACACCAAATGTGCCAGCCAGTCAAGCTCTTGCTGCTCCTCACCGGCCATTGGCAGCGCATCTACAGCACCACAGACATCGGGGCTCTGGGCTTTCCCTGACGAACAGGGCTTCGACGTTTACCACCAGCTGCACCTGGGGGGCCCACTGAAAAAAACCCCGAAAAAGCATGAACGTCTGACTATTGCTCCCACTCCGAAAGTGCAAGACAGTCAAGCTCTTGCTGCTCCTCACCGGCCATTGGCAGCACATCTACAGCACCACAGACATCGGGGCTCCGGGCTTTCCCTGACGAACAGGGCTTCGACGTTTACCACCAGCTGCACCTGGTCGCCCACTCCAAAAAAACCCAAAAAATCACAAACGTCGGACGATTGCTCCCACACCGAAAGTGCCAGCCAGTCAAGCTCTTGCTGCTCCTCACCGGCCATTGGCAGCGCATCTACAGCACCACAGACATCAGGGCTCCGGGCTTTCCCTGACGAAAAGGGCTTCGACTTTTACCACCAGCTGCACCTGGGCGCTCACTGAAAGAAAAACCCCGAAAAATCACGAACGTCGGACGATTGCTCCCACACCGAAAGTGCCAGCCAGTCAAGCTCTTGCTGCTCCTCACCGGCCATTGGCAGCGCATCTACAGCACCACAGACATCGGGGCTCCGGGCTTTCCCTGACGAACAGGGCTTGAACGTTTACCACCAGCTGCACCTGGGGGGCCCACTGAAAGAAACCCCGAAAAATCGGGAACGTCGGATGATTACTCCCACACCAAAAGTGCCAGCCAGTCAAGCTCTTGCTGCTCCTCCCCGGCCATTGTCAGCGCATCTACAGCACCACAGACATCGGGGCTCCGGGCTTTCCCTGACGAACAGGGCTTCGACGCTTACCACCAGCTGCACCTGGGCGCCCATTGGAAAAAAACCCAAGAAAAATCACGAACGTTGGACGATTGCTCCCACACCGAAAGTGCCAGCCAGTCAAGCTCTTGCTGCTCCTCACCGGCCATTGGCAGCGCATCTACAGCACCACAGACATCGGGGCTCCGGGCTTTCCCTGACGAACAGGGCTTCGACGTTTACCACCAGCTGCACCTGGGCGTCCACTCCAAAAAAACCCGAAAAATCACAAACGTCGGACGATTGCTCCCACACCGAAAGTGCCAGCCAGTCAAGCTCTTGCTGCTCCTCACCGGCCATTGGCAGCGCATCTACAGCACCACAGACATCGGGGCTCCGGGCTTTCCCTGACGAACAGGGCTTCGACGTTTACCACCAGCTGCACCTGGGGGGCCCACTGAAAAAAACCCCGAAAAATCATGAACGTCGGACGATTGCTCCCACACAAAAAGTTCCAGCCAGTCAAGCTCTTGCTGCTCCTCCCCGGCCATTGGCAGCGCATCTACAGCACCACAGACATCGGGGCTCCGGGCTTTCCCTGACGAACAGGGCTTCGACGTTTACCACCAGCTGCACCTGGGGGGCCCACTGAAAAAAACCCCGAAAAATCATGAACGTCGGACGATTGCTCCCACACAAAAAGTGCCAGCCAGTGAAGCTCCTGCAGGTCCTCCCCGGCCATTGGCAGCGCATCTACAGCACCACAGACATCGGGGCTCCGGGCTTTCCCTGACGAACAGGGCTTCGACGTTTACCACCAGCTGCACCTGGGCGCCCACTGAAAAAAACCCCGAAAAATCACGAACGTCGGACGATTGCTCCCACACCGAAAGTGCCAGCCAGTCAAGCTCTTGCTGCTCCTCACCGGCCATTGGCAGCACATCTACAGCACCACAGACATCGGGGCTCTGAGCTTTCCCTGACGAACAGGGCTTCGATATTTACCACCTGCTGCACCTGGGCGCCCACTGAAAAAAACCCCGAAAAATCACGAACGTCGGACGATTGCTCCCACACAAAAAGTGCCAGCCAGTCAAGCTCCTGCTGCTCCTCACCGGCCATTGGCAGCACATCTACAGCACCACAGACATCGGGGTTCCGGGCTTTCCCTGACGAACAGGGCTTCGACGTTTACCATTACCTGTGCCTGGGAGTCCACTCCAAAAAAACCCGAAAAATCACAAACGTCGGACGATTGCTCCCACACCGAAAGTGCCAGCCAGTCAAGCTCTTGCTGCTCCTCACCGGCCATTGGCAGCGCATCTACAGCACCACAGACATCGGGGCTCCGGGCTTTCCCTGACGAACAGGGCTTCGACGTTTACCACCAGCTGCACCTGGGGGGCCCACTGAAAAAAACCCCGAAAAATCATGAACGTCGGACGATTGCTCCCACACAAAAAGTGCCAGCCAGTCAAGCTCTTGCTGCTCCTCCCCGGCCATTGGCAGCGCATCTACAGCACCACAGACATCGGGGCTCCGGGCTTTCCCTGACGAAAAGGGTTTCGACGTTTACCACCAGCTGCACCTGGGCGCACATTGGAAAAAAACCCAAGAAAAATCGGGAACGTCGGATGATTACTCCCACACAGAAAGTGCCAGCCAGTCAAGCTCTTGCTGCTCCTCACCGGCCATTGGCAGCGCATCTCCAGCACCACAGACATCGGGGCTCCGGGCTTTCCCTGACGAACAGGGCTTCGACGCTTACCACCAGCTGCTACTGGTCGCCCACTCCAAAAAAACCCAAGAAAAATCACGAACGTTGGACGATTGCTCCCACACCGAAAGTGCCAGCCAGTCAAGCTCTTGCTGCTCCTCACCGGCCATTGGCAGCGCATCTACAGCACCACAGACATCGGGGCTCCGGGCTTTCCCTGACGAACAGGGCTTCGATGTTTACCACCAGCTGCACCTGGGAGTCCACTCCAAAAAAACCCGAAAAATCACAAACGTCGGACGATTGCTCCCACACCGAAAGTGCCAGCCAGTCAAGCTCTTGCTGCTCCTGACCGGCCATTGGCAGCGCATCTACAGCACCACAGACATCGGGGCTCCGGGCTTTCCCTGACGAACAGGGCTTCGACCTTTACCACCACCTGCACCTGGGCGACCATTGGAAAAAAACCCAAGAAAAATCACGAACGTTGGACGATTGCTCCCACACCGAAAGTGCCAGCCAGTCAAGCTCTTGCTGCTCATCACCGGCCATTGGCAGCGCATCTACAGCACCACAGACATCGGGGCTCCGGGCTTTCCCTGACGAACAGGGCTTCGACGTTTACCACCAGCTGCACCTGGGGGGCCAACTGAAAAAAGCCCCGAAAAATCATGAACGTCGGACGATTGCTCCCACACAAAAAGTGCCAGCCAGTCAAGCTCCTGCTGCTCCTCAGCGGCCATTGGCAGCGCATCTACAGCACCACAGACATCGGGGCTCTGAGCTTTCCCTGACGAACAGGGCTTCGATATTTACCACCTGCTGCACCTGGGTGCCCACTGGAAAAAACCCCGAAAAATCACGAACGTCGGACGATTGCTCCCACTCCGAAAGTGCCAGCCAGTGAAGCTCCTGCTGCTCCTCACCGGCCATTGGCAGCACATCTACAGCACCACAGACATCGGGGCTCCGGGCTTTCCCTGACGAAAAGGGCTTCGACCTTTACCACCACCTGTGCCTGGGAGTCCACTCCAAAAAAACCCGGAAAATCACGAACGTCGGACGATTGGTCCCACACCGAAAGTTCCAGCCAGTCAAGCTCTTGCTGCTCATCACCGGCCATTGGCAGCGCATCTACAGCACCACAGACATCGGGGGTCCGGGCTTTCCCTGACGAACAGGGCTTCGACGCTTACCACCAGCTGCACCTGGGCGCCCATTGGAAAAAAACCCAAGAAAAATCACGAACGTTGGACGGTTGCTCCCACACCAAAATTGCCAGCCAGTCAAGCTCTTGCTGCTCATCACAGGCCATTGGCAGCGCATCTACAGCACCACAGACATCGGGGCTCCGGGCTTTCCCTTACGAACAGGGCTTCGACGTTTACCACCAGCTGCACCTGGGGGGCCCACTGAAAAAAACCCCGAAAAATCACGAACGTCAGACGATTGCTCCCACACCAAAAGTGTCAGCCAGACAAGCCCTTGCTGCTCCTCACCGGCCATTGGCAGCGCATCTACAGCACCACAGACATCGGGGCTCCGGGCTTTCCCTGACGAACAGGGCTTCGACGTTTACCACCAGCTGCACCTGGTCGCCCACTCCAGAAAAACCCTAAAAATCACGAACATCGGACGATTGCTCCCACACAAAAAGTGCCAGCCAGTCAAGCTCCTGCTGCTCCTCACCGGCCATTGGCAGCGCATCTACAGCACCACAGACATCGGGGCTCCGGGCTTTCCCTGACGAACAGGGCTTGAACGTTTACCACCAGCTGCACCTGGGCACCCACTCCAAAAAAACCCCGAAAAAGCATGAACGTCAAACGATTGCACCAACACTGAAAGTGCCAGCCAGTCAAGCTCTTGCTGCTCCTCACCGGCCATTGGCAGCACATCTACAGCACCACAGACATCGGGGTTCCGGGCTTTCCCTGACGAACAGGGCTTCGACGTTTACCATTACCTGTGCCTGGGAGTCCACTCCAACAAAACCCGAAAAATCACAAACGTCGGACGATTGCTCCCACACAAAAAGTGCCAGCCAGTCAAGCTCTTGCTGCTCCTCACCGGCCATTGGCAGCGCATCTACAGCACCACAGACATCGGGGCTCCGGGCTTTCCCTGACGAACAGGGCTTCGACGTTTACCACCAGCTGCACCTGGGGGGCCCACTGAAAAAAACCCCGAAAAATCACGAACGTTGGACGGTTGCTCCCACACAAAAAGTTCCAGCCAGTCAAGCTCTTGCTGCTCCTCCCCGGCCATTGGCAGCGCATCTCCAGCACCACAGACATCGGGGCTCCGGGCTTTCCCTGACGAAAAGGGCTTCGACGTTTACCACCAGCTGCACCTGGGAGTCCACTCCAAAATAACCCGAAAAATCACAAACGTCGGACGATTGCTCCCACACCGAAAGTGCCAGCCAGTCAAGCTCTTGCTGCTCCTCACCGGCCATTGGCAGCGCATCTACAGCACCACAGACATCGGGGCTCCGGGCTTTCCCTGACGAACAGGGCTTCGACCTTTACCACCACCTGCACCTGGGCGACCATTGGAAAAAAACCCAAGAAAAATCACGAACGTTGGACGATTGCTCCCACACCGAAAGTGCCAGCCAGTCAAGCTCTTGCTGCTCCTCCCCGGCCATTGGCAGCGCATCTACAGCACCACAGACATCGGGGCTCCGGGCTTTCCCTGACGAACAGGGCTTCGACGTTTACCACCAGCTGCACCTGGGGGGCCAACTGAAAAAAGCCCCGAAAAATCACGAACGTCGGACGATTGCTCCCACACAAAAAGTGCCAGCCAGTCAAGCTCCTGCTGCTCCTCACCGGCCATTGGCAGCGCATCTACAGCACCACAGACATCGGGGCTCTGAGCTTTCCCTGACGAACAGGGCTTCGATATTTACCACCTGCTGCACCTGGGTGCCCACTGGAAAAAACCCCGAAAAATCACGAACGTCGGACGATTGCTCCCACTCCGAAAGTGCCAGCCAGTGAAGCTCCTGCTGCTCCTCAGCGGCCATTGGCAGCGCATCTACAGCACCACAGACATCGGGGCTCCGGGCTTTCCCTGACGAACAGGGCTTCGACGCTTACCACCAGCTGCACCTGGGCGCCCATTGGAAAAAACCCAAGAAAAATCACGAACGTTGGACGGTTGCTCCCACACCAAAATTGCAAGCCAGTCAAGCTCTTGCTGCTCATCACAGGCCATTGGCAGCGCATCTACAGCACCACAGACATCGGGGCTCCGGGCTTTCCCTGACGAACAGGGCTTCGACGTTTACCACCAGCTGCACCTGGGGGGCCCACTGAAAAAAACCCCGAAAAATCACGAACGTCAGACGATTGCTCCCACACCGAAAGTGCCAGCCAGTCAAGCTCTTGCTGCTCCTCACCGGCCATTGGCAGCGCATCTACAGCACCACAGACATCGGGGCTCCGGGCTTTCCCTGACGAACAGGGCTTCGACGTTTACCACCAGCTGCACCTGGGAGTCCACTCCAAAAAAACCCGAAAAATCACAAACGTCGGACGATTGCTCCCACACCGAAAGTGCCAGCCAGTCAAGCTCTTGCTGCTCCTCACCGGCCATTGGCAGCGCATCTGCAGCACCACAGACATCGGGGCTCCGGGCTTTCCCTGACAAACAGGGCTTCGACCTTTACCACCACCTGCACCTGGGCGCCCATTGGAAAAAAACCCAAGAAAAATCACGAACGTTGGACGGTTGCTCCCACACAAAAAGTTCCAGCCAGTCAAGCTCTTGCTGCTCCTCCCCGGCCATTGGCAGCGCATCTACAGCACCACAGACATCGGGGCTCCGGGCTTTCCCTGACGAACAGGGCTTCGACCTTTACCACCAGCTGCACCTGGGAGTCCACTCCAAAAAAACCCGAAAAATCACAAACGTCGGACGATTGCTCCCACACCGAAAGTGCCAGCCAGTCAAGCTCTTGCTGCTCATCACCGGCCCTTGGCAGCGCATCTACAGCACCACAGACATCGGGGCTCCGGGCTTACCCTGACGAACAGGGCTTCGACCTTTACCACCACCTGCACCTGGGCGACCATTGGAAAAAAACCCAAGAAAAATCACGAACGTTGGACGGTTGCTCCCACACAAAAAGTTCCAGCCAGTCAAGCTCTTGCTGCTCCTCCCCGGCCATTGGCAGCGCATCTACAGCACCACAGACATCGGGGCTCCGGGCTTTCCCTGACGAAAAGGGCTTCGACGTTTACCACCAGCTGCACCTGGGAGTCCACTCCAAAATAACCCGAAAAATCACAAACGTCGGACGATTGCTCCCACACCGAAAGTGCCAGCCAGTCAAGCTCTTGCTGCTCCTCACCGGCCATTGGCAGCGCATCTACAGCACCACAGACATCGGGGCTCCGGGCTTTCCCTGACGAACAGGGCTTCGACCTTTACCACCACCTGCACCTGGGCGACCATTGGAAAAAAACCCAAGAAAAATCACGAACGTTGGACGATTGCTCCCACACCGAAAGTGCCAGCCAGTCAAGCTCTTGCTGCTCCTCCCCGGCCATTGGCAGCGCATCTACAGCACCACAGACATCGGGGCTCCGGGCTTTCCCTGACGAACAGGGCTTCGACGTTTACCACCAGCTGCACCTGGGGGGCCAACTGAAAAAAGCCCCGAAAAATCACGAACGTCGGACGATTGCTCCCACACAAAAAGTGCCAGCCAGTCAAGCTCCTGCTGCTCCTCACCGGCCATTGGCAGCGCATCTACAGCACCACAGACATCGGGGCTCTGAGCTTTCCCTGACGAACAGGGCTTCGATATTTACCACCTGCTGCACCTGGGTGCCCACTGGAAAAAACCCCGAAAAATCACGAACGTCGGACGATTGCTCCCACTCCGAAAGTGCCAGCCAGTGAAGCTCCTGCTGCTCCTCAGCGGCCATTGGCAGCGCATCTACAGCACCACAGACATCGGGGCTCCGGGCTTTCCCTGACGAACAGGGCTTCGACGCTTACCACCAGCTGCACCTGGGCGCCCATTGGAAAAAACCCAAGAAAAATCACGAACGTTGGACGGTTGCTCCCACACCAAAATTGCAAGCCAGTCAAGCTCTTGCTGCTCATCACAGGCCATTGGCAGCGCATCTACAGCACCACAGACATCGGGGCTCCGGGCTTTCCCTGACGAACAGGGCTTCGTCGTTTACCACCAGCTGCACCTGGGGGGCCCACTGAAAAAAACCCCGAAAAATCACGAACGTCAGACGATTGCTCCCACACCAAAAGTGTCAGCCAGACAAGCCCTTGCTGCTCCTCACTGGCCATTGGCAGCGCATCTACAGCACCACAGACATCGGGGCTCCGGGCTTTCCCTGACGAACAGGGCTTCGACGTTTACCACCAGCTGCACCTGGTCGCCCACTCCAGAAAAACCCTAAAAATCACGAACGTCGGACGATTGCTCCCACACAAAAAGTGCCAGCCAGTCAAGCTCCTGCTGCTCCTCACCGGCCATTGGCAGCGCATCTACAGCACCACAGACATCGGGGCTCCGGGCTTTCCCTGACGAACAGGGCTTGAACGTTTACCACCAGCTGCACCTGGGCACCCACTCCAAAAAAACCCCGAAAAAGCATGAACGTCAAACGATTGCACCAACACTGAAAGTGCCAGCCAGTCAAGCTCTTGCTGCTCCTCACCGGCCATTGGCAGCACATCTACAGCACCACAGACATCGGGGTTCCGGGCTTTCCCTGACGAACAGGGCTTCGACGTTTACCATTACCTGTGCCTGGGAGTCCACTCCAACAAAACCCGAAAAATCACAAACGTCGGACGATTGCTCCCACACAAAAAGTGCCAGACAGTCAAGCTCTTGCTGCTCCTCACCGGCCATTGGCAGCGCATCTACAGCACCACAGACATCGGGGCTCCGGGCTTTCCCTGACGAACAGGGCTTCGACGTTTACCACCAGCTGCACCTGGGGGGCCCACTGAAAAAAACCCCGAAAAATCACGAACGTTGGACGGTTGCTCCCACACAAAAAGTTCCAGCCAGTCAAGCTCTTGCTGCTCCTCCCCGGCCATTGGCAGCGCATCTACAGCACCACAGACATCGGGGCTCCGGGCTTTCCCTGACGAAAAGGGCTTCGACGTTTACCACCAGCTGCACCTGGGAGTCCACTCCAAAATAACCCGAAAAATCATGAACGTCGGACGATTGCTCCCACACCGAAAGTGCCAGCCAGTCAAGCTCTTGCTGCTCCTCACCGGCCATTGGCAGCGCATCTACAGCACCACAGACATCGGGGCTCCGGGCTTTCCCTGACGAACAGGGCTTCGACCTTTACCACCACCTGCACCTGGGCGACCATTGGAAAAAAACCCAAGAAAAATCACGAACGTTGGACGATTGCTCCCACACCGAAAGTGCCAGCCAGTCAAGCTCTTGCTGCTCATCACCGGCCATTGGCAGCGCATCTACAGCACCACAGACATCGGGGCTCCGGGCTTTCCCTGACGAACAGGGCTTTGACGTTTACCACCAGCTGCACCTGGGGGGCCAACTGAAAAAAGCCCCGAAAAATCATGAACGTCGGACGATTGCTCCCACACAAAAAGTGCCAGCCAGTCAAGCTCCTGCTGCTCCTCAGCGGCCATTGGCAGCGCATCTACAGCACCACAGACATCGGGGCTCTGAGCTTTCCCTGACGAACAGGGCTTCGATATTTACCACCTGCTGCACCTGGGTGCCCACTGGAAAAAACCCCGAAAAATCACGAACGTCGGACGATTGCTCCCACTCCGAAAGTGCCAGCCAGTGAAGCTCCTGCTGCTCCTCACCGGCCATTGGCAGCACATCTACAGCACCACAGACATCGGGGCTCCGGGCTTTCCCTGACGAACAGGGCTTCGACGTTTACCACCAGCTGCACCTGGGGGGCCCACTGAAAAAAACCCCGAAAAATCACGAACGTCAGACGATTGCTCCCACACCAAAAGTGTCAGCCAGACAAGCCCTTGCTGCTCCTCACTGGCCATTGGCAGCGCATCTACAGCACCACAGACATCGGGGCTCCGGGCTTTCCCTGACGAACAGGGCTTCGACGTTTACCACCAGCTGCACCTGGTCGCCCACTCCAGAAAAACCCTAAAAATCACGAACGTCGGACGATTGCTCCCACACAAAAAGTGCCAGCCAGTCAAGCTCCTGCTGCTCCTCACCGGCCATTGGCAGCGCATCTACAGCACCACAGACATCGGGGCTCCGGGCTTTCCCTGACGAACAGGGCTTCGACGTTTACCACCAGCTGCACCTGGGCGCCCATTGGAAAAAAACCCAAGAAAAATCACGAATGTTGGACAATTGCTCCCACACCGAAAGTGCCAGCCAGTCAAGCTCTTGCTGCTCCTCACCGGCCATTGGCAGCGCATCTACAGCACCACAGACATCGGGGCTCCGGGCTTTCCCTGACGAACAGGGCTTCGACGTTTACCACCACCTGCACCTGGGCGCCCATTGGAAAAAAACCCAAGAAAAATCACGAACGTTGGACGATTGCTCCCACACAAAAAGTGCCAGCCAGTCAAGCTCTTGCTGCTCCTCACCGGCCATTGGCA
This sequence comes from Chlamydotis macqueenii, assembly GCF_036417535.1. Taxonomy (NCBI): domain Eukaryota; kingdom Metazoa; phylum Chordata; class Aves; order Otidiformes; family Otididae; genus Chlamydotis; species Chlamydotis macqueenii. The sequence goes on along the minus strand of NC_141592.1, from coordinate 28,694,027 downwards.
GCGCATCTACAGCACCACAGACATCGGGGCTCCGGGCTTTCCCTGACGAACAGGGCTTCGATGTTTACCACCAGCTGCACCTGGGCGCCCACTGAAAAAAACCCAAGAAAAATCGGGAACGTCGGATGATTACTCCCACACCGAAAGTGCCAGCCAGTCAAGCTCTTGCTGCTCCTCACCGGCCATTGGCAGCGCATCTACAGCACCACAGACATCGGGGCTCCGGGCTTTCCCTGACGAACAGGGCTTCGACGTTTACCACCAGCTGCACCTGGGAGTCCACTCCAAAAAAACCCGAAAAATCACAAACGTCGGACGATTGCTCCCACACCGAAAGTGCCAGCCAGTCAAGCTCTTGCTGCTCCTCACCGGCCATTGGCAGCGCATCTGCAGCACCACAGACATCGGGGCTCCGGGCTTTCCCTGACGAACAGGGCTTCGACGTTTACCACCAGCTGCACCTGGGGGGCCCACTGAAAAAAAACCCAAAAATTCATGAACGTCGGACGATTGCTCCCACACAAAAAGTTCCAGCCAGTCAAGCTCTTGCTGCTCCTCACCGGCCATTGGCAGCGCATCTACAGCACCACAGACATCGGGGCTCCGGGCTTTCCCTGACGAATAGGGCTTCGACGTTTACCACCAGCTGCACCTGGGGGGCCAACTGAAAAAAGCCCCGAAAAATCACGAACGTTGGACGATTGCTCCCACACAAAAAGTGCCAGCCAGTCAAGCTCCTGCTGCTCCTCACCGGCCATTGGCAGCGCATCTACAGCACCGCAGACATCGGGGCTCTGAGCTTTCCCTGACGAACAGGGCTTCGATATTTACCACCTGCTGCACCTGGGTGCCCACTGGAAAAAACCCCGAAAAATCACGAACGTCGGACGATTGCTCCCACTCCGAAAGTGCCAGCCAGTGAAGCTCCTGCTGCTCATCACCGGCCATTGGCAGCGCATCTACAGCACCACAGACATCGGGGCTCCGGGCTTTCCCTGACGAACAGGGCTTCGACGCTTACCACCAGCTGCACCTGGGCGCCCATTGGAAAAAAACCCAAGAAAAATCACGAACGTTGGACGGTTGCTCCCACACCAAAATTGCCAGCCAGTCAAGCTCTTGCTGCTCCTCACCGGCCATTGGCAGCGCATCTACAGCACCACAGACATCGGGGCTCCGGGCTTTCCCTGACGAACAGGGCTTCGACGTTTACCACCAGCTGCACCTGGTCGCCCACTCCAGAAAAACCCTAAAAATCACGAACGTCGGACGATTGCTCCCACGCAAAAAGTGCCAGCCAGTCAAGCTCCTGCTGCTCCTCACCGGCCATTGGCAGCGCATCTACAGCACCACAGACATCGGGGCTCCGGGCTTTCCCTGACGAACAGGGCTTCGACGTTTACCACCAGCTGCACCTGGGGGGCCCACTGAAAGAAACCCCTAAAAATCTGGAACGTCGGATGATTACTCCCACACCGAAAGTGCCAGCCAGTCAAGCTCTTGCTGCTCCTCACCGGCCATTGGCAGCGCATCTACAGCACCACAGACATCGGGGCTCCGGGCTTTCCCTGACGAACAGGGCTTCGACGTTTACCACCAGCTGCACCTGGGAGTCCACTCCAAAAAAACCCGAAAAATCACGAACGTCGGACGATTGCTCCCACACCGAAAGTGCCAGCCAGTCAAGCTCTTGCTGCTCCTCACCGGCCATTGGCAGCGCATCTACAGCACCACAGACATCGGGGCTCCGGGCTTTCCCTGACGAACAGGGCTTCGACCTTTACCACCACCTGCACCTGGGCGCCCATTGGAAAAAAACCCAAGAAAAATCACGAACGTTGGACGATTGCTCCCACACCGAAAGTGCCAGCCAGTCAAGCTCTTGCTGCTCATCACCGGCCATTGGCAGCGCATCTACAGCACCACAGACATCGGGGCTCCGGGCTTTCCCTGACGAACAGGGCTTCGACGTTTACCACCAGCTGCACCTGGGGGGCCAACTGAAAAAAGCCCCGAAAAATCAAGAACATCGGACGATTGCTCCCACACAAAAAGTGCCAGCCAGTCAAGCTCCTGCTGCTCCTCACCGGCCATTGGCAGCGCATCTACAGCACCACAGACATCGGGGCTCTGAGCTTTCCCTGACGAACAGGGCTTCGATATTTACCACCTGCTGCACCTGGGTGCCCACTGGAAAAAACCCCGAAAAATCACGAACGTCGGACGATTGCTCCCACACCGAAAGTGCCAGCCAGTGAAGCTCCTGCTGCTCCTCAGCGGCCATTGGCAGCGCATCTACAGCACCACAGACATCGGGGCTCCGGGCTTTCCCTGACGAACAGGGCTTCGACGTTTACCACCAGCTGCACCTGGGCGCCCATTGGAAAAAAACCCAAGAAAAATCACGAATGTTGGACAATTGCTCCCACACCGAAAGTGCCAGCCAGTCAAGCTCTTGCTGCTCCTCACCGGCCATTGGCAGCGCATCTACAGCACCACAGACATCGGGGCTCCGGGCTTTCCCTGACGAACAGGGCTTCGACGTTTACCACCAGCTGCACCTGGGGGGCCCACTGAAAAAAACCCTGAAAATGCATGAACGTCGGACGATTGCTCCGACACCGAAAGTGCCAGCCAGTCAAGCTCTTGCTGCTCCTCACCGGCCATTGGCAGCACATCTACAGCACCACAGACATCGGGGTTCCGGGCTTTCCCTGACGAACAGGGCTTCGACGTTTACCATTACCTGTGCCTGGGAGTCCACTCCAAAAAAACCCGAAAAATCACAAACGTCAGACGATTGCTCCCACACCGAAAGTGCCAGCCAGTCAAGCTCTTGCTGCTCCTCACCGGCCATTGGCAGCGCATCTACAGCACCACAGACATCGGGGCTCCGGGCTTTCCCTGACGAACAGGGCTTCGACGTTTACCACCACCTGCACCTGGGCGCCCATTGGAAAAAAACCCAAGAAAAATCACGAACGTTGGACGATTGCTCCCACACAAAAAGTGCCAGCCAGTCAAGCTCTTGCTGCTCCTCACCGGCCATTGGCAGCGCATCTACAGCACCACAGACATCGGGGCTCCGGGCTTTCCCTGACGAACAGGGCTTCGATGTTTACCACCAGCTGCACCTGGGCGCCCACTGAAAAAAACCCAAGAAAAATCGGGAACGTCGGATGATTACTCCCACACCGAAAGTGCCAGCCAGTCAAGCTCTTGCTGCTCCTCACCGGCCATTGGCAGCGCATCTACAGCACCACAGACATCGGGGCTCCGGGCTTTCCCTGACGAACAGGGCTTCGACGTTTACCACCAGCTGCACCTGGGAGTCCACTCCAAAAAAACCCGAAAAATCACAAACGTCGGACGATTGCTCCCACACCGAAAGTGCCAGCCAGTCAAGCTCTTGCTGCTCCTCACCGGCCATTGGCAGCGCATCTGCAGCACCACAGACATCGGGGCTCCGGGCTTTCCCTGACGAACAGGGCTTCGACGTTTACCACCAGCTGCACCTGGGGGGCCCACTGAAAAAAAACCCAAAAATTCATGAACGTCGGACGATTGCTCCCACACAAAAAGTTCCAGCCAGTCAAGCTCTTGCTGCTCCTCCCCGGCCATTGGCAGCGCATCTACAGCACCACAGACATCGGGGCTCCGGGCTTTCCCTGACGAATAGGGCTTCGACGTTTACCACCAGCTGCACCTGGGGGGCCAACTGAAAAAAGCCCCGAAAAATCACGAACGTTGGACGATTGCTCCCACACAAAAAGTGCCAGCCAGTCAAGCTCCTGCTGCTCCTCACCGGCCATTGGCAGCGCATCTACAGCACCACAGACATCGGGGTTCCGGGCTTTCCCTGACGAACAGGGCTTCGACGTTTACCATTACCTGTGCCTGGGAGTCCACTCCAAAAAAACCCGAAAAATCACAAACGTCAGACGATTGCTCCCACACCGAAAGTGCCAGCCAGTCAAGCTCTTGCTGCTCCTCACCGGCCATTGGCAGCGCATCTACAGCACCACAGACATCGGGGCTCCGGGCTTTCCCTGACGAACAGGGCTTCGACGTTTACCACCACCTGCACCTGGGCGCCCATTGGAAAAAAACCCAAGAAAAATCACGAACGTTGGACGATTGCTCCCACACAAAAAGTGCCAGCCAGTCAAGCTCTTGCTGCTCCTCACCGGCCATTGGCAGCGCATCTACAGCACCACAGACATCGGGGCTCCGGGCTTTCCCTGACGAACAGGGCTTCGATGTTTACCACCAGCTGCACCTGGGCGCCCACTGAAAAAAACCCAAGAAAAATCGGGAACGTCGGATGATTACTCCCACACCGAAAGTGCCAGCCAGTCAAGCTCTTGCTGCTCCTCACCGGCCATTGGCAGCGCATCTACAGCACCACAGACATCGGGGCTCCGGGCTTTCCCTGACGAACAGGGCTTCGACGTTTACCACCAGCTGCACCTGGGAGTCCACTCCAAAAAAACCCGAAAAATCACAAACGTCGGACGATTGCTCCCACACCGAAAGTGCCAGCCAGTCAAGCTCTTGCTGCTCCTCACCGGCCATTGGCAGCGCATCTGCAGCACCACAGACATCGGGGCTCCGGGCTTTCCCTGACGAACAGGGCTTCGACGTTTACCACCAGCTGCACCTGGGGGGCCCACTGAAAAAAAACCCAAAAATTCATGAACGTCGGACGATTGCTCCCACACAAAAAGTTCCAGCCAGTCAAGCTCTTGCTGCTCCTCCCCGGCCATTGGCAGCGCATCTACAGCACCACAGACATCGGGGCTCCGGGCTTTCCCTGACGAATAGGGCTTCGACGTTTACCACCAGCTGCACCTGGGGGGCCAACTGAAAAAAGCCCCGAAAAATCACGAACGTTGGACGATTGCTCCCACACAAAAAGTGCCAGCCAGTCAAGCTCCTGCTGCTCCTCACCGGCCATTGGCAGCGCATCTACAGCACCGCAGACATCGGGGCTCTGAGCTTTCCCTGACGAACAGGGCTTCGATATTTACCACCTGCTGCACCTGGGTGCCCACTGGAAAAAACCCCGAAAAATCACGAACGTCGGACGATTGCTCCCACTCCGAAAGTGCCAGCCAGTGAAGCTCCTGCTGCTCCTCACCGGCCATTGGCAGCGCATCTACAGCACCACAGACATCGGGGCTCCGGGCTTTCCCTGACGAACAGGGCTTCGACGCTTACCACCAGCTGCACCTGGGCGCCCATTGGAAAAAAACCCAAGAAAAATCACGAACGTTGGACGGTTGCTCCCACACCAAAATTGCCAGCCAGTCAAGCTCTTGCTGCTCCTCACCGGCCATTGGCAGCGCATCTACAGCACCACAGACATCGGGGCTCCGGGCTTTCCCTGACGAACAGGGCTTCGACGTTTACCACCAGCTGCACCTGGTCGCCCACTCCAGAAAAACCCTAAAAATCACGAACGTCGGACGATTGCTCCCACACAAAAAGTGCCAGCCAGTCAAGCTCCTGCTGCTCCTCACCGGCCATTGGCAGCGCATCTACAGCACCACAGACATCGGGGCTCCGGGCTTTCCCTGACGAACAGGGCTTCGACGTTTACCACCAGCTGCACCTGGGGGGCCCACTGAAAGAAACCCCTAAAAATCTGGAACGTCGGATGATTACTCCCACACCGAAAGTGCCAGCCAGTCAAGCTCTTGCTGCTCCTCACCGGCCATTGGCAGCGCATCTACAGCACCACAGACATCGGGGCTCCGGGCTTTCCCTGACGAACAGGGCTTCGACGTTTACCACCAGCTGCACCTGGGGGGCCAACTGAAAAAAGCCCCGAAAAATCAAGAACATCGGACGATTGCTCCCACACAAAAAGTGCCAGCCAGTCAAGCTCCTGCTGCTCCTCACCGGCCATTGGCAGCGCATCTACAGCACCACAGACATCGGGGCTCTGAGCTTTCCCTGACGAACAGGGCTTCGATATTTACCACCTGCTGCACCTGGGTGCCCACTGGAAAAAACCCCGAAAAATCACGAACGTCGGACGATTGCTCCCACACCGAAAGTGCCAGCCAGTGAAGCTCCTGCTGCTCCTCAGCGGCCATTGGCAGCGCATCTACAGCACCACAGACATCGGGGCTCCGGGCTTTCCCTGACGAACAGGGCTTCGACGTTTACCACCAGCTGCACCTGGGCGCCCATTGGAAAAAAACCCAAGAAAAATCACGAATGTTGGACAATTGCTCCCACACCGAAAGTGCCAGCCAGTCAAGCTCTTGCTGCTCCTCACCGGCCATTGGCAGCGCATCTACAGCACCACAGACATCGGGGCTCCGGGCTTTCCCTGACGAACAGGGCTTCGACGTTTACCACCAGCTGCACCTGGGGGGCCCACTGAAAAAAACCCTGAAAATGCATGAACGTCGGACGATTGCTCCGACACCGAAAGTGCCAGCCAGTCAAGCTCTTGCTGCTCCTCACCGGCCATTGGCAGCACATCTACAGCACCACAGACATCGGGGTTCCGGGCTTTCCCTGACGAACAGGGCTTCGACGTTTACCATTACCTGTGCCTGGGAGTCCACTCCAAAAAAACCCGAAAAATCACAAACGTCAGACGATTGCTCCCACACCGAAAGTGCCAGCCAGTCAAGCTCTTGCTGCTCCTCACCGGCCATTGGCAGCGCATCTACAGCACCACAGACATCGGGGCTCCGGGCTTTCCCTGACGAACAGGGCTTCGACGTTTACCACCACCTGCACCTGGGCGCCCATTGGAAAAAAACCCAAGAAAAATCACGAACGTTGGACGATTGCTCCCACACAAAAAGTGCCAGCCAGTCAAGCTCTTGCTGCTCCTCACCGGCCATTGGCAGCGCATCTACAGCACCACAGACATCGGGGCTCCGGGCTTTCCCTGACGAACAGGGCTTCGACGTTTACCACCAGCTGCACCTGGGAGTCCACTCCAAAAAAACCCGAAAAATCACAAACGTCGGACGATTGCTCCCACACCGAAAGTGCCAGCCAGTCAAGCTCTTGCTGCTCCTCACCGGCCATTGGCAGCGCATCTGCAGCACCACAGACATCGGGGCTCCGGGCTTTCCCTGACGAACAGGGCTTCGACGTTTACCACCAGCTGCACCTGGGGGGCCCACTGAAAAAAAACCCAAAAATTCATGAACGTCGGACGATTGCTCCCACACAAAAAGTTCCAGCCAGTCAAGCTCTTGCTGCTCCTCCCCGGCCATTGGCAGCGCATCTACAGCACCACAGACATCGGGGCTCCGGGCTTTCCCTGACGAATAGGGCTTCGACGTTTACCACCAGCTGCACCTGGGGGGCCAACTGAAAAAAGCCCCGAAAAATCACGAACGTTGGACGATTGCTCCCACACAAAAAGTGCCAGCCAGTCAAGCTCCTGCTGCTCCTCACCGGCCATTGGCAGCGCATCTACAGCACCGCAGACATCGGGGCTCTGAGCTTTCCCTGACGAACAGGGCTTCGATATTTACCACCTGCTGCACCTGGGTGCCCACTGGAAAAAACCCCGAAAAATCACGAACGTCGGACGATTGCTCCCACTCCGAAAGTGCCAGCCAGTGAAGCTCCTGCTGCTCATCACCGGCCATTGGCAGCGCATCTACAGCACCACAGACATCGGGGCTCCGGGCGTTCCCTGACGAACAGGGCTTCGACGCTTACCACCAGCTGCACCTGGGCGCCCATTGGAAAAAAACCCAAGAAAAATCACGAACGTTGGACGGTTGCTCCCACACCAAAATTGCCAGCCAGTCAAGCTCTTGCTGCTCCTCCCCGGCCATTGGCAGCGCATCTACAGCACCACAGACATCGGGGCTCCGGGCTTTCCCTGACGAACAGGGCTTCGACGTTTACCACCAGCTGCAGCTGGTCGCCCACTCCAGAAAAACCCTAAAAATCACGAACGTCGGACGATTGCTCCCACACAAAAAGTGCCAGCCAGTCAAGCTCCTGCTGCTCCTCACCGGCCATTGGCAGCGCATCTACAGCACCACAGACATCGGGGCTCCGGGCTTTCCCTGACGAACAGGGCTTGAACGTTTACCACCAGCTGCACCTGGGGGGCCCACTGAAAGAAACCCCTAAAAATCTGGAACGTCGGATGATTACTCCCACACCGAAAGTGCCAGCCAGTCAAGCTCTTGCTGCTCCTCACCGGCCATTGGCAGCGCATCTACAGCACCACAGACATCGGGGCTCCGGGCTTTCCCTGACGAACAGGGCTTCGACGTTTACCACCAGCTGCACCTGGGAGTCCACTCCAAAAAAACCCGAAAAATCACAAACGTCGGACGATTGCTCCCACACCGAAAGTGCCAGCCAGTCAAGCTCTTGCTGCTCCTCACCGGCCATTGGCAGCGCATCTACAGCACCACAGACATCGGGGCTCCGGGCTTTCCCTGACGAACAGGGCTTCGACGTTTACCACCAGCTGCACCTGGGAGTCCACTCCAAAAAAACCCGAAAAATCACAAACGTCGGACGATTGCTCCCACACCGAAAGTGCCAGCCAGTCAAGCTCTTGCTGCTCCTCACCGGCCATTGGCAGCGCATCTACAGCACCACAGACATCGGGGCTCCGGGCTTTCCCTGACGAACAGGGCTTCGACGTTTACCACCAGCTGCACCTGGGGGGCCCACTGAAAAAAAACCCAAAAATTCATGAACGTCGGACGATTGCTCCCACACAAAAAGTTCCAGCCAGTCAAGCTCTTGCTGCTCCTCCCCGGCCATTGGCAGCGCATCTACAGCACCACAGACATCGGGGCTCCGGGCTTTCCCTGACGAATAGGGCTTCGACGTTTACCACCAGCTGCACCTGGGGGGCCAACTGAAAAAAGCCCCGAAAAATCACGAACGTTGGACGATTGCTCCCACACAAAAAGTGCCAGCCAGTCAAGCTCCTGCTGCTCCTCACCGGCCATTGGCAGCGCATCTACAGCACCGCAGACATCGGGGCTCTGAGCTTTCCCTGACGAACAGGGCTTCGATATTTACCACCTGCTGCACCTGGGTGCCCACTGGAAAAAACCCCGAAAAATCACGAACGTCGGACGATTGCTCCCACTCCGAAAGTGCCAGCCAGTGAAGCTCCTGCTGCTCCTCACCGGCCATTGGCAGCGCATCTACAGCACCACAGACATCGGGGCTCCGGGCTTTCCCTGACGAACAGGGCTTCGACGCTTACCACCAGCTGCACCTGGGCGCCCATTGGAAAAAAACCCAAGAAAAATCACGAACGTTGGACGGTTGCTCCCACACCAAAATTGCCAGCCAGTCAAGCTCTTGCTGCTCCTCACCGGCCATTGGCAGCGCATCTACAGCACCACAGACATCGGGGCTCCGGGCTTTCCCTGACGAACAGGGCTTCGACGTTTACCACCAGCTGCACCTGGTCGCCCACTCCAGAAAAACCCTAAAAATCACGAACGTCGGACGATTGCTCCCACACAAAAAGTGCCAGCCAGTCAAGCTCCTGCTGCTCCTCACCGGCCATTGGCAGCGCATCTACAGCACCACAGACATCGGGGCTCCGGGCTTTCCCTGACGAACAGGGCTTCGACGTTTACCACCAGCTGCACCTGGGGGGCCCACTGAAAGAAACCCCTAAAAATCTGGAACGTCGGATGATTACTCCCACACCGAAAGTGCCAGCCAGTCAAGCTCTTGCTGCTCCTCACCGGCCATTGGCAGCGCATCTACAGCACCACAGACATCGGGGCTCCGGGCTTTCCCTGACGAACAGGGCTTCGACGTTTACCACCAGCTGCACCTGGGAGTCCACTCCAAAAAAACCCGAAAAATCACGAACGTCGGACGATTGCTCCCACACCGAAAGTGCCAGCCAGTCAAGCTCTTGCTGCTCCTCACCGGCCATTGGCAGCGCATCTACAGCACCACAGACATCGGGGCTCCGGGCTTTCCCTGACGAACAGGGCTTCGACCTTTACCACCACCTGCACCTGGGCGCCCATTGGAAAAAAACCCAAGAAAAATCACGAACGTTGGACGATTGCTCCCACACCGAAAGTGCCAGCCAGTCAAGCTCTTGCTGCTCATCACCGGCCATTGGCAGCGCATCTACAGCACCACAGACATCGGGGCTCCGGGCTTTCCCTGACGAACAGGGCTTCGACGTTTACCACCAGCTGCACCTGGGGGGCCAACTGAAAAAAGCCCCGAAAAATCAAGAACATCGGACGATTGCTCCCACACAAAAAGTGCCAGCCAGTCAAGCTCCTGCTGCTCCTCACCGGCCATTGGCAGCGCATCTACAGCACCACAGACATCGGGGCTCTGAGCTTTCCCTGACGAACAGGGCTTCGATATTTACCACCTGCTGCACCTGGGTGCCCACTGGAAAAAACCCCGAAAAATCACGAACGTCGGACGATTGCTCCCACACCGAAAGTGCCAGCCAGTGAAGCTCCTGCTGCTCCTCAGCGGCCATTGGCAGCGCATCTACAGCACCACAGACATCGGGGCTCCGGGCTTTCCCTGACGAACAGGGCTTCGACGTTTACCACCAGCTGCACCTGGGCGCCCATTGGAAAAAAACCCAAGAAAAATCACGAATGTTGGACAATTGCTCCCACACCGAAAGTGCCAGCCAGTCAAGCTCTTGCTGCTCCTCACCGGCCATTGGCAGCGCATCTACAGCACCACAGACATCGGGGCTCCGGGCTTTCCCTGACGAACAGGGCTTCGACGTTTACCACCAGCTGCACCTGGGGGGCCCACTGAAAAAACCCTGAAAATGCATGAACGTCGGACGATTGCTCCGACACCGAAAGTGCCAGCCAGTCAAGCTCTTGCTGCTCCTCACCGGCCATTGGCAGCACATCTACAGCACCACAGACATCGGGGTTCCGGGCTTTCCCTGACGAACAGGGCTTCGACGTTTACCATTACCTGTGCCTGGGAGTCCACTCCAAAAAAACCCGAAAAATCACAAACGTCAGACGATTGCTCCCACACCGAAAGTGCCAGCCAGTCAAGCTCTTGCTGCTCCTCACCGGCCATTGGCAGCGCATCTACAGCACCACAGACATCGGGGCTCCGGGCTTTCCCTGACGAACAGGGCTTCGACGTTTACCACCACCTGCACCTGGGCGCCCATTGGAAAAAAACCCAAGAAAAATCACGAACGTTGGACGATTGCTCCCACACAAAAAGTGCCAGCCAGTCAAGCTCTTGCTGCTCCTCACCGGCCATTGGCAGCGCATCTACAGCACCACAGACATCGGGGCTCCGGGCTTTCCCTGACGAACAGGGCTTCGATGTTTACCACCAGCTGCACCTGGGCGCCCACTGAAAAAAACCCAAGAAAAATCGGGAACGTCGGATGATTACTCCCACACCGAAAGTGCCAGCCAGTCAAGCTCTTGCTGCTCCTCACCGGCCATTGGCAGCGCATCTACAGCACCACAGACATCGGGGCTCCGGGCTTTCCCTGACGAACAGGGCTTCGACGTTTACCACCAGCTGCACCTGGGAGTCCACTCCAAAAAAACCCGAAAAATCACAAACGTCGGACGATTGCTCCCACACCGAAAGTGCCAGCCAGTCAAGCTCTTGCTGCTCCTCACCGGCCATTGGCAGCGCATCTGCAGCACCACAGACATCGGGGCTCCGGGCTTTCCCTGACGAACAGGGCTTCGACGTTTACCACCAGCTGCACCTGGGGGGCCCACTGAAAAAAAACCCAAAAATTCATGAACGTCGGACGATTGCTCCCACACAAAAAGTTCCAGCCAGTCAAGCTCTTGCTGCTCCTCCCCGGCCATTGGCAGCGCATCTACAGCACCACAGACATCGGGGCTCCGGGCTTTCCCTGACGAATAGGGCTTCGACGTTTACCACCAGCTGCACCTGGGGGGCCAACTGAAAAAAGCCCCGAAAAATCACGAACGTTGGACGATTGCTCCCACACAAAAAGTGCCAGCCAGTCAAGCTCCTGCTGCTCCTCACCGGCCATTGGCAGCGCATCTACAGCACCGCAGACATCGGGGCTCTGAGCTTTCCCTGACGAACAGGGCTTCGATATTTACCACCTGCTGCACCTGGGTGCCCACTGGAAAAAACCCCGAAAAATCACGAACGTCGGACGATTGCTCCCACACAGAAAGTGCCAGCCAGTGAAGCTCCTGCTGCTCATCACCGGCCATTGGCAGCGCATCTACAGCACCACAGACATCGGGGCTCCGGGCTTTCCCTGACGAACAGGGCTTCGACGCTTACCACCAGCTGCACCTGGGCGCCCATTGGAAAAAAACCCAAGAAAAATCACGAACGTTGGACGGTTGCTCCCACACCAAAATTGCCAGCCAGTCAAGCTCTTGCTGCTCCTCCCCGGCCATTGGCAGCGCATCTACAGCACCACAGACATCGGGGCTCCGGGCTTTCCCTGACGAACAGGGCTTCGACGTTTACCACCAGCTGCACCTGGTCGCCCACTCCAGAAAAACCCTAAAAATCACGAACGTCGGACGATTGCTCCCACACAAAAAGTGCCAGCCAGTCAAGCTCCTGCTGCTCCTCACCGGCCATTGGCAGCGCATCTACAGCACCACAGACATCGGGGCTCCGGGCTTTCCCTGACGAACAGGGCTTGAACGTTTACCACCAGCTGCACCTGGGGGGCCCACTGAAAGAAACCCCTAAAAATCTGGAACGTCGGATGATTACTCCCACACCGAAAGTGCCAGCCAGTCAAGCTCTTGCTGCTCCTCACCGGCCATTGGCAGCGCATCTACAGCACCACAGACATCGGGGCTCCGGGCTTTCCCTGACGAACAGGGCTTCGACGTTTACCACCAGCTGCACCTGGGAGTCCACTCCAAAAAAACCCGAAAAATCACAAACGTCGGACGATTGCTCCCACACCGAAAGTGCCAGCCAGTCAAGCTCTTGCTGCTCCTCACCGGCCATTGGCAGCGCATCTACAGCACCACAGACATCGGGGCTCCGGGCTTTCCCTGACGAACAGGGCTTCGACCTTTACCACCACCTGCACCTGGGCGCCCATTGGAAAAAAACCCAAGAAAAATCACGAACGTTGGACGATTGCTCCCACACCGAAAGTGCCAGCCAGTCAAGCTCTTGCTGCTCCTCAGCGGCCATTGGCAGCGCATCTACAGCACCACAGACATCGGGGCTCCGGGCTTTCCCTGACGAACAGGGCTTCGACGTTTACCACCAGCTGCACCTGGGGGGCCAACTGAAAAAAGCCCCGAAAAATCAAGAACATCGGACGATTGCTCCCACACAAAAAGTGCCAGCCAGTCAAGCTCCTGCTGCTCCTCACCGGCCATTGGCAGCGCATCTACAGCACCACAGACATCGGGGCTCTGAGCTTTCCCTGACGAACAGGGCTTCGATATTTACCACCTGCTGCACCTGGGTGCCCACTGGAAAAAACCCCGAAAAATCACGAACGTTGGACGATTGCTCCCACTCCGAAAGTGCCAGCCAGTGAAGCTCCTGCTGCTCCTCAGCGGCCATTGGCAGCGCATCTACAGCACCACAGACATTGGGGCTCCGGGCTTTCCCTGACGAACAGGGCTTCGACGTTTACCACCAGCTGCACCTGGGCGCCCACTGAAAAAAACCCCGAAAAATCACGAACGTCGGACGATTGCTCCCACACCGAAAGTGCCAGCCAGTCAAGCTCTTGCTGCTCCTCCCCGGCCATTGGCAGCACATCTACAGCACCACAGACATCGGGGCTCCGGGCTTTCCCTGACGAAAAGGGCTTCGACCTTTACCACCACCTGTGCCTGGGAGTCCACTCCAAAAAAACCCGGAAAATCACGAACGTCGGACGATTGCTCCCACACCGAAAGTTCCAGCCAGTCAAGCTCTTGCTGCTCATCACCTGCCATTGGCAGCGCATCTACAGCACCACAGACATCGGGGCTCCGGGCTTTCCCTGACGAACAGGGCTTCGACGTTTACCACCAGCTGCACCTGGGGGGCCCACTGAAAAAAACCCCGAAAAATCACGAACGTCGGACGATTGCTCCCACACCAAAAGTGCCAGCCAGACAAGCCCTTGCTGCTCCTCACCGGCCATTGGCAGCGCATCTACAGCACCACAGACATCGGGGCTCCGGGCTTTCCCTGACGAACAGGGCTTCGACGTTTACCACCAGCTGCACCTGGTCGCCCACTCCAGAAAAACCCTAAAAATCACGAACGTCGGACGATTGCTCCCACACAAAAAGTCCAGCCAGTCAAGCTCTTGCTGCTTCTCCCCTGACATTGGCAGCGCATCTACAGCACCACAGACATCGGGGCTCCGGGCTTTCCCTGACGAACAGGCCTTCGACGTTTACCACCACCTGCGCCTTGGAGTCCATTCCAAAAAAACCCGAAAAATCACGAACGTCGGACGATTGCTCCCACACCGAAAGTGCCAGCCAGTCAAGCTCTTCCTGCTCATCACCGGCCATTGGCAGCGCATCTACAGCACCACAGACATCGGGGCTCCGGGCTTTCCCTGACGAACAGGGCTTCGACGTTTACCACCAACTGCACCTGGGGGGCCCACTGAAAAAAACCCCGAAAAATCACGAACGTCGGACGATTGCTCCCACACAAAAAGTTCCAGCCAGTCAAGCTCTTGCTGCTTCTCCCCTGACATTGGCAGCGCATCTACAGCACCACAGACATCGGGGCTCCGGGCTTTCCCTGACGAACAGGGCTTCGACGTTTACCACCAGCTGCACCTGGGGGGCCCCCTGAAAAAAACCCCGAAAAATCATGAACGTCGGACGATTGCTCCCACACCGAAAGTGCCAGCCAGTCAAGCTCTTGCTGCTCCTCACCGGCCATTGGCAGCGCATCTACAGCACCACAGACATCGGGGCTCCGGGCATTCCTTGACGAACAGGGCTTCGACGTTTACCACCAGCTGCACCTGGGCGCCAATTGGAAAAAAACCCAAGAAAAATCACGAACGTCGGACGATTGCTCCCACACAAAAAGTGCCAGCCATTCAAGCTCTTGCTGCTCCTCACCGGCCATTGGCAGCGCATCTACAGCACCACAGACATCGGGGCTCCGGGCTTTCCCTGACGAACAGGGCTTCGACGTTTACCACCAGCTGCACCTGGGCGCCCATTGGAAAAAAACCCAAGAAAAATCACGAACGTCGGACGATTGCTCCCACACAAAAAGTGACAGCCAGTCAAGCCCTGCTGCTCCTCACCGGCCATTGGCAGCGCATCTACAGCACCACAGACATCGGGGCTCCGGGCTTTCCCTGACGAACAGGGCTTCGCTGTTTACCACCAGCTGCACCTGGGCACCAACTGGAAAAAAACCCCGAAAAATCATGAACGTCGGACGATTGCTCCCACACCGAAAGTGTCATCCAGTCAAGCTCTTGCTGCTCCTCACCGGCCATTGGCAGCGCATCTACAGCACCACAGACATCGGGGCTCCGGGCTTTCCCTGACGAACAGGGCTTCGACGTTTATCACCAGCTGCACCTGGGCGCCCATTGGAAAAAAACCCAAGAAAAATCACGAACGTTGGACGATTGCTCCCACACCAAAAGTGCCAGCCAGTCAAGCTCTTGCTGCTCCTCACCGGCCATTGGCAGCGCATCTACAGCACCACAGACATCGGGGCTCCGGGCTTTCCCTGACGAACAGGGCTTCGACTTTTACCAGCAGCTGCACCTGGGCGCCCATTGGAAAAAAACCCAAGAAAAATCACGAACGTCGGACGATTGCTCCCACACCGAAAGTGCCAGCCAGTCAAGCTCTTGCTGCTCCTCACCGGCCATTGGCAGCGCATCTACAGCACCACAGACATCGGGGCTCCGGGCTTTCCCTGACGAACAGGGCTTCGACGTTTACCACCAGCTGCACCTGGGGGGCCCACTGAAAAAAACCCCGAAAAATCATGAACGTCGGACGATTGCTCCCACACAAAAAGTTCCAGCCAGTCAAGCTCTTGCTGCTTCTCCCCTGACATTGGCAGCGCATCTACAGCACCACAGACATCGGGGCTCCGGGCTTTCCCTGACGAACAGGGCTTCGACGTTTACCACCAGCTGCACCTGGGCGCCCATTGGAAAAAAACCCAAGAAAAATCACGAACGTTGGACGATTGCTCCCACACCAAAAGTGCCAGCCAGTCAAGCTCTTGCTGCTCATCACCGGCCATTGGCAGCGCATCTACAGCACCACAGACATCGGGGCTCCGGGCTTTCCCTGACGAACAGGGCTTCGACGTTTACCACCAGCTGCACCTGGGGGGCCCACTGAAAAAAACCCCGAAAAATCATGAACGTCGGACGATTGCTCCCACACCGAAACTGCCAGCCAGTCAAGCTCTTGCTGCTCGTCACCGGCCATTGGCAGCGCATCTACAGCACCACAGACATCGGGGCTCCGGGCTTTCCCTGACAAACAGGGCTTCGACGTTTACCACCAGCTGCACCTGGGCGCCCATTGGAAATAAACCCAAGAACAATCACGAACGTCGGACGATTGCTCCCACACAAAAAGTGCCAGCCAGTCAAGCTCCTGCTGCTCCTCACCGGCCATTGGCAGCGCATCTACAGCACCACAGACATCGGGGCTCCGGGCTTTCCCTGACGAACAGGGCTTCAACGTTTACCACCAGCTGCACCTGGGCGCCCATTGGAAAAAAACTCAAGAAAAATCATGAACGTCGGACGATTGCTCCCACACCGAAAGTGTCATCCAGTCAAGCTCTTGCTGCTCCTCACCGGCCATTGGCAGCGCATCTACAGCACCACAGACATCGGTGCTCCGGGCTTTCCCTGACGAACAGGGCTTCGACGTTTACCACCAGCTGCACCTGGGGGGCCCACTGAAAAAAAACCCAAAAATTCATGAACGTCGGACGATTGCTCCCACACAAAAAGTTCCAGCCAGTCAAGCTCTTGCTGCTCCTCCCCGGCCATTGGCAGCGCATCTACAGCACCACAGACATCGGGGCTCCGGGCTTTCCCTGACGAATAGGGCTTCGACGTTTACCACCAGCTGCACCTGGGGGGCCAACTGAAAAAAGCCCCGAAAAATCACGAACGTTGGACGATTGCTCCCACACAAAAAGTGCCAGCCAGTCAAGCTCCTGCTGCTCCTCACCGGCCATTGGCAGCGCATCTACAGCACCGCAGACATCGGGGCTCTGAGCTTTCCCTGACGAACAGGGCTTCGATATTTACCACCTGCTGCACCTGGGTGCCCACTGGAAAAAACCCCGAAAAATCACGAACGTCGGACGATTGCTCCCACACAGAAAGTGCCAGCCAGTGAAGCTCCTGCTGCTCATCACCGGCCATTGGCAGCGCATCTACAGCACCACAGACATCGGGGCTCCGGGCTTTCCCTGACGAACAGGGCTTCGACGCTTACCACCAGCTGCACCTGGGCGCCCATTGGAAAAAAACCCAAGAAAAATCACGAACGTTGGACGGTTGCTCCCACACCAAAATTGCCAGCCAGTCAAGCTCTTGCTGCTCCTCCCCGGCCATTGGCAGCGCATCTACAGCACCACAGACATCGGGGCTCCGGGCTTTCCCTGACGAACAGGGCTTCGACGTTTACCACCAGCTGCACCTGGTCGCCCACTCCAGAAAAACCCTAAAAATCACGAACGTCGGACGATTGCTCCCACACAAAAAGTGCCAGCCAGTCAAGCTCCTGCTGCTCCTCACCGGCCATTGGCAGCGCATCTACAGCACCACAGACATCGGGGCTCCGGGCTTTCCCTGACGAACAGGGCTTGAACGTTTACCACCAGCTGCACCTGGGGGGCCCACTGAAAGAAACCCCTAAAAATCTGGAACGTCGGATGATTACTCCCACACCGAAAGTGCCAGCCAGTCAAGCTCTTGCTGCTCCTCACCGGCCATTGGCAGCGCATCTACAGCACCACAGACATCGGGGCTCCGGGCTTTCCCTGACGAACAGGGCTTCGACGTTTACCACCAGCTGCACCTGGGAGTCCACTCCAAAAAAACCCGAAAAATCACAAACGTCGGACGATTGCTCCCACACCGAAAGTGCCAGCCAGTCAAGCTCTTGCTGCTCCTCACCGGCCATTGGCAGCGCATCTACAGCACCACAGACATCGGGGCTCCGGGCTTTCCCTGACGAACAGGGCTTCGACCTTTACCACCACCTGCACCTGGGCGCCCATTGGAAAAAAACCCAAGAAAAATCACGAACGTTGGACGATTGCTCCCACACCGAAAGTGCCAGCCAGTCAAGCTCTTGCTGCTCCTCAGCGGCCATTGGCAGCGCATCTACAGCACCACAGACATCGGGGCTCCGGGCTTTCCCTGACGAACAGGGCTTCGACGTTTACCACCAGCTGCACCTGGGGGGCCAACTGAAAAAAGCCCCGAAAAATCAAGAACATCGGACGATTGCTCCCACACAAAAAGTGCCAGCCAGTCAAGCTCCTGCTGCTCCTCACCGGCCATTGGCAGCGCATCTACAGCACCACAGACATCGGGGCTCTGAGCTTTCCCTGACGAACAGGGCTTCGATATTTACCACCTGCTGCACCTGGGTGCCCACTGGAAAAAACCCCGAAAAATCACGAACGTTGGACGATTGCTCCCACTCCGAAAGTGCCAGCCAGTGAAGCTCCTGCTGCTCCTCAGCGGCCATTGGCAGCGCATCTACAGCACCACAGACATTGGGGCTCCGGGCTTTCCCTGACGAACAGGGCTTCGACGTTTACCACCAGCTGCACCTGGGCGCCCACTGAAAAAAACCCCGAAAAATCACGAACGTCGGACGATTGCTCCCACACCGAAAGTGCCAGCCAGTCAAGCTCTTGCTGCTCCTCCCCGGCCATTGGCAGCACATCTACAGCACCACAGACATCGGGGCTCCGGGCTTTCCCTGACGAAAAGGGCTTCGACCTTTACCACCACCTGTGCCTGGGAGTCCACTCCAAAAAAACCCGGAAAATCACGAACGTCGGACGATTGCTCCCACACCGAAAGTTCCAGCCAGTCAAGCTCTTGCTGCTCATCACCTGCCATTGGCAGCGCATCTACAGCACCACAGACATCGGGGCTCCGGGCTTTCCCTGACGAACAGGGCTTCGACGTTTACCACCAGCTGCACCTGGGGGGCCCACTGAAAAAAACCCCGAAAAATCACGAACGTCGGACGATTGCTCCCACACCAAAAGTGCCAGCCAGACAAGCCCTTGCTGCTCCTCACCGGCCATTGGCAGCGCATCTACAGCACCACAGACATCGGGGCTCCGGGCTTTCCCTGACGAACAGGGCTTCGACGTTTACCACCAGCTGCACCTGGTCGCCCACTCCAGAAAAACCCTAAAAATCACGAACGTCGGACGATTGCTCCCACACAAAAAGTCCAGCCAGTCAAGCTCTTGCTGCTTCTCCCCTGACATTGGCAGCGCATCTACAGCACCACAGACATCGGGGCTCCGGGCTTTCCCTGACGAACAGGCCTTCGACGTTTACCACCACCTGCGCCTTGGAGTCCATTCCAAAAAAACCCGAAAAATCACGAACGTCGGACGATTGCTCCCACACCGAAAGTGCCAGCCAGTCAAGCTCTTCCTGCTCATCACCGGCCATTGGCAGCGCATCTACAGCACCACAGACATCGGGGCTCCGGGCTTTCCCTGACGAACAGGGCTTCGACGTTTACCACCAACTGCACCTGGGGGGCCCACTGAAAAAAACCCCGAAAAATCACGAACGTCGGACGATTGCTCCCACACAAAAAGTTCCAGCCAGTCAAGCTCTTGCTGCTTCTCCCCTGACATTGGCAGCGCATCTACAGCACCACAGACATCGGGGCTCCGGGCTTTCCCTGACGAACAGGGCTTCGACGTTTACCACCAGCTGCACCTGGGGGGCCCCCTGAAAAAAACCCCGAAAAATCATGAACGTCGGACGATTGCTCCCACACCGAAAGTGCCAGCCAGTCAAGCTCTTGCTGCTCCTCACCGGCCATTGGCAGCGCATCTACAGCACCACAGACATCGGGGCTCCGGGCATTCCTTGACGAACAGGGCTTCGACGTTTACCACCAGCTGCACCTGGGCGCCAATTGGAAAAAAACCCAAGAAAAATCACGAACGTCGGACGATTGCTCCCACACAAAAAGTGCCAGCCATTCAAGCTCTTGCTGCTCCTCACCGGCCATTGGCAGCGCATCTACAGCACCACAGACATCGGGGCTCCGGGCTTTCCCTGACGAACAGGGCTTCGACGTTTACCACCAGCTGCACCTGGGCGCCCATTGGAAAAAAACCCAAGAAAAATCACGAACGTCGGACGATTGCTCCCACACAAAAAGTGACAGCCAGTCAAGCCCTGCTGCTCCTCACCGGCCATTGGCAGCGCATCTACAGCACCACAGACATCGGGGCTCCGGGCTTTCCCTGACGAACAGGGCTTCGCTGTTTACCACCAGCTGCACCTGGGCACCAACTGGAAAAAAACCCCGAAAAATCATGAACGTCGGACGATTGCTCCCACACCGAAAGTGTCATCCAGTCAAGCTCTTGCTGCTCCTCACCGGCCATTGGCAGCGCATCTACAGCACCACAGACATCGGGGCTCCGGGCTTTCCCTGACGAACAGGGCTTCGACGTTTATCACCAGCTGCACCTGGGCGCCCATTGGAAAAAAACCCAAGAAAAATCACGAACGTTGGACGATTGCTCCCACACCAAAAGTGCCAGCCAGTCAAGCTCTTGCTGCTCCTCACCGGCCATTGGCAGCGCATCTACAGCACCACAGACATCGGGGCTCCGGGCTTTCCCTGACGAACAGGGCTTCGACTTTTACCAGCAGCTGCACCTGGGCGCCCATTGGAAAAAAACCCAAGAAAAATCACGAACGTCGGACGATTGCTCCCACACCGAAAGTGCCAGCCAGTCAAGCTCTTGCTGCTCCTCACCGGCCATTGGCAGCGCATCTACAGCACCACAGACATCGGGGCTCCGGGCTTTCCCTGACGAACAGGGCTTCGACGTTTACCACCAGCTGCACCTGGGGGGCCCACTGAAAAAAACCCCGAAAAATCATGAACGTCGGACGATTGCTCCCACACAAAAAGTTCCAGCCAGTCAAGCTCTTGCTGCTTCTCCCCTGACATTGGCAGCGCATCTACAGCACCACAGACATCGGGGCTCCGGGCTTTCCCTGACGAACAGGGCTTCGACGTTTACCACCAGCTGCACCTGGGCGCCCATTGGAAAAAAACCCAAGAAAAATCACGAACGTTGGACGATTGCTCCCACACCAAAAGTGCCAGCCAGTCAAGCTCTTGCTGCTCATCACCGGCCATTGGCAGCGCATCTACAGCACCACAGACATCGGGGCTCCGGGCTTTCCCTGACGAACAGGGCTTCGACGTTTACCACCAGCTGCACCTGGGGGGCCCACTGAAAAAAACCCCGAAAAATCATGAACGTCGGACGATTGCTCCCACACCGAAACTGCCAGCCAGTCAAGCTCTTGCTGCTCGTCACCGGCCATTGGCAGCGCATCTACAGCACCACAGACATCGGGGCTCCGGGCTTTCCCTGACAAACAGGGCTTCGACGTTTACCACCAGCTGCACCTGGGCGCCCATTGGAAATAAACCCAAGAACAATCACGAACGTCGGACGATTGCTCCCACACAAAAAGTGCCAGCCAGTCAAGCTCCTGCTGCTCCTCACCGGCCATTGGCAGCGCATCTACAGCACCACAGACATCGGGGCTCCGGGCTTTCCCTGACGAACAGGGCTTCAACGTTTACCACCAGCTGCACCTGGGCGCCCATTGGAAAAAAACTCAAGAAAAATCATGAACGTCGGACGATTGCTCCCACACCGAAAGTGTCATCCAGTCAAGCTCTTGCTGCTCCTCACCGGCCATTGGCAGCGCATCTACAGCACCACAGACATCGGTGCTCCGGGCTTTCCCTGACGAACAGGGCTTCGACGTTTACCACCACCTGCGCCTGGGAGTCCACTCCAAAAAAACCCGAAAAATCACGAACATCGGACGATTGCTCCCACACCGAAAGTGCCAGCCAGTCAAGCTCTTGCTGCTCCTCACCAGCCATTGGCAGCCCATCTACAGCACCACAGACATCGGGGCTCCACGCTTTCCCTGACGAACAGGGCTTCGACTTTTACCACCAGCTGCACCTGGGGGGCCCACTGAAAGAAACCCCGAAAAATCGGGAACGTCGGATGATTACTCCCACACCGAAAGTGCCAGCCAGTCAAGCTCTTGCTGCTCCTCACCTGCCATTGGCAGCGCATCTACAGCACCACAGACATCGGGGCTCCGGGCTTTCCCTGACGAACAGGGCTTCGACCTTTACCACCAGCTGCACCTGGGGGGCCCACTGAAAAAACCCCGAAAAAGCATGAACGTCGGACGATTGCTCCGTCACCGAAAGTGCCAGCCAGTCAAGCTCTTGCTGCTCCTCCCCGGCCATTGGCAACACATCTACAGCACCACAGACATCGGGGCTCCGGGCTTTCCCTGACGAACAGGGCTTTGACTTTTACCACCACCTGCGCCCCGGAGTCCACTCCAAAAAAACCCAAAAAATCACAAACGTCAGACGATTGCTCCCACACCGAAACTGCCAGCCAGACAAGCTCTTGCTGCTCCTCCCCGGCCATTGGCAGCGCATCTACAGCACCACAGACATCGGGGCTCCGGGCTTTCCCTGACGAACAGGGCTTCGATATTTACCACCTGCTGCACCTGGGTGCCCACTGGAAAAAACCCCGAAAAATCACGAACGTCGGACGATTGCTCCCACTCCGAAAGTGCCAGCCAGTGAAGCTCCTGCTGCTCATCACCGGCCATTGGCAGCGCATCTACAGCACCACAGACATCGGGGCTCCGGGCTTTCCCTGACGAACAGGGCTTCGACGCTTACCACCAGCTACACCTGGGCGCCCATTGGAAAAAAACCCAAGAAAAATCACGAACGTTGGACGGTTGCTCCCACACCAAAATTGCCAGCCAGTCAAGCTCTTGCTGCTCCTCCCCGGCCATTGGCAGCGCATCTACAGCACCACAGACATCGGGGCTCCGGGCTTTCCCTGACGAACAGGGCTTCGACGTTTACCACCAGCTGCACCTGGTCGCCCACTCCAGAAAAACCCTAAAAATCACGAACGTCGGACGATTGCTCCCACACAAAAAGTGCCAGCCAGTCAAGCTCCTGCTGCTCCTCACCGGCCATTGGCAGCGCATCTACAGCACCACAGACATCGGGGCTCCGGGCTTTCCCTGACGAACAGGGCTTGAACGTTTACCACCAGCTGCACCTGGGGGGCCCACTGAAAGAAACCCCTAAAAATCTGGAACGTCGGATGATTACTCCCACACCGAAAGTGCCAGCCAGTCAAGCTCTTGCTGCTCCTCACCGGCCATTGGCAGCGCATCTACAGCACCACAGACATCGGGGCTCCGGGCTTTCCCTGACGAACAGGGCTTCGACCTTTACCACCAGCTGCACCTGGGAGTCCACTCCAAAAAAACCCGAAAAATCACAAACGTCGGACGATTGCTCCCACACCGAAAGTGCCAGCCAGTCAAGCTCTTGCTGCTCCTCACCGGCCATTGGCAGCGCATCTACAGCACCAGAGACATCGGGGCTCCGGGCTTTCCCTGACGAACAGGGCTTCGACCTTTACCACCACCTGCACCTGGGCGCCCATTGGAAAAAAACCCAAGAAAAATCACGAACGTTGGACGATTGCTCCCACACCGAAAGTGCCAGCCAGTCAAGCTCTTGCTGCTCATCACCGGCCATTGGCAGCGCATCTACAGCACCACAGACATCGGGGCTCCGGGCTTTCCCTGACGAACAGGGCTTCGACGTTTACCACCAGCTGCACCTGGGGGGCCAACTGAAAAAAGCCCCGAAAAATCAAGAACGTCGGACGATTGCTCCCACACAAAAAGTGCCAGCCAGTCAAGCTCCTGCTGCTCCTCACCGGCCATTGGCAGCGCATCTACAGCACCACAGACATCGGGGCTCTGAGCTTTCCCTGACGAACAGGGCTTCGATATTTACCACCTGCTGCACCTGGGTGCCCACTGGAAAAAACCCCGAAAAATCACGAACGTCGGACGATTGCTCCCACTCCGAAAGTGCCAGCCAGTGAAGCTCCTGCTGCTCCTCAGCGGCCATTGGCAGCGCATCTACAGCACCACAGACATCGGGGCTCCGGGCTTTCCCTGACGAACAGGGCTTCGACGTTTACCACCAGCTGCACCTGGGCGCCCACTGAAAAAAACCCCGAAAAATCACGAACGTTGGACGATTGCTCCCACACCGAAAGTGCCAGCCAGTCAAGCTCTTGCTGCTCCTCCCCGGCCATTGGCAGCACATCTACAGCACCACAGACATCGGGGCTCCGGGCTTTCCCTGACGAAAAGGGCTTCGACCTTTACCACCACCTGTGCCTGGGAGTCCACTCCAAAAAAACCCGGAAAATCAGGAACGTCGGACGATTGCTCCCACACCGAAAGTTCCAGCCAGTCAAGCTCTTGCTGCTCGTCACCGGCCATTGGCAGCGCATCTACAGCACCACAGACATCGGGGCTCCGGGCTTTCCCTGACGAACAGGGCTTCGACGTTTACCACCAGCTGCACCTGGGGGGCCCACTGAAAAAAACCCCGAAAAATCACGAACGTCGGACGATTGCTCCCACACCAAAAGTGCCAGCCAGACAAGCCCTTGCTGCTCCTCACCGGCCATTGGCAGCGCATCTACAGCACCACAGACATCGGGGCTCCGGGCTTTCCCTGACGAACAGGGCTTCGACGTTTACCACCAGCTGCACCTGGTCGCCCACTCCAGAAAAACCCTAAAAATCACGAACGTCGGACGATTGCTCCCACACAAAAAGTGCCAGCCAGTCAAGCTCTTGCTGCTTCTCCCCTGACATTGGCAGCGCATCTACAGCACCACAGACATCGGGGCTCCGGGCTTTCCCTGACGAACAGGCCTTCGACGTTTACCACCACCTGCGCCTTGGAGTCCATTCCAAAAAAACCCGAAAAATCACGAACGTCGGACGATTGCTCCCACACCGAAAGTGCCAGCCAGTCAAGCTCTTCCTGCTCATCACCGGCCATTGGCAGCGCATCTACAGCACCACAGACATCGGGGCTCCGGGCTTTCCCTGACGAACAGGGCTTCGACGTTTACCACCAACTGCACCTGGGGGGCCCACTGAAAAAAACCCCGAAAAATCACGAACGTCGGACGATTGCTCCCACACAAAAAGTTCCAGCCAGTCAAGCTCTTGCTGCTTCTCCCCTGACATTGGCAGCGCATCTACAGCACCACAGACATCGGGGCTCCGGGCTTTCCCTGACGAACAGGGCTTCGACGTTTACCACCAGCTGCACCTGGGGGGCCCCCTGAAAAAAACCACGAAAAATCATGAACGTCGGACGATTGCTCCCACACCGAAAGTGCCAGCCAGTCAAGCTCTTGCTGCTCCTCACCGGCCATTGGCAGCGCATCTACAGCACCACAGACATCGGGGCTCCGGGCTTTCCCTGACGAACAGGGCTTCGACGTTTACCACCAGCTGCACCTGGGCGCCCATTGGAAAAAAACCCAAGAAAAATCACGAACGTCGGACGATTGCTCCCACACAAAAAGTGACAGCCAGTCAAGCTCCTGCTGCTCCTCACCGGCCATTGGCAGCGCATCTACAGCACCACAGACATCGGGGCTCCGGGCTTTCCCTGACGAACAGGGCTTCGACGTTTACCACCAGCTGCACCTGGGCGCCCATTGGAAAAAAACCCAAGAAAAATCACGAACGTCGGACGATTGCTCCCACACAAAAAGTGACAGCCAGTCAAGCTCCTGCTGCTCCTCACCGGCCATTGGCAGCGCATCTACAGCACCACAGACATCGGGGCTCCGGGCTTTCCCTGACGAACAGGGCTTCGCTGTTTACCACCAGCTGCACCTGGGCACCCACTGGAAAAAAACCGCGAAAAATCATGAACGTCGGACGATTGCTCCCACACCAAAAGTGTCATCCAGTCAAGCTCTTGCTGCTCCTCACCGGCCATTGGCAGCGCATCTACAGCACCACAGACATCGGGGCTCCGGGCTTTCCCTGACGAACAGGGCTTCGACGTTTATCACCAGCTGCACCTGGGCGCCCATTGGAAAAAAACCCAAGAAAAATCACGAACGTTGGACGATTGCTCCCACACCAAAAGTGCCAGCCAGTCAAGCTCTTGCTGCTCCTCACCGGCCATTGGCAGCGCATCTACAGCACCACAGACATCGGGGCTCCGGGCTTTCCCTGACGAACAGGGCTTCGACTTTTACCACCAGCTGCACCTGGGCGCCCATTGGAAAAAAACCCAAGAAAAATCACGAACGTCGGACGATTGCTCCCACACCGAAAGTGCCAGCCAGTCAAGCTCTTGCTGCTCCTCACCGGCCATTGGCAGCGCATCTACAGCACCACAGACATCGGGGCTCCGGGCTTTCCCTGACGAACAGGGCTTCGACGTTTACCACCAGCTGCACCTGGGGGGCCCACTGAAAAAAACCCCGAAAAATCATGAACGTCGGACGATTGCTCCCACACAAAAAGTTCCAGCCAGTCAAGCTCTTGCTGCTTCTCCCCTGACATTGGCAGCGCATCTACAGCACCACAGACATCGGGGCTCCGGGCTTTCCCTGACGAACAGGCCTTTGACGTTTACCACCACCTGCGTCTGGGAGTCCATTCCAAAAAAACCCGAAAAATCACGAACGTCGGACGATTGCTCCCACACCGAAAGTGCCAGCCAGTCAAGCTCTTGCTGCTCCTCACCGGCCATTGGCAGCGCATCTACAGCACCACAGACATCGGGGCTCCGGGCTTTCCCTGACGAACAGGGCTTCGACGTTTACCACCAGCTGCACCTGGGCGCCCATTGGAAAAAAACCCAAGAAAAATCACGAACGTTGGACGATTGCTCCCACACCAAAAGTGCCAGCCAGTCAAGCTCTTGCTGCTCATCACCGGCCATTGGCAGCGCATCTACAGCACCACAGACATCGGGGCTCCGAGCTTTCCCTGACGAACAGGGCTTCGACGTTTACCACCAGCTGCACCTGGGGGGCCCACTGAAAAAAACCCCGAAAAATCATGAACGTCGGATGATCGCTCCCACACAAAAAGTTCCAGCCAGTCAAGCTCTTGCTGCTCCTCACCGGCCATTGGCAGCGCATCTACAGCACCACAGACATCGGGGCTCCGGGCTTTCCCTGACGAACAGGGCTTCGACCTTTACCACCACCTGCACCTGGGCGCCCATTGGAAAAAAACACAAGAAAAATCACGAACGTCGGACGATTGCTCCCACACCGAAAGTGCCAGCCAGTCAAGCTCTTGCTGCTCCTCACCGGCCATTGGCAGCGCATCTACAGCACCACAGACATCGGGGCTCCACGCTTTCCCTGACGAACAGGGCTTCGACGTTTACCACCAGCTGCACCTGGTCGCCCACTCCAAAAAAACACGAAAAATCACGAACGTTGGACGATTACTCCCACACAAGAAGTGCCAGCCAGTGAAGCTCTTGCTGCTCCTCACCGGGCATTGGCAGCGCATCTACAGCACCACAGACATCGGGGCTCCGCGCTTTCCCTGACGAACAGGGCTTCGACGTTTACCACCAGCTGCACCTGGGCGCCCACTGGAAAAAAACCCAAGAAAAATCACAAACGTTGGACGATTGCTCCCACACCAAATGTGCCAGCCAGTCAAGCTTTTGCTGCTCCTCACCGGCCATTGGCAGCGCATCTACAGCACCACAGACATCGGGGCTCTGGGCTTTCCCTGACGAACAGGGCTTCGACGTTTACCACCAGCTGCACCTGGGGGCCCACTGAAAAAAACCCCGAAAAATCACGAACGTCTGACTATTGCTCCCACTCCGAAAGTGCAAGACAGTCAAGCTCTTGCTGCTCCTCACCGGCCATTGGCAGCACATCTACAGCACGACAGAAATCGGGGCTCCGGGCTTTCCCTGACGAACAGGGCTTCGACGTTTACCACCAGCTGCACCTGGTCGCCCACTCCAAAAAAACCCAAAAAATCACAAACGTCGGACGATTGCTCCCACACCGAAAGTGCCAGCCAGTCAAGCTCTTGCTGCTCCTCACCGGCCATTGGCAGCGCATCTACAGCACCACAGACATCAGGGCTCCGGGCTTTCCCTGATGAAAAGGGCTTCGACTTTTACCACCAGCTGCACCTGGGCGCTCACTGAAAGAAAAACCCCGAAAAATCACGAACGTCGGACGATTGCTCCCACACCGAAAGTGCCAGCCAGTCAAGCTCTTGCTGCTCCTCACCGGCCATTGGCAGCGCATCTACAGCACCACAGACATCGGGGCTCCGGGCTTTCCCTGACGAACAGGGCTTGAACGTTTACCACCAGCTGCACCTGGGGGGCCCACTGAAAGAAACCCCGAAAAATCGGGAACGTCGGATGATTACTCCCACACCGAAAGTGCCAGCCAGTCAAGCTCTTGCTGCTCCTCCCCGGCCATTGTCAGCGCATCTACAGCACCACAGACATCGGGGCTCCGGGCTTTCCCTGACGAACAGGGCTTCGACGCTTACCACCAGCTGCACCTGGGCGCCCATTGGAAAAAAACCCAAGAAAAATCACGAACGTTGGACGATTGCTCCCACACCGAAAGTGCCAGCCAGTCAAGATCTTGCTGCTCCTCACCGGCCATTGGCAGCGCATCTACAGCACCACAGACATCGGGGCTCCGGGCTTTCCCTGACGAACAGGGCTTCGACGTTTACCACCAGCTGCACCTGGGAGTCCACTCCAAAAAAACCCGAAAAATCACAAACGTCGGACGATTGCTCCCACACCGAAAGTGCCAGCCAGTCAAGCTCTTGCTGCTCCTCACCGGCCATTGGCAGCGCATCTACAGCACCACAGACATCGGGGCTCCGGGCTTTCCCTGACGAACAGGGCTTCGACGTTTACCACCAGCTGCACCTGGGGGGCCCACTGAAAAAAACCCCGAAAAATCATGAACGTCGGACGATTGCTCCCACACAAAAAGTTCCAGCCAGTCAAGCTCTTGCTGCTCCTCCCCGGCCATTGGCAGCGCATCTACAGCACCACAGACATTGGGGCTCCGGGCTTTCCCTGACGAACAGGGCTTCGACGTTTACCACCAGCTGCACCTGGGGGGCCCACTGAAAAAAACCCCGAAAAATCATGAACGTCGGACGATTGCTCCCACACAAAAAGTGCCAGCCAGTCAAGCTCCTGCTGCTCCTCCCCGGCCATTGGCAGCGCATCTACAGCACCACAGACATCGGGGCTCCGGGCTTTCCCTGACGAACAGGGCTTCGACGTTTACCACCAGCTGCACCTGGGCGCCCACTGAAAAAAACCCCGAAAAATCACGAACGTCGGACGATTGCTCCCACACCGAAAGTGCCAGCCAGTCAAGCTCTTGCTGCTCCTCCCCGGCCATTGGCAGCACATCTACAGCACCACAGACATCGGGGCTCCGGGCTTTCCCTGACGAACAGGGCTTCGACGTTTACCACCAGCTGCACCTGGGCGCCCACTGAAAAAAACCCCGAAAAATCACGAACGTCGGACGATTGCACCCACACTGAAAGTGCCAGCCAGTCAAGCTCTTGCTGCTCCTCACCGGCCATTGGCAGCACATCTACAGCACCACAGACATCGGGGTTCCGGGCTTTCCCTGACGAACAGGGCTTCGACGTTTACCATTACCTGTGCCTGGGAGTCCACTCCAAAAAAACCCGAAAAATCACAAACGTCGGACGATTGCTCCCACACCGAAAGTGCCAGCCAGTCAAGCTCTTGCTGCTCCTCACCGGCCATTGGCAGCGCATCTACAGCACCACAGACATCGGGGCTCCGGGCTTTCCCTGACGAACAGGGCTTCGACGTTTACCACCAGCTGCACCTGGGGGGCCCACTGAAAAAAACCCCGAAAAATCACGAACGTCGGACGATTGCTCCCACACAAAAAGTGCCAGCCAGTCAAGCTCTTGCTGCTCCTCCCCGGCCATTGGCAGCGCATCTACAGCACCACAGACATCGGGGCTCCGGGCTTTCCCTGACGAAAAGGGTTTCGACGTTTACCACCAGCTGCACCTGGGCGCCCATTGGAAAAAAACCCAAGAAAAATCACGAACGTCGGACGATTGCTCCCACACCAAAAGTGCCAGCCAGTCAAGCTCTTGCTGCTCCTCACCGGCCATTGGCAGCGCATCTACAGCACCACAGACATCGGGGCTCCGGGCTTTCCCTGACGAACAGGGCTTGAACGTTTACCACCAGCTGCACCTGGGGGGCCCACTGAAAGAAACCCCGAAAAATCGGGAACGTCGGAAGATTACTCCCACACCGAAAGTGCCAGCCAGTCAAGCTCTTGCTGCTCCTCACCGGCCATTGGCAGCGCATCTACAGCACCACAGACATCGGGGCTCCGGGCTTTCCCTGACGAACAGGGCTTCGACGCTTACCACCAGCTGCACCTGGGCGCCCATTGGAAAAAAACCCAAGAAAAATCACGAACGTTGGACGATTGCTCCCACACCGAAAGTGCCAGCCAGTCAAGCTCTTGCTGCTCCTCACCGGCCATTGGCAGCGCATCTACAGCACCACAGACATCGGGGCTCCGGGCTTTCCCTGACGAACAGGGCTTCGACGTTTACCACCAGCTGCACCTGGGCGTCCACTCCAAAAAAACCCGAAAAATCACAAACGTCGGACGATTGCTCCCACACCGAAAGTGCCAGCCAGTCAAGCTCTTGCTGCTCCTCACCGGCCATTGGCAGCGCATCTACAGCACCACAGACATCGGGGCTCCGGGCTTTCCCTGACGAACAGGGCTTCGACCTTTACCACCACCTGCACCTGGGCGACCATTGGAAAAAAACCCAAGAAAAATCACGAACGTTGGACGATTGCTCCCACACCGAAAGTGCCAGCCAGTCAAGCTCTTGCTGCTCATCACCGGCCCTTGGCAGCGCATCTACAGCACCACAGACATCGGGGCTCCGGGCTTTCCCTGACGAACAGGGCTTCGTCGTTTACCACCAGCTGCACCTGGGGGGCCAACTGAAAAAAGCCCCGAAAAATCATGAACGTCGGACGATTGCTCCCACACAAAAAGTGCCAGCCAGTCAAGCTCCTGCTGCTCCTCAGCGGCCATTGGCAGCGCATCTACAGCACCACAGACATCGGGGCTCTGAGCTTTCCCTGACGAACAGGGCTTCGATATTTACCACCTGCTGCACCTGGGTGCCCACTGGAAAAAACCCCGAAAAATCACGAACGTCGGACGATTGCTCCCACTCCGAAAGTGCCAGCCAGTGAAGCTCCTGCTGCTCCTCACCGGCCATTGGCAGCACATCTACAGCACCACAGACATCGGGGCTCCGGGCTTTCCCTGACTAACAGGGCTTCGACGTTTACCACCAGCTGCACCTGGGCGCCCACTGAAAAAAACCCCGAAAAATCACGAACGTCGGACGATTGCTCCCACACCGAAAGTGCCAGCCAGTCAAGCTCTTGCTGCTCCTCACCGGCCATTGGCAGCACATCTACAGCACCACAGACATCGGGGCTCCGGGCTTTCCCTGACGAAAAGGGCTTCGACCTTTACCACCACCTGTGCCTGGGAGTCCACTCCAAAAAAACCCGGAAAATCACGAACGTCGGACGATTGGTCCCACACCGAAAGTTCCAGCCAGTCAAGCTCTTGCTGCTCCTCACCGGCCATTGGCAGCGCATCTACAGCACCACAGACGTCGGGGCTCCGGGCTTTCCCTGACGAACAGGGGTTCGACGTTTACCACCAGCTGCACCTGGGCGCCCATTGGAAAAAAACCCAAGAAAAATCACGAACGTTGGACGATTGCTCCCACACAAAAAGTGCCAGCCAGTCAAGCTCTTGCTGCTCCTCACCAGCCATTGGCAGCGCATCTACAGCACCACAGACATCGGGGCTCCGGGCTTTCCCTGACGAACAGGGCTTCGATGTTTACCACCAGCTGCACCTGGGCGCCCACTGAAAAAAACCCAAGAAAAATCGGGAACGTCGGATGATTACTCCCACACCGAAAGTGCCAGCCAGTCAAGCTCTTGCTGCTCCTCACCGGCCATTGGCAGCGCATCTACAGCACCACAGACATCGGGGCTCCGGGCTTTCCCTGACGAACAGGGCTTCGACGTTTACCACCAGCTGCACCTTGGAGTCCACTCCAAAAAAACCCGAAAAATCACAAACGTCGGACGATTGCTCCCACACCGAAAGTGCCAGCCAGTAAAGCTCTTGCTGCTCCTCACCGGCCATTGGCAGCGCATCTGCAGCACCACAGACATCGGGGCTCCGGGCTTTCCCTGACGAACAGGGCTTCGACGTTTACCACCAGCTGCACCTGGGGGGCCCACTGAAAAAAAACCCAAAAATTCATGAACGTCGGACGATTGCTCCCACACAAAAAGTTCCAGCCAGTCAAGCTCTTGCTGCTCCTCCCCGGCCATTGGCAGCGCATCTACAGCACCACAGACATCGGGGCTCCGGGCTTTCCCTGACGAATAGGGCTTCGACGTTTACCACCAGCTGCACCTGGGGGGCCAACTGAAAAAAGCCCCGAAAAATCACGAACGTTGGACGATTGCTCCCACACAAAAAGTGCCAGCCAGTCAAGCTCCTGCTGCTCCTCACCGGCCATTGGCAGCGCATCTACAGCACCGCAGACATCGGGGCTCTGAGCTTTCCCTGACGAACAGGGCTTCGATATTTACCACCTGCTGCACCTGGGTGCCCACTGGAAAAAACCCCGAAAAATCACGAACGTCGGACGATTGCTCCCACTCCGAAAGTGCCAGCCAGTCAAGCTCTTGCTGCTCATCACCGGCCATTGGCAGCGCATCTACAGCACCACAGACATCGGGGCTCCGGGCTTTCCCTGACGAACAGGGCTTCGACGTTTACCACCAGCTGCACCTGGGGGGCCAACTGAAAAAAGCCCCGAAAAATCAAGAACGTCGGACGATTGCTCCCACACAAAAAGTGCCAGCCAGTCAAGCTCCTGCTGCTCCTCACCGGCCATTGGCAGCGCATCTACAGCACCACAGACATCGGGGCTCTGAGCTTTCCCTGACGAACAGGGCTTCGATATTTACCACCTGCTGCACCTGGGTGCCCACTGGAAAAAACCCCGAAAAATCACGAACGTCGGACGATTGCTCCCACTCCGAAAGTGCCAGCCAGTGAAGCTCCTGCTGCTCCTCAGCGGCCATTGGCAGCGCATCTACAGCACCACAGACATCGGGGCTCCGGGCTTTCCCTGACGAACAGGGCTTCGACGTTTACCACCAGCTGCACCTGGGCGCCCACTGAAAAAAACCCCGAAAAATCACGAACGTTGGACGATTGCTCCCACACCGAAAGTGCCAGCCAGTCAAGCTCTTGCTGCTCCTCCCCGGCCATTGGCAGCACATCTACAGCACCACAGACATCGGGGCTCCGGGCTTTCCCTGACGAAAAGGGCTTCGACCTTTACCACCACCTGTGCCTGGGAGTCCACTCCAAAAAAACCCGGAAAATCAGGAACGTCGGACGATTGCTCCCACACCGAAAGTTCCAGCCAGTCAAGCTCTTGCTGCTCATCACCGGCCATTGGCAGCGCATCTACAGCACCACAGACATCGGGGCTCCGGGCTTTCCCTGACGAACAGGGCTTCGACGTTTACCACCAGCTGCACCTGGGGGGCCCACTGAAAAAAACCCCGAAAAATCACGAACGTCGGACGATTGCTCCCACACCAAAAGTGCCAGCCAGACAAGCCCTTGCTGCTCCTCACCGGCCATTGGCAGCGCATCTACAGCACCACAGACATCGGGGCTCCGGGCTTTCCCTGACGAACAGGGCTTCGACGTTTACCACCAGCTGCACCTGGTCGCCCACTCCAGAAAAACCCTAAAAATCACGAACGTCGGACGATTGCTCCCACACAAAAAGTGCCAGCCAGTCAAGCTCTTGCTGCTTCTCCCCTGACATTGGCAGCGCATCTACAGCACCACAGACATCGGGGCTCCGGGCTTTCCCTGACGAACAGGCCTTCGACGTTTACCACCACCTGCGCCTTGGAGTCCATTCCAAAAAAACCCGAAAAATCACGAACGTCGGACGATTGCTCCCACACCGAAAGTGCCAGCCAGTCAAGCTCTTCCTGCTCATCACCGGCCATTGGCAGCGCATCTACAGCACCACAGACATCGGGGCTCCGGGCTTTCCCTGACGAACAGGGCTTCGACGTTTACCACCAACTGCACCTGGGGGGCCCACTGAAAAAAACCCCGAAAAATCACGAACGTCGGACGATTGCTCCCACACAAAAAGTTCCAGCCAGTCAAGCTCTTGCTGCTTCTCCCCTGACATTGGCAGCGCATCTACAGCACCACAGACATCGGGGCTCCGGGCTTTCCCTGACGAACAGGGCTTCGACGTTTACCACCAGCTGCACCTGGGGGGCCCCCTGAAAAAAACCCCGAAAAATCATGAACGTCGGACGATTGCTCCCACACCGAAAGTGCCAGCCAGTCAAGCTCTTGCTGCTCCTCACCGGCCATTGGCAGCGCATCTACAGCACCACAGACATCGGGGCTCCGGGCTTTCCCTGACGAACAGGGCTTCGACGTTTACCACCAGCTGCACCTGGGCGCCCATTGGAAAAAAACCCAAGAAAAATCACGAACGTCGGACGATTGCTCCCACACAAAAAGTGACAGCCAGTCAAGCTCCTGCTGCTCCTCACCGGCCATTGGCAGCGCATCTACAGCACCACAGACATCGGGGCTCCGGGCTTTCCCTGACGAACAGGGCTTCGACGTTTACCACCAGCTGCACCTGGGCGCCCATTGGAAAAAAACCCAAGAAAAATCACGAACGTCGGACGATTGCTCCCACACAAAAAGTGCCAGCCAGTCAAGCTCCTGCTGCTCCTCACCGGCCATTGGCAGCGCATCTACAGCACCACAGACATCGGGGCTCCGGGCTTTCCCTGACGAACAGGGCTTCGCTGTTTACCACCAGCTGCACCTGGGCACCCACTGGAAAAAAACCGCGAAAAATCATGAACGTCGGACGATTGCTCCCACACCAAAAGTGTCATCCAGTCAAGCTCTTGCTGCTCCTCACCGGCCATTGGCAGCGCATCTACAGCACCACAGACATCGGGGCTCCGGGCTTTCCCTGACGAACAGGGCTTCGACGTTTATCACCAGCTGCACCTGGGCGCCCATTGGAAAAAAACCCAAGAAAAATCACGAACGTTGGACGATTGCTCCCACACCAAAAGTGCCAGCCAGTCAAGCTCTTGCTGCTCCTCACCGGCCATTGGCAGCGCATCTACAGCACCACAGACATCGGGGCTCCGGGCTTTCCCTGACGAACAGGGCTTCGACTTTTACCACCAGCTGCACCTGGGCGCCCATTGGAAAAAAACCCAAGAAAAATCACGAACGTCGGACGATTGCTCCCACACCGAAAGTGCCAGCCAGTCAAGCTCTTGCTGCTCCTCACCGGCCATTGGCAGCGCATCTACAGCACCACAGACATCGGGGCTCCGGGCTTTCCCTGACGAACAGGGCTTCGACGTT
Organism: Chlamydotis macqueenii; assembly: GCF_036417535.1. Classification (NCBI taxonomy): domain Eukaryota; kingdom Metazoa; phylum Chordata; class Aves; order Otidiformes; family Otididae; genus Chlamydotis; species Chlamydotis macqueenii. The sequence goes on along the minus strand of NC_141592.1, from coordinate 28,658,270 downwards.
TACCACCAGCTGCACCTGGGGGGCCCACTGAAAAAAACCCCGAAAAATCATGAACGTCGGACGATTGCTCCCACACAAAAAGTTCCAGCCAGTCAAGCTCTTGCTGCTTCTCCCCTGACATTGGCAGCGCATCTACAGCACCACAGACATCGGGGCTCCGGGCTTTCCCTGACGAACAGGCCTTTGACGTTTACCACCACCTGCGTCTGGGAGTCCATTCCAAAAAAACCCGAAAAATCACGAACGTCGGACGATTGCTCCCACACCGAAAGTGCCAGCCAGTCAAGCTCTTGCTGCTCCTCACCGGCCATTGGCAGCGCATCTACAGCACCACAGACATCGGGGCTCCGGGCTTTCCCTGACGAACAGGGCTTCGACGTTTACCACCAGCTGCACCTGGGCGCCCATTGGAAAAAAACCCAAGAAAAATCACGAACGTTGGACGATTGCTCCCACACCAAAAGTGCCAGCCAGTCAAGCTCTTGCTGCTCATCACCGGCCATTGGCAGCGCATCTACAGCACCACAGACATCGGGGCTCCGAGCTTTCCCTGACGAACAGGGCTTCGACGTTTACCACCAGCTGCACCTGGGGGGCCCACTGAAAAAAACCCCGAAAAATCATGAACGTCGGATGATTGCTCCCACACAAAAAGTTCCAGCCAGTCAAGCTCTTGCTGCTCCTCACCGGCCATTGGCAGCGCATCTACAGCACCACAGACATCGGGGCTCCGGGCTTTCCCTGACGAACAGGGCTTCGACCTTTACCACCACCTGCACCTGGGCGCCCATTGGAAAAAAACACAAGAAAAATCACGAACGTCGGACGATTGCTCCCACACCGAAAGTGCCAGCCAGTCAAGCTCTTGCTGCTCCTCACCGGCCATTGGCAGCGCATCTACAGCACCACAGACATCGGGGCTCCACGCTTTCCCTGACGAACAGGGCTTCGACGTTTACCACCAGCTGCACCTGGTCGCCCACTCCAAAAAAACACGAAAAATCACGAACGTTGGACGATTACTCCCACACAAGAAGTGCCAGCCAGTGAAGCTCTTGCTGCTCCTCACCGGGCATTGGCAGCGCATCTACAGCACCACAGACATCGGGGCTCCGCGCTTTCCCTGACGAACAGGGCTTCGACGTTTACCACCAGCTGCACCTGGGCGCCCACTGGAAAAAAACCCAAGAAAAATCACAAACGTTGGACGATTGCTCCCACACCAAATGTGCCAGCCAGTCAAGCTTTTGCTGCTCCTCACCGGCCATTGGCAGCGCATCTACAGCACCACAGACATCGGGGCTCTGGGCTTTCCCTGACGAACAGGGCTTCGACGTTTACCACCAGCTGCACCTGGGGGCCCACTGAAAAAAACCCCGAAAAATCACGAACGTCTGACTATTGCTCCCACTCCGAAAGTGCAAGACAGTCAAGCTCTTGCTGCTCCTCACCGGCCATTGGCAGCACATCTACAGCACGACAGAAATCGGGGCTCCGGGCTTTCCCTGACGAACAGGGCTTCGACGTTTACCACCAGCTGCACCTGGTCGCCCACTCCAAAAAAACCCAAAAAATCACAAACGTCGGACGATTGCTCCCACACCGAAAGTGCCAGCCAGTCAAGCTCTTGCTGCTCCTCACCGGCCATTGGCAGCGCATCTACAGCACCACAGACATCAGGGCTCCGGGCTTTCCCTGATGAAAAGGGCTTCGACTTTTACCACCAGCTGCACCTGGGCGCTCACTGAAAGAAAAACCCCGAAAAATCACGAACGTCGGACGATTGCTCCCACACCGAAAGTGCCAGCCAGTCAAGCTCTTGCTGCTCCTCACCGGCCATTGGCAGCGCATCTACAGCACCACAGACATCGGGGCTCCGGGCTTTCCCTGACGAACAGGGCTTGAACGTTTACCACCAGCTGCACCTGGGGGGCCCACTGAAAGAAACCCCGAAAAATCGGGAACGTCGGATGATTACTCCCACACCGAAAGTGCCAGCCAGTCAAGCTCTTGCTGCTCCTCCCCGGCCATTGTCAGCGCATCTACAGCACCACAGACATCGGGGCTCCGGGCTTTCCCTGACGAACAGGGCTTCGACGCTTACCACCAGCTGCACCTGGGCGCCCATTGGAAAAAAACCCAAGAAAAATCACGAACGTTGGACGATTGCTCCCACACCGAAAGTGCCAGCCAGTCAAGATCTTGCTGCTCCTCACCGGCCATTGGCAGCGCATCTACAGCACCACAGACATCGGGGCTCCGGGCTTTCCCTGACGAACAGGGCTTCGACGTTTACCACCAGCTGCACCTGGGAGTCCACTCCAAAAAAACCCGAAAAATCACAAACGTCGGACGATTGCTCCCACACCGAAAGTGCCAGCCAGTCAAGCTCTTGCTGCTCCTCACCGGCCATTGGCAGCGCATCTACAGCACCACAGACATCGGGGCTCCGGGCTTTCCCTGACGAACAGGGCTTCGACGTTTACCACCAGCTGCACCTGGGGGGCCCACTGAAAAAAACCCCGAAAAATCATGAACGTCGGACGATTGCTCCCACACAAAAAGTTCCAGCCAGTCAAGCTCTTGCTGCTCCTCCCCGGCCATTGGCAGCGCATCTACAGCACCACAGACATCGGGGCTCCGGGCTTTCCCTGACGAACAGGGCTTCGACGTTTACCACCAGCTGCACCTGGGGGGCCCACTGAAAAAAACCCCGAAAAATCATGAACGTCGGACGATTGCTCCCACACAAAAAGTGCCAGCCAGTCAAGCTCCTGCTGCTCCTCCCCGGCCATTGGCAGCGCATCTACAGCACCACAGACATCGGGGCTCCGGGCTTTCCCTGACGAACAGGGCTTCGACGTTTACCACCAGCTGCACCTGGGCGCCCACTGAAAAAAACCCCGAAAAATCACGAACGTCGGACGATTGCTCCCACACCGAAAGTGCCAGCCAGTCAAGCTCTTGCTGCTCCTCCCCGGCCATTGGCAGCACATCTACAGCACCACAGACATCGGGGCTCCGGGCTTTCCCTGACGAACAGGGCTTCGACGTTTACCACCAGCTGCACCTGGGCGCCCACTGAAAAAAACCCCGAAAAATCACGAACGTCGGACGATTGCTCCCACACAAAAAGTGCCAGCCAGTCAAGCTCCTGCTGCTCCTCACCGGCCATTGGCAGCGCATCTACAGCACCACAGACATTGGGGCTCCGGGCTTTCCCTGACGAACAGGGCTTGAACGTTTACCACCAGCTGCACCTGGGGGCCCCACTGAAAAAAACCCCGAAAAAGCATGAACGTCAAACGATTGCACCCACACTGAAAGTGCCAGCCAGTCAAGCTCTTGCTGCTCCTCACCGGCCATTGGCAGCACATCTACAGCACCACAGACATCGGGGTTCCGGGCTTTCCCTGACGAACAGGGCTTCGACGTTTACCATTACCTGTGCCTGGGAGTCCACTCCAAAAAAACCCGAAAAATCACAAACGTCGGACGATTGCTCCCACACCGAAAGTGCCAGCCAGTCAAGCTCTTGCTGCTCCTCACCGGCCATTGGCAGCGCATCTACAGCACCACAGACATCGGGGCTCCGGGCTTTCCCTGACGAACAGGGCTTCGACGTTTACCACCAGCTGCACCTGGGGGGCCCACTGAAAAAAACCCCGAAAAATCACGAACGTCGGACGATTGCTCCCACACAAAAAGTGCCAGCCAGTCAAGCTCTTGCTGCTCCTCCCCGGCCATTGGCAGCGCATCTACAGCACCACAGACATCGGGGCTCCGGGCTTTCCCTGACGAAAAGGGTTTCGACGTTTACCACCAGCTGCACCTGGGCGCACATTGGAAAAAAACCCAAGAAAAATCACGAACGTCGGACGATTGCTCCCACACCAAAAGTGCCAGCCAGTCAAGCTCTTGCTGCTCCTCACCGGCCATTGGCAGCGCATCTACAGCACCACAGACATCGGGGCTCCGGGCTTTCCCTGACGAACAGGGCTTGAACGTTTACCACCAGCTGCACCTGGGGGGCCCACTGAAAGAAACCCCGAAAAATCGGGAACGTCGGATGATTACTCCCACACCGAAAGTGCCAGCCAGTCAAGCTCTTGCTGCTCCTCACCGGCCATTGGCAGCGCATCTACAGCACCACAGACATCGGGGCTCCGGGCTTTCCCTGACGAACAGGGCTTCGACGCTTACCACCAGCTGCACCTGGGCGCCCATTGGAAAAAAACCCAAGAAAAATCACGAACGTTGGACGATTGCTCCCACACCGAAAGTGCCAGCCAGTCAAGCTCTTGCTGCTCCTCACCGGCCATTGGCAGCGCATCTACAGCACCACAGACATCGGGGCTCCGGGCTTTCCCTGACGAACAGGGCTTCGACGTTTACCACCAGCTGCACCTGGGCGTCCACTCCAAAAAAACCCGAAAAATCACAAACGTCGGACGATTGCTCCCACACCGAAAGTGCCAGCCAGTCAAGCTCTTGCTGCTCCTCACCGGCCATTGGCAGCGCATCTACAGCACCACAGACATCGGGGCTCCGGGCTTTCCCTGACGAACAGGGCTTCGACCTTTACCACCACCTGCACCTGGGCGACCATTGGAAAAAAACCCAAGAAAAATCACGAACGTTGGACGATTGCTCCCACACCGAAAGTGCCAGCCAGTCAAGCTCTTGCTGCTCATCACCGGCCCTTGGCAGCGCATCTACAGCACCACAGACATCGGGGCTCCGGGCTTTCCCTGACGAACAGGGCTTCGTCGTTTACCACCAGCTGCACCTGGGGGGCCAACTGAAAAAAGCCCCGAAAAATCATGAACGTCGGACGATTGCTCCCACACAAAAAGTGCCAGCCAGTCAAGCTCCTGCTGCTCCTCAGCGGCCATTGGCAGCGCATCTACAGCACCACAGACATCGGGGCTCTGAGCTTTCCCTGACGAACAGGGCTTCGATATTTACCACCTGCTGCACCTGGGTGCCCACTGGAAAAAACCCCGAAAAATCACGAACGTCGGACGATTGCTCCCACTCCGAAAGTGCCAGCCAGTGAAGCTCCTGCTGCTCCTCACCGGCCATTGGCAGCACATCTACAGCACCACAGACATCGGGGCTCCGGGCTTTCCCTGACGAACAGGGCTTCGACGTTTACCACCAGCTGCACCTGGGCGCCCACTGAAAAAAACCCCGAAAAATCACGAACGTCGGACGATTGCTCCCACACCGAAAGTGCCAGCCAGTCAAGCTCTTGCTGCTCCTCACCGGCCATTGGCAGCACATCTACAGCACCACAGACATCGGGGCTCCGGGCTTTCCCTGACGAAAAGGGCTTCGACCTTTACCACCACCTGTGCCTGGGAGTCCACTCCAAAAAAACCCGGAAAATCACGAACGTCGGACGATTGGTCCCACACCGAAAGTTCCAGCCAGTCAAGCTCTTGCTGCTCCTCACCGGCCATTGGCAGCGCATCTACAGCACCACAGACGTCGGGGCTCCGGGCTTTCCCTGACGAACAGGGGTTCGACATTTACCACCAGCTGCACCTGGGCGCCCATTGGAAAAAAACCCAAGAAAAATCACGAACGTTGGACGATTGCTCCCACACAAAAAGTGCCAGCCAGTCAAGCTCTTGCTGCTCCTCACCAGCCATTGGCAGCGCATCTACAGCACCACAGACATCGGGGCTCCGGGCTTTCCCTGACGAACAGGGCTTCGATGTTTACCACCAGCTGCACCTGGGCGCCCACTGAAAAAAACCCAAGAAAAATCGGGAACGTCGGATGATTACTCCCACACCGAAAGTGCCAGCCAGTCAAGCTCTTGCTGCTCCTCACCGGCCATTGGCAGCGCATCTACAGCACCACAGACATCGGGGCTCCGGGCTTTCCCTGACGAACAGGGCTTCGACGTTTACCACCAGCTGCACCTGGGAGTCCACTCCAAAAAAACCCGAAAAATCACAAACGTCGGACGATTGCTCCCACACCGAAAGTGCCAGCCAGACAAGCTCTTGCTGCTCCTCACCGGCCATTGGCAGCGCATCTACAGCACCACAGACATCGGGTCTCCGGGCTTTCCCTGACGAACAGGGGTTCGACGTTTACCACCAGCTGCACCTGGGCGCCCATTGGAAAAAAACCCATGAAAAATCACGAACGTTGGACGATTGCTCCCACACCAAAAGTGCCAGCCAGTCAAGCTCTTGCTGCTCCTCACCGGCCATTGGCAGCGCATCTACAGCACCACAGACATCGGGGCTCCGGGCTTTCCCTGACGAACAGTGCTTCGTCGTTTACCACCACCTGCACCTGCGCGCCCATTGGAAAAAAACCCAAGAAAAATCACGAACGTCGGACGATTGCTCCCACACAAAAAGTGCCAGCCAGTCAAGCTCCTGCTGCTCCTCACCGGCCCTTGGCAGCGCATCTACAGCACCACAGACATCGGGGGTCTGGGCTTTCCCTGACGAACAGGGCTTTGACGTTTACAACCATCTGCACCTGGTCGCCCACACCAAAAAAAACCGAAAAATCACGAACGTTGGACGATTGCTCCCACACAAAAAGTGCCAGCCAGTCAAGCTCTTGCTGCTCCTCACCGGCCATTGGCAGAGCATCTACAGCACCACAGACATCGGGGCTCCGGGCTTTCCCTGACGAACAGGGCTTCGACGTTTACCACCAGCTGCACCTGGGCGCCCATTGGAAAAAAACCCAAGAAAAATCACGAACGTTGGACAATTGCTCCCACACCGAAAGTGCCAGCAACTCAAGCTGTTACTGCTCCTCACCGGCCATTGGCAGCGCATCTACAGCACCACAGACATCGGGGCTCCGAGCTTTCCCTGACGAACAGGGCTTCGACGTTTACCACCAGCTGCACCTGGGGGGCCCACTCCAAAAAAACACGAAAAATCACGAACGTCGGACGATTACTCCCACACAAAAAGTGCCAGCCAGTGAAGCTCTTGCTGCTCCTCACCGGCCATTGGCAGCCCATCTACAGCACCACAGACATCGGGGCTCCGGGCTTTCCCTGATGTAAAGGGCTTCGACGTTTACCACCAGCTGCACCTGGGCGCCCACTGGAAAAAAACCCCGAAATATCACGAACGTCGGACGATTGCTCCCACACCGAAAGTGCCAGCCAGTCAAGCTCTTGCTGCTCCTCACCGGCCATTGGCAGCGCATCTACAGCACCACAGACATCGGGGCTCCGGGCTTTCCCTGCCGAACAGGGCTTCGACGTTTAAAACCAGCTGCACCTCGGTGCCCACTAAAAAAAAAAAAACCCAAAAATCACGAACGTTGGACGATTGCTCCCACACAAAAAGTGCCAGCCAGTCAAGCTCTTGCTGCTCCTCACCGGCCATTGGCAGCGCATCTACAGCACCACAGATATCAGGGCTCTGGGCTTTCCCTGTCGAACAGGGCTTCGACGTTTACCACCAGCTGCGCCTGGGCGCCCACTAAAAAAAAACCCAAAACATCACGAACTTCGGACGATTGCTCCCACACTGAAAGTGCCAGCCAGTCAAGCTCTTGCTGCTCATCACCGGCCATTGGCAGCCCATCTACAGCACCACAGACATCGGGGCTCCGGGCTTTCCCTGACGAACAGGGCTTCGACGCTTACCACCAGCTGCACCTGGGCGCCCATTGGAAAAAAACCCAAGAAAAATCACGAACGTTGGACGGTTGCTCCCACACCAAAATTGCCAGCCAGTCAAGCTCTTGCTGCTCCTCCCCGGCCATTGGCAGCGCATCTACAGCACCACAGACATCGGGGCTCCGGGCTTTCCCTGACGAACAGGGCTTCGACGTTTACCACCAGCTGCACCTGGTCGCCCACTCCAGAAAAACCCTAAAAATCACGAACGTCGGACGATTGCTCCCACACAAAAAGTGCCAGCCAGTCAAGCTCCTGCTGCTCCTCACCGGCCATTGGCAGCGCATCTACAGCACCACAGACATCGGGGCTCCGGGCTTTCCCTGACGAACAGGGCTTGAACGTTTACCACCAGCTGCACCTGGGGGGCCCACTGAAAGAAACCCCTAAAAATCTGGAACGTCGGATGATTACTCCCACACCGAAAGTGCCAGCCAGTCAAGCTCTTGCTGCTCCTCACCGGCCATTGGCAGCGCATCTACAGCACCACAGACATCGGGGCTCCGGGCTTTCCCTGACGAACAGGGCTTCGACGTTTACCACCAGCTGCACCTGGGAGTCCACTCCAAAAAAACCCGAAAAATCACAAACGTCGGACGATTGCTCCCACACCGAAAGTGCCAGCCAGTCAAGCTCTTGCTGCTCCTCACCGGCCATTGGCAGCGCATCTACAGCACCAGAGACATCGGGGCTCCGGGCTTTCCCTGACGAACAGGGCTTCGACCTTTACCACCACCTGCACCTGGGCGCCCATTGGAAAAAAACCCAAGAAAAATCACGAACGTTGGACGATTGCTCCCACACCGAAAGTGCCAGCCAGTCAAGCTCTTGCTGCTCATCACCGGCCATTGGCAGCGCATCTACAGCACCACAGACATCGGGGCTCCGGGCTTTCCCTGACGAACAGGGCTTCGACGTTTACCACCAGCTGCACCTGGGGGGCCAACTGAAAAAAGCCCCGAAAAATCAAGAACGTCGGACGATTGCTCCCACACAAAAAGTGCCAGCCAGTCAAGCTCCTGCTGCTCCTCACCGGCCATTGGCAGCGCATCTACAGCACCACAGACATCGGGGCTCTGAGCTTTCCCTGACGAACAGGGCTTCGATATTTACCACCTGCTGCACCTGGGTGCCCACTGGAAAAAACCCCGAAAAATCACGAACGTCGGACGATTGCTCCCACTCCGAAAGTGCCAGCCAGTGAAGCTCCTGCTGCTCCTCAGCGGCCATTGGCAGCGCATCTACAGCACCACAGACATCGGGGCTCCGGGCTTTCCCTGACGAACAGGGCTTCGACGTTTACCACCAGCTGCACCTGGGCGCCCACTGAAAAAAACCCCGAAAAATCACGAACGTTGGACGATTGCTCCCACACCGAAAGTGCCAGCCAGTCAAGCTCTTGCTGCTCCTCACCGGCCATTGGCAGCACATCTACAGCACCACAGACATCGGGGCTCCGGGCTTTCCCTGACGAAAAGGGCTTCGACCTTTACCACCACCTGTGCCTGGGAGTCCACTCCAAAAAAACCCGGAAAATCAGGAACGTCGGACGATTGCTCCCACACCGAAAGTTCCAGCCAGTCAAGCTCTTGCTGCTCATCACCGGCCATTGGCAGCGCATCTACAGCACCACAGACATCGGGGCTCCGGGCTTTCCCTGACGAACAGGGCTTCGACGTTTACCACCAGCTGCACCTGGGGGGCCAACTGAAAAAAACCCCGAAAAATCACGAACGTCGGACGATTGCTCCCACACCAAAAGTGCCAGCCAGACAAGCCCTTGCTGCTCCTCACCGGCCATTGGCAGCGCATCTACAGCACCACAGACATCGGGGCTCCGGGCTTTCCCTGACGAACAGGGCTTCGACGTTTACCACCAGCTGCACCTGGTCGCCCACTCCAGAAAAACCCCGAAAAATCACGAACGTCGGACGATTGCTCCCACACAAAAAGTGCCAGCCAGTCAAGCTCTTGCTGCTTCTCCCCTGACATTGGCAGCGCATCTACAGCACCACAGACATCGGGGCTCCGGGCTTTCCCTGACGAACAGGCCTTCGACGTTTACCACCACCTGCGCCTTGGAGTCCATTCCAAAAAAACCCGAAAAATCACGAACGTCGGACGATTGCTCCCACACCGAAAGTGCCAGCCAGTCAAGCTCTTCCTGCTCATCACCGGCCATTGGCAGCGCATCTACAGCACCACAGACATCGGGGCTCCGGGCTTTCCCTGACGAACAGGGCTTCGACGTTTACCACCAGCTGCACCTGGGGGGCCCACTGAAAAAAACCCCGAAAAATCATGAACGTCGGACGATTGCTCCCACACCGAAACTGCCAGCCAGTCAAGCTCTTGCTGCTCGTCACCGGCCATTGGCAGCGCATCTACAGCACCACAGACATCGGGGCTCCGGGCTTTCCCTGACAAACAGGGCTTCGACGTTTACCACCAGCTGCACCTGGGCGCCCATTGGAAATAAACCCAAGAACAATCACGAACGTCGGACGATTGCTCCCACACAAAAAGTGCCAGCCAGTCAAGCTCCTGCTGCTCCTCACCGGCCATTGGCAGCGCATCTACAGCACCACAGACATCGGGGCTCCGGGCTTTCCCTGACGAACAGGGCTTCAACGTTTACCACCAGCTGCACCTGGGCGCCCATTGGAAAAAAACCCCGAAAAATCACGAACGTCGGACGATTGCTCCCACACCGAAAGTGTCATCCAGTCAAGCTCTTGCTGCTCCTCACCAGCCATTGGCAGCGCATCTACAGCACCACAGACATCGGGGCTCCACGCTTTCCCTGACGAACAGGGCTTCGACTTTTACCACCAGCTGCACCTGGGGGGCCCACTGAAAGAAACCCCGAAAAATCTGGAACGTCGGATGATTACTCCCACACCGAAAGTGCCAGCCAGTCAAGCTCTTGCTGCTCCTCACCTGCCATTGGCAGCGCATCTACAGCACCACAGACATCGGGGCTCCGGGCTTTCCCTGACGAACAGGGCTTCGACCTTTACCACCAGCTGCACCTGGGGGGCCCACTGAAAAAACCCCGAAAAAGCATGAACGTCGGACGATTGCTCCGTCACCGAAAGTGCCAGCCAGTCAAGCTCTTGCTGCTCCTCCCCGGCCATTGGCAACACATCTACAGCACCACAGACATCGGGGCTCCGGGCTTTCCCTGACGAACAGGGCTTTGACTTTTACCACCACCTGCGCCCCGGAGTCCACTCCAAAAAAACCCAAAAAATCACAAACGTCAGACGATTGCTCCCACACCGAAACTGCCAGCCAGACAAGCTCTTGCTGCTCCTCCCCGGCCATTGGCAGCGCATCTACAGCACCACAGACATCGGGGCTCCGGGCTTTCCCTGACGAACAGGGCTTCAACGTTTACCACCAGCTGCACCTGGTCGCCCACTCCAGAAAAACCCGAAAAATCACGAACGTCAGACGATTGCTGCCACACAAAAAGTGCCAGCCAGTCAAGCTCCTGCTGCTCCTCACTGGCCATTGGCAGCGCATCTACAGCACCACAAACATCGGGGCTCCGAGCTTTCCCTGATGAACAGGGCTTCGATATTTACCACAAGCTGCACCTGGGCGCCCACTGGAAAAATCCCTGAAAAATCACGAACGTCGGACTATTGCTCCCACACCAAAAGTGCCAGCCAGTCAAGCTCTTGCTGCTCCTCACCGGCCATTGGCAGCGCATCTACAGCACCACAGACATCGGGGCTCCGGGCTTTCCCTGACGAACAGGGCTTCGACGTTTACCACCAGCTGCACCTGGGGGGCCCACTGAAAAAACCCCGAAAAATCATGAACGTCGGACGGTTGCTCCGACACCGAAAGTGCCAGCCAGTCAAGCTCTTGCTGCTCCTCCCCGGCCATTGGCAGCACATCTACAGCACCACAGACATCGGGGCTCCGGGTTTTCCCTGACGAACAGGGCTTCGACTTTTACCACCACCTGCGCCTGGGAGTCCACTCCAAAAAAACCCGAAAAATCACAAACGTCGGACGATTGCTCCCACACCGAAAGTGCCAGCCAGACAAGCTCTTGCTGCTCCTCACCGGCCATTGGCAGCGCATCTACAGCACCACAGACATCGGGTCTCCGGGCTTTCCCTGACGAACAGGGGTTCGACGTTTACCACCAGCTGCACCTGGGCGCCCATTGGAAAAAAACCCATGAAAAATCACGAACGTTGGACGATTGCTCCCACACCAAAAGTGCCAGCCAGTCAAGCTCTTGCTGCTCCTCACCGGCCATTGGCAGCGCATCTACAGCACCACAGACATCGGGGCTCCGGGCTTTCCCTGACGAACAGTGCTTCGTCGTTTACCACCACCTGCACCTGCGCGCCCATTGGAAAAAAACCCAAGAAAAATCACGAACGTCGGACGATTGCTCCCACACAAAAAGTGCCAGCCAGTCAAGCTCCTGCTGCTCCTCACCGGCCCTTGGCAGCGCATCTACAGCACCACAGACATCGGGGGTCTGGGCTTTCCCTGACGAACAGGGCTTTGACGTTTACAACCATCTGCACCTGGTCGCCCACACCAAAAAAAACCGAAAAATCACGAACGTTGGACGATTGCTCCCACACAAAAAGTGCCAGCCAGTCAAGCTCTTGCTGCTCCTCACCGGCCATTGGCAGAGCATCTACAGCACCACAGACATCGGGGCTCCGGGCTTTCCCTGACGAACAGGGCTTCGACGTTTACCACCAGCTGCACCTGGGCGCCCATTGGAAAAAAACCCAAGAAAAATCACGAACGTTGGACAATTGCTCCCACACCGAAAGTGCCAGCAACTCAAGCTGTTACTGCTCCTCACCGGCCATTGGCAGCGCATCTACAGCACCACAGACATCGGGGCTCCGAGCTTTCCCTGACGAACAGGGCTTCGACGTTTACCACCAGCTGCACCTGGGGGGCCCACTCCAAAAAAACACGAAAAATCACGAACGTCGGACGATTACTCCCACACAAAAAGTGCCAGCCAGTGAAGCTCTTGCTGCTCCTCACCGGCCATTGGCAGCCCATCTACAGCACCACAGACATCGGGGCTCCGGGCTTTCCCTGATGTAAAGGGCTTCGACGTTTACCACCAGCTGCACCTGGGCGCCCACTGGAAAAAAACCCCGAAATATCACGAACGTCGGACGATTGCTCCCACACCGAGAGTGCCAGCCAGTCAAGCTCTTGCTGCTCCTCACCGGCCATTGGCAGCGCATCTACAGCACCACAGACATCGGGGCTCCGGGCTTTCCCTGCCGAACAGGGCTTCGACGTTTAAAACCAGCTGCACCTCGGTGCCCACTAAAAAAAAAAAAACCCAAAAATCACGAACGTTGGACGATTGCTCCCACACAAAAAGTGCCAGCCAGTCAAGCTCTTGCTGCTCCTCACCGGCCATTGGCAGCGCATCTACAGCACCACAGATATCAGGGCTCTGGGCTTTCCCTGTCGAACAGGGCTTCGACGTTTACCACCAGCTGCGCCTGGGCGCCCACTAAAAAAAAACCCAAAACATCACGAACTTCGGACGATTGCTCCCACACTGAAAGTGCCAGCCAGTCAAGCTCTTGCTGCTCATCACCGGCCATTGGCAGCCCATCTACAGCACCACAGACATCGGGGCTCCGGGCTTTCCCTAACGAACAGGGCTTCGACGTTTACCACCAGCTGCACCTGGGGGGCCAACTGAAAAAAGCCCCGAAAAATCATGAACGTTGGACGATTGCTCCCACACCGAAAGTGCCAGCCAGTCAAGCTGTTACTGCTCCTTACCGGCCATTGGCAGCGCATCTACAGCACCACAGACATCGGGGCTCCGAGCTTTCCCTGACGAACAGGGCTTCGACGTTTACCACCAGCTGCACCTGGGGGGCCCACTGAAAAAAACCCCGAAAAATCATGAACGTCGGATGATTGCTCCCACACAAAAAGTTCCAGCCAGTCAAGCTCTTGCTGCTCCTCACCGGCCATTGGCAGCGCATCTACAGCACCACAGACATCGGGGCTCCGGGCTTTCCCTGACGAACAGGGCTTCGACCTTTACCACCACCTGCACCTGGGCGCCCATTGGAAAAAAACACAAGAAAAATCACGAACGTCGGACGATTGCTCCCACACCGAAAGTGCCAGCCAGTCAAGCTCTTGCTGCTCCTCACCGGCCATTGGCAGTGCATCTACAGCACCACAGACATCGGGGCTCCACGCTTTCCCTGACGAACAGGGCTTCGACGTTTACCACCAGCTGCACCTGGTCGCCCACTCCGAAAAAACACGAAAAATCACGAACGTTGGACGATTACTCCCACACAAGAAGTGCCAGCCAGTGAAGCTCTTGCTGCTCCTCACCGGGCATTGGCAGCGCATCTACAGCACCACAGACATCGGGGCTCCGCGCTTTCCCTGACGAACAGGGCTTCGACGTTTACCACCAGCTGCACCTGGGCGCCCACTGGAAAAAAACCCAAGAAAAATCACAAACGTTGGACGATTGCTCCCACACCAAATGTGCCAGCCAGTCAAGCTTTTGCTGCTCCTCACCGGCCATTGGCAGCGCATCTACAGCACCACAGACATCGGGGCTCTGGGCTTTCCCTGACGAACAGGGCTTCGACGTTTACCACCAGCTGCACCTGGGGGCCCACTGAAAAAAACCCCGAAAAATCACGAACGTCTGACTATTGCTCCCACTCTGAAAGTGCAAGACAGTCAAGCTCTTGCTGCTCCTCACCGGCCATTGGCAGCACATCTACAGCACCACAGACATCGGGGCTCCGGGCTTTCCCTGACGAACAGGGCTTCGACGTTTACCACCAGCTGCACCTGGTCGCCCACTCCAAAAAAACCCAAAAAATCACAAACGTCGGACGATTGCTCCCACACCGAAAGTGCCAGCCAGTCAAGCTCTTGCTGCTCCTCACCGGCCATTGGCAGCGCATCTACAGCACCACAGACATCAGGGCTCCGGGCTTTCCCTGACGAAAAGGGCTTCGACTTTTACCACCAGCTGCACCTGGGCGCTCACTGAAAGAAAAACCCCGAAAAATCACGAACGTCGGACGATTGCTCCCACACCGAAAGTGCCAGCCAGTCAAGCTCTTCCTGCTCATCACCGGCCATTGGCAGCGCATCTACAGCACCACAGACATCGGGGCTCCGGGCTTTCCCTGACGAACAGGGCTTCGACGTTTACCACCAGCTGCACCTGGGGGGCCCACTGAAAAAAACCCCGAAAAATCATGAACGTCGGACGATTGCTCCCACACCGAAACTGCCAGCCAGTCAAGCTCTTGCTGCTCGTCACCGGCCATTGGCAGCGCATCTACAGCACCACAGACATCGGGGCTCCGGGCTTTCCCTGACAAACAGGGCTTCGACGTTTACCACCAGCTGCACCTGGGCGCCCATTGGAAATAAACCCAAGAACAATCACGAACGTCGGACGATTGCTCCCACACAAAAAGTGCCAGCCAGTCAAGCTCCTGCTGCTCCTCACCGGCCATTGGCAGCGCATCTACAGCACCACAGACATCGGGGCTCCGGGCTTTCCCTGACGAACAGGGCTTCAACGTTTACCACCAGCTGCACCTGGGCGCCCATTGGAAAAAAACTCAAGAAAAATCATGAACGTCGGACGATTGCTCCCACACCGAAAGTGTCATCCAGTCAAGCTCTTGCTGCTCCTCACCAGCCATTGGCAGCGCATCTACAGCACCACAGACATCGGGGCTCCACGCTTTCCCTGACGAACAGGGCTTCGACTTTTACCACCAGCTGCACCTGGGGGGCCCACTGAAAGAAACCCCGAAAAATCTGGAACGTCGGATGATTACTCCCACACCGAAAGTGCCAGCCAGTCAAGCTCTTGCTGCTCCTCACCTGCCATTGGCAGCGCATCTACAGCACCACAGACATCGGGGCTCCGGGCTTTCCCTGACGAACAGGGCTTCGACCTTTACCACCAGCTGCACCTGGGGGGCCCACTGAAAAAACCCCGAAAAAGCATGAACGTCGGACGATTGCTCCGTCACCGAAAGTGCCAGCCAGTCAAGCTCTTGCTGCTCCTCCCCGGCCATTGGCAACACATCTACAGCACCACAGACATCGGGGCTCCGGGCTTTCCCTGACGAACAGGGCTTTGACTTTTACCACCACCTGCGCCCCGGAGTCCACTCCAAAAAAACCCAAAAAATCACAAACGTCAGACGATTGCTCCCACACCGAAACTGCCAGCCAGACAAGCTCTTGCTGCTCCTCCCCGGCCATTGGCAGCGCATCTACAGCACCACAGACATCGGGGCTCCGGGCTTTCCCTGACGAACAGGGCTTCGACGTTTACCACCAGCTGCACCTGGTCGCCCACTCCAGAAAAACCCGAAAAATCACGAACGTCAGACGATTGCTGCCACACAAAAAGTGCCAGCCAGTCAAGCTCCTGCTGCTCCTCACTGGCCATTGGCAGCGCATCTACAGCACCACAAACATCGGGGCTCCGAGCTTTCCCTGATGAACAGGGCTTCGATATTTACCACAAGCTGCACCTGGGCGCCCACTGGAAAAATCCCTGAAAAATCACGAACGTCGGACTATTGCTCCCACACCAAAAGTGCCAGCCAGTCAAGCTCTTGCTGCTCCTCACCGGCCATTGGCAGCGCATCTACAGCACCACAGACATCGGGGCTCCGGGCTTTCCCTGACGAACAGGGCTTCGACGTTTACCACCAGCTGCACCTCGGGGGCCCACTGAAAAAACCCCGAAAAATCATGAACGTCGGACGGTTGCTCCGACACCGAAAGTGCCAGCCAGTCAAGCTCTTGCTGCTCCTCCCCGGCCATTGGCAGCACATCTACAGCACCACAGACATCGGGGCTCCGGGTTTTCCCTGACGAACAGGGCTTCGACTTTTACCACCACCTGCGCCTGGGAGTCCACTCCAAAAAAACCCGAAAAATCACAAACGTCGGACGATTGCTCCCACACCGAAAGTGCCAGCCAGACAAGCTCTTGCTGCTCCTCACCGGCCATTGGCAGCGCATCTACAGCACCACAGACATCGGGTCTCCGGGCTTTCCCTGACGAACAGGGGTTCGACGTTTACCACCAGCTGCACCTGGGCGCCCATTGGAAAAAAACCCATGAAAAATCATGAACGTTGGACGATTGCTCCCACACCAAAAGTGCCAGCCAGTCAAGCTCTTGCTGCTCCTCCCCGGCCATTGGCAGCGCATCTACAGCACCACAGACATCGGGGCTCCGGGCTTTCCCTGACGAACAGTGCTTCGTCGTTTACCACCACCTGCACCTGCGCGCCCATTGGAAAAAAACCCAAGAAAAATCACGAACGTCGGACGATTGCTCCCACACAAAAAGTGCCAGCCAGTCAAGCTCCTGCTGCTCCTCACCGGCCCTTGGCAGCGCATCTACAGCACCACAGACATCGGGGGTCTGGGCTTTCCCTGACGAACAGGGCTTTGACGTTTACAACCATCTGCACCTGGTCGCCCACGCCAAAAAAAACCGAAAAATCACGAACGTTGGACGATTGCTCCCACACAAAAAGTGCCAGCCAGTCAAGCTCTTGCTGCTCCTCACCGGCCATTGGCAGAGCATCTACAGCACCACAGACATCGGGGCTCCGGGCTTTCCCTGACGAACAGGGCTTCGACGTTTACCACCAGCTGCACCTGGGCGCCCATTGGAAAAAAACCCAAGAAAAATCACGAACGTTGGACAATTGCTCCCACACCGAAAGTGCCAGCAACTCAAGCTGTTACTGCTCCTCACCGGCCATTGGCAGCGCATCTACAGCACCACAGACATCGGGGCTCCGAGCTTTCCCTGACGAACAGGGCTTCGACGTTTACCACCAGCTGCACCTGGGGGGCCCACTCCAAAAAAACACGAAAAATCACGAACGTCGGACGATTACTCCCACACAAAAAGTGCCAGCCAGTGAAGCTCTTGCTGCTCCTCACCGGCCATTGGCAGCCCATCTACAGCACCACAGACATCGGGGCTCCGGGCTTTCCCTGATGTAAAGGGCTTCGACGTTTACCACCAGCTGCACCTGGGCGCCCACTGGAAAAAAACCCCGAAATATCACGAACGTCGGACGATTGCTCCCACACCGAAAGTGCCAGCCAGTCAAGCTCTTGCTGCTCCTCACCGGCCATTGGCAGCGCATCTACAGCACCACAGACATCGGGGCTCCGGGCTTTCCCTGCCGAACAGGGCTTCGACGTTTACCACCAGCTGCACCTCGGTGCCCACTAAAAAAAAAAAAACCCAAAAATCACGAACGTTGGACGATTGCTCCCACACAAAAAGTGCCAGCCAGTCAAGCTCTTGCTGCTCCTCACCGGCCATTGGCAGCGCATCTACAGCACCACAGATATCAGGGCTCTGGGCTTTCCCTGTCGAACAGGGCTTCGACGTTTACCACCAGCTGCGCCTGGGCACCCACTAAAAAAAAACCCAAAACATCACGAACTTCGGACGATTGCTCCCACACTGAAAGTGCCAGCCAGTCAAGCTCTTGCTGCTCATCACCGGCCATTGGCAGCCCATCTACAGCACCACAGACATCGGGGCTCCGGGCTTTCCCTAACGAACAGGGCTTCGACGTTTACCACCAGCTGCACCTGGGGGGCCAACTGAAAAAAGCCCCGAAAAATCATGAACGTTGGACGATTGCTCCCACACCGAAAGTGCCAGCCAGTCAAGCTGTTACTGCTCCTTACCGGCCATTGGCAGCGCATCTACAGCACCACAGACATCGGGGCTCCGAGCTTTCCCTGACGAACAGGGCTTCGACGTTTACCACCAGCTGCACCTGGGGGGCCCACTGAAATAAACCCCGAAAAATCATGAACGTCGGATGATTGCTCCCACACAAAAAGTTCCAGCCAGTCAAGCTCTTGCTGCTCCTCACCGGCCATTGGCAGCGCATCTACAGCACCACAGACATCGGGGCTCCGGGCTTTCCCTGACGAACAGGGCTTCGACCTTTACCACCACCTGCACCTGGGCGCCCATTGGAAAAAAACACAAGAAAAATCACGAACGTCGGACGATTGCTCCCACACCGAAAGTGCCAGCCAGTCAAGCTCTTGCTGCTCCTCACCGGCCATTGGCAGTGCATCTACAGCACCACAGACATCGGGGCTCCACGCTTTCCCTGACGAACAGGGCTTCGACGTTTACCACCAGCTGCACCTGGTCGCCCACTCCAAAAAAACACGAAAAATCACGAACGTTGGACGATTACTCCCACACAAGAAGTGCCAGCCAGTGAAGCTCTTGCTGCTCCTCACCGGGCATTGGCAGCGCATCTACAGCACCACAGACATCGGGGCTCCGCGCTTTCCCTGACGAACAGGGCTTCGACGTTTACCACCAGCTGCACCTGGGCGCCCACTGGAAAAAAACCCAAGAAAAATCACAAACGTTGGACGATTGCTCCCACACCAAATGTGCCAGCCAGTCAAGCTTTTGCTGCTCCTCACCGGCCATTGGCAGCGCATCTACAGCACCACAGACATCGGGGCTCTGGGCTTTCCCTGACGAACAGGGCTTCGACGTTTACCACCAGCTGCACCTGGGGGCCCACTGAAAAAAACCCCGAAAAATCACGAACGTCTGACTATTGCTCCCACTCTGAAAGTGCAAGACAGTCAAGCTCTTGCTGCTCCTCACCGGCCATTGGCAGCACATCTACAGCACGACAGAAATCGGGGCTCCGGGCTTTCCCTGACGAACAGGGCTTCGACGTTTACCACCAGCTGCACCTGGTCGCCCACTCCAAAAAAACCCAAAAAATCACAAACGTCGGACGATTGCTCCCACACCGAAAGTGCCAGCCAGTCAAGCTCTTGCTGCTCCTCACCGGCCATTGGCAGCGCATCTACAGCACCACAGACATCAGGGCTCCGGGCTTTCCCTGACGAAAAGGGCTTCGACTTTTACCACCAGCTGCACCTGGGCGCTCACTGAAAGAAAAACCCCGAAAAATCACGAACGTCGGACGATTGCTCCCACACCGAAAGTGCCAGCCAGTCAAGCTCTTGCTGCTCCTCACCGGCCATTGGCAGCGCATCTACAGCACCACAGACATCGGGGCTCCGGGCTTTCCCTGACGAACAGGGCTTGAACGTTTACCACCAGCTGCACCTGGGGGGCCCACTGAAAGAAACCCCGAAAAATCGGGAACGTCGGATGATTACTCCCACACCGAAAGTGCCAGCCAGTCAAGCTCTTGCTGCTCCTCCCCGGCCATTGTCAGCGCATCTACAGCACCACAGACATCGGGGCTCCGGGCTTTCCCTGACGAACAGGGCTTCGACGCTTACCACCAGCTGCACCTGGGCGCCCATTGGAAAAAAACCCAAGAAAAATCACGAACGTTGGACGATTGCTCCCACACCGAAAGTGCCAGCCAGTCAAGATCTTGCTGCTCCTCACCGGCCATTGGCAGCGCATCTACAGCACCACAGACATCGGGGCTCCGGGCTTTCCCTGACGAACAGGGCTTCGACGTTTACCACCAGCTGCACCTGGGAGTCCACTCCAAAAAAACCCGAAAAATCACAAACGTCGGACGATTGCTCCCACACCGAAAGTGCCAGCCAGTCAAGCTCTTGCTGCTCCTCACCGGCCATTGGCAGCGCATCTACAGCACCACAGACATCGGGGCTCCGGGCTTTCCCTGACGAACAGGGCTTCGACGTTTACCACCAGCTGCACCTGGGGGGCCCACTGAAAAAAACCCCGAAAAATCATGAACGTCGGACGATTGCTCCCACACAAAAAGTTCCAGCCAGTCAAGCTCTTGCTGCTCCTCCCCGGCCATTGGCAGCGCATCTACAGCACCACAGACATCGGGGCTCCGGGCTTTCCCTGACGAACAGGGCTTCGACGTTTACCACCAGCTGCACCTGGGGGGCCCACTGAAAAAAACCCCGAAAAATCATGAACGTCGGACGATTGCTCCCACACAAAAAGTGCCAGCCAGTCAAGCTCCTGCTGCTCCTCCCCGGCCATTGGCAGCGCATCTACAGCACCACAGACATCGGGGCTCCGGGCTTTCCCTGACGAACAGGGCTTCGACGTTTACCACCAGCTGCACCTGGGCGCCCACTGAAAAAAACCCCGAAAAATCACGAACGTCGGACGATTGCTCCCACACCGAAAGTGCCAGCCAGTCAAGCTCTTGCTGCTCCTCCCCGGCCATTGGCAGCACATCTACAGCACCACAGACATCGGGGCTCCGGGCTTTCCCTGACGAACAGGGCTTCGACGTTTACCACCAGCTGCACCTGGGCGCCCACTGAAAAAAACCCCGAAAAATCACGAACGTCGGACGATTGCTCCCACACAAAAAGTGCCAGCCAGTCAAGCTCCTGCTGCTCCTCACCGGCCATTGGCAGCGCATCTACAGCACCACAGACATTGGGGCTCCGGGCTTTCCCTGACGAACAGGGCTTGAACGTTTACCACCAGCTGCACCTGGGGGCCCCACTGAAAAAAACCCCGAAAAAGCATGAACGTCAAACGATTGCACCCACACTGAAAGTGCCAGCCAGTCAAGCTCTTGCTGCTCCTCACCGGCCATTGGCAGCGCATCTACAGCACCACAGACATCGGGGCTCCGGGCTTTCCCTGACGAACATGGCTTCGACGTTTACCATTACCTGTGCCTGGGAGTCCACTCCAAAAAAACCCGAAAAATCACAAACGTCGGACGATTGCTCCCACACCGAAAGTGCCAGCCAGTCAAGCTCTTGCTGCTCCTCACCGGCCATTGGCAGCGCATCTACAGCACCACAGACATCGGGGCTCCGGGCTTTCCCTGACGAACAGGGCTTCGACGTTTACCACCAGCTGCACCTGGGGGGCCCACTGAAAAAAACCCCGAAAAATCACGAACGTCGGACGATTGCTCCCACACAAAAAGTGCCAGCCAGTCAAGCTCTTGCTGCTCCTCCCCGGCCATTGGCAGCGCATCTACAGCACCACAGACATCGGGGCTCCGGGCTTTCCCTGACGAAAAGGGTTTCGACGTTTACCACCAGCTGCACCTGGGCGCACATTGGAAAAAAACCCAAGAAAAATCACGAACGTCGGACGATTGCTCCCACACCAAAAGTGCCAGCCAGTCAAGCTCTTGCTGCTCCTCACCGGCCATTGGCAGCGCATCTACAGCACCACAGACATCGGGGCTCCGGGCTTTCCCTGACGAACAGGGCTTGAACGTTTACCACCAGCTGCACCTGGGGGGCCCACTGAAAGAAACCCCGAAAAATCGGGAACGTCGGATGATTACTCCCACACCGAAAGTGCCAGCCAGTCAAGCTCTTGCTGCTCCTCACCGGCCATTGGCAGCGCATCTACAGCACCACAGACATCGGGGCTCCGGGCTTTCCCTGACGAACAGGGCTTCGACGCTTACCACCAGCTGCACCTGGGCGCCCATTGGAAAAAAACCCAAGAAAAATCACGAACGTTGGACGATTGCTCCCACACCGAAAGTGCCAGCCAGTCAAGCTCTTGCTGCTCCTCACCGGCCATTGGCAGCGCATCTACAGCACCACAGACATCGGGGCTCCGGGCTTTCCCTGACGAACAGGGCTTCGACGTTTACCACCAGCTGCACCTGGGCGTCCACTCCAAAAAAACCCGAAAAATCACAAACGTCGGACGATTGCTCCCACACCGAAAGTGCCAGCCAGTCAAGCTCTTGCTGCTCCTCACCGGCCATTGGCAGCGCATCTACAGCACCACAGACATCGGGGCTCCGGGCTTTCCCTGACGAACAGGGCTTCGACCTTTACCACCACCTGCACCTGGGCGACCATTGGAAAAAAACCCAAGAAAAATCACGAACGTTGGACGATTGCTCCCACACCGAAAGTGCCAGCCAGTCAAGCTCTTGCTGCTCATCACCGGCCCTTGGCAGCGCATCTACAGCACCACAGACATCGGGGCTCCGGGCTTTCCCTGACGAACAGGGCTTCGTCGTTTACCACCAGCTGCACCTGGGGGGCCAACTGAAAAAAGCCCCGAAAAATCATGAACGTCGGACGATTGCTCCCACACAAAAAGTGCCAGCCAGTCAAGCTCCTGCTGCTCCTCAGCGGCCATTGGCAGCGCATCTACAGCACCACAGACATCGGGGCTCTGAGCTTTCCCTGACGAACAGGGCTTCGATATTTACCACCTGCTGCACCTGGGTGCCCACTGGAAAAAACCCCGAAAAATCACGAACGTCGGACGATTGCTCCCACTCCGAAAGTGCCAGCCAGTGAAGCTCCTGCTGCTCCTCACCGGCCATTGGCAGCACATCTACAGCACCACAGACATCGGGGCTCCGGGCTGTCCCTGACGAACAGGGCTTCGACGTTTACCACCAGCTGCACCTGGGCGCCCACTGAAAAAAACCCCGAAAAATCACGAACGTCGGACGATTGCTCCCACACCAAAAGTGCCAGCCAGTCAAGCTCTTGCTGCTCCTCACCGGCCATTGGCAGCACATCTACAGCACCACAGACATCGGGGCTCCGGGCTTTCCCTGACGAAAAGGGCTTCGACCTTTACCACCACCTGTGCCTGGGAGTCCACTCCAAAAAAACCCGGAAAATCACGAACGTCGGACGATTGGTCCCACACCGAAAGTTCCAGCCAGTCAAGCTCTTGCTGCTCCTCACCGGCCATTGGCAGCGCATCTACAGCACCACAGACGTCGGGGCTCCGGGCTTTCCCTGACGAACAGGGGTTCGACGTTTACCACCAGCTGCACCTGGGCGCCCATTGGAAAAAAACCCAAGAAAAATCACGAACGTTGGACGATTGCTCCCACACCAAAAGTGCCAGCCAGTCAAGCTCTTGCTGCTCCTCACCGGCCATTGGCAGCGCATCTACAGCACCACAGACATCGGGGCTCCGGGCTTTCCCTGACGAACAGTGCTTCGTCGTTTACCACCACCTGCACCTGCGCGCCCATTGGAAAAAAACCCAAGAAAAATCACGAACGTTGGACAATTGCTCCCACACCGAAAGTGCCAGCAACTCAAGCTGTTACTGCTCCTCACCGGCCATTGGCAGCGCATCTACAGCACCACAGACATCGGGGCTCCGAGCTTTCCCTGACGAACAGGGCTTCGACGTTTACCACCAGCTGCACCTGGGGGGCCCACTCCAAAAAAACACGAAAAATCACGAACGTCGGACGATTACTCCCACACAAAAAGTGCCAGCCAGTGAAGCTCTTGCTGCTCCTCACCGGCCATTGGCAGCCCATCTACAGCACCACAGACATAGGGGCTCCGGGCTTTCCCTGATGTAAAGGGCTTCGACGTTTACCACCAGCTGCACCTGGGCGCCCACTGGAAAAAAACCCCGAAATATCACGAACGTCGGACGATTGCTCCCACACCGAAAGTGCCAGCCAGTAAAGCTCTTGCTGCTCCTCACCGGCCATTGGCAGCGCATCTACAGCACCACAGACATCGGGGCTCCGGGCTTTCCCTGCCGAACAGGGCTTCGACGTTTACCACCAGCTGCACCTCGGTGCCCACTAAAAAAAAAAAACCCAGAAATCACGAACGTTGGACGATTGCTCCCACACAAAAAGTGCCAGCCAGTCAAGCTCTTGCTGCTCCTCACCGGCCATTGGCAGCGCATCTACAGCACCACAGATATCGGGGCTCTGGGCTTTCCCTGTCGAACAGGGCTTCGACGTTTACCACCAGCTGCGCCTGGGCGCCCACTAAAAAAAAACCCAAAACATCACGAACTTCGGACGATTGCTCCCACACTGAAAGTGCCAGCCAGTCAAGCTCTTGCTGCTCATCACCGGCCATTGGCAGCCCATCTACAGCACCACAGACATCGGGGCTCCGGGCTTTCCCTAACGAACAGGGCTTCGACGTTTACCACCAGCTGCACCTGGGGGGCCAACTGAAAAAAGCCCCGAAAAATCATGAACGTTGGACGATTGCTCCCACACCGAAAGTGCCAGCCAGTCAAGCTGTTACTGCTCCTTACCGGCCAATGGCAGCGCATCTACAGCACCACAGACATCGGGGCTCCGAGCTTTCCCTGACGAACAGGGCTTCGACGTTTACCACCAGCTGCACCTGGGGGGCCCACTGAAAAAAACCCCGAAAAATCGGGAACGTCGGATGATTACTCCCACACCGAAAGTGCCAGCCAGTCAAGCTCTTGCTGCTCCTCCCCGGCCATTGTCAGCGCATCTACAGCACCACAGACATCGGGGCTCCGGGCTTTCCCTGACGAACAGGGCTTCGACGCTTACCACCAGCTGCACCTGGGCGCCCATTGGAAAAAAACCCAAGAAAAATCACGAACGTTGGACGATTGCTCCCACACCGAAAGTGCCAGCCAGTCAAGATCTTGCTGCTCCTCACCGGCCATTGGCAGCGCATCTACAGCACCACAGACATCGGGGCTCCGGGCTTTCCCTGACGAACAGGGCTTCGACGTTTACCACCAGCTGCACCTGGGAGTCCACTCCAAAAAAACCCGAAAAATCACAAACGTCGGACGATTGCTCCCACACCGAAAGTGCCAGCCAGTCAAGCTCTTGCTGCTCCTCACCGGCCATTGGCAGCGCATCTACAGCACCACAGACATCGGGGCTCCGGGCTTTCCCTGACGAACAGGGCTTCGACGTTTACCACCAGCTGCACCTGGGGGGCCCACTGAAAAAAACCCCGAAAAATCATGAACGTCGGACGATTGCTCCCACACAAAAAGTTCCAGCCAGTCAAGCTCTTGCTGCTCCTCCCCGGCCATTGGCAGCGCATCTACAGCACCACAGACATCGGGGCTCCGGGCTTTCCCTGACGAACAGGGCTTCGACGTTTACCACCAGCTGCACCTGGGGGGCCCACTGAAAAAAACCCCGAAAAATCATGAACGTCGGACAATTGCTCCCACACAAAAAGTGCCAGCCAGTGAAGCTCCTGCTGCTCCTCCCCGGCCATTGGCAGCGCATCTACAGCACCACAGACATCGGGGCTCCGGGCTTTCCCTGACGAACAGGGCTTCGACGTTTACCACCAGCTGCACCTGGGCGCCCACTGCAAAAAACCCCGAAAAATCACGAACGTCGGACGATTGCTCCCACACCGAAAGTGCCAGCCAGTCAAGCTCTTGCTGCTCCTCACCGGCCATTGGCAGCGCATCTACAGCACCACAGACATCGGGGCTCCGGGCTTTCCCTGACGAACAGGGCTTCGACGTTTACCACCAGCTGCACCTGGGCGCCCACTGAAAAAAACCCCGAAAAATCACTAACGTCGGACGATTGCTCCCACACAAAAAGTGCCAGCCAGTCAAGCTCCTGCTGCTCCTCACCGGCCATTGGCAGCGCATCTACAGCACCACAGACATTGGGGCTCCGGGCTTTCCCTGACGAACAGGGCTTGAACGTTTACCACCAGCTGCACCTGGGGGCCCCACTGAAAAAAACCCCGAAAAAGCATGAACGTCAAACGATTGCACCCACACTGAAAGTGCCAGCCAGTCAAGCTCTTGCTGCTCCTCACCGGCCATTGGCAGCACATCTACAGCACCACAGACATCGGGGTTCCGGGCTTTCCCTGACGAACAGGGCTTCGACGTTTACCATTACCTGTGCCTGGGAGTCCACTCCAAAAAAACCCGAAAAATCACAAACGTCGGACGATTGCTCCCACACCGAAAGTGCCAGCCAGTCAAGCTCTTGCTGCTCCTCACCGGCCATTGGCAGCGCATCTACAGCACCACAGACATCGGGGCTCCGGGCTTTCCCTGACGAACAGGGCTTCGACGTTTACCACCAGCTGCGTCTGGGGGGCCCACTGAAAAAAACCCCGAAAAATCACGAACGTCGGACGATTGCTCCCACACAAAAAGTGCCAGCCAGTCAAGCTCTTGCTGCTCCTCCCCGGCCATTGGCAGCGCATCTACAGCACCACAGACATCGGGGCTCCGGGCTTTCCCTGACGAAAAGGGTTTCGACGTTTACCACCAGCTGCACCTGGGCGCACATTGGAAAAAAACCCAAGAAAAATCACGAACGTCGGACGATTGCTCCCACACCAAAAGTGCCAGCCAGTCAAGCTCTTGCTGCTCCTCACCGGCCATTGGCAGCGCATCTACAGCACCACAGACATCGGGGCTCCGGGCTTTCCCTGACGAACAGGGCTTGAACGTTTACCACCAGCTGCACCTGGGGGGCCCACTGAAAGAAACCCCGAAAAATCGGGAACGTCGGATGATTACTCCCACACCGAAAGTGCCAGCCAGTCAAGCTCTTGCTGCTCCTCACCGGCCATTGGCAGCGCATCTCCAGCACCACAGACATCGGGGCTCCGGGCTTTCCCTGACGAACAGGGCTTCGACGCTTACCACCAGCTGCACCTGGGCGCCCATTGGAAAAAAACCCAAGAAAAATCACGAACGTTGGACGATTGCTCCCACACCGAAAGTGCCAGCCAGTCAAGCTCTTGCTGCTCCTCACCGGCCATTGGCAGCGCATCTACAGCACCACAGACATCGGGGCTCCGGGCTTTCCCTGACGAACAGGGCTTCGACGTTTACCACCAGCTGCACCTGGGAGTCCACTCCAAAAAAACCCGAAAAATCACAAACGTCGGACGATTGCTCCCACACCGAAAGTGCCAGCCAGTCAAGCTCTTGCTGCTCCTCACCGGCCATTGGCAGCGCATCTACAGCACCACAGACATCGGGGCTCCGGGCTTTCCCTGACGAACAGGGCTTCGACCTTTACCACCACCTGCACCTGGGCGACCATTGGAAAAAAACCCAAGAAAAATCACGAACGTTGGACGATTGCTCCCACACCGAAAGTGCCAGCCAGTCAAGCTCTTGCTGCTCATCACCGGCCATTGGCAGCGCATCTACAGCACCACAGACATCGGGGCTCCGGGCTTTCCCTGACGAACAGGGCTTCGACGTTTACCACCAGCTGCACCTGGGGGGCCAACTGAAAAAAGCCCCGAAAAATCATGAACGTCGGACGATTGCTCCCACACAAAAAGTGCCAGCCAGTCAAGCTCCTGCTGCTCCTCAGCGGCCATTGGCAGCGCATCTACAGCACCACAGACATCGGGGCTCTGAGCTTTCCCTGACGAACAGGGCTTCGATATTTACCACCTGCTGCACCTGGGTGCCCACTGGAAAAAACCCCGAAAAATCACGAACGTCGGACGATTGCTCCCACTCCGAAAGTGCCAGCCAGTGAAGCTCCTGCTGCTCCTCACCGGCCATTGGCAGCACATCTACAGCACCACAGACATCGGGGCTCCGGGCTTTCCCTGACGAACAGGGCTTCGACGTTTACCACCAGCTGCACCTGGGCGCCCACTGAAAAAAACCCCGAAAAATCACGAACGTCGGACGATTGCTCCCACACCGAAAGTGCCAGCCAGTCAAGCTCTTGCTGCTCCTCACCGGCCATTGGCAGCACATCTACAGCACCACAGACATCGGGGCTCCGGGCTTTCCCTGACGAACAGGGCTTCGATGCTTACCACCAGCTGCACCTGGGCGCCCATTGGAAAAAAACCCAAGAAAAATCACGAACGTTGGACGGTTGCTCCCACACCAAAATTGCCAGCCAGTCAAGCTCTTGCTGCTCATCACAGGCCATTGGCAGCGCATCTACAGCACCACAGACATCGGGGCTCCGGGCTTTCCCTGACGAACAGGGCTTCGACGTTTACCACCATCTGCACCTGGGGGGCCCACTGAAAAAAACCCCGAAAAATCACGAACGTCAGACGATTGCTCCCACACCAAAAGTGTCAGCCAGACAAGCCCTTGCTGCTCCTCACTGGCCATTGGCAGCGCATCTACAGCACCACAGACATCAGGGCTCCGGGCTTTCCCTGACGAACAGGGCTTCGACGTTTACCACCAGCTGCACCTGGTCGCCCACTCCAGAAAAACCCTAAAAATCACGAACGTCGGACGATTGCTCCCACACAAAAAGTGCCAGCCAGTCAAGCTCTTGCTGCTCCTCACCGGCCATTGGCAGCGCATCTACAGCACCACAGACATCGGGGCTCCGGGCTTTCCCTGACGAACAGGGCTTGAACATTTACCACCAGCTGCACCTGGGGGGCCCACTGAAAGAAACCCCCAAAAATCGGGAACGTCGGATGATTACTCCCACACCGAAAGTGCCAGCCAGTCAAGCTCTTGCTGCTCCTCCCCGGCCATTGTCAGCGCATCTACAGCACCACAGACATCGGGGCTCCGGGCTTTCCCTGACGAACAGGGCTTCGACGCTTACCACCAGCTGCACCTGGGCGCCCATTGGAAAAAAACCCAAGAAAAATCACGAACGTTGGACGATTGCTCCCACACCGAAAGTGCCAGCCAGTCAAGGTCTTGCTGCTCCTCACCGGCCATTGGCAGCGCATCTACAGCACCACAGACATCGGGGCTCCGGGCTTTCCCTGACGAACAGGGCTTCGACGTTTACCACCAGCTGCACCTGGGGGGCCCACTGAAAAAAACCCCGAAAAATCATGAACGTCGGACGATTGCTCCCACACCGAAAGTGCCAGCCAGTCAAGCTCTTGCTGCTCCTCCCCGGCCATTGGCAGCGCATCTACAGCACCACAGACATCGGGGCTCCGGGCTTTCCCTGACGAACAGGGCTTCGACGTTTACCACCAGCTGCACCTGGGGGGCCCACTGAAAAAAACCCCGAAAAATCATGAACGTCGGACGATTGCTCCCACACAAAAAGTGCCAGCCAGTGAAGCTCCTGCTGCTCCTCCCCGGCCATTGGCAGCGCATCTACAGCACCACAGACATCGGGGCTCCGGGCTTTCCCTGACGAACAGGGCTTCGATGTTTACCACCAGCTGCACCTGGGCGCCCACTGAAAAAAACCCCGAAAAATCACGAACGTCGGACGATTGCTCCCACACCGAAAGTGCCAGCCAGTCAAGCTCTTGCTGCTCCTCACCGGCCATTGGCACCACATCTACAGCACCACAGACATCGGGGCTCTGAGCTTTCCCTGACGAACAGGGCTTGAACGTTTACCACCAGCTGCACCTGGGGGCCCCACTGAAAAAAACCCCGAAAAAGCATGAACGTCAAACGATTGCTCCCACACTGAAAGTGCCAGCCAGTCAAGCTCCTGCTGCTCCTCACCGGCCATTGGCAGCACATCTACAGCACCACAGACATCGGGGTTCCGGGCTTTCCCTGACGAACAGGGCTTCGACGTTTACCATTACCTGTGCCTGGGAGTCCACTCCAAAAAAACCCGAAAAATCACAAACGTCGGACGATTGCTCCCACACCGAAAGTGCCAGCCAGTCAAGCTCTTGCTGCTCCTCACCGGCCATTGGCAGCGCATCTACAGCACCACAGACATCGGGGCTCCGGGCTTTCCCTGACGAACAGGACTTCGACGTTTACCACCAGCTGCCCCTGGGGGGCCCACTGAAAAAAACCCCGAAAAATCACGAACGTCGGACGATTGCTCCCACACAAAAAGTGCCAGCCAGTCAAGCTCTTGCTGCTCCTCCCCGGCCATTGGCAGCGCATCTACAGCACCACAGACATCGGGGCTCCGGGCTTTCCCTGACGAAAAGGGTTTCGACGTTTACCACCAGCTGCACCTGGGCGCATATTGGAAAAAAACCCAAGAAAAATCACGAACGTCGGACGATTGCTCCCACACCAAAAGTGCCAGCCAGTCAAGCTCTTGCTGCTCCTCACCGGCCATTGGCAGCGCATCTACAGCACCACAGACATCGGGGCTCCGGGCTTTCCCTGACGAACAGGGCTTGAACGTTTACCACCAGCTGCACCTGGGGGGCCCACTGAAAGAAACCCCGAAAAATCGGGAACGTCGGATGATTACTCCCACACCGAAAGTGCCAGCCAGTCAAGCTCTTGCTGCTCCTCACCGGCCATTGGCAGCGCATCTCCAGCACCACAGACATCGGGGCTCCGGGCTTTCCCTGACGAACAGGGCTTCGACGCTTACCACCAGCTGCACCTGGGCGCCCATTGGAAAAAAACCCAAGAAAAATCACGAACGTTGGACGATTCCTCCCACACCGAAAGTGCCAGCCAGTCAAGCTCTTGCTGCTCCTCACCGGCCATTGGCAGCGCATCTACAGCACCACAGACATCGGGGCTCCGGGCTTTCCCTGACGAACAGGGCTTCGACGTTTACCACCAGCTGCACCTGGGAGTCCACTCCAAAAAAACCCGAAAAATCACAAACGTCGGACGATTGCTCCCACACCGAAAGTGCCAGCCAGTCAAGCTCTTGCTGCTCCTCACCGGCCATTGGCAGCGCATCTACAGCACCACAGACATCGGGGCTCCGGGCTTTCCCTGACGAACAGGGCTTCGACCTTTACCACCACCTGCACCTGGGCGACCATTGGAAAAAAACCCAAGAAAAATCACGAACGTTGGACGATTGCTCCCACACCGAAAGTGCCAGCCAGTCAAGCTCTTGCTGCTCCTCACCGGCCATTGGCAGCGCATCTACAGCACCACAGACATCGGGGCTCCAGGCTTTCCCTGACGAACAGGGCTTCGACGTTTACCACCAGCTGCACCTGGGGGGCCAACTGAAAAAAGCCCCGAAAAATCATGAACGTCGGACGATTGCTCCCACACAAAAAGTGCCAGCCAGTCAAGCTCCTGCTGCTCCTCAGCGGCCATTGGCAGCGCATCTACAGCACCACAGACATCGGGGCTCTGAGCTTTCCCTGACGAACAGGGCTTCGATGTTTACCACCAGCTGCACCTGGGCGCCCACTGAAAAAAACCCCGAAAAATCGGGAACGTCGGATGATTACTCCCACACCGAAAGTGCCAGCCAGTCAAGCTCTTGCTGCTCCTCACCGGCCATTGGCAGCGCATCTACAGCACCACAGACATCGGGGCTCCGGGCTTTCCCTGACGAACAGGGCTTCGACGCTTACCACCAGCTGCACCTGGGCGCCCATTGGAAAAAAACCCAAGAAAAATCACGAACGTTGGACGATTGCTCCCACACCGAAAGTGCCAGCCAGTCAAGCTCTTGCTGCTCCTCACCGGCCATTGGCAGCGCATCTACAGCACCACAGACATCGGGGCTCCGGGCTTTCCCTGACGAACAGGGCTTCGACGTTTACCACCAGCTGCACCTGGGAGTCCACTCCAAAAAAACCCGAAAAATCACAAACGTCGGACGATTGCTCCCACTCCGAAAGTGCCAGCCAGTCAAGCTCTTGCTGCTCCTCACCGGCCATTGGCAGCGCATCTGCAGCACCACAGACATCGGGGCTCCGGGCTTTCCCTGACGAACAGGGCTTCGACGTTTACCACCAGCTGCACCTGGGGGGCCCACTGAAAAAAAACCCAAAAATTCATGAACGTCGGACGATTGCTCCCACACAAAAAGTTCCAGCCAGTCAAGCTCTTGCTGCTCCTCCCCGGCCATTGGCAGCGCATCTACAGCACCACAGACATCGGGGCTCCGGGCTTTCCCTGACGAACAGGGCTTCGACGTTTACCACCAGCTGCACCTGGGGGGCCCACTGAAAAAAACCCTGAAAAATCATGAACGTCGGACGATTGCTCCCACACAAAAAGTGCCAGCCAGTCAAGCTCCTGCTGCTCCTCACCGGCCATTGGCAGCGCATCTACAGCACCACAGACCTCGGGGCTCCGGGCTTTCCCTGACGAACAGTGCTTCGACGTTTACCACCAGCTGCACCTGGGCGCCCACTCCAAAAAAACCCCGAAAAATCACGAATGTCGGACGATTGCTCCCACACAAAAAGTGCCAGCCAGTCAAGCTCTTGCTGCTCCTCACCGGCCATTGGCAGCGCATCTACAGCACCACAGACATCGGGGCTACGGGCTTTCCCTGACGAACAGGGCTTCGACCTTTACCACCACCTGCACCTGGGCGCCCATTGGAAAAAAACCCAAGAAAAATCACGAACGTTGGACGATTGCTCCCACACCGAAAGTGCCAGCCAGTCAAGCTCTTGCTGCTCATCACCGGCCATTGGCAGCGCATCTACAGCACCACAGACATCGGGGCTCCGGGCTTTCCCTGACGAATAGGGCTTCGACGTTTACCACCAGCTGCACCTGGGGGGCCAACTGAAAAAAGCCCCGAAAAATCACGAACGTCGGACGATTGCTCCCACACAAAAAGTGCCAGCCAGTCAAGCTCCTGCTGCTCCTCACCGGCCATTGGCAGCGCATCTACAGCACCGCAGACATCGGGGCTCTGAGCTTTCCCTGACGAACAGGGCTTCGATATTTACCACCTGCTGCACCTGGGTGCCCACTGGAAAAAACCCCGAAAAATCACGAACGTCGGACGATTGCTCCCACTCCGAAAGTGCCAGCCAGTGAAGCTCCTGCTGCTCATCACCGGCCATTGGCAGCGCATCTACAGCACCACAGACATCGGGGCTCCGGGCTTTCCCTGACGAACAGGGCTTCGACGCTTACCACCAGCTGCACCTGGGCGCCCATTGGAAAAAAACCCAAGAAAAATCACGAACGTTGGACGGTTGCTCCCACACCAAAATTGCCAGCCAGTCAAGCTCTTGCTGCTCCTCCCCGGCCATTGGCAGCGCATCTACAGCACCACAGACATCGGGGCTCCGGGCTTTCCCTGACGAACAGGGCTTCGACGTTTACCACCAGCTGCACCTGGTCGCCCACTCCAGAAAAACCCTAAAAATCACGAACGTCGGACGATTGCTCCCACACAAAAAGTGCCAGCCAGTCAAGCTCCTGCTGCTCCTCACCGGCCATTGGCAGCGCATCTACAGCACCACAGACATCGGGGCTCCGGGCTTTCCCTGACGAACAGGGCTTGAACGTTTACCACCAGCTGCACCTGGGGGGCCCACTGAAAGAAACCCCTAAAAATCTGGAACGTCGGATGATTACTCCCACACCGAAAGTGCCAGCCAGTCAAGCTCTTGCTGCTCCTCACCGGCCATTGGCAGCGCATCTACAGCACCACAGACATCGGGGCTCCGGGCTTTCCCTGACGAACAGGGCTTCGACGTTTACCACCAGCTGCACCTGGGAGTCCACTCCAAAAAAACCCGAAAAATCACAAACGTCGGACGATTGCTCCCACACCGAAAGTGCCAGCCAGTCAAGCTCTTGCTGCTCCTCACCGGCCATTGGCAGCGCATCTACAGCACCACAGACATCAGGGCTCCGGGCTTTCCCTGACTAACAGGGCTTCGACGTTTACCACCAGCTGCACCTGGGGGGCCAACTGAAAAAAGCCCCGAAAAATCAAGAACGTCGGACGATTGCTCCCACACAAAAAGTGCCAGCCAGTCAAGCTCTTGCTGCTCATCACAGGCCATTGGCAGCGCATCTACAGCACCACAGACATCGGGGCTCCGGGCTTTCCCTGACGAACAGGGCTTCGACGTTTACCACCAGCTGCACCTGGGGGGCCCACTGAAAAAAACCCCGAAAAATCACGAACGTCGGACGATTGCTCCCACACCAAAAGTGCCAGCCAGACAAGCCCTTGCTGCTCCTCACCGGCCATTGGCAGCGCATCTACAGCACCACAGACATCGGGGCTCCGGGCTTTCCCTGACGAACAGGGCTTCGACGTTTACCACCAGCTGCACCTGGTCGCCCACTCCAGAAAAACCCTAAAAATCACGAACGTCGGACGATTGCTCCCACACAAAAAGTGCCAGCCAGTCAAGCTCTTGCTGCTTCTCCCCTGACATTGGCAGCGCATCTACAGCACCACAGACATCGGGGCTCCGGGCTTTCCCTGACGAACAGGCCTTCGACGTTTACCACCACCTGCGCCTTGGAGTCCATTCCAAAAAAACCCGAAAAATCACGAACGTCGGACGATTGCTCCCACACCGAAAGTGCCAGCCAGTCAAGCTCCTGCTGCTCCTCACCGGCCATTGGCAGCGCATCTACAGCACCACAGACATCGGGGCTCCGGGCTTTCCCTGACGAACAGGGCTTCGACCTTTACCACCACCTGCACCTGGGCGCCCATTGGAAAAAACCCAAGAAAAATCACGAACGTTGGACGATTGCTCCCACACCGAAAGTGCCAGCCAGTCAAGCTCTTGCTGCTCATCACCGGCCATTGGCAGCGCATCTACAGCACCACAGACATCGGGGCTCCGGGCTTTCCCTGACGAACAGGGCTTCGACGTTTACCACCAGCTGCACCTGGGGGGCCAACTGAAAAAAGCCCCGAAAAATCAAGAACGTCGGACGATTGCTCCCACACAAAAAGTGCCAGCCAGTCAAGCTCTTGCTGCTCATCACAGGCCATTGGCAGCGCATCTACAGCACCACAGACATCGGGGCTCCGGGCTTTCCCTGACGAACAGGGCTTCGACGTTTACCACCAGCTGCACCTGGGGGGCCGACTGAAAAAAACCCCGAAAAATCACGAACGTCGGACGATTGCTCCCACACCAAAAGTGCCAGCCAGACAAGCCCTTGCTGCTCCTCACCGGCCATTGGCAGCGCATCTACAGCACCACAGACATCGGGGCTCCGGGCTTTCCCTGACGAACAGGGCTTCGACGTTTACCACCAGCTGCACCTGGTCGCCCACTCCAGAAAAACCCTAAAAATCACGAACGTCGGACGATTGCTCCCACACAAAAAGTGCCAGCCAGTCAAGCTCTTGCTGCTTCTCCCCTGACATTGGCAGCGCATCTACAGCACCACAGACATCGGGGCTCCGGGCTTTCCCTGACGAACAGGCCTTCGACGTTTACCACCACCTGCGCCTTGGAGTCCATTCCAAAAAAACCCGAAAAATCACAAACGTCGGACGATTGCTCCCACACCGAAAGTGCCAGCCAGTCAAGCTCTTCCTGCTCATCACCGGCCATTGGCAGCGCATTTACAGCACCACAGACATCGGGGCTCCGGGCTTTCCCTGACGAACAGGGCTTCGACGTTTACCACCAGCTGCACCTGGGCGCCCATTGGAAAAAAACCCAAGAAAAATCACGAACGTTGGACGATTGCTCCCACACCGAAAGTGCCAGCCAGTCAAGGTCTTGCTGCTCCTCACCGGCCATTGGCAGCGCATCTACAGCACCACAGACATCGGGGCTCCGGGCTTTCCCTGACGAACAGGGCTTCGACGTTTACCACCAGCTGCACCTGGGGGGCCCACTGAAAAAAACCCCGAAAAATCATGAACGTCGGACGATTGCTCCCACACCGAAAGTGCCAGCCAGTCAAGCTCTTGCTGCTCCTCCCCGGCCATTGGCAGCGCATCTACAGCACCACAGACATCGGGGCTCCGGGCTTTCCCTGACGAACAGGGCTTCGACGTTTACCACCAGCTGCACCTGGGGGGCCCACTGAAAAAAACCCCGAAAAATCATGAACGTCGGACGATTGCTCCCACACAAAAAGTGCCAGCCAGTGAAGCTCCTGCTGCTCCTCCCCGGCCATTGGCAGCGCATCTACAGCACCACAGACATCGGGGCTCCGGGCTTTCCCTGACGAACAGGGCTTCGATGTTTACCACCAGCTGCACCTGGGCGCCCACTGAAAAAAACCCCGAAAAATCACGAACGTCGGACGATTGCTCCCACACCGAAAGTGCCAGCCAGTCAAGCTCTTGCTGCTCCTCACCGGCCATTGGCACCACATCTACAGCACCACAGACATCGGGGCTCTGAGCTTTCCCTGACGAACAGGGCTTCGACGCTTACCACCAGCTGCACCTGGGGGCCCCACTGAAAAAAACCCCGAAAAAGCATGAACGTCAAACGATTGCTCCCACACTGAAAGTGCCAGCCAGTCAAGCTCCTGCTGCTCCTCACCGGCCATTGGCAGCACATCTACAGCACCACAGACATCGGGGTTCCGGGCTTTCCCTGACGAACAGGGCTTCGACGTTTACCATTACCTGTGCCTGGGAGTCCACTCCAAAAAAACCCGAAAAATCACAAACGTCGGACGATTGCTCCCACACCGAAAGTGCCAGCCAGTCAAGCTCTTGCTGCTCCTCACCGGCCATTGGCAGCGCATCTACAGCACCACAGACATCGGGGCTCCGGGCTTTCCCTGACGAACAGGACTTCGACGTTTACCACCAGCTGCCCCTGGGGGGCCCACTGAAAAAAACCCCGAAAAATCACGAACGTCGGACGATTGCTCCCACACAAAAAGTGCCAGCCAGTCAAGCTCTTGCTGCTCCTCCCCGGCCATTGGCAGCGCATCTACAGCACCACAGACATCGGGGCTCCGGGCTTTCCCTGACGAAAAGGGTTTCGACGTTTACCACCAGCTGCACCTGGGCGCATATTGGAAAAAAACCCAAGAAAAATCACGAACGTCGGACGATTGCTCCCACACCAAAAGTGCCAGCCAGTCAAGCTCTTGCTGCTCCTCACCGGCCATTGGCAGCGCATCTACAGCACCACAGACATCGGGGCTCCGGGCTTTCCCTGACGAACAGGGCTTGAACGTTTACCACCAGCTGCACCTGGGGGGCCCACTGAAAGAAACCCCGAAAAATCGGGAACGTCGGATGATTACTCCCACACCGAAAGTGCCAGCCAGTCAAGCTCTTGCTGCTCCTCACCGGCCATTGGCAGCGCATCTCCAGCACCACAGACATCGGGGCTCCGGGCTTTCCCTGACGAACAGGGCTTCGACGCTTACCACCAGCTGCACCTGGGCGCCCATTGGAAAAAAACCCAAGAAAAATCACGAACGTTGGACTATTCCTCCCACACCGAAAGTGCCAGCCAGTCAAGCTCTTGCTGCTCCTCACCGGCCATTGGCAGCGCATCTACAGCACCACAGACATCGGGGCTCCGGGCTTTCCCTGACGAACAGGGCTTCGACGTTTACCACCAGCTGCACCTGGGAGTCCACTCCAAAAAAACCCGAAAAATCACAAACGTCGGACGATTGCTCCCACACCGAAAGTGCCAGCCAGTCAAGCTCTTGCTGCTCCTCACCGGCCATTGGCAGCGCATCTACAGCACCACAGACATCGGGGCTCCGGGCTTTCCCTGACGAACAGGGCTTCGACCTTTACCACCACCTGCACCTGGGCGACCATTGGAAAAAAACCCAAGAAAAATCACGAACGTTGGACGATTGCTCCCACACCGAAAGTGCCAGCCAGTCAAGCTCTTGCTGCTCCTCACCGGCCATTGGCAGCGCATCTACAGCACCACAGACATCGGGGCTCCAGGCTTTCCCTGACGAACAGGGCTTCGACGTTTACCACCAGCTGCACCTGGGGGGCCAACTGAAAAAAGCCCCGAAAAATCATGAACGTCGGACGATTGCTCCCACACAAAAAGTGCCAGCCAGTCAAGCTCCTGCTGCTCCTCAGCGGCCATTGGCAGCGCATCTACAGCACCACAGACATCGGGGCTCTGAGCTTTCCCTGACGAACAGGGCTTCGATGTTTACCACCAGCTGCACCTGGGCGCCCACTGAAAAAAACCCCGAAAAATCGGGAACGTCGGATGATTACTCCCACACCGAAAGTGCCAGCCAGTCAAGCTCTTGCTGCTCCTCACCGGCCATTGGCAGCGCATCTACAGCACCACAGACATCGGGGCTCCGGGCTTTCCCTGACGAACAGGGCTTCGACGCTTACCACCAGCTGCACCTGGGCGCCCATTGGAAAAAAACCCAAGAAAAATCACGAACGTTGGACGATTGCTCCCACACCGAAAGTGCCAGCCAGTCAAGCTCTTGCTGCTCCTCACCGGCCATTGGCAGCGCATCTGCAGCACCACAGACATCGGGGCTCCGGGCTTTCCCTGACGAACAGGGCTTCGACGTTTACCACCAGCTGCACCTGGGAGTCCACTCCAAAAAAACCCGAAAAATCACAAACGTCGGACGATTGCTCCCACTCCGAAAGTGCCAGCCAGTCAAGCTCTTGCTGCTCCTCACCGGCCATTGGCAGCGCATCTGCAGCACCACAGACATCGGGGCTCCGGGCTTTCCCTGACGAACAGGGCTTCGACGTTTACCACCAGCTGCACCTGGGGGGCCCACTGAAAAAAAACCCAAAAATTCATGAACGTCGGACGATTGCTCCCACACAAAAAGTTCCAGCCAGTCAAGCTCTTGCTGCTCCTCCCCGGCCATTGGCAGCGCATCTACAGCACCACAGACATCGGGGCTCCGGGCTTTCCCTGATGAACAGGGCTTCGACGTTTACCACCAGCTGCACCTGGGGGGCCCACTGAAAAAAACCCTGAAAAATCATGAACGTCGGACGATTGCTCCCACACAAAAAGTGCCAGCCAGTCAAGCTCCTGCTGCTCCTCACCGGCCATTGGCAGCGCATCTACAGCACCACAGACCTCGGGGCTCCGGGCTTTCCCTGACGAACAGTGCTTCGACGTTTACCACCAGCTGCACCTGGGCGCCCACTCCAAAAAAACCCCGAAAAATCACGAATGTCGGACGATTGCTCCCACACAAAAAGTGCCAGCCAGTCAAGCTCTTGCTGCTCCTCACCGGCCATTGGCAGCGCATCTACATCACCACAGACATCGGGGCTCCGGGCTTTCCCTGACGAATAGGGCTTCGACCTTTACCACCACCTGCACCTGGGCGCCCATTGGAAAAAAACCCAAGAAAAATCACGAACGTTGGACGATTGCTCCCACACCGAAAGTGCCAGCCAGTCAAGCT
Organism: Chlamydotis macqueenii; assembly: GCF_036417535.1. Taxonomy (NCBI): domain Eukaryota; kingdom Metazoa; phylum Chordata; class Aves; order Otidiformes; family Otididae; genus Chlamydotis; species Chlamydotis macqueenii. Next base: position 28,618,842 of record NC_141592.1, on the reverse strand, counting down.
CTTGCTGCTCATCACCGGCCATTGGCAGCGCATCTACAGCACCACAGACATCGGGGCTCCGGGCTTTCCCTGACGAATAGGGCTTCGACGTTTACCACCAGCTGCACCTGGGGGGCCAACTGAAAAAAGCCCCGAAAAATCACGAACGTCGGACGATTGCTCCCACACAAAAAGTGCCAGCCAGTCAAGCTCCTGCTGCTCCTCACCGGCCATTGGCAGCGCATCTACAGCACCGCAGACATCGGGGCTCTGAGCTTTCCCTGACGAACAGGGCTTCGATATTTACCACCTGCTGCACCTGGGTGCCCACTGGAAAAAACCCCGAAAAATCACGAACGTCGGACGATTGCTCCCACTCCGAAAGTGCCAGCCAGTGAAGCTCCTGCTGCTCATCACCGGCCATTGGCAGCGCATCTACAGCACCACAGACATCGGGGCTCCGGGCTTTCCCTGACGAACAGGGCTTCGACGCTTACCACCAGCTGCACCTGGGCGCCCATTGGAAAAAAACCCAAGAAAAATCACGAACGTTGGACGGTTGCTCCCACACCAAAATTGCCAGCCAGTCAAGCTCTTGCTGCTCCTCCCCGGCCATTGGCAGCGCATC